>NW_027361682.1:13910000-15410000 GCF_039654945.1 Dendrobates tinctorius
AACAACACTCTCCAGGAGGTAGGCGTATCAATATCCAAATCTACCATAAAGAGAAGACTGCATGAAAGTAAATACAGAGGGTTCACTGCACGGTGCAAGCCACTCATAAGCATCAAGAATAAAAAGGCTAGACTGGACTTTGCAAAAAAAAAATCTAAAAAAGCCAGCACAGTTCTGGAAGAACATTCTTTGGACAGATGAAACCAAGATCAACCTCTACCAGAATGATGGAAAGAGAAAAGTATGGCAAAGGCGTGGTACAGCTCATGATCCAAAGCATGCCGCATCATCTGTAAAACACGGCGGAGGCAGTGTGATGGCTTGGGCATGCATGGCTGCCAGTGGCACTGGGTCACTAGCGTTTATTGATGATGTGACACCGGACAGAAGCAGCCGAATGAATTCTGAGGTATTCAGAGCCATACTGTGTGCTCAGATCCAGTCAAATGCAGCCAAACTGATTGGTTGTCGTTTCATACTACAGATGGACAATGACCCAAAACATAAAGCCAAAGCAACCCAGGAGTTTATTAAAGCAAAGAAGTGGAATATTCTTGAATGGCCAAGTCAGTCACCTGATCTGAACCCAATTGAGCATGTATTTCACTTATTAAAGACTAAACTTCAGGTAGAAAGGCCCACAAACAAACAGCAACTGAAAACCACCGCAGTGAAGGCCTGTCAGAGCATCAAAAAGGAGTAAACCCAGCGTATGGTGATGTCCATGAGTTCAAGACTTCAGGCAGTCATTGCCAACAAAGGGTTTTCAGCCAAGTACTAGAAACGAACATTTTATTTACAATTATTTAATCTGTCCAATTACTTTTGGTCCCTTTAAAAACAGGGTGGCACAGGTTAAGGAGCTGAAACTCCTAAACCCTTCATCCAATTTTAATGTGGATACCCTCAAATTAAAGCTGAAAGTTTGAACTTCAACTGCATCTGAATTGTTTTGTTTAAAATTCATTGTGGCAATGTCTAGAACCAAAAGTAGAAAAATGTTGTCTCTGTCCAAATATATATGGACCTAACTGTATGTGTTATCAGGGGAGGGTGGGACAAAATCTTTGGAAACCCATGCATGGTTCATTTTAATGAAGGTTAGATCATCAATATTTTGGGTCGACAGACGGGTCCTTTTTTCTGTCAGGATTGATCCAGCAGCACTGAAGACTCTTTCAGATAGCACACTACCAGCAGGGCAAGCGAGCTCCTGTAAGGCATATTGTGCCAATTCAGGCCATGTGTCCAGTTTTGAGGCCCAATAATCAAAGGGGAATGACCCGTGAGGGAGAACCTCGATATGGGAGGAGAAGTAGTTTGTAACCATAGTTGACAACTGCTGTCTCCTGTCACTTGCAATCGATTCTGTATTTGCTGTCGTGTGCGCAGGACTTGAGAAATCAGACCACAACATGGTCAGGAAACCCCTGTCTCCAACACCAGTTCGGCTGTGTGCACCACGAACACCTCTTCCATTTTGCCCACTATGGCTCGTGGGAGAACCAGCTCCGCTGCTGTGTGCTGGGAATGCCTCAAACAACCTGTTTAAGGCTACTTTCACACATCAGGTTTTCGGCGTCAGGCGCGCTCCGGCGTCGTGCCGGAGCGCCGGATCAGGCAAATATTTCGTAAAACCGGATGTGACGGATCCGTTTTTCTGCCGGATCCGTCTTGTTCTTGACAGACAAAACTGGATCCGTCTCATCCGGTTAATCCGGTTTTTGTTCTGTTTTTTGACCCTTGTGGCCTTCCGAACGGGATTGGCTACTGAAAAACTATATATAGCATGTTCCTACAGCCCTTCTTTGACAGGTTGTAGAGGAGAAAGTGCAGGTTGGAGAGAAGAGCAAGTTACTGGCGAAGATGGATGTTGTGATTGGAAATATTTTGAAGAATTTGGTGGATTTTACAGCGGAGGTGAATCGTTTGAGGGTGATTGTTCTGGAGAAGGAGAGAGCGAGACAGCAGCGCATCAGGCATCGTAGACGACGTTTGTGGATCCACCCCATCACAGCCAAGAGAATGACACGTGGGGTCTATTCTACACTCTGCATGGACCTTAGACGAAACCCGGATAAATTTTTTGGATATGTTTGGATGAAAATGGAGAATTTTGATTACTTGGTGGAGCGCATTGCACACCTCATAAGAAAAGCAGACACCTATTGCCGCTTCTCTGTTTCACCCGCAGAGCGTCTGATGGTGACTTTAAGGTAAGCCACATTTATTGGATATGCTCGCATCAGAGCACACTTTCACTGCAATCTTGTTGGTGGTAGTTTGTATCTCCAAGTGTTATAGCTGAGTTTTGGTATGTAATGCTGTGATTTTAAACTAATTGATTGTTTTTTAATTCCCCACAGATTTCTTGCAACTGGAGAATCCCTTTTGTCACTGCATTTCCAGTACAGACTCGGGATTTCCACCATATCTGGAATAGTGAAGTACACATGCCGTGCACTGTGGGACTCCTTAGCTGAAGAGTTTTTACCAGAGCCCACAACAGAGAGGTGGATTGAAATTTCAGAAAAGTTTCAACAGATATGTCAGTTTCCGAACTGCTTGGGCGCTGTGGACGGGAAACATATCCGCATTGTAAAGCCAGCTGGATCGGGATCGGAATATTTCAATTACAAGAAATATTTTTCCATTGTCCTCATGGCCATCGCTGACGTGGAATACAAATTTATTGCTGTTGATATTGGGGCCTATGGCCGCTCCAATGACTCTCAAGTTTTCAAACTGTCTGCCATGGGGCGTAAACTGTATGGAAACACCTTCCAGTTCCCACCACCTAGACCGCTGCCGCAAACATCTGGTCCACCTATGCCATTTGTCTGTGTAGGGGATGAAGCCTTCCAGCTGTCAGAACACCTTTTGAAACCGTACTCTAGCAGAGGATTGACAAGAACAAAACGCATTTTTAATTACCGCCTCACAAGAGCAAGAAGAATGGTTGAATGTACCTTTGGTATTCTGACAGCCAAATGGCGGGTCCTATTGACTGCGATCAACCTCAAGACAGAAACTGTGGACGAGGTGATCAAAGCTTGCGTGGTACTCCACAATTTTGTTATCTGCAAGGAACCCATTTCCATTGAGGACACCTCTGAAGAAACCACCTTGCAAGATTACCATGACATTACCACTAGAAGTTCTGTGACGGTTTCAGTAATGAGGGACAATTTTGCACTATACTTTATGTCACCTCAAGGCAGAGTACACTGGCAGGATGGCAGAGTGTGAAAGATTTGTGCCCTTAACCAAACTTGTGTACCTTCTGTACCAACAGTATATACCTTTGCCAACCAAAGTTGGCTATCTTGTCATGGTCTTACTATTTTTAGCTTTAGGCCACAGGTGTGTACCTGGTTGTGTTTTATGCAAAGTATTTCACCTTGTAACAAAAGTTGTGTACATTGTTAGGAAATCACCAAAAATAAACACAACTTTTTAGGTGAAATACTTTGCTTCAAACACAACCAGGAACACAACTGTGGCAAAAAGGTAAAATGTACCCACAGTTATATACCTGGTTTTGAATACCTTTTTACCTTTGAAATACCCTGTATTTAACCTTTTTTTTAAACATAGTTCGCCGCAGAAAGAAATGACAGACAACCATTGTGAAACGATAATTTAACTTTTATTTAAAATATTTTTTTTTTGTAAAATGTTTTTAATGTGCAAAAAACTTTTTTAATAAAGGTTTTAAAAACAATAGCCATTTTTATTAAAAAACACATTACAAATCTGTGTAGTGTGGGGTGGAAATACTGCTGGAGGGGCTGCGGGACACTTCGACACTGGGAGTGTGGAGAGAGGACTGGGATCGTGGTGGGGAAGGAACAGTTAGAGGTGAAGGTGTGGAAAAAGCTACAGATTGGGTGGACATGTGGGAGGCAGAAGAGGTGGTGGGCGGTGGAGTGGAGGGTTGGGCAGGGACTGTAGGAGCAGATGATGTTGATGGCAAGTTGTATGGGGAAGGAGTTTGGTAGGGGGAAGGAGTTTGGTACGGGGCAGGTTGCTGGAAGTGGGGAGATGTCTGGTACTGGGGAGGTTGCTGGTACTGGGGAGGTTGCTGGTACTGGGGAGGTTGCTGGTACTGGGGAGGTGGCTGGTGCTGGGGAGGTGGATGGTATGTAATAGGAGGGGGAGGATGGAAAGTGGCTGGAGGGGGTGCAGGTGGAGAACTACTGTGGTGGGAGGAGGAGGTTGGGAGGTAACGTGCTGGAGAGCACCGTGGCATGAATGCATTACATGCATCTGCTGGGTAGGAGAGAGCGTTTCCATGCGCTTCACAACAGACCTGAAAAAGGTGTGGTTTGGCGAAGATCTTGCTTCTGAATGCATGGTTTGCAGAAGTGTCTTCACCTCCAGAATGCTGGAGTTGATCTGCTGAAAGCCTGCGGAGATTTGCTCTGACAAGACTTTTAGACAGTTCTGGAAAGATGCATTCAGATGCAAGAACTCTGGCGCATAAGTCTTTTCCTGACCCCTCTGCCGCTGCCGCCCAGTACCCGCAGGTGTACTAGAGGTGGCAGGGGCAGAAGGGTGGGGTAAAGGGAAAGCGATCTCCTCACCAGCAGCTTCATGTAATGTAGGCGGCCACGATGCTCCTGTGCTGGTGGATGGGACAGATGGGTCGAATGTGTGGGAAGGCTGGAAAGGTGCAGATGTACCGGGGCGGTCGAAGTGTCCCTAGGTGCCGGTCTCCTCAGGGATCGCCTCAGAAGGGTCCAATCGTGCAGGCTCCCGAGTGCTGCTCACCGTGCTGAGGAATAAAGAGAAAAAAAAACAATTAAAATAGTGACATGGTATGGCCCTGGCTGAAAAAAAAAAGTTACATAGAAACATTTTTTTTCACATGTGCTGTGTAATATTTACCTTCTGGTGACCATTGTTTCCCGGAGGAACGACAGGGCTTGTGCGTACTTGTACTTGCTCCTGCGTCCTCCAGATCCACTCGGGGCCCGCATCTCTTTATTGAACTCCTTCTTGAAACGATCCCTCACAGACCGCCACCGCTTCACAATTCTGTCCCCTGAAACGAGAAAGGAGTGGTTAGTATACAACATCAGTGTTTCCCAAACTCCAGTCCTCATGGTCCCCAGGGGTCATGTTTTCAGGATTTCCATAGTAAATGGAAATCCTGAACACATGATCCGTGGGGACCACGAGGACTGGAGTTCGGGAAACACTGGTTTACATCAAGCAACCGGTACTGTATATACTTACGCTCTTTAATCTGGGCCCGAGCATCGAGGTCCTCCCAGCGGTCCACAAGGAGCAAACAGATTTCCTCCCAGAGTCGTCGGGTAACGATCAGGTCAGCATGGCGGCGGTCAGCCATATTCCATAGCGGCTCCCTTTCTCTGACGAGATCGATGAGGTGGTCCACATCAATCCCTCCATCCTCACCGTCAGAGTCGGGAGCACGCTGTGAAGGCTGTTAAAGAAAAAGACAAAAATAGCATAATTAGCCTCCACAAAAGAAATGAAATAAAAAGTGCAAAAAAACAAAACAAAAATATTTATACTTACTCGCTGGTGACCGCCGCGTTGCTGTTGCCGACGACCCTGGGAGGCACTGCGAGGACCTCTTGGCCGAGCACCAGATTGGGAATACTAGAGAAGAAAACAAAAAATGTTATGTCTTTGGATGTAGGCATTTGTTTGCTGTGTGTGGTCTGCAGAACATTGTTTTCTATGTGTTGTGTGTAGTGTGATGTTGTGTTTCTGCGTTTGATGCAAAAAACTTACCAATTGTGAGCCCACTCCAGGTGTCTGTCCACCCCTTCCTTCTTCTTCTGGGAGCTCCTCTTCATCTTGTGAGTCCTGTTTTGAAATAAAAGGCAATGAATAGACATATATTACAGAGATGATGGATTTTGGAAATAAAAACTTACCGTCAAACGCTGACGATGCGAGGGAGGGCTCCCAGAAGATGATGTGCTGTCTTCCTGCTGGCCACACTCCATGCCTGTAGGTGGTGTTACTGCTGCTGCCAGTGCTGCCACATCTCTTGGGCGTCTGTTGAATAAAGAGAAACAAAGGGCCAATGAATATCTTGATATTCCATGGCCCTAGTTTGGAGGAATGGGGGATTTGATAATTACCATCTCTCATCTGCTGCTGGACTCCCCTCCTGTTGTTCAGCATGCTGCTCCATTTGGGGTGGTGGTGGTGCTGATGGTGCTGCTGCAGTGGTCTCCTGCCTTCTCCTGCGCCTGGTTGCTGTCTTGGGTGGCATGTTGGGTGTGGCTGAGGGTCCCACTGTCATGCTTTTATATATGTGTCTTGTGGGCAGAGCTACTGAGCATGCTCAGACCAAAAAAAACGGATCCGGCGCATTGCGGCGCTCATAGGCTTTCATTGTGTGAAAAAGCCGGACACGCCGGATCCGGCGTTGCATTGCATTTCGCCGGATCCGGTTTTTGTCAAAAGCGCCGGATCGCGCCTGACGGCGAAAACCTGATGTGTGAAAGAGGCCTTACAGACTTGCTTGTTTGTTAGCCCATATTAGCTCTTCTTTCTCCTGTGGCATGATGTTGTGTAATTTGCCTTTATAGCATGGATCGAGGATGCTGGCCAACCAGTAGTCGTCATCCCTCATCATTTTGGCAATGTGGGGGTCCCTTTTCAGGATTCGCAAGGCATAGTCACACATGTGGGCTAATGTGCCAGGTGCAAATGCTACACTGCCAGTGGTGGGTGGAGGAGCACTTTCTGGCAAATCCACATCCCTCCAGTCACACACAAACCCTGTACCTGACCATGGCACGCCCACATGTTCTCTTGCCCCCTGAGAAGCATCCTCCTCCCCAAAATAATCATCCCCCTCATCCTCCTCCTCATCTTCCTCTTCTTCCTCCACCTCGTCCACGCCAGTTCCCTGACCAGACAATGGCTGGCTGTCATCAAGGCTTCCCTCCTCCTGTTGCTCCTCAGCTGCAGACGACTGATCCATGATGTGCGTCAAAGTTTGCATGAGCAGACGCATAAGTGGTATCCTCATGCTTATGATGGCGTTGTCTGCGCTTACCAGCCGTGTGCATTCCTCAAAACACTGAAGGACTTTACAGAGGTCTTTCAGCTTCGACCACTGCACACCCGACAATTCCATGTCTGCCCTCAAATTGCCTGCCCGTGTATCCTCCCACAAATGCATTACAGCCTGCCTCTGTTCGCACAGCCTCTCAACCATGTGCATGGTGGAGTTCCATCTTGTAGCAACGTCTATGATTAGGCGGTGCTTGGGGAGGTAGAGTGATCGCTGCAGCTTCTGCATACGACTGGAGTGGACGTTTGAGCGACGGATGTGTGAGCACAGTCTTTGCACCTTATGGAGCAGGGCTGTTAACTCCGGATAGTTATTTAGGAAGCACTGCAACACCAGGTTCAAGGTGTGAGTCAGGCAAGGTATGTGTGTGAGTTTTGAAAGGGCTGTGGCTGCCACAAAATTCCAACCATTATCACTGACTACCTTGCCTGGCTCAAGATGTAGACTGCCCAGCCATGACTCAGTTTGTCGATGCAAGTAGTCGGCCAGTACCTCCGCGGTGTGTCTACTGTCGCCCAAAGACATCATTTTTAAAACAGCCTGCTTCCGCTTACCACTAGCTGTTCGATATTGTGACACCTCGTGTGCAACACTGACAGATGTGGATGGAGTGCTCGTCCGACTGCGCCCTGTCGACGAGCTTTCGCTTCTGGAGGAGGAGGGTCGAACGCCTACAGCCAACTGTTTCCTATACCGTGGGCTAGGCAGCACTATTCCACCGCCGCTGTCCCCTGTGGAGCCTGCATCCACCACATTAACCCAGTGCACAATGATGGACATGTAACGGCCCTGGCCATGCCTACTGGTCCATGCATCTGTTGTGAGGTGCACCTTTCCATTCACTGATTGTTTTAGTGCATGGACAATGCGGTCTTTCACATGCTGGTGGAGGGCAGGAATGGCTTTTTGAGAAAAGAAGTGCCGACTGGGTAGGTCACAGCGTGGGACAGCATAGGCCATGAGCTCTCGCAAAGCTTTGCTTTCTACCAAACGGAAGGGCATCATCTCTAATGAGATCAGTTTGGCAATGTAGGCGTTCAAAGCCAGTGTACACAGATGAGAGGATGAGTACTTTCTTGTCCTACTCAGAGTGTCTGGTAGGGTGAGCTGGACTTGTGAGCTGCATATGGGGGAACTAGCATTGGACATGACGGACTGAGAAGGGGTTGGTGATGGTGAGGGTGTTGATGGCCTAGATTCAGTGTTTCCTCGCGAAAATATTGTGATTGCCTGACTGGTTTGGCCTAGCGATGACACCTCAACATTTCTTGATGGTTGTGTGCTTAGCGGTGGCCTTACAGTGGGGGAGGCAATGGAGCGTTGCCGGCTAACTTCAGTCGGAGCAGGTGCACATGTGCTACCTGAGCTTTTGTAGTCTGTCCACGCTTGCAAGTGCATGTTGGTTAAATGTCTAAGCATGCAACTGGTATTCAAATTTCTTAGATTTTTCCCTCTGCTAAAGGTCCTTCGGCACTTCTTACAGATATCCTTTGCATCATCAGTAGGATTTTGTTAAAAAAAGTGCCACACTGCACTCTTCCTACTATGGTACAAATTTTCAGGGCTTGCACGCTGTGCTAATTTGACCATCTGGCCAAGCTGACCTGCAACTCTTTTAGTTTTTTAGCCAAGTTTTTTGACAGCTATGGGCCTGCCGGATAACCGCTGCTGCGATGACGATGCCTGCTATGGATCCTTCTCCTGTTCTGACCTATTGTCACCAGCACCCTCTTCCCCCAATGGATGCCAATCCGGGTCAACAACTGGGTCATCCATGACCTCGTCTTCAATGTCATCTGCACCTTCCTCTGTACCTTCCTCTGTGTCACCGTGTAAGGTGGTATAGTATGCGGGAAGGGGCACCTGAGTTTCACCAGGGTCTGATTTGGGCTCAGTAGACTGCGAGGGCAATGTAGTGCTGTGGGTGAATGTACCAGCAGATTCATCTAGCAGTGGCTGTGCATCAGTGCACTCCATGTCAGATTCATCTTGGACTGGGGAATTCAGGATTTGACTTGATAACTCAGGAATGGTATGTGAAAAGAGCTCCATGGAGTAATCAGAAGTGTGTGCTGCAGCATTCTCCAGTTTTGGTGACACAAGGAAAGGTGTTGTTCCTGACCAGAGGCCTGCACTGACGACTCTGTGCTTGCAGTTTTTTTAACTTCAGAAGAGGAGGCAATAGAGCTGGAGGCTGTTTCGGCAATGTAAGCCAAAACCTGTTTCTGATGCTCCGACTGTAAAAGCGGTTTACCTACTCCCAGAAAAGGGAACCTTAAAGGCCTTCTTGTGCCAGACAATGACGCAGGCTCAACACCTCCTACCTTAGCTGCTATTGTGCTTTTGGCAATACCAGCAGATGCACCACCACTACCATCAGTACCACCTGCGCCCCCCCGCCCACGATCTCGGCCTCCTCCACCAGACTTCCTCATGTTTGGGAAAATGTACCAAAAATACCAGCAGAGAAATGGTACTGTATGAGGAGCGTACAGCTGTGTAAGGTGTATGTAAAAAATTAAATCTCCGTATATATTTTGTGAGTCACAGACGCTCACCCAGTATGTATTATACTGTAATCCAACAAGCAGATATACGGTACTGTATCAGAAGTTTACAGCTGTATACGTTGTTGGTGAAATTGTCAGTCTCCGTATATGTCTTTAGGGAGTGTCACACACACACGCTGACTCTGTGTAGATGTGCACTGACCGTAATAAGAACACCAGATATCCGATACTGTTTGATAATCGGACAGCAGTCAATACGGTGTATGGAGAAATGGAAATGTCCATATATGTATTTACGGAGTGTCACACACACACGCTGACTCTGTGGAGATGTGACCGTAATAACTAAGATCACCAGATATCCGATACTGTTTTTTGAGTCGGACAGCAGTCAGTATGGTGTATGGAGAAATGGAAATGTCCGTATATGTATTTACGGAGTGTCACACATGCTGACTGTGTGGAGATGTGACCGTAATAACTAACAACACCAGATATCCAATACTGTTTTTTGAATCGGACAGCAGTCAATACGGTGTATGGAGAAATGGAAATGTCCGTATATGTATTTATGGAGTGTCATACACACACACGCTGACTCTGTGGAGATGTGACCGTAATAACTAAGAACACCAGATATCCGATACTGTTTTTTGAATCGGACAGCAGTCAATACGGTGTATGGAGAAATGGAAATGTCTGTATATGTATTTATGGAGTGTCACACACACACGCTGACTCTGTGGAGATGTGACCGTAATAAAAACACCAGATATCCGATACTGTTTGAGAATCAGACAGCTCAATACGGTGTATAATGAAATGGAAATGTCTGTATATGTATTTATGGAGTGTCACACACACACGCTGACTCTGTGTAGATGTGACAGTAATAAGAACACCAGATATCTGATACTGTTTGATAATCGGACACCTCTAAACGGTGTATGTATGGAAAATTGTTAATCTCTGTGTATTTTTTTTACGGAGTCACACACATATAGCATGTATTTGTCCATGATACCAGCCGGTACACGGTAGTGTGTGAGGAGCGTACACCTCTATATGGTGTGTGAAAAAATTTACTCTCAGTATCTACTGTGCAGAAAAAAAGGAATAAAAGGACTTTTGCTTTTAAAAAAGCAGTCTGCACAGCAGTGTGCAAACAGCAATGCAGCTATCAGGTACCCTTATAAGGCAGCCTAATCACCAACAGAGCTGCTGCACAAAAAAGTGTGGAAAAACCAACGCTTGCCAACTGTGCAGAGAAAAAGAAAAAAAAAATTTTTGCTTTTAAAAAAAGCACTCTGCACAGCAGTGTGCAAACAGCAATGCAGCTATCAAGGAGCCTTATAAGGCAGCCTAATCACCAACAGAGCTGCTGCACAAAAAAGTGTGAAAAAATGAACGCTTGCTAACTGTGCAGAGAAAAGGAAAAAAAAAATTTGCTTTTAAAAAAGCTCTCTGCACAGCAGTGTGCAAACAGCAATGCAGCTATCAGGGAGCATTATAAGGCAGGCTAATAACCAACAGAGCTGCTGCACACAAATATATCCTCCCCTGTCACTGCACACTATACAGTTGTGTTTTACAGTGACATTCGCTAACAGCACAAGCAATTTTTTTTTACTTTTTCCCTGCCTAAACACTCTCCCTATTGAGAATGATCAGCAGCAACCTCTCCCTATGCTAAGATCGGCAGAATTAAGATGGCGATCGGCGGTCACGGCATTTTATAGGCACTGTGACACCACAAAAAGCCAGCACTTGCATGCCCTTCTCTAACATGGTGGGGGCTGCTGCCAACATTATCGCGTTGCCCACAGTGTGTGTTCTTCATGATTGGCTGAAAATAGGCGCTGGAAGGATTGTGGGAAACGCGACTTTGGCGCTCAAGTCGGCAACCTCATGGCCAACCTCACGGTATGGTCGGGTTTCGATCAGCGAAACCCAACTTTAGCAAAAGTCGGCGGATTCTGAATTTGGCTGACCCGTTTCGCTCAACTCTAGACACGACCTAACAATCGGTCAGTCACAAAACAGCAAACAAACAAGGGAACACCGGGGACACAATTACAATGGTGGGCCCTGCGATAGGGAACAGGGAAATGGACACCTCCTGCACTCTCCTAAGGCCGTACCCTGGTCTATACTGACGTCCCTATACGGTTTCTTTCAAACCATCGCCTAGCAGGATACCTTAGCCCTCACTTGCCCTGCACCTATCCCTCAATAGGGAATTGGTAAGTGCGGACACTGGTCCAACCGCTGCACTAATATAATACCAAGGAAAGATAACAGACAAGGTAAGACAAACAACACTTAGCTTTCTATGCTGCAATGCACCGAACAGCAGAGTAAGACACCAGATCAGCATTCAGCTAAAGCACCACTGCCATCAGCCAGCTCCTGTCTTCACCACGGTTGGTCTCCAAAGAGGAAGTGTATAACCAACACCAGCTGATGCCTCAGGTGACTTTTTAAAGGAAGGTGGGAGTGGTCACCACCAACATTAGTAAATTCACCAGCCATGGAACTTCACCAGCGACCACCGGGGTGAATGGTCCATTACTAAACGAAACTGACGCCCGAGCAAATAGTAGTGTAGGGACTCCAAGGCCCACTTAATCGCTAAGCACTCCTTCTCCACTATGCTATAATTTCTCTCTGCCAGGGTTAGTTTCCTGCTCAAGTAGGTGACTGTATGTTCATCCACATTCACCTCTTGTGACAGTACCGCTCCTAGGTCTACCTGTGAGGCATCTGTTTGCTACTGTCATGGTCACCATGGCTGGACACAGCGCCTCCAGCAGGGCGGATTTAGATGACACGTGTGACCCAGGATACACCGTCTCCAGTTGGGCGAATTTAAATAATAAAATGTGCAGCTGGATACGCCGCCTCCAACAGGCGAATTTCGTTAATACACGTATGTCTGGAAACCCCGCCTCCAGTAAGGCGAATTTAAACAATAAAAGGGAAAACCTGGGTAACAATAACAATGGTGGCCCTGCAATAGGGAACGGGAAGTGGAGACCTCCTGCACTCCCCTGAGTCAGTGTCTCTACACTCCTAACGTTCCCTAGGCCGGTTCCGCACCGGGCGATGATCAGGAACCTAAAAACCCTGACTCGCCCTGCACTTAAACCCTCACTAGTGAAGTGGACGGTGCGGAAAATAATCCCACCACTGCACTAAAACACACATAAGGAAAAGAGACAAAACAGAGAAACACCACTTAGCTTTGCTCTGTTGCTTACGCTCCCAGCAACAGAGCCCACCACCTGCGTGCATCTTTTCCTCCGACCGGATCCAACACCATAGTGCAGCCTTGGAGCAAACAGAGTCCACCACCTGCGTGCAGCTGTCCAGAAACAGAGTCCAGCATATGAGTCCAGCTTTCCAGCAAAAGAGTCCAGCATCTTGAGTCCAGCTTTCCAGCAACCGAGTCCAGCATCATGAGTGCAGCTCTACACCATAGCTGCCACTCCACCAAGCCATGCAAGAACTCCTTGCTGACACCATAGCTGCAAGTCCACCAAGCCATGCCAGCCCTCCTCGCAGACACCATAGCTGCCACTCCAGGACTCTCACTGAGCTGCCTGGGACTCTCCTTCAGCTCCATCCTTCACCCAGGCTTGCATGTAACTGAGGACTTTCACCAAACAGTGATTGCCACACCTGACACTCTTTTATAGAGCAATCACACCTGTTTTATAATTACGTGCACAAAACTAAAGTAACAGAGTGCAATGACGCTCACCACCACCGGGGGGCAAATTTAGAACAAAAGACACCAGAGTGCAATAATCCTAATGGCCACCGAGGGCAAAAACCAAACCTAAGCACAGAAAAAAAAGGTTACTTGTGCTTTATCTCAGTCCTGTTCCCACATGGATCATGACAGTACCCTCCCCTTAATGAGGGGCCTCTGGACCCTCAAGACCGCTCCTCATTAGGGAACCACCTACAGCGGGGACGCCCAGATCCAGAGTTCACCCCTACCACTACCTGACACTTCAGGTTAATGACAAACGCACCGCTGGTATAGGCAATGTATGTTCTGGAGGCACCACATATCTCCAAAGCGCCGACCTGGGTAACGAGTTATGTATGTGTATGTTCGGTATGAGCTGGTAAGACTCCGCAACACACTTCCACAGGATGTTTTTTGGTGGCCACCCATACATGCTCGTTCACACACAGGTCCGGACCTGAACGTTTATTGCCACACATTTGTTTGTCATAATTCGGTGAACTCATTCTGGGATCAACAACAGAGGTGTCCCCCTGTGTCACCACACTCACACCCCCGCTATTCACCAAGGGAACACCACCCTCCAACCCTTTACACCACGAGGTTTGCGCCTCCCAGGGTTGGCTAATGGCAAGGGTTGAGATTTGCCCCTACTCCCCCGCAGAGTACCTGCTGCTCACACTGGAGAGGAAGGGGCCTGGGATATGGAGGAAAAATACACTCCCTGGTCGCCTTCCTCCACACGACCAGGAGGGGGCGGCTTCTTCGGTGGTATGGAAGATTTGGCGTGAGCCCCACGGACTATAACACCAGTCTGCTCACTGCCGGGACGTACCCCTTCACCTCAGGGAACCCAGACAGCACCATGGGGACACCAACTCCACCCACCTGTCTGGGTACGTCCGCCTGTATGAGCAAGTCCCGCTCCCCAGCAGCGACTCTAGGGGGCTTCATTGCCAGCCGCTATTTGATTTTCCGGTTGAGTCAGAGGGAAGGCCCCAGACTCTGATTACTACTGCTGGAACTGCTTACACACCATGCAGCTCCTCACTCACCTCAGTGAGGCCCAGCAGCAAATGCTCACAGGTCTGAACATGGCCCGAGGCTCACCAGAAAAAAATGTAAGGTTAGTGATAATGTCATAGTCACGCGTGGCTGGACACAGCACCTCCAGCAGGGCGGATTTAGATAACATGCGTGACCCTGGATACACCGCCTCCAGTTGGGCGAATTTAAATAATAAAACGTGCAGCTGGATACGCCGCCTCCAACAGGCAAATTTCGCCAATACACATATGTCTGGAAACCCCGCCTCCAGTAAGGCGAATTTAAACAATAAAAGGGAAAACCTGGGTAACAATAACAATGGTGGCCCTGCGATAGGGAACGGGGAAGTGGAGACCTCCTGCACTCCCCTGAGTCAGTGTCTCTACACTGCTAACGTTCCCTAGGCCGGTTCCGTACCGGGCGATGATCAGGAACCTAAAAACCCTGACTCGCCCTGCACCTAAACCCTCACTAGTCAAGTGGACGGTGCGGAAAATAATCCCACCACTGCACTAAAACACACATAAGGAAAAGAGACAAAACAGGGAAACACCACTTAGCTTTGCTCTGTTGCTTACGCTCCCAGCAACAGAGCCCACCACCTGCGTGCATCTTTTCCTCCGACCGGATCCAACACCATAGTGCAGCCTTGGAGCAAACAGAGTCCACCACCTGCATGCAGCTGTCCAGAAACAGAGTCCAGCATATGAGTCCAGCTTTCCAGCAAAAGAGTCCAGCATCTTGAGTCCAGCTTTCCAGCAACCGAGTCCAGCATCATGAGTGCAGCTCTACACCATAGCTGCCACTCCACCAAGCCATGCAAGAACTCCTTGCTGACACCATAGCTGCAACTCCACCAAGCCATGCCAGCCCTCCTTGCAGACATCAAAGCTGCCACTCCAGGACTCTCACTGAGCTGCCCGGGACTCACCTTCAGCTCCATCCTTCACCAAGGCTTGCATGTAACTGAGGACTTTCACCAAACAGTGATTGCCACACCTGACACTCTTTTATAGAGCAATCACACCTGTTTTATAATTACGTGCACAAAACTAAAGTAACAGAGTGCAATGATGCTCACCACCACCGGGGGGCAAATTTAGAACAAAAGACACCAGAGTGCAATAATCCTAATGGCCACCGGGGGCAAAAACCAAACCTAAGCACAGAAAAAAAGGTTACCTGTGCTTTATCTCAGTCCTGATCCCGCATGGATCATGACAGCTACGTTGTTAGCAGAATCTGTGTTCTCAAGACACCCATACTGTTAAGAGTTGTGACAGAGCACAAAGTCGCTAACTCCATCACTTACCCCAGCAGGCCATTAGAAATATTGATGTTTTAGCAAATCTTGCTTTCCTCCATTCAGGGTAATATTAGTAATATATCCCATCTGGTGCTTGGGAACAAGGACAACATGGGCCTGTGTGAATTCAAATGCCAGGGCTGAATTTCAGTCCCAGTCCGTATCTGGTTCCACCGTACCATAACTGACTTCTTACCCTATAACAGATCGGTTAGGGGTGCTGATCTCCCAGCAAAATTAGGTATAAACCGGCGATAATACCAAATGATGCCAAGGAAGGCTCTCACCTGTTTTGTACTTACAGGCCTGGGCCAGTTTTAAATGGCCTTAATCTTGTTTATTTGGGGTTTGATATCCCTGCAATTGGGGTTCGCTCTTAACTCTGCGATTCTGAGTGAATCCAACACTGCTTCTACCTGGGACAGGTGGGTATGCCAATCGGTACTGAAGATGACGATATCATCTAAATATGCTGATGCGTACTTCTGATGAGGCTCTAACACTATGTCCATCAGCCTCTAAAATGTAGCCGGAGCCCCATGTAATCCAACAGGCAAGATGACATAGTGATAGAGACCCCCTGGTGGTATAAAGGCAGTCTTTTCTTTTGCCGATTCTGTCAGTGGCACCTGCCAGTACCCCTTGGTAAAATCGAGCTTGGTGAAGTACTAGCCTCTCCCAGTCGCTCAATTAGCTTGTCCACCCGGTGCATTGGATAAAGGTCAAATTTTGACACCTCATTCAACTTTCGGAAGTCATTACAAAATCATAATGACCCGTCTGGCTTCGGAATTAGGACAATGGGGCTAACCTACTCATTCCAGTATTCATTGATGACTCCTAACTGGAACATTTGCTTTACTTCAGCCGTTATGGCTTGCCTCCGGGCCTCTGGCACTCGGTACGGTTTCATCCGTACCCTTACCCAAGGCTCAGTGACAATGTCATGTTGTATCATTGAGGTCCGGCCGAGCCTCCTGTTACTGCTGTTTTGTGAGAGCATCATTTATCTTAACCTCACCCTTGACCTTAGCTGGAGACAGAAGGTTCCCCGATGGTACAACCGGAGTTGCCTCTGTAACCAAACACTCCCGGTCTTTCCAAGCTTTTAACAGGTTCAAATGATACAGTTGTTCCGGTATTCTCTTTCCGGGCTGATACAATCTGTAATTCACTTCCCTCACCTTTTCCCGTGCCAAAGTGTGATTCTGTAGCTGAGCTGTCCCAAACGTAAAAGAGGATACTTCCAGCTCGGGGATCGTCGGGGTCTCCTCGACCTCTCACATCAATATCTCTAGGGGAAACCTATTGGGGTTACACTCTGTCCCTAGGTTGACAACCCTTACAGCAGGTGTCCCTGATTCGGGATGTTCGGTTTCTGCGCCCGGTACCACATTTACCCTGGGAGGGTTAACCCTGTTCTCCCACAGGGACCAGAACAGGGGCAAGTCTCTTCCCAACACAGTCCCATATGGAAGGGTCTTCACAACTCCCACCACATGTTTTATTTCTCCACAAGGGGTGGAAAAAGTAACCTTCGCGGTCAGGTACTCTCGGAGTTCACCATGTATACAAGCAGCACCAACTTTTTTCCCAGTGGTTTCTAAGTCTGAGATTAACAACCCATATACTATTGTAACTAGGCTTTCTGATCCCAGGAGAGCCTCAGTCTGGTGTCCGTTTACACGCACCTGGCACAGCTGCGGTTCACCCGCTGGAACGAACGGATCCACAGCGAAAACGGCATTGGAGTAGATTGACACACTCCAAGAAAACCAGCAGTCCATGGGTTCAGCTGTCAGGGGGAAGTTGGCAGCCCCATGTCCTGGCCCTTGGCACCACCAACACCTAATAGCTGCAACATGACTGGTCCCTGAGATCAGTTTAGGGGAAACAGGTCTCTTGTCACTCTCACTTCAGGGTACCCTCTCAGCACGGGCTAGGTCCTGATTGGCCTCAGCAGAGGGTCGTGGACCTTTCCCAGGCTCCTGGGCTGGCGGGGCCTGACGTGCTAAGCGTAGTGGAGCAGAGTCCCATATAAAGTCTTGAGTGGCTGTATACTGCTCAATCAGGCTGACCACTTGGTCCAGGGTGCAGGGATCCCCTTGGCCCACCCAACGCTGAATAGCGGTTAACAGAGTTCTTACTAGCCAATCGACCACCACTCTCTCTACCTTCTGGTAAGGGGTTAAGGTCTGAAGCCATGTTTTTATGAGCTGTAGCAAGTCATATGCCTGATACCTGGTGGGGCGAGACTCCACAAAGGATCACTGGAACACCGCGCATATGTATTAACCCCCAGTCAGGCAAGGATCTCACCTGAGTTTCTCATAGTCCTCATCCCAACGGAGGTACAAGTAGGCCTTCTGGACCTCTTCCGTCAGGTATGGGGCCACCATGCCAGTCTACTGGGACATCGACAAGCTCTCCCATTATACTGTGCGTCCAAACACGGTGAGGAAAGCCTCCAAATCATCCTCAGGACTCATCTTCCTCAAGGCTGACCAAACTTTATACTGGGCCTTCGAACGGATCATGGTCGTTTGTAAGGGCGAGGTAGTGACCCAGTAAAGTTCAAAGCAAAATGTCTTCAATGTCCAAAAACTCACAAATGAAAAGCAAATGATATCCTCCGGATTGCAGCAGGGGCGTCAAAACAGTCCGTATCTGAGACCGGTTGCTGTGGGCGACTGCACCGTGCCATGCTGAGGGGTGCCAGCCATTCGCTTTTCTTGGCTCTGTGTTACCTCACACAAGCCGGGAGTTGCAGAGCCAACTGCTCTGCAACTTGCAAACCAACACTGACCAACCCAACTCTTTGCTGCAGGTTTTTAAATGGGATCTGTGGTCATGGGCCACTTGTAAGACCTGGCTGGAGAGAGTGGCTGGAGAGAGTGAACCGCCCCACTACCATCCTGTAGTTCACTCCAAAAGTAAAAGCCCATGCTGGATTTTCTTAAATCTGCTTTGAGAAAATAGTTTGTCCAAGACCAAACTTACTTTTATTCTGCACTGCAACCACAACTATGTCTATGACTGCAATGCACTCTAGCGGTCTCAATACGCCTCCGTGCGCATCCTGGGTAATACATACAGTCCTTCACATATAATTTTCTTATCTGCCTCACAATATCTTCTCTACAATAATATACTTTTTAAAACATACAGCTTCCTGTATGGAGCATGCTGGTATAACCTTTGCATCTCCTGTATATACACTGTGTGCAGAATTATTTTGCAAATGAGTATTTTGATCACATCATCCTTTTTATACATGATGTCCTACTCCAAGCTGTATAGGCTTGAAAGCCAACTGCCAATTATGTAAATCAGGTGAGGTCTAATGACATCAAAACCCTATATAAGGTGTGCTTAATTTTTAGGCAACTTCCTTTCCTTTGGCAAAATGGGTCAGAAGAGAGATTTGACGGACTCTGAAAAGTCAAAAATTGTGAGATATCTTGTAGAGGGATGCAGCAGTCTTGAAATTGCCAAACCTTTGAAGCGTGATCACCGAACAATCAAGCGTTTCATGGCAAATATCCAACAGGGTTGCAAGAAGCGTGTTGATAAAAAAAGGCGCAAAATAACTGCCCATGAAATGAGGAAAATCAAGCGTGAAGCTGCCAAGATGCCATTTGCCACCAGTTTTGCCATATTTCAGAGCTGCAACGTTACTGGAGTATCAAAAAGCTCAAGGTGTGCCACACTCAGGAACATGGCCAAGGTAAGGAAGGCTGAAAAACAACCACCTTTCAACAAGAAACATAAGATAAAACGTCAAGACTGGGCCAAGAAATATCTTAACAGTGATTTTTCTAAGGTTTTATGGACTGATGAAATGAGAGCAACTCTTGATGGGCCAGATGGATGGGCCCGAGGCTGGATCAGTAAAGGGCAGAGAGCTCCACTCTGACTCAGATGCCCGCAAGGTGGAGGTGGGGTACTGGTATGGGCTGGTATCATCAAAGATGAACTTGTGGGACCTTTTCGGATTGAGGATGGAGTGAAGCTCAACTCCCAGACCTACTGCCAGTTTCTGGAAGACACCTTCTTCAAGCAGTGGTAAAGGAAGAAGTCGGTATCATTCAAGAAAAACATGATTTTCATGCAGGACAATGCTCCATCACATGCATCCATATACTCCACAGCGTGGCTGCCCAGTAAAGGTCTAAAAGAAGAAAAAATAATGACATGGCCCCCTTGTTCATCTGATCTGAACCCCATAGAGAACCTGTCGTCCCTCATAAAATGCGAGATCTACATGGAGTCAAAACATTACACCTCTATGAACAGTGTCTGGAAGGCTGTGGTGGCTGCGGCACGCAATGTTGATCGTAAACAGATCAAGCAACTGACAGAATCTATGGATAGAGGCTTTTGAGTGTCATCGTAAAGAAAGGTGGCTATATTGATCACTGATTTTTTTTGTTTTGTTTCTGAATGGCAGAAATGTTTATTTCTACATTTTGTGTTGTTATATTGGTTTACCTGGTGAAAATAAACAAGTGAGATGGGTAGATATTTGGTTTTTATTAAGTTGCCTAATAATTATGCACAGTAATAGTTACCTGCACGAACACATATCCTCCTAAGATAGCCAAATCTAAAAAAAAACACTGCAACTTCCAAAAATATTAAGCTTTGATATCTATGAGTCTTTTGGGTTGATTGAGAACATAGTTGTCATTCAAAAATAAAAAGAATCCTCTTAAATACAACTTGCCTAATAATGCTGCACACGGTGTACAGTAATTATATATGTATAGATGGTATAACCTGGGCATCTTCTATATATAATTATATGTGTACAGCTGATATAACCTGGGTATCTCCAGTATATAATTATGTATGTGTACAGCTTGTATAACTTGGGTATCTCCTGTATATAATTATATTTGTACAGCTGGCATAACCTGGGTATCTCCTGTATATAATTATATATGTATAGCTGAAGAGCCCGGCGTTACCGGGCGTAGCAACTAAGCCATCATACATATCCTCCATCCCATAGTCCCATGCCCATATACCCATCATACATATCCTCCATCCCATAGTCCCATGCCCATATACCCATCATACACATCCTCCATCCCATAGTCCTGTGCCCATATACCCATCATACATATCTTCCATCCCATAGTCCCATGCCCATATACCCATCACACATCCTCCATCCCATAGTCCCGTGACCATATACCCATCATCCATATCCTCCATCCCATAGTCCCATGCCATGGTGACTATAATTAAGAGAAAACAACGTATGCACTACTATATAGGTGCTCAAGTAGGTCCCCACACCTTAATAGAACAATAACAAAAAACTTGGCACTCAAGTTATGGATAAATCTTGTGAGTTTTTAATGCAGTCGTAAAAGTTTTGGCCTAGTATGGCCTTCATCAGTAAACAGACTGCAAGGTAAGACAGCGTATATAGTTAGATAGGTGTTGGGTCACGAGAATCGGATATTCGTAATGAACAGGTATACTACAGGGACAACGCTGTCCATTATGGGGATATGTATGGTGCCTAAAATAGTGAATATGGATTAGGTCTCAATAGGGCCAACAGGCACCTCAGTTGGTATTGACAGCCCTTGGAGTGCCGTCCCCTGTATAAGTGGCCCACAGCGACGTGGAGTCCTCCGCTCATTGCAACCATTCTGACATCATCGTCACCATGGCGACCTATTATGACATATTTGTCACCATGGCAACCATTATGACATCATCGTCGCTATGGCAACCTATTATGACATCATAGTCACCATGGCAACCTATTATGATATCATCATTGCCATGACAACCATTATGACATCATTGTCGATACACACACATACACACACACTCAGCTTTATATAAAGGATTTTGGGGATATGTCAAAAGTAAAAGAAAAGTCAAAGATGCTATAGGATTTTTACAGGATGAAAATGATGAAATGGTAAGACAGGATGTTGAGAAGGCCGAACTTTTAAATTCCTATTTTGCATCTGTTTTCTCTCAGAAAGGAAATGTAACATCAACTGTTCTTCACTGTCCTATTAAGGGAATAGAAGAATCCAGGATATCTATAAACAGAAAGATAGTGAGGAAACACTTAGCTAACCTAAATGAATTCAAGTTTCCAGGTCCAGATCAATTACACCCCAGAGTACTGAAGGAGATAGCAGAAGAAATTTTTGAACCCCTCTCCATAATCTTTGAAAATTCTTGGAGAACAGGAGAAGTCCCAGAAGACTGGAGAAGAGCAAATGTTGTTCCTATCTTCAAAAAGGGGAAGAAGGTGGACCCAGGCAACTATAGGCCGGTGAGTCTGACTTCTATACCAGGAAAGATCTTTGAACAAATTATTAAACAAAATGTATGTCAGTACCTGGATAAGAATTAAGTGATTAAACAGAGTCAGCATGGGTTTGTAACTAATAAGTCATGTCAGACTAACTTAATTTCCTTCTATGACGGAATCACTGATTGGGTGGATCAAGGAAATGCTGTAGATATAGTATATCTTGACTTCAGCAAAGCATTTGACAAAGTCTCTCTTACAATCCTTATTGAAAAAATGACTAAGTATGGAATGGACAAGGCAACTGTTAGGTGGATTCATAACTGGCTTAGTGATCGGACCCAAAGAGTGGTCGTAAATGGCTGCACATCCAGTTGGAAGAATGTCTCAAGTGGGGTACCACAGGGCTCTGTCCTGGGCCCTGTATTGTTCAACAACTTTATCAACCATTTAGATGAAGGAATTGAGGGTAAACTGATTATATTTGCTGATGACACAAAGCTAGGAGGGATAGCTAATACTAGAGAAGAGAGAGAGAGGATTCAAAAAGATATAAATAAACTGGAGAAGTGGGATTCTATGATTCTATGATTCTATGGTATAACTTGGGTATCTCTTGTATATAACTATACTAGCTGAAGAGCCCGGCGTTGCCTGGGCATAGTAACCAACTGTGGTTAGCTATAACAAATTAAAATGATTATATTGCACATAAATACATTTCACATCATATATTCAACACTAGAGATTTGCAACACAAATTAACTAAACAATTACCCAAGCACTGATAGTATTTTATTTTCAACTCATTCAAGAGCCTTTTGATAAACAACATGTGTTTCTGTGTATCTAATCCTATCCTGTGTGATACTGACTGCTGAGCCGTGTATCTAATCCTATCCTGTGTGATACGGACTGCAGAGCCGTGTATCTAATCCTTTTCTGTGTGATACTGTCTGCTGAGCCGTATATCTAATCCTCTCCTGTGTGATACTGTCTGCTGAGCCGTATATCTAATCCTATCCTGTGTGATACTGTCTGCTGAGCCGTGTATCTAATCCTATCCTGTGTGATACTGACTGCTGAGCTGTGTATCTAATCCTATCGTGTGTTGCTGACTGCTCAGCCATGTATCTAATCCTATCCTGTGTGATACTGACTGCTGAGACGTGTACCTAATCCTATCATGTGTGTTACTGACTGCTCAGCCGTGTATCTAATCCTATACTGTGAGATACTGACTGCTTAGCCGTGTATCTAATCCTATCCTGTGTGATACGGACTGCAGAGCCGTGTATCTAATCCTTTTCTGTGTGATACTGTCTGCTGAGCCATGTATCTAATACTATCCTGTGTGATACTGTCTACTGAGCCGTGTATCTAATCCTATCCTGTGTGATACTGTCTGCTGAGCTGTGTATCTAATCCTATCCTGTGTGATACTGACTGCTGAGCCGTGTATCTAATCCTATCCTGTGTGATACTGTCTACTGAGCCGTGTATCTAATCCTATCCTGTGTGATACTGTCTGCTGAGCTGTGTATCTAATCCTATCCTGTGTGATACTGACTGCTGAGCCGTGTATCTAATCCTGTCATGTGTGTTACTGACTGCTCAGCCATGTATCTAACCCTATCCTGTGTGATACTGACTGCTGAGCCGTGTATCTAATCCTATCCTGTGGGATACTGACTGCTGAGCCGTGTATCTAATCCTATTCTGTGTGATACTGTCTGCTGAGCCGTGTATCTAATACTATTCTGTGTGATACTGTGTGCTGAGCTGTGTATCTAATCCTATCCTGTGTGATACTGTCTGCTGAGCCGTGTATCTATTCCTATCCTGTGTGATACTGACTGCTGAGCTGTGTATCTAATCCTATCCTGTGTGATACTGACTGCTGAGCCGTGTATCTAATCCTATCCTGTGTGATACTGACTGCTGTGCCGTGTATCTAATCCTATTCTGTGTGATACTGTCTGCTGAGCCGTGTATCTAATACTATTCTGTGTGATACTGTCTGCTGAGCTGTGTATCTAATCCTATCATGTGTGATACTGACTGCTGAGCCGTGTATCTAATCCTATCCTGTGTGATACTGACTGCTGAGCTGTGTATCTAATCCTATCCTGTGTGATACTGACTGCTGAGCTGTGTATCTAATCCTATCCTGTGTGATACTGTCTGCTGAGCCGTGTATCTAATCCTATCCTGTGTGATACTGTCTGCTGAGCTGTGTATCTAATCCTATCCTGTGTGATACTGACTGCTGAGCCGTGTATCTAATCCTGTCATGTGTGTTACTGACTTCTCAGCCATGTATCTAACCCTATCCTGTGTGATGCTGACTGCTGAGCCGTGTATCTAATCCTATCCTGTGGGATACTGACTGCTGAGCCGTGTATCTAATCCTATTCTGTGTGATACTGTCTGCTGAGCCGTGTATCTAATACTATTCTGTGTGATACTGTGTGCTGAGCTGTGTATCTAATCCTATCCTGTGTGATATTGTCTGCTGAGCCGTGTATCTATTCCTATCCTGTGTGATACTGACTGCTGAGCTGTGTATCTAATCCTATCCTGTGTGATACTGACTGCTGAGCCGTGTATCTAATCCTATCCTGTGTGATACTGACTGCTGAGCCGTGTATCTAATCCTATTCTGTGTGATACTGTCTGCTGAGCCGTGTATCTAATACTATTCTGTGTGATACTGTCTGCTGAGCTGTGTATCTAATCCTATCATGTGTGATACTGACTGCTGAGCCGTGTATCTAATCCTATCCTGTGTGATACTGACTGCTGAGCTGTGTATCTAATCCTATCCTGTGTGATACTGACTGCTGAGCTGTGTATCTAAGCCTATCCTGTGTGATATTAACTGCTGAGCCATGTGTCTAATCCTCTCCTGTGTGATACTGACTGCTGAGCTGTGTATCTAATCCTCCCCTGTGTGATACTGTCTGCTGAGCCGTGTATCTAATCCTATCATGTGTGATACTGTCTGCTGAGCTGTGTATGTAATCCTATCCTGTGTGATACTGACTGCTGAGCCGTGTATCTAATCCTACCCTGTGTGATGCTGGGCTCCCCCTGCAGTCTGTGTCAGAGGGTGGTCTGTGTTGGCACGGTAATAAATTGTGCTATTTACAGCTTTACAGAAGGACGATAACACCATAGAAATGATAAGAATAATAGGCAAAATTGTTTGGTGAATTGGAATTCGCGGTTTTAAAATTTCGCCTCACAGCTTAGCCTATGACGCTCTCGGGGTCCAGACGTGTGACTGTGCCAAATTTTGTGGCTGTAGCTGCGACGGTGCAGATGCCAATCCCGGACATACACACACACATTGAGCTTTATATATTAGATATGTACAGCTGGTATAACCTGGGTATCTCCTGTATATAATTATATATGTACAGCTGGTATAACCTGGGTATTTCCTGTATAGAATGATATATGTACAGCTGGTATAACCTGGGTATCTTCTGTATATAATTATATATGTACAGCTGGTATAACCTGGGTATCCCCTGTATATAATTATATATGTACAGCTGGTATAACCTGGGTATCTCCTGTATATAATTATATACAGTATGTACAGCTGGTATAACTTGGGTATCTCCTGTATATAATTATATATGTATAGCTGGTATAACCAGGGTATGTTCTGTCCATAATTATATATGTACAGTTGGTATAACCTGGGTATCTTCTGTATATAATTATATACCGTGGGGAAAATAAGTACTTGATGCTCTGCCGATTTTGCCAGTTTTCCCACCTACAAAGAATGGAGAGGTCTGTAATTTTTATCGTAGGTACACTTAAACAGTGAGAGACAGAATATTAAAAAAAAAATCCCCAACATCACATTGTATGATTTTCACATAATTAATTTGCATTTTATTCCATGAAATAAGTATTTGATGCAATAGAAAATCAAAACTTAATATTTGGTACTGAAATCTTTGTTTGTAACAGAGGTTTCCTGTAGTTCTTGACCATGTCTGCACACACTGTTCTGCCTTCTTCCACATACAGTCCCTTGCGAAAGTATTCGGCCCCCTGGAACTTTTCAACCTTTTCCCACATATCATGCTTCAAACATAAAGATACCAAATGTAAATTGTGGGACACAATTGTGAAGTTGAATGAAATTTATTGGTTATTTTAAATTTTTCTGGAAATACAAAAACTGAAAAGTGGGGCGTGCAATATTATTCGGCCCCTTCACTTTCAGTGCAGCAAACTCACTCCAGAAGTTCATTGTGGATCTCTGAATGATCCAATGTTGTCCTAAATGACTAATGATGATAAATATAATCCACTTGTGTGTAATCAAGTCTCCGTATAAATGCACCTGCTCTGTGATAGTCTCAGGTTCTGTTTGATGCACAGAGAGCGTCATGAAGACCAAGTAACACAACAAGCAGGTCCATGATACTGTTGTGGAGAAGTTTAAAGCCAGATTTGGATACAAAATGATTTCCAAAACTTTAAACATCCCAAGGAGCACTGTGCAAGCGATCATATTGAAATGGAAGGAGCATCATACCACTGAAAATCTACCAAGACCCGGCCGTCCCTCTAAACTTTCATCTCAAACAAGGAGAAGACTGATCAGAGACGCAGCCAGGAGGCCCATGATCACCCTGGATGAACTGCAGAGATCTATAGCTGAGGTCGGACAGTCTGTCCATAGGACAACAATCAGTCGTACACTGCACAAATATGGCCTTCATGGAAGAGTGGCAAGAAGAAAGTCGTTTCTCAAAGATATCCATAAAAAGTGTCATTTAAAGTTTGCAACAATCCACCTGGGAGACACACCAAACATGTGGAAGAAGGTGCTCTGGTCAGATGAAACCAAAATCAGCAACAATGCCAAACGATATGTTTGGCTTAAAGGCAACACAGCTCATCACCCTGAACACACCATCCCCACTGTCAAACATGGTGGTGGCAGCATCATGGTTTGGGCCTGCTTTTCTTCAGCAGGGACAGGGAAGATGATTAAAATTGATGGGAAGATGGATGGAGCCAAATACAGGACCATTCTTGAAGAAAACCTGTTGGAGTCTGCAAAAGACCTGAGACCGGGACGGAGATTTGTCTTCCAACAAGACAATGATCCCAAACATAAAGCAAAATCTACAAAGGAATGGTTCACAAATAAACGTATCCAGGTGTTAGAATGGCTAAGTCAAAGTCCAGACCTGAATCCAATCGAGAATCTGTGGAAAGAGCTGAAAACTGCTGTTCATAAACGATCACCATCAAACCTCACTGAGCTCGAGCTGTTTGCCAAGGAAGAATGGGCAAGAATTTCAGTCTCTTGATGTACAAAACTGATAGAGACATAGCCCAAGTGACTTGCAGCTGTAATCGCAGCGAAAGGTGGCACAAAAAAGTATTAAGTTAAAGGGGCCAAATAATATTGCACGCCCCACTTTTCAGTTTTTGAATTTCCACAAAAATTTAAAATAACCAATAAATTTCATTCAACGTCACAATTGTGTCCCACTTGTTATTGATTCTTCACCAAAGATTTACATTTGGTATCTTTATGTTCGAAGCATGATATTTGAGAAAAGGTTGAAAAGTTCCAGGGGGCCGAATACTTTCACAAGGCTTAACCTTTCATCCACTCCCAGAAACAAGACTGTATGTGTGCTTAAGTCTATTATTTATTGGGATGATATGGACAACGATGGGAGATGATAACATATGGTATAGTAGAACGGTAGTAGATGATATCATAGGTTATTGAACACAGATATGGATGATTCAGCAGATTGTTGTACAAAATGTTCATGATTCAGGTAAAAACTACAAGAGACAGATAATACAGCATGTCAGAACTGGTAGACAGTATACAATACACAAATACTGGCAGGTAATAGCAATGCAGGGTATTATCACAACAGTAACAATGATACAGGATGCTGTTATCATGCATTATATAAGAGCTGAGCAATATAACATACACAGCAGCAAAGGAGAAAGAAATATCTAACATAACTTGTGGCTGCCAGCTTTACACTCACTGAACGGAGGATGCATAACTATCGTGCAGTGCACTAGCATTACAGGAGCTGAACATGCATTGCAAACATCATGAGGAATGCATTATGGACAGCTAACAGAGATGCATAACATATATTGCATTAACCTTACCGGAATCCGCTTGTTATAGCAATGGTTTTGCAAAGAGGTGAGCTGAGCAGGTGTGAGCTACTCAGGAGACAGCTGGAGAATGGTTACATGTTGTTGACCAGGGTAGAAAGAAGGGGCGGTTCTGAACAATTAACCATTTGGGGAACAGAAAATTCCAAACACATGAATAAAAGAGAAGGGCAACTTATGACACCTAATGGCCATAGCTGTAACATCACTTAAAAATATCTAGCTGCACAGAATGGGCAGAAAACACACTGCAGCAGGGAGTTTGGCCCAATTCTCCATACAGATCTTCTCCAGATCTTTCAGGTTTCGGGCCTGTTGCTGAGAAACATTGAGTTTCAGCTCCCTCCAAAGATTTTCTATTGGGTTTAGGTCTGGAGACAGGCTACGCCACTCCAAGACCTTGAAATGCTTTTTACAGAGCCTCTCCTTAGTTACCCTGGACGAGTTTTTTGGGTCATTGTAATGCTGGAAGACCCAGCCATGACCTATCTTCAGTGTTCTTACTGAGAAAAGGATATTGGCCAAAATCTCACTATACATAACACCATCTATCCTCCCTTCAATATATGGTGCAGTTGTCCTGTTCCCTTTGCAGAAAAGCAGCCCCACAGTATGATGTTCCCCCACCATGCTTCACAGTTGGGACGGTGTTCTTGGGGTTGTACTCATTCTTCTTCCTTCAAACACGACGATCTATATTGATCTCATCTGACCACGTGACCTTCTCTCATGCCTTCTCTGGATCATCCAGATGGTCATTGGCGAACTTCAAACGAGCCTGTACATTAGCTGGCGTGAACAGGGGGACCTTGCTTGCCCTGGAAGAATTACAAGAATGGAAGAATTACAGTCATCATATGCTTCTTGCAATTTCTAATAATTGTGCCAACAGTTGCCTTCTCACCAAGCTGCTTACCTATTGTCCTGTAGCCCATCCCAGCCTTGTGCAGGTCTACAATTTTGTCCCTGGTGTCCTTAGTCAGCTTTTTGGTCTTGGCCATGGTGGAGAGGTTGGAGTGTGATTGATTGAGTGCGTGGACAGGTGTCTTTTATACAGGTAACAAGTTCAAACAGGTGCAATTAATACAGGTAATGAGTGCAGAGTAGGAGGACTTCTTAATGAAAAACTAACCGTGAGAGCCAGAAATCTTGCTAGTTGGTAGGTGATCAAATACGTATTTCATGCAATAAAATGCAAATTAATTATGCAAAAATCATACAATGTGGTTTTCTGGATTTTTTTTAGAATCTGTCTCTCACAGTTGAAGTGTACCTACGATAAAAATTACAAACCTCTCCATTCTTTGTAGGTGGGAAAACTTGCAAAATCAGCAGTGTATCAAATACTAATTTTTCCCCACTATACGTACAGCTAGTCTTGGATGTCTTCTGTGTGTAATTTTGCATCACTTACTATATTACAATATAGACGCTAATTCCTGTATCTGATGAACATTTGGTTGGAGATTTGGCCGCTTCAGTATTTTACTTGGCAGAAAAATCTTACTATAAGCTTCCACCCTCCCAACATAAATCCTCTATATTTTGTTTTCATGAGCAGTTTTACTACTGATAATTGCAGCGTTCTGTGTTTTCTCACTAAATATCAGTATTATCCGTCTCAGGAGTCTATCAGCTTCTATACATCTAGAAAAATACAAAGAATGTGAGCCTGACGCTTAGGACCTGTTCACACTGCATTATCAACAGTTCGTCCGGCTGAATCCCCAAAACATGGGACTAAGTTTGGCCATACATGTCAGGTGACTGTCGCCAGCCCATCTCAGCCATCTCTCCCATACACAGGAGCGCTCTCCAGTTGGCTGGCGCCCCCATACAACTCCCATAGACAGTTATCTGAACTTGTCAATATTGGGGCCATTAGCTTAATGTGTATGGGGCTTTAGGACAAGGAGCCAATAAAGGGGATAAGATGCCGATACAGCTGACCACATTGATTAGAGTGGGAGCGTTTTGCTTCCTCTCCCATCATCACCCTCTCAGCGTCTGACGTCCCTGACGCAGACATTGACAAGGGTCGTGATGATGCCACTACTCGGCGCCCGCTGTCCGGAGATGTGTGGGTGCTCGGAGCCTCAGATTAACGAGGAAGAGAGGTGAGTATTGTATGTATTTATTTATGGGGGTGCTTTATATTATATAGAGTCTGCCAATGGGGGTGCATTGTACTATATAGAGTCTGCCTGTGAGGGGTGCCTTATACTATATAGAGTCTGCCTATGGGGGGTGCATTATACTATATAGAGTCTACTTATGGGGAGTGTATTATACTATATATAGATTCTGCCTATGGGGGGTGCATTATACTATAGAGTCTGCCTATGGGGAGTGTATTATACTATATAGAGTCTGGGTATGGGAGGTGCATTATACTATATAGAGTCTGCTTATGGGGAGTGTATTTGTCACGATACTAGTGGATACAACTGGACACCAGTGGCTAGGTCAAAGAGACTACAGACACAGTGGGTTGCGCAAGCAATATTGTATTAATGATCTGAATGCAATATAGCATATAAGTCCAGATAAATGTTCAGTCAATATGATAGCAGAGCTGATACTCTGCGACACAGCATGCAAAGTCACTGAGCAATGCGGGCACAAGACACAGACTCTTGCAGAGCGGAGGAACACACTAGCTGGCTGGAGTTCTTACTTCACCGCAGGTGTAGTCAGGCAGAGGTTCCTGAAGTCAAGTGTTCAGCAATCACTCGGTCAGCAGGCAGGGATCCAGACGTGCAGGTTGGCAGAGGACTCCGCCGTTAAGAGAGGACCAACAGGGATAGTAAGTCCAGGCTTGGGACTGCAGAGGCACAAAGTCCAATACATAATACACAAGCAATGAATCAGAGCAGGTGCTGGCTTTATATACAGCTTTGGCAGGAAGCAAGATGGCCGACGTGGAAACATCAAGATCCATGTTAACTAAGGGCAAGTCTAAGGGCAAGAGAAACAGATTCCAGGACTAGATACTGACATTACTCCCACCTCAAGAACGGCCTCCGGACGACCCTAAACCAGGCTTGCCAGGGTACCTTTGATGGAACTGCTCAATCAGTCGGGAGGCGTTAATATTATCCACGGGTTCCCAGGAATTCTCCTCTGAGGAATAGCCTTGCCATTTAATCAAATACTGCAGTCGATTTCTGTAGATTCTTGAATCCAGAATCCTCTCAACGATGAACTGCTCTTGACCATCCACAAGAACGGGATCGGGAGGAGGAGATGAACGTCCTGGAAAAGGATTTGGTACTACAGTCTTCAGTAGGGAAGTATGAAAGACAGGATGTATCTTCAGTGTTCTTGGGAGTTTTAAGCGACATGCAACAGCACCTACCAGACCACTGATCCTATAAGGACCAATGTACTTCTGTCCCAACTTAGGGGAAGGGATCTTCATCTTTAAATTCTTCGTAGATAACCAGACTAAATCTCCTACCTTAAATGTTGGTGTTGGTTTGCGAAATCTGTCAGCTGCATTCTTGTACCTCTCTTGTGCGGAACCCAAAGTCTCTTTCAGAAGTTCAAGGTTCTGTTGAAGTGAAGAGATCCTGTCGGCAACTGCTGGTAAAGATGTATCTACCGGTAATCTGGGAAGAATGCTAGGGTGATATCCCAGGTTAGCGTAGAATGGAGACTGTTTGGTGGAGGCACTCTGGGAGTTGTTATAAGAGAATTCGGCCAAGGGGAGTAGCCTTACCCAATCATCTTGCAAATGGCAAAGATAGCAGCGAAGGTATTGCTCTAGTGTTTGGTTGGTACGTTCTGTCTGCCCGTTGGACTGTGGGTGGAAAGCAGAAGATAAGTTAACTTCTATGCCTAATGCTGAACAAAAGCTTCGCCAAAACTTTGAAGTAAATTGAACTCCACGGTCAGAAACAACTTCATCCGGAACCCCGTGCAGGCAAAAGATGTTCTGGATAATTAGGTCAGCAGTGTCCTTCGCAGAGGGTAAACCGGAACAAGGGATGAAATGGGCCGCCTTGGTCAGGCGATCGACCACCACCAAAATCGTACTCTTTCCCTCAGAAAGGGGCAGTTCTACAATAAAGTCCATAGAAATGGATCCCCACGGGCGAGACGGCACCGGCAAAGGCTGTAACAGACCAGTAGGGGAGGCACGTGGAACCTTGAATTTGGCACATACCTCACAAGATGAAACGTACTTCTGGACATCCTTCCGAAAACCTGGCCACCAGAAGAAGTGAGATAAGAATTCTTGAGTCTTCTGAATTCCTCTGTGCCCTGCAACCTTGGAATCATGAACCAATCTCAACACTCTTAACCTCACGGCTTCAGGAATGTAGAGGCGCCGTTCCCGGGTCCAAACTCCATTCCTAAAAAGAAGGCTTACCTCATCAGATGGCTGAGACAGGAAAAGATCAGAGTTGTAAGCTTCTTTGATGACCTGCAGCAAATCTTGATTCTGAATGACTCCTACAAAATTGCAATCAGAAAGTATGGTCTTAGGTGGAGCATCTGGAACAGCGTCAGTGGAGAACATCCGGGATAGAGCATCTGCTTTTCCATTGCGAGAACCTGGTCTATAAGAGATTGTAAAATTGAATTGATTAAGGAAAAGACTCCAGCGGGCCTGCCGTGGGGTCAGGCATCTTGCTGACCTGATGAACTCAAGGTTGCGGTGATCCGTGAGGACCACGATCGGCTGTGAGGCTCCTTGCAGAAGATGTCTCCACTCCTTGAAGGCGGCGATGATAGCCAGTAATTCTTTATTTCCTACATCGTAGTTCTTTTCGGCAGGAGACAGTCGCTTGGAAAGAAAAGCACAAGGATGAAGTAAATTCTTCTCACCTGTTCTTTGGGACAGTATAGCCCCGGTGGCACAGTTTGAGGCATCCACTTCAATAATGAAGGCGAGTTCCGGGTCAGGGTGGATCAGTACTGGTGCTGACGTGAACTTGGTCTTGAGCCGAGAGAATGCTTCTTGGGCTTGAAGGGAGCAAATAAATGCTGTCTTCTTCTGTGTCAACCGGGTGATGGGCGAGACGATGTCAGAGAAGTTCTTGATGAAACGTCTGTAGAAGTTAGCAAACCCGATGAAACGTTGGACCACCTTGACGTTCTTGGGGATTGGCCACTCCTGAATTGCCTTGATCTTGCTGTTATCCATACTCAGACCCTGTGGAGAAATTACATAACCTAAGAATTGAATCTCCGACTTGTGAAATTCGCATTTCCCCAGCTTGATGTACAGCTGGTGTTCCCTCAACCGCTGCAAGACAGTCTTGACATGTTGCTGATGTTCCTCCATGGAGCTAGAAAAAATCAGAATGTCATCCAAATAGATTACGACAAAAATATCAAGAATGTCTCTGAAAATATCATTTACGAGATGTTGGAACGTTGCTGGGGCATTGCAAAGTCCAAATGGCATGACCAAATACTCAAAGTGTCCATATCGAGACCTAAATGCTGTTTTCCATTCATCTCCAGGTCTTATACGGACTAGATTGTATGCCCCGCGTAGGTCCAATTTTGAAAAGACCTTGGCCTGACGAACTCTCTCGAGAAGCTCCGGAATTAATGGCAGGGGGTAGCGGTTCTTGATGGTTACCTTGTTAATTTCCCGGTAATCAACACAGGGTCTGAGGGATTCATCCTTCTTTTTAACGAAAAAGATGGGTGCACCGGCTGGAGAGGATGAGGGGCGTATAAACCCCTTAGACAGGTTCTCGTCGATATATTCTTTGAGAGTCTTGAGCTCAGGACCGGACAATGGATAAATATTACCAAAAGGAATGGTAGCATCAGGCAGAAGCTCGATTGGGCAGTCATAAGAGCGGTGTGGTGGTAATTTATCTGCATTCTTTTTATCGCACACGTCCGAAAATTCTTTATAAACTGCCGGTAACTCTAGGTCCGATGATGGGTTGGCCGGAGATGGATCAGTCGATTTCTCAGAAGTTACCTCTTTAGCTGGGAAGCGCAATCTCTTAGTCTCCCAGTCAATGATGGGATTTTGAGCCTGCAACCAGGGTAAACCCAAGATAATAGGGAAATGTGGAGAGGAAATCAGAAGGAAGGGCAATTTCTCCTGGTGATCATCTCCCATGAGGACCTTCAGTGGTTCAGTCTGCTGGTCTACGGGCCCCGAGGTCAAAGGGGACCCATCCACAGTCTCCATCAGAATTGTAGACACTCTTCTCTGTGATCGGATTCCATATTCCCTAGCAAAAGAAGTGTCCATGAAGTTACCGCTAGCCCCAGAGTCTATCATGGCGGAACTGTTCACCCAACGGGAGTCAATCCAGATCTTGATAGGAAGGTAACAATGTGAATCTTTTTTCTTATTGCAAGGGTATGAAACTGCAGAAGATAGAATAACAGCATTAATGGGTAGTATCGTTTCAGATGTAACAGAGTTCATATCTGAAAAGTCATAATCAGGAGCGGTTGCTGCAATTTCGGGTGGCCCTGATTCGGAAGTCATGGAGTATGATTCAGAGAAGTAGCGTTCTATCACGGCTGCGGTTGTTCTGCGAGAACGATTGGGGCAGTTGATAATAAAATGTCCTGACTTCCCACAGTAAAAACATAAATTCTCCTTGAAGCGAAATTCCTTCCGTTCGTCACTTACTCGACTTCGTAGGGAATTTACCTGCATCGGCTCAGGTGTGGACTCCTGAGGACTTGGGTCCGGAATCTCCTTAGGAAGGAAAGGAAGAAGCGATTTATTGCTGCGGTTCATCTCAGACCACCTTTCTAGTTTTCGTTCAGAGATGCGAGCGTCTAGGCGAATACAGTGATTGATGAAATCACCTAGAGCAGTGGGAGCCTCCGCACGTGCAAGCTCGTCCTTGATGGAACTGGACAACCCCTTCTTAAATATAGAGTACTTCGCTGCACTATTCCAAGTGGTGTCCTGAGCCCACCTTCTAAAATCCATAGCATACTCAGTCACTGGGCGTTTACCTTGACGCAAATTCAGCAGGGCCGTCTCAGCTGTAAGGCCACGGTTCGGATCGTCAAACATCTGCCCCATGGCGGCGATAAACATATTGAAGTCATTCAGACATGCATCCTGTGATTCTATCAGAGGGTTTGCCCAGGCAAGGGCCTTATTAGTCAGCAACATGATGATAGTCAATACTTGGATCGGTCTGTAGGAAACTGTGTGACATGTGCAGCAAAGTATAAACGACACTGGTTCAGAAACCCACGGTACTTGTCTCGGTCGCCACCAAACCTAAATGGCGGTAGTTTGGGGATGGTAGGAACAGAAGCCTGAGATTGTGCCTCCAGAGCCGCAACTCGGCCACGCAATTCCTGAAGGGTCTGACTGAGTACTTGTATATCATATTTAGTCTGCCCCTCTAGGCCTTCTATTCTGCTCTTCCATGTCTGCACTTCAGCGTGTACAGTGGCAGTGATATTATTTAGCTTCTTAACACGCACTTCTAAAGTCTCTGACCCAGCGGCATCCATTTTTAAGGCTTGTGTATCCGGTCACGATACTAGTGGATACAACTGGACACCAGTGGCTAGGTCAAAGAGACTACAGACACAGTGGGTTGTGCAAGCAATATTGTATTAATGATCTGAATGCAATATAGCATATAAGTCCAGATAAATGTTCAGTCAATATGATAAAAGGTAATAACAGAGCTGATACTCTGCGACACAGCATGCAAAGTCACTGAGCAATGCGGGCACAAGACACAGACTCTTGCAGAGCGGAGGAACACACTAGCTGGCTGGAGTTCTTACTTCACCGCAGGTGTAGTCAGGCAGAGGTTCCTGAAGTCAAGTGTTCAGCAATCACTCGGTCAGCAGGCAGGGATCCAGACGTGCAGGTTGGCAGAGGACTCCGCCGTTAAGAGAGGACCAACAGGGATAGTAAGTCCAGGCTTGGGACTGCAGAGGCACAAAGTCCAATACATAATACACAAGCAATGAATCAGAGCAGGTGCTGGCTTTATATACAGCTTTGGCAGGAAGCAAGATGGCCGACGTGGAAACATCAAGATCCATGTTAACTAAGGGCAAGTCTAAGGGCAAGAGAAACAGATTCCAGGACTAGATACTGACAGTATTATACTATATAGCGTCTGCCTATGGGGCTGCATTCTACTATAGAGACTGCCTATGTTATGAGGGGTGCATTATACTATATAGAGTCTGCCAATGGGGGGCTGAATTGTACTATAGAGTCTGCCTATGGGGGGTGCATTATACTATAAAGTCTGCGTATGTGGGGCTGCATTCTACTATACAGTAGAGTCTGCCTATGGGAGGTGCATTATACTATAGAGACAGTATCACATGATAGGATTAGATACACAGCTCATCAAACAGTATCACACATGATAGGATTAGATACACAGCCCAGCAGTGAGTATCACACATGATAGGATTAGATACACGGCTCAGCAGACAGTATCACACATTATAGGATTAGATAGATACACAGCTCAGCAGACAGTATCACACAGGATAGCATTAGATACACAGCTCAGCAGGCAGTATAATACAGGATAGGATTACATACACGGCTCAGCAGACGGTATCACACATTTTAAGCTTAGATACACAGCTCAGTAGAAAGTATCACACATTTGAGGGTTAGATACACAGCTCAGCAGACAGTATCACACAGGATAGGATTAGATACACAGCTCAGCAGACAGAATCACACATGATAGGATTAGATACACAGCTCAGCAGTCAGTATCACACATAATATGATTAGATACACAGCTCAACAGACAGTATCACACATGATAGGGTTAGATACACAGCTCAGCAGACAGTATCACACATGATACGATTAGATACACAGCTCAGTAGACAGTATCACAGATAATATGATTAGATACACAGCTCAGCAGACAGTATCACACAGGATAGGATTAGATACATGGCTCAGTAGACAGTATCACACATTTGAGGGTTAGATACACAGCTCAGCAGACAGTATCACACAGGATAGGATTAGATACACAGCTCAGCAGTCAGTACCACACAGGATAGGATTAGATACACAGCTCAGCAGACAGTATCACACATGATAGGCTTAGATACACAGCTCAGCAGACAGTATCAAACATTTTAGGCTTAGATACACAGCTCAGTAGACAATATCACACATTTGAGGGGTAGATACACAGCTCACTGACCCATTAATGCTGTCAGTAAATAGAACTGTACGGGCCCTGGTGATTTTGCCCCGACGGTGACTTGTGGAGAATTCCTGAGATCAGTAACTTATTTTCACTCCGGTCCAACGGGTATCAAAATGTACCCGAGCTGTCACACACCACAAATGCTGCACTTTTCTCTGCTGGATGTGAGCAAAATGTAAATGTTCCTTTCACTGACAGCAAGCAGAGGTCTTGAAAATGTAAAAGAATTGACATGTAAAGCCTATATGTCAGAATGTTTTTTATGAAGCCTGAAATTCTGTTTATGTGGAGCAGATTGCAGCAGTAGATGCTCAATCAGGGACAGGAGGCCGGGTCCGCGGCCACCGCGGTGTGTGATGTTATGTGTCCCGGGTTACATTGTGCAGGACAATAGCAACCAGTCTTGGTTTCAGCCGCATTCATCAATTAAACATTAAAAATCTCCACTTGTTGATGGATATCACCATGACAGCAGGGAACTGTGACGTATGAGGCGCTGCGCCCATAACCCCTTCCCTGCTGCAGGACACTGACAATACTGCATTACCTACAGCACATAGACGCTCACTAAAGCACAGTCTTAGGACAAATTCTCTTTAAACCCGGGCAAGTAACGGGACCCACGGGAGCTGGGGGGCTCACTCGGCCCAGGTTTTAATTTGCAACATCCGCCATTCATGTACATGCTCCATGCAGCGCGGGTGCCAGATGTGTCATACAGCCAACACACCTGAGTCTAACTGCTGAGATCAGAGCTAGCTCCTATCACAGTACTTTAACCTCTTACAAGCTGCTGTCATTCATGATTGCAGCATTTAAGTCAGGGGTTGTCAAACCGTTTGACACCTCTGGACCAGATTGGAAAAAGAGGAGTTCTCTTTTGGTCACCCATTAAATACACAAACACTAACACTAAAGCTGATGACTCCCCCCCCCAAAAAAAAAAAGGCTGTGCATAATTTTAATGATTCCCACCAGCACAGATAAGTAAAGAAAAATCCTCACAGCCCATTCAGATAGTGAAATTTAAAATTGTCAGGCAAATCCCACGATTGTGATCACTAATATAGAAAATTTAAAATAAAGAGCTATACTGAGGCTGATGTATACTACACATAGGATACACTGAGATTTCTGTATATAGATCACATAGGAGGTACTGAGACTGCTGAGTATACATCATATAGGAGACACTGAGACTGTTGTATACAGCACATAGCATGCACTAAAACTGCTGAATATATCACATAGGATACACTGAGACTGCTGACTATACATCACATAAGATACACTGAGACTGATGTATATACATCACATAAGCTACACTGCTACTGCTGTATATACATCACACAAGATACACTGAGACTCATGTACTGTATATACATCACACAGGATACAATGAGACTGCTTTAAATACATCACATAAGATACACCGAGACTGCTGTACGTGCATCAAATAAGATACACTGAGACTGCTGTATATGCATAACATAAGGTACACTGAAATTGCTGTATATACATCACACAGGATGCACTGAGACTGCTGTGTGTACATCACATAGGATACACTGGGACTGCTGTATATACATCACAAAGGATACACTGAGGCTGCTGTATATACATCACACAGGAGACACTGAGACTGCCTTATATACATCATATAGGATACTCTGAGACTGCTGTGTATACATCACATAGGATACACTGAGGCTGCTGTATATAGATAACATAGGAGACACTCAAACTTCTCTATATAAATCACAAAAGATATAATGAGACTGCTGTATATATCACATATGATACATGGAGATTGCTGCATATGCAGTACATTAAACAGGACACACTGAGACTGCTATATACACTCACTGGCCACTTTATTAGGTACACCTGTCCAACTGTGTGTTAAGACTTAATTTCTAATCAGCCAATCACATGGCGGCAACTCAGTGCATTTAGGCATGTAGACATGGTCAAGACAATCTCCTGCACTTCAAACCGAGCATCAGTATGGGGAAGAAAGGTGATTTGAGTGCCTTTGAACGTGGCATGATTGTTGGTGCCAAAAGGGCTGGTCTGAGTATTTCAGAAACTGCTGATCTACTGGGATTTTCACGCACAACCATCTCTAGGGTTTACAGAGAATGGTCCGAAAAAGAAAAAAAATCCAGTGAGCGGCAGTTCTGTGGCCGGAAATGCCTTGTTGATGCCAGAGGTCAGAGGAGAATGGGCAGACTGGTTCGAGCTGATAGAAAGGCAACAGTGACTCAAATTGCCACCCGTTACAACCAAGGTAGGCAGAAGAGCATCTCTGAACGCACAGTGCGTCGAACTTTGAGGCAGATGGGCTACAGCAGCAGAAGACCACACTGGGTACCACTCCTCTCAGCTAAGAACAGGAAACTGAGGCTACAATTTGCACAAGCTCATCGAAATTGGACAGTAGAAGATTGGAAAAACGTTGCCTGGTCTGATGAGTCTCGATTTCTGCTGCAACATTCGATGGTAGGGTCAGAATTTGGCGTAAACAACATGAAAGCATGGATCCATCCTGCCTTGTATCAACGGTTCAGGCTGGTGGTGGTGGTGTCATGGTGTGGGGAATTTTTTCTTGGCACTCTTTGGGCCCCTTGGTACCAATTGAGCATCGTTGCAACGCCACAGCCTACCTGAGTATTGTTGCTGACCATGTCCATCCCTTTATGACCACAATGTACCCAACATCTGATGGCTACTTTCAGCAGGATAATGCGCCATGTCATAAAGCTCGAATCATCTCAGATTGGTTTCTTGAACATGACAATGAGTTCACTGTACTCAAATGGCCTCCTCAGTCACCAGATCTCAATCCAATAGAGCATCTTTGGGATGTGGTGGAACGGGAGATTCGCATCAGGGATGTGCAGCCGACAAATCTGCGCCAACTGTGTGATGCCATCATGTCAATATGGTCCAAAATCTCTGAGGAATGCTTCCAGCACCTTGTTGAATCTCTGCCACGAAGAATTGAGGCAGTTCTGAAGGCAAAAGGGGGTCCAACCCCTTACTAGCATGGTGTACCTATTAAAGTGGCCAGTGAGTGTATATACATCACATAGGAGACATTGAGACTGCTGTGAAGATCACATAGGATATACTGAGAATGCTGTATGTACATCACATATTATACCTTGAGATTGCCATATACATCACACAAGATACACTGAGACTGCTGTATATACATCACATAGGGTACAATTATATACATCACATAGGATACACTGAGATTGCTGTATACATCACATAGGATACACTGAGACTTCTGTATAAACATAACACATAATATACTAAGACTGCTGTATACATGACATGGAATACACTAAAACTGCTGAATGTACATCACATAGGATACACTGAGACTGCGGTATATACATCACATAGGATACACTGAGATTGCTGTGTTCATCACATAGGATACACTGAGATGCTGTATAAGCATAACACAGAATATACTCAGAGTGCTGTAGATACATTACATAGGATACACTGAGACTGCTGTATATGCATCACATAGGAGACACTGAGACTGTTGTATACATAACATAGAATACACTAAAACTGCTGTATGTACATCACATGGGATACACTGAGACTGCTGTATATATCTCACACAGTATACACTGAAACTGCTGTATATATAACATAGAATACACTAAAACTGTATACATCTCATAGGGCAACCTGAGAATGCTGTATATACATCACATCAGGGGCAGTCACTGACAGCATGGGGCCCTTGTGCAAGAAATGTGTTTGGGTTGAGGCCCCCTCCTTTTATGGCAACCTATATATATATATACACTAGCTGAAGAGCCCGGAGCTGCCCGGGCATAGTAACTAACTGTGGTTAGTTATAACAAATTATAATTATCCTCCATCCCATAGTCTCGTGCCCATATACCCATCATACATATCCACGATCCCATAGGCCCGTGCCCATATACCCATCATACATATCCTCCATCCCATAGTCGAGTGCCCATATACCCATCACACATCCTCCATCCCATAGTCCCATTCCCATAAACCCATCATACATATTCTCCATCCCATAGTCCCATGCCCATATACCCATCATTCATATTCGCCATCCCATAGTCGAGTGCCCATATACCCATCACACATCCTTCATCTCATAGTCCCATGCCCATATACCCATCATACATATCCTCCATCCCATAGTCCCGTGCCCATATACCCATCATGCATATCCGCCATCCCATAGTCCCGTGCCCATATACCTATCATACATATCCGCCATCCCATAGTCCAGTGCCCATATACCCATCACACATCCTCCTTCCCATAGTCCTGTGCCCATATACCCGTCATACATATCCTCCATCCCATAGTCCAGTGCCCATATACCCATCACACATCCTCCATCCCATAGTCAACTATTATGACATCATAGTGAGCGGCGGGGCTTGCAACCTATGATGAATCAGCGTCGCCATGGCAACCATTATGACATCATAATGAGGGGCGGGGCTTGATACACACACACTTTTTCCCCATTATGTAGATAGGGGCAAAATTGTTTGGTGAATTGGAACGCGCGGGTTAAAATTTCACCTCACAACATAGCCTAGGACACTCTCGGGGTCCAGATGTGTGACTGTGCCAAATTTTGTGGCTGTAGCTGCGACGATGTGGATGCCAATCCCGGACATACACACACACATACATACATACACACACTTGAGCTTTATATATTAGATGTATACTGTATATATATTACATAGTCTCCTCTCATTATGCATATTACAATCCCTTATTATATAGTGCCCTCTCTTGTTATTTACACCACTGTCCCTTACATACCATATTCTCTTGTTATTTTTGCTATTAACAGTATCATGTAATACAGAGAGGGTGCTTTGAATAACAAAAATAACGAGAATATGTTATGTAAGGGATGGTACAATATATAACAAGACATAATACTATGTGTAAATGGAGCAGCACTGTACATAATAACAGAGGATGCTACATAATAAGAGGCCTCTCCATACAAAACTTGAGAGGAAGCTGATACGTAATAAGGGAGACCCCTTCCAATAATAAGGTCCCCCATACTGTTATAAGGTGCCAAATCCTGGTCCATTTCCTGTTATACTGTGACCCATCCTGGTTTAATGTGCCCCATTCTGGTATACTGTGCCTTATCCTGGTCCATATCCAAGCTTAATGGCCCCATCCTGATCCATTTCCTGGTATAATGCATACAATCCTGGTCAATTTCCTGGTATAATATGCCCCATCCTTGTCTAATGTGCCGCATCCAGGTATATATTTTCCCTATCTTGGTATGATTTTCCCCTTCCAGGTATATATGTTCCCCATACTGGTATTATTTGCCCCTTTCAGGTATATATGTCCTCCATCCTGGTATAATGTGCCCCATCCTGGTATATACATCCCCCATCCTAGTCTCCTTCCTGTGAAAATATTCCATGCAATGTTCTCCAGTGCATTAAAAAAAGAACAAAATACTATTCACCCATAGCTCCTAACCGTCCCGGATTTGGGGGGACAGTCCCGTTTTTGATTGCCTGTCCCGGGTGGGAGCTTATTTTTCCCGCATTTCACTGAGCCGCATACCCCCCCATGCACCGACCCTATCCTCGCCCTCCCAGACAGACCCACCGGCCACCGCAGCCCCTCACTGATGAATCCCAGCAATGACATCGCTGGGCTGTTCTGTGTGCACAGGACCTGTGATGAGGTCACAGGAGGTGAGGAGTCAGGGGTCACATGATCAGGGGCCTCTGTCTGAACATGAGGTGTCCCGGATCCAGTGGGACAGTCCCGATTTTGAGAGTCTGCCCCACTGCCCCGGCCGGGAGCTTACTTTTCCCACGGACACAGGAGTACACAGCGGAGCCCCAAAGAGCACTTTAAAATTCACATGTGACATTCCACCGGAAGCGACGTGCTTGAAGCTGACCAGAAATGAGGTAATTTCGGGAAGAGATTGTGACGGAACCATGGAGGCATTTCAGGGAATGCTTCAGATCCATCCTCCTCCAATAGCGCGGACAGCAGGATCGCCTTGGACTTGGGGATGTCGGCCATGTGAGTGGATCATTATATGTCTTGCATTGGGAGGCTCAGGTGGGAATTACAATGGGAGCCGGGCTGCTATAGTATCTTTATAGAATCTTTCTTTCTCTCTGTTTCTTTCTTTCTCTCTCTAATCTTTCTTTCCTCTCTTTATTTCTCTCTGTTCTTTCTTTCCCCTCTTCCTTTCTCCCTCTCTGTTCTTTCTTTTGCTCTGTTCTTTCTTTCCCCTCTTTCTCTCTAATCTTTCTTTATTTTATTTCTTTCTTTCCATTCTCTCTTCTTTCTTTCTCTCTGTTCTTTCTTTTTTTCCCCTTCCTTTCTCTCTCTCTGTTCTTTCTTTTGCTCTGTTCTTTCTTTCTTTCCCCTCTTTCTTTCTCTCTCTAATCTTTCTTTCTCTCTGTTCTTTCTTTCCTCTCTTTCTCTCTCTCTTCTTTCTTTCTCTCTGTTCTTTCTTTCTCTCTGTTCTTTCTTTCCACTCTTCCTTTCTCTCTCTCTGTTCTTTCTTCCCCTCTTTCTTTCTATCTCTGCTCTTTCTTTCTCTCTCTGTTCTTCCTTTCTCTCTGTTCTTTCCTCTCTCTCTCTCTGTTCTTTCTTTCTCTCTTTCTGTTCTTTCTTTACCATCTTTTTTCTTTACCATCTCTCACTCTGTTCTTTCTTTCCCCTCTTTCTTTCTCTCTGTTCTTTCCTTCTTTCCCCTCTTTATTTCTTTCTCTGTTCTTTATTTCTTTCCCCTCTTTCTTTCTCTCTCCCTCACTGTTCTTTCTTTCTTTTTTTTCCTTTTTTCTTTCTCTTTCTTTCTCTCTCTGTTCTTTCTTTCACCTCTTTCTTTCTCTTTCTTTCTCTCTGTTCTTTCTTTCCCCTCTTTCTTTCTCTCTCCCTCCCTGTTCCTTCTTTCCCCTCTTTCTTTCTCTTTCTTTCTCTCTGTTTTTTCTTTCCCCTCTTTCTTTTTTCCTATCTCACTCTCTCTCTGTTCTTTTTTCTGTCCACTCTTTCTCTCTGCTCTTTCTCTTTCTCTGTTCTTTCTTTTGCTGTTCTTTCTTTCCCCTCTTTCTCTTTCTAATCTTTCTTTCTCTCTAATCTTTCTTTCTCTCTCTCTCTGTTCTTTCTTTCTCTCTCTCTCTGTTCTCTTTCTTTTCCTTTTCTCTTTCTTTCTCTCTGTTCTTTCTTTCTTTCTTTCCCCTCTTTCTTTCTTTCTTTCTTTCTATCTCTATTCCTTTTTCTTTCTATCTCTCTGTTCTTTCTTTCCCCTTTCTTTCTCTCTCTGTTCTTTATTTCTTCCCACTCTTTCTCTGTTCTTTCTTTCTCTCTTTGTTCTTTCTTTCCCCTTTTTCTTTCTCTGTTCTTTCTTTCTCTCTCTGCTTATTTCTTTCTTTCTCTCTATCTCGCTGTTCTTTCTTCATTTCACTCTTTATTTCTCTCTCTGTTCTTTCTTTCCCCTCTTTCTTTTTTCTCTCTCTCTTATTTTTTTCTTTCCCCTCTTTCTCTTTCTTTTTTTCTCTCTCTGTTCTTTCTTTCCCCTCTTTCTTTTTTCTATCTCTCTGTTCTTTTTTCTGTCCCCTTTTTCTTTCTCTCTGTTCTTCTTTTCTCTCTCTCTGTTTCTTTCTTTCTCTCTTTCCTTCTCTGTTCTTTCTTCCCCTTCTTTTTTCTCTCTTATTTTTTTCTGTCCCCTCTTTCTCTCTCTGTTTCTTTCTCTCTATCTCGCTGTCTGTTGTGAGTTCATTTTCCCCTTCGTCACTGAGGTCTGGTGAACTCCCTATTCTGGTAAAGGAAGGTAATGAGCCTGATTATCAGGCACCTGAGTCTTATGAAGATGACTGGCTGAGTGGAGTCACGGACTGGATATAAGGCTGCCGACGCCCTTCTGCCCTGCGGGTGATATTTTCCGAGACTTTGTCGATAAATTTTTGATTATCTATCTGGATGATATTTTGATCTTCTCCAGGGATTGGGATTCTCATGTGGAACATATTCGGACTGTGTTCCGGATCTTGAGGGAGAATTCCCTGTATGTCAAAGGATTGAAATGCCTTTTTGGAGTACAGAGGATTTCATTTTTGGGATTTATTTTGTCTCCGTCAACTATTGAAATGGACCCGGCCAAGGTACAGGCCATTTATGATTGGGTTCAGCCCACTTCTTTGAAGGCCCTCCAGAAGTTTTTGGGTTTTGCTAATTTTTATCGGAAATTTATAGCAAAATTTTCTAGTATTGCCAAGCCATTGACTGATATGACTAAGAAGGGTGCTGATGTGTTGAATTGGTCTCCTGAGGCTGTTGCTTCCTTTCAGGAGCTGAAGCAAAGATTTACCTCCGCCCCGGTTTTGCGGCAACCTGATGTCTCACTCCCGTTCCAGGTAGAGGTGGATGCTTCTGAGATTGGTGCATGAGCTGTTTTGTCCCAAAAGGATCCTGTAACATCTAAAATGAATCCCTGTGCTTTCTTTTCCCGAAAGTTCTCTCCATCTGAACGTAACTATGATGTGGAGAATCGGGAACTGTTGGCCATGAAATGGGCATTTGAGGAGTGGAGACATTGGTTGGAGGGAGCTAAACATCAAGTTGTGGTCCTCACTGACCACAAGAATTTGATTTACCTAGAGTCGGCTAAACGCTTGAACCCTAGACAGGCTAGGTGGGCCTTGTTTTTTACACGTTTTGATTTTGTGGTCTCTTTTCTTCCTGGACCTAAGAATGTCAAGGCAGACGCCCTCTCTAGGAGTTTCTTTGCTGATTCTCCTGTGGTGACCAAGCCTGCTACCATCTTAGGCGAAGGGGTAGTTCTTTCTGCCATCTTGCCCGATTTGAGACTTGCTCTGCAAGAGTTCCAGGAGGACAAACCTGAGCGTTGTCCCAGTGGAAAGTTGTATGTTCCTGACCAGTGGAAGAAGAGAGTGATGTCTGAAGTTCATTGCTCTGCATTGGCTGGTCATCCAGGTATTTTTTGTACTAGAGATCTGGTGAGTCGCTATTTTTGGTGGCCCACCTTGTCTCATGATGTCAGGAATTTTATGCAGTCCTGTGGGACTTGCTCCCGGTCTAAATCTTGTTCTCGCTCTAGTGGGTTGTTGATGCCTTTGCCGGTCCCCAGGAGGCAATGGACCCATATTTCAATGGATTTCATCTCTGATATGCCGGTCTCTCAAAGAATGACTGTTATTTGTGTTATTTGTGATAGGTTCTCTAAGATGGTTCATCTTGTACCACTCCCTAAGTTGCCATCTTCCTCTGAGTTGGTGCCCCTGTTTTTGCAACAGGTGGTTCACTTACACGGGATTCCTGAGAACATTGTATCAGTTTGTGTCTAGATTTTGGAGGACCTTCTGTTCCAAGCTGGGAATTCAGTTGTCTTTCTCCTCTGCTTTTCACCCTCAGACCAATGGGCAGACAGAGAGAACAAACCAGACCTTGGAGTCATATTTGAGATGTTTTATTTCCGCTGATCAGGATGATTGGGTTTCATTTTTGCCCTTGGCCGAATTTGCTTTAAATAATAGAGCTAGTTCTGCCACTTTGATGTCACCTTTTTTTTTGTAACTTTGGGTTTCATCCTCGATTTTCTTCAGGGCAGGTGGAGCCTTCTGCCTGCCCAGGTGTTGACACTGTGGTGGAGAGAATGCACCAGATCTGGGACCAAGTGGTGGATAAGTTATCTTTCTCCCAGGAAAAGGCCCAGCGGTTTTCCAATCGACATAGGACCATTGGTCCCCAGTTTAAGATTGGTGATATGGTGTGGTTATCATCAAAAAATATTGCTGTAAAGGTGGCTTCTCCTAAGTTTAAGCCTAGATTTATCGGACCTTACAAGATTTTGGAGATTATTAATCCGGTCTCTTTTCGTTTGGCTCTTCCTGTCACATTTAAAATCCATAATGTGTTCCATAAGTCCTTGTTGAAGAGGTTTGTTGAACCAGTTGTTCCTGGGGTGGCACCTCCTGACCTTGTATTGGTTGAAGGTAACATGGAATATGAGGTAGAGAAAATACTGGATTCCCGTCTGGCTAGACGGAGACTCCAGTATTTGGTTAAGTGGAAGGGTTATGGTCAGGAGGATAATTCCTGGGTCTCTGCCTCTGATATTCATGCCAAAAGATTGGTGCGTGTATTTTAATCGGGCTCACCCTGATCGCCCTGGTGGCATGGTTGAGGGTTCGGTGACCCCTCCTCAAGGGGGAGGTACTGTTGTGAGTTCATTTTCCCCTTCGTCACTGAGGTCTGGTGAACTCCCTATTCTGGTAAAGGAAGGTAATGAGCCTGATTATCAGGCACCTGAGTCTTATGAGGATGACTGGCTGAGTGGAGTCACGGACTGGATAAAAGGCTGCCGACGCCCTTCTGCCCTGCGGGTGATTTCTCTGTGGACTTCTAGGACACCAGTCTGATTCCTGCTCCTCTAAAGCTAAGTTTTCTGTTTTGCCTGTTAGCTTTTTTGTTTTGTTTTTTTGTTTTCCTTGCTTTTCTGTATTCTGCCATTCCCTTCTGGGGTGAGCTGAATCTCCTTTTGCCTGTAGCTCTGTCTTCAGAATATTCCTGAGTACTGACATAGCTTTTTTGAAGCCTAGCGTCTTCAGGGCCTTTTTCACTGTCAGTCTGTTGGCTCTTATTTTCATAGGGTTTTTCACGGATTGCAGACAACAGCCTTCCTGTCCTTTTCTATCTAAGTTAGCTTGGGCCCCGTCTTTGCTCAGTCTATCTTTCTGTCTGTGTTAGTATTTTCATCTTGCTTCACCGTCATTATATGTTGGGGGTTGCCTATTGCTTTGGGGTCTGCTCTGGGGCAGTTTAGATTTCCCCTTTCGTTCTTTAGGCCTATTTAATTCTCCGGCTGTGATCGAGGGGTCTAGGGCATCGTTGGAACCCCCCACGGCTACTGCTAGTTGTTGTTGATAGGTTCAGGGGTCTGCAATCCGATAGCTGCCAACTTCTCTGGTTTTCTGGACTTAGCTAGCATTTCTGTTTTTGCCTCCTACGGTGACTCAATCATAACAGCTGTCCTTTCTTTCTTTCTTTTTTTTCCTTTTTTCTTTCTCTTTCTTTCTCTCTCTGTTCTTTCTTTCACCTCTTTCTTTCTCTTTCTTTCTCTATGTTCTTTCTTTCCCCTCTTTCTTTCTCTCTCTCTCCCTCCCTGTTCCTTCTTTCCCCTCTTTCTTTCTCTTTCTTTCTCTCTGTTTTTTCTTTCCCCTCTTTCTTTTTTTCTATCTCTCTCTCTGTTCTTTTTTCTGTCCCCTTTTTCTTTCTCTCTGTGCTTCCTTTCTTTCTTTTTCTCTCTTTCTTCTTTCTTTCTCTCTGTTCTTTCTTTTCCTCAGAACCAGTCAGTGTGCCCACAGTACCAGCCACTGTGCCCTCAGTACCAGTCAGTGTGATCAGCAGTGCTACATTGGTGTGGTTGGGGCATGGACATGGGTGTGACTAGTTGTGAAATGAATGTGGTCAGGGGCATGGCCTAAAATATTCCATGGCGCATGCCGCAACCTTAGTCCCTCTTTCCCTTCTTCAAAAGTGGGGAGGTATGATTTACTTTCCCCCACACTGCCACGCCATGCAGAGTCCTCTACTATAGCCAGTGCGGCAGCTGGCAGCTGACTTTGGCATCCCAGTCATGGTTCATGACGTCACTGCCATGAGCCCCCAGTCATGGGCATGCTGATGTCAGCTGCTGGCCTTTACAGTAATTTGACACTTCCCCTGACGAAGCTGCGGTCAGCAGCGATACGCGTGGGGCTCCCCACATCACCTTTGGTCCCGGGAGCATTGTCCCTCTTGCCTTGATATCCCCGATGCCCTGAAGGGGCACCTTCTTTACAGGTATTCCATGTAACCACTTGTACTTCATACAGGGCTCTGTCGCTTATAGCCTTCTGGGGACGCCCAGACTGGCATTATTTTTGCATGTATTTAGGACTCATATATACTGCATTGTCTTGGGGATATTTGTTCCACCTATATTTATTAAAATATATTGTGGTGTGCTATATTGCTGCTTTATGGGACTTATGTGATGTGTTTTGTCTCTGTCTTTTTAATTGATTTTACTGTGGTCTGTTTTGTCTACTAATAAAATTTTCATATACTCTCTTACATATCATGGTTTATATATACATTGCCTTGCAAAAGTGTTCGGCCCCCTGGAACTTTTCAACCTTTTCCCACATATCATGCTTCAAACACAAAGATACCAAATGTAAATTTTTGGTGAAGAATCAACAACAAGTGGGACACAATTTTGAAGTTGAACGAGATTTACTGGTTATTTTTAATTTTTGTGGAAATTCAAAAACTGGAAAGTGTGGCGTGCAATATTATTCGGCCCCTTTAACTTAATACTTTGTTGCGCCACCTTTTGCTGTGATTACAGGTGTAAATCGCTTGCGGTATGTCTCTATCAGTTTTGTACATCGAGAGACAGAAATTCTTGCCCATTCTTCCTTGGCAAACAGCTCGAGCTCAGTGAGGTTTGATGGAGATCGTTTGTGAACAGCAGTTTTCAGCTCTTTCCACAGATTCTTGATTGGATTCAGATCTGGACTTTGACCATTCTAACACCTGGATATGTTAATTTGTGAACCATTCCATTGTAGATTTTGCTTTATGTTTATATACATCACATAGGATACACCAAGACTGGTGTATATACATCACAAATGAGACACTGAGACTGCTGTATATATATCACATAGAATACAATGAGACTGATGTATATTCATCACATTGGATACACCAGGACTGCTAAATATACATCCCATAGTATACACTGAGAGTGTTGAACATACACCACAAAGGAGACACTGAGACTACTGTATACTTCACATAGAATACATTGAGACTGATTTCTTCCTGGTTACAACTGCAGCCTTGCAGCGCTGGGGTCCTGGGTTCAAATCCCACCAAGGACAACATCTGCAAGAAGGAGTTTGTATGTTATTCCCATGTTTGCGTGGGTTTCCTCTGAGTACTCCAGTTTCCTCCCACATTCCAGACATACTGATAGGGAATTTAGATTGTGAGCCCCATTGGGGACAGCGATGATAATGTATGTAAAGTGATGCGCAATAAGATAGCGTTATATAAGCAAAGCATAATAAAATAGGATACATCAAGATTGCTGTTGTATATCACATAGGATACACTGACACTGCTGTATATACATCACAAAGTGGACACTGAGACAGCTGTATATACTTCACATAGAATACATTGAGAAAGCTGTATATATATCACATATGATACACTGAGTCTGCTGTATATAAATCACATAGGTTAACTTGAGACTGCTGTATGAACATCACATAGGATACTATAAAACTGCTGTATTCATTTCCACGTAGAAGCTGAGACTGCTTTATATATCACATTGAATACACCGAGTCTGCTGTACATACTTCATATAGGATACACTGAGACTACTGTATATATATCACATAGGATACAATGAGACCGCTGAGACATCTTTCAGACATTTATTGTCTATCCACAAATGTCTAGGATGGAAATAGCCATTTAACATTTGACAGCTTTGAATTCCAACTTGCCCCAAGAAAACCTCAGGACGGCATGACAACTGATGATAGATGAGTGATGATTGCCCATAATGATGGCTGCAAAAATAATCCTTCTCAAGTGCTAAGAACAAACAAAGTTCAGATCTTCCCTCAGACTGACTCACCCACACAGTTTACACAAGAGTTTTTTTTACCTTGGATCAGGGCTATATTAAGCTCCATATAAAGAAAAAGTCTAATTGTGTTCCCATTACACCCGGAATAGGGAAAACCAGCTATAAATTCATTTTCATATCAGGAAATTCATGTTTCCTTCCTCTAAAATTCACGCCACTCTCTAATTTTAGCCAGAATCAGATGATCTGGTATCCTTAGAGACGGTTTGCTTCTCAGTCGTCACCAATGAGTCAGTGACAACTTGATTCATAGACACAAGGACTGATGTCTCAGATTAGGAAATATGGGGTGACGTGGATACTACTGTCTATAACTGGATGATATAAAGATGAGGGTTATAACTAAGGAGATCCTTCACCATATGATGACTATTAGAAGAATGTGGTATCTTCCTGACCTTCCTACAGTATAACATGATCTGTGTAAATTAAAAAAAAAACCTCAGTCCTCTAAAACCCTCCTAGTCAATAAGGAGGGTGAGGAATGGAGCAGAGGGAGAAGCATCTGCATCTTTAAAGCTTCTCTTATTGGTTCTCACATACGTAGAGTCTGTCAGTTGATTGTGGTCCAAAGTTGTGATTATTTTTCTTCTTTTATGCCAGCCACCATCCACATAGCCCTTTCCAACACTTAAATTGTAACAGCATTACATCAGTGTTAGGGTGTTAGCGACTCCTGGAGTGGACCCTCTGAGTCGCGGCACCAACCCTCCCAGGGTGAGCTAGCCTAGTGAGGACCACCCCCTATACAGGGAGTGTCAGGAGCAAGCCCCAGGGGATACGATGCCATGACAGCTGGCACCAGGCGGCCGGCTCACAGGAGATACGAGACTGGGTGACTGGAGGGTGCAGGATACTAGGGAACACAGGAGAATACACGGGAGTGCGCTGAATACGGGATAGTGCAAGGCGGGTACACGTGGGCACTTAAGGCGTGTAGCGAGTAACACATCCGGAGGTAGACAAAGCAGGACGTGTGCAAGGAGCACGACACAGTATAGAATGAGGCAGCAGTTGTGCCAGGAGGTGTAACAGAACACAGGAATAGAGTGAAGGCCAGGAGGCACAACTGAGCGAGAAACAAGGGACAGGATACGAGAGGATGTGCCAGAAGGCACAACTGAGAATGAAGCAACAAGGGTTCAGAGCAAGTGCTAGGAGCACCACAGAATAGCAGACAGAGCAGAGGACCTGAGAACAGTGCACAGCCAGGCTGGGACACAGCTGACCCAGCCAGGAAGCACAACAATAATCAGGCACCTCCCCTAGGGGTAGGTCGTCTGATATAGCACATGACTACTACTGGTTCCGGGTCAGGACCTAGCCAGAAAGCACATGACCAGTACAGGTTCCGGGTCAGGTCCTCCATTACCATAGAGAGGACCGAGCCCTATACAGCACTGACAGGAGAGCGCACGCGCAAACGCGACATGGAGGAGGAGACCCGGGGACGAGAGCTGCGCGTGTGCACCCGACGGGGACCCCTGAGGGACCGCCGTATCGGAGGGAGTGACGTCGGGGCCGAAGCCCCGCCTCCTGGTGAGCACGGCATAACAGTACCCCCTCCTTTAAGCCTCCTCTCTCTAGAACTGGAAAATAGCACCTTGACACTAGGAGCGGGATCCAGACACTTCCTAACTGCATGAGGACCAATGAGATCCAGAGTCTCAATACGAGAAAATTCGGTCTCCTGCCATACCCTGGAGAACTCCAAGGACAGAGAGTCGGAGGCAGGTATCCCCGAGACAGGTCGAACCGGCAGAGGCACACTGACATGCTTGGAGGCCGAAGCGGTGGTTCAGTCATTGGAAGTCAATTCATCCTTAGGAGGCGAGCTGTCGGAGGATGGTTGCTTGGGAAGTCTCTTCTTGGCACACGATGGACAAGCAGCCACGAAGTCTTTGACGTCCTGAGCGATAGACGGCCACCAGTAATCGTGGGATAAATGGGAGAGTGTCCTCTTGGCACCAACATGGCCGGCAGCCGGAGAAGAATGTCCCCAGGATAACACACCTTTACGGTTACCTTTAGACACAAAGGTCTCCCCTGGGCGCTGGGGCGTCAACTTGACGGAAGCCACGGTAATTACCTTGAGCCGGTCACTTGACGGAGGTGGAGACTGATTCTCAGCCCCCCTGTTGATAATGTCACAAGTCACAGACCGGTTGCTTGATGGATGTGGAGACTGACTCTCAGCCTCCTTCTCGACAAAGTCACAAGTCACAGACGGGTTGCTTGACGGATGTGGAGACTGACTCTCAGCCTCCTTCTCGACAAAGTCACAGACGGGGTGGCAGACGGCGGACCTGTAACCGTCGAAGACGAGCAAGCAGAGTTCTTCAGCAGGCAACTCTTTTGACAGGATGGTCCCCAACGGAGTATGTCACCGGATTGCCAGTCCAGGGTCGGCCCATGAACACGTAACCAAGGAAGACCAAGAAGAAGGGTATGAGGCGAAGTCGGCAATACGTGGAAGCAAATCCGCTCCCGATGACATGTGCCAATCTGCAACTCAACTTCCTCAGTGACCTGGTTAACGGTGTCCTGCAAGGGCTTACCGTCGACCGGAACTACTGACCTAGGAGACTCCAGGGATCTGACAGGAATACGAAACTTCTTAACTGCCTCGAGACTAATAAAGTTACCCACTGCCCCAGAGTCCACAATAGCTTTCACAGTAAAAGTCTCGAAACCAAAATTCAGGGAAACAGGCACGGTCAGGGGTAGAGAGGAATCACATACGCTTGAGGAGACCTGACTTAACAGTCCCAGGCGGAGAGACTTCCCCGGTCTCTTGGGACATGAGCGTAGAAAGTGGGAGGCATCCCCACAATAGAAACAGAGCCCTTGTGCCTGCCTTTTCACACGACGCCGTTGAGCTATCTGGAGGCGATCCACCTGCATAGGCTCAGGTACCGGATCTGCCGAAGATAACTCGGGTAACGGCTGAGAAAAACTGCAAGTGGACGAAGAAAGGCGAGAGGACGCTCTCTCTCTGGCTGACTCGCGGGTGCGCTCCTGAAAGCGCAAATCAATGCGTGTCACAAGAGAGATAAGATCCTCCAAATTGGTAGGGGTCTCTCGGCCCGCCAGTTCGTCCTTGATCCGACCGGACAGGCCACACCAAAAGGCCCCAACGAGGGCATCATTATTCCAACCTAGCTCAGAGGACAAAGTGCGAAACTATAAATGCTATTTTAGCACGATCAGTGGGGTAATGCTGCGGCAAAAGCTCAAAATGTAAACGACACTGGTTCAAGAACCCGCGACACAACACAGGGTCACCACTATACCGGGGTGGCTTGCATAGGCGCGGAAGCGAGTGTGGAAGCATGGCCTGGGCAGATTGTATGGAAAGGAGCCGATTATCTACCGATGCTATATAGTTGAGAATCTGAGCCTGGGAGTCGCGTTGCTGCGCAAGTTCCTGCGCAAGTTCCTGCTGGAGACTAGCCAACTGGGCAGCATTCCCAGGCTCAGAGGACTGAGAGGCAGATAAACCAGACTCCATGGACTTGAGAAATGCCATAATCCTAATCTGGTTTTCCCGGAGGAACGTCAGCTCCTTTTGGACGGAAGCCGCAGTACCAGCGGGGTCCATGGCCTGATTCTACTGTTAGGGTGTTAGCGACTCCTGGAGTGGACCCTCTGGGTCGCGGCACCAACCCTCCCAGGGCGAGCTAGCCTAGTGAGGACCACCCCCTATACAGGTAGTGTCAGGAGCAAGCCCCAGGGGATACAATGCCCCGACAGCTGGCACCAGGCGGCCGGCTCACAGGAGATACGAGACTGGGTGACTGGAGGGTGCAGGATACTAGGGAACACAGGAGAATACACGGGAGTGCGCTGAATACGGGATAGTGCAAGGCGGGTACACGTGGGCACTTAAGGCGTGTAGCGAGTAACACATCCGGAGGTAGACAAAGCAGGACGCGTGCAAGGAGCACGACACAATATAGAATGAGGCAGCAGTCGTGCCAGGAGGTGTAACAGAACACAGGAATAGAGTGAAGGCCAGGAGGCACAACTGAGCGAGAAACAAGGGACAGGATACGAGAGGATGTGCCAGAAGGCACAACTGAGAATGAAGCAACAAGGGTTCAGAGCAAGTGCTAGGAGCACCACAGAATAGCAGACAGAGCAGAGGACCTGAGAACAGCGCACAGCCAGGCTGGGACACAGCTGACCCAGCCAGGAAGCACAACAATAATCAGGCACCTCCCCTAGGGGGAGGTCGTCTGATATAGCACATGACTACTACTGGTTCCGGGTCAGGACCTAGCCAGAAAGCACATGACCAGTACAGGTTCCGGGTCAGGTCCTCCATTACCATAGAGAGGACCGAGCCCTATACAGCACTGACAGGAGAGCACACGCGCAAACGCGACATGGAGGAGGAGACCCGGGGATGAGAGCTGCGCGTGCGCACCCGACGGGGACCCCTGAGGGACCGCCGTACCGGAGGGAGTGACGTCGGGGCCGAAGCCCCGCCTCCTGGTGAGCGCGGCATAACAATCAGCAAATCAGGGAGAAGGGATCCCACCAAAGAAGGTTCATGCCAACCTCTGGATCCACAAGAAGGAAGGCCAGTGTTTAAGTGGAGCTCTGGTTCTTAGATGGTGGAATACAAAGACAAAAGCAGCTGTTTCATAGAGGTTAGGTTATGGTTAGCCTACAATATAGAAGTTGTGACCCCCTCTTCAAGGGTTCTGCAAGATTATCAACTTAGGGAGGCAATTCAGCCAAAGAAAGGTCATGCCAACTTTGTGTCCTTCAAGAACTAGGGAGAGCAATATATAAAAATGCCATAGTTCAAGGATGGTCGGATGGGTTCAAAATTTGGCAAGCAGGATCCCCCTTTCCAGTTGTGTTTCAAACTTCCATAGCAACCTTTATGGCATGTATGTCCTTGAATGGAATCTTTAGAATACCCTGTGGAAGGATGGAGCTCATTTTATACATTGTCCTTCCCAAAGGACACAAGTGAGAAGTGACTTTTCTTGGTCTAGATACCCCATCCCAATTTGCTACACATTACAGTGTAGAAAGGTCATGCCAGCTTTGTGTCCTTCAAGAACTAGTGAGGGCAATATATAAAAAGACTGAAGTTCTTAGATGGTTGGATGGGTCCATAATCTGGCAAGCAGGATCCGGTTGTGTTTCCAACTTCCATAACAACAACCTTTATGTCATGTATGCTCTTGAATGAGAGTCTATAGAACCACCTGTGGAAAGATAGAACTCTATTTATACATTGTCCTTTTCAAATCTTGCAGGGGTGGCATTTATGCACATGTAATCGAAGTACATGTATCAAAGTACTACTGGCAGTTATAACATGGATGAATGTGACACGCATCTCTATTCTCTTCATACAGGTAACCAGCTTTTCCAATCTCTGCTCTGAATCCACTCCTGTGTCTCCATTCAATGTCAGCAAGCAGTTAATCCTGAATGCTATCTCTGTGTTTTCCCTCTTACCAAACTCTCCCCTCTCCAATCTGTCTTGAATGCTGCAGCCAGGATCATATTCCTCACCAATCGTTACACCGATGCCTCTACCTTGTGCCAGTCATTACACTGGCTACCCATCCACTCCAGAATTCAGTATAAACTTATTACCTCACCCACAAAGCCCTCCATGGCTCAGCACCACCCTACATCTCCTCCCTTGTTTCAGTATACCACCCTACCCGCGCCCTCCGTTCTGCTGATGACCTGAGGTTAGTATCCTCAATAGTCAGAACCTCCCACTCCCGTCTCCAAGACTTTACACGTGCCGCGCCAATTCTTTGGAATGCACTTCCCAGGTCAATACGATTAGTCCCCAATCCCCACAATTTTAAGCGTGCCCTTAAAACACATTTATTCAGACTGGCCTATCGCCTCAACACATTAACCTAATCTATCCCTGTGTGGCACAGCCAAAAATTTTACCATAACCAGATTTCCCGCATCATGTTCCCACATGCTTTATGTATCCATTAGCCCTCTGTGTCTGTACTGTCACACACTTAACATTATGGCTGGTCCATACAATCAGGGCAACTGTTACCACCCACCTTTCGTGTCTACCTCTTTCCTCATAGACTGTAAGCTTGAGAGCAGGGCCCTCTTTCCTCTTGGTATTTGTTATAATCTACTGTATGTGATTATTGTTATGCTGTAATGTCTATTGTCTGTACAAATCCCCTCTGAAATGTAAAGTGCTGCGGAATATGTCGGCGCTATAAAAATAAAATTTATTATATTATTATATTATTAAATCTTGAAGGAAACAAGGGAGAAATTACCTTTCTTGGTCTAGATCACCCATCTTAGTTTGCTACATATTACAATCTTTCGAGAGAGAGTCAAAAATAGTCTATAACTCCAGTAAACCATCTAAGAACCATGGCCCATTTATACATTGCTCTTCCTAGTTCTTGAAGGACACAAAGCTGGCACAACTTCTACATTTTAAACTAACCAAAGCTATTAACTTGCCTCCATAGGTCCCATAATAGTTTAATGCCACAGTTGATCTTGTACAATTGTTTTTGAACCACAGAACCACTTGCCCTTCCTTCTTGTGGAACAAAAGGTTGGTATGAACCTTCCTGGGTTGGATCTCTTCTTCATGATGTGCTGATGTTGTGTTGTTACAAACTCCATCAGGCTCCCTACCAGCCTCTATGGCAGTGAGCCCTCGCCCTAGAATCTGGACCGAAATTATAAATTCAATCAAGAAGGAATATCTTCCACAGATGTGACATTGTGTGTGAAGATTCCCATATAACCTTGACACTTCTATGTGTTGCACTCACATATCTCCTGGTATCTGCTATTTGGAATGTTCTGTTATATCTACAATGTAAACACTTGTGATATCAGAGCTCTTCAAACAATCTTTCTAGATGAAAGCACAAGTGGGAACATAATCCACAAGATACAACTGGCAAAGCCCAGTATTGTGCTTCATACCTGGAGTGGACAACCTGGTTCTTTTGTAAGGAATGACAAAGGCATCAGACCTTTACAGATATATAAAAAAAAGTTTGTATATACTCAGTAGTCAAGGTTTAGGATTCACAGGAACCAACCTCCTAGAATCTAGCATACTCATTTCTATCAGGCGCTCTATTATAGCAGTAATATTCCTGTACAAAGAAGCAGTATTATTGCAGTTATATTCTTGTACAAAGGGGGAGTGTTATAGTAGTTATATTCTTGTATATAGGGATCAGTAGGATCAGTATTATAGTAGTTATATTCTTGTACACAGAGCAGTATTATAGTAGTTATATTCTTGTACATAGGGGGCAGTAAAATAGTAGTTATATTCTTGTACATAGGGACAGTATTATAGTAGTTATATTCTTATATATAGGGAGCAGTATTATAATAGTTATATTCTTGTTCATAGGGGCAGTATTATAGTAGTTATACTCTTGTACATAGAGAGCAGTATTATAGTTATAGTTATATAGTTATATTCTTGTACATAGGGGCAGTATTATAGTAGTTATATTCTTGTACATAGGGAGCAGTATTATAGCAGTTATATTCTTGTACATAAGGGGCAGTATTATAGTAGTTATATTGTTGTACATAGGGAGCAGTATAATAGTAGTTATATTCTTGTACATAGGAGCAGTATTATAGTAGTTATATTCTTGTACATAGAGAACTATATTAAAGTAGTTATTGTCTTGTACATAGGGGCCAGTATTCTAGTAATTATACTCTTGTATATAGGGGCAGTAGTATAGTAGGAATATTCTTGTACATACGGGGTGGTATTATAGTAGGAATATACTGTATTATGGTAGTTATACTCTTGTACATAGGGGGCAGTCCCATCCGATCCACACTCCACGCAGACAAAGAAATCAAACCACAGATACTATACTACTGCCCCATGTACAAGAATACTGGCCATATGTATTAATATAACTACTATAATACTGCTCCTATGTACAATAAAATAACTACTATAATACTGCCCCTGTGTACAAGAATATAACTACTATAATACTGCTCCTATATACAAGAATATAACTACTATAATACTGCCCCTATGTACAAGAATATAACTACTATAATACTGCCCCTATGTACAAGAATATAACTACTATAATACTTCCCATATGTACTAGAATATAACTACTATAATACTGCTCCTATATACAAGAATATAACTACTATAATACTGCCCATATGTACAAGAATATAACTACTATAATACTGTCTCCTATGTACAAGACTATAACTACTATAATACTTCCCCCTATGTACAAGAATATAACTACTATAATACTGCCCCCTATGTACAAAAATATAACTACTATATTATTTTGCCTATGTATAAAAATATATGAATTATATTTTTGTACATAGATGGCAGTATTAAAATAGTTATATTATTGAAAAGGTATTTTATTTTTCTCCTTGGCAGATTATACTGCATTAGACAGTAGGGAGTCACAATGGACACACATGTTCTTAAGAACTCTCGGCCCATGATAATCTTTCAGAGTAAACAGGCTGCCGCTCACCAGATGAATGAGCAAAACTCTCATTCATCAGGTGATATAATCTTTTAGTTTTCGTACAAGGACACATTTCTCGACGGTGCATCATTCTGTGTAATCAGGACGCACACTGGTAAGAGCAATGGCAGCCTAAAGCTGGAGTCACACATAGCGACTTACCAGCGATCCCGACAACGATATCAACGTGTCAGGATCGCTGGTAAGTCGCTATGTGATCGCTGGTGAGCTGTCACACAGACAGCTTCACCAGCGATCAGCGCGCCGACGCCGAGGTGAGGAGCGAGCCCGGGAGCAGCGGACAAGTGTGCCTGTTGTTCCAGTCCTCCACCAGCAGAGGGCGCGCCTGCATCCTCGGCCTCTCCTGGCGGCGTCCTGCTGCCTCCTGGTTCCCAGCGTGCAGCGGCGGCGGCGGCAAACTTAAGGTACACACTCCCCGGCCCCTGGTCCCCAGCGTAAGGCGGCGGCGGCACCTGTAACTCGCTGGTAACTAACATACACATCGCATCCCTTGGATACCCGATGTGTACGTTAGTTACCAGCTGATCGCTGGTCTCCCGCCTGTCACGCGCAGCGATGCGTGCTGGCCAGCGGGAGATCAGCGACGAAAAAAATGTCCAGAGGTTTCTTGCAGCGATCAGCGATACCGGCAGGGGAGCCGCTCGCTGATCGCTGTCACACACAGCGATCTCGCTGGTGAGATCGCTGTTGTGTCACAAAACTTGTGACTCAGCAGCGATCTCGCTAGTGAGATCGCTATGTGTGACGGGGCCCTAAGGTGCAGTGATCAATCTATTACTAATCACTCTTTGTGCATCGCCTGCCTGTGTAAACATGCTAATAAACGACCATTAATTGGTAAAAATGTAGTCGATCGGCGGTCGTTTAACACCGGAAGTCGGCAGATCTTAATGCACCCAAAAGATTTATTTACCAAAACCCACTTTCCTCACAAATCTTTCTCCTCCACAAATGAAGCCATGATGATTGTTATTGCTGGGTATTCTACTTTTTGATGAGAACATAGAGTCTGAGAGTCTCAGACGTCTGCCGAGTCTTTGTCCCAATGTCCCCGTGCTGTGTTAAATGTCACATCTGGAGTCAGTTTCCCACCACAATTTATCCTATACATCTTCCCGTCAGTGAGTCCTTGGCAGCACTACACATGATCACACAAAATGGTGGTAAAATGTTTCTATGTTCTTAAGGAGGACACCAAATTAGTCACCAATACAGATACAATTATGGTAGGGAGATCTGCTGACCCCATGGAAGTTCTGATGCACTTTTACTGCCCATAAAATTGATGGCTTTTTAGATGGATCTGATGGCCGCTTACCCATACTGCTGCTGATAGAATTATTGTGCCCATTTAGGACATTGCACCCCTTTGGCAGGAGGACAGATCAATTGAAGGAACAATATCCATGTCTAGCTGGGAAGCATGGATCCATCTTTTACCCATACAGAGGATGATTGGAGTACTCACACAAGTTCCAGAATCTTTTGAGAGACTGAATACATTGCTGTTGATGAAGGGTACAGTAGACTTCGGTCTTGGGGACGATTGATGTAAGGGACACATTTTTTTTAAATTAAAGGGGTAATTTAAAAGGGTCCTCCAGCCTTTCATAAATATACCTAAAACTGTTACATACCGGTCGATAACCAACTTACTAATGTACAGTACTTTGCAAAGGCCTGAGGCCACCTCACTGAAATTGGATCATGTGATAGCAAAACCGACATTTACTGCTGAGGACAGGTGACATGGTCCCCAAAATATGAAATGTCATAGGTCATATGATCTTCCCATGGTTACGGCCCCTTCACAGGTCATGTGATAAATACTCTCCACTTGGCTACACCCCCATCACAGGTCATGTGAAAAGTGCTCTTCATATGGCCACACCCACATCATAGGTCATGTGATGAATGCTCTCCCCATTGCTACGCCCCCATCACACGTCATCACTGGTAGACAAAGACAGAAAGGGACCCCCATGCAAGAACAGAATATGGGCCTTTTGCAGTCCAATAGCTCCTCGTAATGTACAATTACATCTATTTTGGAGGTGGTAGTGGCACCCCTTACCTCTCGGCCCCTGTGCAGCTGCACAGGTTGCACCAATGGTAAGACCACCCCTGTACGTCACTGATGAGTGCTCTCCCCATGGCTACGCATCCGTCACAGATCATTTGATGAGTACTCACCCCATGGCTACAGGGCATATGATGAATGTTCTCTTTATTTGGCTGCACCCCCCTTCACAGTTCATGTGATGAGTGTTCTCCCCATGGCTACAACCCCATCTACCCTCCCGTGACAGGTCATGTAAGGCCTGTTTCACACTTCAGTTTTTTGTGTGAGAGAGAGAATTTTTTTCGTCCGCCAGAAAGGATGTCAGGGTTAAATTCCCGTCTGACTTCCTTTCTCCGGGCATGCGCACTGTAAAATCGGATCCTGCAGCAAAAAAAACTTTGCAGGGTCCGTCCAGGCATGTCGGCGGACGCAAAAAATTTGGCGGATCCACAAATAAACGGATCCAACGGACGGCCATCCGTCAAGATCCGCCGGTAATGCAACTCTATGGGGAAAAAAACAGATCCGCCAAAAAAAATGGCGGATCCGTTTTTTTCAAAATCCAGCGGATTTTGACTGATGGTCAAAAACGGAAGTGTGAAATAGGCCTAATGAGTTCTCTCCACATGGCTACGCTTCCGTCACTTGTCATGTGATGAGAGCTCTTCACATGGCTATGCATCCGCCACAGATCATTTGATGAGTGCTCAGCCTGACTATCACCTCTCCTGCATGTCTCTTGCAGCCCCCCCCTGCTTATTCCATCTTCTCAGCACTGTTCGTCCTGCTTTCAGCCACCGCTCATTACACATGCGCATATGTAATAGCGGCTCATTACATATGCGCATATGTAATGAGCGGCACCACGTGGACACTGAAAGCAGGAAGAACAGCGCTGAGATGGAATAAGCAGGGGGGCTGCAAGAGTCATGCAGGAGAGGTAAGTATAACGGAGGGAGCCATATTCACCTGTCCCCCGTTCCACCGCTGCGCGTCGCTCTGCTGTCTTGCTTCCTCTGGCAGTGAGGTTCAGGTCAGAGGGCGCCATGATACAGGCGCCCTCTGCCTGAACAGTCACTGTGCAGGGCCGGCAACGCTGAGGAGCAGCAGGGATGAGGTGAGTATATAGGTTTTTTTTTTCTTTAATTGAGACAGCACTAATGACCGTGCAGCATTACAAGGGGCCACTAATCACTGTGCAGCACTACAAGAGGCCACTAATCACTGTGCAGCATTACAAGGGGCCATTAATCACTGTGCAGCATTACAAGGGGCCAGTAATCACTGTGCGGCATTACAAGGGGCCAGTAATCACTGTGCAGCATTACAAGAGGCCACTAATCACTGTGCAGCATTACAAGGGGCCATTAATCACTGTGCAGCATTACAAGGGGCCAGTAATCACTGTGCGGCATTACAAGGGGCCACTAATCACTGTGCAGCATTACAAGGGGCCACTAATCACTGTGCAGCATTACAAGGGGCCACTAATCAATGTGCAGCATTACAAGGGGCCACTAATCACTGCAGCATTACAAGGGGCCACCAATCACTGTGCAGCATTACAAGGGGCCACCAATCACTGCAGCATTACAAGGGGTCACTAATCACTGCAGCATTACAAGGGGCCACTAATCACTGTGCAGCATTACAAGGGGCCACTAATCACTGTGCAGCATTACAAGGGGCCACTAATCACTGTGCAGCATTACAAGGGGCCAGTAATCACTGTGCAGCATTACAAGGGGCCACTAATCACTGTGCAGCATTACAAGGGGCCAGTAATCACTGTGCAGCATTACAAGGGGCCAGTAATCACTGTGCAGCATTACAAGGGGCCACTAATCAATGTGCAGCATTACAAGGGGCCACTAATCACTGCAGCATTACAAGGGGCCACCAATCACTGTGCAGCATTACAAGGGGCCACCAATCACTGCAGCATTACAAGGGGTCACTAATCACTGCAGCATTACAAGGGGCCACTAATCACTGTGCAGCATTACAAGGGGCCACTAATCACTGTGCAGCATTACAAGGGGCCACTAATCACTGTGCAGCATTACAAGGGGCCACTAAACAATGTGCAGCATTACAAGGGGCCACTAATCACTGCAGCATTACAAGGGGCCACCAATCACTGTGCAGCATTACAAGGGGCCACCAATCACTGCAGAATTACAAGGGGCCACTAATCACTGTGCAGCATTACAAGGGGCCACTAATCACTGTGCAGCATTACAAGGGGCCACTAATCACTGTGCAGCATTACAAGGGGCCACTAATCACTGTGCAGCATTACAAGGGGCCACTAATCACTGTGCAGCATTACAAGGGGCCACTAATCACTGTGCAGCATTACAAGGGGCCACTAATCAATGTGCAGCATTACAAGGGGCCACTAATCACTGCAGCATTACAAGGGGCCACCAATCACTGTGCAGCATTACAAGGGGCCACCAATCACTGCAGCATTACAAGGGGCTACTAATCACTGTGCAGCATTACAAGGGGCCACTAATCACTGTGCAGCATTACAAGGGGCCACTAATCACTGTGCAGCATTACAAGGGGCCACTAATCACTGTGCAGCATTACAAGGGGCCACTAATTAATGTGCAGCATTACAAGGGGCCACTAATCAATGTGCAGCATTACAAGGGGCCACCAATCACTGCAGCATTACAAGGGGCCACCAATCACTGTGCAGCATTACAAGGTGCCACCAATCACTGCAGCATTACAAGGGGCTACTAATCACTGTGCAGCATTACAAGGGGCCACTAATCACTGTGCAGCATTACAAGGGGCCACTAATCACTGTGCAGCATTACATGGTGCCACTAATCACTGTGCAGCATTACAAGGGGCCACTAATCACTGTGCAGCATTACAAGGGGCCACTAATCACTGTGCAGCATTACAAGGGGCCACTAATCACTGTGCAGCATTACAAGGGGCCACTAATCAATGTGCAGCATTACAAGGGGTCACTAATCACTGTGCAGCATTACAAGGGGCTACTAATCACTGTGCAGCATTACAAGGGTCCACTAATCACTGTGCAGCATTACAAGGGGCCACTAATCACTGTGCAGCATTACAAGGGGCCATTAATCACTGTGCAGCATTACAAGGGGCCACTAATCACTGTGCAGCATTACAAGGGGCCACTAATCACTGTGCAGCATTACAAGGGGCCATTAATCACTGTGCAGCATTACAAGGGGCCAGTAATCACTGTGCAGCATTACAAGGGGCCACTAATCACTGTGCAGCATTACAAGAGGCCACTAATCACTGTGCAGCATTACAAGGGGCCATTAATCACTGTGCAGCATTACAAGGGGCCAGTAATCACTGTGCGGCATTACAAGGGGCCAGTAATCACTGTGCAGCATTACAAGGGGCCACTAATCACTGTGCAGCATTACAAGGGGCCACTAATCAATGTGCAGCATTACAAGGGGCCACTAATCACTGCAGCATTACAAGGGGCCACCAATCACTGTGCAGCATTACAAGGGGCCACCAATCACTGCAGCATTACAAGGGGTCACTAATCACTGCAGCATTACAAGGGGCCACTAATCACTGTGCAGCATTACAAGGGGCCACTAATCACTGTGCAGCATTACAAGGGGCCAGTAATCACTGTGCAGCATTACAAGGGGCCACTAATCACTGTGCAGCATTACAAGGGGCCACTAATCACTGTGCAGCATTACAAGGGGCCAGTAATCACTGTGCAGCATTACAAGGGGCCACTAATCAATGTGCAGCATTACAAGGGGCCACTAATCACTGCAGCATTACAAGGGGCCACCAATCACTGTGCAGCATTACAAGGGGCCACCAATCACTGCAGCATTACAAGGGGTCACTAATCACTGCAGCATTACAAGGGGCCACTAATCACTGTGCAGCATTACAAGGGGCCACTAATCACTGTGCAGCATTACAAGGGGCCACTAATCACTGTGCAGCATTACAAGGGGCCACTAAACAATGTGCAGCATTACAAGGGGCCACTAATCACTGCAGCATTACAAGGGGCCACCAATCACTGTGCAGCATTACAAGGGGCCACCAATCACTGCAGAATTACAAGGGGCTACTAATCACTGTGCAGCATTACAAGGGGCCACTAATCACTGTGCAGCATTACAAGGGGCCACTAATCACTGTGCAGCATTACAAGGGGCCACTAATCACTGTGCAGCATTACAAGGGGCCACTAATCACTGTGCAGCATTACAAGGGGCCACTAATCACTGTGCAGCATTACAAGGGGCCACTAATCACTGTGCAGCATTACAAGGGGCCACTAATCAATGTGCAGCATTACAAGGGGCCACTAATCACTGCAGCATTACAAGGGGCCACCAATCACTGTGCAGCATTACAAGGGGCCACCAATCACTGCAGCATTACAAGGGGCTACTAATCACTGTGCAGCATTACAAGGGGCCACTAATCACTGTGCAGCATTACAAGGGGCCACTAATCACTGTGCAGCATTACAAGGGGCCACTAATCACTGTGCAGCATTACAAGGGGCCACTAATTAATGTGCAGCATTACAAGGGGCCACTAATCAATGTGCAGCATTACAAGGGGCCACCAATCACTGCAGCATTACAAGGGGCCACCAATCACTGTGCAGCATTACAAGGTGCCACCAATCACTGCAGCATTACAAGTGGCTACTAATCACTGTGCAGCATTACAAGGGGCCACTAATCACTGTGCAGCATTACAAGGGGCCACTAATCACTGTGCAGCATTACAAGGTGCCACTAATCACTGTGCAGCATTACAAGGGGCCACTAATCACTGTGCAGCATTACAAGGGGCCACTAATCACTGTGCAGCATTACAAGGGGCCACTAATCACTGTGCAGCATTACAAGGGGCCACTAATCAATGTGCAGCATTACAAGGGGTCACTAATCACTGTGCAGCATTACAAGGGGCTACTAATCACTGTGCAGCATTACAAGGGTCCACTAATCACTGTGCAGCATTACAAGGGGCCACTAATCACTGTGCAGCATTACAAGGGGCCATTAATCACTGTGCAGCATTACAAGGGGCCACTAATCACTGTGCAGCATTACAAGGGGCCACTAATCACTGCAGCATTACAAGGGGCCACCAATCACTGTGCAGCATTACAAGGGGCCACTAATCACTGTGCAGCATTACAAGGGGCCACTAATCACTGTGCAGCATTACAAGGGGCCAGTAATCACTGTGCAGCATTACAAGGGGCCAGCAATCACTGTGCAGCATTACAAGGGGCCAGTAATCACTGTGCAGCATTACAAGGGGCCACTAATCACTGTGCAGCATTACAAGGGGCCAGTAATCACTGTGCAGCATTACAAGGGGCCACTAATCACTGTGCAGCATTACAAGGGGCCACTAATCACTGTGCAGCATTACAAGGGGCCACTAATCACTGTGCAGCATTACAAGGGGCCACTAATCACTGCAGCATTACAAGGGGCCACCAATCACTGTGCAGCATTACAAGGGGCCACCAATCACTGTGCAGCATTACAAGGGGCTACTAATCACTGTGCAGCATTACAAGGGGCCACTAATCACTGTGCAGCATTACAAGGGGTCACTAATCACTGTGCAGCATTACAAGGGGCCACTAATCACTGTGCAGCATTACAAGGGGCCACTAATCAATGTGCAGCATTACAAGGGGCCACTAATCACTGCAGCATTACAAGGGGCCACCAATCACTGTGCAGCATTACAAGGGGCCACCAATCACTGCAGAATTACAAGGGGCTACTAATCACTGTGCAGCATTACAAGGGGCCACTAATCACTGTGCAGCATTACAAGTGGCCACTAATCACTGTGCAGCATTACAAGGGGCCAGTAATCACTGTGCAGCATTACAAGGGGCCACTAATCACTGTGCAGCATTACAAGGGGCCACTAATCAATGTGCAGAATTACAAGGGGCCACTAATCACTGCAGCATTACAAGGGGCCACCAATCACTGTGCAGCATTACAAGGGGCCACCAATCACTGTGCAGCATTACAAGGGGCTACTAATCACTGTGCAGCATTACAAGGGGCCACTAATCACTGTGCAGCATTACAAGGGGCCACTAATCAGTGTGCAGCATTACAAGGTGCCACTAATCACTGTGCAGCATTACAAGGGGCCACTAATCACTGTGCAGCATTACAAGGGGCCACCAATCACTGCAGCATTACAAGGGGCTACTAATCACTGTGCAGCATTACAAGGGGCCACTAATCACTGTGCAGCATTACAAGGGGTCACTAATCACTGTGCAGCATTACAAGGGGCCACTAATCACTGTGCAGCATTACAAGGGGCCACTAATCAATGTGCAGCATTACAAGGGGCCACTAATCACTGCAGCATTACAAGGGGCCACCAATCACTGTGCAGCATTACAAGGGGCCACCAATCACTGCAGAATTACAAGGGGCTACTAATCACTGTGCAGCATTACAAGGGGCCACTAATCACTGTGCAGCATTACAAGGGGCCAGTAATCACTGTGCAGCATTACAAGGGGCCACTAATCACTGTGCAGCATTACAAGCGGCCACTAATCAATGTGCAGAATTACAAGAGGCCACTAATCACTGCAGCATTACAAGGGGCCACCAATCACTGTGCAGCATTACAAGGGGCCACCAATCACTGCAGCAATACAAGGGGCTACTAATCACTGTGCAGCATTACAAGGGGCCACTAATCACTGTACAGCATTACAAGGGGCCACTAATCACTGTGCAGCATTACAAGGTGCCACTAATCACTGTGCAGCATTACAAGGGGCCACTAATCACTGTGCAGCATTACAAGGGGCCACTAATCACTGTGCAGCATTACAAGGGGCCACTAATCACTGCAGCATTACAAGAGGCCACTAATCAATGTGCAGCATTACAAGGGGTCACTAATCACTGTGCAGCATTACAAGGGGCTACTAATCACTGTGCAGCATTACAAGGGGCCACTAATCACTGTGCAGCATTACAAGGGGCCACTAATCACTGTGCAGCATTACAAGGGGCCACTAATCACTGTGCAGCATTACAAGGGGCCACTAATCACTGTGCAGCATTACAAGGGGCCACTAATCACTGTGCAGCATTACAAGGGGCCACCAATCACTGTGCAGCATTACAAGGGGCCACTAATCACTGTGCAGCATTACAAGGGGCCACCAATCACTGTGCAGCATTACAAGGGGCCACTAATCACTGTGCAGCATTACAAGGGGCCAGTAATCACTGTGCAGCATTACAAGGGGCCACTAATCACTGTGCAGCATTACAAGGGGCCAGTAATCACTGTGCAGCATTACAAGGGGCCAGTAATCACTGTGCAGCATTACAAGGGGCCAGTAATCACTGTGCAGCATTACAAGGGGCCAGTAATCACTGTGCAGCATTACAAGGGGCCAGTAATCACTGTGCAGCATTACAAGGGGCCAGTAATCACTGTGCAGCATTACAAGGGGCCACTAATCACTGTGCAGCATTACAAGGGGCCAGTAATCACTGTGCAGCATTACAAGGGGCCAGTAATCACTGTGCAGCATTACAAGGGGCCACTAATCACTGTGCAGCATTACAAGGGGCCACTAATCACTGTGCAGCATTACAAGGGGCCACTAATCACTGCAGCATTACAAGGGGCCACCAATCACTGTGCAGCATTACAAGGGGCCACCAATCACTGCAGCATTACAAGGGGCTACTAATCACTGTGCAGCATTACAAGGGGCCACTAATCACTGTGCAGCATTACAAGGGGCCACTAATCACTGTGCAGCATTACAAGGGGCCACTAATCACTGTGCAGCATTACAAGGGGCCACTAATCACTGTGCAGCATTACAAGGGGCCACTAATCACTGCAGCATTACAAGGGGCCACCAATCACTGTGCAGCATTACAAGGGGCCACCAATCGCTGCAGAATTACAAGGGGCTACTAATCACTGTGCAGCATTACAAGGGGCCACTAATCACTGTGCAGCATTACAAGGGGCCACTAATCAATGTGCAGCATTACAAGGGGCCACTAATCACTGTGCAGCATTACAAGGGGCCACTAATCACTGTGCTGCATTACAAGGGGCCAGTAATCACTGTGCAGCATTACAAGGGGCCACTAATCACTGTGCAGCATTACAAGGGGCCACTAATCAATGTGCAGCATTACAAGGGGCCACTAATCACTGCAGCATTACAAGGGGCCACCAATCACTGCAGCATTACAAGGGGCTACTAATCACTGTGCAGCATTACAAGGGGCCACTAATCACTGTGCAGCATTACAAGGGGCCACTAATCACTGTGCAGCATTACAAGGGGCCACTAATCACTGTGCAGCATTACAAGGGGCCACTAATCACTGTGCAGCTTTACAAGGGGCCACTAATCACTGTGCAGCATTACAAGGGGCCACTAATCACTGCAGCATTACAAGGGGCCACTAATCACTGTGCAGCATTACAAGGGGCCACTAATCACTGTGCAGCATTACAAGGGGCCACTAATCACTGTGCAGCATTACAAGGGGCCACTAATCAATGTGCAGCATTACAAGGGGCCACTAATCACTGTGCAGCATTACAAGGGGCCACTAATCAATGTGCAGCATTACAAGGGGCCACTAATCACTGCAGCATTACAAGGGGCCACCAATCACTGCAGCATTACAAGGGGCTACTAATCACTGTGCAGCATTACAAGGGGCCACTAATCACTGTGCAGCATTACAAGGGGCCACTAATCACTGTGCAGCATTACAAGGGGCCACTAATCACTGTGCAGCATTACAAGGGGCCACTAATCACTGTGCAGCTTTACAAGGGGCCACTAATCACTGTGCAGCATTACAAGGGGCCACTAATCACTGCAGCATTACAAGGGGCCACTAATCACTGCAGCATTACAAGGGGCTACTAATCACTGTGCAGCATTACAAGGGGCCACTAATCACTGTGCAGCATTACAAGGGGCCACTAATCACTGTGCAGCATTACAAGGGGCCACTAATCACTGTGCAGCATTACAAGGGGCCACTAATCACTGTGCAGCTTTACAAGGGGCCACTAATCACTGTGCAGCATTACAAGGGGCCACTAATCACTGCAGCATTACAAGGGGCCACTAATCACTGTGCAGCATTACAAGGGGCCACTAATCACTGTGCAGCATTACAAGGGGCCACTAATCACTGTGCAGCATTACAAGGGGCCACTAATCAATGTGCAGCATTACAAGGGGCCACTAATCACTGTGCAGCATTACAAGGGGCCACTAATCACTGTGCAGCATTACAAGGGGCCACTAATCACTGTGCAGCATTACAAGGGGTCACTAATCACTGTGCAGCATTACAAGGGGCCACTAATCACTGTGCAGCATTACAAGGGGCCACTAATCACTGTGCAGCATTACAAGGGGCCAATAATCACTGCAGCATTACAAGGGGCCACTAATCACTGTGCAGCATTACAAGGGGCCACTAATCACTGTGCAGCATTACAAGGGGCCACTAATCACTGTGCAGCATTACAAGGGGCCACTAATCACAGTGCAGCATTACAAGGGGCCACTAATCACTGAAGCATTACAAGGGGCCACCAATCACTGTGCAGCATTACAAGGGGCCAATAATCACTGTGCAGCATTACAAGGGGCCACTAATCACTGTGCAGCATTACAAGGGGCCATTAATCACTGTGTAGCATTACAAGGGGCCACCAATCAATGTGCAACATTATAAGGGGCCACCAATCACTGCAGCATTATATGGGGCATATGTTATTATGGAGCATGTTATAGGGCCACCATTATTCACTGTGCAGCATTATTAGGCATATTTTTGTATGGAGCATCTTATGAAACCCATCATGAACTTTATGGAGCATCTTATGGGGCCCATTTTATTTTTGAAATTTACCAGTAGCTTCGGCATTTTCCACCCTAGGCTTATACGCGAGTCAGTAAGTTTTCCCAGTTTTTTGTGTCAAAATTAGGGGGGTCGGCTTATACACGACTATATATGGTACATTACTGCGGCGCTCCGGCGGGTGCTGTGGCCAACGCTGTCTTGGGGGCCCGCCGGCCCGGTGTGTGTAGTGTAGGGGATCCGGGGCCCCGGTGGAAAAAAATGTACACTCTGATTTCGCAGCCTACGCTGCATTTCTGTGCCTGCTGTGCGGAGCGAAGCACATATTGGGCCCACTTCCCTGCCTGCAGCCAGTGTATTGCTTCAGACTAGTTCAGTCCCACCCCTTCCCTGAGCCCTCGCTGTCTATTAGCTCTTTGCAGAGCTGCATGGACCTCTGGGAAATGTAGTTCCTGGAGGTTGGTTTGCACGGAGGAAGGCAGGCAGCCCTCACTGTCTCAGCTTAATTAATGCCAGGCCAGCCACTCAGCCAACTCTAGTATGCATTATCGGTAAGAGGGTGCGTCTTGAAGGGGGTGCGTCTTGAAGGGGGTGCGTCTTGAAGGGGGTGCGTCTTGAAGGGGGTGCGTCTTGAAGGGGGTGTGTCTTTGAGGGGGCCCCGTTTAAAAGTTTGCTATGGGGCCCAATCAGTTCTAGTTACGCCCCTGGCCATTGAAGATAGTAAAACTACACTGCCATGGACATAAAGAGGAGGGGCAAGTCTTAGGCTAGTTTCACATTTGCGCCTTTTTGCACAGCGCATCGTGCACAATTGAAACGCATGCAAAAACGCATGTTTTTTAAATGCATCAGCATACGCGTGACAACAAAGAAAAGCAGCGTTTGCATGTGTTTTTGCATGCATTTGCGTTTTTTATGTGCATGCGTTCTCTAGGGGTCACATTTCACAGGAGGAAAATCCTTGAAACAGACTCCACCAATGGCACACCAGTGGACGTGTGTCATGGGAATTCTTTATATAGACCCTGTTACAGCTGAATCCTTCAGATTTTTCTGCTTTTTCCTTTGTCAACATGGATCTGTGTTGGAAGAGTTTTCGCTTCAACTTGGATCTGGACATCGCGCTGTCTCAGGCTTTTGCATTGGCTTGCCAACAAGAAAGGCAGAGAGAGAGACAGCGAAAAAGGGCAGCAGCGGCGTTTGTGAATACATCCAATTATTGGAGTCCGGGAGAGCCGTGGAGCGTACCACACCCTCTATAGCGAGCTCCAAGGAAACCCGGCAAAATTTAGTGACTATACCCAGATGTCCCAAGAAAGCTTCATGGATTTGCTTGGTCGTGTTCAAGGAGCCATCCGAAGATAGGACACACAGCTCCGTCGTGCGATTCCTCCTGAGGAACGGCTCCTGGTCACATTACGGTACATAATATATAAAAACCAGTGCCTGCATAATTGTTTTTGGTCTGCCATATACTAATCCAAAGCTTATTGTTCTGCCATGTAGGAAACAAAAGCCTGCAGAATTATTGTTATGCCATGTACTAATATTTTTTCATTTAAGTGTTTTTCAAAACCCTAGACATAAATATTATTTTTTTTCTTACTCTGTTTGGCAGATTCCTGGCTACTGGAGAGAACCTATCATCACTCCACTTCCAGTACCGGCTTGGAATCTCTACCTTGTCGGGAATAGTTGCCGACACCTGCCGGGCTTTGTAGGACGTTCCCTGTCCAGAATTTATGCCCCTGTCCATCGCGGAAAAGTGGATTGAAATAGCTGAAAAATTCTGGACAGTCTGCAATTTCCCCAACTGTTTGGGAGCGGAGGGTGGGAAACACATCAGGATAACCAAACCTGCAAGAAGTGGATCGGAGTACTATAACTATAAAAAGTACTTTTCAACAGCACTCATGGCCATTGCGGATGCAGACTGTCTGTTTGTTGTAGTGGACATTGGAGCATTTGGCCGGGGCAATGACTCCCAGGCTTTTAAGAACTCGGACATGGGCCATAGGTTGTATGGCAACCATTTTAATTTCCCCCTGCCACGGCCTCTTCCCCACACCGAAGGTCCGCCACTGCTATTTGTAATGGTTGAGGATGAGGCCTTTCAAATGTGCCAAAACCTGCTGAAACCCTTCTCCAGCCCGGACTTGGACCACACAAGAAAAATATATAATTACAGACTCACAAGGGCACGAAGAACTGTAGAGTGTGCCTTTGGGATTCTTGTGTCCAGATGGCACATTCTCGGCACAGCCATTAATCTTAAGCTGGAAACAGTGGATGAGGTGGTGAAAGCCTGTGTGGTTCTTCACAACTTTGTTATGGCTAAAGAGCACCCTAACCTTTAACTAGATGAACCAGCTGTCAACCCATTGCCTTATTTCACTCAGCACCCTCTCAGGTCATCAGTTGAAGTTGGCCAAATGAGGGACCAATTTGCAGGCTACTTTATCTCTGATGTAGGACGTGTGGCATGGCAAGATCAAATGGTGTAAAATTGTTTTCTTGTGTGTATGTAAATAAAAAAACCTGTTTTTATACCTGTGCACTCTGTCTTTATACACTCCAATACAATAATCACCTGCCCAGGAGTCCCAGTGAAGTCAGGATGCTGTGTTTTGTGCATCCTGACTTTCTAGGAGTCCTGACCAGGTGATTCTACATAGAAAAGTTGTATGACCTTCATCATCTCTCCAGTCTGTGTTCAATAGTTTGCAGCGACGGTGGAGATAATACAACTAATATTTATATCACCTGGCCTGATGTTACAAATAGTGATTTTGGGATGCACTAGCATCCTTCACTCTTTATGACACCTGACCATGTGAGTATATATATTACCTGGCCAGGTGAATATACATATGAGTTAACCGCCAGCATCTCTCCAGTCTGCGTGCAATAGATAATGCAGACTGAAGCGACACTGCAGATGACAACTCATAGGTATACTCACAAGGCCAGGTGTGCTAAATAGTTATGATACCAGGCCAGGGTATTGTAGATATGACGTGCATTTTCTCCATCATCTCTTCAGTCTATTCACCACAAACTGAATAGATGATGTGGCTAATTACAAGATATATCTAGAATCCCCTGGCCTTGTGTCACAAAGAGTGAAATGATGATGGCCAAAACACACCATTTTCAATTCACTCTTTATGATACCTGGCAAGGTGAGAATAGATATGCCTTGCACTCACCACCATCTTCTATTCAGTCTATCCAATAATAGCAGACTGAAGAGACTGGTGGTGAAAATACAAGACATATATTTGTGTTTTTGACAACTCATATCTCCAGGACTGACACAAGAAACGTGTCAGTACTGGAGCTATGTGTTGGCAAAACCACAAAGCATACGGCGCAGTGTGTGTAGGCGGCCAAAGACACAATGACCAAACAATATTAGGGGAAAACAATAATGACATTTATTTGTCAAAAAAATAAAAGACATAACTGGGAACGACATTTGAGGGAAGATGGTGGCAACTTGGGGGTGCGGAGGGACGAGGAACGGCTTAAAGGCGAGGAAGGGGTTCTAGGGGAAGGGGCGACAAAAGTGTTGGGTGAAGGGAGCTCAGGGATGGAACTGGAGGCAGGGTGAGACACAGTGTGAGGTGAGGGAGGGTAAGAGTTTTCCTCTTTTTATGTCCATTTTTGTGTCTCCTGTGGCCCGTGGGTGTGTCCTGCCTGGAGTACCTGGTGCTTGTGGACCTCCTGGAGCTGGGGGACCTCCTGTCAGGGTCCTGTAGCTGCTGCTGCTGAGGCATGCTGGAAGTGGTGGTGGAGGTCCTGACAGGGTCCGTGGGCGCAAAGATTGAATGTGGGTCCCCCAGCTGCTGCTGCTGCACGGTGGTGGTGGTGGTCCAGGCAGGACTCTGGTGGCAGTGCTGCTCCAGGCAGGAGAAGTGGTGGCAGGGCTGCTCCAGGCAGGAGGAGTGGTGGCAGTGCTGGTCCAGGCAGGAGGAGTGGTGGCGGTGGTGGTCCTTGCAGGAGCAGCGCTTGCCATGATAGTGGCGGGGGAGTGTTCAACAGCACTCGGCCTTGGGGTGGTGTACTAGTGTCCGGCTTGGCTTGGAATGCAGGTGGCCGTAGAGTGGTATGCAGCAAAAGTTGGTAGTGAGGTGAAGTGAGTCAATGGTGGCACAGTTGGAAATGCCACCACTGACTGCTGCACGTACTGACTCTGCTGCATAGCCTGCATGTAAGCAGTGTTGCAGGCCTGCATCACATTCAGCTGGAGATCTGGACTAAGGTGTTCCCCAATGCCCCGTTCAATTTGGTTGAAAAAATGGTGCGCTGGTCTGTTGAGGTCGGCTTCCAGATGGTCAAGGCGACGGTCGACAGCCTGGAAGCCTGTTTCCATTAGGGTAAAACTGCTTTCCAGTCTGTCTGACAGCACCTTGAGGCCATTCTGAAAGAACGAGCTCAGTTGAAGGAACTCGGGCATGACAGTCCTGCCGCTGGCGGGAAGTGCCCGCAAAACCAGTGGCAGAGACCTGGGACAGGGGAACACCTGATTGACCAGCTTCCTGGTCTCCAGCTGTCTGTGGTGCCGACCCGCAAGCTGCTTCTTGGCTGTCGGATGGCTGGGAAGGCTCCGAGGCAGTTCAATGAAGGACCGCTCCAGGAACAGGTTGCAGGGTGCTGCTCCAGGTGCTGTGAAAAGAAAAGAAAAACATTAGTATTATGCATTTACAATAGTTAATGAGCCAACTCCCGTGGAATAGAAAAACACAGAGTAAAACACAAAAAAAAAAACATAATACTTACGCTCTGGTGTCAAGGACCGGTCATAAGAATGCCAATGCCGATAATAACGGTATTTCATTGAGGTCCTTGCTGCAGCACCACTGCGACCCTGGCTCTCCTGACGAATATCCTTGTTGAAGCGGTCCTTCATTGAGCACCAACGGGTTCTGACTTTGTTCACTGTGGGAAAAAAAAAAATTAGACAGTGCACTGTAGGCTGGGATAACACAAATGCGTGTGAATAGAGAACCTAGCAGGAGTAACTAGCATCACACACAGTTGTGTGATCCTGGCCAAGGTCACTGCCGCATCACACAGCATTGAAATACTTACGAACGCACGCCTGCGTTCCCATAGACTGTAATATGTTGTTTTGGCGCATTCTGTGCGCAAGCGAACGCATGTGTTTTTTAACGACTTTGGGCGGACCAAAAATGCAACATGTTGCGCCTAGCGCGTCTAGATGCACACCTGAAAAAGCGCATGCGCACGGAAACGCAGACGAACGCGAGCAAGCACAAGACCATGCGCACGCCATGTTAAACATACGTGCGCATGACGCATGCGATCGGATGCGCACGATGTGCTGCATAAAAAAATGCTAATGTGAGACCAGCCTTAAAAGGGGTTGGGGTCCTTATGACAGGTCATCAATATCAAACCAGTGGTGACCCAATAACTGGCGCCCCCTCCATTTGACAGTTATCAGATGTAAACAGGGAATGGAGCCAAGCAGTGCAGCCCTGTACATATTGTCCAGACTGACAGTGACTAAGGGCCCCGTCACACATAACGACTCACCAGCGATCCCGACAACAATATCAACTTGTCAGGATCGCTGGTGTGTCGCTATATGATCGCTGGTGAGCTGTCAAACACACAGCTTCACAAGCGATCAGCACCAGCGACGCCCAGCGTCGCTGTGTACGTTAGTTACTAGCGCGCTGATGCAGGGAGCTGGTAACTAAGGTGCACATCGGGTATCTAAGCAGCACGCGTCACTTAGAAACCCGATGTGTACCTTGGTTACCAGCTCCCTGCATCAGCGCACTGGTAACTAAGGTACACATCGGGTTTCTAAGTGACGTGCGCTGCTTAGAAACCCTGCGTTTACCCTAGTTACCAGCTCGCTGATTGCCGGTCTCCCGCCTGTCACACGCAGCGATGCGTGCTGGCCAGCGGGGGATCAGCGATCAAAAAAATGTCCTGGCTATTCCAGGACAATCAGCGATATCGGCAGGGGGGCGGTCGCTGGTCAGTGTCACACACAGCGATCTCGCTGGTGAGATCGCTGTTGCGTCACAAAAATTGTGACTCAGCAGCGATCTTGCTAGCGAGATCACTATGTGTGACTGGGGCTTAACTGTATCTTAATTCCTACAATATGGTAAACACAGTATTTACAATATGAGGACATTTCCCCTTTAAATGCCAGTGTTTACTGTTAGTTCTTAGAGTTGAGCGAAACGGGTCGAAAAATTTCAAAAGTCGCCGACTTTTGGCAAAGTCGGGTTTCATGAAACGAAACCCGACCCTAGGATGAGGTCGGCCACGAGGTCGGCGACTTACGCGCCAAAGTCGCGTTTCAAAAGTTTGTTTTGCGCTCTTTTTCAGCCAATCAGGATCCACGGACACTGTGGGCAACGTGATGACATAGGCACGGGTCACCACCATCTTTCAGAAGGGCATGCAAGTGATTGGCTTGCTTTGGTGGGCGTCACAGGGGGTATAAAAGGGCGTGCACGCCGACCGCCATCTTACTTCTGCCGATCTTAGTATAGGGAGAGGTTGCTGCTGATTCTGTAGGGAGAGTTGTTTTGAGGAATGCACACGGCTGGTAAGCGCAGACGACGCCATCCTAAGCATGAGCATCCCACTTATGCGTCTGCTCATGCAAACTTTGACGCACCTTAAGGAGCAGGCGTCTGCAGCCAATGTTGATGAGGAGGAAGAGGAGGAGGGAATCCTTGATGACATTCAGCCATTGTCTGCTCAGGGACCTCTCCTGGACGAGGTGGAGGAAGAAGAGGAGGAGGAGGATGATGATGGGGATGATTACTTAGGGGAGGAGGATGCATCTCGTGGGGCAAGTGAAAATGTTGGCGTGGCAAGGTCTGGTACAGGGTTTGTGCGTGACTGGAGGGATGTGGATTTGCCAGAAAGTGCTCCTCCACCCAGCACTCGCAGTGCATCATTGACACCGGGAACATTGGCCCACATGTCAGATTATGCCTTGCGGATCCTAAAAAGGGACCCCCGCATTGCCAAAATGATGAACGATGACGACTACTGGTTGGCCAGCATCCTGGATCCACGCTATAAAGGCAAATTACAAAACATCATGCCACAGGAGAACCTTGACCTAATATTGGCTAATAAACAAGCAACTCTGGTAAATCGGTTGCTTGAGGCATTCCCAGCACACAGCAGCGGTGATGGTTCTCACACGAGCCGTACGGGCCGGGGGCAGCTTGGCAGAGGTGTTCGTGGTGCACACAGCAGAAGTGGCGTTGGAGACAGGGGTTTCATGACAATGTTGTGGACTGATTTTTCAAATACCGCTCACACAACTGGTAATACTGCATCGATGGAAAGTGACAGGAGACAGCAGTTGTCAACTATGGTTACAAACTACTTTTCCTCCCATATCGATGTTCTCCCACACAGGTCATTCCCCTTTGACTATTGGGCCGCTAAACTGGACACCTGGCCTGAATTGGCCCAATATGCCTTACAGGAGCTCGCTTGCCCAGCTGCAAGTGTGCTATCGGAAAGAGTCTTCAGTGCAGCTGGATCAATCCTGACAGAAAAAAGGACCCGTCTGTCAACCCAAAATGTGGATGATCTAACCTTCATTAAAATGAACCACGCATGGGTTTCCAAGGATTTTGTCCCACCTTCCCCTGATGACACATAGGGTGACAGAAAAATGGTTTGCTTTGGTCCACCTCTTCCTGGTACTTCACCTATTTCGCCTTTTGCATCAGCTGAATGTCCAACATCAACATATGCCACTTTCTAAAACTCCCTAACTGTGCTGCCTCCCCCCCCATGGCCGGGGTCACCACCTAGCGCACGACACCGTGCGAGTGCCGTTGCCCTGGACAGGTGGGTAGGCCGACTCTTGGGCGCGGGCACTCTCACAGGGTCCCTCATAGTGCAATCAAGTGTCTCTGACGGTGGTGGTGCACACCCGCCGTCAGACACACCGCTGTACTATGAGGGGCCCAGTGCCAGTACCGACGCCCACGAGTGGGCCCCCCTTGCTTGGGCAGGGCCCCAGCATTTGCAATCTTTACCTCTCCCTGCTCCTCCGCTGTGTAATCTGGGCCGTCAAATCCATACTGTGCCTGACACCGTCTGAGCCTGCCTCCTGATGTATAGACATATATTTTGAATGTGTACGCTATCCATACATGTTATCCGGGGATACGGTACCCTTTCTAACCTTTGTGCAATCACGTGCAATCCATACTGGGCCTAACACCGTCTGAGCCTGCCTCCTGAGACATATATTTTGAATGTGTACGCTATCCATACATGTTATCCGGGGATACGGTACCCTTTCTAACCTTTGTGCAATCACGTGCAATCCATACTGGGCCTAACACCGTCTGAGCCTGCCTCCTGAAACATATATTTTGAATGTGTACGCTATCCGTACATGTTATCCGGGGATATGGTACCCTTTCTAACCTTTGTGCAATCACGTGCAATCCATACTGGGCCTAACACCGTCTGAGCCTGCCTCCTGAGACATATATTTTGAATGTGTACGCTATCCATACATGTTATCCGGGGATACGGTACCCTTTCTAACCTTTGTGCAATCACGTGCAATCCATACTGGGCCTAACACCGTCTGAGCCTGCCTCCTGAGACATATATTTTGAATGTGTACGCTATCCATACATGTTATCTGGGGATACGGTACCCTTTCTCACCTTTGTGCAATCACGTGCAATCCATACTGGGCCTAACACCGTCTGAGAATGATAGATGGGGCCCACCATACACTGGAACATTCCAAAGGTGGACATCAGACACTGGAGCAGCATTTACAGGGCCCATTATACACTAGAGCAGGGATCCCCAACCGCCGGTCCGCGGCCCAGCACCGGGCCGCTGCAGTGCCCTTGCCGGTCCGCGGACACAAGGGGAGCCAGGGGCGGTCAGTGGCGTAGCGGGGGCTGGGGCGGCGCGCAGCAGTTCTTAGCGGCGGCCAGGGAGCGATCCAAGCAGCTCCGCTGCCTGCAAGAGAGAATAGCAGGAGCGGAGCTGCAAGGACCCGTCCAGCTTCCTGCCCGCCGCCCGCGCTTCCTGTCTGACTGACACAGAGAGGAGCGCGGCCGCTGCTGTGTCAGAGCAAGGAAGCGGGGGCGGCGGGCAGGTGAGAGGAGAGAGGTGGTGTCTGTGTGTATGTATAATGTGTGTGTATGTATGTCTGTGTGTGTGCGTGTGTGTTGTGTGTGTGTGTATGTGTGTGCGTGCGTTGGTCTGTGTTTGTGTAGCCTGGCCCTGGAGGAGATGAGGACATGAGGAGAAGGCCATGAGGGGAGTGATGGAGAGATGGCAATGATGGGGAGAGGGGAGTGATGGGGTGAGGGCAATGATGGGGTGAAGGCAATGATGGAGAGATGGCAGTGATGGGGTGAAGGCAATGATGGGGAGAAGGGAGTGATGGGGTGAAGGCAATGATGGGGAGAGGGGAGTGATGGGCTGAAGGCAATGATGGGGAGAGGGGAGTGATGGGGTGAGGGCAGTGATGGGGTGAAGGCAATGATGGGGAGAGGGGAGTGATGGGCTGAAGGCAATGATGGGGAGAGGGGAGTGATGGGGTGAGGGCAGTGATGGGGTGAAGGCAATGATGGGGAGAAGGGAGTGATGGGGAGAAGGGACTGATGGGGTGAAGGGAGTGATGGGGTGAAGGCAATGATGGGGAGAAGGGAGTGATGGGGTGAAGGCAATGATGGGGAGACAGCAGTGATGGGGTGAAGGCAGTGATGGAGAGAAGGCAGTGATGGGGTGAAGGCAATGATGGGGAGAGGGGAGTGATGGGGTGAAGGCAATGATGGGGTGAAGGCAATGATGGGGAGAAGGGGGTGATGGAGCACTTATTCAAAACCTATGGTGAGTTGAGTCACATTATAAATGTTATTTAATTATAAGTATGCACTGCTACACTACAACCGTGTCCATAGCCACGTCCCCTTATGACCAAAGCCCCGCCCCTGCCACACCTCCATCCCCGCCCTGCCGGGCCATGGAAGAATGGTCTTGCTTGAAACCGGTCCCTGGTGCAAAAAAGGTTGGGGACCACTGCACTAGAGCATTAGAAATGGGGCCCATTATGTTTGGAGCATTATTTGGGCCCATAAGACAGTAGAGCTTCATCCATGGGGACCAACATATACTGTAGCATTATGTGGAGCTCATCATATACTGTTTCAAACATTATATGGGACCAATGATTCTGTATGGAGAAATAGATGGGCCTCGTCATGAGATGTAAAAAGTGAGGTATTTTTCATTGTACTATACCGCTATTTATCTGCCGTATCGGAGCATGATGAGTTGTGGTATGTGTTAAAGGGGCGCTCTTTCGCTCAGGGCACATGAAAACCTGGAGCCAGCCCTCCCCCCCCCACAGTCTGTAGCCAAATAACCCCCATTTTTCAGTGCGTAACTTGTATTATGAAGTTAATTAAGGTTGACAAGCTTAAGTAAGAAGAATTGATGCTTTTGGCATTCAAATGGGCACTGTAGGTGTTTCCTGTCCTCCTCTCACTGCCGACTTTTATTCCCCATTGACTTACATTGGGTTTCGTGTTTCGGGACGACCCCGACTTTTCCCTATAATCGGACGATCTTGCTCGACCCGACTTTTGGAAAAGTCGGGTTTCACAAAACGAAACGCGACCCTAAAAAACCAAAAGTCGCTCAACTCTATTAGTTCTGTTATCGCGCAGATAGTGAATGTGTGAATTACCCATAATAATAGATTAGTAATCTGAGTCATCTGATGATATGTAATACACTAATTATTGCCTTCTCAGGAATCCCTTGTCCTTGAGAGCAGAGAGGGAGAGGCAAAACTTTATATACATTGACGTCTGTGGCTGAGGGATGATTGTCTTGGACTCTTGATCAAAGTGGATATTCCGGAAGTTGTAAAAAGAGGGCAAGGAAAAGTATGCCATCACTTTATTACTTAATAGGCCTCAATCTGCAGACTAATCACCTTAGACGTATTGTTGTTGGTTTAAAGAAATATTGATATATTCTTGGACCTTTCCCGATTACAAACTGTCTGCACTTTATTAAAGAGAGCTTGTCATTTGCTGACAAAACTTGAATCAAATATCTTGTAAAAATCCCTGCGCTCACCTGGTTCTGATGTTTTTTTCCGTTTTGCTCTGTGTCGCTCCATTGCAGAGATAATCACATTTGTAGCTTTTGGAGCGCAGTACGTGAAATCTCTGCTTGTAATGCAGCTGAGCGCTTCTTTGGAGTCTTCTCTGGGGGCGTGTGATTTAACCCTTCCCCTTCAGAAGCAGCCAATCACAGCTCTGCTGCTGATCTAGCAACCTATCAGATTCAGACCATTTAAAGCTGTGATTGGCTGCTTCTTGAAGGGAGAGGTGAAAGCACACAACCCCAGAGAAGACTTCGAAGAAGCATCCAGTTGCATTACAAGCAAAGATTTTACATACTGCGCTCCAAAAGCTACAAATGTGAATATTCATGCAATGGAGCGGCACAGAGCAAAACAGAAAAAAGTGGCACAATGAGGGGAGTTCAGGGATTTTTACAAAATCAACTTAATTGGTCAGTTTTGGCATGACCTGTTGTCATGTTAAATTTCAGCACCCAATTCTTTGATCCTCAGGAGAGATAAACTGATTGTAGAGCTGTGTGCAAGGGAAAACACAAATTAGCTAGGCCAAACTAAGCATGTGAGTCAGGAGGACCGATATCTGCAGATAAAATTCCTTATTATGAAATCTTGAGTGGAGTTATGCAGACTTTGAATGTGTCTAAATTACCATTCAGTGTTAAGAGTAACGGCGGCTGAACTGTGACTAATTTGTGAAAAAAAGGAAATCCATGCAAAAAATCTGATCAATGACTGGTTGTAACGTAAAATAACTCCACAGGTGAATTTCAGGATAAAACAAAAATTTATAGGGAGAATTATGTTCTAAAGTGGAGATACCCTTTAAATTAGATATTTTCTAGGTTATCCTTTATAACAACTAATCTATACAGAAAGTGAGTTGTTTCATCACGGCCATCTGCTTATGGTGGAATCTAATTAGCACTGACAACATACCTTTTAAAGGTGGGATTTTGATGATTGCTTAATTTAAAGTGATTAACCGATATCTCCAACTTTTTTAAAAGTGCCATTGTTACAGTGGTGCCTTATTGCCCACACTAGTTTTAACAACCTGGTAGTATGCGATAAAAAAATAATTAAGGGGCCTCTCCGTAACAATAACTGCTATCTGTTCTATCACATCAAACTTATAACAATGCCATCGATGATTACATAAGCCGTAAAAAATATGCTACTTCCCCTTTAATCACAGATGAGCATCTTGTGACTGGTGTGTTCTGCTCACACTCTGGACTGACTCATGGTTTCCTTCCAAGTCATGTGAACAGATAAAGAAATAGGAAATGTCTTGAAAACACAATTATTTGAAATTATCTGAACAACTTTATATATATATATATATATATATATATATATATCCTCGCCTGCTGTATCCTCACCCATCCTTTGTAGATTGTGAGCCCTCGCAGGCAGGGTCCTCTCTCCTCCTGTAACAGTCGTGTCTTGTATTGTTTAAGATTACTGTACTTGTATGTATTATGTATACCCCTCCTCACATGTAAAGCGCCACGGAATAAATGGCGCTATAATAATAAATAACAATAAAAATAATAATAATATATCTAATATATAAAGCTCAAAGTGTGTATGTGTGTATGTCCGGGATAGGCATCCGCATCATCGCAGCTACAGCCACAAAATTTGGCACAGTCACACGTCTGGACCCCGAGAGCATCCTAGGCTATGTTGTGAGGTGAAATTTTAACCCCGTGCATTCCAATTCACAAACAATTTTGCCCCTATCTACATAATGGGGAAAAAGTGTGCGCACGTCAAGCCCCACCCCTCATTATGATGTCATAATGCCCCTATCTACATAACGGGGAAACAGTGTGTGCGTATCAAGCCCTGCCCCTCATTATGATGTCATAATGGTTGCCATGGCGACGCTGATGTCATCATAGGTTGCAAGCCCCACCGCTCAATATGATGTCATAATGGTTGACTATGGAATGAAGGATGTGTGATGGGTATATGGACACGGGACTATGGGATGGAGGATATGTATGATGGGTATATGGGCACTCGACTATGGGATGGCGGATATGTATGATGGCTATATGGGCACAGGACTATGAGATGAAGGATGTGTGATGGGTATATGGGCACTGGACTATGGGATGGAGGATATGTATGACGGGTATATGGGCAGGGGACTATGGGATGGAGGATATGTATGATGGGTATATGGGCATGGGACTATGAGATGAAGGATGTGTGATGGTATATGGGCACTCGACTATGGGATGGCGAATATGTATGATGGGTATATGGGCACGGGACTATGGGATGGAGGATGTGTGATGGGTATATGGGCACTGGGCTATTGGATGGAGGATATGTATGATGGGTATATGGGCACGGGACTATGGGATGGAGAATATGTATGACGGGTATATGGGCACGGGACTATGGGATGGAGGATGTGTGATGGCTATATGGGCACTGGACTATGGGATGGAGGATATGTATGATGGGTATATGGGCACGGAACTATGGGATGGCGGATATGTATGATGGGTATATGGGCACGGGACTCTGGGATGGAGGATATGTATGATGGGTATATGGGCATGGGACTATGAGATGAAGGATATGTGATGGGTTTATGGGCACTCGACTATGGGGTGGCGAATATGTATGATGGGTATATGGGCATGGGACTATAGGATGGAGAATATGTATGATGGGTATATGGGCACGGGACTATGGGATGGAGGATATGTATGATGGGTATATGGGCACGGGCCTATGGGATGGTGGATATGTATGATGGGTATATGGGCACTGGACTATGGGATAGAGCATGTGTGATGGGTATATGGGCACTGCACTATGGGATGGTGGGTATGTATGATGGGTATATGGGCACGGGACTATTGGATGGAGGATAATTATAATTTGTTATAACTAACCACAGTTAGTTACTATGCCCGGGCAGTGCCGGGCTCTTCAGCTAGTATATATATATATATATATTGTGGTGCAGTGACCGCTGTGTCCGCTAGGGGGCGCTGTGTGGGTGTCCCAGGACAGCCGTATAAACATTTCCATTGCCCTGATAGGTGTAGGATACTAAAAGATCATAATGATCAGCAGAGGTACTGCTGACTAGTATGTTCTGTTACAATGTGTCAGGGAAGCCTGTGTGTGGTTGTCTGCAATAGGACCTTGGGTGAGGTCATAGCCATGTGATCACCTGTGGGTGTGGTTATGGACCACATAAGGTACCTGAGGTCTGGTCACATGTGGGTGAATGCTGGGACCTGATTGGTCCAGTTTGGAAGGTCCCGTGAGGAGAAGGATCTCCTCACTAACAGCACGTGTGGACGCTGTGACTAATGGCGATGTGTGCCTGACCGTTCCCAGGGAGAGGGAATGAACATTTGCAGTGTAAAGCAGCATGCAAGGTAACCTGGAGACGGGACTGCTACTGAGAGACTGTATAGCCGGTTGGCTAGATGAAGCACAGCCTGTGTGACTAGGAGGCTGTAGGGGAGCAGAGCTCCAGTGTGAAGATCCCCTGCTGTCTGCTATAAGACTGTTGCATGTTACTGCTGGAGGCTTATGAAGGATGAATAAACCTCATGGACTATGATTTGTTGGAAAATCCTGTGCCGGATGTGTTTTTTATCGCTGCAAGCGAGTGTCCCCCAACCCTGAATGACAGCGCTACCTCACAAATGGTGGAGAATTGCTAAGGGCAATATAGTAGCCTTGTTGCTGGGGGCAACGGAAAAGGACTGCCAAAAAAAAAAAAAAAAACTTTGTTGCTAAGGGCTGCGGTTCCAACAGCACATGTTGCAGTGCGGCAACGCTGAGCCAGGAGGACTGACTGTTGTGGAAGCCGTATACTGACAGCAGCTCAGTGAAAGAGACGGGTGATTGCTAGGGCGCCTCTGCGGATAAGAGGTACCCGAGGACCTGTGTGGCCGACACAGGTAACGGACAGGTGTTCGTTGTTGTACTGACCTGGGTCAGTGAGCAAGGTCCTGGAGGGTCAGTGTTGGGAGGTTTGGGAGAGGAATCGGATCCCTGGAACATGTGATATGACCTTGGACCTGGTGAGGCCGGTGTGTTGGGAGACCCTGGGAGGAGGGTCGGCTCCCTGAATAGCACCCGGTGTGCCCTGTGTGTTGGACTGTCTCAGGCGGAGACGGTACGTCCTGAATAGCGCACAGACAGGATACGTGAGTTTTTTGGAGTTTTTTCGTGCATGTGTTTTTCCTTTTTTCCTCTGCAAAACCTGAAGGTGCTTGCTGTGGCTCAATGGGGTCACGAACATCTCGCAGCACAGGGACCTGGTGTTTTTCTTTTTTTGGGATCTCCTCTTTCAGCATTGGTAGCAGACGCTGTCTGTCTACACCATCCTGCTGCAGCTTTATTGCATGTGACTAAGCGGATACAGTAGTTGTGGCTTTACACAACTATTAAGGGTGAGTACCCTGTATTATTTCTTTATACCCATTATACCTGCACTGGTAAGGCCCTATGGGCGCGCTTTTGTGGTTTCTTTTATCTTCGAGGGTGACAAGCGGCTTCCGGTAATCCGGCAGGGTTACGAAGGGGACAAGCGGCTTCCGGTGGATCGGCGGGTCCACGAAGACGGCGCAGCAGGAGCTGCAGTGACACCAGCAGCTGTGTGTGGACAGCAGCCGGTGGTGCCGGTGATCGGTGACAGCAGGAGCTGTGGTGGTGCCAACAAAGATTTGTGTGGTATCGTAAGAGACACAAACTGTGTGGTGTGAACTGTGGTCTGAGAAGACCGGTATAACAGACATGGGGAGATCCCGAAAGGGGGTGGAGTCCCAAAAGGGGGCGGTGACCTAAATCGGGGTAGTAGCACAAAAGGGGGTGGAGTCCCAAATTGGCGCGGTAACCCAAAAAGGGGTGGAGTCCCGGGAGGGGGCGGCAACCCAAAGTGGGGTGGTGGTCCAGAAAAGGGCCAAGTTTGAAGAAATGACAGCAATAGATGACTCAGTGGGTACGTCTGGAGTACCGCAGTGTGTGTGTATGACTTGGTCAGAATGTGGGATATCCTTTCCGGATAGTGACGATGGGCCGCAGGTGTGTACCGTGATGCTGCATCGGGTAGGAGTCCCTGGTAGGCTGGACTCAAAGAGTCAGGTGACTCTGACAGGAACTCCACTCGTTTTAGCTCTGACCGAGAAAAACGTCAGAGTTCGCTGCCTCCACGGGGTCATTGTGAATTATAAAGTGGACAGAGTCCTGATTGAGATGACAAAGGGGGAGTGCCAAGGTGGTAGTATGCCACCAAACTTAGTGCATACCTTTGAGAGGCGCCGGGACTTTGTCATATTTAAAGATGTGGGGCAGGACGATAGAGACGTTTCTACAGTAGCGCTAGCAGACACTGAAACGCTGACGCCTCCTAATGTGGACAGGCCAGACGTAAGGGCGACCGGAGAAAGAATTGCGTCAGACGAATTTACTGACCTGACGTCACCTGAAGCGTTCCACAGTGTGAATGAGAATGGTGTGGTAAACAAAAAGAGCGGAGCTGACACACGGATAGAGAGTGTCTTGGGGGTTCACCGTATGGTGTGGTGTGACTGTGACGTGTTATTGCCAGTGGCCACCACTAGGACAGAATCTAATGCTGTGCTGACTGAAACTCATGACAGGACTGGTGGTAACCTGATCGAGAGGATAACGGGAATAGAAACACAGTCAGAGGGTAACCGGGGGGTTCACTCGACTGATAGGACTGACTCAGTGGTACCCTTTGACGATATAATTAATTAGTGGTGCGACATGTGCTGGCCAAAAGAGAACAAGATCAGGAGATACAACTAATAAAAGAGACAGTGGAAGAATATGTCAAACAAGAGAGAATCTTGAGACAATTGGCCGAGCACATGGTGGAGGGGCTCGAGAAAGAAGTCTTGGAGCTCAGAGGTCACCTGTCCACCTGGCAAAGTGTGAACAAGAGCCTTAAGGAAGAGATTGAGGAACTCAGAGGAGTAGTAGAAGGTCTTCTGCGGAAGAAGAGCTTGGACGGAGATGTGCAACGGCTGGGTCCGAGTGATAACAAGACAGAACAGCCGGTACCTATCTTGGCAAAGGCTCACAAGGAGATAAAATTTCCTGAAGTTGGTGAGCAAAGAGCCGAAGACAGTCACTCGGTCGGGTCAACTGTAGTGAGGGAAGTGTCCGTGGTAAAGCCAGAGTCTTCTGTCCAGGAAGAGAGCAAGACCACTACCTTCAAATCTGTGATCGAAGTACCCGAAGACATGCAAGAAGCCTGTGCAGAGGAAGGTGTACATGAGGCTTTCAAAGAGGCGGTCAAAGCGTGTGAGGTGCACTGGGCACCTGAGACGCGGCAGTTGGTGATAGTATCAGCCAGGGGAGATACATCAAACCGAGTAGCTGTCCTGAAAGAGATGCATTTGCAGTGTCTACGTGTCAAACAATCGGTTAGGCAGAGTAATATGAAGGCTGCTCGACGCCTAGAGATAGCAAGAGAGGCTATGGATCAGTTGGGTTTGAGGAAAGATGTGGTTCCGGTACTCAAAACTCTGATTGGGAGAATCATTGGAAGGTCCGGGAAGGTAATGCAAGACCTTGTGAATATCTCCGGTGTGGTGAGGGTGAGGATCCCTCCTGATGATGACCAGGTATCCAGGGAATTGGATAGGATTTCCATCATGGTGGTTGGCTCCGTGGAAAGCCTGAGAGAATTTCGGATGCTCGTGGAGTATCGAGTGGGGTACCTGCAAGAAATTGAGCAGTTGAGGTTGGACCGTCGGCGAATTAATAAAGAAATACAGAATACCAGGTGGCGGCCGCCTTCAACCCAAGATGTAAGGACCAGAACGGTTCCTCCAAGAAGTGACAGGGCAGATGGCAGAAGAGTGTCAGCAAGGGGTAGTTCGACTGGCAGGATGAGGTTGAAAGACCATAGTTCCTGTGAGACGCTGACTGAGTCAGACTCAGACCAGACAGCAGGCTCTACTAAGACTTATAACCGCACCAACCGAAAGAGACGGTCAGTGAGAGAAAGATCAGGTGACGAAGCGTACTGCAGACAGGTGGAGACTAGAAAGTGTCTGATGACGCAGACAAACCGTGACTGGGGGGTCAAAGACAATGACCAGTATTATGACCGCTGGGAGCGGGGGAGGCCTAACGTAGAGATGAGGCCGTATGACAAATGGAGACGGTTCTCTCGACCTGGTGGGCAAGGTGTAGTGAGTGCCCAGTCTCGAGAGCCGGGGGTTATGCTGTGTGTTCAACCCCACAGGTTTGAACATAGGGGGGAGGTATGTGGTGCAGTGACCGCTGTGTCCGCTAGGGGGCGCTGTGTGGGTGTCCCAGGACAGCCGTATAAACATTTCCATTGCCCTGATAGGTGTAGGATACTAAAAGATCATAATGATCAGCAGAGGTACTGCTGACTAGTATGTTCTGTTACAATGTGTCAGGGAAGCCTGTGTGTGGTTGTCTGCAATAGGACCTTGGGTGAGGTCATAGCCATGTGATCACCTGTGGGTGTGGTTATGGACCACATAAGGTACCTGAGGTCTGGTCACATGTGGGTGAATGCTGGGACCTGATTGGTCCAGTTTGGAAGGTCCCGTGAGGAGAAGGATCTCCTCACTAACAGCACGTGTGGACGCTGTGACTAATGGCGATGTGTGCCTGACCGTTCCCAGGGAGAGGGAATGAACATTTGCAGTGTAAAGCAGCATGCAAGGTAACCTGGAGACGGGACTGCTACTGAGAGACTGTATAGCCGGTTGGCTAGATGAAGCACAGCCTGTGTGACTAGGAGGCTATAGGGGAGCAGAGCTCCAGTGTGAAGATCCCCTGCTGTCTGCTATAAGACTGTTGCATGTTACTGCTGGAGGCTTATGAAGGATGAATAAACCTCATGGGCTATGATTTGTTGGAAAATCCTGTGCCGGATGTGTTTTTTATCGCTGCAAGCGAGTGTCCCCCAACCCTGAATGACAGCGCTACCTCACAATATATACAACCAATTAAAGGGAATCTGTTGACTGAACCCAATCAAATTAGAATACATTATATTAAGGTTTATAAACTAGTGTGTAAAATTACACCCACCAAAAATCTCTCTACAGGGATAATTTGGTGCTAAAAAGTATAGCTCTGCCTCTCTGACTGCCTAGACTGAAGAAGACTCTAAGCTTCCTGCAGCGCTAAGAGAGGACTAAAGGCCCTTTTACATTTAGCGATGCACCAGCGATCCGACCAGCGATCCGACCCGGTCAGGATCGCTGGTGCATCGCTAAATGATCGCTAGTGAGCTTTCATACAGAAAGATCTCACAGCGATGCAGCAGCGACGCAGCGCACGATACTCACCTTTCACACACAGCGATCCTGCGTCCTCCCGCCCGCGTCCAGCGTTGCTCGTCGTCACAGCAGGAAGTCTCAGCAGGAAGCGCCCGACGAGAAATGGAGCCGGACATTCTCGCGTGATCAGCGATGGACAGCGGGGGAGCCGGTCGCTGGTAAGTATCACACATAGTGATATCGCTAGCAATATCACTATAACGTCACAAAACCAGTGACGTTTTAGCGATATTGCTAGCGATATCGCTTAGTGTAAAACCCCCTTAAGAGAGGGCATGTGACTCAATTTCCTGCAGCTCTATTCAATGAGACGCACCTCATAGAAATCTATCATGCTCAGCTAATGGCTCCAACTAGTTTTGTTCCCCTTTAAATGAACATAAGGAACAATTAACCAGTGGAGATCCCCTTTAAAGCCGTGTACGTTAGCAGGCCTGCTGTCAGTTCTCCCAACATCTGCTCCACATCCACCTGACACTGACTGCGCTTCCTCTTCTTGGGTGGGGTGCAGCATCCACAGCCAGGATGCTGGAATAATAGGATGATATATCAGGGGCCGGGCACTGAGGCCTTAATGTTCCCGCTGAGTCGATGCCAAGTCTGCACTCTGCCCGAGCTCAGGCCCAAGCTTATTAGTAATGATTTCTGTTGACGTCTTGGCAGCGATTTGTAAATTTTCACCAAAGAGAAATCTTCATCATCCCACAGAGGATTCACAGATTCTGGGAACAGGATGATCCAGCCGAGCAAGACATAATACATTACATACAAAGCAAAAAGGGAACCCGGCCCCTATCCACTGGGTAGGTGGCCATATTGGTGTATCTAATCCTATCATGTGTGATACTGTCTGCTGATCTGTGTATCTAATCCTATCCTGTGTGATACTGACTGCTGAGCTGTGTATCTAATCCTATCCTGTGTGATACTGTCTGCTGATCTGTGTATCTAAGTCTGTCCTGTGTGATACTGCCTGTTGAGCTGTGAATCTAATCCTATCCTGTGTGATACTGTCTGCTGAGCTGTGTATCTAATCCTATCCTGTGATACTGTCTGCTGGGGTGTGTATCTTATCCTATCCTGTGTGATACTGTCTGCTGAGCTATGTATCTAACCCTATCCTGTGTGATACTCTGCTGAGCTGTGTATCTAATCCTATCCTGTGTGATAATGTCTGCTGAGCTGTGTATCTAATCCTATCCTGTGTGATACTGCCTGCTGAGCTGTGAATCTAATCCTATCCTGTGTGATACTGTCTGCTGATCTGTGTATCTAATCCTATCCTGTGTGATACTGTCTGCTGAGCTGTGTACAGTTGTGGCCAAAAGTATTGACACCCCTGCAATTCTGTCAGATAATACTCAGTTTCTTCCTGAAAATGATTGCAATCACAAATTCTTTGGTATAATTATCTTCATTTAATTTGTCTTAAATGAAAAAAACACAAAAGAGAATAAAGCAAAAAGCAAAACATTGATCATTTCACACAAAACTCCCAAAATGGGCTAGACAAAAGTATTGGCACCCTCAGCCTAATACTTGGTTGCACAACCTTTAGCCAAAATAACTGCGACCAACCGCTCCCGGTAACCATCAATGAGTTTCTTACAATGCTCTGCTGGAATTTTAGACCATTCTTCTTTGGCAAACTGCTCCAGGTCCCTGATATTTGAAGGGTGCCTTCTCCAAACTGCCATTTTTAGATCTCTCCACAGGTGTTCTATGGGATTCAGGTCTGGACACATTGCTGGCCACCTTAGAAGTCTCCAGTGCTTTCTCTCAAACCATTTTCTAGTGCTTTTTGAAGTGTGTTTTGGGTCATTGTCCTGCTGGAAGACCCATGACCTCTGAGGGAGACCCAGCTTTCTCACACTAGGCCCTACATTATGCTGCAAAATTTGTTGGTAGTCTTCTGACTTCATATGCCATGCACACGGTCAAGCAGTCCAGTGCCAGAGGCAGCTAAGCAACCCCAAAACATCAGGGAACCTCCGCCATATTTGACTGTAGGGACCATGTTCTTTTCTTTGAATGCCTCTTTTTTTCTCCTGTAAACTCTATGTTGATGCATTTGCCCAAAAAGCTCTACTTTTGTCTCATCTGACCAGAGAACATTCTTCCAAAACGTTTTAGGCTTTTTCAGGTATGTTTTGGCAAACTCCAGCCTGGCTTTTTTATGTCTCGGGGTAAGAAGTGGGGTCTTCCTGGGTCTCCTACCATATAGTCCCTTTTCATTCAGACGCCGACGGATAGTACGGGTTGACACTGCTTTACCCTCGGACTGCAGGGCAGCTTGAACTTGTTTGGATGTTAGTCGAGGTTCTTTATCCAACATCCGCACAATCTTGCGTTGAAATCTTGCGTTGAAATCTATTGTCAATTTTTCTTTTCCGTCCACATCTAGGGAGGTTAGCCACAGTGCCATGGGCTTTAAACTTCTTGATGACACTGCGCATGGTAGACACAGGAACATTCAGGTCTTTGGAGATGGACTTGTAGCCTTGAGATTGCTCATGCTTCCTCACAATTTGGTTTCTCAAGTCCTCAAACAGTTCTTTGGTCTTCTTTCTTTTCTCCGTGCACAATGTGGTACACACAAGGACACAGGACAGAGGTTGAGTCAACTTTAATCCAAGTCAACTGGCTGCAAGTGTGATTTAGTTATTGCCAACACCTGTTAGGTGCCACAGGTAAGTTACAGGTGCTGTTAATTACACAAATTAGAGAAGCATCACATGATTTTTCGAACAGTGCCAATACTTTTGTCCACCCTCTTTTTTATGTTTGGTGTGGAATTATATCCATATTTGGCTTTAGGACAATTCTTTTTGTGTTTTTTTTCATTTAAGACAAATTAAATGAAGATAATAATACCAAAGAATTTGTGTTTGCAATCATTTTCAGGAAGAAACTGAGTATTATCTGACAGAATTGCAGGGGTGTCAATACTTTTGGCCACAACTGTATCTAATCCTATCCTGCGTGATACTGACTGCTGAGCCGTGTATCTAATCCTATCCTGTGTGATACTGTCTGCTGAGCTGTGTATCTAATCCTATTCTGTGTGATACTGGCTGCTGAGCTGTGTATCTAACCCTATCATGTGTAATACTATCCCCTGAGCTGTGTATCTAATCTTATGCGTGATACTGTCTGCAGAGCTGTGTATCCAATCTTATTCTGTTTGATACAGTCTGTTGCGCTGTGTATCTAAGCGTGCCATGTGTAGTACATTCTGAGTATCGCCAGCAGTCACATGAGGTGAGGGATCTTGTGCAGTGATTCTAGCTGAGCGGCGGCCTGTAATGTATCCTGCGGAGCTCTGTGCCAAGTGGGTGAGTGGGCAGGTGAGAATGTGGCCGCCTGTCACTGGAGAAATCATTTATATTTCACTGCCTTGTGTGTATGAGAATTAAATGAGACACATAAAGCCTCTCACCTTATGTGAACACTGCCCCTTTAAGTTGCTCTAATGTAAATTTGCTTTCCTGTAGCAAACCCTCACCTGTGTAAACTACAAGTTGAGGATGGATGACGTCCCCATTTGCTGACAGCAAGTAGAGATCATGACAACAGTGAGGTTTGATAAATTTGGGTTATTGACTGATAGGGGGCAGAACATGACATATATACAAGCCCCCACACATACATATTGTGCCGTGACCCACCCCCTCAAAACTGTCTGAGAGTAGAGTACAGCCGGTGTAAGTAGGTGGCAGGGACCCTCTGTTGCTCCCTCTCTCCTTCCTGGTACAGTCATATGTTAAAGTTTGGGCACCCCTATTAATGATAACCTTTTTTCTTTATAACAATTTTGGTTTTTGCAACAGCTATTTCAGTTTCATATATCTAATAACTGATGGACTCAGTTATATTTCTGGATTCAAATGAGGTTTATTGTACTAACAGAAAATGTGCAATCTGCATTGAAACAAAATTTGACTGGTGCAAAAGTATGGGCACCTTTATAATTTTCTTGATTTGAACACTCCTAACTACTTTTTACTGACTTCCTGAAGCACTAAATTGGTTTTGTAACCTCATTGAGCTTTGAACTTCATAGCCAGGTGTATCAAATCATGAGAAAAGGTATTTAAGGTGGCCACTTGCAAGTAGTTCTCCTATTTGATTCTCCTATGAAGAGTGGCATCATGGGCTTCTCAAAACAACTCTCAAATGATCTGAAAACAAAGATTATTCAACATAGCTTTTCAGGGGAAGGATACAAAAAGTTGTCTCAGAGATTTAACCTGTCAGTTTCCACTGTGAGGAACATAGTAAGGAAATGGAAGAACACAGGTACAGTTCTTGTTAAGCCCAGAAGTGGCAGGCCAAGAAAAATATCAGAAAGGCAGAGAAGAAGAATGGTGAGAACAGTCAAGGACAATCCACAGACCACCTCCAAAGACCTGCAGCATCATCTTGCTGCAGATGGTGTCACTGTGCATCAGTCAACAATACAGCGCACTTTGCACAAGGAGAAGCTGTATGGGAGAGTGATGCGAAAGAAGCCGTTTCTGCAAGCACGCCGCAAACAGAGTCGCCTGAGGTATGCAAAAGCACATTTGGACAAGCCAGTTACATTTTGGGAGAAGGTCCTGTGGACTGATGAAACAAAGATTGAGATGTTTGGTCATACAAAAAGGCGTTATGCATGGAGGCTAAAAAACACAGCATTCCAAGAAAAACACTTGCTACCCACAGTAAAATTTGGTGGAGGTTCCATCATGCTTTGGGGCTGTGTGGCCAATGTCGGCACCGGGAATCTTGTTAAAGTTGAGGGTCGCATGGATTTAACTCAGTATCAGCAGATTCTTGACAATAATGTGCAAGAATCAGTGACGAAGTTGAAGTTACTCAGGGGATGGATATTTCAGCAAGACAATGATCCAAAACACCGCTCCAAATCTACTCAGGCATTCATGCAGAGGAACAATTACAATGTTCTGGAATGGCCATCCCAGTCCCCAGACCTGAATATCATTGAACATCTGTGGGATGATTTGAAGCGGGCTGTCCATGCTCGGCGACCATCAAACTTAACTGAACTGGAATTGTTTTGTAAACAGGAATGGTCACGAATACCTTCATCCAGGATCCAGAAACTCATTAATAGCTACAGGAAGCGACTAGAGGCTGTTATTTTTGCAAAAGGAGGATCTACAAAATATTAATGTCACTTTTATGTTGAGGTGCCCATACTTTTGAATAGGTCAAATTTTGTTTACATGCAGATTGCACATTTTCTGCTAGTACAATAAACCTCATTTGAATCCAGAAATATAACTGAGTCCATCAGTTATTAGATATATGAAACTGAAATAGCTGTTGCAAAAACCAAAATTGTTATAAAGAAAAAAGGTTAACATTAATAGGGGTGCCCAAACTCCTCTGCTAGGAGCATGCCATACCCCTGGACTAAAGCAGAGCTGCCAAAGGACTGCCAGGCAGCAGCAACAGGCATACGGACTTCACAGGTGCCCACCTATGGACTTTTGGCTCCGGAGAGCCGGGTGGGAGATGCTGCCTCTGCTGAGGCAGCCGTTGTCCAAGGAGCAGCCTCTGGGAATAGAGACAGCTCAGGAATTGTTACATTCTTCTTTATTTCATCTATATTAAACAAGTTGCCACTGTTGGGCCCTAAAGAGAGTGACGTGTGGTCCATCCATTCCAGCATGGAGAACAGCCGTATATCTGAGGTAACCCACTGTGACTCGGGGCTGGGACAAGAACTGTCTATTTATGTGCAAGTGGCTGGGGTGCTCACTGACTGTGACCTAGTGGATTCACCCATGACTACCACCCCGTGCCACCTTGTTACATTTGGCGTAGTCGGCAGGATCGTGCCAAGAAGCCCTGAAACTCAAAGACTGACAGAGAAGGATCCGGGGTCTACGACCGGGGCGGCAGCAGCTAAGATGGCATTCCTGGAACCTTTCCCCATTGTAACCGGATGAGGAACTAACAGTGAGTTTGAAATGCTGATGGAGAAGACTCTTGAGCCTTGTGAATTGTTAACCGCCATGAAAGAGTTAAAGATGGCGGCTGACAGTAACTTTAAGATGGTGCAGAACACTGGCAAGGAGACAGCCAGTTGCGCAAAAATGAAGGAGGGTGCCGCCTTTCGTGGGCATTATGAAGGAAATTGGGCACCAAAGTAAAGAAGGCCGCATCCCCCTGTGAAGAATACCCGCCCTAAATAGGTGCGGGAAAAGAAGAATAAGCTGCCACCCTCCCAGTCTGATGAGTAGAAACGGTTTGAGCAGCAGGAAGTGACCCCACCCATGAATGGGTGGAACCCAGAAGGAGAGATGCCATTACCTGAGAACATGCAGAGGAGAAACACATCCTTTCATGGTGGCATCGGCCACCAGGACTGGAGGCGATCCGAGGCCCGGGCGGAGATGGGTCTGCGTTTCAAGGCCTAGTGGTCGGGGGAGCTGGAAGAATGGAATCCTTTTCGGCGGCCAGACTAACGGTTGGTGGAAAACGAGGAACCCACGAGACTGGAGGAGCCAGAAATGGAAGGATCTCAGAGGCCATTGGACGCTGCACTGAGGGGGATTGTTGCGGCCATCTGCCTACTGCCCCGACCGCTGCTTGTTCACCTCTTGTGGCCCTGCCGCCATTTCCAGTCGTCCTCTGTCTCCCGACTCCACCGTCGTACCTAGCATCAGTGGCACCTGTGTCCTCCTGGCCCATGTCTGTCCCGTCTGGGGCCAGTGGTGCGTATGTGGAGGAACCCCGGGTGCCCACTGCTGCAGTGGCTCAGTGGATCCAGAGTGTGATCCAGGAAAAGAAGCGGCGGGAGCGCCACATTATCAAGGAACAAGAGTGCCCCGGCGAAGGAGTTGTGGCTGGGTGGATGACCAGCAGTGTGGTCCGGCATCTTGACCTGGCAAGAGGGTATGGCTTCATTCAGGAGGCCAACACCGGAGAAAAGATCTATGTGAATGCTGGGTCTGTTGTCTCCGGAGGTCCCCTTCAGTTCCAGGACCGTGTCACATTCGTTAAGGAGCAGGGACCCCGAGGGCTGTATGCGGTGGTTGTGAGGTAGGCCACCGATTGGGAGGCACGTCCACCGCAGGAGGCTCTATATGGTGAATGGTCGGTTGCCGCGGCTGCAGGTCCTGCAGCTAAGCAGGAGGAAGCAGCGCCAGAACTGCGTACGGTGGCCACAGATACAGCATCTGAGCCGGAAGCTCTGGGGGCCATGGGACCGCCGCTGGAGGGGACATGGAGTCAGAAGAGCAGTGGAGACTCCTCCTCCAGTGAATCCTCGTAATCAGCGGCTGTGTGTTGACTGACGCGGCTGCTTTAAAAGGAAAGAGAAAAAATGTGTGTAGTGCCAGTTGTACCTGAGGAAAAAAATTAAGAGACTGTTCCGCGTCTCTTAAGGGCAAGGAGCCCAGTACGGCACCAGGACTAAGGTATCAAGGGTGGCCATCACGGTCACGGATAGAGAACTGTGTTTGTTTTCCCCTTTATCCCAGTTTATTTGCACACGTTTGCGCACCCCCTGCTGGATCACAGGCCTGAAAACCCTACGAGGGTTCGTTATCAGGAACTGTGCGTGCAGCTGTTGCAAGGACTGACTTATTTAACCCGAACCTGTACCCCATTTTAACCTTAGACTAGCCCCCTGTTAAGCACAGCACATAAATTCAAGTAAGCCTATGGCTCTGGTCAATCGATGGAGGGGGAGAAGCTGATCAGGAGGACCCGAGGAGCGAGCCGGGTCAGGACTGTGTGGATGGATGATGAGTTGGCCATCGGGCCAGGGAATTTGTTTTACGGGTCCCAGGAGCAAGGGGACCAGGTCAAACGGACGCATGTTAACTAGAAACTGTCAGTTTACTCACCCGCGCTGCAGTTGGTTCCTCTCCCCCTCATGCTATTCTCCCAGCAGCACTTCCAGCCGGGCCTCTGGCCATGTTCTAAGGGCAGGAGCGCGCTCCCGCCCTCCTAAAGCACCAGCGCATGCACTTGCTATTTCCTCCCCAGCCAATGGTTTTGAGGCATTATGTATATATTGCTTCCTCTCCACTGGGGAGGTGCCTGACCAGCCTTTCTGTTTCTGTCTATGTTGTGAAAGGTCGCAAGTACGAATTCTGCCTGCGGTACTCTAAGTGCTGCCCTCTGAAGCAAATCCTGCTAGCTGCACTCTGACTCAAACTCTGTTTCTGATACCAACTCTATCTGCTGCAGTCTCATACAAGCTCTGTCAGCTGCTTCATCTAGTCTGTTCTTCGGGTCCAGCTGCTGCACGACCGATGGTCTGCCCTTGAGTGGTACCTGCCGTTCGTCGGGAGCCAAGTCTAACCTCACCATCAGAGGCTCTAGTGAATAGTCAGGTGATCGCCTAGGCTGTGTTCAAATTGTGTTTGTGGGAAGCGTTTAACGCATCCGTTACATAGCAGCATTAGCGCTATGTAACAGATGTGTTAATAGACGCATGACATAATCGGCATGCGTTCGCGTTGTGCCGTCATTCTGTGACGGACCCTCAGACGCGGTCTGCAGCGTTCGGGAGTCTGTCACCACTAGTGCAGATAGGGAAGCTGTGCTAGCGTGATCGGTAAACGCAATCACAATATGACAGTAGCGTTAATGCAGTCCGTCAATGCTATGCGTTGAACGGACTGCATTAACGCAATGTGAAGCTAGTCTTAGTCACGCCCCTCCAGGCTCTCCCCGGTTCATAGCACAGTGGTTCCACAAACCACATTTGTGACAGAGACTGCTATGTTCTTATTACTGTTTTATATCTGCTGTTTTAATCCTACAGGTTCCGCCATGGTCGGGGACGACCATGTTTTAGGAGGGAGAGGTGTAAGGAGGTGGGGGGGCCCCTCTGTTGCTCCCTCTCTCCTTCCTAGAATGTGTCGCCCTTACGGTGCCCCATGGGTTTGCCTGTGTATTGCTGACTGTGTTTACATGTCTGATATTGTATTATTGTGCTGTGTTTGTAATTTCCTATTGTTTTACCATTGTGTATTGTAATGTATGGCAAGCATAGGTTGGCCTATAGACAGTAAGAGGTTAATTAAGGGGGCTGGGTCAGCAGCTTCAAAGGAACAGGAAGTTCCTGTTCCCCAGGCACAGCCCAGGCAGGATGCTCCTCTGCTAGGAGTGTGCCATACCCCTTGACTAAAGCAGAGCTGCCAAAGGACTGCTAGGCAGCAGCAACGGGCATAAGTACTTCACAGGTGCCCAGATATGGACTTTTGGGTCCGGAAAGCCTCTGCTGCTGCAGCTGTTGTCCAAGGAGCAGCCTCTGGAAATAGGGACAGCTCAGGAATTGTTACCTTCTTCTTTATTTCATCTCTATTAAACAAGTTGCCACTGTTGGACCCTTAAAAGTGTGACTTGTGGTGCATCCGCTCCAGCATGGAGAGCAGCCATATATCTGAGGTAACCCACTGTGAATCTGGGCTGGGACTAGAACTGTCTATTCATGTGCAAGGGGCCGGGGTGCTCACTGACTGTGACCTAGTGGATTCGCCCATGACTACCACCTCGTGCCACCTTGATACACCAGCAAAGAGGGACATGTTGTTTTTTTTACAGATAAGCCACACCCTTTACCCTGCCCAGTACTTTTTGTGCCCCTGATAGAAATAGTGCCCTTAGTGAAGACCCTTAGTGTTTCCAGCCACTACGATACCCCATTCATGGCCCCAATACTGTTTGATGCCTCCCCACACAGTATGACACCCCCACAATGCCACGCCACACAGTATGATGCCCTAAAGATACATACACAATAATTCCCCCCCCCCTTGCAGTATGATGTCCCAAAGATTCCCCACACATAATAATAATCCTCACATTGGTCCGCCTCATTGTACCATGTCCCTACAGTGCACACCTTATAGTATTATGCTAAAAGAGTGCTCTCCCTCACAGTATGATGCCCCCTCATTGCCTCCCCACAGTATGCTGGCCCAACAGTGCCCCCTTCACAGAATGATGCCACAACAGTGCCCCTTCAAAGTATAATGCCTCACAGTGCTCTCCCTCACAGTATGATGGCCTCCACAGTGCCCTCCTCATAGTTTAATGTTGGTACAGTGACCACACACTCAATGATTTTCCTCTCACAGTATGATGCCCCAAATATGTCCCCTCAAAGTATGATACCCCACAGTGCTCTCCCTCACAGTATGATGCCCCAAATGTTTCCCCTCAGAGTATGAAGCCCCCATAGTGCTCTCCCTCATGTATGATGCCCCCAATGTGTCCCCTCACAGTATGCCTCCATGGTGCCCTCCTCACTTTGCTACAGTGCCCACACACAATGATTCCCCTCTCAAAGTATGATGCCCCCACAGTTGCCCCTCACAGTATGATGCCCCAAAAGTGCCCTCCCTCATAGTACAATGACATCAACAGAACCCCGTTCATAGTATAATGCCCTTACAGTGCACCCACACACACATAATAATTACGCCCACACAGTATGATGCCCCCAGTGCTCTCCCACACATTATAATGCGCAAACATGATGACCCCCTCTGGCAAAAAAATGCTCACCTAGTCCCGCTCGGTGCTATGTTTGACCGAGTGCAGCAGACATAATATAGTGACATCCTTGCGCCTTTTGTGCCGAACTTCAGCTTGAGAGTATAATTGTCCTTGTCACACAAAATAACCAATTACACCTCAGCATTAATTTAATTAACTACTGTGGAAAAATGAATACTGCGCTATGATTGGTTCCTATGGGTTGTTAACTCTTTGACGGTTTTAATAAATGTGGCCCATTGTGTTCTACGCAGTGCAGGGTGTTGTGAATTCTCTCTCTGGCTTCCCTCTGGTGATTACTGAAGGTAGTGGAGCTGGTCAGATTGACAGAGGGGTTGCGAGTTCTCTTTCTGGGCTCCCTCTGGTGGTTACTGGAGGTAGTGGAGCTGATCTGATTGACAGAGGCTTGCCACCTGATAATGAGGAAGACTATTGGAGATCTGGGGTTTCTGATTGGAATTTAAGACAGCTGACTCCCTCTATCCCTGCTGGTGATTTTCTTCCTGTGCCTTCTGAGGTCTGACGTCTCCTGCTCTTTTCCGGCATGGTTCAGCTAAGTGGTTCATTTGCGCTTCTGTTTGCATTTGATCTGGTTTTGTCTATCTCTGCTTTGTGCGGGTCAGCTAGCTCCGGCTGGGGCTGTGCTGATTCACCGCCCATATGTTGTGCGACTTCAGTGGTTTTGTGCATCAGACGTGTTGGACTTTTTGCAGGGATTTTTGCGTGATTGCAGACAGTGTCTTTCCTTTCCTGTCTAGTCAGTGTGGGCCCCATCATTTGCTCAGTCTATTTTTCTGCCTGCGTACGTGTTTTCATCTTGTCTCACCGACAATATATGTTTGGGGGCTATCTATTCCTTTGGGGTCTGCTCCGGGGCAGTTTAGATTTCCCCTTTCTTGCTTTAAGCTTAGTTAGCTCTCCGGCTGTGCCGAGGCATCTAGGATCATCGTAGGTACGCTCCACGGCTACTGCTAGTTGTGTGGACAGGATACGGGGTCTGCAATCTGCTTAGTTACCAACCTCTCTGGTTTTCTGTGGCTTAGCCTGGGCCTGCTATCCTTCTCGGTGACCCATTCATAACAGCAGGGCCTAAGAGGGTGGAGGATGATATCGGTATGTAATGAAATTAATAGAAAATTCTCATGCCATGCTCCGCCCCTTCAGACGTTGTACGACACATTAGACGTAATATTTTACATTCCCAACTCAATAAGGTGACAGTTTCCATTCTTGAGAACATAAAGTGTTTGAGTTCTGCCGCAGTGTACGATGTCACTGAAAGTTGGCTTTGAACCCTTGCCATTTATTAATGCTGTCGCCACAGTTTTTAGCGGCATGGCTGCCTGGTGTTGATATGTGTAAATTAATATTCAACACCTGTTTGTAGATTCAGTGGGCAGTGACCAAGGTCCGGCTCACCATCTTAATATCAAAGTACAGTATTCTCTTCCTTAAAGGATGCAGTTATTTTTCATTTCTAATCCTTTACAATCCCTTTAAAGAGGACTTGTCACTCACCTTAAATATATGTCTGTTTAACCCAGTGCAAATGCCGCAGTTCTCCTGAATCCGGAGATGTTTTTCTTTTGATCCTGTGCCTTACCAATCCAGAGATATGGCCTCCTCTTCTCTGTAAAGAAATCTAGTCTTGTTATACAAGTGGGAGGGGTTCTTAAGGAGACACCCACACATAACAGTTAAAGACCATACCCACTTGGAAAAAATGACTAGATTTATGTGCAAGAAAGAACGTGCCACATCTCGAGATTGGTAAGAAAAACAGCGCCGAATTCAGGAGACCAGCGGCATTTACACCAGCTTTAAAAAAATGCTCTTTAAAACAACTGATGATCATGCAGCTCCTCTTCTTATCTTCTTTCTTATTAGGTCAAGTCCTACAGTTCACTTAGACTATATTTGTTAAAACTGGTTTCTGATTTTGAGTTATGTCATATTCCAGTCACACCCAAATCTGCATTCCAAATTTTGTTAGATACCAAAAATACAGTGCATTGTGGGGGCTCAGGGGACAGTGTTGCAGTTACTACTGAGCTGTTTGGTCGCCAGGGTAGATCTGCTACTGCACCTTTGGATGTGAGCGGAGGATTAGACATGACTTATTTGCAAAATATTATATCACAGGATGCATCATGCTAAAATAATATGTGAAAACTCCAGTGTACTTCCCTCAAGAAGCTGACACCCAGTGTCTGCACATTCCCCACATACCTTCTGCCAGTAGAAAAACTCTGCAAAAAAACACATCTCTGTGAATGGAGTGAACCAACTCCCACAGGGTGCAGCAGGATCCCTCTGCCAGACTGTACTCTGCTTGCTAGCTCTGGAGGAATGTAATAATTGCTCTTGGAACAAAAGCATCTTATATTCCTTAAAACGCCATCTTGCATCTTAAGAATCAGGCGGAATGTCTGACATCTGCCAGAAGTGTCCAGAATACAAAAACATTCAGGGGCATCCAGTATGGCCTCCATTGCCGTTCCGAAAAGTGTATAACCCAGAGTTCCCAGAATCCAGAACGGGATATCTGCCTAGTTATTCTGAACTTGTCTGACACCCCAAATTACACTGTCTGTAACCTTGATATAATATTTCACAAATAGACTGGTTTGATTGCAAGTCAACATGGCCACCTGTAAAGGGGTCGTAACCCAGATTCTATACTGCAACTTGTGGTATGGATTAGGCAGATGTATGACTCAGGACTCTAGACAGTGGCTTAGCCCTGGCAAGGAAAATATTTTGCAATCCATAACCAGTGGACCATTACCAGTCCCCCGAGACCCTTCCATCAATCCAATATTGAACACCTTATCCCCAATCACATGAATTGAATTAAAAAATTGAGTCATTATAGTTTGCCTTTTTGACCCTATATTTTTTTAAACTTTTTGCTGTAATTTCATATAAAATTTAAAAAATTAAGTCTTATATTAGAATACTGTTTTTTTTAACTTATTACATTTTTTATGTAGCAACTTTATTAACATGTCACTCAACCTAGCCCTTACCCTATCCCCAGAGCTAACCCTAGTCCTATCCCTAACCGTTTTCCCAGATCTAACCCTAGCCTTTACCTATCCCTAGCCATATCCAAAGGCGCAACCCTAGCTATAGCCCTATCCAGGGGCGTAACTACCACGGTCACACCAGTCGCCACTGTGACCGGGCCCAGGGGGAGTCAGGGGCCCGGCAGGTCAGACCATGATAGCTCCCAACCATCCCAATTCTCGCCAGACAGTCCAGTTTTTGATCCCCCCCCGCGTCCCACCCGGGACTCTATTCTTCCTGCACTGCACTGAGCCGCCACACCCCCCCATGCACCCCATCCTCGTCCTCCCAGATAGACCCATCGCAGCCCCCCACAGCCTGCAATGACGTCCTAGGCTGTGTTCTTTTCTGTGCGCACAGAACCTGTGATGAGGTCACAGGAGGGGAGGAGTCAGGGGTCACATGATCAGGGGCCTCTTTGTCTGCAGGACTCTGCCATGCTGGTTGTCTTGGTGCTGGATGAGGTAAAGTTTCTGTGTGGGGTCAGGAGGGGTTTACAGGGTGGATGTAGCAGTGTGTACAAGGTACAGTGTGTACGGAGTGAAGATGTGTGTACGAGGTGTACGGAGTGAAGATGTGTGTACGAGGTGTACGGAGCGCAGCTGTGTGTGTACGAAGTGAGTGGAGCTGCGTGTGTACGAGGTGGAAGGAGCGGAGCCAGGTGTGTACGAGGTGTACAGAGCGTAGATGTGCGTGTATTTTGGCATGGGGGGCCCCATTTGAAAGTTCGCACCGGGGCCCAAAACTTTGTAGTTTTGCCACTGGCCCTAACCCAATTCTCAGACCTAACCGTAGCTCTAACTCTAGCCCTAACCCTATCCTCAGAGCTAATCCTAGTCCTATTCCTAACCGTTTCCTCAGACCTAACCCTAGCCTTTTACCTATCCCTAGTAATATCCACAGATGAAACCCTAGCTCTAGCCCGAACCCTATCCTCAGACCTAACCGTAGCCCTATTACTAACCTTATCCTTAGACATACCCTAGCCCTCTATCTATCCCTAGCCCAAACCATATTCTTAAATGCAACTTAAGCACTATCCCCAACCCTATACTAAGGCCTAATCCTAGCTCTATCCATAACCTCATCCTCAGGCCTAACCCTAGCTCTATCCCTAACTCTATCCTCAGATCTAACCCCATCCCTTTACCTGTACCTAACACTAATTCTGTCCTCAGACTTAACCTTAGCCCTTTCCCTAGCCCTATCCTTAGACCTAACCCTATCCTCATACCTAGCACTAGCCCTTAACCTATCCCTAAACCAATTCCTAGAACTAAGCCTATCCTCAGACCTAGCACTTTCACTAACCCTAGCACTTTCACTAACCCTATCCTCAGACCTAACTCTAGCCTTTTAAATAACCCTAGATCTATCTTCAGACATAACCATATCCCTTACCATAGCCCCAACCCTTTCATCAGATCTAACTCTAAACTTATCTCTAACCTAATCCTAAACCTATCCTCAGACCTAACTCTAACCTAATCCCTACCCTAACCCTAATCAAATCCTCAGAACTAGCTCTAACCCTAACTCTAGCCCTAACCCTATCCTCAGAACTAATTACGGTACATCCCCATTTCTAACCCTAACGCTACTAAATTAGAAAAAGTACAAAACACAACCAAAGAACAGGGATGGGCTATGCAAGGGGGATCACCACAGACAATTGGTTGGCGTTTAAATAGACAGTATTTTATTTTTATTTAGACATGTATAAACCACACAAAAGATAAAAACATTAAAAAGTCACACATGTGACTTGGCAAACACATAACTGGCTCGCAATAGAGCCTTCACCCTAGAGGTATACTCCACAGAGGACCTGCCTGTATAAACAGCATACCAAAAGGTGACCAAGTGTATCGAAAAATGAGAAGGGTTGTACAATCCCTCAGTCCAAACGCTTGAAATTATTCGGAGGTAGTTGTGACCCCTAAATAGGATGAATATAAAAAATACACTTGGTCACCATAACCCAAAATGCCTGACAGAAAGAAATTGTAAAGCATACATGTAATCATCATCAGATGGGTGCATCCCCAAATTCAAAATAAACCCAAACAGGCATAGAAACCCTGGTAGAAGGAACCTATAACCATGAGTAATGGTATGGAGAGTAACCTAAAATTGCAGAGTCCATGTGGGGCAACCTCAGGGAGAACAAGATACCCGACGCGTGTCGCCACGCCAGGGGTACCCCTGACGAAGCCACTGTGGGTGGCGACACGCGTCGGGTATCTTGTTCTCCCTGAGGTTGCCCCACATGGACTCTGCAATTTTAGGTTACTCTCCATACCATTACTCATGGTTATAGGTTCCTTCTACCAGGGTTTCTATGCCTGTTTGGGTTTATTTTGAATTTGGGGATGCACCCATCTGATGATGATTACATGTATGCTTTACAATTTCTTTCTGTCAGGCATTTTGGGTTATGGTGACCAAGTGTATTTTTTATATTCATCCTATTTAGGGGTCACAACTACCTCCGAATAATTTCAAGCGTTTGGACTGAGGGATTGTACAACCCTTCTCATTTTTCGATACACTTGGTCACCTTTTGGTATGCTGTTTATACAGGCAGGTCCTCTGTGGAGTATACCTCTAGGGTGAAGGCTCTATTGCGAGCCAGTTATGTGTTTGCCAAGTCACATGTGTGACTTTTTAATGTTTTTATCTTTTGTGTGGTTTATACATGTCTAAATAAAAATAAAATACTGTCTATTTAAACGCCAACCAATTGTCTGTGGTGATCCCCCTTGCATAGCCCATCCCTGTTCTTTGGTTGTGTTTTGTATTGTTCTTTGAATGGGCTGGGTTGGATCCTACTGTGCTATTCATAGACGGTGGTGCCCCTATCTCTTGTTTTGTAAATTAGAAAAAGTGTTTTTGTGAAAATATTAAAGCAGCTCGTAGTAATGCATGAAGAAAGTATTAAATCACGTGTGCATGATTTAATGCTGTATTTATTAGCTGTTCTTCCTTGGTTGCTGCCTATGCAGAGCACAGCAGTTGAGATAAGTTTGTTGTCGGCTGCGCTCTGCATAGTCTGTGATCAAGATGACCAAACTCACTTGTTTATTTCTGAATGCTTTTGTCACATTGGTCGGTCGTGAATCGTTACTTATACAAAAGATCAAGGTAAAAAAGAAATTGCTGTTTTTCTTACAAGGGTAGCTTGCTGTCTGCTGCGCAGGCCCTCACTGTACCAGTGCTCCGCTCCATAACGAAGCAGTGCTTGCTGGCACCAGTCAGTGCCCCACTAGATTATTTGGCAGTACAGGGCGTAGGGCAAAATTTGGTGCTACCATAGAATTTGATGTCCTCCGCAACTGCCCCTACACCCACACTGTACACAGTAGACCCTAGGAAAGATGGCCGATTTGTAATAATAATAATCACATTGGTTATTATTACCCAACTTTTAATTTTTTTTTACATTTTTCCCTAAACCACATAGCAGACACCCGACCTAAAAAGATTTTGCTCCCTGCAGAAAAGGCTCCACATCTGGTAGTGTAAGGGGCGGAGGGGGAAGGGGGTCACAGATTAAAGCAATGGGGTAAGGGTGCATTAAGACTGACCCTGGGAGGTCTGGGATTTCTGTTTATAATCAGACATCATCAGGAGGGGCTCAAATGGCCTTATGTTTATTCACGTGCAAGACAGGCAGCGCCCGATGTAGGGGTGACCTCAATTATGACCTTCGCCAGATGACAGAAATGCCCCAATAGGGCGACAGGCGTCAAGCTTACTCCTCCAAAATCCTAAATTCTGGTTCAATTTTCATGTCACCCAAGATTGCAAACAGCCCGTCAGTCCTGGAATAATGAGCGTTTCCTGTGAAGGATGGAATTCACTCAAAAGGTCAGGATTTTAGGGAGGTAAGATTTTAGTATTTTTTTGGAATTCTTAAACTGAGATTTCTGAAGTCTGAGGTAAACCTGTAATTCTTATGTGGTATGTTGTCTCATTTCTCCTTTTTTTATCTTCTGGTGAGATGTCTAATGCAGAAAAAAGTTCAGAGACTTCTTGGGTTCAGGTACTCAATATTTCGGAGGTAACTTTAAAAGTAAACTTCCTGTCCACTACTTGTCTCCAGTGGCGGTCCATGCATCTTCCCAGCTGCCATAATAACCCAGCATACACCTGTAATGTCATCTACCTAGGCCTATTATTATTATTATTATTATTGTTATTTATTGTTATAGCGCCATTTATTCCATGGCGCTTTACATGTAAGGAGGGGTATACATAATAAAAACAAGTACAATAATGTTAAACAATACAAGTCATAACCGGTACAGGAGGAGAGAGGACCCTGCCCGCGAAGGCTCACAATCTACAAGTGATGGGTGAGAATACAGTAGGTGAGGGTAGAGCTGGTCGTGCAGCGGTTTGGTCGATCGGTGGTTACTGCAGGTTGTAGGCTTGTCGGAAGAGGTGGGTCTTCAGGTTCTTTTTGAAGGTTTCGATGGTAGGTGAGAGCCTGATATGTTGTGGTAGAGAGTTCCAGAGTAGGGGTGATGCGCGAGAGAAATCTTGTATGCGATTGTGGGAAGAGGAGATAAGAGGGGAGTAGAGAAGGAGATCTTGTGAGGATCGGAGGTTGCGTGCAGGAAAGTACCGGGAAGGCTCGTTATTTGCCACCTCAGTATTCGGATGGTAGCGCCTCTGGCTGCTAGGTGCTTTTGTGGAACTAGCCCATTGACTAACCCAAATCTGCTATTGCTGGTTCCTACTGCAGGAGTCCTGTCTAAGTATGCCTCCTGGCAAAAAAAAAAGCCTCTGCTGTTCAAAGGTGCTGTTTTCACATTTAGCTATGCTACATACAGCAGCCAGACTGCTGACTCACCTATGCTGCTTCAAAGTGCTGTCTGCACACTCGGCGCTGCTACGTCAAGGTGCCTGCCTGCTATCTCAATATGGCTTAGAGAATCCACCTCACCAGGTGAGCTATAACACAGGTCCACCTAAATCGGCACCACTGACTGTCCACATGGGAAGGTGAAATTGGGATGCAATGCGTATTAGAATGTCCCACACTCTACTGATTACAGGGACACAGCTATAGGAGATGCAAATAACTTGAATCTTCAATTTCCCAACTAAAAATTCTGAACTGTTAGAAAGTGTGAAATTCTGAGATGAGAAAATTATGACAGATTTCAGATTTTATGATATTAAAGGTCATAATACTACGGTAAAAGTTTGGACCCATGAGATGACCAATTTGATTCCTAGGTAAGAATTTGGAATTCTAAGTCAAAAAAATAAAAACTAGAATTCTTGATTAATTAAAATCATAATTCTTAGGCAAAAAGTTTACTTTTAGAAGATTTTAAAAAAAGTTGGTATTTCTGAAAATTTCATATTTGTTATAATAAAAGGTCAAAAATTGGACAGACTTCATGTCTAGGAAAGAAATCGAAACCGTGAGAAAAGGAAAGAATTAAACAAATTAAAAAAATTTAAAAAAAAGTTTAAATTAGTCTTAATCTTGAAATTTTGGAAAAATAGGAATTGGAACTCTTTAGGGATCGCCTGCACTCGGTAAGTGCTGTAATAAAACATTTCTTTATTAAAATCTTTAAAAAAAAGAACACACCCCTTCCTCACGTGGGCACGGCCATATTGCCCCAGGTAGATGGTTTCTCATATATCGTCCTATCGTAATCACAGCGCAGATCAGTGTGGGAGCAGCGCCTCTTTCAGAGTCTATTGGGACGCAGGAATTCTCGTTTCCGTAGGTTGATGGAATTCTGCTGAGCTCCAGAAAGACTGTAAGCACTTAAATACCGTGCCAGCTAAGAGGGTGGCATTCCTGTACATATCCCAGAGCTCCTGGGCACTGGATGAGGTTGGCACAGCTGCAAAAAGAGAGGAGGGAGCCGAAACTCAATTGTTATATTGTGTTCTCTAGAGACAGGACGACACTGGGTCTGCTCCAGGCTTGTGATGGTGGCCATGCACCCAGCTAAATAAATAAATATATCTAATATATAAAGCTCAAGTGTGTGTATGTATGTATGTATGTATGTATGTATGTGTGTGTATGTATGTGTGTGTGTGTATGTCCGGGATTGGCATCCGCACCGTCGCAGCTACAGCCACAAAATTTGGCACAGTCACACGTCTGGACCCCGAGAGCGTCCTAGGCTATGTTGTGAGGCGAAATTTTAACCCTGCGCGTTCCAATTCACCAAACAATTTTGCCCCAATCTACATAATGGGGAAAAAGTGTGTGTGTATCAAGCCCCGCCCCTCATTATGATGTCATAATGGTTGCCATGGCAACGCTGATGTCATCATAGTTTGAAAGCCCCGCCGCTCATTATGATGTCATAATGGTTGACTATGGGATGTAGCATGTGTGATGGGTTTATGGGCACTGGACTATGTGATGGAGAATATGTATCACGGGTATATGGGCATCGGGACTATGGGATGGAGGATGTGTGATGGGTATATGGGCACTGGACTATGGGATGGAGGATAATTATAATTTGCTATAACTAACAAAAGTTAGTTACTATGCCCGGGCAGCGCCGGGCTCTTCAGCTAGTCTATATATGTGTGTGTGTGTGTGTGTGTGTGTGTGTGTGTATATATATATATATATATATATATATATATATATATATATATAAACAGTGTATATATATGTATATATACACATACATATGCATATACATGCATACATATATTCACACAGTTAACTAGACAACATGTTTGCGATTTCGGACATACCCCGTCCAGGTTTTACATAGCGCTCCAGCATTCCAGGGACAGCCACATTGCATACCCATACCTAAAGGGCACCTGTCCTTGACACTTAGTGGAGACAGCCACATGGTGAGCCTAGGCTCATGGGCAAGCACATTTTCTCGCCTTCCAGAAGTAGGTCCACCCAAGATTTGAAAATCTAGATTTTTCCTATTTTCCCATGTCACATTTATAGGATTCCAGAAAGCTGAGATATTGGGAGATGTCTGTTGCTGAATTCCTTTAGCAGTCCTTTTGTTAATAAAAATTGTCTTTTTTATGTACTTTATAATTAGCATACTCGCCAGCTCTCTCCTGAACAGCACTGGAGGTTCACTCCCGAAAAAGGGGATACCTCCAAGAATCCTAGAACACTTATCAAATTTCCTGTTTGCCGCTCTTCAGAAAAAATTTCTGGAACCCCAGAATTCAAACGCACTTTTAGGGGGTAATTCGAAGGCATGGAATGAGCGGAATAAAAATGGGGGCTTTGAACACTACTCTGAACATACTCCCGGCCACCTACGTAAAGAAAACCCTGAGAAGTATGGTTGTTAGTGAATTTAGATATTTCAGAAAACATAGGCACAGGTAAAGCAGCAAGACAACATGACGACTCCAACAACTCCACCTATCTCAGCTTTCCTTCAGTGAAATATGGGAGTAGTGCGATATTCCTGGCAAAACTTATACACTGTTCTGTGCCTAATGTTTGGCCTGCGGGAGCAGAACATAACACAGGGGCTTTCTCATTGGTGCTCTTTCAAGTCCTGTGTCATGCCCCGCCTCCGCGGTTCCTGCACTTGGATAATAATGTGTCAAGACAATTTGAGAAAAGTGTTCCTTTAAGAAGGCAAACGAAGACAATGAAAAACATAATGATGATATCATTGTTTGCATCTCGATCCATAATATGAATTAGGGCGTAGTATCTCCCTTAGTAAGCATGACCGCTGCCAATCATATGTGCTGTGCTGGTGTGTGGTCACATGACAATGTTATAATGAACCACATATTTTATAGCATCAAACGCCTGCAAAATATTGTGGAGAAACAGATCTCATTGTAAATAGGAAACACATGACTCATCCGGGAACCCAACACGTTCCCCAGTAACTGGATTTTCCCACACTCTATTGCAGTTCTAATTTTATTTAGGATGTATGAGATGGGCAATTATTGATGGACCTAAAATGTAAATTGTCCATTGGTTTAAAGGGCAGTAAGAGAGAAGAGGTGCCCCTAAATAAATAAGTGCCCTTTAATAGATTTGTGCCCTATAATAACGTGCCCTTTCATAAATGTATGCCTCCTAAAATACAGGGGAATGTAAAAGTTTGGGCACCCATGATAAAGATAAAATGATCTCTAAAAGGCCTAAAGTTAAAGCCCTTTTAGAGATCATTTCATCTTCAACTTGCCTAACTATTCACAATAACAGTAATTTTGAAATTTTGACCAGGGGTGCCCAAACTTTTACATGCCGCTGTATATGACCCCCCCCAATGCAGTCCTTAATAATTGTAATAGTATATCAATCTGACTGGAGCGTTTCCACATTTGCGCCTCCTTAATAAATGATTGCCCCCTAAAAATATTAATCTTAAGTGTCCCTAAAATATACATGGCCTAATGTATGCCCCTAAAAACATCTTCACCCCTAGCAAATGTGTGAACACTAAAATACCCTCACAGTGTACCCTCTAAAAATATGAAGCCCTAGTAGATATTAAAAACAGTGCTTTTTCAAAAACCTGTGCCCCTTAAAAATGTCTACCCCTAAGTAATGTGCCCCTAAAATACCCTCACTGCGTCCTCTAATATTCTGCAAATGTATGCTCATTGCTCACTAAAAGAGAGTGACATTAAGTGTGCAACAGCCCCCTAAAAATATCTACCCCTTAATGTATACCCCCTAAAATGTATATCCCCTAAAATATTTGCCCCTTAGTAAATGAGTGCCCCCAAAATGAGTCCTTTAATATGTACACCTCCTAATATATGTGCCCCTTAATAAACATGCCCCTCTAAAATATGTACCCTATTTGGAAAATGTTTTCTTCCTAAAAAAAACTGCATTCAAATAAATGTGTGTCACTGCCCCCTGAAAATATCTACTCCATATTGTCTTCTAAGATTTGCACCCCTAAAATATGTACCTCTTATTGCATGTCCTCCAAAACGTGGACCCCTTAATACGTCATCTAAAACACTACTACTCCTTAATAAATGCGCCCATAAAATTTAAATTGCTTAATATGTCTACACCCTAAGAAATGCGCCCCCTTGAAATGTTTACCCCTTCATACATGTGCCACATAAAACATGTACCTTGTAATTCATGTGTGCCCATTAAAATGTATGTCCCTTGTGAGGTGTGCACCCAAAAACATGTGCCTCACTAAAGGTGTTGAGCCTAAAACAAGTACCCCTTACTAGTTGTGTGCAGTCTAAAATATGTACCCTTTAAAAAATGTGTACCCCTAAAATGTGCACCCCCTTAATTAATGTGCCCCCTGCAATTGGAAATCTCTTAATAAATGTCCTCTAAAATATTAAGCATGTGCCCAAAAATTTATGCCAAAATAAATGTGTGCCTAATAAAATATCTACCACTTCATACAGGTGCCCACTAAAATCAAATTCCCTCCTGAAAAATGTGTGCCCCTTAAAAAAAAAATTGAAACAAATATACGAGCCCCCTAATAAGTGCGCCACCTAATTACTATGTTATTCCTGCGTTCTGCAGATGGGTGCCATATCGAAAAAGTGGGAAAACTGAGGACCCCATACAAAAATGCCACAGCCTCCCGTCTCTATAAGGCTGTGCCCCCGGTCGTGGGCTGGCGCAGCTGTCGGCACTGCTGGCACCGTCCCCCCATCACAAAACGGAGATCTGACGATCGACACCGCCGTATTTCTGGCTGGTTACACAGCAATCCCCGTCCTAAATATAAAGTTCCCAGTAGGACATCGATGCCAAATCCCCGAAGAGGCCAGATCAAAACAGATTAGGGCGGATCGGTGGGCGTCGTGATCCCATAGTGAGTAGAGAGGGTTAATGGGGCTATTATAGGAAGGCCACACGCCGAGGACACTATGTGAAGACGGGCTCACGTTCAGGGACCGCGGGTCAAGAATCCTTGGCATTCTATCACCCGTAGCCCATCTCCCGTACCACCAGAATAGAAGCCCATGACGACAGCACTGTGAGGGGACACTCATCCCAGCATGAGTAACTGTCCCCTGTGCTAATTTAGGACTCTTCTCTGTATATGGGAGCGGGACCAGAACAGCTGGGGTTTACCGGCGCCAACATGTCACCACTGTCCGGTGGGCATAAAGGAGGCGTGAGGATTGGGATGCCCTACTGATGGGTTCAGAAAGGTGTACGTTGTATACCCGCGCCCCCACTCTTTAATTGAGGAGAGAGGAAGGCGCCAAATTACTCCCCTCCTGACCCCAGAGGGGGACATAGGATACCTGCACCCAGAGCGGGCGGCTGGGGGTCAGGAGAAACCACGAAATGCAACAAGACAAGATCCAAACCACAAAGTGCTGAAAATCATCTTGTGTGTCCGCAGCTCAGACAGTATCACGTGATAGGCTTAGATACAGGGGCTCAACGTAGAGTATCACACATGCTTGAATGAGATACGGTATCACACATCATAACATTAGATACACAGTTCAACAGACAGTATCACACAGCATAGGTTAGATACACAGCTCAGCAGTCAGTATCACACAGGATAGGATTAGATACACAGCTCAACAGACTGTATCACACAGGATAGGATTAGATACACAGCTCAGCAGTCAGTATCACACAGGATAGGATTAGATACACAGCTCAGCAGACTGTATCACACAGGATAGGATTAGATACACAGCTCAGCAGACAGTATCACACAGGATAGGATTAGATACACAGCTCAGCAGTCAGTATAACACAGGATAGAATTAGATACACAGCTCAGTAGACAGTATCACACAAGATATGATTAGATACACAGCTCATCAGACAGTATCACACAGGATAGGATTAGATACACAGCTCAGCAGACAGTATCACACAGGATAGGATTAGATACACAGCTCAGCAGTCAGTATCACACAAGATAGGATTAGATACACAGCTCAGCATACAGTATCACACATGACAGGATTAGATACACAGATCAGCAGTCAGTATCACACAAGATAGGATTAGATACACAGCTCAGCATACAGTATCACACATGATAGCATTAGATACACAGCTCAGCAGACAGTATCACACAGGATAGGATTAGATACACACCCCAGCAGACAGTATCACACATGACAGGATTAGATACACAGCTCAGCAGACTATCACACATGATAGGGTTAGATACACAGCTCAGCAGACAGTATCACACAGGATAGGATTAGATACACTGCTCAGCAGACAGTATCACACAGGATAGGATTAGATACACAGCTCAGCAGACAGTATCACACATGATAGGATTAGATACACAGCTCAGCATACAGTATCACACATGACAGGATTAGATACACAGATCAGCAGTCAGTATCACACAAGATAGGATTAGATACACAGCTCAGCATACAGTATCACACATGATAGCATTAGATACACAGCTCAGCAGACAGTATCACACAGGATAGGATTAGATACACTGCTCAGCAGACAGTATCACACAGGATAGGATTAGATACACAGCTCAGCAGACAGTATCACACATGATAGGATTAGATACACAGCTCAGCAGACAGTATCACACAGGGTAGGATTAGATACACAGCTCAGCAGACTGTATCACACATGATAGGATTAGATGCACAGCTCAGCAGACAGTATCACACAGGATAGGATTAGATACACAGCTCAGCAGACAGTATCACACATGATAGGATTAGATACACAGCTCAGCAGACAGTATCACACAGGGTAGGATTAGATACACAGCTCAGCAGACTGTATCACACATGATAGGATTAGATGCACAGCTCAGCAGACAGTATCACACAGGACAGGATTAGATACACAGATCAGCAGTCAGTATCACACAGGATAGGATCAGATACACAGCTCAGCAGACAGTATCACACATGGCAGGATTAGATACTCAGCTCAGCAGACAGTATCACACAGGATAGGATTAGATACACAGCTCAGCAGACTGTATCACACATGATAGGATTAGATACACAGATCAGCAGACAGTATCACACATGATAGGATTAGATACACAGATCAGCAGACAGTATCACACATGATAGGATTAGATATACAGATCAGCAGACAGTATCACACAGGATAGGATTAGATACACTGCTCAGCAGACAGTACCACACAGGATAGGATTAGATACACAGCTCAGTAGACAGTATCACACAGGATAGGATTAGATACACAGCTCAGCAGACAGTATCACACAGGATAGGATTAGATACACAGCTCAGCAGACAGTATCACACAGAATAGGATTAGATACACAGCTCAGCAGACAGTATCACACATGATAGGATTAGATACACAGATCAGCAGTCAGTATCACACAGAATAGGATCAGATACACAGCTCAGCAGACAGTATCACACATGACAGGATTAGATACACAGCTCAGCAGACAGTATCACACATGATAGGATTACTGTAGATACACAGCTCAGCAGACAGTATCACACATGATAGGATTAGATGCACAGCTCAGCAGACAGTATCACACATGATAGGATTAGATGCACACCCCAGCATACAGTATCACACATGATAGGATTAGATACACAGCTCAGCAGACAGTATCACACATGATAGGATTAGATACACAGCTCAGCAGACAGTATCACAGGATAGGATTAGATACACGGCTCAGCAGACAGTATCACACATGATAGGATTAGATACACAGCTCAGCAAGCAGTATCACACATGATAGTATTAGACACACACCCCAGCAGACAGTATCACACATGATAGGATTAGATACACAGCTCAGAAGACAGTATCACACAGGATAGGATTAGATACACAGCTCAGCAGACAGCATCACATAGGATAGGATTAGATACACACCCCAGCAGACAGTATCACACATTATAGGATTAGATACACAGCTCAGCAGACAGTATCACATAGCATAGGATTAGATACCCACCCCAGCAGACAGTATCACAGGATAGGATTAGATACACACCCTAGCAGACAGTATCACACATTATAGGATTAGATACACAGCTCAGCAGACAGTATCACATAGCATAGGATTAGATACCCACCCCAGCAGACAGTATCACACAGGATAGGATTAGATACACAGCTCAGCAGACAGTATCACACAGGATAAGATTAGATACACAGCTCAGCAGACAGTATCACAGGATAGGATTAGATACACAGCTCAGCAGACAGTATCACAGGATAGGATTAGATACACAGCTCAGCAGTCAGTATCACACATGATAGGATTAGATAAACAGCTCAGCAGACAGTATCACACAGGAAAGGATTAGATACACACCCCAGCAGACAGTATCACACAGGAAAGGATTAGATACACACCCCAGCAGACAGTATCACACAAAGATAGGATTAGATACACAGCTCACCTGTCAGTATCACACAGTATAGGATTAGATACACAGCTCAGCAGACAGTATCACACAGGAAAGGATTAGATACACACCCCAGCAGACAGTATCACACAGGATAGGATTAGATACACAGCTCAGCAGACAGTATCACAGGATAGGATTAGATACACAGCTCAGTAGACAGTATCACACATGATAGGATTAGATACACAGCTCAGCAGACAGTATCACATAGCATAGGATTAGATACCCACCCCAGCAGACAGTATCACACAGGATAGGATTAGATACACAGCTCAGCAGACAGTATCACACATGATAGGATTAGATACACAGCTCAGCAGACAGTATCACACAGGATAAGATTAGATACACAGCTCAGCAGACAGTATCACAGGATAGGATTAGATACACACCTCAGCAGACAGTATCACATAGGATAGGATTAGATACACACCCCAGCAGACAGTATCACACACGATAGGATTAGGTACACAGCTCAGCGGACAGTATCACACAGGATAGGATTAGATACACAGCTCAGCAGACAGTATCACACAGGAAAGGATTAGATACACACCCCAGCAGACAGTATCACACAGGATAGGATTAGATACACAGCTCAGCAGACAGTATAACACAGGATAGGATTAGATACACAGATCAGCAGTCAGTATCATACATGACAGGATTAGATACACAGATCAGCAGACAGTATCACAGGATAGGATTAGATACACAGCTCAGCAGACAGTATCACACAGGATACACCCCAGCAGACAGTATCACATATTATAGGATTAGATACACAACTCAGCAGACAATATCACACACAGGATAGGATTAGATACACAGCTCAGCAGACAGTATCACACAGGATAGGATTAGATACACACCCCAGCAGACAGTATCACACACGATAGGATTAGATACACAGCTCACCTGTCAGTATCACACAGTATAGGATTAGATACACAGCTCAGCAGACAGTATCACACAGGAAAGGATTAGATACACACCCCAGCAGACAGTATCACACAGGATAGGATTAGGTACACAGCTCAGCGGACAGTATCACACAGGACAGGATTAGATACACAGATCAGCAGTCAGTATCATACATGACAGGATTAGATACACAGATCAGCAGTCAGTATCATACATGACAGGATTAGATACACAGATCAGCAGTCAGTATCATATATGACATGTTTAAAGGAGTCGTTACTTTCAGAAAACTATGGGCTGTGAGCTGCGGTTGATATAACCAAACAACCTGTTATTACTCACCCTCCCCAGGTCCAGCTATGTGTCTCCTCCACTGTAACAGTCTCTGTTTGTTTGAAGCTGTGTTATGACCGTGACAGCGTTACATCCAATCACTGAGCTCTTCCCTGTAGATGACACTAGTTGCTGAGCTCACTGATTAGCTTTAGTTCTGTTAACATGATGACACCGCTGGACCCGGGGAGGGTGGGTAATGCTCAGGTTATTTTGCTATGACTACAACTGCTGCCAGTGGTGAAACTAGAGTCTCATGAGCTCTGGTGCAGAATTTGGACTTGGGCTTCCACCTCCATTTTGGTCAGATGTATGGGCCTTTGTAACATTCTAGATCCTATAAAAACATATGTGTTCACCCTCCATGTAATAATGTCCCCTGTCCTGGACCCTTCCTGTAATAATGTCCTCTGTCCTGGACCCTTTCTGTAATAACGTCCCCTGTCCTGGACCTTTCCTGTAATAATGTCCCCTGTCCTGAACCCTTCCTGTAATAATGTCCCCTGTCCTGGACCCTTTTTGTAATACTGTCCCTTGTCCTGGACCCTTTTTGTAATAATGTCCCCTGTCCTGGACCCTTTCTGTAATAATGTCCCCTGTCCTGGACCCTTTCTGTAATAATGTCCCCTGTCCTGGACCCTTCCTGTAATACTGTCCCCTGTCCTGGACTCTTTCTGTAATAATGTCTCCTGTCCTGGACCCTTCCTGTAATAATGTCCACTGTCCTGGACCCTTTCTGTAATAATGTCCCCTGTCCTGGGCCCTTCCTGTAATACTGTCCCCTGTCCTGGACCCTTTCTGTAATAATGTCTCCTGTCCTGGACCCTTTCTGTAATAATGTACCCTGTCCTGGATCCTTCCTGTAATAATGTCTCCTGTCCTGGACCCTTCCTGTAATAATGTCCCCTGTCCTGGACCCTTTCTGTAATAATGTCTCCTGTCCTGGACCCTTCCTGTAATAATGTCCCCTGTCCTGGACCCTTTCTGTAATAATGTGCCCTGTCCTGGATCCTTCCTGTAATAATGTCCCCTGTCCTGGGCCCTTTCTGTAATAATGTCCCCTGTCCTTGATCCTTCCTGTAATAATGTCCCCTGTCCTGGACTCTTTCTGTAATAATGTCTCTCATCCTGAGCACCTTCCAGTAGTAATGTCCTACATCCTTGTATAATGTCCCTTGTCCTAGTCCCCCTCTTGGCATAATATCCCCAATCCTGGACCCCTTCCTGATGTCTTCTTCTATAACCAGCACAGGAGGCGGCAGTTCACTTAGGCTTGCCCGACACAGCACATGACCTCACTGCTTTCTGCTATGCGCCACTCATGACAGGCATGCCGATGGGTAGCTGTGCCACAATACACTTCAGCTGAATGTTCGTCCTCAGATGCACATCCAGCTGAAATATGCACTGGCATCAGCGGGCCCCCCTCCTGCACAGGCCCAGTCGCAGTCACAAAGGGTCCGGAGTTACACTCCTGGCTGCTGCTTATAGCCAAAAGTTTTTTGAAAAGGGGGCGACCCCTTTAAATACACTAGTAGAGCAGACGGTATCACACATGATAGGATTAGGCACACTGATCAGCACACAGTATCACACATACTAGGCTTAGATACACACTGCCCCGCAGTGTTGGACTGTGGCTGTGATTCCACTGTGCTCGTGGTTGCAGGATCTGCTTTTATGAATTTTGATATTTTCTTTGGCATTGGATAAATCAGGATATGAATGAACAGGATAATCAGCACACGGGATTCTGGGTGTCTTTCCAGCCATACATAAAAAAGTCAAATTTGATGTTTTTCCCAGAAAATCACATGATCTCCCAACCCGAGGCAGAGTGCCAGGAAGGTGCCCGAACGAGCGTCTCCGAGGCGTCTAGGAAAATGTCCTTACAATGCTCTGTGTGGCGTCTGGTAGCAGCATGACTGGCACTGACCCTTACCCCATCCAGAATTGGCTGAGCTCAAAGTACAAGAAGGAAATCAATCAATGCAGCAGATGTGCATTTTACACAGGGTGGGGTAAAGTTGGCATCTAAGTGGGCATAGTATGGTACTGCGGAAAAATTGCTCCTATTTTCCAAAATTGAGTGTTCTTTAAGTATTGTTAATAATGTTCCCCATCCTGTAACAAGGTTTCCCATCCTGGTATAATATCCCCCATCATTGGCCCCTTCCTGGTATAATGTCCACCATCATTGGCCCCTTCCTGGTATAATGTCCCCCATCACTGGCCCCTTCCTGGTATAATGTCCCCCATCATTGGCCCACTCCTGGTATAATGTCCCCCATCATTGGCCGCTACCTTGTATAATGTCCCCCATCATTGGCTCCTTCCTGGTATAATGTCTTCATCATTGGCCCCTTCCTGTATAATGTCCCCGTCGTTAGTCCCTTCCTGGTATAATGTCTCCCATCATTGGCCCCTTCCTGGTATAATGTCCCCCATCATTGGCCCCTCCCTGGTATAATGTCCCCATCATTGGCCCCTTCCTGGTATAATGTCCCCCATCATGGACCCTTTCATGGTACTGTCTCCTATCATTGGCCCCTTCCTGGTATAGTGTCCCCAATCATGGGCCCCTTCCTGGTATAATGTCCCTCATCCTGGTATAATGACAAGGATATTTCCAAAGTGAGCACTGTTTGGCAGTGAGTATGGTACTATCTGGGGACCTTTTGGTGCAGATATTGTACCATGGGATATGGTACTATAGTATGATGCCCTCTGAGCACTCTTTAGCATTATTTAGTTCCGCGTATGCACAATATGGCACTACTTACCCATATGTGGGCCAAATATGCTACTATATGTGCACTATTTGGTCCAGTAAGAGCACTGCTTGGTTCTACGTGAGCACATCATAGTGCTTGTTAGACATTAGTTCTAAGTGGGCAATGTATGATATGTTGCCATGTATTGTGCTTATGTATTACAGTATGGCACTATTGGCATTATCAGGTTATTGTTTGGTAACTTATGAAGATATATGTCTTATTTCACAGTATATAGCACTTTGTGGTCACTGGCACTAAGTGGACAAGCATTCTATAAGCATGGCATTGCTTGGGTATGGCAATATTTACCAGTATGTGGTCAAAGAATTGTACCGTCAGGACATTGTTTGCTATGTGTGAGGACAGAATGGCACTATATGGGCTCTAATTGGACATAGTATAGCACTGTTAAGACATTGGCACTGTGTGGACAATGATGGCTCCATTTTGGCACAGTTTGCTGCCCTCTACTCTGGCACTATGTGGGCACTATTAGCCTGAATATATGTAAAGTATGGCACTATGTGCACTGCTAAGTACTGTGGGAGCACAATATAGCAGAATTTGGGTGCTACTTAGCTCTAAGTGGGCACAATATAGCACTATGTGAGCAAACCTCGCTTCTGGAAGGCACTGATTGCAGCTATATTGACATAGTTTGGATCCAACTGGGCATGCTATGGCACTTTTTGCTTGTATGTGGGCACAGTACGATGCACCGTTATGTGTGAGCACTATGTGGCATAGTTACCTCTATATGGGGGCAGGAAAGATCCATTTAGCCATTAAGTTGGCAATATATTCTTCTATGTTGGCAAAGTATGGAGTTCTTTGTGCAGTGTTTGGCAGAGTTTGGCTCCACGAGGCCACAGTATGGCACTATTCGCTTTTATATGGGTAGAGTCTGATATTTTCTGCACGTTGTGTCAGCATTATATGGGAAGATGTGGGAGCTATTTGGCACTGATTTGAACTCAGTATAGCAGCGTTTAGACATTGGCACTATGTGGCAGGTGTATAACTCTAAGTGGACACAGTATTGCACCCTTTGGCTATTTGCGAGCAAAGTATGGCGCTCTCTTGGCACTGTTATGTACTTTGTGGGCATTTGATGTCACTATCTATAGGGTAGGTCGGAGCACAATATGGCACTCTGTAGCCAAAAAAGTCGACATATTATCAAAGTATGGCTGGCTAATGGTTTGGTCCCGACTTTAGCTTCTTGTAATAAGGTCGGGGTTCCCTTATTGGAAAAGATTAGTTGAAACCTGTTCGTGAACCAGGAAGATCAGGATGAGCACACCTATTCCTACTAGTTATTCCTTGTTATATTAGTGCCACGCTGCATCCACGACTGCCATGTTAGAACCCCGCGATCGATTCTGACTCTTTTTTGTTGATTTTTGAGAAATGCAACAAATGACAGTAAACACAAAATATCAACATAAAAGCGAGAAAATAAAAGTACAACAAGCGGCATTATGTGCGAGAAATCCATTTTTTTGTTTCTCTAATTGGGACGAGGGATGACAATGCGGCTTGTGTCTGGATAGAGAAAATGGATATGTCCTGTGAATAAGCCTGGGTATCGGGACTCCTACCAGGCCCCTACGCTGGAAATTAGCCGCATTCCAGACGGGGCCCACAGGAAAGAAAAAAAGAAGACTACTGCGAATGCTACAAAACTAGAACACAAGTCATAAAAAACTGCTACAAACAACATAAAATAGAAAGTAACCAAAAGAACAAATCCTTTTAACGAGCGCTGATCTATATACTAAACATTCTCGAGGTACAAAGGGGAAAGGGAGCAATGGCGGAACCTGAAGTCCGTGGATCCCAACAGGAGATAGTATGGACCAAACACACATTTCGGACCCCCTTTATCGTCTACATCCACTATAGTTATTCACCTGGGAGCCATTTTTCCAGGTATGTCTCTGTCGATCAGATGAATGATCAAAGTGATCACTGCTGCCTCCCTCATTGATTTCCAGGCACAGCACCATACATTTGGTTGTGGTGGTGCCTGGTACTGCACCTCAGTTCCATTCATATCTATACCACAGAGCTGCTTCTTAAGCTGCAGTACCAGGCACAGCCACTACCACATGTGTGGCACTGTGCTAGTCAGACCTCTAAAGTGAGATATTGATGGAACTTGCTGATTTTGACATCTGAAGCATCTGATATCTAGGGAACATGTACTGGATTTTCGTCAAAGACCCCTAGATCACTCGGTTAGCACCAGATTCAGCTGTATCCATGTCCTAAGGATGCACATACCCTCCGCCATTTACTCTTGTAGGCTACGTCTTATGAGACGCTGAGGACTGTCACAACTTGGTGCCACTTGTTGCTTTGGGGCACTAATCGAACAAGAAGACGCTCCTGTGTCCTTTGGGGGACAGAAAGAGGCGTTACTGTGTAGGGGGCGTAAAAGGGAGCATTATTAGTAAATGGGGGCACAAGAAGAGGACAGTATAAATGTATGGCAGAACTAGAGGGGGTAGGTGTCCAAAAAGAGTCTTCTATAATGTGTGGTGCCACAAAAGGGGTCATTACTACTTTGGAGGGCAAATAAAGTGACAATATTGTGCAGGGGCATTATAACAGAGTGAGGGAAAAAAGGGGACACTTAATAGAGGACACCACAAAAAAGTGCATTATATTCAGAGGGATCATTACTACTGGGGGGCTGAGAAAGACATATTACTGTGTAGGGAGCACAAAATGGATATTGGGGGCGTAAAGAGGGTATCATAACTGGGTATCAGCTCAAGGAGGGTAGGTGCCCCAAAAAACACTCCAGTAATGTGAGAGTATTGCGTAGGGGCATTATACTAGTGTGGGGGCGCTATTACACAGTGGTGACATTAAATTAACTATTAATGTGGGGGTTGCACAAAAGAGACCCTGATAATGTGTGGGGACACAAAGAGAGACATATAAAGATGACTTTATCACAAAGTGGGGACACTATTTTTGTGTGGGGATAACTAAACCTAGCAATATGACTGTGTAGGGACTGAATGGGTTACTATTAATGTGTGGGAGGTACTAAAAGTGGCATTTATTGTGTTGGACTTATCTGGGGTACCAAAAGCAGGTACAATTACTCAGTGGCACAAAGGGTCCTCTTTTATTTTTGGGGGGACTATCGATTGGGTGGTGGTGGGAGAAAGATGCTACAAACGTGAGATTGCAAACTCTGCAGACACAAATCAAGTCAAGTATGTATGTATGGTCGAATCGCGATGAGCAGCTTTTGGAAAGCGAGTATTAAAGGTGTAAGGGCTCCTCGAGGCTCTGACTCCTTTTGTTTCCATATCCGTGCACATTTCTTTATATACTCCACGCGCCCCAGGACTCGGCCTTTTCACCACGTCAGGAAATAACTTCCATCTGTTCCTTATAAAATATGTGTAACCCCTTCAGTAAAAGGTCCTTAGACTGAACCAATTCAAAACATAAATGGAGGAGGGTTTGGGACTGTGGGTTGCAAAGGGTTAATGTCGTCCTTAAGAGGGTCTAGTAATTAGCTAAATCAACACAATCTGGGTGATATATACAGTTGTGATCAAAAGTCTACATTCCCCTGCAGAATTTTTACTTTCTTGTTTTGTTTCAGAGAATATGAATGATAACACCAATATTTTTCTCCACTCATGGTTAGTGGTTGGTTGAAGCCATTTATTGTCAAAACATCTAGATGACCCTGATCAAAAGTTTACATACCCTGTTGATTTTGGCCTGATAACATGCAAAGTTGACCCAAATGGGTTTGACTGGATACTAAAGGTAACATTCTCACCTGTGACCTGTTTTCTTGTAATCAGTGTGTGTGCATAAAAGCTGAGTGAGTCCAGACTGACTCTTGCATCTTTCATCCAGCCACTGATGTTTCTGGATTGTGAGTCATGGGGAAAGCAAAAGAATTGTCAACGGATCTACTGTACAAGGTAGTTGAACTGTATAAAACAGGAAAGGGATACAAAAAGATATCTAAAGAATTGATAATGCCAGTCAGCAGCGTTCAAACTATGATTAACAAATAGAAAATCAGGGGCTCTTTTAAAACTAAACCACGGTCAGGTAGACCAACAGAAATTTCGTCCACAACTTGTCAGGAACATTGTTCGGGATGCAAAGAAAAACCCACAAATAACATCAGCTGAAATACTGGATTCTCTGAAAACTAGCGGTGTGGCTGTTTCAAGATGCACAATAAGGAGGCACTTGACAAAAAATGGGCTACATGGTCGAGTCGCCAGAAGAAAGCCATTACTGCTCAAGTGCCACAAAGTATCTTGCCTACAATATGCAAAACAGCAAAGAGACAAGCCTCAAAACTTCTGGAGCAAGGTAATTTGGAGTGATGAGACCAAAATTTAACTTTTAAGCCACAAGCATAAACGTTACATTTGGAGAGAGGTCAACAAGGCTTATGATGAAAGTAACACCATTCCTACTGTAAAGCATGGAGGTGAATTGCTGATGTTTGGGCATGTGTGAGCTACAAAGGCACAGGAAACTTGGTCAAGGTTGAAGGAAAGATGAATGCATCATGTTAGCAAATACTGGAAGCAAATTTGCAATCATCAGCCTGGAAGCTGCGCATAGGATGTACTTGGACGTTCCAACATGACAATGATCCAAAACACAAGGCCCAGTTGACCTGTCATTGGCTACAGCAGAACAAAGTGAAGGTTCTGGAGTGGCTAACTCAGTCTCCTGACGTCAATATCATTGAGCCACTCTGGGGAGATCTCAAGTGCGTAGTTCATGCTAGACAGCCCATGAATTTACAGGCACTGGAGGCTTTTTGCCAAGTAAAGTGGGCAGCTTTACCATCTGAGAAAATAAAGAACCTCATCCACAAATACCACAAAAGACTTCAAGCTGTCATTGATGTTAGAGGGGGCAATACATGGAATTAAGAAATGGGGTATGTGAACTTTTGATCAGGGTCATTTGGATGTTTTGGGTTGTCTTTATGATTTAAAAAGATAAAACACAGTAGTTTGATAGTAAATGGCTTCAGCCGACCACTAACCATGAGTGGAGAAAAAGGTTTGGTGTTATCATTCATATTATCTGAAAAAAAGGCCAAGAAAGCAAAAATTCTGCCGGGGTATGTAAACTTTTGAGAACAACTGTAACATATCACCACAAATTATAGATCTGTAGCAATACCAGAATGTAACAATGTAACAAATGATAAGGCCACGCCCCTCTGTCAGAGCTGCAATGGCGGCCACATTGGTTGTCACCCAGCTTATTTCGACCCACATGTAAAGAACAACAAATAATTTTTAGCTTTGTAACATTTTTGATGGGACCGAAATGACCAATTTAACGATTGGTAACTTTTTGAGGGGATTTTAATTTCAGATGGAAAGCCCCTTTAATGAGTTTTAAAGCATTAGACATGGCTGCGTTCATTTAAAAAAGCAACACATCAATGTCCATGGGTGCCATACAGTGTCCAAAATAATACATTAAGTAGAGTTTAAATAACAGTGCCATACAGTGCTGAAAACATTGACTCCCTGATGAAGTATTGTGCCAAAACATACGTTGAGGTTGGCGCCAATCCAGGAAGAGGACATAGTTACTGTTTGTTATGAATTTGTACACTTATTCTACAGGAAAGATATATATCTTTGTATCGTGTTAGCCAGTAGATAGAAGAATATTGAGAATTGAGAATCCTCAGTGGTTGATACCTTTTAATGGCTAACTGAAAAGATGGTAACACATTGCAAGCTTTCGAGACTACTCTTCATGAGGCTAGATTTCTGATGAAGAGACCTGTGTAGTCTCGAAAGCTTGCAATATGTTACCATCTTTTCAGTTAGCCATTAAAAGGTATCACTGAGGACTCTCAATTCTAAATATTCTTCTACACTTATTCTAGTAACTGTGTGATCTCTCTGCAGCCCCACATATACAGCTCTGGCAAAAATTAAGATACCACCACATCAAAACCCTGTTATGGGCAGCCCATTCTCCAGACCTGAACCCCATTGAAAACCTCTGGAATGTAATCAAGAGGATTAGGGATAGTCACAAGCCATCAAACAAAGAAGAACTGCTTACATTTTTGCACCAAAAGCAGTGTGAAAGACTGGTGGAAAGCATGCCAAGACACATGAAAGCTGTGATTAAAAATCATGGTTATTCCACAAAATATTGATTTCTGAACTCTTCCTGAGTTAAAACATTAGTATTGTTGTTTCTAAATGATTATGAACTTGTTTTCTTACCATTATTTGAGGTCTGAAAGCACTGGTTTTTCTTTTTAATTTTGACTATTTTTCCTTTTCAGAAAAAAAAACTAAATTTATTTCTTGGAAATTTGGAGATATTTTGTCAGAAGTTTATAGACTAAAAGAGCAATTCACATTTTACATAAAAATATATCTATATAGAGAAAAATCAGACAAACTGAACATTTGGAAGTGGTCACTTAATTTTTGCCAGAGCTGCATTTCCTGTTCCATCATGGATTGTGTGACTGTAAGGCTGTGTGCACACGCTGCGGATTTTGCTGCGGTTTTGGCCGCTGCGGACCCGCAGCAGTTTTTGCTGCGGTGTACAGTACCATGATTCCCTATGGGAATCAAAAACCGCAGTGCAGACGGTGCGGAATTTTCCACGCGGATTATCTGCGGTTTTCAATCCGCAGAAAGAATTGACATGTCCATTCTTTCTGCGGATTCCCCTGCGGTTTGCCATCTCCTCCATTGAGGAGATGAAAAACTGCAGGGCAAAACCGCAGAGCAATCCGCAACCGCAGGTCTTTTGACCTGCGGTTTCACCTGCGGATTTTACAAAATCCGCGCGAATGAATCCGCACCTAATCCGCAGCGTGTGCACACAGCCTTACCATGCGACATATTTTGTATGTTACTTATGGCCATATGGCTCCATTCTCATCCCTTGTGTGTCATGGTTTCAACAATTTGCTCATGGCATTTTGTAGATCTTAGTAGTTGAATCGTTTACATTTCATACACAATCATTTTGATTTTTCCTCATATATCGTACTGTCTCCTCCTGCTTGGTTTGGTGCATTTGCCACTGCCCAATTCCCGTCTTTTAACCTGTTTGACTGTTTATATGTATGTAAATAAATACATTTCTATTTTTTCTACTTTTGGCTATTTATTGCATATTTATTTGCATATGATGTCTGTAGTCGGTAATGTCTATTTCTCTCTGAGCAATGACTTATTACCTATGTGCGATAATCCTCTTTTGAATACTACAAGAAAATATAGAATTCCTCAACTATTTAGTAAAAATACAAGGCTCAGTTTGATGTGATTGGTGCCTGGTCAATGTCAGGCGGCTGCACTATATGACGTACCCAATAAACTTGTCCTGCTTTACTAACTCATTCTCAATCATCTTGGTCAGAGGGGCCCCAAACTGTAAATTACACCAACTCCACTCCCCCTTTAATGATCGATCAACCCTGGACAGGAAAGCAGGGGATACATTGTAACCATGCCAAAAGAAATGGTCTAACCATTTAGAAGTGTTTCCCCTCGGTTAATAATAATAAATAATACATTTTATTTCTATAGCGCCGACATATTCCGCAGCACTTTACATTTCGGAGGGGATTTGTACAGACAATAGACATTACAGCATAACAATAATCACATAGATCATAACAGACACCAAGAGGAATGAGGGCCCTGCTCGCAAGCTTACTGTCTATGAGGAAAGAGGTAGACACGAAAGGTGGGTGGTAACAATTGCCCTGATTGTATGGACCAGCCATAATGTTAAGTGTGTATCAGTACAGACACAGAGGGCTAATGGATGCATAAAGCATGTGGAAACATGATGTGGGGAACCTGGTTATGGTAAAACTTTTGGCTGTGCCACACAGGGATAGATTAGGTTAATGTGTTGAGGCGGTAGGCCAGTCTGAATAAATGCGTTTTCAGGGCACGCTTAAAATTGTAGGGATTGGGGACTAATCGTATTGACCTGGGAAGTGCATTCCAAAGAATTGGCGCGGCACGTGTATAGTCTTGGAGACGGGAGTGGGAGGTTCTGATTATCGAGGATGCTAACCTCAGTTCATCAGCAGAACGGAGGGTGCGGGTAGGATGGTAGACTGAAACAAGGGAGGAGATGTAGGGTGGTGCTGAGCCATGGAGGGCTTTGTGGGTGAGGGTAATAAGTTTGTACCGGATTCTGGAATGGATGGGTAGCCAGTGTAATGACTGGCACAAGGTAGAGGCATCGGTGTAACGATTGGAGAGGAATATGATCCTGGCTGCAGCATTCAAGACAGATTGGAGGGGGGAAAGTTTGGTAAGAGGGAGACCGATTAGAAGAGAGTTACAATAGTCCAGACGAGAATGAATAAGAGAAACAGTAAGAGTTTTTTCAGAGTCAAAAGTAAGAAAAGGTCGAATTCTAGAAATGTTTTTGAGATGCAGATAACAAGAGCGAGCCAGTGATTGGATGTGGGGGTGAATGAAATCTCGGAGTCAAGTATCACCCCAAGACAGCGGGCATGTTGCTGGGGAGTAATAGTGGAACCACACATGGAAATGGCAGTGTCGGGTATAGGTGCATTAGAAGAGGGAGGAAACACAAGGAGTTCAGTTCATCTGTTCAGCTCTGTTCATCTACAATTCCATGGACGGTAACTTGTACTTCTAGTGCACAAGGGCAATGTTACATTTACAGCGAAACATAGCACTGCACTCGGATTTCACCCGAGTGCAGTGCAATTCCCGCCGACACCAGCAGGGGAGGAGATGGAGACGTTAATTTCTCCATCTCCTCCATCTCCTCCCGTGCGAGAGGATCAGAGCACTGACACTTGGAGCACGCTTGCAGCAGAGCAAGAACTAAGTAGCATATCGCATCTGAAGCTCTCGTAGCAAATGTGACACGCTAGTGTGACTATGGCCTTAGGTAGGTAATAACTTATTGATCAGTGGAATCCGACCATTGCAAACCGCACCAATCAGAAGAATGGGGTACTTTAATCCCTAACAGGGCAGTTTTAACCCCTATTTAAAATGGAGCAGCAGGTGGGATGTCTGACCGCAGCTCCATTCATCCTCTTTGGGGCTTCCAGAAAAAAAACAAGAGCAGCCACTTACAGAATGAAAGGATCAGTTTTTGAGTCATACATGCTGTTCCAGTCTAATGGGGATAAAAGTTCCATATTCTGCTGATCGGACCGGTCCCAGCAGTTTGACCCCCACCAATCAATAACTTATCCTTAGGTCACGTTCACACATTCAGTATTTTACATCAGTATTTTTAAGCCAAAATCAGGAGTGGAACAATCAGAGGAAAAGTATAATAGAAACCCGTCCCCACTTCTGTATTTATCACCCACTCCTGGTTTTGGCTTACAAATACTGATGTAAAATACTGACCAAATACTGAACATGTGAATGTGGCCTTAGGATAGGCAATTTGTTTTCACCAGTGAACCCCAGTAAGTGCATATTTGCTACTGTGTAATAAACACAAGATGGAAGAGTTAAACGTCCAAGTAATCTCTATTGGAAATAAAGAGTTTTCCCTTTATTGATACCAGAGGACAAGTGATCTCCATACACAACACAATCCACAACCTATAATACCACATACAAGGAACAAATACCACCACACTGTGACAAGACCACATATTAGCACCACGGAGACCAAATAATACTACATGCAAGGGATAAATACCATCACACCATGACCCGACCATATATTACCACCACATAGTGACCGAATAATACCACATACAGGTGATAAATACCGCCACACCATGACCAGACCACATATTATCATCACATAAGGACCGAATATTACCACAATGACAAAAAGACTGACTGGCACTTCCAAGATAATGCGAACAGGTGCCAACTAGGAGCAGCTACCTCCATATACAATAAACAAAACAAAAAACACCAGAGTAGCCATAAACCACAGAGAAAAAATATATTAAAAAGACCATAGACAAATTTTTATTTATATAAATTCAATAAAACATCATACATTTGTATTGAAGAAAATCAAACAAGTAGCAAGGAGGAACATTCAAAGACAAATAGCAAGGCAACCCATAAGCTTTAGACAGAGTAAGGGTACTGTCACACTTAGCGATGCACCAGCGATCCCGACCAGCGATATGACGCTGTCAGGATCGCTGGTGCATCGCTAAGTGGTCGCTAGTGAGCTGCCACACAGGCAGATCTCACCAGCGACATCGCTGGGGACGGGGGTCGCTACTTACCTGTCACACCAGGCGATCCTGCGTCCTCCCGCCCGGCTCCACGCGTCGCTCGTCGTCACAGCAGGAAGTGCCGCAGGAAGCTGACGACGAGAAACAGTCCAGCCTGTTCTCGCGCGATCAGCGATAACCAGCGGGGGAGCCGGTCGCTGGTAAGTATCAGACACAGCGATATCGCTAGCAATATCGCTATAACGTCACTAGTTATAGCGATATTGCTAGCGATATCTCTTAGTGTGACAGGCCCTTAATAAGATGCCCACTATAGAATCATGATAAAGCACAATGACTCAATCTGCATGAATACTAGATACAAAGAAAGTGCTTTGTGCAAAACTAAATAAGGTGCCAGAAATGAATGCATGTCCATGTAAGGCTACTTTCACACTTGCGTTTTTTGCGCGTTGTCATGCGTTTGTACGCGTTTGTATGCGCATGCGATTTTTTGTAGTGTGCGCCCGGGCACATAAAATGCATCCTGTTGCATTTTTTGTGCGTCCGACCTGTCTCAAAAAAACGCATGCGCACGCAATGCGCAGAAAATTCACCCAAAACCCATTAAAGTCTATGGGAGCGCTGACGTGCACATGGTCATGCGCACGTCAGCGCAAAAAAAGCATGCGTTTTTTTGCAAAAAACGTGAAAACGCATTAAAAACCGTTTTTATGCGCGTTTGCACTGCGCACGCAGCGCAAAAAAAACGCAAGTGTGAAAGTACCCTTAGTCCTGCATATATCTACATGTGTAATGGTGCAAGACCCCTAATGAATCACTGAAGTGTGGACTGACACTTACCCATGTCAAATGTAAAATGGAGTGACGCGCATTTCGCCATGGCTTTCCTCAAGGGGAGGTGCCCTTGAGAAAGGTCTGCACCTAGGACCAAAACGTCGCCACATGGGCCATTAAATAGCACCTTACAACTGCCACTTGGAGTACTGTTTCTATTTGTTTTTTACACTATCTATCTATCTATCTATCTATCTATCTATCGTTGTGGCCAAAAGTATTGACACCCCTGCAATTCTGTCAGATAATACTCAGTTTCTTCCTGAAAATGATTGCAAACACAAATTCTTTGTTATTATTATCTTCATTTAATTTGTCTTAAATGAAAAAGCACAAAAAGAATTGTCCTAAAGCCAAATTGGATATAATTCCACACCAAACATAAAAAAGAGGGTGGACAAAAGTATTGGCACTGTTCGAAAAATCATGTGATGCTTCTCTAATTTGTGTAATTAACAGCACCTGTAACTTACCTGTGGCACCTAACAGGTGTTGGCAATAACTAAATCACACTTGCAGCCAGTTGACATGGATTAAAGTTGACTCAACCTCTGTCCTGTGTCCTTGTGTGTACCACATTGAGCATGGAGAAAAGAAAGAAGACCAAAGAACTGTCTGAGGACTTGAGAAACCAAATTGTGAGGAAGCATGAGCAATCTCAAGGCTACAAGTCCATCTCCAAATACCTGAATGTTCCTGTGTCTACCGTGCGCAGTGTCATCAAGAAGTTTAAAGCCCATGGCACTGTGGCTAACCTCCCTAGATGTGGACGGAAAAGAAAAATTGACAAGAAATTTCAACGCAAGATTGTGCGGATGTTGGATAAAGAACCTCGACAAACATCCAAACAAGTTCAAGCTGCCCTGTAGTCCGAGGGTAAAACAGTGTCAACCCGTACTATCCGTCAGCATCTGAATGAAAAGGGACTGTATGGTAGGAGACCCAGGAAGACTCCACTTCTTACCCCGAGACATAAAAAAGCCAGGCTGGAGTTTGCCAAAACTTACCTGAAAAAGCCTAAAACATTTTGGAAGAATGTTCTCTGTCAGATGAGACAAAAGTATAGCTTTTTGGGCAAAGGCATCAACATAGAGTTTACAGGAGAAAAAAAGAGGCATTCAAGGAAAAAAAACACGGTTCCTACAGTCAAACATGGCGGAGGTTCCCTGATGTTTTGGGGTTGCTTTGCTGCCTCTGGCACTAGACTGCTTGACTGTGTGCATGGCATTATGAAGTCTGAAGACTACCAACAAATTTTGCAGCATAATGTAGGGCCCAGTGTGAGAAAGCTGGGTCTCCCTCAGAGGTCATGGGTCTTCCAGCAGGACAATGACCCAAAACACACTTCAAAAAGCACTAGAAAATGGTTTGAGAGAAAGCACTGGAGACTTCTAAGGTGGCCAGCAATGAGTCCAGACCTGAATCCCATAGAACACCTGTGGAGAGATCTAAAAATGGCAGTTTGGAGAAGGCACCCTTCTAATATCAGGGACCTGGAGCAGTTTGCCAAAGAAGAATGGTCTAAAATTCCAGCAGAGCATTGTAAGAAACTCATTGATGGTTACTGGGAGCGGTTGGTCGCAGTTATTTTGGCTAAAGGTTGTGCAACCAAGTATTAGGCTGAGGGTGCCAATACTTTTGTGTGGCCCATTTTTGGAGTTTTGTGTGAAATGATCAATGTTTTGCTTTTTGCTTCATTCTCTTTTGTGTTTTTTCATGTAAGACAAATTAAATGAAGATAATAATACCAAAGAATTTGTGTTTGCAATCATTTTCAGGAAGAAACTGAGTATTATTTGACAGAATTGCAGGGGTGTCAATACTTTTGGCCACAACTGTATCTAGTTTAAGGTTGACTGTTTGAGGTTGTGGACAGGTGTCTTTTATACTGATAACAAGTTCAAACAGGTGCCATTACTACAGGTAGTGAGTGGAGGACAGAGGAGCCTCTTAAAGAAGAAGTTACAGGTCTATCAGAGCCAGAAATCTTGCATGTTTTTAGGTGACCAAATACTTATTTTCCACCATAATTTCCTAAATAAATCTTGCCAAATCAGACAAGGTGATTTTCTGGATTTGTTTTCTCAGTTTGACTCTCATAGTTGTGGTCTACCTATCATGTCAATTCCAGGCCTCTCATCTTCTTAAGTGGGAGAACTTGCACAATTGGTGGCTGACTAAATACTTTTTTCCCCACTGTACGATAATTAAGCAAACATCAACAAACTTAATGTGTACATTAACATTTCAATGTTATAAAGTATCAGTGTACAGTGAATCATGGTAGACCTTCATTACATAAAATGGGCTATCATACATAATCAATCAATTAAAAAACAGGTACTGCGTAATAATCCATAATGGCTCACCTCACACCGTATGCATTATATCCCCTATTACTGGCATCTCCCTGTATTCTTTATGTATACAAGGTGAATGAACACATATGAAATTTTTTGATGTTTATATATAACTAGCTATGAACCCGTTCTACGCCCGGGTGGTGAACATTTTTACTGGTATGTGGTCTCCCATCCTGGTATGTGCTACCCCCCTCCTATCCTGGTATGCATGGTACCCTTCATCCCTCAATCCTGGTATGCATGGTCCCCTCACCCCCCCTATCCTGGTATGCATGGTCCTCTCACTCCCCCTATCCTGGTATGCATGGTCCCCTCACCCCCATATCCTGGTATGCACGGTCCTCTCACCCCCTATCCTGGTATGAATGGTCCTCCCACCCCCCTATCCTGGTATGCATGGTCCTCTCACCCCCTTTCCTGGATGCATGGTCCTCTCACACCCCCTATCCTGGTATGAATGGTCCTCTCACCCCCCTTTTCCTGGTATGCATGGTCCTCTCATCCCCCAATCCTGGTATGCATGGTCCCCTCACCCCCCCAATCCTGGTATGCATGCTACCCTTCACCCCCCAATCCTGGTATGAATGGTCCTCTCACCCCCCAATCCTGGTTTGCATGGTCCCCTCACCCCCTTATCCTGGTATGCATGGTGCTCTCACCCCCCTATCCCGGTATACATGCTACCCCTCACCCCCCAATCCTGTTATACATGGTCCCCCTCACACCCCTTTCCTGGTATGCATGGTCCCCTCACCCCCCTTATCCTGGTATGCATGGTCCTCTCACCCCCTATCCTGGTATGCATGGTCCTCTCACCCCCCCTATCCTGGTATGCGTGATCCTCTCACCCCCCTTATCCTGGTATGCGTGGTCTCCTCACCCCCTAATCCTGGTATACATGGTCCCCCTCACCCCCCTATCCTGGTATGCGTGGTCCCCTCACCCCCCTATCCTGGTATGCATGGTCCTCTCACTCCCTATCCTGGTATGCATGGTCCTCTCACCCCCCCTATCCTGGTATGCGTGATCCTCTCACCCCCCTTATCCTGGTATGCGTGGTCTCCTCACCCCCCTATCCTGGTATGCGTGGTCCCCTCACCCCCCTATCCTGGTATGCATGGTCCCCTCACCCCCCTATCCTGGTATGCGTGGTCCCCTCACCCCCCCTATCCTGGTATGCATGGTCCCCTCATCCCCCCTATCCTGGTATGCATGGTCCCCTCACCCCCCTATCCTGGTATGCATGGTCCCCTCACCCCCCTATCCTGGTATGCATGGTCCTCTCACCCCCCCTATCCTGGTATTCATAGTCCCCTCACCCCCCTATCCTGGTATGCATGGTCCCCTCACCCCCCCCTATCCTGGTATGCATGGTCCCCTCACCCCCCCTATCCTGGTATGCATGGTCCCCTCACCCCCCTATCCTGGTATGCATGGTCCCCTCACCCCCCCTATCCTGGTTTGCATGGTCCTCTCACCCCCCATTCCTGGTATGCATGGTCCCCTCACCCCCCCATCCTGGTTTGCATGGTCCTCTCATCCCCCCTATCCTGGTATGCGTGGTCCCCTCACCCCCCTATCCTGGTATGCGTGGTCCCCTCACCCCCCAAATTTCGTGGTATGCGTGGTCCCCTCAACCCCCTTATCCTGGTATGCATGGTCCCCTCACCCCCCAATCCTGTTATGCATGGTCCTCTCATCCCCCTATCCTGGTATGCATGGTCCCCCTCACCCCTATTAAACCACACACATACAAAAAAAAAAACAAACATACTCACCCTTCTTTCCTGTGTTCCAGCGCTGTTACGTTCTGCTGGCGGCCGGGCGGAGGAGTGTGGCGCCGGAGTACGCGCAAGCCCATAGCGCTGTCTGGCACCATATTGCTGAAGACACACTGCAAATGTGTCTTCAGTAAAATGGTGCTGGATCGCGCTATGCGCATGCTCGATTCCGGCCGAAGAGAAGCGCCGCGGCAACGCTCCTCCCGGTCAGGTAAATATGTAAGTATGGCGTCGTAGATGGCGGTATGCAGTGTGTATGGTATCGCCATCTCCGGCGCCATACACACTCTTCACCGCTGAATGCCTCATTCAGTCTGGAGCTAGACTGCGCAGGCGCGTCGCGCTTGCGCAGTCTATAGAGGCTTCAGAGTAACGCTTAGCCCGTTATATTATAGATTACTTAACTAACAATTAATTGTGTCCTTGAAGAGTTATCATGGCATCTGGACCAGATGAAGAAGTGAAGAAAAAAGGGAAGCACTCCAATCAGAAAAGACATCCCCTGTAAGGTACCAGGATGTAAATGTTTAATGATGATTCTGACTGCATCTAGTCAGTACTGTAGTCACTGCATGATCTGCAGTCTGGTGCTGGTGGTAACAATCTTGTTTGTAAATCGGAATCTACTTACCATGATCAAGGTTATAGTGAGAGTTGTAGGTTTATGTGGTACGAATGTATATGTTTGGGGCTGACCTGACATTGCAATTGTTCGTTGTGCATATTTTGGTGAAGTATTCATGTACTCATGATGGATCTGGTGCTGTATTCAAGTACTGATGGTGGTTCTGGTAATTTATATATGTACTGATGATGGTTCTAGTGATGTATTCCTGTACTGATGCTAGTTCTGATGCTGTTTTTTTATGTACTGATGGTGGTCCTAGTACTATATTTATGTACTGATGATAGTTTTGAGCCCGTAGATATGTAGATAAGTATTCCTTACTTTGTCAGAAGGCATGCTACATGCCTATATTAATAAAGTAGTATTCTATCTGACTAGTTATGGCTTTACGTATGTATTTGGTGGAGGTGGAAGAAAGAAGGGAGTACAGAATGGGAGGAATAGGCCTAAGCAACAGCACATGTGAAAAAGATTTGGGTATACTAATAGATCACAGACTGAATATGAGTCAACAGTGTGATGCAGCAGCAAAAAAGGCAAATGCAATTCTAGGATGTATTAACAGAAGCATACAGTCTAGATCACGTGAAGTCATTATTTCCCTCTACTCCTCTTTGGTCAGACCTCATCTGGAATATTGTGTCCAGTTTTGGGCACCATATTTTAAAAGACATCAACAAACTGGAGCAAGTTCAGAAAAGAGCAAGCAGAATGGTGACCGGTCTGCAAACCCTGTCTTATGAGGAAAGGTTGCAGGATTTGGGAATGTTTAGTTTGCAAAAGCGAAGACTGAGAGGAGACTTAATAGCTGTCTACAAATATCTAAAGGGCTGTCACATTGTAGAAGGATCAACTTTATTCTCATTTGCACAAGGAAAGACTAGAAGCAATGGGATGAAACTGAATAGGAGGAGACACAGATTAGATATTAGAAAAAACTTTTTGACAGAGTGATCAATGAGTGGAACAAGCAGCCATGAGAAGTGGTGAGTTCTCCTTCAATGGAAGTCTTCAAACAGAGGCTGGACAGACATCTGACTGGGATGATTTAGCAAATCCTGCTTTGAGCAGGGGGTGGGACCCGATGGCCCAGGAGGTCCCTTCCAACTTTACGATTCTATGATTTTAACTTGCTGTGATGTGCATGCTACATATATAATACACATGTGAAAGTATAGCCTCATAAATGACAAGGTGTTGTATTATTTACACAGCTCACATAGCTTTCAATTGCACACCAAATCAGACTAATACATTGCATTGTATACATCTAGTGTAAACCATCTCGGAGACCTCCACCTCGGACACTCCTGTGTCTATCTATCTAGGTATCTATCTAGGCCTTGCATATTTTCTCTTCCCTGTAGCTTGTAGTAGGCCAGTTGGAGAATATTTCTTTAGTACTTGATTTATGGGTTTTCCTTTGTGTACATCTCCAGTCAAGGCCAGGCACCTTCTAATTTTAGGAGCTAGGCTGGAGCCTGAGATAAGGATGTGACTTCTTGCTACTCTGTAAACAGACAGTCTGTCAGGGGCAAGGAGTCAGCAGAGGGGCTGCCCATTACTACTGACAGAAGCAGTAGTATCATGATACCAAATAGACATAGAGGAGTGAGAGGCTTGATAAGATTAGACTGGTCCAGGATCTTAGCCCTTCTGTTCCCTTTTGGAAAAAAAAGATTGATGTGACCCTTGGATCAGATCCCACCAGGTAGCATTAGGTTTGCAGAGGTTAAAATTATAACCAGACCCTAGTGAAAGCGAGAGCACAAATGCCCCTCCGCCACCAAGGGGGTCATTTTTAAAAAATAACACATGGTACATAAAGATTGCAGTTTGCACTGGGGTTCAAGAGCTTCAGGTTATGCATTTGCCCTTGGTTGCAACTTGTGAAGCCCTGCAAAGGTTCCCATCATCCAAGGGAATAAGAAATAGTGCCAATTTGAGGTAGGGCCCCGAAAATCTTTTATAAGGAATATTCTGTGCACTTTGTCGCCCCCTACTGGGTAATATTCATTGCATGGACTTCCAAAATTAGTAGGGGAGTAGAAAAGACAACTGCCCTTAATTTATAGAGGCTGGAAGACAAAGAGGTTGTCAGTCATTTTAAAGTTAAAAATAGAAGAACTTTTATGATAAAAGAATATAAAAAGTCAGGAAATAAAAAGCTGAAGGATATGATTCTTTCCAATATGTCTATGTTTATCAATCATTAGTTATAGTTATGTACATAAGGGCAGTATTATAGTAGTTATATTCTTGTACATAAGGGCAGTATTATAGTAGATATATTCTTGTATATAGGGGCAGTATTATAGTAGTTATATTCTTGTACATAGGGGCAGTATTATAGTAGTTATATTCTTGTACATAGGGGCAGTATTATAGTAGTTATATTCTTGTACATAGGGGCAGTATTATAGTAGTGATATTCTTGTACATAGGGGCAGTATTATAGTAGCTATATTCTTGTACATAGCAGCAGTATTATAGTAGCTATATTCTTGTACATAGGGGCAGTATTATAGTAGTTATATTCCTGTACATAGGGGCAGTATTGTAGTTATATTCTTGTACATAGGGGGCAGTGTTATAGTAGTTATAGTCTTGAACATAGGGGCAGTATTATATTAGTTATATTCTTGGACATAGTGACAGTATTATAGTAGTTATATTCTTGAACATAGGGGCAGTAATATAGTAGTTATATTCTTGTACATAGGGACAGTATTATAGTAGTTATATTCTTGTACATAGGGGCAGTATTATAGTAGTTATATTCTTGTACATAGGGGGCAGTATTATAGTAGTTATATTCATCTACATAGGGGGCAGTATTATAGTAGTTATATTCTTGTACATAGGGGGCAGTGTTATAGTAGTTATATTCTTGTACATAGGAGCAGTATTATAGTAGTTATATTCCTGTACATAGGGGCAGTATTATAGTAGTTATATTCTTGTACATAGGGGGCAGTGTTATAGTAGTTATAGTCTTGTACATAGGGAGCAGTATGATAGTAGTTATATTCTTGTACATAGGGGACAGTGTTATAGTAGTTATAGTCTTGTACCTAGGGGGAGTATTATAGTAGTTATATTCTTGTACATAGGGGCAGTATTATAGTAGTTATAGTCTTGTACATAGGGGACAGTATTATAGTAGTTATACTCTTGTAAATAGGGGGCAGTATTATAGTAGTTATATTCTTGTAGATAGGGAGCAGTATTATAGTAGATATATTCTTGTACACAGGGAGCAGTATTATAGTAGTTATATTCTTTTACATAGGGGCAGTAATATAGTAGTTATATTCTTATACATAGGAGCAGTATTATAGTAGTTATATTCTTGTACATAGGGACAGTATTATAGAAGTTATATTCTTGAACATACAGTAGTGGCCAAAAGTATTGACACCCCTGCAATTCTGTCAGATAATACTCAGTTTCTTCCTGAAAATGATTGCAAACACAAATTCTTTGGTATTATTATCTTCATTTAATTTGTCTTAAATGAAAAACACAAAAAGAATTGTCCTAAAGCCAAATTGGATATAATTCCACACCAAACATAAAATAGGGGGTGGACAAAAGTATTGGCACTGTTCGAAAAATCATGTGATGCTTCTCTAATTTGTGTAATTAACAGCACCTGTAACTTACCTGTGGCACCTAACAGGTGTTGGCAATAACTAAATCACACTTGCAGCCAGTTGACATGGATTACAGTTGACTCAACCTCAGTCCTGTGTCCTTGTGTGTACCACATTGAGCATGGAGAAAAGAAAGAAGACCAAGGAACTGTCTGAGGACTTGAGAAACTAAATTGTGAGGAAGCATGAGCAATCTCAAGGCTACAAGTCCATCTCCAAAGACCTGAATGTTCCTGTGTCTACCGTGCGCAGTGTCATCAAGAAGTTTAAAGCCCATGGCACTGTGGCTAACCTCCCTAGATGTGGACGGAAAAGAAAAATTGACAAGAGATTTCAACGCAAGATTGTGTGGATGTTGGGTAAAAAACCTCGACTAACATCCAAACAAGTTCAAGCTGCCCTGCAGTCCGAGGGTACAGCAGTGTCAACCCGTACTATCCGTCGGAGTCTGAATGAAAAGGGACTGTATGGTAGGAGACCCAGGAAGACCCCACTTCTTACCCCGAGACATAAAAAAGCCAGGCTGGAGTTTGCCAAAACTTACCTGAAAAAGCCTAAAACGTTTTGGAAGAATGTTCTCTGGTCAGATGAGACAAAAGTAGAGCTTTTTGGGCAAAGGCATCAACATAGAGTTTACAGGAGAAAAAAAGAGGCATTCAAAGAAAAAAACACAGTCCCTACAGTCAAACATGGCAGAGGTTCCCTGATGTTTTGGGGTTGCTTTGCTGCCTCTGGCACTGGACTGCTTGACCATGTGCATGGCATTATGAAGTCTGAAGACTACCAACAAATTTTGCAGCATAATGTAGGGCCCAGTGTGAGAAAGCTGGGTCTCCCTCAGAGGTCAAGGGTCTTCCAGCAGGACAATGACCCAAAACACAATTCAAAAAGCACTAGAAAATGGTTTGAGGGAAAGCACTGGAGACTTCTAAGGTGGCCAGCAATGAGTCCAGACCTGAATCCCATAGAACACCTGTGGAGAGATCTAAAAATGGCAGTTTGGAGAAGGCACCCTTCCAATATCAGGGACCTGGAGCAGTTTGCCAAAGAAGAATGGTCTAAAATTCCAGCAGAGCATTGTAAGAAACTCATTGATGGTTACCGGAAGTGGTTGGTCGCAGTAATTTTTGCTAAAAAGGTTGTGCAATCAAGCACTAGGCTGAGGGTGCCAATACTTTTGTCTGGCCCATTTTTGGAGTTTTGTGTGAAATGATCAATGTTTTGCTTTTTGCTTCATTCTCTTTTGTGTTTTTTCATGTAAGACAAATTAAATGAAGATAATAATACCAAAGAATTTGTGTTTGCAATCATTTTCAGGAAGAAACTGAGTATTACCTGACAAAATTGCAGGGGTGTCAATACTTTTGGCCACAACTGTAGGGGCAGTATTATAGTATATTCTTGTACATAGGGACAGTATTATAGTAGTTATATTCTTGAACATAGGGGCAGTATTATAGTAGTTATATTCTTGAACATAGGGGCAGTATTATAGTAGTTATATTCTTGTACATAGGGGGCAGTATTATAGTAGTTATATTCATCTACATAGGGGAAAGTATTATAGTAGTTATATTCTTGTACATAGGGGGCAGTATTATAGTAGTTATATTCTTGTACATAGGGGCAGTATTATAGTAGTTATATTCTTGTACATAGGAGCAGTATTATAGTAGTTATATTCTTGTATATAGGAGCAGTATTATAGTAGTTATTCTTATTCATAGGGGCGGTATTAGAGTAGTTATATTCTTGTACATAGGGGCAGTATTATAGTAGTTATATTCTTGTATATAGGGGGAGTATTATAGGAGTTATATTCTTGTACATAGGGGGCAGTATTATAGTAGTTATATTCATCTACATAGGGGGAAGTATTATAGTAGTTATATTCATCTACATAGGGGGAAGTATTATAGTAGTTATATTCTTGTACATAGGGGCAGTATTATAGTAGTTATATTCTTGTATATAGGGGGAGTATTATAGGAGTTATATTCTTGTACATAGGGGGCAGTATTATGGTAGTTATATTCGTGTACATAGGGGCAGTATTATAGTAGTTATATTCTTGTACATAGGGGGCTGTATTATAGTTGTTATATTCATCTACATAGGGGGAAGTATTATAGTAGTTATATTCTTGTACATAGGGGCAGTATTATAGTAGTTATATTCTTGTACATAGGGGGCAGTATTATCTATAATAATAAATGCCCTAAGCAGCTTCCGGTTGTAACAACTTCCGTCCAGTTGTAACCGGTGACGTCACCGCACACCTCTTTCCATGTTAACCCTCAACACACCACTCCTCCTCAACAACACACACACTCCTCTCACCTTTCACCATCTCCGCTCACGTCCACTCACTTTCACTCCACATACGACCCTTTCTCTCACTCCGTCTCTCATACTCACGCCGTCATCGCCGCTGATCCACGATCCCCGACATCTTCCGCCGGCGCCATCCTGGATCCAGACGTCCTCCACGCCGGCGACATGTTCTTGCGGCAACGCCATCTTGAGTATCGCGAAATCCCGCGATACTCAAGATGGCGTCGCCGCAAGAACATGTCGCCGGCGAGGACGACGTCTGGATCCAGGATGGCGCCAGCAAAAGAAGATGTCGGGGATCGTGGAGCAGCGGCGATGACAGCGTGAGTATGAGAGACGGAGTGAGAGAAGGGGTCGTATGTGGAGTGAAAGAGTGAGTGGACGTGAGTGGAGATGGTGAAAGGTGAGAGGAGTGTGTGTGTTGAGGGTTAACATGGCAAGAGGTGTGATGCTATCGCATCCTCCCGATGCGATAGCATCGGGCCATAATCTAGTAGTAGTTATATTCTTGTACATAGGGGGCAGTATTATAGTAGTTATATTCATCTACATAGGGGGAAGTATTATAGTAGTTATACTCTTGTACATAGGGGCAGTATTATAATAGTTATATTCTTGTATATAGGGGGGATTATTATAGGAGTTATATTCTTGTACATAGGGGGCAGTATTATAGTAGTTATATTCTTGTACATAGGGGCAGTATTATAGTAGTTATATTCTTCTACATAGGGGGCAGTATTATAGTAGTTATATTCTTGTACATAGGGGCAGTATTATAGTAGTTATATTCTTGTACATAGGGGGCAGTATTATAGTAGTTATATTCATCTACATAGGGGGAAGTATTATAGTAGTTATATTCTTGTACATAGGGGCAGTATTATAGTAGTTATATTCTTGTATATAGGGGGAAGTATTTTAGTAGTTATATTCTTGTACATAGGGGCAGTATTATAGTAGTTATATTCTTGTACATAGGGGCAGTATTATAGTAGTTATATTCTTGTACATAGGGGGCAGTATTATAGTAGTTATATTCATCTACATAGGGGGAAGTATTATAGTAGTTATATTCTTCTACATAGGGGGCAGTATTATAGTAGTTATATTCTTGTACATAGGGGCAGTATTATAGTAGTTATATTCTTGTACATAGGAGCAGTATTATAGTAGTTATATTCTTGTATATAGGAGCAGTATTATAGTAGTTATATTCTTGTACATAGGGGGAAGTATTATAGTAGTTATATTCTTGTACATAGGGGCAGTATTATAGTAGTTATATTCTTTTATATAGGGGGTAGTATTATAGGAGTTATATTATTGTACATAGGAGTAGTATTATAGTAGTTATATTCTTGTATAGAGGAGCAGTATTATCGCAGTTATATTCTTGTACATAGGGGCAGTATTATAGTAGTCATATTCTTGTACATAGTAGGCAGTATTATAGTAGTTATATTCTTGAACATAGGGGTCAGGGGTGCACATGTCTTTGGTGCAGCCTATGCAGCCGCACAGGGGCCCAGGAGGTAAGGGGGGGCCACTACTTCCTACAAACTAGCAAAAGAACTTCTGTCATAGAAGAACTATTGGACTGCAAAGGGCCCGTATAATGTTCTTGCACAGGGTCCCTTTTCTGTCTGTGTCTGCAACTGATAGGGGTACTATTATAATAGTTATATTCTTGTCTTTAGAGGGCAGTATATGAAATCTGTTCACTATCTGGAAGTTTGAAGAGACAAACACTAACTTTTCAGAAAAAGCTGCTTTTGTAATACTAGTATTTGCCATGTGACACGGGAATGCTTGCTGCACCATTAATACTACTATTAGTCCTTTGTGTAGTTACAATAGGATAATTCTATAAACACATCACAGCCAGCTTTAGATGAAATGGGTAACCACCAGATCTACACACATTTGGAGAAGAGAGCAGATTTCTGAAGTACCCAGCAGTTGACATTCAGACAGTCTGTGGGACTTCTCAGTCTCTGCCAACGAATTCACAAAGACGTCTTTCTGTTGTCGCAAAGCATCTCAGATGCCAGTAACCTATAGACAGTGAAGACATTGAGAAAAATGCGACCTTGCAAAAAAGGAGGGGGCTCTGCTCGTCATCTTCACATTCTGAAATATGCTGCACACTGCACGCTCGATACTGGGGTCAGCCGATAATGGTCTGTATGGGCATGAGAATTAGTTATATGGGTGGCGTCAAATATATTAATGCCAAGGGTCAATATTTAGGATGAATAACATATCTAAAGGAACTAATCCATTATTATTTAAAGGAGTTTAATATGGCTGCTTTCATCCAGAAACAGTGCCACACCAACCTATAGGTCGTGTCTGGTATTGCAGCTCAGCTCCACTGAATTGAATGTGACTGAATTGCAATACCACACACAACCTGTGGACAGGTGTGGCGGTGTTTTTGTTACACCGCGGAAGATATGAATATAAATTCAAGGCTCAAAACCCAAATTTTTGACTTTTTATTGTTTGCAAGCGGTGGTCAGACAATTCCTAAAATTGAGGCCATGGTTTTAGGGTATGTGCACACGTTGCGGATTCTGGTGCGGTGTACAGTACCATTTTAACCAATGCAAAATAAAAAACGCTGTGCACATGCTGAGAAAAATCCGCGTGTAAAAGCAGCGGTTTATTTTCCGCAGCATGTGAATTGTTTTTGCGGATCTGCAGCAGCATACAAATCTCTCTCTCACTCTCTCTCTAAGCACAAGGGACAAAGTTTTAAGCAAATCCGCACAGCCAAAACGCACTAGAATCCGCATCAAGTCTGCTGGAAAACAGCATGCATTTTACCATGCGCTTTCTGCCAAGAGATAGAAAAATCTGCATGCTAATGCACAATGTGTGCACATACCCTTAAAGCTTTATTAAAAAATGGGAACATAGAAATTCCTAAGTTCTCTTGGAAGTGCATGGGAATAGATGAATAGAAATACAACATCAGGTCATCCCACTGCCCTATATCAAGTCCCCACTTTCCTTAAAGGGGTTGTCCGGGCTTTTCACATAATCTCAGTACATATCTGGGCTGCAGAATTATGACAATAAGTAATTTACTTTCTGTCACTAGTTTGCACGGTTTTCTAGATATTCTGAACAAAACATCCAAGGGGGGGGGTGTTATGACTAAGTATGGAATGGACAAGGCAACTGTTAGGTGGATTCATAACTGGCTTAGTGATCGGACCCAAAGAGTGGTCGTAAATGGCTGCACATCCAGTTGGAAGAATGTCTCAAGTGGGGTACCACAGGGCTCTGTCCTGGGCCCTGTATTGTTCAACATATTTATCAATGATTTAGATGAAGGAATTGAGGGTAAACTGATTAAATTTGCTGATGACACAAAGCTAGGAGGGATAGCTAATACTAGAGAAGAGAGAGAGAGGATTCAAAAAGATATAAATAAACTGGAGAAGTGGGCAGCAACTAACAGAATGGTTTTTAACAGGGAAAAATGCAAAGTACTACATCTGGGCAATAAAAATGAAAAAAGCATATACAGAATGGGAGGAATAGGGCTAAGCAACAGCACATGTGAAAAAGACTTGGGTATACTAATAGATCACAGACTGAATATGAGTCAACAGTGTGATGCAGCAGCCAAAAAGGCAAATGCAATTCTAGGATGTATTAACAGAAGCATACAGTCTAGATCACGTGAAGTCATTATTTCCCTCTACTCCTCTTTGGTCAGACCTCATCTGGAATATTGTGTCCAGTTTTGGGCACCACATTTTAAAAAAGACATCAACAAACTGGAGCAAGTTCAGAAAAGAGAGACCAGAATGGTGACCGGTCTGCAAACCCTGTCTTATGAGGAAAGGTTGCAGGATTTGGGAATGTTTAGTTTGAAAAAGAGAAGACTGAGGGGAGACTTAATAGCTGTCTACAAATATCTAAAGGGCTGTCACAATGTAGAAGGATCAACTTTATTCTCATTTGCACAAGGAAAGACTAGAAGCAATGGGATGAAACTGAATGGGAGGAGACACAGATTAGATATTAGAAAAAACTTTTTGACAGTTAGAGTGATCAATGAGTGGAACAAGCTGCCACGAGAAGTGGTGAGTTCTCCTTCAATGGAAGTCTTCAAACAGAGGCTGGACAGACATCTGACTGGGATGATTTAGCGAATCCTGCTTTGAGCAGGGGGTTGGACCAGATGGCCCAGGAGGTCCTTTCCAACTCTACGATTCTATGATTCTATGATTAAATAAGAACTAGTCGTAACCTCCTACTCTACTCCAAACATGCCCTCTATAGCAACAACCCCACCCTCCATAGTTACAGGACCTCCCCGTCCACATGAAGCAGCCGTCATCACACAGTAAGGCTGTGTGCCCACATGCGATTTTTAAGCGTTTTTGCCGCGATTTTCAGCGTGAAAACGCTGCGAAAACGTTTAAAAATCTTGTACAGAACGCACCCCATGCATTCCTACGGCATTCCGCACATGCTGTGCTAATGTTGGGCTTTTTTCCGCGGCGGAATCGCAGCATGCTCATTCTTTTGTGCAAAGAATTGCCCCGATTCCGCACCCATAGGAATGCATGAGAACCGCTTACTTCCCGCATGTGGCTATGCCCACCATGCGCGAAGATAAGCGTCTCATGTGCGGTTGGTACCCACGGTGTGGAGGAGAGGAGACTGTCCTCCAGGTCCTGGGTACCATACCCCTGTAAAAAAAAAGAATAAAAAATTAAAAATCGGGGTATATTTACGTTCCGGTGTCACACGCAGCCTTCCCGGGCCTCAGCGTTCCCAGGAATGCCTTGCAGCAAGGTCCTGTGATGACGTGGTCTCGTGAGATCGCTATAGCAACGCGAGACCAACGTCATCACAGGTCTCGCAAGGCATTGCTGGGAACGCTGAGGCCCGGGATAGCAGCGCGGGACATCGGAAGGTAAATATACCCCGATTTTTTATTTTTTAATTATTTTTTACATTCTTTCTTTTACTATTGATGCCGCATAGGCAGCCTCAATAGTAAAAACCTGGTCACACTTGTCAAACACTATGTTTGATGAGTGTGACCAACCTGTCAATCACATTCCAAGCGATGCCTCAAATCACTTAGAAAGTGCTTGAATATCGCACGTGAAAATCGCGGCAAAAAAAGAAAGAAAGACATCAGTGACACAGAGCTGTCTCATTCACACAGCAGAGGCTTTGTCACAGAACAGATTACATCAGTGACTGCCATCCCCTGTGCAGATTAGAAGCTGCAGAACCCCATCACTGGCCATCACACAGTCTGTTCTCACTGCTGCCAGCAGCCTGGGACAGTGAGGGAAGGAATTACTGATAATGAGTTATGTATTGTAATCATGGAGTGGCCCAGAATACAGGACGATTTTCACTCCTCACTAGTTTCACTTTCCATAGATCACTATTCAGTGTGTGTCTGGGGGAGGAGCAGCTCTCTGCTCTCTGCACTGAGGCTGCTGGAGGGGAAGAATTTGTTACTGTGTGATGAGGGCTGCTTCATGTGGACGGGGAGAGCCTGTAGCTATGGAGGGTGGGGTTGTTGCAATAGAGGGCATGTTTGGAGTAGAGTAGGAGGTTACAACTAGTTCTCATTTCAGTGCCATAACACCCCCCCCTTGGACGTTCTGTTCAGAATATCTAGAAAACCATGCAAACTAGTGACAGAAAGTAAATTACTTATTGTCATAATTCTGCAGCCCAGATATGTACTGAGATTATGTGAAAAGCCCGGACAACCCCTTTAAGCCAGGCGTGCCCTACTGTTTTTTTGTGACAGCACAGGAAAGGTTTTGCAACTTTCAGGAGGTAGATGGTGAAGCCAACCTAATTTAGTTTGAAAGCATGACAGACATGGGAGCAATATTTAGACTATGTGCATGCTCAACAAGAACAGATGGACTAGTGGGCTAGAGTTTAAAGAGGAGTGAAGTGAGAAGCTTAATGAAAAATGGCACTGGCCATATGATTGCCACCACCAGAAAGCCCCAAAGAAGTATGAAAAAAGGTGGAGAAGGAGTATATACACTACCATTCAAAAGTTTAGGGTCACTTAGAAATTTCCTTATTTTTGAAAGAAAAGCAGTTTTTTCCAATGAAGCTAACATTAAATGAATCAGAAATACACTCTATACATTATTAATGTGGTAAATGAGTATTCTAGCTGCAAATGTCTGGTTTGTGATGCAATATCTTCATTGCTGTATAGAGGCCCATTTCCAATAACCATCACTCCAGTGTTCTTATGGTACTTTATGTTTGCTAACTGTGTAAGAAGGATAAAAGATGGTTAGAATACCCTTGAAAACCCTTGTGCAAGTATGTTAGCACAGCTGAAAACAGTTTGGCTGATTAGAGAAGCTATAAAAATGACCAGTTGAGAATCTGAAGCATTACATTTGTTGGTTCCATTAAACTCTCAAAATGGACAGAAAAAAAGAACTTTCATGTGAAACTCGACAGTCTATTCTTTTTCTTAGAAATGAAGGCTATTCCATGCGAGAAATTGCCAAGAAACTGAAGATTTCCTACAACGGCGTGTACTACTCCCTTCAGAGGAGATCACAAACAGGCTCTAACCAGAGTAGAAAGAGAAGTGGGAGGCCCCGCTGCACAACTGAGCAACAAGACAAGTACATTAGAGTCTATAGTTTGAGAAATCGATGCCTCACAGGTCCTCAACTGGCAGCTTCATTAAATAGTACTTGCAAAGCATCAGTGTCAACGTCTATAGTGAAGAGGCGACTCCGGGATGCTGGCCTTCAGGGCAGAGTGGCAAAAAAAAGCCATATCTGAGACTGGCTAATAAAAGGAAAAGATTAATATGGGCAAAAGAACACAGATATTGGACAGAGGAAGATTGGAAAAAAGTGTTATGGACAGACGAATCCAAGTTTGAGGTGTTTGGATCACAGAGAAGAACATTTGTGAGACGCAGAACAACTGAACAGATGCTGGAAGAGTGCAAGATGCCATCTGTCAACCATGGTGGAGGTAATGTAATGGGGTTGCTTTGGTACTGGTAAAGTGGGAGATTTGTACTGCATTTTGCAACGCCATGCCATACCCTGTGGACAGCACTTGATTGGAGCCAGTTTCATCCTACAACAGGACAATGACCCAAAACACACCTCCAAATTATGCAAGAACTATTTAGGGAAGAAGCAGGCAGCTGGTATTCTATCTGTAATGGAGTGGCCAGCGCAGTCACCAGATCTCAACCACATTGAGCTGTTGTGGGAGCAGCTTGACCGTATGGTACGCAAAAAGTGCCCATCAAGGCAAACCAACTTGTGGGAGGGGCTTCTGGAAGCATGGGGTGACATTTCTGCAGATTACCTCAGAAAATAAACTGTTAGAATGCCAAAGGTCTGCAATGCTGTAATTGCTGCAAAGGGAGCATTCTTTGACAAAAGCAAAGTTTGAATGAGAAAATTATTTCAAATAAAAATCTTTTTATATATACATACATACACACACACACAGAGTTGTCCTGCTGGGCTAGGGTTTAGAGCAGGGAAGAAGCAAGGACACCTTGGAAAAATGGCACTGGCATCTTCATTGGTACCACCAGAAAGCCTAAGGCAAGAATGACCAAAAAACCAAGAGGGAACAAAGATGAATGACAAAAACTGAACATAGGACAGGTGAACTGGTGGGCTAGAGTTTAGAATGAGGATGAAGGGAGGAGCTTAAGAAAAATGGCATGGTGACATGGCTTTTACTACCAAAAAGCCTCAAACAGGTGTGAAAAAATGTAGAAAGGTAGGAGAGGAGTGGCCATGAAGGACAAAGGCTGGATGAAGGATCATTGAACTGGTGGGCTTGGGTTTAGAGCAAGGAGGAAGGAAGGATGGTAAAGAAAAATGTCAAAAGCCTGAGAGAAGTGTGAATAGACAGTAGAAAGGTGAGATGAAAGGTAGGACTGGAAAAATACAGGTGAATTGATAGGCTAGAGTTTAGAGCAGGGATGAGGCTTTACCCATCAGATATCCTGAGAGAAGTGTGACTAGAACAGTAAAAAGTTGGGAAGTTTGTGGAGATAAGACAGTTGGACAGATGGGCTAGGGATTAGAGAAGGGATAAAGGGAGGGGCATAAGGAATAATGGAAGTGTTTACATGGCTGAAACCACTAGAAAGCCTGAGAGAGGTGTTAATGTACAGTAGAAAAGTGGGAAGAAAGTGGAGTTAAAGAGGATAGACTGGATGATGGATGTATGGACTTGTGGGCTAGAGTTTAGCGAAGGGACAAATGTAACTGTTTAAGGAATATTTTCAAAGGCCACATGCCTTGTACCACCTGAAATACAAATCAGGGTGTTAATAGAACGGTAGAAAGGTGGGGAGGGATGGCAATAAAGAACTGGTGGGTTAGGGTTTAGAGCAGGCTTAAAGGGGATTTGTAGGGCAGCAAACACAGGAGCGGCATACGTAGTTAATGTCGTTTGGTAGGGATGCCACACAGCTTCTTGGAGGACCAACTCATTGCAAGTGGGCATGAGTGGCTTTAAAAGTAAGCACCCAGAAAGGTTCAGCACCAGACAAGCAGTGATGTGGAAGAAAGGTGTGGAACAGCTGAGCAGTGGAGTGTCCTGATTACTTGGGCAACTATAAAATGTTTTTGCCAAAGGGACTGTCTCATGAGTTTATCATGGGTTGGCTCTTAGAGGGAGTGCACCAGTTATGCATGAAGCCGACGGTTCTATGACTACGTAAACTGGGAAACCTGCCATTGGACTTTTCCTTCATTTTTCTCTTTCCTCCTGTGTTGATTGTTTATGTAGTGTGAACGTTGAGATGGAACGGACATCTCTTCCCAGATAAGAGGAGAGTACGTGTACAGGAGGGGGGTTCTTGGCACACTGCCCTTCGTTCACGGCTTCCTGTTTCCTCTCTATCGCAGGCTGGGTCCTGTTTATATTTCGCCTGACATGGAAGATGTGTGCGCTGGCTGCAGCTTACCCAGGAAGCCAACCATGGGTAGCGCCATGGGAAATTCCAGCGTCCGTGGCAGAAAGATTAAATGAGAAGTGCCAGGCAGATGTTCAGTCGTGAACCCAAGGACTTCCGCTCTCCTTAGGGTCAAATAACACCCCCATAACTGCTGGTGTACGACCAAATAAAACGCCATCTATGACTTACCCTGATACTATAGAAACACGACAGCCATGTAATTGATTACTCATTGCTGCCAATATTCACGCATTTTTTCCTTGGAAATCCTCCAGCTTTTTAGTATGTAACAAATATAACAAGTTTCCACGTTTTATAGGGTTGTGTGCGAGTGAATGTGTCATTCAACTGAAAAGTAAAAAACTAACACACGACCTGCCCTGTCATGGGGATACCACGAAATCCTGCACTTATTAGAACTGGTTCATCATTCAATTAAACAGTGCTGGTTTTCCTTGCTCTGTCATTGCAAGGGTTAAACAGTTCAGTTGATCTCCTGGAACTCTCCATCCTGAATTGCCTCGGCTGCTCTGTGTTGGCCACTCCCCTCTGGTATATATGCTCACCACTGGCACTTGGGAATTGCCAGTAATAGTTCTTACTTCCTGGTTAGGTGTTGGAGGAGAAATTTAGTGTTTGGAGTAGGTGAGTGGTGAGTTTTTCAGATTTCTGCTTGGAGTTCGTTGGCATGCTTATCCTCATGTTCTCCTATTTGATTTTTCCTTCCCTGTGTTCCACTCTATTGTTTCCCTAGTATATTTGTACGATTGTAGTTTTCTTTCATCCCTGTTTGTCTTCCCTTGTCTATCTGGTTAGTATAATCCTATACACTTCAGTTTCACACCTCCCTGGGTGGAGAGGGGACAGAAAAGGTTTAAGATAGGAGCATAATAAAGTATGTGACCTCGACATCTCCACCTTCCGGGGTAATGCGGGGGACAGGGCTAGATTAGGGCACCCCCTAGTTCGAGGGTTCAAGTAATGCGCCCACCGTCCCTAGTCACTACGTGACATTGTCACTGGCTGTACCTTTTTGGATCCATTATGGATCCTCTGGCTTCTCTGGCAGGGCAGCTACAACAATTTGGCATGGAGGAGGCAGACTTGTGCTCTGTGGCTTTACAGCACCCACTATCTACAGGCTTAGTGCCCTCGGCTCCATGGCAATCCATGGTGGAGCCAAGATCGTTCTGCCAGATGGGTTCTCTGTGGGTCTGGATAAGTTAGTAGCTTTGAGGGAGGCCTGCAAACTTTATTTGAGTACAGTTAAGAAAATTCCAGAAATGATACATATATAGGTAGAAAATAATTGCATCATGTGACTATTCCTATCTGAATTTATCAGTGAAGCAGTAAACAGAGAAACTCCTGATAACATATAGAACTAAAGAAAGATGGCATGCTGACTTTATAAGTATGAACAAATATTTTTTTATTTATTCAAAATCAATAATAAAGAAAATATATACAGGGTGTACATCAAAGCACATCAAAGTAATTGGGCTGCCATAGTACAGAGGAATAATTTGAAACATATAAAAGTGTGGAAAATCAAGCATATAGAAATGCACCACCTCAGGAGAGGGGAGAATCACCGCAAAAAAAGAAAAAGTTATCAGTATAACTCCGGTACATCCATGTCCTTATCAATATACTTATCCCAAGGGAGATGATATAACGGTAACTCAAATAGATAAATCTATAGTGCATATTAAATCAGTGCATATTCCTCTGAGGACATAACTTGCCCATATTTGAGGTGCAAATGCAAATCAATGTTCCACTGGGACTGCCCCGACGCGCGTTTTGCTTTCGTTTTCTCACAGGGGTCTCTGGAGGCGGCCATGTCTTTAGATATGCATGTGACAAGAGAAACTTCAATTTTCAGTAGGTCAGGGATCAATGGAACCTAGGGAGGAGTCTACCGAGGAACTCATTCAGTTGGGGGGACAACTTGTTTTACCAGCCCTCCTGCAGTTTGGCACAAAGAGGGAGTGTGTTTTTTCAGTGGTAAGAAGGGTCGTTTTGTTGGTACCTGACCATTTCCACTTAATCGCAAACAACTTCTGTAAAACTAAGGAGCCAGGATTGCTGGGAAGTTAGCAACCCGGGTGTACATATTACCTCTGTTGGTAGGTAATAATTCTTTTTCCCGGCCAAGATCCATTTTGGAGAAAGAAAGGTGGTTATCTCAGCATTTTTGCACATTGGGGCTGGGTGTAATCTGATTGACACCCAGTTCATCCAAGACCGGAGTCTCAATCCACATAAATTGTCTAGACCTATACTTACAACTATAATCCCTATCAATTCTGCACCCTTGAGCCAGGGGTATTTTGCTCAGGTCATTCAGAGAGATACATCTGCAGGTAGGAGCCATGCACGTGGAATCAATCGTTACGTAATAGAGGCATCAACCTCTCCTGTGATTCCGGGACAACCTTGGCTTACATTGCATAATCCTGTGGGGGGCTGGCAGACATGGAATGTAGTGGAGTGAGTACTGTCAAAGACAGTTTAGGCACCCATTAAGCCAGGGTTGATACCCAGTCTCTGTCGGAAAACCTGTTTGATTTTGCAAACGTGTTCTCACAACAGGGGTGTCAATAGCTTCCTCCTCATCGTCCTTATGATTGAGCCAGTAATTTAATTGCCAAGGCCAAATTGCTTAAGAGCACACTGTATAATGCTTCAGATCTAGAAAGGTAGTCCATGAAGGACTATATTTCAGGAAGTCTGGCTAATGGTCATATCAGAACTTCCTCATCTCTCGTTGCAGCAGAGTTTTTCTTTGTGAAGAGAAAAGACAGGGGTGGTACACTCCTGCCTAGATTTCCGTTAACTAAATAGGATCACGGTTTGGGATCCATATTCTCTCCCCCTTATTCCGAACCTCTTTAACCGCTTCGTGACCGCTGACGGTGGATAAACGTTGACGCTAGCAGGGCTTTGGTTTGTAGGCGGTTTTGAGCTGTTTGGGACCCCCACGTACCTTATAACGAGGGGATCCCGGTGCACAATGTTTCCTGTGACCCCCGACCTCATCGAGACCTGATTGGTTCAGGTCCTTATGACGTCAGCGTCACACCAGCCAATGAGAGAGATCACTGGGAAAGTTGTAGTAACGAACTTTCCCGGTGATCTGCCTCATAATAACACTGTTTCTCCTCTGATCACCTGTCAGAGAGAGAACAGTGTGACAAGTGCTGCTGGCAACAGTTGTGCCAGTCAGCGATCTTGTCATAAAGTAAAAAAAAAAAACAGATACTGCAGGTTAGGGTTAGTGCTATAGTTAGAGTTACTGTTATAGTTAGGGTTACTGATAGGGTTACTGTTAGGGTTAGGGTAAGTGTTAGGGTTACTGTTAGTGTTAGGGTTACTGTAAGGGTTAGTGCTATAGTTAGGGTTACTGTTAGGATAAAGTTAGGGTTATTGTTAGAGTTAGGGTTAGTTTTACTGTTAGGCTAAAGTTAGGGTTACTGTTAGAGTTAGGGTTAGTTTTACTGTTAGGCTAAAGTTAGGGTTACTGTTAGGGTTAGGGTTACTGTTAGGCTAAAGTTAGGGTTATTGTTAGGCTAAAGTTAGGGTTATTTTTAGGCTGAATTTAGGGTTATTATTAGGCTAAAGTTAGGGTTAGGCTAAAGTTAGGGTTAGGCTAAAGTTAGGGTTATTGTTAGGCTAAATTTAGGGTTAGGCTAAAGCTAGGCTTAGGCTAAAGTTAGGGATAGGCTAAAGTTAGGGTTATTGTTAGGCTAAATTTAGGGTTAGGCTAAAGCTAGGCTTAGGCTAAAGTTAGGGTTAGGCTAAAGTTAGAGTTAGGATTAGGCTAAAGTTAGGGCTAGTGTTAGGCTAAAGTTAGGGTAAGGGTTGGGATTAGGGCTAAGGGTGTGTTAGGGTTATTTTTGTGGTTAGTGTTATGGTTAGGGTTGGGATTAGGGTTAGGGGTGTTTTGGGGTTAGTGTTATGGTTGAATTAGGGTTAGGGGTGTGTTGGTGTTAGGGTTGTGGTTAGGGTTATGGCTAGAGTTAGGATTACGGCTATGGGTGTGTTGGGGTTAGGGTTGGAATTAGAATTGGGGGGTTTCCACTATTTAGGCACATCAGGGGCTCTCCAAATGCGACATGGCATCTGATCTCAATTCCAGCCAATTCTGCATTGAAAAAGTCAAACGGTGCTCCTTCCCTTCCGAACTCTGCTGTGCGCAGTAGTTTACCCTTACATATGAGGTATCGGTGTACTCAGGACAAATTACACAACAACTTTGGTGGGTCTAATTTGTCCTGTTACCCTTAGCAAAATAAAAATTTGGAGGCGAAAGTATTATTTTTGTGGAAAACACCAAGGTTACTTACCGGTAGCCGGTTTTTCCAGAGCCCATGATGGCACACATGAGAGGGGATCCGCCCCGCCAGGACAGGAACCCTACTGAAGATAAAAGGGCGGTACTTCTCCCTCGCTTCAGTTGGTTTACAGAGCATGAGAGGCCCCCCCTGGTTAGTACACATGATAAAACTATCACCACATTATATTTAACTAAAAAAGCACCTAAACTATAGTGCACACCAAAGGAGTGATAAGGGGGGGAAATATACAGGTGCCGTCATGGGCTCCGGAAAAATCGGCTACTTGTAAGTAACCTTGGTGTTTTCCCGTCTCCCATGACGGCACACATGAGAGACTTTTGTAGAATAAGACACCTTAGGGAGGGACCACCGCTTGTAGCACCCTTCTACCAAAGGTTAGGTCAGTAGAGGAAGATAGATCAAGTCAGTAGTGCTTAAAAAAGGTCGAAGGTGAGGACCAAGTAGCGACTTTACAAATCTGCTCAATCGATACCTCAGCCTTCTCTGCCCAGGAGGTAGCCACGGCTCTGGTGGAGTGAGCCATGATGCCTTCTGGAACCGGAGCGCCACTTGCAGAGTAGGCTAACATAATGGCCTCCCTGATCCATCTGGCAATGGTACTTTTAGCTACCCCATACCCTTTTCTACTACCCTGAAAAGCTATAAACAGGGATTGATCTTTCCTCCACTGGCTAGTTGTTGACATATATTGTAATATGGCTCTCCTTACGTCCAATGTATGGAACTTTTGCTCCCCAGGGTTTCTAGGATTATTACAGAAAGATGGCAAGGAGATCTCTTGAGTCCTATGAAACTTTTGGACCACCTTGGGGAGGTAGGCCGGGTCTGGTCTTAGAACCACTTGGTCATCCAAGATCTGCGTATATGGAGGGCATATAGACAGAGCTTGTAGGTCGCTCACTCTACGGGCCGATGTTAAGGCTACCAATAATACCGTTTTAAGTGTGAGTAGTTTTGGTGACAGCTCTTGTAATTGTTCAAAGGGATCTTTGGTTAAAGCCTCTAAGACTACATTCAGGTCCCAGGGTGGTATCTTTGGGATAATGACCGGCCTCGACCTGCCACAGGACTTTATGAACCGGGACACCCACCTATTGGCTGCTAGGTTGCAGTTATATAGGGCCCCCAGAGCTGAGACTTGGTCCTTGAGGGTGTTAGTGGCTAACCCGAGTTGCAGCCCCGACTGTAGGAATTCTAGGATAGGTCCCACTGGAGCTACATCCTCTAAAGGTTCCCCCAGGAAGTCTAGGAACTTTTTCCACGTTCTACCGTAGATTTGGGATGTTATAGGTTTCCTACTCTTCAACAGGGTGGAGACCAACCCTGGTGAGAAACCCTGGCGATTCAGTAGCGCCCTCTCAAATTCATGGCTGCCAGATGGAAGCCCTTCACCTGAGAGTGGACCACTGGTCCCTGGGAAAGCAGGTCTGGAACCTCCGGTAAGATCCATGGATCTGTCACTGATATGAGTCTCAGAAGGGAGAACCAAGACCTCCTCGGCCATAATGGAGCTATAAGAATTATTCTTGCTCGATCCTCCCTGATTTTCTGGACTACTACAGGGATCATTGTTATCGGGGGGAATGCATAGGCCAGGGCGAACTTCCAGGGTATTTGTAGGGCATCTACTGCGAAGGGACTTTCTCTTGGATTCAGTGAGCAGAACTTCCTGACCTTCCTGTTGTGTGAGGTGGCGAACAGGTCTATTTCCGGCTTGCCCCAAGCTAGAACTATTTGTTGGAAGATTTGGGGGTTTAGGGACCATTCCCCCTGTCTTAGGTGCCTGTGACTCAGGAAGTCTGCTTGTGTGTTTTTGACCCCCTTTATATGCAGTGCCGTTATGGATAACAGATGTTGTTCTGCTAAATGGAAAAGTAGATTTGATACTTCCATGAGGCCCCGAGATCTTGTTCCCCCCTGGTGGTTGATGTAAGCTACCACTGCACAATTGTCGGTCATGACCCGAGTGTGGCGGCCCCGTAGCAAGGGGAGAAAATGTTTCACGGCTTTCTCTAATGCCCATAGTTCTTTTACATTTGAACCGTGACCCTTTTCTAGCGAGGACCAGTTTCCCTGTATCGAGTGGGATCTCAGGTGTGCTCCCCACCCTGTGGCACTTGCGTCGGTTGTAATGATGTCCTCGACTGGTTTCTGCCACGGGACACTGGCTGTTAGATGCTCTTCTACAGTCCACCAGAGTAGGGAATTTCTTACCTCCATGGAGAGACATAGTTCGCCCTCTAAACTCCCTTTTAATTGTTTCTGCGCTGACAGAACTTCCCACTGCAGATGTCTTAACTGGTACTGTGCCCATGCTACTGCGGGTATGCATGATGTCAACGAGCCTAAAAGGGACATTGCGTTCCTCAGTGTCATAGCCGGCTTTTGTATTGCTGTGCGAGCTAGGCCCCTTATCTTGGTCACTTTGTTCTCTGTTAGGAGGCAGCGCTGTCGCTTGGAGTCCAGTATTAACCCTAGGAAGGATTGCACTTTTACTGGTGTTAATCTAGACTTGGGGGCGTTTACTATCCATTCTAGCCCTATTAAAGTTAGAATCATAGAATCATAGAATCGTAGAGTTGGAAGGGACCTCCTGGGCCATCTGGTCCAACCCCCTGCTCAAAGCAGGATTCGCTAAATCATCCCAGTCAGATGTCTGTCCAGCCTCTGTTTGAAGACTTCCATTGAAGGAGAACTCACCACTTCTCGTGGCAGCCTGTTCCACTCATTGATCACTCTAACTGTCAAAAAGTTTTTTCTAATATCTAATCTGTGTCTCCTCCCATTCAGTTTCATCCCATTGCTTCTAGTCTTTCCTTGTGCAAATGAGAATAAAGTTGATCCTTCTACAATGTGACAGCCCTTGAGATATTTGTAGACAGCTATTAAGTCTCCTCTCAGTCTTCTCTTTTGCAAACTAAACATTCCCAAATCCTGCAACCTTTCCTCATAAGACAGGGTTTGCAGTCCGGTCACCATTCTGGTCGCTCTTTTCTGAACTTGCTCCAGTTTGTTGATGTCTTTTTTAAAATGTGGTGCCCAAAACTGGACACAATATTCCAGATGAGGTCTGACCAAAGAGGAGTAGAGGGAAATAATGACTTCACGTGATCTAGACTGTATGCTTCTGTTAATACATCCTAGAATTGCATTTGCCTTTTTTGCTGCTGCATCACACTGTTGACTCATATTCAGTCTGTGATCTATTAGTATACCCAAGTCTTTTTCACATGTGCTGTCACTTAGCCCTATTCCTCCCATTCTATATATGCTTTTTTCATTTTTATTGCCCAGATGTAGTACTTTGCATTTCTCCCTGTTAAAAACCATTCTGTTAGTTGCTGCCCACTTCTCCAGTTTATTTAAATCTTTTTGAATCCTCTCTCTCTCTTCTCTAGTATTAGCTATCCCTCCTAGCTCTGTGTCATCAGCAAATTTAATCAGTTTACCCTCAATTCCTTCATCTAAATCGTTGATAAAGATGTTGAACAATACAGGGCCCAGGACAGAGCCCTGTGGTACCCCACTTGAGACATTCTTCCAACTGGATGTGCAGCCATTTACGACCACTCTTTGGGTCCGATCACTAAGCCAGTTATGAATCCACCTAACAGTTGCCTTGTCCATTCCATACTTAGTCATTTTTTCAATAAGGATTGTATGAGAGACTTTGTCAAATGCTTTGCTGAAGTCAAGATATACTATATCTACAGCATTTCCCTGATCCACCCAATCAGTGATTCCGTCATAGAAGGAAATTAAGTTAGTATGACATGACTTATTAGTTACAAACCCATGCTGACTCTGTTTAATCACTTCATTCTTATCCAGGTATTGACATACATGTTGTTTAATAATTTGTTCAAAGATCTTTCCTGGTATAGAAGTCAGACTCACCGGCCTATAGTTGCCTGGGTCCACCTTCTTCCCCTTTTTGAAGATAGGAACAACATTTGCTCTTCTCCAGTCTTCTGGCACTTCTCCTGTTCTCCAAGAATTTTCAAAGATTATGGAGAGGGGTTCAAAAATTTCTTCTGCTATCTCCTTCAGTACTCTGGGGTGTAATTCATCTGGACCTGGAGACTTGAATTCATTTAGGTTAGCTAAGTGTTTCCTCACTATCTTTCTGTTTATAGATATCCTGGATTCTTCTATTCCCTTAATAGGACAGTGAATAACAGTTGATGTTACATTTCCTTTCTGAGAGAAAACAGATGCAAAATAGGAATTTAAAAGTTCAGCCTTCTCAACATCCTGTCTTACCATTTCATCATTTTCATCCTGTAAAAACCCTATAGCATCTTTGACTTTTCTTTTACTTTTGACATATTCCCAAAATCCTTTATTATTGCTTTTGACATCTCTTGCAAGCCTCAATTCATTTTCAGCTTTGGATAATCTGATTTGTGCCCTGCAGGTTCTGCAGACAGCATTATATTCTTCTTTAGATATGCCTCCCTCTTTCCATTTTATAAACATTTTTTTCTTCCTTTTTAGCATGTGCTTAAGTTCTGTGTTCATCCATCCTGGTTTCTTTAAATGCTTCCTATTCTTCCCTCTTTTCGGAATTGTTAACAACTGTGCTTTGAGAATTTCATTTTTCAAGATTTCCCATCCTTCCTGGACATTTTTGTCTTTAAGGATATCCAGCCATTGGATCCCTCCAATTCTCTTTCTGAATCCCTTAAAATCTGCCTTTCTGAAATCTAACCTTGACGTCTGAGTCTTCACAGGTCTTCCGCCTCTAGTTATCCAAAATTCTAAAATAGCATGGTCGCTACCTCCTAGGGTCCCAGGCACTTTTACCTCCTCAACCATTTCCTCCCTGTTTATAAGGATTAGATCCAAGGTAGCAGTTCCCCTTGTTTTCTCCCTTACCTTTTGGAAGATAAAGTTGTCAGCAAGAGAGGATAAGAATTTCCTTGACCTGTTAGTTTTGCCTGAGAGAGATTCCCAACAAATGTCTGGATAGTTGAAATCTCCCATGACAACTATGTCATATTTTTTGGAGAACTTGGCCATTTGATGCATAAAGAGTTCATCCATATCTTCAGCTTGCACAGGCGGCCTGTAGTAAATGCCTACAATGGTGTCCTTTCCATTGTTCTGTCCTTGTATTCTTACCCAAACAGTTTCCACAGAACTCCCAGTCTCTGAAGCTTCAATCTCTGTGCAGATATACACGTTTCTAACATACAATGCGACACCCCCTCCTCGTTTATCAAGTCTGTTTCTTGCAAATAAGTTGTATCCTTCTAGTCTTGTATTCCAATCATATGTATTGTCCCACCAAGTTTCAGTGATTCCAATGACGACATATTTCTTTTCCTGTGTTAGTAGTTCCAATTCTCCTTGTTTGTTGCCCATGCTTTGTGCATTAGTATAGAAACATTTTAGTTTGTGATTGGTTTCTCTTTCTCCAATATTTTTATTAATTAGATTATTTCGTCTTTGTTCTTCCTTTCCACTTCTAATAGCAGAGTTCTCAATAGCATTTGTCAGGTGTATGGCTTTTTCTGGTCTTTTGCTTCCCTTCCCATGTTGTTCTAGTTTAAAGCTCTCCTTACAAGTGTAGCAAGGCGACTTCCAAATACATGCTTTCCAGTCTTCGTAAGGTGCACCCCATCTCTAGCAAGTAGTCCATCGTATAAGTAGTTCACTCCGTGATCCAGAAATCCAAATCGTTGCTGACGGCACCATCGACGTAGCCAGTTGTTCACCTGCAGAATCTTATTCCACCTCCTTGTTCCATGGCCATCCACTGGGAGGATGGAAGAGAAGACCACCTGCGCTCCCAGTTCTTTCACTTTCTTGCCTAAGTCTTCAAAGTCTCTGCAGATGGTTTCCAGGTCGTTTCTTGCCGTGTCATTTGTCCCCACATGTAGTAGCAGGAATGGGTAGTCATCTGTAGGTCTGAAGAGTCCTGATATCCTGTCAGACACATCTTTAATTTTTGTACCTGGAAGACAGCACATTTCTCTTGAAGTTATATCCGGTCTGCAGATAGCGGCCTCTGTTCCTCTCAACAGGGAATCCCCCATGACCACCACTCTCCGTTTCTTCTTCACAACATTTTTCTTTCTCCATCCAGGAGGACTCTGAAGGCGTACAAGGTTGCTGTTTGTTGGCAAAGTCTTACCCTGATGTATTTCTTCATCGTTTTCCTGCGTGAGAGCCTGGTACTGGTTTCTGAGCAGTATGGGTGCTGACTGCCTCCTGATCCTCCTGCTTCTCTGGGTCACATGTCTCCATTCCTCTGTTTCTTCAGGTGCATTTCGAATTTCTTCTCTTTCTGTAACATGAAGAGATAATTCTGCTCTGTCCAAGAACTCTTCACCTTCCTTAATGATCTTCAACGTAGCTAACCTCTCTTCGAGATTTTGCAACTTTTCCTCCAACAGGGACACAAGCTTGCATTTGTGGCATGTGAAGTTTGGCTTTTCCACTGGTAAATCTGTGAACATGTAGCAAGAAATGCAGCTCACCAAATGGCTCCTGGCCTCTTCCATCTTGAGATTTCTTAAAAACGATTAAAGATGAGCCAAAATTTTTTCCGATTTCCTCTTTTCAGCTGCAACGGCCAAAACCCAGTGATCGTTGAGCTCGCGGAGACTCTTCACTTATCCCAGAAGGCACTGGGAATATGCAAATGATCTCCTCAAGACTCTTCCCCTGGTTTTCCAATTTCCTCTTTTCAGCTGCAACGGCCAAAACCCAGTGATCGTTGAGCTCGCGGAGACTCTTCACTTATCCCAGAAGGCACTGGGAATATGCAAATGATGTCCTCAAGACTCTTCCCCTGGTTTTCCAATTTCCTCTTCTCAGCTGCAACGGCCAAAACCCAGTGATCATTGAGCTCGCGGAGACTCTTCACTTATCCCAGAAGGCACTGGGAATATGCAAATGATCTCCTCAAGACTCTTCCCCTGGTTTTCCGATTTCCTCTTTTCAGCTGCAACGGCCAAAACCCAGTGATCGTTGAGCTCGCGGAGACTCTTCACTTATCCCAGAAGGCACTGGGAATATGCAAATGATCTCCTCAAGACTCTTCCCCTGGTTTTCCGATTTCCTCTTTTCAGCTGCAACGGCCAAAACAAAGTGATCGTTGAGCTCGCGGAGACTCTTCACTTATCCCAGAAGGCACTGGGAATATGCAAATGATGTCCTCAAGACTCTTCCCCTGGTTTTCCGATTTCCTCTTTTCAGCTGCAACGGCCAAAACCCAGTGATCGTTGAGCTCGCGGAGACTCTTCACTTATCCCAGAAGGCACTGGGAATATGCAAATGATCTCCTCAAGACTCTTGCCCTGGTTTTCCGATTTCCTCTTTTCAGCTGCAACGGCCAAAACCCAGTGATCGTTGAGCTCGAGGAGACTCTTCACTTATCCCAGAAGGCACTGGGAATATGCAAATGATCTCCTCAAGACTCTTCCCCTGGTTTTGATAGTAGGCATCTTTTAAGTCTATCACTGCCATGAGGCAGTGCTGGAACAGGATCTTTGTGGCCGTATTGATTGACTCCATTTTGAAGGAGCAATTGTCTACCCACTGATTAAGTCTCTTCAGGTTGACTATGGTCCTCCAAGAGCCGTCTGGCTTTTGTATTAAAAAGAGGGGGGAGTAAAACCCCCTTCCTTTCTCTTGAACTGGGATGTCCTGTAGGACTTGTTTTTGCACTAGTCCCAAGACTTCCGTCTCCAGGGCCAGTTGTTGGTCTTGGGCTTTCCTTCGGGGTGTCATTATAAAGGTGCGCCTGGGCGGACGCGTGAATTTTATTTTTAAACCGTCCTTGAATATGCTTAGAACCCATGTCCTGGGGGAGATATTTGCCCAGGTGGAAAGGAAGAGAGAAAGCCTTTCCCCTACCTCCGACATGATGTCATTGGGGAGATTTTTGGAGGAAGAAGAGGGCCCTTTAAACATATGGCCCGATCCTCTCCTTTCTTTAAAGTCCCAATTTTTCCTATCTCCCGGCGGACGACCCCTGTTAAATATTCTCTTCCGAAAGGGCTGCTTTTTGGCTTCTCACGGAAATCGGGGAAAGCCTTTCTTCCTATCCCCCGCATGCTCCAAAATTTCCTCTAGTTTTTTCCTGAAGAGGAATTGGCCGTCACATGGAATGGAACATAGTCTATGATGGCAAATCCACTGGACAGCCTTTAAGCCACAGGGCTCGTCTTGCCGCATTTGACAAGCTTGCCGCTCTGGCTGTTAATCTCGCAGAATCTGCTGAGGTATCTGCTAGGAAAGCCGCTGCTCCATGTACCAGTGTCAGATTAGACAGTATTTTGTCCCTAGGCACTCTATCCCTGATCTGGTCCTCTATTTGTTGTAGCCAGACCATGAGGGCACGAGCGGTACAAGTACCAGCTATTGCCGGTTTCAATCCACCTGCCGATGCTTCCCAGATATGCTTCAGGAACCCATCTGCCTTTTTATCAAGTGGGTCTTTCAGCACGCCAGAGTCTTCTAATGGTAAAGATACCTTTTTTGAGGATTTAGCTATGGCACCATCAATTTTTGGGACTTTTTCCCAGATTTCTGAGTCTTTTTGTTCAAAGGGGAACCTCCTTTTCGATGTAGAAGGTAAGGCACCCAACCTCTCAGGTTTTTTCCATTCCCTGTCAATTAAAGCCTTTATCTTATCATTTACAGGGAAGGTGTGTTTTTTCCCTTTCCTCCAGTCCTCCAAACATAACATCCTCCAATGATTTAGGAGTCTTTTCCTCTTTAAGGCCCAATGTAGACCTGACAGCTTTGACCAGCTTTTCTATGTCCTCTTTTGGGAAACACGGATGGCCCCCTATATCGCTGTCCGAGGAGGATTCTGAGGACTGAGTCGAGGATCAGGAGGTGGAGGGGGACAGGGATCTTTCCCGACCTTTCTGCCCTAGCGAGGCCTCTGAATCAGAATTCCTTTTGTGGCTTCTTTTACCCGTCTTCATAAGGGCTGCCTTTAGAGAGCCTTTCACCTCCTCTTTTATCACAGCCCTAAGGCTAGTCACCAAATCAGGGATTTCCTCCCGTATGGTTTTGTTTATACAGTCAGCGCAGAGGTCTTTCTGCCACTGATCTGCCAGCGGGTCTCTGCATAGGCCGCATTCTCTATTCTTTGTTTTGCCGCTAGACTTCCTCGACCCCTAGTGATCAAACAGAAAAATGGAACCCCGTTACCATAAGGGTGACATTCGCATAGATCACTCACCACCGCTGTCAATCAAGGGTACCGATCTCGGAGGCTCCTCAGATGCACTCGTGACGTTTTTTCTGGACATCTCATAGTCATGCCGGTCGCGTTTACGACTGCCACTCCCACCACTCGAGTAGCTGCTCCTAGTATGCTGGCGGATCAGCACGGCATCTGGCGAGAGCTCTTGCTAATGCTGCCGCTATCGCTGCCGCTGCTCTTCTTGCCCCACTTCCATTGTGATAGTTCTGGGCATGAGTGCATCTTCTGTGGTCATCCCTCTATATGAGAGGGATCCACTGCACTCTCCGCCTCCCCCCCACCACGCTGCCAGGCTGATCTTTTACCGGCCGGCATTTTTTTATGGGCGCCATCATCTTGAATCCGGTGCCGCCCCCGACGTCACGCGGGCACGCCCATTCCCAGCGTGCCTTGCGCGTGACGTCAGAGGGGCCCGATCTGGAAGTAGCCGCCCCTCCTGGATGCACTGGATGCCGGTAGAGGGAGGAGGGTGGCGCGGAAGCCACGGAAGAGCCTCAGGACCGTTAACCGTGTTGCCCCAATGCCCGCTCGAACGCTGAGCCCCGGGGGACCCGCGGACGGCGCTTCCACCCCACCCAGTGCACAGGCTCTGCCTGTTCTTCCACGCTAGCACGGGGGTGGGCAGGTATGCAGTCTTTGGACCGCGGTATTCAGCACACGGGTCTCTGTCAGGACAGGAAATCCAACTGAAGCGAGGGAGAGGTACCGCCCTTTTATCTTCAGTAGGGTTCCTGTCCTGGCGGGACAGATCCCCTCTCGTGGGTGCCGTCATGGGAGACGGGGAAAAATTGATTTTTTTCTTTTCACGGCTCTACGTTATAAACTTCTGTGAAGTTCTGTGGGTATTTTCTGTCATATTGACCCCCCAAACCCACTTAAAATGTGAGGTGGTCCCTAAAAAAATGGTGTTGGAAAAATGAGACATCGCTTTCAACTTTTAACTCCTAACCAAAAAAAATTATGTTTCAAACATTGTGCTGATGTAAAGTACACATATGTGAAATGTTATTTATTAACTATTTTATTAATCTCTGATTTAATAGCATAAAAAATTAAAAGTTTGAAAATTGTGAAATTTTCTAAATTTTCGCCAAATTTCCTTTTCTTTTTTTTTTTTTACAAATAAACGCAAGTAATATCATAGAATTTTTTTACCACTATCATAAAGTACAATATGTCACAAGAAAACAAACTCAGAATCACCGGGATCCGTTGAAGTGTTCTAGAGTTCTGACCTCATAAAGTGACACAGGTCAGAATTGAAAAAAATTGGCCCGGCAAAAGCAGGCTCTGCCGCAAAAGGGTTAATTAAATGATTGGGGAAAATTGGCTTTCTAATCTGGACCTGAGGGGCATATAATCTCATCCGTATGCGGGGGGGGTGGTGAATGGAAGACTGATTTTAATACATCACAGGGACACTACAATAACCTTGTTATGCCATTTGTGTTTACGAGTGCTCCCGCTGTCTTTCAACACTTTGTAAATGACATTTTTTGTCATCTGGCAGGTAGATTTGTATTAGTCTACCTGGAAGATGTATTGATTTATTCGCTTGACCTCAAGTCACATCAGGTATATGTCAGGCAGGTCTTACAAATACTCAGAGACAATAAATTATATGTCAAACCAGAGAAATGTATGTTTTCGGTTCAGAAGATCCCTTTTCTGGGTAATTTCTTATCATCCACAGGTTTTCGCATAGATCCGGTGAAAGTCTGGTTGGTTCTATATTGAGATCGTCCTGAAGACTTGAAAGCTTTACAAAGGTTTTTAGGGTTTGCTAATTACTACTGTAAGTTCATCAAAAACTTTTCAGTAGTTGTCAAACCACTGATGGATATCACCAGGATAGGGACGGACATTTTTAAATGGTCCAGTCCAGACAGTGAGGCTTTTGCTACTTTAAAGAGATGTTTTGCTTCTGTGACGATTCTTAAATAGTCTGATATCACTCAGGTATTCATTGCAGAGGTTGACACATCAGAGGTGGGGGTTTGGGCTGTATTGCCACAGGGTTCATCTTCAAGTAAATGGCATCCATGTGCATACTTTTCCAAGAAAGTGTTATCCACCGATAGAAACTATGACATTGGTAAAAGGGAACTCTTGGCAATAAAGTGGGCCTTTGAGGAGTGGTGACATTTTTTGGAGGGGGCAGTTCATCCGGTAATGGTAATCACAAGTAATTGCGAGCCGGGTCCTACATTAAAGAAGGGTGTAGTTATTGCTGCTATATGTTCTTATCTGGTAAAAGAGGTTGCAGAGGCTCAGGGCGATGACCCTTCTGCCTGTCCTTTAGGTAAACTGTTTTTTTCCTGTGAACCTCCATCTTGAAATTTTGAGTGAACATCATGCTTTGGTCTTGGCTGGACATCCTGGTAGTAAAGCCACCACAGATCTTCTTACTCGTCATTTTTTGTGGCCTGGGGTGCACCAGGATGTTCGGGAGTATGTAGCTGCCTGCAGTACTTGTGTGCTTTCTAAGACCCTACATACTCCTCCATTTGGGGCGCTTCAACCTTTGGGGTTTCCTTGTAGATCATGGACTCATTTATCTGTAGATTTTATCACTGATGTACCTGTATCGGCAGGTAACACTGTAATATTGGTGGTGGTGGACAGATTCAGCAAGATAACTCATTTTATTGCACTACCTGCTTTACCGAATGCCAAAACTGAATAACCGTTGTCATGAATCTAATGGCAAGTCCCCATTCTTCAGGGCAAACGGTTTTCATCCTCAGTTCTGCTTCTTTAATATGAAGCGATTTTCAGGAGTCACTGAGGAGGAATGGTTTTCTTTGTCTATTACATAATTGCAGCAAGGTGTTCTTAATAATTTGAAGAATATTGGGTCCAAATATAAAAGCAGGGCTGATCGGAGATGCTTGGTGAGTCTGGATCTGTGTGTTGGTGATTTGGTGTGGCTGTCCACGAAGAATGTTAAGTTGAAGGTTCCTTCCTATGTGGGTACCAACATCTGACACTCATGTGATCAGGTTGGTCTGGTTTTTCACGCTTCTGAGGGGCAATGGAATTCTTTACTATAAGAACAGTGAGACTATGGATTCTTTACTACTGTATAAGCACAGTAAAATGTCTGGCACATGTCATAAGGGACAATTCATTAAACAAGTTCAAGGAAAGCCTGGATGTCTTTCTTTATAAATATAATATTATAGGTTATGGGTACTAGTTTTTGAAGATGAGACAATGATCCACAGAACTAGTCTGATTGCCGTATGTGAAGTCGGGAAGGAATTTTCTCCCTAATATGGGGTGATTAACATCTGCCCCATGGGGATTTTGCCTTTCTCTGAAATAACATGTTAGATTATATCTTGAATTAGATTGACTTTTGTCTTCTTTCAAAGCTACAAATTGTCACATTTCCAGCAGGACCTGCTCCTGCGACATCTGCTTCTGTTGCCAGATACTGCTGTAATCATTCTGTGTGTGGTGCTGAGGATGGAGGAGACATGAGGACCAGCATCTCTGGGTGCCGCAGGCTCTGTCTAGCTAGAGATGCTAGTGTGGCTAGGACCTGTAGTGCTGCTTGGTCTTGCAGCATTAGTAATTAGCTCCCTGCAGTGGCCAATGGGATGGCACCACACCCTACTTAAACTCCCAGCATACTGCTGTAGGGTTCCAATTATAGTTTACACTTCTTCTGGTTCACTCCAGTTATTAAGCCCATGTTCCGCTTGCTTTATTCCCATTTCAGATCTCAGACCATGGTTAGACTATCATTATGTTTGACAATTCTGTTTCTTTCCCTGAACTCCTGGCAGGGCTGCCACTAGGAATTTTGGGGACCCATACTGGCAAAATTTTGGGGGCCCCCTTGAGACTACGCCCAGGCTCCACCCATCGAACTAGCCACAACCCCACAGCTCTCTCTTGGAAAAACTCCACTTCTCACCAATCACACATTAACAGTTCCCATCACCAGATCACACATATAGCCAGCAGCTTTTGTTTTGGCCAAAAGATTTTTTAAGCCACCACCACGACAAGGTAGACTCTTTTGGCCAAGCTCTACTCTACTCTATCCTATTAATCATTTGTTAAAATATCCAATACAATTTAGGTATATTTTTATTTAGTTTTCAATTTTTAAAATTACTAATAATATCACATACATGGGACAAATACCACTGCACCATGATCAGACACAATATTACCACCACAGAGACCTATAATACCACATGCAAGGAACAAATACCCCCACACCATGTCCAGACCACATTACCACCACAGTGACCGAATAATACCACATACAAGAAACAAATACCACCACACTATGACCAGACCACATATTACCACCACATAGTGACCAAATAATAGCAAATACAAGGAAAAAATACCACCACACCATGACCGGACAACATATTACCACCACATAGTGACTAAATACTACAATACTGATAATGAATTAAAAAAAACACAATACTACTATCACCATAAGTGCCATTATACACAGGAGATCTGTACTTAGTATACAGTGTCTGTGTACAGGTAATACAGTGATTACTGGTGACATTATACACATACACAGGAGCTCTGTATACAGTATCAGTGTACAGGTAATACAGTGATCAACAGTGACATTATACACACGAGCGCTGTATATATTGTACAAGTTATACTGTGATCAATGACATTATACACAGGATCTCTGTATATAGTGTCAGTGTAAAGGTAATACAGTGATCAGTGGTGACATTGTACACAAGACCGCTGTATATAGTATACAGTGCATAGTGGCAGTGTACAGGTAACACACTGACTCACCAGTGACGTCTCTAGGTGAAGTCCTTCATCTTCATCCAGCACAGACCACCATCACGTCTTCGAGCCAGGGCTCGACTCTGCAGGAAATAACACAGTTATCGAGAGCACCGCTTGCAGAACACATTACTTAATTTTTTCCCAACTTCTATACTACACCAGATGAAGAAAAAAAGGGAACATAGTGTCACTCTGCACAGTAACAGGACCGCCTTCCCCAGTTAAAACAGTATCCTCAAAAAATAAAATAAATACATCACTGCAGTAATAATATCTCTTAATTAGCCCTTCTGGTAATAATATCCCCCATCCTGGCCCCCGTGTGTCTCATTCCTGGCCCCAGCCATATGTTCTCCATCCTGGTCCCATATGTTCTCCCATCCTGCTCTCATGATGCATCTTCCTGAGTATCTTCTCCCAGCCTGCTGTATCAGCAGGCAGCTGCGCTGTGGACCCAACCCTGGGGCCCCTATGTAAGTTCCGATCCCTGTACAAGAGTTAAAAACTGAAGATCAGAGTAAACCCTGGGATCTGGTATACGAAGTGACTACCTCAAAGCTCGTTCATGAAAACCCTGCTATAAGCCCTACTAAGAGCCAGATTACTATACATTGTGGCCTTGGTGAAGAAACTATGTAAGCCTGTTTTTGCAGGTCTCCATTGAGCCAGCTGAGGCAGGGTAAGTGGTGAGGTTAATGGGAGTGCAGACAAGTGTATAAGGTTTGGTTGTCTGTTTTGTTGTAGCCTTTGCACATCTGAAATAACACAAGGAGCTGATCTCTCCTCCAGCTTTATTGGCTTAGGGACAGATGTGATGTAATTAGCATCCTCCTAAAGGTTCTTATGTAATTAGTATCAGACAAGAAGCGGCTCAGACACAGGAGTCACAAGAGATACTGTACGGATTCTTTTTAAAGTATTTGTCCATGTGATCCCACACAGCCCATGTGTATTGGATATTTAATAATTATAGCAGTGTAGCTTTACAGCATCAAATCAAAGATGTTCTCTATTCACACCTAGAGCTGAATTCTAAATTCTGCTAGTTGCCCTTAAAAACCAGATACTGATTTCCATTCATCCTGCTGTCATGTGACCTAATGACTTGGTCATACCTGTTTGCACGTTTGCGCTATTTCCACAAGTTGTACTTGGTGGGATTTTTCTACGAGGTCTCTAATTGGTGACCACTTTATTAGTATTAGTCTGCAATACTTATTAAGTGATTTACAGTACACATTGATTACTATTTATATGTCTATATACTTAGCACATCATTTATATCTACATTACAATTTAATGAATGTACTATTATTTATTGTTTTTCATTTACTACATATTGGATATGTCAGCTTTTGAAGAAGCAACACGCTAAATGCATGTCGGGGCTGTGTGGAGGACTTCGCATTAATCACATCATGGGTAAGAACTTCACATTTTTCTCATATGTTTGATATCAATATCCACAACCTTGTCTCTCTAAGGTAATGGATATTCCACAGCATACATCTGAGTAGACTATTATTGATTATATATATTCACTTATGTGTATACAGTATTACTTCCCATTGTGTATCTCACTGGATAAATGACTATAATCTCACTTGTTTAAATTATTATTTAATAATGCAAACAATCAGTGGCGCTCAAGTATACACATGGACTCCAGCAGCATATGTAAAATACACCAGTCACCGTCGGTGTCAGAATAAAATCAATAGAACTAAAAAATATTACTATTGCGCTTGGAGTCACCATAAAATAAAATGGAAAAACAAATATATGAGCCAGTAATGAATAACCCAATTAGGACAAACAGTATAGTTAGTACAAAACTAGTCATATAAATCCCTTTGGATCTTGTCTCCTATTGCAGTAGGGGTTAAACTACCACAAAAAAAAGGAATGAACTCAGTCTGGAATCAAGGTGCCCAGTAACAGATATTGCACATACAGTGGGGCAAAAAAGTATTTAGTCAGTCAGCAATAGTGCAAGTTCCACCACTTAAAAAGATGAGAGGCGTCTGTAATTTACATCATAGGTAGACCTCAACTATGGGAGACAAACTGAGAAAAAAAAAATCCAGAAAATCACATTGTCTGTTTTTTTTTTCATTTTATTTGCATATTATGGTGGAAAATAAGTATTTGGTCAGAAACAAAATTTCATCTCAATACTTTGTGATATATCCTTTGTTGGCAATGACAGAGGTCAAACGTTTTCTGTAAGTCTTCACAAGGTTGCCACACACTGTTGTTGGTATGTTGGCCCATTCCTCCATGCAGATCTCCTCTAGAGCAGTGATGTTTTTGGCTTTTCGCTTGGCAACACGGACTTTCAACTCCCTCCAAAGGTTTTCTATAGGGTTGAGATCTGGAGACTGGCTAGGCCACTCCAGGACCTTGAAATGCTTCTTACGAAGCCACTCCTTCGTTGCCCTGGCGGTGTGCTTTGGATCATTGTCATGTTGAAAGACCCAGCCACGTTTCATCATCAATGCCCTTGCTGATGGAAGGAGGTTTGCCCTCAAAATCTCACGATACATGGCCCCATTCATTCTTTCATGTACCCGGATCAGTCGTCCTGGCCCCTTTGCAGAGAAACAGCCCCAAAGCATGATGTTTCCACCACCATGCTTTACAGTAGGTGTGGTGTTTGATGGATGCAACTCAGTATTCTTTTTCCTCCAAACACGACAAGTTGTGTTTCTACCAAACAGTTCCAGTTTGGTTTCATCAGACCATAGGACATTCTCCCAAAACTCCTCTGGATCATCCAAATGCTCTCTAGCAAACTTTAGACGGGCCCGGACATGTACAGGCTTAAGCAGTGGGACACGTCTGGCACTGCAGGATCTGAGTCCATGGTGGCGTAGTGTGTTACTTATGGTAGGCCTTGTTACATTGGTCCCAGCTCTCTGCAGTTCATTCACTAGGTCCCCCCGCGTGGTTCTGGGATTTTTGCTCACCGTTCTTGTGATCATTCTGACCCCACGGGGTGGGATTTTGCGTGGAGCACCAGATCGAGGGAGATTATCAGTGGTCTTGTATGTCTTCCATTTTCTAATTATTGCTCCCACAGTTGATTTCTTCACTGCAAGCTGGTTGGCTATTGCAGATTCAGTCTTCCCAGCCTGGTGCAGGGCTACAATTTTGTTTCTGGTGTCCTTTGACAGCTCTTTGGTCTTCACCATAGTGGAGTTTGGAGTCAGACTGTTTGAGGGTGTGCACAGGTGTCTTTTTATACTGATAACAAGTTTAAACAGGTGCCATTACTACAGGTAATGAGTGGAGGAAAGAGGAGACTCTTAAAGAAGAAGTTACAGGTCTGTGAGAGCCAGAAATCTTGATTGCTTGTTTCTGACCAAATACTTATTTTCCACCATAATATGCAAATAAAATGAAAAAAAAACAGACAATGTGATTTTCTGGATTTTTTTTTCTCAGTTTGTCTCCCATAGTTGAGGTCTACCTATGATGTAAATTACAGACGCCTCTCATCTTTTTAAGTGGTGGAACTTGCACTATTGCTGACTGACTAAATACTTTTTTGCCCCACTGTAGATCCTGTCTCCTATTGCAGTAGGGGTTAAAGTACCACAAAAAAAAAAAGGAATGAACTCAGTCTGAAATCAAGGTGCCCAGTAACAGATATTGCACATGGATCAAAGTTACCTCCTCCAGTAGTAAGGGTTGAGGCTGCCACAAGTGAAGTAGGCGGCTGCAGACTTGAATGAAGCCGTCGCTGATTCCAAGTTACAGGTTCCACAGGTCCTTCTAGGATCGATATCACTCCTCTGTTAGTTAACCAAATGATTCCTTTCTCCTTATCGCTTGCAATAGTCACGGTAGCGGGGCTGCCCCGGCCGGCGGCAGCAAGCTCTAAATGCAGGCTGAAAAAAGTGGCGCGTGCTGAATGCTGTGCCCGACTGTCACGCTGTGCTCATCAGCACAGGACCTGCGTGACGTCAGAGGCACGTGATGTGCTGGGCTGCAGCCGCTATGGATCGCGGTATGGACCAAAAAAGCTATCCGACGCGTTTCAGGAGTCTCCTTCCTCAGGGATATCACTGCAGCCCAGCACATCACATACCTCTGACGTCACACAGGTCCTGTGCTGACGAGCACAGCGTGATGGTCGGGCACAGCGTTCAGCACGCGTGACTTTTTTTCAGCCTGCATTTAGAGCTTGCTGCCGCCGGCCGGGGCAGCACCGCTACCGTGACTATTGCAAGCGATAAGGAGAAAGGAATCATTTGGTTAACTAACAGAGGAGTGATATCGATCCTAGAAGGACCTGTGGAACCTGTAACTTGGAATCAGCGGCGGCTTCATTCAAGTCTGCAGCCGTCTACTTCACTTGTGGCAGCCTCAACCCTTACTACTGGAGGAGGTAACTTTGATCCATGTGCAATATCTGTTACTGGGCACCTTGATTTCAGACTGAGTTCATTCCTTTTTTTTTTTTGTGGTAGTTTAACCCCTACTGCAATAGGAGACAAGATCCAAAGGGATTTATAAGACTAGTTTTGTGCTAACTATACTGTTTGTCCTAATTGGGTTATTCATTACTGGCTCATATATTTGTTTTTCCATTTTATTTTACGGTGACTCCAAGCGCAATAGTAATATTTTTTAGTTCTATTAAATTATTATTTTTTTTCGTTTTGTTCTCTCTCTCAACTTCATCCTTTTGAACTCCTCTGGATGTAATTAAGTATCTGCTTTAATAGTCATCAGTAAAAGCACATTTGTTTTTAATTAATTATGGGAGGTTTTTGGATACTCTTTCGCTATCATTTGTAGGCATTAATTATGTTGGAGTATGCCACTCTATAATCGGAGGACCCAGGGGCTTAACAATAGGTGCAGCCAGGGGTTGCAATCACAGTTGGCCCCTGGAGCCCAGGGGGCCCAAAAAGTCCATTGAAAAGACTTGCAATATTGGGCCCCATGAGCTTCAAATTACACCACTGGAAGGAACTATACTGTTATGTTCCTAACTGGTAAAAATAACTTCTGTGCTCTATGAATATTGTAGTTATAGTTGATATGTGACTGTATTACCTTCCTGATTGATTAATTGATATACTAAATCTACACTAAATGTATACCCATAGAAACCACAGTGTTATTGCTTGACAAAGGCTCAATAATTTATAAGCAGAAATGTTGCCACCTTGCACAAGGGCAAATCACTTTTTTATTTTGCATATGAACCCAAGACAAAAACTTAATATGCTAATATCCCGCAGTAAATGAATAAACAGCAATAGTGCATGAAAATAACATAGGGTGGTTAGTTAACATAATTTTGATTAAAAAAATGCAAAAAGTTATCCCACCATGTCACGGTGACCTTATTCTGGATGGTCCTAACCTCTTATATTAAAGCCTTACAATTTGTCAAGTGACGTGAATGTGAATAAGGGCAGAGAAGGACCGAAACCTGGCTACTTGAATATAATATCTAGCTCAAAAAAAAGGGCAGGCCACATACATTATATATATGCCGTGAATACAAACAGACTGAAACAGAAAACCTAAAGAAATGAACTGGAGTATAAGTTGGTGGAAACGCTGCGTTTAAGTGCATGTTTACACTGGCCACTAAACAGACAAAACCCAAGATAAAAAAAACATAACATGCAAATACCCTGCAGTAAAAAAAAAAATAGCAATAGTGCAAGAAAATAACATAGGGTGCTTAATTAAATTTTGATAAAAAAATGCACAAAATCAGTTCCACCAAATCACAGTGACTCTATTCGGGATGGTCCTAGCCTCTACGTTAGTTTAGTACCTAGTAGCGCTCCCTTTCGAAAGTATCACAGCTTATTAATGCTTTTTGTAGCCAGACAAGAATCTTTCAACGCTTGCTTGAGGGATTTTCATCAATTTTTCCTTGGACAATTCTTCCAGTTCTGAGAGATTTCTGGGTCGTCTTACATGCACTGCTATTTTGAGGTCTAGGCACGATATTCAATGATATTCAGATCAGGAACTGTAAGGGCCATTGTAAAACCTTCAGCTTTTGAGGTAGTCTGTTGTGGATTTTGATGTGTGTTTAGGATTATTATCCATTTGTAGAAGCAATCCTCTTTTCAACTTCAGTTTACAAATGGTGTTATGTCTGCATCAAGAATTTGTTGAAATTTCATTTATTCACTGGATCCATCTTCCCTCTACCCATGAAATGTTCCCCGTGCCATTGGATGCAACACAGCCCCAATGCATGACATGAACGAGATGTTCTTTTCCTGAAATTCTGTGCCTTTTTTTCTCCACATGTACCTTTAAGCATTGTGGTCAAGGAGTTCTATTTTAACCTCATCTGTCCACAGGACTTGTTTCCAAAGTGCATCAGGCTTGTTTAGATGTACTTTTGCATACTTATGATGCTGAATTTTATGGTGAGGACGCAGGAGAGGTTTTCTTCTGATGACTCTTCCATGAATGTCATATTTGTGCTCTTTTCTCTGAACGGTAGAGCAATGTTCCACAACTCCAGTGTCTGCTGAATCTTTCTGAAGGTCTTTTGCGTCAAGAGGGGATGCTGACTGGCCTCTCTAGCACAATCCTGGTTTTGTTCTGATGAAGAGGGGTGAAAACTGTGAAACGCATTAACTAAATAAACCGCATTCATGTTTCATCTTTGTGTGTTCTCATACTTTGGGACCTTCGGCTGCGCGGATTCTGAACCACCATATTCATCATCCATTGCATGATGTCATAGACCTAATGAAAAAGAGAAAAAATACCTGGGTAGAAGAGCAAATTCAGCAATTATATGCACTCAGTGCTATATAATGTGCTGGCTGCACTATATTAAGAGGACAAAAATTTTGATGGGAGGAGTGCTTCTTTAATTATATCTTCTCTCTCTATTTATATCTTATATCAATCTCCTCTCTCTTCCGATAGCTTTCTCAGATCTATATAACCATTTATCTATCAATGTATCTATGTATTTATTTACCTATTATCTATCTATCCTTCCCTTATCTATCTATCCATCCCATATCTATCTATCTATAATCTATCTATCACATAAACATCCATGCTGACCCCTTAGTTTTGGCATTCCTCTTGAGAATAAAAGATTGGGCATGTTGAAATCCAACATGTATTATCCTTTGTTCTCTCAGTACCTGTGATTGGAGAATAGTTCATTCACGACTGTACACAATAAATGTGCAGCAGGTTCAGTCTATGCTCCTCTAATATGAATGGACCCCTTTGGTGCATGCCGTGCCATATACGTGACAGGTGTACGATTGAGGTCTTGGCATACAATATTCAGGGTTTGTTTTCCCTGGGAAGATTCATTGCATCGCGTCAGGACTTCTGTTCTCAGCCTGTGCTGGGGCTGAATGCTGAACATTACTCTCCCCACATATTTGGCAGGACCAGCAGATGACCTATCCGGGCCTATGTACTAAAAACGGATCCCATTAAGACAGTCATAAAGTTCAGGCTGCATTCCTGAGGCCTCCGCCCCAGTACAGTCTGTCCGTGGAGAACATGTGAGTTTTTTATTATTTAAAAAAAAAATTGCCAAAAATTCACATTGTACAATCTGCCATTTAACAGAGAGGGTGATTCCTTACACACTTACTTAGGTGGCTTATGTCAAGGAGAAGGGCAGGTTCGGTTTTAGACAAAGTGGTCCCTGGGCAAAAGTTTAAAGTGGGGCCCTATATGGTCACATATTACACCTTCACACAAAAAAATTTCTGTTTTATTTAAATGCGCAAAGTTCAGGCCGGTAAACAAGCGTGATCGACAATATTGAAGTCGTTCGATGCTTGTTTCTCGTCCCTTTTAGGGTAGGTGCACACATTCAGTAATTGACAGCGTGTTGGACGCAGCACACGTCTGCTGCTTCCAAAGCGCTGCCGTCTATTGAACGCATGTGATTCCAAATGTGATCACTGAACCGTGCTGATGTACATTGCATAGGTGAAATCTATCTTGTGGAGACTCGCATCTCTGCAAAATAAATAGACAAGCTTAGTTCTGGAGAGACGTGCCACATGTTAATAAATGTCGATACAGTATAATGCAGGTACTAATATAGTGCATATAGTATAATACACTCCCCATGGCCCTTGATAGAGTATACTGCAGCCCCCCTTAGAGTATACTTCAGCCCGACCATACAGTATAATGCAGCTCTCCTCATAGAGTATAATGTAGTCCGTAAAATGCAGCCCCCTCAGAGTATAATGCAGGCCCTTCAGAGAATAATTGAGGGGGGCTATAGTATTCTCTGAAGGGGCTGCATTATACTCTGAGGGGGGCTATGAGTATAATGCAGCCCCACACACTGTATAATGCAGCCCCCGCAGAGTATAAAGCAGGCGCACAGTATAATGCAGCCCACCACACACATACAGTATAATTCAGCACCCTCCCACAAACACACACAGTATAGTGCAGCATCCCCCACACATAGTATCTTGCAGCCCCCACACACACAGTATAGTACAGTCCCCCTACACACTGTATAATGCAGCAGATACACACACAACACACTATAGTGCAGTCCCCCCTACAGAATCGTGCAGCAGACACACACACAAACAATACTTACCTCTCCTCCTCATTCCCCCGCTGCTTTGTCTTCTGCAGAGTGTCTCATCAGCTCCACTGCTGACACATGCTGAGTCAGAGGCAGAAGAGGAGTGATGGGAGAGGGAGTGTCACATGACTCTCTTCTCCCTCACTTCTTTCAACTGTATCGGATTCTATGATAACGATAAGTTGAATGCACGATGCAGTCCCTCTTACTCAGGGGCCCCATAACTGCTGTGTGGTGTGCCGCTGTTAGTGGCACGCCACTCCCTGGAAGCCCCTGGAGGAGCGGGGGCCCTAGGCGGCTGCCTGGTCTGCCTGCCCCTAACTCCTGGAGAATGGACAGATATTTCCATTCCGGGAGCAGGCAGAGGGCTGACATCCCTTCTACCTTTGGATCGGAGACCAGCGGCATGACGTGGGGTCCCGATCGCTGCCATGGTAACCCGATGTCATTATGACGACATCCGGGTTACCAGAGCTAAGAAACTTCCTGTCATAAGCAGTGCATGATCAGGAAGTTTCTCAGGTCAGTGCATGCTATTGAAGTGATCAGCCTTCAAAAAATTGTTGTCCCATAGTGGGAAAAGTGTATAAGTTAGAATAAAGTAAAAAAAATGTAAATAATTGTAAAAATATAAAAAAATTACAAAAATCAAAATTTATTTAACACTAAATAAATATCTGAATGAAAAAAAATCTAAACAATAAAAGTACACATATTTGGTATTGTCGCGTCCGTAATGACCCGACCTATAAAACTGTCCCACTAGTTAACCCCTTTAGTGAACACCATAAAAAACAATGCTAAAAACAATGCTTTATCATCATACCGCCGAACAAAAAGTGACATACACGCGATCAAAAAGACTGATATAAATAAAAATGGTACCGCTGAAAACGTCATCTTGTGCTGCAAAAAACAAACCCCCATACAGCTCCATCATCGGAAAAATAAAAAAGTTATAGCTCTCAGAATAAAGTGATGCAAAATAATTATTTTTTATATAAAATAGTTTCTATTGCATAAAAGTGCCAAAACATAAAAAATGATATAAATGAGGTATCGCTGTAATTGTATTGACCCAAAGAATAAATCTGCTTTATTAATTTTACCACACGCGGAACTGTATAAATGCCCCACCCAAAAGAAATTCATGAATTGCTGTTTTTTGTTCATTCTGCCTCCCTAAAATCAGAATAGTGATCAAAAAATGTCATGTGCCCTAAAATGGTACCAATAAAAATGTCAACTTGTCCCACAAAAAACAAGACCTCATATGACTCTGTGGGCCAAAATATGGAAAAATTATAGCTCTCAAAATGTGAAAACCCACTATAACGCCTCTTTCACACGTCCTAGTATTTCTGGTACCAGAGATGTCAGTGTCCGTGTGTGTAATACTTGCGGCACACGTGTGGCATGCGTGTGCCGCATCAGAACCACAAGGACGGACGCCACGGAAGAAGAGTTACAGTAAGCGCTGTTCCCCGGTGCCGGGTGCTGAACTCGGCTCTCATAATTCTCCCCTGCTCTGCTGGTGTTCGGCACAAGCAGGAGAGAATGATGAGAGCTGTGTTGAGCACCTGGCGCCGGGGAACAGCGCTTACTGTAATGCCTTCTTTCCCGGCGCCGATGCATGTCACATAGATGAAATCCATTTGTGTTATGTGAATGCACGTGTGCGGGACGTTTTGTGGCTCGTGCTGACATTAAAAAACAGACATGTCAGCGTATTTTGCCCATGGACACACGGTCCGTGGAAACACACTGAGATGTGCACAGACCCATTCACTTTAATAGGCAAATAGCTTTTTTGGGATCCACTTTCTACTGTTACCCTTGGGAAAATAAAAAATTGGGAGCGAAAAGATAATTTTTGTGGAAAAAATATGATTTTTTATTTTTACGGCTCTATGTTATAAACTTCTGTGAAGCACTTGGGGGATCAAAGTTCTCACCACATATCTAGATAAATTCCTTAGGGGGTCATTTGTGGGGGGTTTCCACTGTTTAGGCACATCAGGGGCTCTCCAAACGTGGCATGGCGTCCAATCTGAATTCCAGCCAATTTTGCATTGAAAAGTCAAATGGTGCTCCTTCCCTTCCGAGCTCTGCCATGCGCCCAAACAGTGTTTTACCTGCATATATGTGTTAACAGCTTACTCAGGAGAAATTGCACAACAACTTTTGGGGTCCAATTTCTCCTGTTACCCTTGGTAAAATAACAAAAATTGGATCTGAAGTAATTTTTTGTGAAAAAAAGTTAAATGTTCATTTTTTTTTTTAAACATTCCAAAAATTCCTGTGAAGCACCTGAAGGGTTAATACACTTCTTGAATGTGATTTTTAGCACCTTCAGGGGTGCAATTTTTAGAATGGTGTCACTTTTGGGTATTTTCAATCATATAGACCTCTCAAAGTGACTTCAAATGTGATGTGTTCCCTTAACAAAAATGGTGTTGTAAAAATGAGAAATCGCTGTTTGTGTTTAACTTTTTACCCGTATAACTTCCTAACAAAAAAAATTTTGGTTCCAAAATTGTACTGATGTAAAGTAAACATATGGGAAATGTTACTTGTTAAGTATTTTATGTGACATATCTCTGTGATTTAAGGGCATCAAAAGTCAAAGTTGGAAAATTGCGAAATTTTCAACATTTTCGCCAAATTTCCGTTTTGCCCACAAATAAACGCAAGTACAGTAATATCAAAGAAATTTTACCACTAACATGAAGTACAATATGTCACGAGAAAACAATGTCAGAATCACCGGGATCCATGGATGCGTTCCAGAGTTATTACCTTATAAAGGGACAGAGGTCAGAATTGTAAAAATTGGCCTGGACATTAACGTGCAAACCACCATTGGAGGTAAAGGGGTTAAAATTATAGACGGTTCATGTCTTTGTCAGGGGGCAAACTTACAAAATCAGCAAGGAATCAAATACTTATTTCCTCCACTGTATTTACACCACACATTTGGGCCTTCAGGGATTTTGGTAGTTTGAGAATGTCATCACTGGTTGCAGATGAGATAAAAAGTTGATGTGCGGCTACGCCCGTCCCCAGGCCCGGATTGGCAATATAACTAACCGGGCATTTTCCCGCTGGGCCGCTGTCACGTGGGCCGCGGGCGGCAGCTCCCGATCATCTGGTCGCTTGCCAGCGGCTGCGGCCACTGTGGCTCCTGCCGCCGACCCTCTGCGGGCATGGCGGTGATAGTTTAAAGTTCCTCCCGCACTGCAGGGAGATAAGCCGCCACGCCCCCCCACGCACCCCATCCTGGCCTTAGCGTGAGACCCGCCACAGCCACTCACAGCGTCGCACTCGCTTGCCTGCTCGCTCTGTTCGCAGGACCTGTGATGAGGTCACAGGAGGGGAGGAGTCAGGGGGGTCACATGATCAGGAGCCTTTGTCCAGACACCCGTTCATGTCACCCCTGACTCCGCCCCTCCTGTGACCTCATCACAGGTCCTGTGCGCACAGCCTTGCCTCTACCGTCTGCAAGACTCTGCTTTGCTGTTGTCATGGTACTGGTTGAGGTAAGTATGTGTGGGGTCAGGATTTACAGTGTGGATGTAGCAGAGCCGTGTGTGTACGAGGTGTACGGAGCGGAGCCGCGTGTGTACGGGGTGTACGGAGCGGAGCCGTGTGTGTACGAGGTGTACGGAGCGGAGCCGCATGTGTACGAGGTATACGGAGCGGAGCCGCGTGTGTACGGGTGTACGGAGCGGAGCCGTGTGTGTACGAGATGTACGGAGCGGAGCCGCGTGTACGAGGTGTACGGAGAGGAGCCGCGTGTACGAGGTGTACGGAGAGGAGCCGCGTGTGTACGAGGTGTACGGAGCGGAGCCGTGTGTGTACATGTGTACGAGATGTACGGAGCGGAGCCGCGTGTACGAGGTGTACGGAGCGGAGCCGCGTGTACGAGGTGTACGGAGCGGAGCCGCGTGTACGAGGTGTACGGAGAGGAGCCGCGTGTACGAGGTGTACGGAGCGGAGCCGCGTGTACGAGGTGTACGGAGAGGAGCCGAGCGGAGCCACGCGTGTACGGAGCGGAGCCGTGTGTACGAGGTGTACGAGTTGTACGGAGAGGAGCCGCGTGTACGAGGTGTACGGAGAGGAGCCGCGTGTGTACGAGGTGTACGTAGCGGAGCCGCGTGTACGAGGTGTACGGAGAGGAGCCGCGTGTGTACGAGGTGTACGGAGAGGAGCCGTGTGTGTACGAGGTGTACGGAGAGGAGCCGCGTGTACGAGGTGTACGGAGCGGAGCCGTGTGTATGAGGTGTACGGAGAGGAGCCGCGTGTACGAGGTGTACGGAGCGGAGCCGTGTGTACGAGGTGTACGGAGCGGAGCCATGTGTATGAGGTGTACGGAGCGGAGCCGTGTGTATGAGGTGTACGGAGCGGAGCCACGCGTGTACGGAGCGGAGCCGCGTGTACGAGGTGTACGGAGCGGAGCCGCGTGTACGAGGTGTACAGAGCGGAGCCGCGTGTACGAGGTGTACAGAGCGGAGCCGCGTGTACGAGGTGTACGGAGAGGAGCCGTGTGTACGAGGTGTACGGAGCGGAGCCGTGTGTACGAGGTGTACGGAGCGGAGCCACGCGTGTACGGAGCGGAGCCGTGTGTACGAGGTGTACGGAGAGGAGCCGCGCGTGTACGAGTTGTACGGAGAGGAGCCGTGTGTACGAGGTATATGGAGAGGAGCCGCGCGTGTATGAGGTGTATGGAGAGGAGCCGTGTGTACGAGGTGTATGGAGAGGAGCCGTGTGTACGAGATGTACGGAGCGGAGCCGTGTGTGTGTATGAGGTGGAGCCGTGTGTGTATGAGGTGTACGGAGAGGAGCCGTGTGTACGAGGTGGACGGAGAGTAGCCACGCGTGTACAAGGTGTACGGAGAGGAGCCACGCGTGGACGAGGTGGACGGAGTGGAGCCGTGTGTGTATGGAGTGGAGCCATATGTGTATGGGATGTACGGAGCGGAGCCAAGTGTGTACGAAGCATACAAAGCGGGCTTTTCCCACGGACACAGGAGTACACGGCGGAGCCCCGAGGAGCATTTTAAAACACACACATGACGTTCCACCTGAAGTGATGTGCTGGAAGCTGACCGGAAATGAGATAATTTCTTGAGGAGATTGTGACGGAACCAGGAATGCTTCAGATCCATCACCGTGTCCTCCTCCGACAGCGCAGACAGCAGGATCGCCTTGGAATCGGGGATGCCGGCCATGTGATCGGATCATGATAGGTCCTGCACCGGGAGGCTCAGGTGAACACTACAATGGGAGCCGGGCTGCTATAGTATCTTTGTAGAATCTTTCTTTATTTCTTTCTCTCTTTTTCTTTCTTTCTCTGTTCTTTCATTCTCTGTTCTGTCTTTCCCTCATTTTCTTTCTCTCTCTGTTCTTTCTTTCTCTCTCTGTTCTTTCTTTCTCTCTCTGTTCTTTCTTTCTCTCTCTGTTCTTTCTTTCTCTCTCTAATCTTTCTTTTTTCTCTCTCTGTTCTTTCTTCCCCTCTTTCTTTCTTTTTCTTTCCTCTCTTTCTCTCTGTTCTTTCTTTCTTTCTTTTCTTTACTTCTTTCTTTCTCTGTTCTTTCTCTGTCTCTGTTCTTTCTTTCTTTCCCCTCTTTCTTTCTCTCTGTTCTTTCTCTGTCTCTCACTGTTCTTTCTTTGTCTCTCACTGTTCTTTCTTTCTTTCCCCTATCTTTCTCGCTCTCTCTGTTTTCTTTTTTCTCTCTCTCTCTGTTTTCTCTCTTCCTTAGTGCCAGTCAGTGTGCCCATAATGCCAGCCACTGTGCCCTCAGTACCAGTCAGTGTGATCAGCAGTGCTAAATGGGTGCGATTAGGTGTGGACATGGGTGTGACTAGTTGTGAAATGGGTGTGGCTGGGCGTGGCCAAAATTTGCAGCGGCGCGCTGCGCGCGCCGCAGTCTTTGTCCATCTTTCCCTTCTTCAAAAGTTGGGAGGTATGATAGGGGCGGCTATGACCAGGGGGTCTGGTTGCCCAATAGAGAGCAGTTCTGCCAGGAATTCTGTAATCATGCATACAAAAGGGGACAGAGATTTGGGAGGAGTACTGTACCTAAAAGCAATAAATAGGACTGAGCTGAAATACTGGGCACAGCTGTGACTGCATATTATATAGTTATGTTAATCTCCTCTCACTTCTTGTAAACTACAAGTGTACAAAGATATTATATAGTCACCATGTGACTAGTGGGCCTGTGTAACTTCAAATGCCAGGGCTGAATTTTAGTCCCAGTCCGGCCCTGCCCGTCCCTCCCCTCCATCACATGCCGCTGCACAGCAATGTGATATACAAGTGATGAACGCTTTCTCCTTGGCTGCAGTCCCATGTACAGTACATGGCCTCAGCACAGGAAGAGAGTGCGGTGGTCTGAGAGCGTCACCCCTCCTGCCTCACACTCCCCTTGGAATGCTGCTTACATAATAAAGCAATGGGTGCTAGTAAAACCCCAGCACTGCTTCAGGGGTAGTACCATCCCACAGTGCCCAGAATCTGCATCTTGGTAAAAACTAAAAAAAAACATCCAGAGACAATTTTGTGATTAACCCTTTAGTTATTCTTGATGATTTCAAGATCTCTGCTTGCTGTCAGTGAACAAAAACATTCTCGTTACATACCCGATAGATATTTAATTTCTATGGCCAGCCTCCTGTGCTATATTGCTGTGCTTTATGTGTGGTGCCGTACACTCTATATAACTTTCTTGGACTCTAAAGGTCACTGAGGCTCAGCACTTTGACCTTATGGACTAAAAATCCCAGCATATCGTATAATTGCTGAATAACCCATCACATACTATTCCATAATTATGCAAATTGTCTCTTCAGAGAGGAAGAGGACTAGAACTCTAGTGCCACCTATTGGAAGTAGCAATCCTAAAAGTCAATGTTGACCCTTTAACGAGCCTTGTTACATGACTTAGGATAAAAGCCAAACCAGAATCTCCATTTGCAGACACTGTGTTTCGGGGTACTGCCCCTCGTCAGTGCAAAGTGTGAGACCTGGTTTCCCTGTGAGAGAGGCGTCTGACTGATATCCAAGAAGTATCATTTCTCCTTGCGGAGAATGACATGCTACGCATGTCGATACTATTCCATACGTCTACATAGTCTCGTCCTTTCGCTGATTAATGAGGCGTGAGCCACATTCCACCTCGTCTTGCTGCTTCATCTTTGTTGGGAATTCTCCGAGTCCCACACTGGGTGGGTTTCCTGAAAAACTGAAGGAATGTAGTGTTTTATTTTTTTCTAGAGCCAGGATAAGAAGGATGTATGGGAAATGTGTAAATGTGCAGCAACTCCACCCAACCGGATGATCCGTGGGGCCAAATACGGGAAGCGCATATATCACGAATATCTCTGACATGAGACAGAAAGGGGAGCAGAGGTGTGTGGTGGAGTGGGATGACACGGGCCCATTGTACCATCATCTACGGGGATGCAAAATTTCACCAACTCACCCTCAATGTCCACTCAACGAGTAATGTTGGAGAGCTGGTTGTGTAAAGCAGCTGCATTGTCATACTGGTCACTGCCACCAGTTTCCATGCAGAGTGCAGCACTCAAGATGAGTTGTCATCAGCTACTGCGCTCTGCATAGGCAGCGATGGTGAGAGAACAAAGTGCTCACTATAATGAAGTGGGTCAGGGCTAAGGTTAGAGATGAGGATACAGGGTTAGAGGTAGGTTTAGGGCTAAGGGTAGGGTAGCATGAAAGCTAGGGTTAGGGCTACAATTAGAACTGAGGTTATAGCTTAAAGCTAGGGTTATGACCACGGTTAGGGCTACGGTTGCAGCAGGGTTAGGTTAGATCTAAGGCAGGGATAAGGTTAGTGATAAGGTAAGAGCAAGGGTTAGGGCTACAATTAGAACTGAGGTTATAGCTTAAAGCTAGGGTTATGACCACAGTTAGGGCTAGGGTTGCAGCAAGGTTTAGTTGTAGGGTTATTGCTAAGGTTTGGTTAAATCTAAGGATAGTGTTTAAGGAATGGATAAGGTTACTTCTAAGGTAAGAGCTAGGGTTAGAGCTAGGGGTAGGGGTACAATTAGAGCTGAGGTTATAGTTTAGACCTAGCATTATGACCATGGTTATTAACACAGGGCTAGGGGTTGGAGCATGGTTTAGGAGTAGGGATAAAGATAAGGTTAGGTTAGACCTAAGGTTAGGGTTTAAGGTAGGGATAGGGTTAGCGCTAAGGTAAGGGACTAGGGTTAGAGCAAGGTTTAGGGTTAGGACTAGGACTAGCTAAAGTTAGAGTTAAGGCTAGGGATAGGGCTACAATAATAAAATAGTTACATTAAAAAACAATATAAGAAAAAAGGGAAACAAATAATGTAAGTGTATAGCTTTCTATTTTTAAAAATTTGTCAGATTTCAGAAAAATATCTTAAGGGTACAACTGTGATTAAGGTCTGGTAGGAGGAGAATTTGGTTAACTTTTTCACACCTTCTACAGGCCTAGGAAACAAGTGTTAAACTTATATTCCTGGGCACAATCCAGAGCTTTATTGTCCCGCATTCATGAAAATAGCCAAGACCAAGTAAAGATTACACAGGTTCAATTTCAGTATATAAAGCACAAATATTCTAACATATTTGAGGCTCCATCAATCAAAACTTCCTAAAGGTGAAACTGTTCTGTTCAACCAGAGATCAACTTTCATCTTTAAAACAGCTTGCATGAAATGAAGGCTGAACTGTGATTGGTTGCAATAAATGATTTCCAATATGTATCAGTTCCAGATCTCTGCTTGCATTCATTGAATGGGAAGCTTAACTCTTACTCCTGAGGAAGCAATATTACAGTGTAGGCGCACAGAGGAAGCACTATCACCACGTGAAGACCCAGAGGGGGCACTATTATTGTTGGGAAGCACAGGGGGTGCACTATTATTGTGTGGAGGAACAGAGAGGCACTATTATTGTGTGGAGGCAAGGAGGGGGCCATATTATTGCCTGGAGGCACAGAGGGGGCAGTATTATTGCATGGACGAGCAGCGGGGCACTATTGTGTGGAGGAACGGGGGAACTATTATTGTGTGGCGGAACAGAGGGGGCACTATTATTGCATAGACTAACAGCGGGGGCACTATTATTGCATAGACTAACAGCGGGGGCACTATTATTGTGTGGAGGAACAGCAGAGGCACTAATATTGTGTGGCGGAACAGAGGGGGAAATATTATTGTGTGGAGGAACGGGGGGCACTATTATTGTGTGGCAGAACAGAGGGGGCACTATTATTGCATGGACTAACAGCGGGGGCACTATTATTGTGTGGAGGAACAGCAGGGGCACTATTATTGTGTGGCGGAACAGAGGGGGAACTATTATTGTGTGGAGGAACGGGGGGCACTATTATCCTTCATTGGATACTGCCCTTCCCGTGGTTGTTCCTTCCCGGTGAAAGACCTGGCTAGTCATTGCTTGCGTTGAAAAACATGTGATGGTGTCTCAGCGGCTGTTGATTTACATGCTTTTGCATATTTCCCATAAGGGATGGGGGCATTGCTCTAGAATCACTGCGTTGAGAAACATGTGATGGTGTCTCCGCAGTGTTGGATGTTGATCTCCATGAGTTCATTCATCCTCATTTTTTCATGGTCTTTTACTAGGCATTGCTCCTACTAGCCAGTTTCCTACTCCACACTGATGAGGGGCAATACCCCGAAACAGCTGTCTGTGGATGGATACCAAGTTTTGGCATAGGTGGTTTCCTTCATTGGATACTGCCCTTCCCGTGGTTGTTCCTTCCCGGTGAAAGACCTGGCTAGTCATTGCTTGCGTTGAGAAACATGTGATGGTGTCTCCGCGGCTGTTGATTTACATGCTTTTGCATATTTCCCATAAGGGATGGGGGCATTGCTCTAGAATCACTGCGTTGAGAAACATGTGATGGTGTCTCCGCAGTGTTGGATGTTGATCTCCATGAGTTCATTCATCCTCATTTTTTCATGGTCTTTTACTAGCCAGTTTCCTACTCCACACTGATGAGGGGCAATACCCCGAAACAGCTGTCTGTGGATGGATACCATGTTTTGGCATAGGTGGTTTCCTTCATTGGATACTGCCCTTCCCGTGGTTGTTCCTTCCCGGTGAAAGACCTGGCTAGTAACTGCTTGCGTTGAGAAACATGTGATGGTGTCTCCGCGGCTGTTGATTTACATGCTTTTGCATATTTCCCATAAGGGATGGGGGCATTACTCTAGAATCACTGCGTTGAGAAACATGTGATGGTGTCTCCGCAGTGTTGGATGTTGATCTCCATGAGTTCATTCATCCTCATTTTTTCATGGTCTTTTACTAGCCAGTTTCCTACTCCACACTGATGAGGGGCAATACCCCGAAACAGCTGTCTGTGGATGGATACCATGTTTTGGCATAGGTGGTTTCCTTCTTTGGATACTGCCCTTCCCGTGGTTGTTCCTTCCCGGTGAAAGACCTGGCTAGTCATTGCTTGCGTTGAGAAACATTTGATGGTGTCTCCGCGGCTGTTGATTTACATGCTTTTGCATATTTCCCATAAGGGATGGGGGCATTGCTCTAGAATCACTGCGTTGAGAAACATGTGATGGTGTCTCCGCAGTGTTGGATGTTGATCTCCATGAGTTCATTCATCCTCATTTTTTCATGGTCTTTTACTAGGCATTGCTCCTACTAGCCAGTTTCCTACTCCACACTGATGAGGGGCAATACCCCGAAACAGCTGTCTGTGGATGGATACCATGTTTTGGCATAGGTGGTTTCCTTCATTGGATACTGCCCTTCCCGTGGTTGTTCCTTCCCGGTGAAAGACCTGGCTAGTCATTGCTTGCGTTGAAAAACATGTGATGGTGTCTCCGCGGCTGTTGATTTACATGCTTTTGCATATTTCCCATAAGGCATGGGGGCATTGCTCTAGAATCACTGCGTTGAGAAACATGTGATGGTGTCTCCGCAGTGTTGGATGTTGATCTCCATGAGTTCATTCATCCTCATTTTTTCATGGTCTTTTACTAGGCATTGCTCCTACTAGCCAGTTTCCTACTCCACACTGATGAGGGGCAATACCCTGAAACAGCTGTCTGTGGATGGATACCATGTTTTGGCATAGGTGGTTTCCTTCATTGGGTACTGCCCTTCCCGTGGTTGTTCCTTCCCGGTGAAAGACCTGGCTAGTAACTGCTTGCGTTGAGAAACATGTGATGGTGTCTCCGCGGCTGTTGATTTACATGCTTTTGCATATTTCCCATAAAGGATGGGGGCATTGCTCTAGAATCACTGCGTTGAGAAACATGTGATGGTGTCTCCGCAGTGTTGGATGTTGATCTCCATGAGTTCATTCATCCTCATTTTTTCATGGTCTTTTACTAGGCATTGCTCCTACTAGCCAGTTTCCTACTCCACACTGATGAGGGGCAATACCCCGAAACAGCTGTCTGTGGATGGATACCATGTTTTGGCATAGGTGGTTTCCTTCATTGGATACTGCCCTTCCCGTGGTTGTTCCTTCCCGGTGAAAGACGTGGCTAGTAACTGCTTGCGTTGAGAAACATGTGATGGTGTCTCCGCGGCTGTTGATTTACATGCTTTTGCATATTTCCCATAAGGGATGGGGGCATTGCTCTAGAATCACTGCGTTGAGAAACATGTGATGGTGTCTCCGCAGTGTTGGATGTTGATCTCCATGAGTTCATTCATCCTCATTTTTTCATAGTCTTTTACTAGCCAGTTTCCTACTCCACACTGATGAGGGGCAATACCCCGAAACAGCTGTCTGTGGATGGATACCATGTTTTGGCATAGGTGGTTTCCTTCTTTGGATACTGCCCTTCCCGTGGTTGTTCCTTCCCGGTGAAAGACCTGGCTAGTCATTGCTTGCGTTGAGAAACATGTGATGGTGTCTCCGTGGCTGTTGATTTACATGCTTTTGCATATTTCCCATAAGGGATGGGGGCATTGCTCTAGAATCACTGCGTTGAGAAACATGTGATGGTGTCTCCGCAGTGTTGGATGTTGATCTCCATGAGTTCATTCATCCTCATTTTTTCATGGTCTTTTACTAGGCATTGCTCCTACTAGCCAGTTTCCTACTCCACACTGATGAGGGGCAATACCCCGAAACAGCTGTCTGTGGATGGATACCATGTTTTGGCATAGGTGGTTTCCTTCATTGGATACTGCCCTTCCCGTGGTTGTTCCTTCCCGGTGAAAGACCTGGCTAGTCATTGCTTGCGTTGAAAAACATGTGATGGTGTCTCCGCGGCTGTTGATTTACATGCTTTTGCATATTTCCCATAAGGGATGGGGGCATTGCTCTAGAATCACTGCGTTGAGAAACATGTGATGGTGTCTCCGCAGTGTTGGATGTTGATCTCCATGAGTTCATTCATCCTCATTTTTTCATGGTCTTTTACTAGGCATTGCTCCTACTAGCCAGTTTCCTACTCCACACTGATGAGGGGCAATACCCCGAAACAGCTGTCTGTGGATGGATACCATGTTTTGGCATAGGTGGTTTCCTTCATTGGATACTGCCCTTCCCGTGGTTGTTCCTTCCCAGTGAAAGACCTGGCTAGTAACTGCTTGCGTTGAGAAACATGTGATGGTGTCTCCGCGGCTGTTGATTTACATGCTTTTGCATATTTCCCATAAGGGATGGGGGCATTGCTCTAGAATCACTGTGTTGAGAAACATGTGATGGTGTCTCCGCAGTGTTGGATGTTGATCTCCATGAGTTCATTCATCCTCATTTTTTCATGGTCTTTTACTAGCCAGTTTCCTACTCCACACTGATGAGGGGCCATACCCCGAAACAGCTGTCTGTGGATGGATACCTTGTTTTGGCATAGGTGGTTACCTTCATTGGATACTGCCCTTCCCGTGGTTGTTCCTTCCCGGTGAAAGACCTGGCTAGTCATTGCTTGCGTTGAGAAACATGTGATGGTGTCTCCGCAGCTGTTGATTTACATGCTTTTGCATATTTCCCATAAGGGATGGGGGCATTGCTCTAGAATCACTGCGTTGAGAAACATGTGATGGTGTCTCCGCAGTGTTGGATGTTGATCTCCATGAGTTCATTCATCCTCATTTTTTCATGGTCCTTTACTCGGCATTGCTCCTACTAGCCAGTTTCCTACTCCACACTGATGAGGGGCAATACCCCGAAACAGCGGTCTGTGGATGGATACCATGTTTTGGCATAGGTGGTTTCCTTCATTGGATACTGCCCTTCCCGTGGTTGTGCCTTCCCGGTGAAAGACCTGGCTAGTCATTGCTTGCGTTGAGAAACATGTGATGGTGTCTCCGCGGCTGTTGATTTACATGCTTTTGCATATTTCCCATAAGGGATGGGGGCATTGCTCTAGAATCACTGCGTTGAGAAACATGTGATGGTGTCTCCGCAGTGTTGGATGTTGATCTCCATGAGTTCATTCATCCTCATTTTTTCATGGTCTTTAACTAGGCATTGCTCCTACTAGCCAGTTTCCTACTCCACACTGATGAGGGGCAATACCCCGAAACAGCTGTCTGTGGATGGATACCATGTTTTGGCATAGGTGGTTTCCTTCATTGGATACTGCCCTTCCCGTGGTTGTTCCTTCCCGGTGAAAGACCTGGCTAGTCATTGCTTGCGTTGAGAAACATGTGATGGTGTCTCCGCGGCTGTTGATTTACATGCTTTTGCATATTTCCCATAAGGGATGGGGGCATTGCTCTAGAATCACTGCGTTGAGAAACATGTGATGGTGTCTCCGCAGTGTTGGATGTTGATCTCCATGAGTACATTCATCCTCATTTTTTCATATTATTGTGTGGAGGAACAGCAGAGGCACTAATATTGTGTGGCGGAACAGAGGGGGAAATATTATTGTGTGGAGGAACGGGGGGCACTATTATTGTGTGGCAGAACAGAGGGGGTACTATTATTGCATGGACTAACAGCGGGGGCACTATTATTGTGTGGCGGAACAGAGGGGGAACTATTATTGTGTGGAGGAACGGGGGGCACTATTATTGTGTGGCAGAACAGAGGGGGCACTATTATTGCATGGACTAACAGCGGGGGCACTATTATTGTGTGGAGGAACAGCAGGGGCACTATTATTGTGTGGCGGAACAGAGGGGGAACTATTATGTGGAGGAACAGTGGGGGCACTATTATTGTGTGGCGGAACAGAGGGGGTACTATTATTGCATGGACTAACAGCGGGGGCACTATTATTGTGTGGAGGAACAGCAGGGGCACTATTATTGTGTGGCGGAACAGAGGGGGAACTATTATTATGTGGAGGAACAGTGGGGGCACTATTATTGTGTGGCGGAACAGAGGGGGCACTATTATTGCATGGACTAACAGTGGGGGCACTATTATTATGTGGAGGAACAGCGGGGGCACTATTATTGTGTGGCGGAACAGAGAGGGAACTATTATTGTGTGGAGGAACGGGCGGCACTATTATTGTGTGGCAGAACAGAGGGGGCACTATTATTGTGTGGCAGAACAGAGGGGGCACTTTCACCATGTAACAGCAACGAGGAGGCATTACAATGTGGAGGCACTGAAGGGGTATTATTATTGTGTGACGGCACAGAGGGGACACCATTATCATGGGAAGGCACAAAGTTGAAACTATTATCAAAAAATGTGAGGTTTGAAAAAAAAAAAAAAACATGGTTATGGCTGAGCCCAAACCTTTTCTGTGGTGTGATGCGTGTGCCACTATCCTGAATCTCTTTGAAGACAGTTTTCGAAAAGGAGTCAAGTAAGACGTAAATAAAGAAGGTTCTGATCCAATGACTGACAGCAGAGTTTCTGACAACCATAAGGCAGTGGTTCCCAAACCCGTCTAACCTCGACAGCCATGTCCTATGCAAAGAGATTATAAAATTCACATAATAGGAACGAGACTTAGCTGCAAATATTGAGCAGGAAGTGGCATGTTTTCTACCCTCCCCTCCCCCACAATTGCGATATCCTGAGTTTCCCCAACACCACCAACAGTAACATCCAGACCCCTTGCCCCATCAATTATAGATTTTGCATTGGGAGCCAGGAGCCTCATGTTGCAGATCTAGCTACACTTTCCTCATACAAGCAATGGAAGACAGGAGGCAAGTGCGTGCTATGATATTTGGCCGCAGTCTGCAATATGCATCCCGCTTCCACCGTTATGTTTTATATGGCTGCCTGAGGCATGAATCTGTCTGTAGTCACTGGATTGTTATTATATTACAAAATGTCACTTAGGTGTGTCCACTAGAGAATCCAGGAACCTCTCTCAGAGATGGAGGCACCGGTGACTGAGAAGGAGACAGTCCAGACCAACACAAGGACCCGCAAAGAGTTCTCTTCCTCCTAGGAGTTCCTTATTTCCGTCCCAATTACTATCATCAACAGACCGTTTCCCGGTCTACAACTGATCTGGGTGTGATTCCGAATGTTCGATCTCTCTAATGACTCTACGAAGATCTGATGTGTAAAGAGATGGTGGGAGTGTATTGTCCTGTGTCCCAAGTGTCAGAGTCATTATTCTGTACCCTGTCAGTGCCATTATCCTGTACCTCAAGTATCAGTGTTATTATGCTGTGCCCCAAGTATCAGTGCCTTTATCTTTACCCCAAGTATCAGTGCAATTATCCTGTACCCCAAGTATCATTGTCATTTTCCTGTACCCCAAGTGTCAGTGTCATTATCCTGTACCCCAAGTGTCAGCATCATTATCCTGTACCCCAAGTGTCAGTGCCATTATCCTGTACCCCAAGTATCAGTGCCATTATGCTGTACCCCAAGTGTCAGTGTCATTATCCTGTACCCCAAGTGTCAGTGTCATTATCCTGTACCCCAAGTGTCAGTGTCATTATCCTGTACCCCAAGTGTCAGTGTCATTATCCTGTACCCCAAGTATCAGTGCCATTATGCTGTACCCCAAGTGTCAGTGTCATTATCCTGTACCCCAAGTGTCAGCGTCATTATCCTGTACCCCAAGTGTCAGCGTCATTATCCTGTACCCCAAGTGTCAGTATCATCCTGTGCCCCAAGTGTCAGTATCATCCTGTGCCCCAAGTGTCAGTGTCATTATCCTGTACCCCAAGTGTCAGCGTCATTATCCTGTACCCCAAGTGTCAGTGTCATTATCCTGTACCCCAAGTGTCAGTGTCATTATCCTGTACCCCAAGTATCAGTGCCATTATGCTGTACCCCAAGTGTCAGTGTCATTATCCTGTACCCCAAGTGTCAGTGTCATTATCCTGTACCCCAAGTATCAGTGCCATTATGCTGTACCCCAAGTGTCAGTGTCATTATCCTGTACCCCAAGTGTCAGTGTCATTATCCTGTACCCCAAGTATCAGTGCCATTATGCTGTACCCCAAGTGTCAGTGTCATTATCCTGTACCCCAAGTGTCAGTGTCATTATCCTGTACCCCAAGTGTCAGTGTCATTATCCTGTACCCCAAGTGTCAGTGTCATTATCCTGTACCCCAAGTATCAGTGCCATTATGCTGTACCCCAAGTGTCAGTGTCATTATCCTGTACCCCAAGTGTCAGCGTCATTATCCTGTACCCCAAGTGTCAGCGTCATTATCCTGTACCCCAAGTGTCAGTATCATCCTGTGCCCCAAGTGTCAGTATCATCCTGTGCCCCAAGTGTCAGTGTCATTATCCTGTACCCCAAGTGTCAGCGTCATTATCCTGTACCCCAAGTGTCAGTGTCATTCTCCTGTACCCCAAGTGTCAGTGTCATTATCCTGTACCCCAAGTGTCAGTGTCATTATCCTGTACCCCAAGTATCAGTGCCATTATGCTGTACCCCAAGTGTCAGTGTCATTATCCTGTACCCCAAGTGTCAGTGTCATTATCCTGTACCCCAAAAGTCTGATAAAGTTCTAAAATGAGCATCTGTGGACTAGATCCACCACTTTGGCTTTGTGTAGTTTATTTATGATGACGTCCAAAAGATTTGAAGCCACGTCCACCTTTACACCTTATGAAATACTGGGTACTGGTAGTGAGAGATTTATGCCATTAAGGGTACGTGCACACGCTGCGGATTGGGGTGCGGATTTGGCCGGATGGATTTTGTAAAATCTGCAGATAAATCTGCAGGTCAAAAGACCTGCGGTTTTACCTGCGGATTGGCCTGCGGTTTTTCATCTCCACAATGGAGATGGCAAACTGCAGCGGAATCCGCAGAAAGAATTGACATGTCAACTCTTTCTGCGGTTTCGAAACCGCAGGAAAACCGCGCGGAAAAATCCGCACAGTCTGCACTGCAGTTTTTAATATCCATAGGATATTATGGTACTGTACACCGCAGCTAAAACTGCTGCGGATCCGCAGCGGCCAAATCCGCTGCGGAACCGCAGCAGAATCCGCAGAGTGTGCACACACCCTTAGTTTGGCAGCTGACATTGGTGGGGTAGAGCAGGCGGTGTAACTCACTGCATACCGGGCCAATAGCCATTACACAGTCAGAAGGCAATGATCTCCTACACAGTCTACAGATGTGGTGAAACTACAACTCCTAACATGCTCTGGCAACCCCAGGCTAAGAGTTGTACGCTTATCCCAGCTGGAGAATAACAGGTTGGACACCACAGATATGGAGGACCTGTGACATAACGCAGCGGGTTATCTCTAGCTAACAGCTTCCGTAGCCGTGTCTGTAGAGGACGCTGTCACTTCCTGTATGACCGCTCTCTGGGGTGCAAAGCAGCTTCACATTATCTTCAGGAAATGACAATTGTTTCTCATTTGACCTCTGCATTTTCTTCCCAAGTTTTCCTCAGACGACTGTCAAAAAGAAGTCACCTGCTCACACAACCTCACTTTGCAAATTTCTAATAAACCTGATAGCGAAACACATTACTTATCCTGTGCTAATCTTGAGTTACATCCCGTATTTCACTCCAGAGCTGCACTCACTATTCTGCTGGTGCAGTCACTGTGTACATACATTACATTACTTATCCTGTACTGATCCTGAGTTACATCCTGTATTATACTCCAGAGCTGCACTCACTATTCTGCTGGTGCAGTCACTGTGTACATACATTACTGATCCTGTACTGATCCTGAGTTACATCATCTATTATATACTGCAGAGCTGCACTCACTATTCTGCTGGTGCAGTCACTATGTACATACATTACTTATCCTGTACTGATCCTGAGTTACATCCTGTATTATACCCCAGAGCTGCACTCACTATTCTGCAGGTGCAGTCACTGTGTACATACATTACTTATCCTGTACTGATCCTGAGTTACATCCTGTATTATACCCCAGTGCTGCACTCACTATTCTGCAGGTGCAGTCACTGTGTACATACATTACATTACTGATCCTGTACTGATCCTGCGTTACATCCTGTATTATACCCCAGTGCTGCACTCACTATTCTGCAGGTGCAGTCACTGTGTACATACATTACATTACTTATCCTATACAGATCCTGAGTTACATCCTGTATTATACCCCAGAGCTGCACTCACTATTCTGCAGGTGCAGTCACTGTGTACATACATTACATTACTGGTCCTGAGTTACATCGTGTATTATACTCCAGAGCTCCACTCACTATTCTGCTGGTGCAGTGACTGTGTACATACATTACATTACTGATCCTGTACTGATCCTGAGTTACATCCTGTATTATACTCCAGAGCTGCACTCATTATTCTGCTGCTGCAGTCACTGTGTACATACATTACATTACTTATCCTGAGTTACATCCTGTGTTATACCCCAGAGCTTCACTCACTATTCTGCTGGTGCAGTCACTGTGTACATACATTACATTACTGATCCTATACTGATCCTGAGTTACATCCTGTATTATACTCCAGAGCTGCACTCATTATTCTGCTGCTGCAGTCACTGTGTACATACATTACATTACTTATCCTGAGTTACATCCTGTGTTATACCCCAGAGCTGCACTCACTATTCTGCTGCTGCAGTCACTGTGTACATATATTACTGATCCTGTAATGATCCTGAGTTACATCCTGTAGATCTTTTCTTATAAAAATGAAAAACATAACAATAATAATAGCAGAAACATAACAAGAATATCAGCCAGAAAATAATCAGTATAATGAACACTGGTCCAGCTGCTCATTCTCTACTCGAACACATATTATACATATATACAGAATAATATCTACTTTCACCTTCTGGTCCGGTCACCAAACAAAATAATAAACAATAAATAAAATAACAAAAACTATATACATAAACTTTGTTTACAATACGTACATATATAAACATACACACATACAAACTATACAAATATATGACTGTGGAGACTTGTGTGTCGCAACCAGTGCCTTCCCCCCTTCCCTCACTCCAATCCCGTAATGAAACACAGACAATCCTAGGTGAGTTGAACAGGTCGGTCACAGTTTATTAATTGCATAATCAGAGAAAGGCAATTACACTTCGTAAAGGGCGGCTCGCGCCGAGATCGTGTCCACGATCGACAGGCGAGTTGGCCCAACGAGTGGTTACGAACCTTTGCCCTCCTACGCTTCTACCGACACGGAGGATCCTGTGTATAACCTGCACGGGACTCCGACCCCCACCCATCAGCGTTAGGGCCTGTTCAACCCCGTCCTGTAAATCAGACAGAAAAACATGGAGGCCAATGTCCGTCAGGTGAACGCCGTCCGGTCTTAATAGTCTCGTATTATCCCCTTGCAGCTGGTGGTGACGGATAACGATACCGCCTTTTCCTCTCACAAATTTTCCCATTCGGGCTTTGAATTTTCTCCTTGTGCACTGTATGGCTTTTTTCATCTCTTTCGCCACGCCAGACGGCCCGTGGTATCATCTCTGACCACACCAGTATCATATTTGTGAACAGGTGAACTGTTCCATATCCGTTGTCATCCATTTATACAGATCCGCCACCTTTTGCTTGCCAAGATCATTGCCACCCACGTGTAACACCATTATCACCGGGCGCTTTGCCCTCCTTGAAATGTCAACCATCTCTTTGAACACCTATTTCCATTGGAGGCCTCTGATACCCCTCCAGTTAACCTCTAGGCCCGGGAGGCCTAGATTCCTTCCTCCCGGACGCAGTTTGGCCCTTTTTTCCGCCCAATAGACATAGGAATGTCTTACAACCCAAACTTCAACTTCAACTCCTGTAAGAAATAACATAGGTTAATTCAGCAAATCAGGTCTTATGTATCTGGAGAAGCATGCGGATTTCCAACGACCCATTCTCTGTACCTCGGCCTCTGACACTCCTGCCCTAGCTGCTTCCGTGGCCGCCCCGATTCGGAACGAATGTGTCCCGTACTCTTTTGGATTTGCGCCGTTTTTTTCCAAGCATAGCTTGAAAATTGCTTGAAATTGGTACTTTGTCAGTGGGGAGCCATTTGTACGAGTGAAGAAAAATCTACTTGCGTGTTTTATTACAGCGTATCTCTCGACGATCTTTAGCGGGCAAACTGGGACATATGATGCATTAACCAGAACCCTGAACCCCAGTGGGATCGCATTTGGATTTTCTCACCCGAATGCGCAGAGCGTCGCTGCATATGACTATGTCCTCATTAATTAGGCCACCTTCCGACGCGTTTTTTGACCGTGGTAGTAAGTCGCTGATGCGCAGTGCTCCGAAAAAGGCGATAGCGAAAGCTGCCGATATGAGGACTGCCTCGTATTGCGATGTGCAGACTGATGGGGATATGGAAATAATGTCATGCAATAATCTCAGTGATATGGGGCAGCGGCATTCTTGACTCGGTTGAAGCCTTTTCCATCCTTTAATGGTTTGCTTAATGAAAAAGAACTTTGCTACGTCTGCCCATCCCATTAGTTGAAAGAAAAAGGCTAACCCCGATAATTTCCGTTGCGCCGATGTCCCCGACGCCCCGCTTTCCTTCAGCCGTACTAGAAATTCCGCCATCACCGAGCCTCGTGTTCGATCGCATTTATCGCCTGGCCTACCCTGAATTAATGAGCACGACTCCTCCCAAGCCTTACCATAGACCTGCCAGGTAACCGGCGACATGGAGGCACGGATTAGTGGCATCAGTGATTGGCCACTGTGTCTCACAGGGATAGTGGACACTGAATACCCCGTGGTTGCCCATTGGGATGTTGGATTCTGAAAGCCTGCCAATTGGAAAATAACAGTGCGTTAATAACATTATCATCTACTTCCGCCACAACGGTGGCTCTACACCAAATATTGTTTTGTAGGCATAGCAGCGCTATGCGATGTAATAGAGCAAGTATGGGCAGGGATGAAGATGACATGTGGTTTAGACACCTTGCTGTTTTCGTATATTTTGTTTGGAAGCGAATGTTGTTATTTTTCAACTGATTAGCCCATATCTCAACGGCCGCCACTATTGCAAATATCTCCCATAGGACTGGGTCGCACCCCCAGTTTGATGTGGTCCATATCTCCGGCCAGTTGTTTTTGCACCATTGATTTTTGTAGATTGCTGCAAAACCCTCTTTTTTGCGCCACCCTATTGCCAGCCCCAAGTCCTTGCTTGCAGTCTCTTTAGCCATGATACATGTGTGACCGTTGTACGATTGCAGGAATGTCTGCCATACTTGTAAATCTACTTTTAACGCGCGAGTGAGCCTTAGGCCGGGGTCACACTAACCAACACAAAATACGGTCCGTATTTTACATGCGTAATACGGATGAATGGCCCCTAAACAGTGCTCCGTATGTCATCCGTAATCAAGGTGTGGTCGCGTATTTTGCGCATGTAAGCATCCGTATGTAATCCGTATGGCATCCGTATGGCGAGATTTTCTCGTAGGCTTGCAAAATGGACATATAATGGAGCCCTATGACAGTTTTAATAAAGAATTGAAAGAATAGATATAGACACATAGAATGCATATGTATATATATATGTATTCTATGTGTCTATATCTATTCTTTCGTTTCTTTATTAAACCTGTCAGTGTGATTTTAGTGTATAGCGCACTGAATTGCCGGCTTTGCTAAAAGACACCTGGTGCGTATTTCTCACAAGTCACATGTGTGGTCCGTGTGTAATCCGTATTTTTTGCGCACCCATAGACTTGCATTGGCGTACTACGGCCGTAGTACGCTGACAATCGCAGCATGCTGCGATTGGCACGGACCGTAGAATATGGACGAGAAATATACGGCTGGTGCGAGGGACCCCATAGAGAATCATTTGTCCGTGTGTAATGCGTGCTTTTAGCGCCTCTCACTCGGCCGTATTCCTCGCCAGTGTGACCCCGGCCTAATTCTAATTCTATGGCCGAGATGAGAAGCGCCTTTAGTTGCCAATGATAGTCTGCGTGAGAATGCCCTGCCGTCCAGCATTACGCAGCAGGGGAACGTCAGTAGACCCAATAATGCCTGCATTTGCTGGAGTGTTACCTTGTTAACTTTGCAGAAGCCTTCCAACATTTGCTGTGTTTTTTGTATTTTATCCGCCAGTAAGCAGAAAACCATCGAATTGGTGTCTATTTCGATGCCTAAGAAAGGCAAAATATTGCATGGTCCTTCTGTTTTTTTCGGGGGACAATGGTACACCGAATTGCCGTGAGATAGTTTTGAATTTCTCTAGTAGGTAGTAGCAGAGTTTAGAGTTTCTGGGGCCGACGAACAAAAAATCGTCGAGGTAGTGAATTAGGGATTTGCTGCCTGTTTCGTACCGGACTACTCAATCCAAGAAGGTACTAAATAACTCGAAACAGTGACATGAGATGGAACATCCCATTGGTAAGCACATATCAAAATAATAGTGCTGGTCCACTTTGCATCCCAGTAGGTGGTAACATTCGGGGTGCACAGGTAGTAACCGGAATGCTGAATCTATGTCGGATTTAGCCAGTAGGGCGCCGGGTCCAGCTGCCCGCAATAGTTCTACCGCCTTATCAAAGGACGCGTATGTGACAGACGCTTCTTCTGGGGAGATTGCGTCGTTAGCAGATTCGCTCTTTGGATGAGACAAATGATGGATTAGGAGGTATTTACCGGGTTCCTTTTTTGGGATAATCCTTTTGGGATAATGGCGATATTTTGATATTTTTGAAGGGCAGTGACTGAAAGGGACCTGTATTCTACCTAATTCCACCTCCTTATGTATTTTTTGTCTTAGGATTTCGGGGAATTCAAGAGCAGATTTTAGGTTATCAGATAGGATTGGCGTTCTTGTAAACTTGAAAGGGATAAAAAAGCCGTCCGTAAAACCAGATAGTAGTTGCTGGGCCGCTTTTTAATTGGGGTAGAGATCTAGCCAGGGGGACATTGTGTTTACACTCATTGGGGTTCTGCCTTACAGGCGCTTTGTGTGGCTGTCGAGTTCACCTTGCTGCTGGGTGTCCCCCCCGCAAGCTGAGCAATCATGCCTGAATCTGCATAGCGTGTGGAAACAGCAGTTTCCCTCGGTAAACAGCCAGCAGGTCCCCGGGTTTTCATATGACCACTGAGTTTTGACCTGCAGCTGCGAATTTGTGATCGTAGCTGAAAAGGGGGGCTGCTTCTGTGATAGCATAAGACGCAGCCACACGTCTGTCACTTTAACTCCCCAGCCTAGACCGGGCTGTAGGGCCAACCGCCTGCGGAACTCCTCATCATACCGACGCCAGGCTGAACCGCCATGCGATTTGTATGAACTATATGTGTCTTGATATATAAATAACTCGGAGCAGCATTCCGTATTCTTCTGGCCCATAATACAGCCCAATACTGCAAAGACCTGAAGCCAATTATTCATAGTTAATGCCAAGTCCCAAAACTTCAAGGGGATCCTGATAGAATTCAGAAGATGCAAACCCACCCCAAGATCCCGAATTGGGCAATCCCTGAGTACCAGAAGCCTCTGGAAATGAGTCAACAGAACTCTATTGTCAAGGTGTTTCCTTGGTAGAGTCCTGATCTCCCACATTTCCAGACCCCACCGGCAAATTACCCTCAGAACCAAGGTAGTGTAAGCCGGAAGATGTCCATGTGGTGTGAAGATCCTTCACTTGCCCTCCTGTCTCCCATTCCTGGAAGCAAGGCTGAAACCATCCCCTACAGGAGAATACCCATGGAGGAGCTTCCGGTGCTGCCTGGTCCATGCCGATCTCGGCCAACGGTCCACGCTTCACCCTCCTAAGAAGTGAGTCAACCGAAAATACGTACAGCGGACAATCCTGGCGAACACCAGATCCAACCTCAAAAGAGCTGCCAATCCAACCGTTCACAAACGGGAAACTCTCTGCCCCACCGTACAAGGTCTTAAGCCAATCAAGAAACCCCCCAGCAGGCCATATCTCAGTAGGACAGACAAGATGTACTCATGATTACAAACACGTCTGCCTGGTCAAGTGACAGCATGTACCCCTTCCAGTGACCAGCCCTATCCTGCTCCAGTGCCTCTTGGACACAGAGCACAGCACTAAATGTGCTGCGGCCTGGAACAGAGCAAAGCTGGGCCTTCAAAATGAGTCGGGGTGCAAATTTCACCAGCTGATTAAACAGCACTTTTGCCAGAACCTTCCTGTCTGCATTGAGAAACATTATGAGACACCAATTCTCAATGCAAGATGGGTCCTTACCCTTTGACAAGGTGATCAGGGTAGACCTCCTCAGTGACTTCAGCAGAGTGCCTGAGGAAAGACACTCATCTTATTGAATACCTACCTCAGTCAAGAAGGGAACCAAAGCGTCCTTAAAGGTCTTTTACAGGGTGGGCCATCTATATGGATACACCTATATGGATACAGCTAAATAAAATGGGAATGGTTGGTGATAAAGTGGATTGGTCGTCGTGGGCCAGTTGAATGGCCACCAAGGTCTCCCGATCTGACCCCCATAGACTTACAGTATCTTTGGGGTCATCTGAAGGGGCAATTGTCTGATACGAGATGTGCAGCATCTGAAACAACGGATGTACTGGAAGCCTGTGCTAGCATTTCTTCTGTGGTGTTGCTATCAGTGCGTCAAGAGTGGGAAAAGAGGGTTGCATTGACAATCCAACACAATGGGCAGCACTTTGAACACATTTTATAAGTAGTCGTAAACTTGTAAATAACTCATGAAAGAATAAAGTTACATTAAAACAAAGCACACAATTGTTTTTCTTGCAAAATTCTCAATAAGTTTGATGTGTCACATGACCCTCTTTCCATTGGAAAAAATAAAGTTGGGTCCAAAATGGCCAACTTTAAAATGGCCGAAACGGTCACCACCCATCTTGAAAAGTTTTCCCCCTCCCATATACTAATGTGCCACAAACAGGAAGTTGATATCACCATCCATTCCCATTTTATTTAGGTGGATCCATATAGATGTCCCACCCTGTAGAATTCAGATGTTAAGCAATCTGGATCGGGCGATTTGATTTGGGCAGGCCCTTCAATCGCCAACTTAATTCCTCTTCCCTGATCATCTCTGTCAAAACGTCAACAGAGGGGGTCTACCCCTGGTTTGGGGACGGCTTCAGCCAGGAAAGTCAACATCTCATCTCAATCAAGATCCCTCTTCCCCAAGAGGTGCTAGTAGAAGGATCTGACAAATTTCAGGATCACTGATCTGGATCACCTCAGGGACCGCATAGTGTCGACCAGTCCTGTAACTACTTTACTATTCACTATTTCTGTAAGGGTCGGGCGAGCGTTACTTCCCGTAATCCCTCTCAAAAACCAAAGATGCGTGTCTATCGTACTGACACCTCATAAGCAAAGATTTCATTCTCCTCGTGGCTACCTTCAGTTGAGACAAGATGCTCGAGTTTCCTCCTCAGAGAGCTGGTGGAAGAATCTCGCCACCCTTTTCTTGAACATCTCCCGCCACTCTGACTTACTACTACAAAGATCCAGTAAGGGTACCTGGCTCTGAAGAAAATCCTCAAAGGACTATCTTATCTCCGCTGCTTCCAAGAGAGACAAATTGAGTCTCCAAAAGCCTGTTCCCATCCAGATAGTCTCTGTAACATTCAGAGAAAACAAAATTAAACAGTGGCCGGAGAACTCCACCTCAAAAATAGACACTGTGAAGAGACAGCTTCCTCTTTAAATAAAACCTATCTATTTTGGTCCTACAGTTAGCTATATCATAGGTGAACCCTTCGTGGCCTGGGGTGTGCCGAAAGTGGACATCCACCAGGCGAGCCTCACTAGCTATACTATTAAGGGTGACGTTATCATAAGTCAGCTTGTCTCTGGAACCTCCTCTATCTTGGGGCCTCATGACAGTATTGAAGTCCCTTCCAAAGACAACCTGCCGACTTGTAAAAAGGTAGGGCTTGATCCTCATAAAGAGGCACTTCCGGTCCCACTTAGATTGGGGACCATAGATGTTAATGAGCCGGATGTCACGGTTGGGGACACGGCTTGGCCACGATGACGTGGGGCGTGCGTCCCAGATGGTAATGGAATGTGGACCCACTGGACCACAGAGGGGAACCCGGGCCTACCTGGACTAGGGAAGGGCAGTGACCGGGGTCTGTGGCAGCTGAGCTTGTGGGCAAGGTGACGACATGCAGGACTAGATGACACCGCACAACTTCAGGTATGAAGAAACAAAGTTTACTTAAACAAAGTCACAGTACCGAACACAAGACATAACAATGCCAGGCTCCCGATTCCGCACATCAACAAAGGGCACACATTCCAGATTAGCAGACGATGGCAAGAGTTCGTCACAGGTTGATGCAGTCCAGGGTCATCTGGCACGGGCTTACCAGGAGAACCTCTCTCTCAGGCCTCTGGCGTAGCGTAGGCACAGCAGGAGAACATCAGACACCGACCTCGGTCAGACGATGGCAGTAGGTCAACACGGGTTGATGCAGTCCAGGGTCATCTGGCACGGGCATATCAGGAGAACCTCTCTCTCAGGCATAGCGCAGGCACAGCAGGAGAACATCAGACACCGACCTCGGACAGACGTCATCACAGGGAGGACCTCAAGGAACTGGCAGGACATCGGGACACATTCAGGACACGGACCGCACAGGTCCAGGCACATCGGCATGGCAGCTCAGGACATCGGCTGGTCAAATCCAGGAAGAGTAGTCACCGGAAAACAAGACTGGAGACTCCCCAGGAACACGGTGGAGGAGTCCATCCTGGAACACACGCGGGACCAACTCTGGAACACAGGCTGGACCACCAGGATCACGGACTGGTCATCTGGACACAGGCAGGACATCGGAGACATAGGCAGGACATCTGGACTCCGGGTAACAGCCACGGCTCCAGGCAGAGATCGTCGGGACACAGGCAGGACCTCAGAGACACCGGCAGAACATTGGGCAGCGGTCATCAGGTTCCGGACATGAGACACAACCTCCAGGCACTAGACAGCGGTCGTCAGACTCCAGGCAGCGGTCATCAGGCTCCGGATATCGGAAACAACCTCCAGGCCCCAAACAGCGATCGTCAGGCTCCAGGCATCAGGCAGCGGTCTTCAGGCTCCGGACATCGGACCTAGGAAGGAACTCAAGCACGATGGTGCAAGCAAGGCCGGATAGGACCGGGGCTGGACGGAGCTAGCACCTCATAGTAGGCAGAGCTCAGCAGGAACACCGGACTCCATCTTCATCAGACGAACACAGGTTTATTCACAGGACACCGGTCACAGGAAACTCAGTCAGTAGGTACATGGTTCAAGACACAGAAGGACTTCAGGATTTTCACACAGCAGGAATCCACATTCAAGGCAAGGACTTTTGTACCAACACAGACAGGATAGGTCCAGGGACAAAAGACATCAGCTTTCCTAGAACTGATTGCAGGCAGAATAGGAACTGAACACAAGGCAGACCAGGAGCAACAAGGAGGACCAAACACACATGGCTAGGTTCAAGAACCTAATTTGAAGCTCTGGCAAGCCCAACAGGAAAGAGGAACTTTATATAGGAGTTGTCCCTCAGCAATAGGCTGGGGACAGTAATTCAAGCGTCCACACTGCTCCTAACAAAAGCAGGGAAGGTGTGGCCGCGCACACCCTAAGCACAGACAAACAGTACAGCATGGTCAGTACAGGAACTGAAGCCTAGGGCACCTGGCAGCGGCTGCAAGCCTGGACACACGTGGAAAGTCATGCACCAGTTGCAGAGGACCTCACAACCCGCGGATAGCTTACACAGCAGCAGCCGGGGACGGCACACGTGGAGGGTCATGCAGTGGAGCAAGGACTCTACAACACATGTACGACTACGCAGCAGAGCAGGGAACTGAGCAGCATCCACACAGGTAACACACAACAGTATCCCAGCTAGTTAGGGGGAAAGGAGCAAAGGGTTAAAAGCAGAGACATGCAGAGTAACGCTGGGGAAACAAGGTACAAACACACCGGCGTTACACCGGAGCTCTTGTTCCTTCATGAGGACATCTAAGATCAGGCACCTCCCCATCTCTAACTCAATAACCCAACGGCATTCCACCGGTGTGGTAAAAAGGACCGCCATTCCGTTTTACGGCTCGGCCACAAGAGACCAGTAGGAAGGCCCGAGTCTCCACTCCCTCTTAGTTTTAAACACGTCTGCCATGTTTGGCAGCTTGGTCTCTTGCCAAAAGAAAATGTCAGCTTCAACCCAGCTGAGAAAATCAAAGGCTGTAAATCTGGCTGTATTTGACTTTATGCTGGTGACATGAATGGACACCAGCGTCAACAGAGTGGGTACCGCCATCATTGGTGATTTAGTTAAATGGTTTTCTTCTTCCCACTCCCCTTATCCTCTGCCTCAGAGGAGGAATCACTTTGAGTGGTCCATATGATAGAAAATACCCAAAAGTCACACCATTCTAAAAACTGCACCCCTGAAGGTGCTCACAACCCCATTCAAGAAGTTTATTAACCCTTCAGGTGCTTCACAGGAATTTTTGGAATGTTTAAAAAAAATGAACATTTAACTTTTTTAATTAAAAATTTACTTCAGATCCAGTTTGTTTTATTTTACCAAGGGTAACAGGAGAAATTGGACCTCAAAAGTTGTGCAATTTGTCCTGAGTATGCTGATACCCCATATGTGGGGGTAAACCACTGTTTGGGCACATGGCAGAGCTCGGAAGGGAAGGAGCGCCGTTTTACTTTTTCAACGCAAAATTGGCTGGAATTGAGATCGGACGCCATGTCGCATTTGGAGAGCTCCTGATGTGCCTAAATAGTGGAAACCCCCCACAAGAGACACCATTTTGGAATCTATACCCCCCTAAGGAACTGATCGAGATGTGTGGTGAGCACTTTGAACCCCCAAGTGCTTCACAGAAGTTTATAACGTAGAGCCGAAGACATAAAAAAATCATATTTTTTCCACAAAAATCATCTTTTCGCCCCCAATTTTTTGTTTTCCCAAGGGTAATAGAAGAAATTGGACCCCAAGAGTTATTGTGCCATTTGTCCTGAGTATGCTTATACCCCATATGTGGGGGTAAACCCCTGTTTGGGCACATGGCAGAGCTCAGAAGGGAAGGAGCACCAGATTTTACTATTATGGTTTACAGGTGCCATGACCCACTGGGAGAGCCCATGAGGTGCCAAAACAGCAGAAACCCCCATAAGTGACCCCATTTTATGAACTACACCTTTCAGTGAATTTATCTAGGGGTGCAGTGATCATATTGACGCCATGAGTGTGTCACAGAACTTTATACCATTGGGCAGTGAGGACAAAATAACTACATTTTCAGCACCAAAATTTTGTTTTAGTCAAAGATTTTACATTTTCACACAAGAAGTGAGTAAAAATGGCAACAAAATTTGTCCCACAATTTCTACTGAATGTGGCAATACCCCATATGTGGCTGTACAGTGCTAATTAGCCATGCGGAGAGACTTGGGAGGAACGAAGCACTACTTGCCTATTCAAGTGATTGGGTCTGTGGACATATCAGTGTGTTTCCTCGGACCGTTTGTCGATGGGCAAAACAAGCTGACATGTCCGTTTTTTAATGTCAGCATGGGCCACAAAACATTCGGCATACGTGCATACGCATAACACACATGGATGTCATCCATGTGACACGCATCAGCGTCGGGGAAGAAGCGTTACAGTAAGCACTGTTCCCCGGTGCCGGGTGATGAACACACCTCTCATCATTCTCCCTTGCTTGTGCCGATCGCCGGCAGAGCAGGAGAGAATTAGGAGAGCCGTGTTCAGCACCCGGCGCGGGGAACAGCGCTTACTGTAACGCTTCTACCCTGGCGCCCGTCCTTGTGGTACTGATGCGGTACACGCATGCCACACGTGTGATGCAAGTATTACACACACGGACACACTCGAGATCTCAGTCCCGAGATCACCATCAGCGCATGCGCCGCCCCCGGCTGCGGCCGCCATATTGCCGGAGCCAATACAGAGGGAAGCGAGAGGGAGCCCCGGGGCTGTGGCCTGTCGCAAAATGTCGGCAGAGCCCCGGGATGGGAACAGGAGACACCGCTGGGCACCTGGTTATTTTACTTTACTCTAACTTTTACACTTTGTCCCACTATGGGACAATCATTTATTGCAGGCTGATCGCTTCTATAGCATAGCATACAGTTGAAGCAACATCTGCATGCTATAGAAGCTGTCAGCGCTGCACTCAGTGCACTGACACTGAGAGACTTCCTGATCATGCACTGCGCATGACCAGGAAGTTACTTAGCTCTGGTAACCCGGATGTCGTCATGACATCAGGTTACCATAGCAGCGATCGGGACCACGTGTCACGCAGCGGGGTCTCCGATCTAAAGGCAGAGGGGACATCAGCCCTCTGCCTGCTCCCGGAATGCTGCGATCGTGTTCGATCACAGCATTTCAAGGGTTAAAGTGCCGGGAGCAGTCGGTGATCACTCCTGGCGCTTATTGCCGGGTATCAGCTGTGAGAATCAGCTGACACCCGGCCACACACAACCCGTGTGCTCGGCCAATCGCTGAGACATACTATTCCGTCCATGGTCAAATTGGCCCAGGGCACATGGATGGAATATTAAGTCTGATGTCAGAAAGGGGTTAATGACACAGAGGTGTCCATTCCCACCTTTTTTCTTTTCATCGTCCTCGTCTCCGGACTCTATGCCAGTCCCTCCCTCAAAGGACCTTACATTCCCAGAAGGAGGAGACTCGGCACCCACTGTATACCCCGCCGAAGCCGGAACCTCACCCTCAGCTTCCTCCTCAGAGGATTAATAGAAAGACCAACCAGAGGGGAGTCAGTTTATCCTTCCTTAGGTACCTTGGTAGGAGCGGGAGATGTTTTATCTCCCTTCTTTCTCTTCTTTTTGGTGCCGAGCTTACGCTTGTCCTCTAGCCACAGCCTAATTATCCTGATCCATGCTTTCATAATGGGAGGATTCGGTGGCAGTGGCAATTTCCTCCATGTGGATCCTCCTGATGTCCTCATCCAACTCATCATACCTCGGGGCCTCAGCAGCAAGACTGGCATCCAGGACAGGGGCCGCACCAGTAGCCCGGGGTTCACTCAGCTCCCACTCCTGTCTGCAGTTGTCCAGATGCCGCAGCTGGGTAGGCATATTTTTATTGCTTTTCCTCCTTGGCCCCTCAGCTCCCTCCCCCTGCTAGTCCCTTCCCCAGCAGAATCAGCCTCACAGCTTTCTCCCCCCGGGGGTCACGACTACATTAGAGCGTCCTAAGCTATGTTGTGAGGCGGAATTTTAACCCCGTGCGTTCCAATTCACCAAACAATTATCTACATACTGGGGAAAAAGTGTGTGTGTGTGTCAAGCCCCGCCCCTCATTATGATGTCATAATGCCCCTATCTACATAATGGGGAAACAGTGTGTGCGTATTAAGCCCCGCCCATCATTATGATGTCACAATGGTTGGCTATGAGATGGAGGATGTGTGATAGGTCTATGGGCACTGGACTATGGGATGGAGGATATGTATGATGGATATATGGGCACTGGACTATGGGATGGTGGATATGTATGATGGATATATGGGCACTGGACTATGGGATGAAGGATGTGTGATGGGTATATGGACACTCGACTATGGGATGGCGATTATGTATGATGGGTATATGGGCATGGGACTATGGGATGGAGAATATGTATGATGGGTATATGGGCACTCGACTATGGGATGGAGGATATGTATGATGGGTATATGGGCACGGGCCTATGGGATCATGGATATGTATGATGGGTATATGGGCACGGGACTATGGGATGGAGGATAATTATAATTTGTTATAACTAACCACAGTTAGTTACTATGCCCGGGCAGCGCCGGGCTCTTCAGCTAGTATTAGATATAAAAAATAACCACAAACTATACAAATATATACAAGACTAACTAACCACCACGCCACACTCAAATCCACTATTCCCAACCCCCGCAACTGACCTGAGAGTTGGTCCTGCATCTCATGCCACAGTCCATGTCCAACATCCATAGGCCAGATCAGGCAGTGCTAGTTTTTCTCCCAAAATACCCCAGTGTACCATAATCCCTCAAGATAACTACACCTCTCCCCTTTTCCCACCTCCCAACCTAACACCTACACCCAAATCTATATCCCTATATACAATATATGCAGAAACAAACACTACAATGACCACAAATCACAAAGCCCAAATTCGGCGCCTGCAGTCTACAGTGTCAGCAGCAGCCCACAACCAGGAAAGATGACCAGACTAGGGCACACTAAAAGAAAAGCCCCAGAGGAGAGCGGTCCTACGTGTGCCCAGTCTCTCATACTCCAGCAAGCGCACCTTCATCAGGTCAAGAGTATGGTCCTAAACACATCGTCCACTGGGTGGATTTTCCATTGCGTTGATACTATGCACTATGCGTTCCATGTGTGATACCTAACCACTGCGCCAACTAGAAATAAGGTTCAGAGGTACTGACCACCAAGGTCTCCGAATGCTCCATAGGCCCATTCCGCATAAGAGATACCGGCCAGCCGAAACCAGGCAATGGAGCCCACCCAGTTGTACTCCTCTGTGTTAAAGGGACAACGAAGCAGGAAGTGGCAGCATGCACCCCTTCCAGTGACCAGCCCTACCCTGCTCCACTGCCTCTCGGAGACAGGGCACAGCACCAAATATGCTGCGGCCTGGAATAGAGCAATGCTGGGCATTCGAAAGGAGTCGGGGTGCAAATTTCACCAGCCTATTAAACAGCACCTTTGCCAGAACCTTCTTGTCTGCATTGAGAAGCGCTATGTAACACCAATTCTCAATGCAAGATGCGTCCTTACCCTTTGACAATATGATCAGGGTAGACCTCCTCATTGACTTTGGCAGAGTGCCTGAGGAAAGACACTCATTGAATACCTCAGTCAAGAGGAGAACTAAAGCGTCCTTAAAGGTCTTATAGAATTCATCTGGCCCGGGTGATTTTTTGGGGGCAAGCCCTTCAATAGCCAACTTAACTTCCTCTTCCCTGATCATCTCTGTCATAACATCAAGAAAGGGGTCTAACACTGGTTCGGGGACGGCTTCGGCCAGGAAAGCCAACATCTCATCCCTATCAAGATCCCTCTTCCCCAAGAGGTGCAAGTAGAAGGATCTGACAACCTCTAGGATCCCCTCAGGGATCTAGTAGTGTCGACCAGTCCGGTAACTACTACTCACGGACATCTTACAATTTTTGTAAGGGTCGGGCAAGCAGTAGTTCCCGTGATCCCTCTCAAAAACCAAAGATGCGTGTCTATCGTACTGACACCTCATAAGCAAAGATTTCACTCTGGAGATCTCCCCCGGCTACCTCCAGTTGAGACTAGATTGTTCTTCCAAGAGAGACATATTGAGCCTCCAAAAGCTTCTTCCCATCCAGTGGGTCTCCGTGACATTCAGAGAAAACAAAATAAACAGTCGTCGGAGAACTCCACCTCAACAACAGACACTGCTGAAGAGACAGCTTCCTCCTTTAAATAAAACCTATCTATTCTGGACCTACAGTTACCTCTATGATAGGTGAACCCCTCGTGGCCTGGGGTGTGCCAAATGTCGACATCCACCAGGCGAGCCTCACTAGCTATACTAATAAGGGCGACTCTATCATAAGTCCGCTTGTCTCTGGAACCGCCTCTATCTCGAGGCCTCGTGATAGTATTGAAGTCCCCTCCAAAGACAACCTGCCGACTTGTAAAAAGGTAGGACTTGATCCTCATAAAGAGACACTTCCGGTCCCACTTAGAATGGTGACCATAGATGTTATTGAGCCCGAGCTCTTGTCTCTTCATGAGGATATCCAAGATCAGGCACCTCCTCATCTCTAACGCAATAACCCGTCGGCATTTCACCGGTGCGTTAAAAAGGACCGCCACTCCACTATACGGCTCGGACTACACTGATCCAGAGTTACATACTCCAGAGCTGCACTCACTATTCTGCTGGTGGAGTCACTGTGTACATACATGACTTATCCTGTACTGATCCTGAGTTACATCCTGTATTATAATCCAGAGCTGCACTCACTATTCTGCTGGTGCAGTCACTGTGTACATACATTACTTATCCTATACTGATCCTGAGTTACATCCTGTATTATACCCCAGAGCTGCACTCACTATTCTGCTGATGCAGTCACTGTGTACATATATTACATTACTTATCCTGTACGGATCCTGAGTTACATCCTGTATTATACTCCAGAGCTGCACTCACTATTCTGCTGGTGCAGTCACTGTGAACATACATTACTTATCCTGTACTGATCCTGAGTTACAGTCTGTGTTATACTCCAGTGCTGCATTCACTATTCTGCATGTCTTCTCGTATGCTAACCCTGAGTGACATCTGGTATTATACTTTATCACGGTATTCATAATTGTAAAGCTTTGGAGCTGAAATCTCCTAGCATTGCTTGCTTGTTCAGTGTCTGCACAAAGTCCTTTGTAACTAGTAAATGCACAGCTTTACATTGCAATCTGCAGCCCATGTTAATATGAAGCAGATGGCTGCTATCAGGCCACTTGAGCTGGGTGGGAAGTCTTTAGTCGGACCACTATACTGTAATAATAATGTGTGCTTCATGTTTGGTGCTCCATTGTCCAGACCAGTCGTAAGTAGGGAAACACCAGTTATGAATAGTAAAGCTGCGGGGACCTGGACGCCTCTTGTCACGTTTCCCCGTGAAATGTGAGAATTTCCAGCTGCAGAGACCCTTCCACTCTGCTGTCTGCACATGGTGTTAAGCACAGGAGCCTGTGTTCCTGCACATACTATGTGGATCCATCAACAGAATCCACATCTGTACTCGATGATCTACTAATACGAACTAGGACTAAAATCAGGGACAGCTATAATAATGTCAGTAAAGTGCTGTGGAATATGTTGACGCTATATAAATAAAAAGTTTATTATTAAAATCACATCTGCTCTTTGTTCAGTGACTCCCCATCGATATCACCCTCCCCAACAATTGCAAGGTCAAATCTGCATCAAAATCTGCAATGAAATCTGTGATTATGGATTTTCAATGCAGATTTTTCTACAGCATATCCATTCTGTGCGTACATACCCTTATATGTTACTCCAGACAGATGTGCTATGTACTGAATGTCACACAACGCCTTACAAACAGGCGATCCCTGCATGTGTTACAGCTGTCGGACAGCCACGAGACATGCAGCCACGGGGGTCTCAAACATATTATTCAAGCAGGCCCAAGATACTCGGTTACCACACGAGCGTGTTCGGATAACACCTTATCCTAGCACCGTCGCGCATCACTAGTGAGCAAGAGTCTGTAGCAGATTCAACGAGTCTGGCGTTATTCCTATGCGCTGAAGTAGGACGCACCAAATCCATTAAGAGGCGTGAACCACTGCAAGAAAAGTGCTGCAGTCAGGACCTGAGCGGACGCCGAAAGACCTAACCAGTACAGGATAATCAGACACACTAGGGGTACAGGATAATGACGATGACACTTGGGGTACAGGATAATGACACTGACACTTGGGGAACAGGATAATGACGATGACACTTGGGGTACAGGATAATGACACTGACACTTGGGGAACAGGATAATGACACTGACACTTGGGGTGCAGGATAATGACGATGACACTTGGGGTACAGGATAATGACACTGACACTTGGGGAACAGGATAATGACGCTGACACTTGGGGTACAGGATAATGACACGGACACTTGGGGAACAGGATAATGATGCTGACACTTGGGGAACAGGATAATGACACTGACACTTGGGGCACAGGATAATGACGCTGACACTTGGGGAACAGGATAATGATGCTGACACTTGGGGTGCAGGATAATGACGATGACACTTGGGGTACAGGATAATGACACTGACACTTGGGGAACAGGATAATGACGCTGACACTTGGGGTACAGGATAATGACACGGACACTTGGGGAACAGGATAATGATGCTGACACTTGGGGCACAGGATAATGACGCTGACACTTGGGGAACAGGATAATGATGCTGACACTTGGGGCACAGGATGATACTGACACTTGGGGCACAGGATGATACTGACACTTGGGGCACAGGATGATACTGACACTTGGGGCGCAGGATAATGATGCTGACACTTGGGGTACAGGATAATGATGCTGACACTTGGGGTACAGGATAATGATGCTGACACTTGGGGTACAGGATAATGATGCTGACACTTGGGGAACAGGATAATGATGCTGACACTTGGGGCACAGGACAATGACGCTGACACTTGGGGTACAGGATAATGGCACTGACACTTGGGGCACAGGATGATACTGATACTTGGGGCGCAGGATAATGATGCTGACACTTGGGGTACAGGATAATGATGCTGACACTTGGGGTACAGGATAATGATGCTGACACTTGGGGTACAGGATAATGATGCTGACACTTGGGGAACAGGATAATGATGCTGACACTTGGGGCACAGGACAATGACGCTGACACTTGGGGTACAGGATAATGATGCTGACACTTGGGGTACAGGATAATGATGCTGACACTTGGGGTACAGGATAATGATGCTGACACTTGGGGCACAGGATAATGACGCTGACACTTGGGGAACAGGATAATGATGCTGACACTTGGGGCACAGGATAATGATTCTTGGGTACAGGATAATGACACTGACACTTGGGGCACAGGATGATACTGACACTTGGGGCACAGGATGATACTGACACTTGGGGCGCAGGATAATGATGCTGACACTTGGGGTACAGGATAATGATGCTGACACTTGGGGTACAGGATAATGATGCTGACACTTGGGGTACAGGATAATGATGCTGACACTTGGGGAACAGGATAATGATGCTGACACTTGGGGCACAGGACAATGACGCTGACACTTGGGGTACAGGATAATGATGCTGACACTTGGGGAACAGGATAATGATGCTGACACTTGGGGAACAGGATAATGACACTGACACTTGGGGCACAGGATAATGACGCTGACACTTGGGGAACAGGATAATGATGCTGACACTTGGGGCACAGGATAATGATTCTTGGGTACAGGATAATGACACTGACACTTGGGGCACAGGATGATACTGACACTTGGGGCACAGGATGATACTGACACTTGGGGCACAGGATGATACTGACACTTGGGGCGCAGGATAATGATGCTGACACTTGGGGTACAGGATTGCTGACACTTGGGGTACAGGATAATGATGCTGACACTTGGGGTACAGGATAATGATGCTGACACTTGGGGTACAGGATAATGATGCTGACACTTGGGGAACAGGATAATGATGCTGACACTTGGGGCACAGGACAATGACGCTGACACTTGGGGTACAGGATAATGGCACTGACACTTGGGGCACAGGATAATGACACTGACACTTGGGGCACAGGATGATACTGATACTTGGGGCGCAGGATAATGATGCTGACACTTGGGGTACAGGATAATGATGCTGACACTTGGGGTACAGGATAATGATGCTGACACTTGGGGTACAGGATAATGATGCTGACACTTGGGGAACAGGATAATGATGCTGACACTTGGGGCACAGGACAATGACGCTGACACTTGGGGTACAGGATAATGATGCTGACACTTGGGGTACAGGATAATGATGCTGACACTTGGGGAACAGGATAATGATGCTGACACTTGGGGCACAGGACAATGACGCTGACACTTGGGGTACAGGATAATGGCACTGACACTTGGGGTACAGGGTAATGCCACTGACACTTGGGGTACAGGATAATGACACTGACACACTTGGGGCACAGGACGATGACGCTGACACTTGGGGTACAGGATAATGACACTGACACACTTGGGGCACAGGATAATGACACTGACACTTGGGGTACAGGATGATACTGATACTTGGGGCGCAGGATAATGATGCTGACACTTGGGGTACAGGATAATGACACTGACACTTGGGGTACAGGATAATGACGCTGACACTTGGGGTACAGGATAATGATGCTGACACTTGGGGAACAGGATAATGATGCTGACAGTTGGGGCACAGGATAATGACACTGACACTTGGGGTACAGGATAATGACGCTGACACTTGGGGTACAGGATAATGACACTGACACTTGGGGTACAGGATAATGACACTGACACTTGGGGCACAGGACAATGACGCTGACACTTGGGGCACAGGATAATGATGCTGACACTTGGGGTACAGGATGATACTGATACTTGGGGCGCAGAATAATGACACTGACACTTGGGGTACAGGATAATGACACTGACACTTGGGGCGCAGAATAATGACACTGACACTTGGGGTACAGGAGAATGGCACTGACACTTGGGGTATGGAGAATGGCACTGACACTTGGGGCGCAGGATGATGACACTGACACTTGGGGTGCAGGATAATGACGCTGACACTTGGGGCACAGGATAATGATTCTTGGGTACAGGATAATGACACTGACACTTGGGGCACAGGATGATACTGACACTTGGGGCACAGGATGATACTGACACTTGGGGCACAGGATGATACTGACACTTGGGGCGCAGGATAATGATGCTGACACTTGGGGTACAGGATAATGATGCTGACACTTGGGGTACAGGATAATGATGCTGACACTTGGGGTACAGGATAATGATGCTGACACTTGGGGAACAGGATAATGATGCTGACACTTGGGGCACAGGACAATGACGCTGACACTTGGGGTACAGGATAATGGCACTGACACTTGGGGCACAGGATGATACTGATACTTGGGGCGCAGGATAATGATGCTGACACTTGGGGTACAGGATAATGATGCTGACACTTGGGGTACAGGATAATGATGCTGACACTTGGGGTACAGGATAATGATGCTGACACTTGGGGAACAGGATAATGATGCTGACACTTGGGGCACAGGACAATGACGCTGACACTTGGGGTACAGGATAATGATGCTGACACTTGGGGTACAGGATAATGATGCTGACACTTGGGGTACAGGATAATGATGCTGACACTTGGGGCACAGGATAATGACGCTGACACTTGGGGAACAGGATAATGATGCTGACACTTGGGGCACAGGATAATGATTCTTGGGTACAGGATAATGACACTGACACTTGGGGCACAGGATGATACTGACACTTGGGGCACAGGATGATACTGACACTTGGGGCACAGGATGATACTGACACTTGGGGCGCAGGATAATGATGCTGACACTTGGGGTACAGGATAATGATGCTGACACTTGGGGTACAGGATAATGATGCTGACACTTGGGGTACAGGATAATGATGCTGACACTTGGGGAACAGGATAATGATGCTGACACTTGGGGCACAGGACAATGACGCTGACACTTGGGGTACAGGATAATGATGCTGACACTTGGGGAACAGGATAATGATGCTGACACTTGGGGAACAGGATAATGACACTGACACTTGGGGCACAGGATAATGACGCTGACACTTGGGGAACAGGATAATGATGCTGACACTTGGGGCACAGGATAATGATTCTTGGGTACAGGATAATGACACTGACACTTGGGGCACAGGATGATACTGACACTTGGGGCACAGGATGATACTGACACTTGGGGCACAGGATGATACTGACACTTGGGGCGCAGGATAATGATGCTGACACTTGGGGTACAGGATAATGATGCTGACACTTGGGGTACAGGATAATGATGCTGACACTTGGGGTACAGGATAATGATGCTGACACTTGGGGAACAGGATAATGATGCTGACACTTGGGGTACAGGATAATGGCACTGACACTTGGGGCACAGGATAATGACACTGACACTTGGGGCACAGGATGATACTGATACTTGGGGCGCAGGATAATGATGCTGACACTTGGGGTACAGGATAATGATGCTGACACTTGGGGTACAGGATAATGATGCTGACACTTGGGGTACAGGATAATGATGCTGACACTTGGGGAACAGGATAATGATGCTGACACTTGGGGCACAGGACAATGACGCTGACACTTGGGGTACAGGATAATGATGCTGACACTTGGGGTACAGGATAATGGCACTGACACTTGGGGTACAGGATAATGGCACTGACACTTGGGGCACAGGATAATGACACTGACACTTGGGGCACAGGATGATACTGATACTTGGGGCGCAGGATAATGATGCTGACACTTGGGGTACAGGATAATGATGCTGACACTTGGGGTACAGGATAATGATGCTGACACTTGGGGTACAGGATAATGATGCTGACACTTGGGGAACAGGATAATGATGCTGACACTTGGGGCACAGGACAATGACGCTGACACTTGGGGTACAGGATAATGATGCTGACACTTGGGGTACAGGATAATGATGCTGACACTTGGGGTACAGGATAATGATGCTGACACTTGGGGAACAGGATAATGATGCTGACACTTGGGGCACAGGACAATGACGCTGACACTTGGGGTACAGGATAATGGCACTGACACTTGGGGTACAGGGTAATGCCACTGACACTTGGGGTACAGGATAATGACACTGACACACTTGGGGCACAGGACAATGATGCTGACACTTGGGGTACAGGATAATGACACTGACACACTTGGGGCACAGGATAATGACACTGACACTTGGGGTACAGGATGATACTGATACTTGGGGCGCAGGATAATGATGCTGACACTTGGGGTACAGGATAATGACACTGACACTTGGGGTACAGGATAATGACGCTGACACTTGGGGTACAGGATAATGATGCTGACACTTGGGGAACAGGATAATGATGCTGACAGTTGGGGCACAGGATAATGACACTGACACTTGGGGTACAGGATAATGACGCTGACACTTGGGGTACAGGATAATGACACTGACACTTGGGGTACAGGATAATGACGCTGACACTTGGGGTACAGGATAATGATGCTGACACTTGGGGAACAGGATAATGATGCTGACAGTTGGGGCACAGGATAATGACACTGACACTTGGGGTACAGGATAATGATGCTGACACTTGGGGTACAGGATAATGATGCTGACACTTGGGGAACAGGATAATGATGCTGACACTTGGGGCACAGGACAATGACGCTGACACTTGGGGTACAGGATAATGGCACTGACACTTGGGGTACAGGGTAATGCCACTGACACTTGGGGTACAGGATAATGACACTGACACACTTGGGGCACAGGACGATGACGCTGACACTTGGGGTACAGGATAATGACACTGACACACTTGGGGCACAGGATAATGACACTGACACTTGGGGTACAGGATGATACTGATACTTGGGGCGCAGGATAATGATGCTGACACTTGGGGTACAGGATAATGACACTGACACTTGGGGTACAGGATAATGACGCTGACACTTGGGGTACAGGATAATGATGCTGACACTTGGGGAACAGGATAATGATGCTGACAGTTGGGGCACAGGATAATGACACTGACACTTGGGGTACAGGATAATGACGCTGACACTTGGGGTACAGGATAATGACACTGACACTTGGGGTACAGGATAATGACGCTGACACTTGGGGTACAGGATAATGATGCTGACACTTGGGGAACAGGATAATGATGCTGACAGTTGGGGCACAGGATAATGACACTGACACTTGGGGTACAGGATAATGACGCTGACACTTGGGGTACAGGATAATGACGCTGACACTTGGGGCACAGGACGATGACGCTGACACTTGGGGTACAGGATAATGACACTGACACACTTGGGGCACAGGATAATGACACTGACACTTGGGGTACAGGATGATACTGATACTTGGGGCGCAGGATAATGATGCTGACACTTGGGGTACAGGATAATGACACTGACACTTGGGGTACAGGATAATGACGCTGACACTTGGGGTACAGGATAATGATGCTGACACTTGGGGAACAGGATAATGATGCTGACAGTTGGGGCACAGGATAATGACACTGACACTTGGGGTACAGGATAATGACGCTGACACTTGGGGTACAGGATAATGACACTGACACTTGGGGTACAGGATAATGACACTGACACTTGGGGCACAGGACAATGACGCTGACACTTGGGGCACAGGATAATGATGCTGACACTTGGGGTACAGGATGATACTGATACTTGGGGCGCAGAATAATGACACTGACACTTGGGGTACAGGATAATGACACTGACACTTGGGACGCAGAATAATGACACTGACACTTGGGGTACAGGATAATGACACTGACACTTGGGGCGCAGAATAATGACACTGACACTTGGGGTACAGGAGAATGGCACTGACACTTGGGGTATGGAGAATGGCACTGACACTTGGGGCGCAGGATGATGACACTGACACTTGGGGTACAGGATAATGACGCTGACACTTGGGTATAGGATAATGGTGCTGACACTTGGGGCACAGAATAGCACGGACACTTGGAGTACCAGAAAATGACACTGACAATTAGGGCACGGAATAACGACACTTGTATTGAGGTGATATTACATTTTTGTATTCTGCATTTTGTGGTCGGCAGAGAATGGATTTTGGATGACATGGGAAAGTGATTTCAGCTCTTGTAGCGTGCCCAGAATGAAGTCATGACTTGGAAGAGTTGAGTGTCATACAAGATCTGTGTGTAATGCTCCATCCTGTCCAGCAAGGACAATATCGAGCTGCATTCATTTTTCGGGATCATCTACGCCTATACATACCGGGGCCCCTTATTAACCTATCCCTTCATGGTACTGGACCTGAAAAGTATAACTTTAGGACAGGAAACTACCACTGTTAAGAGCTGCCGTAACTGGGGGCTCCTTCTACAAGTCCTGAGCTATAGCCCACAAGAGAATTGCCTAGACTTGACTCAACTGTTACAACACTTCAGCTGCGAGAAGTACCAGTTCTGACAATTTTCTGGGAATTTACAGGTAATCATAGAAACAGTCATATAATGTAACGGAAAGGAAAATGTCTGACGAAGAAGGCAGAGTGCCAATAAATCACGATCCATGGTCTATGGCGCCCCCTGCTGGCTCTGCTGCAATAGTCCTCATCCTCCTTACTACAACCATCATCATCCCTGTCTCATGTAAAGCACTTTCAACCATTGCGTATTTCTAAAATTCTGCGACTTTGATAAATTTATTTTCTTCAGGAGTACATCGCTCCTCACCTTCCAGCTTCCCACCTGCTGGGGGAAAACATTCACTGTTGAGACCAGTTTCATGATGGCGGCGTTGGTCCGAAGTGTACGTTGTATCCTGTGGCAAAAAGAGGAAATGGTAGAAAGGAGCACACGGACACTGATGCTGGATCCAGCAATCTGTCCAGCTCCATAGCTGCAAGCACGAGCATTGTAAATTTAAAAATTCCCTCCCTTCTTCGCAACGGATGGATTTTTAATAAAGCATAAATTGCAAAGTTGCACTTTGCAATTTTAACCATTCAGGAAGTTGAGACAACCCATATAAATACATAAACGTGCCTGAATGCCCCGCCGTGCGGATGACAGAAGGATTTTTATTACACCAACCCGATGGAGCAAATTTTGCTTTTTGTTTTTTTTTTGGCAAAAATCACTCACCGACTGCAAGCACAAATCTCAAAAACGACGAGGCATTAATAAAATGTATTTTAGAAAGCTGCAGGTTTTACAATAATGCGTTTTGCATATAAGACTGGAAAGTTCTGTGAAGAACCACTACCATTTCGAACAAGCCATACTCCATCCTTGGAGGCTCGTGTTTGAAGTCAGTGACTGGCCCGCTATGACAGGGATGTCTTCTCCTGTGGAGATAGTGTACAGCCAGTGATACGTGTGAGCGGGATATTAGGCTATGTGCACATGTAGTTTTAGGTGCTGCGGCTTTTTCCACGTGGATTTGGAAAAATCCGCAAGTAAATTCTCAGGTCAAAAGACCTGCGCTTTACATGCGGATTAGCCTGCGGTTTCACACCTCTACAATGGAGATGGTGTGAAACCGCTGCGGATTCCGCACAAAGAATTGACATGCTGCAGATTTGAACCCGCAGAAAAATACGCAGCATGTGCATTGCGTTTTTCAGTTTACCACTGAAAACACCAAGGTTACTTACCAGTAGCTGGTTTTTCCGGCGCCCATGATGGCACACATGAGAAAGGGGATCCGCCCAGTCAGGACAGGAACCCTACTGAAGATAAAAGGGGCGGTACCTCTCCCTCGCTTCAGTTGGTTTACAGAGCATGAGAGGCCTCCCCGGGTTAGTACACATGTAAAACTATCACCACATTATTTCTAACTAAAAAAGCACCCAAACTATAGTGCACACCAAAGGAGTGAAAAGGGTGGAATATACAGGTGCTGTCCTGGGCTCCGGAAAAACCGGCTACCGGTAAGTAACCTTGGTGTTTTCCCGTCTCCCATGACGGCACACGAGAGACTTTTGTAGAATAAGACACCTTAGGGAGGGACCACCGCTTGCAGCACCCTTCTACCGAAGGTTAGGTCAGTAGAGGAAGATAGATCAAGTCGGTAGTGTTTAAAAAAGGTTGAAGGTGAGGACCAAGTAGCGGCTTTACAAATTTGTTCAATCGATACTTCAGCCTTCTCTGCCCAGGAGGTAGCCACGGCTCTGGTGGAGTGAGCCTTGATACCTTCTGGAACCAGAGCGCCACTTGCAGAGTAGGATAATATAATGGCTTCCCTGATCCATCTGGCAATGGTACTCTTAGCTACCCCGTACCCTTTTCTACTACCCTGAAAGGCTACAAAAAGGGACTGATCTTTCCTCCACTGACTAGTTATTGACATATACTGTAATATGGCTCTTCTTACATCTAATGTATGGAACTTTTACTCCCCAGGGTTTCTAGGATTATTACAGAAAGATGGCAAGGAGATCTCCTGAGTCCCATGAAACTTTTGGACTACCTTGGGGAGGTAGGCCAGGTCTGGTCTTAGAACCACTCGGTCATCCAAGATCTGCGTATATGGAGGGCATATAGATAGAGCTTGTAGGTCGCTCACTCTCCGGGCTGATGTTAAGGCTACCAGTAACCAGGGCTGTGAAGTCGGAGTCGGTGCTCAGTTTGGTGGAGTCGGAGTTGGAGTCGGTATAAAATGGACCGACTCCGACTCCTAAAATATATAATAAATTGGGTACAGTAATTCAATGCAGGATGTGCTGAATATTTTTTCATAGGAATTTGGGAAAGTTATGAAATGTCCTATAAATGGCTGTTATTTTCCTGATCTAAGGCTACATTCACATGCAGCGTTTTTTGAGTATACGTTTTTCAGCTGCAAAAGCCGATCAGCTTTTTAAAATATTGCATCACCTGAAAGGTTTTTGAGCTCATAGATAATGTTTTCAATAGCAAAAGCAGATTAGAAATCTGCTCTATCCATTCATCCATATCTGTCTATCCATATCGTATCTGTACCAAAAAGAATGAAAACCGGGTAGTACACAGACTAACACTCCTTTTTTTAGCACCAGTCAGGTACACCTCATAGCTGCCCAAAAGGACGCCCAGAACAGGCATTGCTTGTCTTCAGTAACACATCAACATCAATTGATAGTAGGAATAAATAGACTGCATTCATCACCACCACATCTTCTTAAGGTGCATGCTTTATCTTCAAGTGTAGGGGTGTGCAGTATGAGGTTCTGCAGCAGCTGAGATGTGCAGTATGAGGTTCTGCGGAACAGTATGAGGTTCTGCCCCCCCCCCAGGTTTGATCCTGGCTACGCCCATGGTGTGAATGTAGCCTGAAGATCTAGGCTTTGTCTTAGCTGAGATAAGTCATAGTGTTATATTATATATATATATATATATACACACACATACATATACACACACATACATATACACATATATACACACACACACACACACACACACACACATATATACACACACATACACAGTACAGACCAAAAGTTTGGACACACCTCATTCAAAGAGTTTTCTTTATTTTCATTACTATGAAAATTGTAGATTCACTCTGAAGTCATCAGAACTATGAATTAACACATGTTGAATTATATAATTAAAAGTGTGAAACAACTAAAAATACTGTATGTCTTATATTCTAGGTTCTTCAAAGTAGCCACCTTTTGCTTGATTACTGCTTTGCACACTCTTGGCATTCTCTTGATGAGCTTCAAGAGGTAGTCACCGGAAATGGTTTTCACATCACAGTTGTGCCCTGTCACGTTTAAGAAGTGGAATTTCTTGCCTTATAAATGGGGTTGGGACCATCAGTTGTGTTTTGCAGAAGTCTGGTGGATACACAGCTGATAGTTCTACTGAATAGACTGTTAGAATTTGTATTATGGCAAGAAAAAAGCAGCTAAGTAAAGAAAAACGAGTGGCCATCATTACTTTAAGAAATGAAGGTCAGTCAGTCCGAAAAATTGGGAAAACTTTGAAAGTGTCCCGAAGTGCAGTGGCAAAAACCATCAAGCGCTACAAAGAAACTGGCTCACATTAGGACCGTCCCAGGAAAGGAAGACCAAGAGTCACCTCTGCTGCGGAGGATAAGTTCATCCGAGTCACCAGCTTCAGAAATCACAGGTTAACAGCAGCTCAGATTAGAGACCAGGTCAATGCCACACAGAGTTCTAGCAGCAGACACATCTCTACAACAACTGTTAAGAGGAGACTTTGTGCAGCAGGCCTTCATGGTATAATAGCTGCTAGGAAACCACTGCCAAGGTCAGGCAACACGCAGAAGAGACTTGTTTGGGCTAAAGAACACAAGGAATGGACATTAGACCAGTGGAAATCTGTGCTTTGGTCTGATGAGTCCAAATTTGAGATCTTTGGTTCCAACTACCGTGTCTTTGTGCGACGCAGAAAAGGTGAACGGATGGACTCTACATGCCTGGTTCCCACCGTGAAGCATGGAGGAGGAGGTGTGATGGTGTGGGGGTGCTTTGCTGGTGACACTGTTGGGGATTTATTCAAAATTGAAGACATACTGAACCAGCAAGGCTACCACAGCATCTTGCAGCGGCATGCTATTCCATCCAGTTTGCGTTTAGTTGGACCATCATTTATTTTTCAACAGGACAATGACCCCAAACACACCTCCAGACTGTGAAAGGGCTATTTGACCAAGAAGGAAAGTGATGGGGTGCTACGCCAGATGACCTGGCCTCCACAGTCACCAGACCTGAACCCTACCGAGATGGTTTGGGGTGAGCTGGACCGCAGAGTGAAGGCAAAAGGGTCAACAAGTGCTAAGCATCTCTGGGAACTCCTTCAAGACTGTTGGAAGACCATTTCCGGTGATTACCTCTTGAAGCTCATCAAGAGAATGCCAAGAGTGTGCAAAGCAGTAATCAAAGCAAAAGGTGGCTTCTTTGAAGAACCTAGAATATAAGACATATTTGCAGTTGTTTCACACTTTTTTGTTAATTATATAATTCCACATGTGCTAATTCATAATTTTGATGCCTTCAGAATGAATCTACAATTTTCATAGTCATGAAATAAAAGAAAACTCTTTGAATGAGAAGGTGTGTCCAAACTTTGGTCTGTACTGTATATATGTAATCGATATTACATAGTGTATTACATATTTACAATTTATTACAGTTTGTGTTCTAAAGTTGTATTCCAATAAATATATATTCAGTTCTATCTAAATATCTTGATTATTGGATCATAAAAATGATTATATGTCTGATGTTCACATTGTACTACAATAAATTTTTCACTTAAATATAAGCAATATGTGTGGAAGTCGGAGTCGTGGAGTCGGAGTTGGAGTAAGGGAAATTGAGGAGTCGGAGTCGCAGGTTTGGCTTACCGACTCCACAGCCCAGTAACACAGTTTTAAGTGTAAGTAGCTTTGGTGACAGCTCTAGTAGTGGTTCAAAGGGATCTTTGGTTAAGGCCTCTAAGACTAGGTTGAGGTCCCAGGGTGGTATCTTTGGGATAATGACCGGCCTTGACCTGCCACAGGACTTTATGAACCGGGACACCCACCTATTGGCTGCTAAGTTGCAGTTTTATAGGGCCCCCAAAGCTGAGACTTGGACTTTGAGTGTATTAGTAGCTAACCCAAGTTGCAGCCCCGACTGTAGGAATTCTAGGATAGGTCCCACTGGAGCTACATCCCCCAAGGGTTCCCCCAGGATGTCTAGGAACTTTTTCCATGTTCTACCGTAGATTTGGGATGTTATAGGTTTCCTGCTTTTCAACAGGGTGGAGACTAACCCTGGAGAGAATCCCTGGCGACACAGTAGCGCCCTCTCAAATTCCAGGCTGCTAGATGGAAGCCCTTCACTTGAGAGTGGACCACTGGTCCCTGGGAAAGCAGGTCTGGAATCTACGGTAATATCCATGGATCTGTCACTGACATGAGTCTCACAAGGGAGAACCAAGGTCTCCTCGGCCAAAAATGGAGCTATAAAAATTATTTTCGCTCGAGCCTCCCTGATTTTCCTGACCACTACTGGGATCATTGTTATCGGGGGAAATGCATAGGCCAGGATGAACTTCCAGGGTATTTGTAGGGCATCTACTGTGAAGGGGTTTTCCCTTGGATTCAGTGAGCAGAACTTCCTGTTGTGTGCAGTAGCGAACAAGTCTATTTCTGGTTTGCCCCAGGCCTGAACTATTTGTTGGAACACTTGGGGGTTTAGGGACCATTCCCCTTGTCTTAGGTGCCTGCGACTCAGGAAGTCTGCCTGTGTATTTTCTACCCCCTTTATATGCAGTGCTGTGATGGATAACAGATGTTGTTCTGTCAGCTGGAAAAGTAGATCCGATATTTGCATGACGCCCCAAGATCTCATCCCCCCCTGGTGATTAATGTAGGCTACTACTGCCCGATTGTCCATCATGACTCGGGTGTGGCGGCCCCAAAGTAAGGGAATGAAATGTTTCACGGCTTTTTCTACTGCCCATGGTTCTTTTACATTTGAACCCTGATCATTTTATCATTTTCTAGCGAGGACCAGGTCCCCTGTATTGAGTGGGATCTCAGGTGTGCTCCCCATCCTGTGGCACTCGCGTCGGTTGTAATGATGTCCTCGACTGGTTTTTGCCACGGAACACCGGCTGTTAGATTCTTTTCTACAGTCCACCAGAGCAGGGAATCTCTCACAGCCACAGAGAGACATAGTTTGCCCTCTAAATGCCCTTTTAATTGTTTCTGTGCTGACAGAACTTCCCACTGTAGTTGTCTTAAGTGGTACTGCGCCCACGCTACCGCGGGTATGCATGATGTCAACGAGCCCAAAAGGGACATTGCGTTCCTCAGTGTCATAGCTGGTCTTTGTATTGCTGTGCGAGCTAGGCACCTTACCTTGATCACTTTGTTCTCTGGCAGGAGGAAGCATTGTCACTCGGAGTCCAATATCAACCCTAGGAAGGATTGCTCTTTTACTGGGGTTAACCTTGACTTGGGGATGTTTACTATCCATCCTAGTCCTACTAGAGTTGCTATCACTTCCTTCACTTTGTGTGCAGTGGGTCTCCGACCTGCCTAATACAAGAAAGTCGTCTAGGTATGAGACGATCACTATGTCCCGGGAACGAAGAAAAGACATTAATTCGGCCATCACTTTGGTGAACACTCTGGGGGCTGTAGACAAGCCAAATAGAAGGGCTGCGTATTGGTAGTGTTTCACCTGTCCTTGGACATAGAGCGCTACTCTCAAGTATTTTCGATACTCCCGATGACTTGGGATGTGATAGTAGGCATCTTTTAAGTCTATCACTGCCATGAGGCAATGCTGGAACAGGATCTTTGTGGCCGTGTTGATTGACTCCATTTTGAAGGAGCAATTTTCCACCCACTAATTGAGTCTCCTCAGGTTGACTATGCTTCTCCAAGAGCCGTCTGGTTTTTGTATTAAGAAGAGGGGGGCCTGAGGCGCTTTAACAGTCTTGTATCAGTAGATCAGGTTACATGAACACGTGCAGGTGTAGTGCCTGGACGTATGGACCTGGACGCAGTATCCGCTGCTAGCCCCGGATGCTAGCAGCGGATACTGTGTCCAGGTCCATACGTCCAGGCACTACACCTGCACGTGTTCATGTAACCTGTTCTACTGTTAAAGCGCCTCAGGCATTAACCTTTTAGAGCACTACACGTGTTATAGACAGTTGGTCATTGCAGTAACCTCCAAAATCACTGCCTTGTAATAGGATCTTATATAAATTCTCCACTTTTAACTTCACCATCTGCAGCAGTCGGCAGACTGACGAAGGCCAATTGTAGGCCGAAACGTCCTTTGTGACTGCCACAATAAAAACTTATTTTCAAAAAGGATCATTCAGTTGAGTGCCAAGTTACTTTATTATTCTTTATTATGTTTAGGACCCATGTACTGGGGGAGATATTTGCCCAGGCGGAAAGGAAGAGAGAAAGCCTTTCCCCTACCTCCAGCCCGATGTCATTGGGGAGATTTTTTGGAGGAAGTGGAGGGCCCTTTAAACATATAGCCCGGTCCTCTCCTTTCTTTAAAGTCCCAGTTTTTCCTATCACCCGGGGGACGACCCCTGTTAAATCTCCGAAAGGGCTGCTTTTTAAGTTCTCCCGGAAATTGGGGAAAGCTTTTCTTCCTATCCCCCCCACATGTTCCAAAATTTCTTCTAGTTTTTTTCCGAAGAGGAATTGTCCATCACATGGAATGGAACATAACATATGTTTTGATGGTAAATCTCCGGGACACCATTTAAGCCACAGGGCTCGTCTTGCCGCATTTGACAGGCTTGCTGCTCTAGCTGTCAATCTTGTGGAATCTGCAGAGGAATCCGCTAGGAAAGCCGCTGCTCCGTGTACCAGTGTTAGATTAGACAGAATTTCGTCCCTAGGAACTCTATCCTTGATCTGGTCTTCTATTTGTTGTAGCCAGACCATGAGGGCACGAGCGGTACAGGTACCAGCTATCGCTGGTTTTAATCCACCTGCAGAAGCTTCCCAGATGTTTTAGGAAACCGTCTGCTTTTTTATCAAGCGGGTCTTTCAACACGCCAGAGTCCTCTAATGGTAGAGATACCTTTTTTGAAGATTTGGCTATGGCCTCATCAATTTTTGGAACTTTTTCCCAGGTCTCAGAATCCTTTAGCTCAAATGGGTACCTTCTTTTAGATGTAGAAGGTAAGCCCCCTGACCTCTCAGGTTTTTTCCATTCCCTGTCAATTAGGGCCTTTATCTTATCATTTACAGGGAAGGTACGGTTTTTCCTTTCCTCCAGTCCTCCAAACATCACATCTTCCAATGATTTAGGAGTCTTTTCCTCTTTAAGGCCCATTGTAACCCTGATAGCTTTGACCCGTTTTTCCACGTCCTCTGTAGGGAAACATGGACGGCCGCCTATATTGCTGTCCGAGGATTCTGAGGACTGAGTAGAGGAAGAGGAAGTGGAGGGGGACAAGGATCTTTCCCGCCCCTTCTGCCCTGGCGAGGCCTCTGAATCAGAATCCATTCTACGACTTCTTTTATCCTTCTTTTTAAGGGCAGCCTTTAGGGAACCTTTCACCTCCTGTTGTATTAACGCCTTAAGGCTAGTCACCAAATCAGGGGTTTCCTCTTGTATAGTTTTATTTATACAGTCAGCGCTGAGGTCTTTCTGCCACTGATCTGCCATCGGGTGTTTGCATAGGCCGCATTCCCTATTCTTGGTTTTGCTGCTAGCCTTCCTCGACCCCTAGTGATCAAACAGAGAAAATGGAACCCCGTTACCATAAGGGTGGTGACATTCACGTAGATCACTCACCACTGCTGTCAATCAGGGGTACCGATCACGGAGGCTCCTCAGATGCACTCGTGACGTTTCTTCTGGAGGTCTGAGTCATGCCGGTCGCGTTTACGACTGCCGCTCCCACCACTCGAGCGGCTGCTCCTGGTATGCTGGCGGCACGGCCTGGCATCTGGCGAGAGCTCTTGCTGCTGCTCATCTTGCCCCACTTCCATTGTGAAGCCTTGGGCATGAGTGCGTCTTCTGTGGTCATCCCCCTTACGTAAGGGGGATCCATTGCACTCTCCGCCTCCTCCGGTTACCCCCACAGCCCCTCCCCCTGCCATGCCGCCGGGATCTTCTTTTGCCGGCCGTCGGTTTTTCCTATGGGCGCCATCTTGGATACCGGCACCGCCTCCCGACGTCACGCCCCTTTCCAGCGTGCCCTGCGTGCGACGTCAGAGGGGCGCGACCCAGAAGCGGTCGCTCCCTGACGCTGCTGTGCTGCTACTAGATGCGGCAGAGGGGAGAGGGCGGCGCGGCAGCCACGGCAGAGCCCCAGGCCGTGCTGCTTCTGCGCCCGCTCGGATGCCGAGCCCCCGGGGGACCCGCGGACGGCGCTTCCCCCTCCCGACGCACAGCGCCCAGGACCCTGCCTGTTCTTCCACGCCGGCACAAGAGGGGCAGGTACGTGTTCTTCAGTACACGGGTCCCTGTCAAGACAGGAAACCCAACTGAAATGAGGGAGAGGTACCGCCCCTTTTATCTTCAGTAGGGTTCCTGTCCTGACTGGGCGGATCCCCTCTCTCATGTGTGTCGTCATGGGAGACGGGAAAACAATGGTACTGTACAACGCAGCTAAATCTGCTACGGACCCGCAGAGCCTGAAACACTGCAGATCCGCAGCAGAATCCGCAACGTGTGCACATGGGCCTTACAGCCAGTAGTGCCCCGTCCATAGCCCCTCAGATACACACAGGAGCCACATTGCAAGAGTCAGGAGCAGAGCACTACAAAAGGCTTGTTACAGTTATGGAAAAAAATTATTGACACCCATGCAATTTTGTCAGATAATACTCAGTTTCTTCCTGAAAATGATTACAAACACAATTTCTTTGGTATTATCTTCATTTAATTTGTCTTAAATGAAAAAACAAAAAGAATTGTCCTAAAGCCAAATTGAATATAATTCCACACCAAACATAAAAAAGAGGGTGGACAAAAGTATTGGCACTGTTCGAAAAATCATGTGATGCTTCTCTAATTTGTATAATTAACAGCACCTGTAACTTACCTGTGGCACCTAACAGGTGTTGGCAATAACTAAATCACACTTGCAGCCAGTTGACATGGATTAAAGTTGACTCAACCTCTGTCTTGTGTCCTTGTGTGTACCACATTGAGCATGGAGAAAAGAAAGAAGACCAAAGAACTGTCTGAGGACTTGAGAAACCAAATTGTGAGGAAGCATGAGCAATCTCAAGGCTACAAGTCCATCTCCAAAGACCTGAATGTTCCTGTGTCTACCGTGCGCAGTGCCATCAAGAAGTTTAAAGCCCATGGCACTGTGGCTAACCTCCCTAGATGTGGACGGAAAAGAAAAATTGACAAGAGATTTCAACGCAAGATTGTGCGGATGTTGGATAAAGAACCTCGACTAACATCCAAACAAGTTCAAGCTGCCCTGCAGTCCGAGGGTACAACAGTGTCAACCCGTACTATCCGTCGGCGTCTGAATGAACTGAATGAAAAGGGACTGTATGGTAGGGGACCCAGGAAGACCCCACTTCTTACCCCGAGACATAAAAAAGCCAGGCTGGAGTTTGCCAAAACTTACCTGAAAAAGCCTAAAACGTTTTGGAAGAATGTTCTCTGGTCAGATGAGACAAAAGTAGAGCTTTTTGGGCAATGGCATCAACAGAGTTTACAGGAGAAAAAAGGTGGCATTCAAAGAAAAAAAACACAGTCCCTACAGTCAAACATGGCGGAGGTTCCCTGATGTTTTGGGGTTGCTTTGCTGCCTCTGGCACTGGACTGCTTGACCGTGTGCATGGCTTTATGAAGTCTGAAGACTACCAACAAATTTGGCAGCATAATGTAGGGCCCAGTGTGAGAAAGCTGGGTCTCCCTCAGAGGTTATGGGTCTTCCAGCAGGACAATGACCCAAAACACAATTCAAAAAGCACTAGAAAATGGTTTGAGCGAAAGCACTGGAGACTTCTAAGGTGGCCAGCAATGAGTCCAGACCTGAATCCCATAGAACACCTGTGGAGAGATCTAAAAATGGCAGTTTGGAGAAGGCACCCTTCTAATATCAGGGACCTGGAGCAGTTTGCCAAAGAAGAATGGTCTAAAATTCCAGCAGAGCATTGTAAGAAACTCATTGATGGTTACCGGAAGCGGTTGGTCGCAGTTATTTTGGCTAAAGGTTGTGCAACCAAGTATTAGGCTGAGGGTGCCAATACTTTTGTCTGGCCCATTTTTGGAGTTTTGTGTGAAATGATCAATGTTTTGCTTTTTGCTTCATTCTCTTTTGTGTTTTTTCATTTAAGACAAATTAAATGAAGATAATAATACCAAAGAATTTGAGATTGCAATCTTTTTCAGGAAGAAACTGAGTATTATCTGACAAACTTGCAGGGGTGTCAATACATTTGGCCACAACTGTATTTGCAAGTTGTCATTTTTATTAGCTGTAAAATAAAAAGTTTTTCAAGTTCTAGTGTGAGTTAGTGTGTGTAAAAAAAATTCTGCTGTTTTTTTTCTGTACTTGAGTTTTTCTGATAACTACTTTTGCACAATAAAAAAAAAAATGATTGTTTTCTAAGAGCTATTTTAATTTTTCTTAGATTTTAACAGGAGCTTTACAGTTTTCAAATGCACCATTTTTCAAGTATATACATGGCACATTAAAAAAAAAAAATTTGAAGCTTTTTTTTCCCCACAGCATCAGTTTTCATTTTGTAGAAGAAAATGTATTGAAATGTTGCAGAAGTTGCTGCGCAACCTGAAGTTTTACACCAATTTCACCCAACTGCATCAATTTACTTTTGACAAATAGCTGTTGTTAACCCAAGCTCTGCCTAACAAATTTGTCACAATGTGGGGTAAATTACACGTGTACATTAGCACATGGAAAGCAGACGGCAGGGTAAGCGCTTCTCACATTCATGTGACACACTCACCTGTATATCTGACTCTCAATAGTTAATTCCTGCACCCACAGGGGTAAGCGTTGAAAGAGCCAATCTATATCTGGAATGTGGGGTCCAACAAACACACCCCCATCAGCTTCCCTCTTCAAAATTTACCATCTATGTATTGCCGCTGATTGATCATCAGGGGTGAGCCCTCAACAGATCCAATATTAATTTACATTAACCAATCAGAACACATGTAAGTTATCTTTAATTTATTTGCATAAAATGTCTCATCACATGTACATATATTTACATCTGTAACCCAAACACCAGCACAGTGTTATGCTCATCAGAAAGATATTGCTTGGAAAGAAAAAGCGCAGCGTCTCTTGCAGCACATGGTGCACACAGGGAACTTATCTCCTCCGCTCCACCATAAAGAGCGGATAGGAATCCCCAGAGCAGCAATCATACAGGGGTCTCTACCAGACCCAGACCAGCATCCATATCAGTTAACCCAATGTGATGGGGAGAGTTAAAAAAAAAAGAAAAAAAAAAGATTCCGAGAGAAAAATCATCAGCGGAAATTAGACAAAGTAACCGGCGTCTTCTCGCCGGTAGAGTATGATCCGCTCTGTGCAAGTGTCAGGGGAAGATTATGTCTCTGTTTTCGATTCCCTGGAAAAGGTCTGAAAAACACAGAAAACAATGCAGTACATTAAAAAATTAAAAATAATGGATATTATGTGCTATGCCCGACCAAAGGATTCTCTGGCCCATCCTCGAAAAAGGTGAAATATTGATCTTAGAGATAACCACACTGCAGTTGTATTTTGGTGTCGGTAGTATGGCTGCAATTCCAGCTCTATACCCAAACTTACAGCATCAGAGGCATATGCATGTGTTGTGTGGGCCCAATCACATCCATATTTATGGCATCAGTGTTAATAGGATCCAAAAGATTCATGCAATCCCAGTCTGGCTTTCACTTTGTTACTCCGTGGAAGTCAGACCAGTGCAGCGTGAGCTTCCTCCTCCAGCACTTATGTCTTGGCATCTCCAGTGATTACCAAGCCCCTCGCGATGTCACAACTGATCACCACTCACCTGTCTAAGAAACTGGCCTCCAAAGTAATTGGTGGCGATGCTGGTCAGGTTCTTCGGTGAGCCCACTTTACATTTGATGTAGCCGTAAAGATTTGCACCCTGAAGAGAGACCCCCATGATAACCACAGCCTGGGAGAGAAGATGTGTACTGTTCATTAATGATGTCCAATATAAACCGTGTGCCCACATATATTTATAGCAATTGGAGACGCTACAAAAGTTATGCTCATTAATGTTAAGTCTCTGTATTTTGTTGTCGCACGCAAATGTAAAGAATTATACACACACACGCACTCACTAACCCCTTGGTGACATCTACCGTACATGGACAACAGATGTGTGTAGTGTAATGAACCATAGAACAATGTTACCAGATATTTCTACCCCAAAGTGAACATCAAAAAAATCCCAGACAAAATTTTAGCACTTTTTTTTTTTTTATTTAGCCATAACTCATTTGTGGCCGATTTTTCAATACTGTCTAAGGCATCATTGAAAACTACAAGTCGCGCTGCAAAAAAACCCCAAAAAAACACAAGTCCTCAAATGACTAGATATATGGAAATTTAAAGTTGTAATAGCTCTTGGATGATGAGAAAAAAAAAAAAAAAAAGTAAAAGAAGAAACTGAACAGATTTTATACCAAAAATCACTGCAAAGTGGCACATTTCTTGATAAATAAATTGCTGCTGAAAAAGTTTTCTGCTACAATTTAATAGGAAACCTCCCACCACTCAAATTTGCTATCTTCTGACATCCCAAGAGGATGTCCACATGGGTCAGATGGTGTACAATGATGTGCAATCATTGTCAGCGATATTTGGGGTGCTGTGACCAATGTAGGACACTCACCAGCCATTTTACTTTCAAAGAAATCAAAGCAGTGAAGGCAAAGATCACCCAAATAATGGGGCAGGAGACGAGGCCGAGCCAGAAGATGCGCGACTCTGCTTCAGACGATTTCTTTCCTGTCTTGAGAAGTGAGAGATGGATCATTAGTTACAGTGATGCGTACAACGGTGACAGGTAAGTATCTGCAGTGAGAATTAGGCCTTACTTTCCTGGATTCATACACCCAGTGACTCTTCCCATCGTCATCCACTTGGTTCCACCATCTCAGCCCCACCAGTAACCTGCCGGTGATGTTCTGCAAGTGAGAGAGATCGATTACATGTGGAAGCTTATGAGGAGCGTTTACACTGACAGTTCTCCGAGATCTTCAGTTTATCGATCAGCTTGTGAAAAATCACATACAAGTGAATGGCTTCATAGACCTTCACGAGTACGAGTGCCTTCCATGAAAAATACAGATAGCACTCGTACACGAAACTCTGATGTTTGGATGAGGTCTATTATTTATCTGTCAACAAAGACAGATCAGGGCTTGTGTTTTTTATCTTTTTCTTTTACAGAATGGAGTTGTATTGAAGACACCGTTCATTTTACCTTACAATGTATTGAAAAACAGAGCAATTACACCATTGTGCTTTTGGATGTGCTTTTACAGCATTCATTGTTCAGTAAAAATAACTGAGGTAACATGAATCTTCAGTCAGTACAATTATGGCGATACTAAACAAGTAGAGATTTTTTAAAATTATTTTAAAAAGTTTAATATAAAAAAGTTAAGAACTTTGTAAAAAAAAAAAAAAAAAAAAAAAGTGGTTTAGTGTCGCCATTTACTGAGACTCGTAATAACTATTTTTGTGTTGATGGATGTGTGGGGGCTTGCCTTTAGATTTGATTTGTATCAATTTGGGGTACATACAACATTTTGATAGCAGTAATAGACAATACCAGTTCTTTTTCTTTACGTATAGGTTAATTAATATTATATTTTCACAGATTGGACTTTTACGGACTCTGTGGCAGAGCTGTAGAGTCAGTAATCCAATCCTCACACTCCTCATCTTCCCTGACTTCCACCTCTGACCCTACAGCACTGGTCACTACTGCGCCTGTACATAAAGTGCAGCACAGATTTATTTAAAGGGAATCTGTCACCCCTTTTTAGTGATATCATGTAAAGATATCACCCAATTGTGCGTCCCCTAAGGGTTCTTTTAGGATTTTGTATTCGCCCCCAACCCCGCACCTTTGATGCAAAAATACTTTTATGTTGGTGAAGAGGTATGCAAATCGCCGCGGTCCGGTCCGATGGGTGGGGCTTATTTGCCTTCTTTCCCCCCCCCCTCCTTGGCTTGCTGAGCGTAATCTTCATCTGTGAATATCACAGATAACGTTGTTTGCCGCGCTTGCGCATTCAAAGAGGCCTCTGGCGCCTGCGCAGTATGCTTTGCCCAACTGTGGGCGAAGCATATAAGTGGTACTGCGCATGCGCCGGTATTTTCCAGCCCGGTCTATGCCCCGGAGGTGTTCACATGCAGGACACAGTTCCGTGGCATAAACCACACTGGAAAATACCGGCTTATGCGCAGTACCACTTATATGCTTCGCCCACAGTTGGGCAAAGCATACTGCGCAGGCGCCAGAGGCCTCTTTGAATGCGCAAGCGCGGCACACAACGTTATCTGTGATATTCACAGATGAAGAGTACGCTCAGCAAGCCTGGGGGGGGGAAGCCGACTAAGGCCTGTTTCACACTTACGTTTTTTGTGTCAGTAGTCATCCGCCAAAAAGGCGGAGAACGGATCCGTAGCCGTGGAAACACCAACGGGGGCCACCGGACCGTTGATGAGAGAAAAGTTAAAGGAACCGCGCTGAAATAAAAAATACCGCCGATGTCGCGGGAAGAGGCTGGGCTATCACGGGAATGTCTGCGAAGAAGAGGCCGGGCTATCGCGGGAAAAGGGCGTGTTATAACGGGAAGAGGCCGGGCTATCGCGGGAATGTCCGCGAAGAAGAGGCCGGGCTATTGCGGGAATGTCCGCAAAGAAGAGGCCAGGCTATTGCGGGAATGTCCGCAAAGAAGAGGCCGGGCTATTGCGGGAATGTCCGCAAAGAAGAGGCCGGGCTATTGCGGGAATGTCCGCAAAGAAGAGGCCGGGCTATTGCGGGAATGTCCGCAAAGAAGAGGCCGGGCTATTGCGGGAATGTCCGCAAAGAAGAGGCCGGGCTATTGCGGGAATGTCCGCAAAGAAGAGGCCGGGCTATTGCGGGAATGTCCGCAAAGAAGAGGCCGGGCTATTGCGGGAATGTCCGCAAAGAAGAGGCCGGGCTATTGCGGGAATGTCCGCAAAGAAGAGGCCGGGCTATTGCGGGAATGTCCGCAAAGAAGAGGCCGGGCTATTGCGGGAATGTCCGCAAAGAAGAGGCCGGGCTATTGCGGGAATGTCCGCAAAGAAGAGGCCGGGCTATCGCGGGAATGTCCGCAAAGAAGAGGCCGGGCTATTGCGGGAATGTCCGCAAAGAAGAGGCCGGGCTATCGCGGGAATGTCCGCAAAGAAGAGGCCGGGCTATCGCGGGAATGTCCGCAAAAGAAGAGGCCGGGCTATCGCGGGAATGTCCGCAAAGAAGAGGCCGGGCTATCGCGGGAACAGGCCGGGCTATCGCGGGAAGAAGCCGGGCTATTGCGGGAATGTCCGCAAAGAAGACGCCGGGCTATCGCGGGAACAGGCCGGGCTATCGCGGGAATGTCCGCGAAGAAGAGGCCGGGCTATTGCGGGAATGTCCGCGAAGAGGCCAGGCTATTGCGGGAATGTCCGCAAAGAAGAGGCCGGGCTATTGCGGGAATGTCCGCAAAGAAGAGGCCGGGCTATTGCGGGAATGTCCGCAAAGAAGAGGCCGGGCTATTGCGGGAATGTCCGCAAAGAAGAGGCCGGGCTATTGCGGGAATGTCCGCAAAGAAGAGGCCGGGCTATTGCGGGAATGTCCGCAAAGAAGAGGCCGGGCTATTGCGGGAATGTCCGCAAAGAAGAGGCCGAGCTATTGCGGGAATGTCCGCAAAGAAGAGGCCGGGCTATCGCGGGAACAGGCCGGGCTATCGCGGGAAGAAGCCGGGCTATCGCGGGAATGTCCGCGAAGAAGAGGGCGGGCTATCGCGGGAATGTCAGCGGCAAATGGTCGTGATGAAGATGTCGGGTCGCCGCAATGTCGTTTGGGATATCGGCAGTCACGCTGTGAAGAGAGAGTTTTGTCCAGCAGCCACATTGGATTTAGGGTTAAATCTCTAGCGAAAGGCAAAAATGTGGATCCGGCCACCAAAAAAACGTTGCATTGTCCGTCCTGTGATGTCAGCGGATGCCAAAATTTTGGCGGATCCGCAGAAATACGGATGGGACGGACAACCATCAGTCAAAATCCATCGATAATGCAAGTCAATGGGGAAAAAAACGGATCCGCCAAGAAAAATGGTGGATCCGTTTTTTTTGCAAAACGGCAGATTTTGACTGATGGTGAAAAACTGATGTGTGAAACAGGCCTAAGCCACGCCCATCGGACAGCGGCGATTTGCATACCTCTTCAACATAACAAAGGTATTTTTGCATCAAAAGTGCGGGGTCGGGTGGGGGGGGGTGGGGAATAAAAAAATCCTAAAAGAATCCTTAGGGGACGCACAATTGGGGGATATCTTTACATGATATCACTAAAAAGGGGTGACAGATTCCCTTTAAACTAAAGACCGAGATCCTTAGATCAGGAACAGTACAGGCATTTATAGGGCATTTCATAACTTTCCCAAATTATTATGAAAACATTTACATCACATCCTGCATTGTACTACTGTAACCAATTTATTAGATATATTATGAGCAAGAGTCGATCCATTTTATACCGACCTCCACCAAAATTAACACCAACTCCACAGCCCTGCTCGGGAATATTAAACATTTATTTTCGTTTGTTTTTTTAATTGGGAAAAGAGAGTATGTTTTGAACTTGTAAAACTTTTAAACAACTTAAAATTTTCACTGTATATATTTTAGTCCCTTTGAGGGACTTGATCCTGCATTTGATCGATTGTACTATACAGTTGTGGCCAAAAGTATTGACACCCCTGCAGTTCTGTCAGATAATACTCAGTTTCTTCCTGAAAATGATTGCAAACACAAATTCTTTGGTATTATTATCTTCATTTAATTTGTCCTAAAGCCAAATTGGATATAATTCCACACCAAACATAAAAAAGAGGGTGGACAAAAGTATTGGCACTGTTCGAAAAATCATGTGATGCTTCTCTAATTTGAGTAATTAACAGCACCTAACAGGTGTTGGCAATAACTAAATCACACTTGCAGCCAGTTGACATGGATTAAAGTTGACTCAACCTCTGTCCTGTGTCCTTGTGTGTACCACATTGGTCTTCTTTCTTTTCTCCATTGTCTGAGGACTTGAGAAACCAAATTGTGAGGAAGCATGAGCAATCTCAAGGCTACAAGTCCATCTCCAAAGACCTGAATGTTCCTGTGTCTACCGTGCGCAGTGTCATCAAGAAGTTTAAAGCCCATGGCACTGTGGCTAACCTCCCTAGATGTGGACGGAAAAGAAAAATTGACAAGAGATTTCAATGCAAGATTGTGCGGATGTTGGATAAAGAACCTCGACTAACATCCAAACAAGTTCAAGGTGCCCTGCAGTCCGAGGGTAAAACAGTGTCAACCCGTACTATCCGTCGGTGTCTGAATGAAAAGGGACTGTATGGTAGGAGACCCAGGAAGACCCCACTTCTTACCCCGAGACATAAAAAAGCCAGGCTGGAGTTTGCCAAAACATATCTGAAAAAGCCTAAAACGTTTTGGAAGAATGTTCTCTGGTCAGATGAGACAAAAGTAGAGCTTTTTGGGCAAAGGCATCAACATAGAGTTTACAGGAGAAAAAAAGAGGCATTCAAAGAAAAGAACACGGTCCCTACAGTCAAATATGGCGGAGGTTCCCTGATGTTTTGGGGTTGCTTTGCTGCCTCTGGCACTGGACTGCTTGACCGTGTGCATGGCTTTATGAAGTCTGAAGACTACCAACAAATTTGGCAGCATAATGTAGGGCCTAGTGTGAGAAAGCTGGGTCTCCCTCAGAGGTCATGGGTCTTCCAGCAGGACAATGACCCAAAACACACTTCAAAAAGCACTAGAAAATGGTTTGAGCGAAAGCACTGGAGACTTCTAAGGTGGCCAGTAATGAGTTCAGACCTGAATCCCATAGAACACCTGTGGAGAGATCTAAAAATGGCAGTTTGGAGAAGGCACCCTTCAAATATCAGGGACCTGGAGCAGTTTGCCAAAGAAGAATGGTCTAAAATTCCAGCAGAGCATTGTAAGAAACTCATTGATGGTTACCGGAAGCGGTTGGTCGCAGTTATTTTGGCTAAAGGTTGTGCAACCAAGTATTAGGCTGAGGGTGCCAATACTTTTGTCTGGCCCATTTTTGGAGTTTTGTGTGAAATGATCAATTTTTTGCTTCATTCTCTTTTGTGTTTTTTCATTTAAGACAAATTAAATGAAGATAATAATAACAAAGAATTTGTGTTTGCAATCATTTTCAGGAAGAAACTGAGTATTATCTGACAGAATTGCAGGGGTGTCAATACTTTTGGCCACAACTGTATACTGTGCGTACGGTAATCACAACCACTTGAATGTTGTCAGAAGATCGACATTGGCACAGAAATAGTTAAACAGCAGCTATCAGAGCCATATCCGGTCGCTGTTGTCAGAGACATATGCCAACACCTGTTCTGAGTGCCGAGCCCCCTCCGTACACAAGAGGCTATATGTACGTCTTTCATAGGGAATATGTTAAAATAAAAAGAAACCAAACAAAATATTAGTAAAAAGCATTACACTTCCTTATAAAAGGAGTAAAAAAACCACAGCGACAGAGGTCGCACTCCACATATGCGCTGCTGCACACAGATCCCAGGACAATATCCAGGCATCTTGTCTCATTGAGGTGTCATTACACAAGGCAGAACATAGAACCGTTCTCTAAACCAGTTCTGATGAGTTCCAATCTGGGATTGAAAACGTTTAACAATTGTCACCTGGATATTAATAAATAGAATCTTTTACTGCAAAAAAATTTTTCAGTGACAAGTTTTCTCTCTGCGGATAAGACGGGCTGGATACCTTACTTGAGCACCAATACTTCATACTGTATGAGTACCGTGTTTCTCTATATAGATCTAGGAATCAGGAAAAATGTCAGTTAAGACCACAAAAAAATAATCCATCACCCAGCCCCAGATCCTGAAAAATGGTGGAGTCTTGGAAAACAGCGAAAAAACAAAAGATTTTTCATACAAATTTTGGATTTTTTTTCTCTTCACCATTTACCGATTCTTCAGACTAAAAGACGCATGTTTTTCCCTCCAAAAATGTGGATTGTGTCTTATAGTCCTGATGTATCTGCTCTGGCTATGGATGGGGAACTGCAGCCGTGGAGCAGCAGGTCACTGGAGGCAGCAGCTGGCTGCTGCAGCTAACTCCTGTGTCCACTGTTAAAGAGAAATGAATATTCACTGCTCTTTAATAGCAGACACTTGTTAACCGCAGGCGCCGGCTTCCTGCAGCTGCTGGGCTTTCACTTAAGGGAATGAATATTCACTGCTCTCCACTCCCATAGGCGTGGATAGCAGTGAATATTTATTGATCTTAAATAGCGGGACCAGGAGCAGTAGCCACTGGCTCCTGCGCAATCACGTGTTGCCGCTATTAAAGAGAAAGAATATTCACTGCTCAACATTGAATATGCGTTTCCTTTAGTAGCATGCACACGTCAACGACCGGCAGCTGCAGGATGCCGGCGGCTGTGGCTAACACTGTGCCCGCTATTAAAGATCGGTGAATATTTACTACTCCACACGCCCATGGTTCTGGTGTGGGGAGCAGTAAGTATTCTGGTAGCTGTCCTCTGCTTGTAGGCACCGCATAGCGTCCCTGCCAAGCGCTATTTACAAGCTTAAATCAGTTGCTGGTATCGGAACAGGAAGCTGCAAGGGAGCGCAGGGAAGGCAAGTAGAATGGTTTATGTTTTTTATGTTTTTCTGATGGGGGCCATGCCTACCAGGTTAGGGAAGAGGGGGGCCCACGCCGATCGGGATGAGGATGGACCATGCCTACTAGGATAGAGATAAGGGGAGGGACCATGCCTACCAGGATAGGGATAAGGGGGGTACCATACCTACCAGGATAGGGATGAGGGGAGACCATGCATACCTGAATTGGAGTGATATATACTGCTCAAAGAAATAAAGGGAACACAAACAGCCTGTTGCAAATGGAATAGTGTTCCCTTTATTTTTTTTGAGCAGTATATATTCTAGGATAGGGGATATTAGTATAGAATTGACCACTAGAGTTGAGCGGCAAACTATAGCGCTTACTGAATAAGCTACAGCAAGACCCCAGACACATGGAGCGCACCGGCTGATCAGCGCCACAACTTCTTGTGTCGTGGCAGTGTCACTGTCACAGCACATGCATGGAGAGCCCAACACACAGGCTCTCCATGCATGGGCTATAACACAGCCGTGACACATGCAGCTGCGGCGCCGATCAGCCGACATGCTCCATGTATCTGGGTTCCCGCTGTAGCTTATTCGGTAAGCGCTATAGCTTGCCGAATAAGTGAGGACCCAAACAAATTCGCTCAACTCTATTAACCACATTTTTTGCTTACATTTTTTTACTAATTTCCTTCTCTAAAACATGGGTGTGTCTTATGGTCTGATGCATCTTATAGTCCGAAAAATACCATAAATTAAAAAAAAAATAACCTATACACGTTTGGCATCTGCATACTCGTAATGACCGTGGAGAATCATATTACCAGGTCAGTTTCAGCATTTCGTGAACATGGTAAATTAAATTTAAAAAAAAATTCGGAATTGAAGTTTTTTTTTGCAATGTCAACGCACTTGGAATTTTTTTTTCCCCATTTTCCAGTACGCTATATGACAAAATAAATGTTGTCACTCAAAAGTACAACTCGTCACACAAAACAAAAAGACGTCAAAATAAAAAAATGTTATGGCTCTGAGAAGGGGCGCAAATAACAAAATCACCCAGGTAGAATAAAAAGGTGGTTTGTTTTTTTCCTTCTCACACCCAATCTATATCCACTCACCTTCACTGCCCAGAAGTCGCAGGACAGCAGCAGAATAATGGTCACCATGCAGGCAATGAAGCTTGAGGAGACGAGATCGCACAGGAGATACACAATTATGGCGCTCACTCGAAAAAACAGATGGAAAAACGAAGCAATGGGATGCCTAACGGAAAAACAGACCTGTTATAATAAAATACAGATGAGACACAGAACAAGATTATATCCTGGTTGTTACGGTAAGTGCACACCTTGCGGATATCACCGCAGCGAATTTGGACCCGCAGCAGTTTTCCATGCGGTGTACAATTCCATGTAAACCTATGGAAAACAAAAACCGCTGTGCACATGCTGCGGACAATTCCGCGCAGTAAAGCAGCGGTTTATTTTCCACAGCATGTCAATTCTTTGTGCGGATTCCGCAGCGCTTTTACACCTACTCCATTATAGGAATCCGCAGGTGTAAAAACGCAGGCGAAATCCGCACAAAATTTGCAGAAAACTCGCAGGTAAAACGCAGGTCATTTTACCTGCGGATTCTGCAGAATCCGCGCGGAAAAATCCACAATGGAATCCGCAACGTGTGCACATACCCAAAGTGATGTGGAAGGAGGAGCAGCTGTAACCTGCCACTATTGTTCCTTGGCTTCCGCACCTGTGGTGGGGATGTGTGACCGACGGGGCATTACAACTCGCCAGGCGGGCTAATCAAAAGAGGAGTGGGCAGATGCCATTGGGTAAAAAGCCGGTTTGCATGGTCCCCGTCCAGAAATCACAATTACTTATGTGTCCTGCAAATCGAATGTCACCATCTTTTATCAATAACCCTTTTTTGATGCCACCATTTTTCTTTTTTATTCCAGCTATTAAATCAGATTCATAATCCATATTTTTTGCATATTTTTCTGTTGACCTAACCTTGGGACGAGATTGATTTTTGCAATTGTATCTTTTAAAAGACACCATTCACTTTAAAACATGGATTTTTGTGAGAACTCACAGTAAAATCCTTTTCTCCGAGACGCTCATTGGGGGACACAGACTGTGGGTGTATGCTTCTGCCGCTAGGAGGCTGACACTAAGTGAAAAAAAGAGGTTAGCTCCTCCTCCACAGTATACACTCTCACCCCTATTGCGGGCGGAAATCAGTTTGGTGCCAAAGCAGGAGGACAACAAAATCAGCCTTAATACAGGTACAACATTTCCAACGAAAAACACCACCCCTATATCAAACAAGTAAACATATATTAATTTAAACAAGAGCCAACTGGCTAATAGGGTGGGTGCTGTGTCCCCCAATGAGCGTCTCGGAGAAAAGGATTTTACTGTGATTTCTCACAAAAATTCATGTTTCTCCTTCGCCTCATTGGGGGACACAGACTGTGGGACGTCCAAAAACAGTCCCAGGGTGGGAGATTGACTCACCGATCCAAGCTACATGCACCTCTTGTTTAAAGGTGCGCCACCGCTGCTTGGAGGATCCTTCTACCCAGGCTCGCATCCGCTGAGGCCTGAGTATGGATATTGTAATGTTTGGCAAATGTGTGCAGGCTGGACCAGGTTGCTGCCTTGCAAACCTGTTCCGTCGAAGCTTGATGCCGAAGCGCCCAAGAGGCGCCCACAGCCCGAGTAGAGTGCGCTCCAATCCCTGCTGGAATCGGCGTACCTCTAATGCGGTAGGACTCCTGAATAGTCAAACAAATCCATCTGGCTATGGTCGATTTTGAGGCGAGTCCCTTCCTGCGCTCTTCGGGGAGCACGAACAGCGTGTCCATCTGACGAAAGGGCGCCGTCCGCGACACGTACCTCCGGAGGGCTCTTACCAGGTCTAATGTGTGAAGAGCCTTTTTCACACGGTGCACCGGAGCTGACTAACTGAAAAAAACCCTATTAAAATATAACTTTTATTAAGTACAAAAATAACAATATAAAATTGCACAGATGTCCCCTATGATAAAGCCTAGTAAAAAACGGGCTATTGTATTGCTGGAAAGAGATAAGGTATAGCAGTCAAACCAAATCTAACCAGCTGAATCTGCCAATACAATCATGTGGTCAGAAAAACCTGAATCATAGCAGTTAAAAACTGCACAATACTATTATAGCCCAAAAACGGGAAAAAAAAAAGGGGGAAATGGACATAAAGATATATAAAAATTGATAATACGTGCTACCATCTGATAACAATTTCACTCAGCCGATGTGAAGAAAAGAGTGACCTGGCCCTATACAAAATGACTATCTGAACACCTACCTAGGTGCGGAGGTTGGCACCCTAAGAAAGACGAGAATGGCGCCCCAGCTCGTGCGATGGCTATCCCTAATCTCCTATATCATCCTATAAGACGACAGATTAGAAACAGAGGGCTAGATGGCCTGTATCCATTTGCTTAGAATATCTTCATGAATGCAGTAAAGTAGATTTATACAATCATATATGCATGTGAGGAAAGGTAGAAAGTCCAGACAGTCTGAATAGATGCATAACACTCACACACAGTAGAACCAGTTACATATAAATTTGTAGCAAATTATGCCCTTTCCCAAAACCACTATGTTATGTATATGAAGAATATATAAAAATTGTCACATCAAGTACCCAGATAAAAAACTGCCTATTAGACACAATGATGAATCAACGGTAGGTAAACAGGGACGGCTTATCTGATAACAAATTGTCAGAAATCATGAAAGCAAACAAAAGACACCACTGAATGTACCAGATTTTCAAGTCTCAGTGTAAATTAGTAGGGGTGCTACAGCCACTCCAGATATCAGATATATATCGTACCCCTAGTTTAAATCACCAGATACTGACAATAAGCCCATTCATGGGGAAAACAAAACAAAACAAAACAGTACTTATCTGTGAATATATACTCCTTCATAATAATATCCATAAGGTCCATGATAACATCATTCCTCAGATATAGTCCGCACACTCAACGCGTTTCCCCCTACTGCGGGTTCATCAGGAGAGATGCATATTGGTCAGAGCGGTCTGGCAGTGGAGACTAATCCAATTGATGAGGCTGGACAAAAAGAAGGCAAGACAACATCCTCATTAATGTGAAATGAGGACACGACCTTCGGGAGAAAAGGAGGGGCTGGTCTGAGCACCACCTTATCCTTATGGAAAGTGAGGAAAGGAGCTCGGCAGGATAGGGCCGCCAGCTCAGAGACCCGCCTGATAGAAGTGATGGCCACCAGGAAAACCACTTTCCAGGAAAGGTACCTCAGAGACACATCCTGCAGTGGTTCAAATGGAGCTTCCTGCAGAACACTTAGTACCAGGTTAAGGTCCCAGGCATCCATAGGCGCCCTATAGGGAGGTACCAAATGGGAGACTCCCTGGATAAAAGTCTTCACCTGCAAATTGGTAGCAATTCTGCGCTGGAACAGAACGGATAAGGCCAATATTTGTCTCCTGAGGGAACTCGGGGCCAAGCCGGAGTCTAGGCCCAACTGGAGAAAAGCTAAGATGTTGGGGATCGAGAATCTCAGCGGAGAAACACCACGGCCTCGACACCAAGCGAAGAACACCTTCCAGGTGTGGTGGTAAACTCGTGCCGAAGCAGGCTTCCGGGCGCTAATCATTGTAGCGACCACCTTGCTCCCGAACCCTGCCTGGGTTAGAATCCAAGATTTAAACGGCCATGCCGTCAAACACAGGGCCCCTGAGTTCGGGTGGCAAATCGGCCCTTGAGAAAGTAGATCCGGGCGCTCTAGTAGACGCCAAGGGACGTTGGCGAGTAGCAGCATTAGATCTGCGTACCACGTGCGACGGGGCCAATCTGGGGCGAGCAGGATCGCCGGCACACCTTCCGTCTTGATCTTCTTGACGACTCTCGGAAGTAGTGGCAGCGAGGGAAAAAGATATGGGAGGCGAAACTGGTTCCATGGCAGAACCAACGCATCCACCGCGGTAGCCTGAGGGTCCCTGGCCCGAGCGACATATGTGGGCACCTTGGCGTTCACTCTGGAAGCCATCAGGCCCACATCCGGTGTTCCCCACCGCTGACAAATCTGCTGGAAGATTTGGGGGATGTAGAAACCACTCTCCCGACGCAAGACCCTCCCGGCTGAGAAAGTCTGCTGCCCAGTTTTCCACACCCGGGATGTGAACTGCTGAAATCACCGAGTGATTTGCTTTGGCCCACTGAAAAACATGCCCTACCTCGCGCATGGTTGCTCTGCTGCGAGTGCCCCGTTGGTGATTTATGTAAGCCACTGCCGTGGCGTTGTCCGATTGAATTCGGACAGGGCGGCCTGCTAGGAGGTGATGAAACTTCTGGAGTGCCAGCCGAATTGCTCGTATCTCCAATAAATTGATCGCCTCCTGTGGCGACCACCGTCCCTGGGTTGTGTGGTGGTGAAACACCGCTCCCCAGCCGAAGAGACTGGCGTCAGTTGTCACCACCAGCCAATGGTCTGGGGGAAATGGTTTCCCCTGGGTCAGAGAGGAACTGGTTATCCACCATCCGAGAGACTGTCTGATCTGAGAGGACAGACGACACTGCCGATCGAGCGTGAAAGGGTTCTTGTCCCAAGCTGACAGGAGGGCGTGCTGCAGGGGGCGAAGATGGAACTGGGCGAAAGGTATCGCTTCCATTGCTGCCACCATACTTCCTAGAATCCTCATGCCAGATCGGATGGTATGAGAGACAGGTTGGCGAAGTGCCCGGACTCCCTGCCGGAGAGCCAGTACCTTTACCTGAGGGAGAATCACCAACCCTCGGCAAGTGTCGAAGATCATTCCCAAGAAGGAGATCTTCTGAGCTGGCAAAAGGGATGACTTCTTCACATTGACCAACCACCCTAAGTGGGCAAGAGTATCCAGCGTGATGCTGACATTTTCCTCACATGCCCGTATTGAAGGGCCTTTGACCAAGAGGTCGTCCAGATAAGGTAAGACGACTATGCCTCGAAAATGCAGTATGGCCATGACAACTGCCATAACCTTTGTGAACACTCTGGGAGCCGTGGCTAGCCCGAAGGGTAGCGCTACGAACTGAAAATGTTGATCGTTGATGGCGAAGTGTAGGAACCTCTGATGAGGAGGAAAAATGGGAATATGCAGATATGCATCTTGGATGTCTATTGAGGCCAAGTATTCTCCCTGCTCCATGGCCGATATGACTGAACTGAGAGAGACTCCATCCGAAAATGTCTGATCCTGACGAATCTGTTCAGAAGCTTCAGGTCCAACACAGGCCTGACCGACCCGTCCTTTTTGGGAACCGCAAAGAGGTTGGAATAGAATCCCTGAGCTCTTTCGTGTTCCGGCACTGGAATAATGACTCCGTTGTGCTGGAGCGATTTGATGGCTCCCAATAGAGCTCTTGCCTGGGCATCTACCCTGAGAAGCCGGGAAAGAAAAAAAACGTCTTGGAGGGCATCTGACAAATTCTAATTTGTAACCCGAGTACACCAATTCTTCTACCCATGCGTCGTGAGCGACGTTGGCCCAGACTTGGTGAAACCAGAGTAGGCGGCCGCCCACCCTGCTGGTGTCGTCTGGTAAAGGCCTCAAGTCATTGTCATTTGGCTGATGATCTTTGGGATCTGGATCCTCTCGATCTGGCCTGTTGAGCACGCATTCTTCCCAATGAGTTGGCTCTATACGAGACCTGCAGCTCCCTATCCTGGTTGGGGCGGCCTGAGGCGGCGGAATTGGGCCCTGTAGTCCACCCGGGGTTGCGAAAGGCCCAAAAATGTGCATGAAAAGGGTGACGAAAAAACGGTTTGACCTTTTGTTGAGGGAGAAACTCACTCTTTCCTCCTGTGGAGTCGGAGATAAGTTGGTCCAACATTTCCCCAAATAGGCAGCCGCACTGATAAGGCAGGGAAGTCAAGCACTTCTTAGAAGTAGAATCGGCTCGCCACGTCCTCAACCACAGGGCTCTTCTGATAGAGATTGCATTAGCAGCAGCAAATGCCGAACAATTGGCCGCATCCAAAGACGCATTAATTATATAGTCTCCGGCCATCGCCATCTGACCTGCGACCTCCGAAATCTCTGCAGGTAGATCCTGTTCCTGCGCGATCTTGTTTAATGTTTCTGACCATGATATCATGGCCTTAGCTACCCAAGTTGCTGCGAACGAGGGAGCGAGTGCAGACCCTGACGCCTCATATACTGACCGAGCTAAGCTCTCAATAAGGCGGTCCGTGGGATCCTTAATCGAGGAAACACTAGAGACAGATAACAGGGTCTTAGTGGCCAGGCGTGAAACCGGCGGATCCACTATCGGGGATTCCATCCATTTTTTACGGAGGTTCGGAGCAAACGGATACCTTGTTTCGAGTGTTTTTTGGACATTCTCTATTCCGCTGCACTATGTCCTCAAACTCAGGGTGAGAGGAAAAAATTTGGTGCGGACGCTTCACTCGCTTAAATGCCACCTTATGCCCCGTAGCCACTGCGGGAACATCCTTAATCCCCAGGGTCTGATTGACGGCTTCTATGAGGCTGTCCACTGTTTAACGTGACCCTGGAGGATCCAGGTCAAGGGGCTCATCTGAGTCGCAATCCGAGGTCTGCTCGCTATCAACCACTGGTGACGGGGAGCAAGAAGCAGAGCTTACGGATGCCAAGGCACCGGATGGACTGGGCGACACCGTGTGGATTTGTTTCCTCCGGGTCTGCCTGGAGTGAGAGCGGCCCCTGCAGGCCGGAGGATCTAGTGAGGTGGAGGTTCCTTCTAAAGACAGCGAGCCACAGTCCCTGCCCTTATTTGGGGCTTGAAGGGACTCTATTGCTCTCGTAAGCGACGCAATGGATTGTGACAGTGATCGGGCCCACTCCAGGGGATTTGACACATTGGTTGCGGTCGCAGGGGAGGGCTCCTGGGCACGTTCGGAATCGCAGGCTTCGCATAAACGCTTGCTCTGCGCCCGCGGAAACGCAGCCAGACAAGAGATGCATGCAGCGTAAAAGAACGTGTGCGTCTTTTCCTTCTCGGACGTACTGTATCTGTCCACTGCTGGGTCTATGGGGAGGAGGTAGCACCTCGTTTTTCCCTGTAGCGTGGCCTCTCGGGCACTTACCCCAGTCCTGCACCCCCCCCAAGTGGATCTTCCTTCAAATCGCACGCCGACATCTGCGGTGCGCGCCAGGCTGTGAAAACGGGCCTAGGGGCGGTACTTACGCTTTGCCGCGCTACGAAGCCAGGGCCTCGATTTCTTTTGTCGCCCAGTGCAGGGCGGGCGGAAGTGATGCGCGGTCCTGGGGGCGGGACTTCTGGCCATGGCATAGCTCCGACCGAAGCCGTGGCCTCAATTTTTCCCCCTACCCGACCGGGGGGTGGCGCTACTGATTGGTGCGGCATTCCAGGTTGCCGCCTGACGTATCCTCTGCATGGCTATCGCTGAGCCCGAAGACTTCCAGGAGCCCTCCCAGACCCTCTCTCCGATGATCCTCTTCCGCCTGCAGCGCAGGTATGTGAGGGGGTCTTTGACAAAAAAAAAAAAACAGATAGATGGAGCTAGGGTGCCTGCACCGTCCTAACCCCTTCAGGGGGTGAGGAGAGGGACCGTCCGCCACCTTGCAGCACCGCAGTCTGAGCATTGGTGGAGCAGTGGGGGCCGCACGGACTAGTCTTGTGCCTCTGTACAGCCCATGGTTTCAATACCTAGGGGTGGTTAGGGTAAAGTCCAGCATTGTGTCCCACGTCGCAGGAGAGGATACGTGGAGGCGATACTCTCACGTGCTCGCCCGTTGTTGGTTTGGGGAAATCGGACCCTTTCAATAGGATCCGTTGCCCCTGTCATATCTTCATGGGAAAAAGACAAAGAAAAGGTATGGAGAAAAACCAGACGTGTGCCTCCGTGGACACAAAGCAGAAAACTGATTTCCGCCCGCAATAGGGGCGAAGGTATATACTGCGGAGGAGGAGCTAACCTATTTTTTTCACTTAATGTCAGCCTCCTAGCGGCAGAAGCATACACCTACAGTCTCTGTGTCCCCCAATGAGGCGAAGGAGAAAAATTAGGATGTTTGTAATAACTAAATTAAAAAAAAAAAAAAAAAAAAAGTAATTTTTGCAGTACAAAATAAAAATGAGGCCACTAACCTTGTTCCAGGGGTCAGCACAATAACTCCGTGGCAATGCAAACTTCTCAGAAGTACATCAGGCAGTTACTAGGCCCCCATAGTAGCAAGTGCACACAATGGCTATAAATTTACATCAGGTGTCGCTAAGGGGTTAAAAGGCTTTGTAGGAACTTAAAAAGGAGATGAAAACAAGTTATTATCAATCCATAGGAGAGGTGATAACGTATTGATTAGCGGGGTGTCCGACCGCAGGACAGAATGTTAGAAATGGGGCCGCAGAACGTGCGCCAATCCCATCATACCCATGGGAAAGCTCGTTTTTTCCCTGCAGTCCCACAGAGAATGAATAAAGCTGCGGTCGGGCAACCAACATGATTCGTCATTTTGAAAAAGTTTCTTATTCTGTCAATTGGTGCAGTTACCAACATTCAGACCCCCACAATCAGTAAATCATACCCTATCCTGTGGATAAATGATAATTTCTTTGTTTAACTGGATAACTCCCTTTAACCCCTGCACACCAAGGCCATTTTCCATCTGTTCCTCCCCTTCTTCAAAGAGCCATAACTTTTTTTTCATTTTTCTGTTGTCAATTTGGCCTCATATGAGGCATTGTTTTATGCGGGATGAATTGTACTTTTGAACGACACCATTGATTTTACCATATAATGTACTGGAAAATGGGAAGAAAATTCCAAGTGCAGTTAAATAGCAAAAAAAGAAAAAAGAGTAATTCCAGAAGTATTTTGGGGGTCTTTTTATTTTCCATGTTCACTATATGGTAAAACTGACCTGCCATTATAATTCCCCAGGTCAAGACGAGTACGCAAATACCAAACATCTATAGGTTCATTTATATTTTAAAAAAATATTTATTTTTAACGAAAAAAAAAAAATCCAAAATTTGTGTGTTTGTCGCCATTTTCGGGATCTGGGTGACATTTAACGTTTTGACTGATACCATTTTGGGGTATATACTGTATATGATATTTTCATTGCCTCTCATTGCAATGTTGCGGCGGTCTCCTAAAGGACATGTGCATCCTAAAGGATATTACCCTGCGGATTTTTCCGCGCGGAGTTTGCTAAATCCGCAGGTAAAATGACCTGCGTTTTACCTGCGGATTTAGTGCAGATTTACTGCGGATTTTCTGCAGATTTCCACTGCGTTTACACCTGCGAATTCCTATAATGGAGCAGGTGTAAAACGCTGTGGAATCAGCACAAAAAATAGACATGCTGCGGAAATAGACCCACAGTGTTTATGCTGCGGATTTTTCCGCAGCATGTGCACAGCGTTTTTTGTTTTACATTGGATAAAATGGTACTGTACACCGCAGCAGATTCTGCTGCGGATCCGCAGGACCAAATCCGCTGCGGATCCGCAGTAAAATGCGCAACGTGTGCACATACCTTAAGAGTCTCGAAGCTTCAATCATTTAATCGCCTGCGTTATACATAGGGCTTCAGCCCTGCTATGGTATAGCAGAAATCACGATTTATGAATCCCGGTCACAAGCCAGCATTCACAGGAGATTCACAAGGATAGGCATGGGGGTCTTCTGCAGACTGCCAGCCATCATGACAACCTATCGGCTCCCCATGAAAACGTGATAGGAACCCCAATGGGTGGGTTTTGTGATGCGCTTCCGGCCGGCGTGTGTTAAATCCCACTGTCAGATACTGACAGAGGGACTTAACTGGTTAACAGCTGCGAGTGGATCTCTGATCCACCCGCAGCTATCAAGACACATGACAGCTGATCAGATATCATGTGCGGGGAAAGATGCGGGTTCAGCACCAGAGCCCGCATCAAACTTGGAGATACGAACTACAGCATATAAATATATATGTTGTTAACGGTTTATGATAGGCAGCACAGAGGCTCAGTGGTTAGCCTTGCAGCACTGGAGTCCTGGGTTCAAATCCCAACAAAGACAACATCTGCAAGGAGTTTGCATGTTCTCCCCGAGTTTGTGTGGGTTTCCTCCAGGTTCCTTCCACATTCTAAAGACATACTGATAGTGGATTTAGATTTTGAGCCCCATTGGTGACAGCGATGATAATGTGTGCAAACTGTAAAGCGCTGCGGAATATGTTGGCGCTATATAAAGAGATTATTATTATTGGCGTATTTCATGGTCCGTGTAGTGACCATGAGTCTCCCGCCCTGAACTTACAGCCTTGTCTGTGTCTACAAGGCTGTAATGGGGAGAGTCGCAGTCACTACACGGACCATCTGAACCCAGAGCTTTAGGACAAGTCATCAATAGCGGATGAGTGAATGGTTGACGTCTGTCCAGCTGAAGGAGCGTGCCGAGCTAAAAGTGACTGTTCACTTGTAGATGGAGTAATTTTCATTGCAAAACCAAAAAATAAATAAATGGCCGAATTGCAATAATTTGTCATAATTTTTTTTTTTCTTCTTGTTTCTCTCACTACATTTTACAGTAAAGTACACAGAAAAAGCAAGCCCTCACACGGCGATGCCAAAATTTCAGCCTCTATTTACCGTATTTTTTTCCTTTTGGAACCTCTAGAAGTTTCTTCGTCTGCGTCGAACAGAGAAACGTCCTCCGTCTCGTCGTTACTGTCCTGTGATGAGGAGGAGCGAATGTCACATTCACACTTTCGTAACTCAGATAAGTTGCTTTCTCTGGTAGTGAAATAAAAACCATGTGTAGAACTACAAGACCCAGCACGTGTAGCACATCACCTGACCAAACTTTGGTCCCCAGCGATTGCAGATGGGGAAAATGTCTGTCAAGTTTCCAGCTAGGAAACTACAAAATTTACCTCGTAGAATAAGAAAACGTGTCACATGACAACACAAACCGCCATGACAGCTGAAAATAACACCAGAACTACAACTACCAGCATGCATTGAGCGTCAGACGCAAGTTATAATGAAGATAAAGTAGGACGCTGAGCCCCCCAATACCGAAACCCCACTCCGAGGATGATAACTACAGCCCCCGATACTGCCATTACCTGCCGCATCATATCAGAGCAGGATCTCCGGTCACAGACACACGCTTCCGGTACACGACTCACTTCCGGTGTCCTCACCAGCTAGCGCGGTCCCGCAGGAGCCGTGAGCGCGCACCTGAAAAAAGCGGGAAAACTCCTCCTCCTTCCCTAGGAGCGGCCGTGACAGGAAAAAGGGATCATATTACACACAGTGCGGGGGTGACACAGCCTCCAACAGCGGGAGAAATGATATAATCCATACTGGCAACTTGTGAGAAAATCATGAGGTAAATGCCCTAGTGAGGCAGCAGATATCACATGGTGACATCCACCATCACGTTATCAAAATACATTTTTGTTTTTCCTCTCCTTTTTCGGAAAGATTTCTTATTTTTTTCATGACGAGTTGTCATCTTAAGTTTTTAGTTTTACCATATAAAACCCTGAAGAAGAACATCCCCAAAGAGAGTGAAACAATGAAAACCCCACGTAATGTCATCGCTTGTTATTTGCATATGAAGGGGCACGTGGAAACTGAGAAACATCTGTCACAGCGACTCCCATTGTTTGTTTTTACTATTCATAATTTTATGCGATATTAAGGCCGCTTTCACACTTCAGGCTTTTTGTCCCGGCACGATGCGGCGAAAAACCGGACTTCCGGATCCGGCCGCAAACGCAGACACCGGATCCTTCTTTCTGCCGGATATATTCCTGGCAGAGGTTTCCGGGCATGCGCAGTGCGAAAAACCAGTGCGGCGTTGGGAAAAAACGTTGCATGCAACGTTTTTTTCCAGATGCCGGACCGGCTATTTTCTCCGGATCCGGAAAAAAACGGACGTGCTGCATTGCCATCCGGCGCAATGCGGCAGAAATGATACAGCACGGGGAAAAAGACGGATCTGGTCGTAACAGGCGCCGGATCCGGCAGTCCGGTTTTTTGCCGCACCGTGCCGGATACCGAAAGCCTGAAGTGTGAAAGTGGCCTAAGTATCCTTTTTATTTTGCCAATTGGGGAGCAGGATGGTAACTTTATGTATTTAAAGGGAATCTCTCACTCCATTTTTCGACTATCAGCTGCCGGCACCGACATCAGGCTTATCTACAGCATTCTGTAATGCTGTAGATAAGCCCCCGATGTAACCTGAAAGAGAAGAAAAATGAGTTAGATCACACTCTTCGGGGGGGCGGTCCGGCTCCTCACATCTTGCAGCGATGACGTCCTCTTTGCTGCCTGTCCTGGCACCGGCGCACTGCTCTGCCCTGTTTGAGGGCAGAGCAGAGTCCTGCAGTATTCTGCTCTGCCCTCAACAGGGCAGAGCAGTGCGCCGGAGCCACGACAGGCAGCAAAGAAAAGGACGTCAACATTAGAAGATGGGAGGCGCCGGACCGCCCCTCTGGAGAGTGTGATCTAACTCATTTTTCTTCGCTTTCAGGTTACATCGGGGGCTTATCTACAGCATTACAGAATGCTGTAGTTAAGCCTCTGATGTCGGTGCCGGCAGCTGATACTCGAAAAATTGAGTGAGAGATTCCCTTTAAGATGTTTATTTTGTTGGGGACTTGAACCTATGATCGGGTTATCACTTAGGCTGTGTGCACACGCTGCGTTTTTGGCCTCTGCGGATCTGCAGCAATTCTGCAGACAGTGTACAGTGGCGTGTAAGTCTATGTGATTTACATTCTGCTGTGCACATGATGTGGATCTTTAACTGCGGAAAAGGTGCGGTTTTGAATCCGCAGAAAGAAATGACATGTCACTTCTTTTCTGCGGATTCTGCTGCGGTTTACCATCTCCATTGTAGAGGTGATAAACCGCAGGCCAATCCGCAGGTAAAATGGCTCATTTTACCTGCGGTTCCGCAGATACAAATCCGCAGACCAATCCGCAGCTTGTGCACATAGCCTTATACTGTTTTTTTTTTTAACAGTGTATAGCTACATAACAGTTCCCTATGGAGAGCAACCGTAGAGCACAGGTGGCCATGGTGATGCATCAGCAAGGGAGGGGCTAATCAATGGGTAGAATAGTGAGTGCAGCTCTGGAGTATAATGCAGGATGTAACTCAGGATCAGTAATGTAATGTACACACAGTGACTGCACCAGCAGAATAATGAGTGCAGCTCTGAAGTATAATACAGGATGTAACTCAGGATCAATACAGGATGTAACTCAGGATCAGTAATGTAATGTGCGTACACAGTGACTCCACAAGCAGTATAGTGAGTGCAGCTCTGGAGTATATGGGTACATGTCTGCTCCGTCCAAAGCGCTGCCGGCTTTTGTACGTGCGGTGATGTGTTAATTGAACCATGCGGAATCACTGCATCCTATACATTGTATGGAAAGATGTATATCTTTGTACCGTGTTAGCCAGTAGATAGAAAAATATTCAGAATTGAGAGTCCTCAGTGGTTGATTGATACCTTTTAATGGCTAACTGAAAAGATGGTAACACATTGCAAGCTTTCGAGACTACTCAGGTCTCTTCATCAGGCATAGACTGATGAAGAGTCTATGCCTGATGAAGAGACCTGAGTAGTCTCGAAAGCTTGCAATGTGTTACCATCTTTTCAGTTAGCCATTAATAGGTATCAACCACTGAGGACTCTCAATTCTGAATATTTTTCTATACATTGTATGGATGATTTTATCTTATGGAGACGGAGCTTCTCCGCAAGATAAATAAACATGCTGCGGTCTGGAAAGACGTGCCGCATGTCCAGTTACGCAGGGTAGCCAGAGGCATCCCTGCACGCATAGTGGAGATGGGATTTCATGAAATCCCATCCACTATGCTGTAATAATAATAATATTTTTTGTTTATATAGCGCCAACATATTCCGCAGCACTTTACAATTAAGCAGGGACATGTACAGACAATAAATTCAATACAAGTTAAGACAATTTAAACAGTGACATTAGTAGTGAGGTCCCTGCTCGCAAGATTACAATCTACAAGGAAATGGGGGGGGGACAAAGTAGGTGAAAAGTGCTTGTTATTTCAGGTCTGGCAATTATAATAAATAGGGATTTTCATATAAAGCTGCATGATCCGGTCATCAGCCCGTGTGTTTAAGTGCAATAAGTCAAGTATCAAGTGCAGTTATCGTGTGCATGGAGGGTGTGGAGACAGATGAATAGTAGGGTGCAGATTCAGAATAAGGAGGGAACAGGGCAAAGTTAGTTTACTGAGTAGTTGATGGTGGTAGGCTTGTTTGAAGAGATGGGTTTTCAAATCGCGCTTAAATAGGTCGGGGCTAGGTATCAGTCTGATCGTCTGGGTAAGTGCATTCCAGAGAGCTGGCGCAGCACGAACGAAGTCGTGGAGACGGAGATGCGAGGTTCGGATTACAGGGGATGTTAGTCTTAGGTCATTTGTAGAACGGATGGCATGTGTAGGGCGATAGACAGAGATGAGAGAGGAGACATAAGGCGGTGCAGAACTGTGGAGAGCTTTGTGGGTGAGAGCTGTAACATCTGGACACTGCAGCTGTACACAGCGTCCAACCCGCAGACTGTACTGACTGTGGAAACATACCCTAAGGCTGGTTTCACATTAGCGTTCTTTAGCGCAGCGTGCATGCGCTATGCGCCCCTATGTTTAACATGGCGGGTGCATGGTCTAGCGTTTGCACGGGTGCATTTCGTGCGCATGCGGTTTTTGTAGTGTGCGCCTAGGTGCGCCCGACTCATAGACATGCGCACGCCTGCATTTAAAATCGCATGCGTTTTTAGAGTTAACATAACTGGAAACTGGTTAAAACGCATGCGTCTAAAAAACACAAACGCATGCAAAACGCATGATGCGTTTTTTGCATGCGTTTCTATTGCGCACGAAGCGCAGCACTAAAAACGCTAATGTGAAAGTAGCCTAATACAGGATGTAGCTCAGGATCAATACAGAATAAGTAATGTAGTGTATGTACACAGTGACTGCACCAGCAGAATAGTGAGTGCTGCTCTGGAGTATAATACAGAATGTAACGCAGGATCAGTACAGGATAAGTAATGTATGTACACTGTGACTGCACCAGCAAGATAGTGAGTGCAGCTCTGGAGTGTAATACAGGATGTATCGCAGGATCAGTACAGTGTAGGTAATGTATGTACACAGTGACAGTATAAGCAGGTTGCGGGATGCAGTGACAGGCAGGAGGCAGAGCAACAGAGCAAGGATTAACAAAAGGTAACAATTTAATAGAACAGGGTTTTACCTCCTCGCAGGGAGGTAAATTGTTAAAGGGTGAATGGTAGGAATAATAACTGTAAAACAAGAGTAGTCCAAACAAAGAACTTATCGTGTCCTGTATAATTCTCTTTAGGACAGGGTTCCCCAACTCCAGTCCTCAAGGCCCACCAACAGATCATGTTTTCAGGATTTCCCTTGTATTGTACAGGTGAAGCAATTATCACCTGAGCAATACTAAGGAAATCCTGAAAACATGATCTGTTGATGGGCCTTGAGGGCTGGAGTTGGGGAACCATGCTTTAGGAGATGATCCCGCAGGGTTTATAGCTCCGGCAGAGTCCAGGGTGTGATGTCTTCAGATGGGGTCCTTTACACGGTGGTCCGTCTTCTATTGGCAGTGGTCGGTCTCCTGTACCTTCTGCTGAGCCCCTAGTCCATAAACACGTACGGCAGGAGCAAAACAGAGCCTCAGCACCTTTGGAGTCCAACAGAAACGGCTGTGGAGCAAGTGGCAGGGAAGGCCGCAGGAGTCCGTCCACTACTCAGCTTTATCTCCTCTGCATGTGTGCAGTAATCACAGTCACGGAGCGCGCTGCTCACCTGACTACATGCTGCTACGGACTGGCACCAAACTGCTTGCTGCTGCGCGCGCTTTTCTTTTTATGTAACCCCGCCTCCCCAGGTCATGAGGTTGGTTCGGCTCCTCATTTCTTCCCCCAGGCAACAGAGGAGGCAGCCTCAACAATTCTGGGCCCGCCTCGGCACAGGTACCCGCAGCCCTGTCTTTCTCCTTACACTCCTCCACTCCTTTAGCTCGCCATTCCACGGGCGAGAGTTCTTGCAGTAGACATTGACACTCCTCCATGTCTTGGACGATTCGCTGCCAAATAAACTGATCTTGCTCATAACGATTGGGGGGTATTCCAGCTGTTGTTCGTTTAGTGCGGTGTAAGTGAAGTTGAGTAGTCAAATCAGGTTGGGTAGTCGAGTCAGGTTGGGGAATTGTGGACTGGGACATGTTCGGGTTCAATGGAGCAGCCATCTCGGGCGTTTCAGGTTCTCGCACTTTCCCTGGGCCAGTGGGGAGCGAGCCTTCCGGATCAAAGGGTGAGGTAGGTTCTTCATCACAATCGAAGGCCACTGGATTGGACACTTCGGGAACACTTGGCTCTCTTTCGGGATCTCGTAACAGGCAAGGACATAACATGCTTCGGTGGACCACTCGGGTAGGGGCTTCTTCTTCCCCCTCAGGCTGGACTTCATAGACAAGACCATTAGCTCCAATCCGGCGTTTCTCCCGATACGGGGTTTGTTCCCATCGATGCTCCAACTTGCCTCGAGGTCGCTTGTCTCAGACCAATGCTCGGTCTCCAACCTTGAGAGCTGTCCCTAGCAGGGGCGCTGTCTCATGGTGTTTAAGTTCCAGAAACTTGGTCTGTAGAAGTCGATGTAAGGTCTGTAAGCGATGACTATGTTCACGGACCCAGGTAGACACCCCCGTGCGTGGGTAGTCCTCCTCTGGGTCCAACTCCGGCTCGATAATCTCTCGCCTCTTTCGACCAAACAGCAGGGTGTAGGGCGTATATCCGGTTGTAAATAGACTTTTTTCATTAATTGTATGACTAATACTGAGCAGAATTAAGTATGCTGACATCCCTTTATATACCGTATGAGCTACCTCAGTCAATAACCAAAGTGATCAACATATGGGGCCTTTATACATGTAAACCATAACAAAATAAACCCTTAAAATGTTTTCTCTTTATTGGTTCAAAAACCCATAAACCTCATAATCACATCTCTGGACATGGTCTCTCTCTCGCTCTCTTGTTTCTCCCCTTTTTTTTTTTTTTTTTTTAATTTGTTTATTAACACAAAAGAATGTATACATTGATATGTAGTCAGAATAACGTGCATTTGCCAAAGTATTCATAAAAGAGCACAAATTTGCACAATAAAAGTTATTTGTACAGTGTTGATTATACAAATCTTTGTATCATTATGTAGGTAATTAACAAAAGAACAAGAACATCAAACAACATTCAACCTAATATGTTTGATAGTGCATACCTCAAAAATTACTCTTAAACTGCAACTAATCTGCCATCAAGCACAGTTATACAAGAGTAACCACTGAGATGCCATAAAATTTAAATCATAACATTAACGTTGGCGTTAAGCCACTTCACTACCGGTAGTAGAGTAAGATGAGAAGAGTTCCATCTGTCCCAAATCTTATCAAATTTCTCCAAACACCCCCTATTTTGATATAATATACGCTCATATGGTATAACTGAGTTCACCAGTTCAATCCAAGCTCTTAAGAGAAGGACGTGAACCACACATCCAACGTAATGCCAATACCTTCCTAGCCAGAAAGTGTCTCACGAAGGAAGATCCTAACATAATGCACCCAAATTTCTTCATCCATCACCCCAAATAGACACCCTAGTGGACTGAGAGGAACAGGGGTTTGCACTAGAGATGTCAATAATGATGTTAACTCATTCCAGTAAAGGAGGCTAACAGGGCATCCCCATACCATATGTATAAAATCTGCATTCAATGAACGTCATCTCAGACATTCTGATGACTGGAACCGACCTATTTTCAAGAGCCGTATCGGGGTTAAATACGATTGATATATTATATATAGTTGGATCATTCTATTATTAATAGATGGGGATAGTTGGAGATTCAAGAATTTCCTCCCAGTCTTCCTCCTACACATCAGGGATGAGTTCCTCCCACTTTCCCCTAACTGATCTCATATCAGAGTCAGTTCCCACAGATATCATGTATGTATATAAGGAAGAAATGAGACCCTGGGGGCCTTGTGAGTTAAGAATTCGTATCAAAGAGAGAGATGAGATAATGCGGATCACGCCCGTACAGTGCAAATCTGATTGAAAAGCTGAGCTGAAGATAGCGAAACAATTGGGACCTCAGAATATTGTATTTAGTCTGTTTGCTCAAAGGACATTAGGGTACCATGATCAGATAGATCTCCTACCCAAGACACACCATGCAGAATCCAAAAATTAGTGGATGGGTGGTTTAATAGGACCGGAAAATAAGTATTATTCCATAAGGGCATTTCAGCTATAACGTTATCAAATCGAAAAACTTTTTTATTTTGTCTCCAGACTGATCGCGCTAATCGAAGTAAGGGTAGCAAACGAGGGACATTGATTTTGTCCTTTTCAAGGAAACCCAATGGGCAGTCGATTTTCGCAGCATCGGTTAGATGACTCTCAGAATTAGGTAGATAGTTATGAGGCATCCATTTACTCAGAGCTTTAACTTGTCCAGCTAAATAATATAGAAAAAAATCTTCCCCCCCCATCTGTTTAGACCTCTGCAAAGTGGATAATTTGAGCTTGGGCCTAGCTTTCCCCCATATAAAATATGTAGTCGGGGAATTTAGACTGGCAAAAAAGGATTTAGGAATCAGTACAGCGCTATGTTGAAGGGAGTAACTAAGCTTAGGAAGTAAAATCATTTTAATTAAATTTATACGGCCAGCAACAGATAATGGGAGTTTACTCCAAGTTGCAAACTTAAATTTGACTAATTCCAGTAATGGATAGATATTAAGTTGAAGGTCAGTTCGCTGCATTTAGAGATATTAATTCCTAGATATTTAAAGTTAGATACAATAGGCAACAAATACATAACTTCAAGACGGTGCATCGGACTATGGGAGAGGGTCAATAAGGCAGATTTGTCCCAGTTTATGTATAGGCCCGAATACTTACTAAATTTATCTATAGTAGCGATCACCTGTGTCTGTGTTTCTTCTGCCCTATCCATGAATATCACCATGTCTTCGGCATATAAACCAATAGTATCCAGACGATCTGCTATACTTATACCCCTAATATTTGGAGAGGACCGTGTTATGAATGAGTCACCGAAGGAGGAAAAAACAAAAATACAAGCTAAGTCCAGAAAACCGGAGAGGTTGGTAGCTATCGGATTGCAGACCCCTGATCCTATCCACAACAACTAACAGTAGCCGTGGGGGGTTCCTACGATGCCCTAGACCCCTCGATCACAGCCGGAGAACTAAATAGGCCTAAAGAAAGAAAGGGGAAATCTAAACTGCCCCAGAACAGACCCCAAAGCAATAGGCAGCCCCCAACATATAATGACGGAGAAGCAAGATGAAAACACTAACACAGAAAGATAGGTTGGGCCCAAGCTAATTAAAAAGGACAGGATAGAAAAGCTGTCTGCAATCCGTAAAAAACCCTACCAAAAAATGTCCCAACCGTCTGATAGGAAAAACAGGCCCTGAAGTCGCTAGGACTTCAAAAAGACTATATCAGCACTCAGGTAAATTCTGAAGACAGCGCAAAGAGACAAACTGATCAGAGACAAAAATGGAACTCAGCACACCCCCGACCGGGGATGGCTGAACTACAGAAAACAAGGTAAACAAAACTAATAAGTTCACTAGCAGAGCAAAAACTTATCTTTGGGAAGCAGGAATCAGACTGGTCTCCAAGAATCCAGCAGAGAAATCACCAGCGACTCAGAAGGGCGTCGGCTGCCTTATATCCAGTCAGAATTTCCTGTTACCCAGTCATCATCTACCAGATCAGGTGTTTGGTAATCAGCCTCCCTACCTTCCTTCACCAGAAGAGGGAGTTCATCAGACATCGACGGTGAAGGGGAAAATGAACTCACAACAGTACCTTCCCCTTGAGGAGGGGTCACCAAACCCTCATCCACGCCACCAGGGCGATCAGGATGGGACCGATGAAAGGCACGAACCAATCTTTCGGCATGAATATCGGATGCAGGGACCCAAGAATTATCCTCCTGGCCATAACCTTTCCATTGAACCAAATACTGGAGTCTCCGTCTAGCCAGGCGAGAATCCAGTATCTTCTCAACCTCATATTCCACATTACCTTCAACCAATACCGGGTCAGGAGGTGCCACCACAGGAACTACTGGCTCAACAAACCTTTTTAACAGAGACTCATGAAACACGTTATGGATCTTAAATGTAACAGGAAGAGCCAATCAAAAAGAGACAGGATTAAGAATCTCCAAAATCTTGTAAGGTCCAATAAATCTAGGTTTAAACTTTGGAGAAGCCACCTTCATAGCGATATTCTTTGATGACAACCAAACCATATCACCCACCTTAAACTGGGGACCAGTGGTCCTATGCCGGTTGGAAAACCGCTGGGCCTTTTCCTGGGAGAGAGATAACTTATCCACCACTTGGTCCCAGATCTGGTGCATTCTCTCCACCACAGTGTCAACACCTGGGCAGGCAGAAGGTTCCACCTGCCCTGAAGAAAATCGAGGATGAAACCCAAAGTTACAAAAAAAAGGTGACATCAAAGTGGCAGAACTAGCTCTATTATTTAAAGCAAATTCGGCCAAGGGCAAAAATGAAACCCAATCAATCCTGATCAGCGGAAATAAAACATCTCAAATGCGACTCCAAGGTCTGGTTTGTTCTCTCCGTCTGCCCATTGGTCTGAGGGTGAAAAGCAGAGGAGAAGGACAACTGAATTCCCAGCTTGGAACAGAAAGTCCTCCAAAATCTAGACACAAACTGAACTCCTCTGTCAGATACAATGTTCTCAGGAATCCCGTGCAAGCGAACCACTTGTTGCAAAAACAGGGGCACCAACTCAGAGGAAGATGGCAACTTAGGGAGTGGTACAAGATGGACCATCTTAGAGAATCTATCACAAATCACCCAAATAACAGTCATTCTCTGAGAGACAGGCATATCAGAGATAAAATCCATTGAAATATGGGTCCATTGCCTCCTGGGCACCGGCAAAGGCATCAACAACCCACTAGAGCGAGAACAAGGTTTAGACCGAGAGCAAGTCCCACAGGACTGCACAAAATTCCTGACATCACGAGACAAGGCGGGCCACCAAAAAGACGGACTCACCAAATCTCTAGTACCAAAAATACCTGGATGACCAGCCAATGCAGAGCAATGAACTTCAGACATCACTCTCTTCCTCCACTGGTCAGGAACATACAATTTTCCAATGGGACAACGCTCAGGTTTGTCCTCCTGAAACTCTTCCAGAGCACGTCTCAAATCGGGCGAGATGGCAGAAAGAACTACCCCCTCACCTAAGATGGTAGCAGGGTTGGTCACAACAGGAGAAACAGCAAAGAAACTCCTAGAGAGGGCGTCTGCCTTGACATTCTTAGTGCCCGGAAGAAAAGACCACAAAATCAAAACGTGTGAAAAACAAGGCCCACCTAGCCTGTCTAGGATTCAAGCGTTTGGCCGACTCCAGGTAAATCAAATTCTTGTGGTCAGTAAGGACCACGACTTGATGTTTAGCTCCCTCCAACCAATGTCTCCACTCCTCAAATGCCCGTTTCATGGCTAACAGTTCCCGATTCCCCACATCATAGTTACGTTCGGATGGGGAGAACTTTCGGGAAAACAAAGCACAGGGATTCATTTTAGATGTTACAGGATCTTTTTGGGACAAAACAGCTCCTGCACCAATCTTAGAAGCGTCCACCTCTACCTGAAACCGGAGTGAGACATCAGGTTGCCGCAAAACCGGAGCAGAAGTGAACCTTCGCTTCAGCTCCTGAAAGGAAGAAACAGCCTCCGAAGACCAATTCAGCACATCAGCACCCTTCTTAGTCAAATCAGTCAATGGTTTGGCAATACCAGAAAAATTAGCTATAAATTTACAATAAAAATTAGCAAAACCCAAAAATTTCTGGAGGGCCTTCAAAGAAGTGGGCTGAACCCAATCATAAATGGCCTGTACCTTGGCCAGGTCCATTTCAATAGTTGACAGAGACAAAATAAATCCCAAAAATGAAATCCTCTGTACACCAAAAAGGCATTTCGATCCCTTGACATACAGGGAATTCTCCCTCAAAATCCGGAACACAGTCCGAACATGTTCCACATGAGAGTCCCAATCCTTGGAGAAGATCAAAATATCATCCTGATAGATGATCAAAAATTTATCCACGAACTCTCAGAAAATATCATTCATGAAGCACTGGAAGATAGTGAGCCCAAAAGGCATCACCAGGTACTCAAAATGTCCCTCCGGAGTATTAAACGCCATCTTCCATTCATCCCCATGCTTAATGCGAATAAGATTATACGCCCCCCTGAGGTCAAGCTTTGTAAACCAGCAAGCACCTTTAACTCTGGAGAATAGATCAGAAATCAGGGGTAACGGATACTGATATTTAGCAGTAATTTTGTTGAAGGAACGATAGTCAATACAAGGCCTTAATGACCCATCTTTCTTAGCCACGAAAAAAAACCCAGCACCTAAGGGTGAAGAGGATGGTCTAATATGACCCTTCTCCAACGACTCCTTAATATAGGATCGCATAGCCTCGTGTTCGGGTACAGATAAATTGAAAAGTCGACCCTTGGGAAATTTACACTCAGGGCTCAGTTCAATTGCACAGTCATAACTCCTATGAGGAGGCAAAGACGCAGACTCATTCTCACTAAATACATCATAATAATCAGCCAAATAGTCAGGAACATCATGCAACTGGGGAGAGGTGGAGAAAACAGGAGCATCACTAAGGGCACACCGACAACCCCAACTCACCACAGACACAGATTTCCAATCCAAAACTGGATTATGGATTTGCAACCAGGGAAACCCCAAAACAATGGTATCATGCAAATTATGCAACACCAAAAATCTGCAATTTTCTTGATGGTCTGGGGCGACCCGCATTACCACCTGGGTCCAAAACAGGTTTATTCTTCACCAAAGGAGTAGCATCAATACCCCTCAAAAGGATAGGCGTCCGCAGAGGTGTCATAGGAAATCCACAACGTTTAGCAAAATCCAAGTCCATCAGGTTTAGAGCTGCTCCCGAATCCACAAAAGCCTTAGCGGAAAATGTGGACAGGGAGCAGATCAGAATAATTGCCAGAAGAAACTTAGGTTGAACACCACCCACAGCAAATGTGTGTGCAAAACGTTTCTCTCGTTAAGGGCAGACAGAAATAATATGCGAGGCATCACCACAGAAGAAACACAGCTTATTACGCCTTCTGAACTCCTGACGTTGCGCCCTAGACAAAGCTCTATCACATTGCATAGGTTCAGACATTTGTTCAACAGGTGTGGCAACACCTCTCGTGCGGTTTTGCGTTCACGCAAACGCTGATCAACCTGAATGGCTAATGACATAGAATCATCAAGACCAGAGGGAACAGGAAATCCCACCATAGTATCTTTTACGGTGTCTGACAAACCCTTCTGAAAGAGAGCTGCCAAGGCACCATCATTCCAGGTAGTAAGGACCGCCCACTTTCGGAGTTTTTGACAGTACAACTCTGCAGAATCCCGACCCTGGCTCAATGCCAACAGGGCCTTTTCAGCCTGATCAATAGCATTAGGTTCATCATACAACAACCCCAAGACTTGAAAAAATGCATTCACATTAGTAAGAATAGGATCATCAGGTTTCAAAGAAAACGCCCAATCCTGGGGATCGCCGCGCAGCAAAGAAATGACAATTTTAACCTGCTGCGCGGAGCTCCCCGACGAGTTAGGCTTCAAGGCAAAAAATAATTTACAATTATTCTTAAAATTCAAAAATTTAGACCGATCCCCAAAACACACATCAGGAGTAGGGATCTTTGGTTCAGCAGCATGTGAATGAGCAAGATAGGCGGAAATTCCCCGCACTTCAGCAGTGAGCTGCTCCACACGATCAGACAATTGCTTCATCTCCATTGAGAATGAAAAAAAAATTCCCCCTACGGCCTCAGAGACATAGAGGGAAAAATATACACAAAAAAAAGTAAAAAAATTCTGACAAACTCTTTTTTCTTTATTTTTTACAATTCCTTCCTGCTATTGAGTACCCTAGGATCTGCGGTATGGCTGGTGATTCTGTTATGAATGAGTCACCGAAGGAGGAAAAAACAAAAATACAAGCTAAGTCCAGAAAACCGGAGAGGTTGGTAGCTATCGGATTGCAGACCCCTGATCCTATCCACAACAGCTAACAGTAGCCGTGGGGGGTTCCTACGATGCTCTAGACCCCTCGATCACAGCCGGAGAACTAAATAGGCCTAAAGAAAGAAAGGGGAAATCTAAACTGCCCCAGAGCAGACCCCAAAGCAATAGGCAGCCCCCAACATATAATGACGGTGAAGCAAGATGAAAACACTAACACATAGAAAGATAGGTTGAGCAAACAATGGGGCCCAAGCTAACTAAAAAGGACAGGATAGAAAAGCTGCTGTCTGCAATCCGTAAAAAGCCCTACCAAAAAATGTCCCAACCGTCTGATAGGAAAAACAGGCCCTGAAGTCACTAGGACTTCAAAAAGACTCTATCAGCCCTCAGGTATATTCTGAAGACAGAGCAAAGAGACAAACTGATCAGAGACAAAAATGGAACTCAGCACACCCCCAACCGGGGATGGCTGAACTACAAAAAACAAGGTAAACAAAACTAATAAGTTCACTAGCAGAGCAAAAACTTATCTTTGGGAAGCAGGAATCAGACTGGTCTCCAAGAATCCAGCAGAGAAATCACCAGCGACTCAGAAGGGCGTCGGCTGCCTTATATCCAGTCAGAATTTCCTGTTACCCAGTCATCATCTACCAGATCAGGTGTTTGGTAATCAGCCTCACTACCTTCCTTCACCAGAAGAGGGAGTTCATCAGACATCGACGGTGAAGGGGAAAATGAACTCACAACAGGACCGTATGCGTTTTGCCAATGCCTCAATTGCAAGAGCAAAAAGGGCCGGGGAAAGAGGGCACCCCTGACGCGGCCCTCTAAACAGAGAAAATGATTCTGATATAGTTATTTATAATTATGCGAGCCTTGGGTTTCATATATAGTACGCCAATCCATTTTTGAAACTTGACCCCAAAGCCATATCTTTGCAGACAGAAAAGGCCATTCTAGAGAATCAAAGTCCTTAGCCGCATCCAGCGATGCCAAGGCCCAGCTATTTTCTGTCACTAAAGTACTATATTGGACCACCGACTGAACCCGCCTAATGTTAATAGAGGTACTCTTACCAGCCATGAAGCCAATTTGGTCTGGATGTATAAGGTCCAGTATAAATCGAATTCAGTCTAGTGGCTAGGACCTTAGTAAAAATGTTATAGTCTACATTTACCAATGATATGGGGTGGTAAGATCCACAATCCAGGGTGTCCCTCCCCTCTTTTTTTATTTGCTTCATAAAAGGATTCTGGTAAAGATCCTCCCTCCCAAACCCCCCGGAACACCCTCAGAAGAAGCGGCGCCAATATATCTCTATTTCCTATATAGTTCAATGGGGAATCCATCCGGACCGGACGCCTTCCCAGAAGCCATATTTGCCATGGCAGCCTCTATCTCCTCTATGGTAAACTCAGCGTCCATAAAGGCCCGTTGGGTAGGACTCAGTGTAGGGAATGTTATGTCTGATAAATAATTCAAAAATTATCAGAAAAACTTCGGCACTCAAAAATTAAGTTTATTTTACTTTGCATATCAGGCAGAGGCTTATACAAAAATAAAGCAAAAATAAGGCATAAGAAGACACAACCCTTCTTGGAAAGAACTTAAAGAATCTTGGTGACTCAGATACTTGCAACGTTTGGCTAATTTAAGCCTTTGTCAGGCATACATCTGTATAAAGACATAAAATACAATTCAAACTGAGATATGTAGAATCAGGGTATATAGCTGTCCACTTATATCCATATATAAGGCAATCGGTTATGGTGCTAACCCCAAAGGGGGAACAAAAGAATATACTGCCTGTCAGGGTGCCGTTACCGCATAGTATATTCATATGATTAAGGAGCTCTGTTACATCGCCACGCCCCCCGCATGTGCATTTTTAGTGTTCTAAAAACACATGACTCTTTCCCCCCTCTTTTGGTCATTCAGGGGTTCACTAAGGAAACGGATACCATAATCCTTGCTGCAATGAGGATACAATATGAGCCCCAACACAGCCTCTCTATATACAGTATGAATCCCCACATAGCTCCTACATACGAGCCCCCACACAGCCCTCTTATATACAGTATGAGCCCTATATATAGTATAATCCCACACATAGCCGCCTACATACAATACGAGTCCACATACAGCATGAACCCTCACATAGCCAAAATATACAGTGTTAGCCCCCCATATACAATGAGCCCTAACATAGCCCCTATATACAGTATGAGTCCCCACATAACTTCCAATATATAGTATGATCCCCCACACAGCAACCTATATACAGTAAAAGACTTCACATAGCACATACACACAGGGCTGGGGAGTAGGAGTCGGAGCCCATTTTGGTGGAGTTGGAGTTGGCGTCGGTATCATGGAAATTGAGGAGTTGGTGTCGGAGGTGTAGCTTACCGACTCCACAGCCCTGGTATGAGGGAGTCGGAGTCATGGAAATTTCGGAGTTGGAGTTGGAAGTTTGGCTTACCGACTCCCCAGCCCTGCAAACACGTGGTCAAAATTGTTGGTACCCCTCGTTTAATGACAGAAAAACCCACACTGGTCACAGAAATAACTTGAATCTGACAAAAGTAATAATAAAAAATCTATGAAAATGAACAATTGAAAGTTAGACATTGCTTTTCAACCAGCTTCCACAGAATTTAAAAAAAAAAACTCATGAAATAGGCCTGAACAGAAATGATGGTACCCCTGAAAATTATGTGACAAAAGGGACATGTTAAATCCACTGATTAACATCACAGGTGTCTACAATCTTGGTATCTGTGAGTGGGCCTGTATATAGGGCTACAGATACTCACTGTGCTGTTTGGTGACATGGTGTGTATCACAATCAACATGGACCAGAGGAGGCGATGGAAAGGATTGTCTCAGGAGATTAGAAAGAAAATTATAGACAAACAACTTAAAGGGTAAAAGTTAAAAGACCATCTCCAAGCATCTTGATGTTCCTGTGTTTACAGTTGCACATATTATTCAGAAATTTAACCCCTCTCTGCCATCCGACGTACTATTCCGTCCATGTGACCTGGGCTTTACTTCCCATGGACAGAATAGTATGTCATCGCAAACAGGTGGTGTGCAGCCGGGTGTCAGCTGATTTTCACAGCTGACACCTGGCACTTTAACCCCCGAAATGCTGCGATCGAACACGATCGCAGCATTCCAGGAGCAGGCAGAGGGCTAACAGCCCCTCTGCCTTTGGATCGGAGACCCCGCGGCATGACGCGGGGTCCCGATCGCTGCCATGGAGACTTGATGTCATCATGATTTGAGCAGGTTGCAGTAACGGATATGAGGCAGAGTAAGAGTTAACGTAGTTTTACTTCAACAGGGGTATACTCCAAGCAGGGAGGAGATAGGAATAACAGCAGTATAACAGTTGGTATACGGGATGAGGTAAAGAATATAATAGTGATAGCACCAGTTCTCAAGGGTTAACTTATCAGTCTGACGGCTTCCTGACTGGAGAGTCCACAGTGTGTACGGTGGCGCCAACATGTTCAGCGCGTGGTAGATCTGGTGTCGTCTTGTGGGCGTCGAACCGAATTCCGACGGCAGCGATTTATCCTCGACATCTTTATCGGGTTCCTTGGTCCAGTGTCTGCTGTATGGACCAGTAAGGAGCCAGTGGGCACACGGCACAATACTGGTCACAGTCTGTGTTAGTTTTCGCAGGGAAGCACGAGCGCGGGCCTGCGCTATTCCGGTGCTCAAGAGATGGAGCACTAACCCTTCCCTCCCGCGCACTGCTTGTTCCCTGCCAAGTCTGACTGTTTTCACCCGCACTGCTCTGGTTCCCCTCGCTTAGCCACGCCCCCTGCTGTACAGTGCAAAGGTCAGTCTTAGTCTCTAAGCTTTCTCCCGGACAACAGAGGAGACAGCCCTGACAGTTCCGGATCTGGTGTAGGACAGGTACCCCCGGTCCGGTCCCTCTTCTTACAATGACGACATCTGGGTCTCCAGAGCTGAGAAACTTCCTGTCATGCACAGTGCATGATCAGAAAGTCTCTCAGGTCAGTGTAAATTACATGCAGCACGAACAGCTTCTATAGCATGCAGATGCTGCTTCATCTGCATGCTATAGAAGCGATCAGCCTGCACATAATGATTGTCCCAAAGTGTAAAACATTGAATCAAGTAAAAAAAAAAAAATTACTATAAATAATTGTAAAAATATTTTAAAAAATAATAGAAAACAATATTCTATCAATTATTAAATGTTTGAATGAAAAAAATCTAAACAAAAGTACACATATTTGGTATCGCCGAGTCCGTAATGACCCGACCTATAAAAAAAGAAAAAACAAGGCAAAAAACAATGCTTTATCATCATACCACCGAATAGAAAGTCGAATAACACGCGATCAAAAAGACCGATATAAATAAACATGGAACCACTGAAAACGTCATCTTTTCCCTCAAAAAACAAGCCCCCATACAACTCCATCACCGGAAAAATAAAAAAAAGTTATACCTGTCAGAATAATGCGAAGCAAAAATAATTATTTTTTATATAAAAGTTTTTATTGTACAAAAGCGCCAAAACATAAAAAAGAATAAATGAGGTATCGCTGTAATCATAGTGACCCAAAGAATAAAACTGTCTTATCAATTTTACCACTCGCGGAACAGTATAAACGCTACTCCCAAATTAAATTCATGAATTGCTGGTTCTTGTTCATTCTGCCTCCCAAAAATCGGAATAAAAAGCGATCAAAAAGTGTCATATGGCCGAAAATGGTACCAATAAAAACGTCAACTCGTCCCGCAAAAAAAAAAAAGGCCTCACATGACTGTGGGCCAAAATATGGAAAAATTATAGCTCTCAAAATTTGGTGATGCAAAAACTATTTTTTGCAATAAAAAGAGTCTTTTAGTGTGTGACAGCAGCCAAACATAAAAACCCACTATAATGCCTCTTTCACACGTCCTGATATTTTCGGTACCGGAGATGTGTCCGTGTGTGTAATACTTGCGGCACTCGTGTGGCATGCGTGTGCCGCATCAGTACCACCAGGACGGGCGCCAGGGAAGAAGTGTTTCAGTAAGCGCTGTTCCTTGGCGCCGGGTGCTGAACACGGCTCTCCTCATTCTTCCCTGCTCTGCCGGTGATCGGCACAACCAGGGGAGAATGATGAGAGCCGGGTTCAGCACCCAGCGCCGGGGAACATCGCTTACTGTGATGCTTCTTCCCCAGCGCCGATTCGTGTCACATGGATGACATCCATGTGTGTTATGCGTATGTACATGTGCTGGATGTTTTGTTGCCCGTGCTGACATTAAAAAACTGACATGTCAGCATGTTTTGCCCACGGACACATAGTCTGTGGAAACACACTGACGTGCACAGACCCATTCACTTGAATAGGCAAATAGTGCTCCGTTCCTCCCGAGTCTCTCTGCACGGCTGCCCAATGGTTTAAAATTCTGTGACATACCCATGGTGTCAATATAATCACTGCACCGCTAGATGAATTCATTGAGAGGTGTAATTCGTAAAATGGGGTCACTTATGTAAGGTTCGGCTGTTTTGGCACCTCATTGGCTCTCCCAGTGGGTCATGGCACATTCATACCATAACAGTAAAATTTGGCGCTCCTTCCCTTCTGAGCTCTGCCATGTGCCCAAACATGGGTTTACCCCCACATATGGGGTATCAGCGTACTCAGGACAAATTGCACAATAACTCTTGGGGTCCAATTTCTTCTGTTACCTTTGGGAAAATAAAAAATTGGGAGCGAAAAGATAATTTTAGTGGAAAAAATGATTTTTTATTTTTACGGCTTTTCGTTATAATCTTCTGTGAAGCACTTGGGGGTTCAAAGTGCTCACCACACATCTAGATAAGTTCCTTGGGGGGTCTAGTTTCCAGAATGGGGTCACTTGTGGAGGTTTTCCACTGTTTAGGCACATCAGGGGCTCTCCAAACAAGACATGGCGTCCGATCTCAATTCCAGCCAATTTTGCGGTGCTCCTTCCCTTCTGAGCTCTGCCATGCACCCAAACACTGGTTTACCCCCACATATGGGATATCAGTGTAATCAGGACAAATTGCACAATAACTTTTGGGTTTTCTCCTGTAACCCTGGGGAAAATAAAAAAAAATTGGATCTGAAGAATTTTTTTTGTGAAAAAAAGTTAAATGTTCATTTTTTTTAAACATTCCAAAAATTCCTGTGAAGCACCAGAAGGGTTAATAAACTTCTTGAATGTGGTTTTGAGCACCTTGAGGGGTGCAGTTTTTAGAATGGTGTCACTCTTGGGTATATTCTATCATATAGACCTCTCAAAGTGACTTCAAATGTGATGTGGTCCTTAAAAAAAAAAAATAGTGTTTGAAAAATGAAAAATCGCTGTTTAACTTTTAACCCTTTTAACTTCCTAACAAAAAAGAAAAAACCACTATAGTATATAATGTCAAAGGGAAAATAATGGACAGACAAGCGCACAGCTGGGATATATACCACAATCATTTCCCTTAGCCATGTCCATAGAGATCCCACACTGCTAGCTGCAAGTCACCTCCATGTTATTGATCACTACCCTAAAGTTACCAATCAAATGAGGAGTTAAATTACCAGCAAGTCGTGGCAGCAGCAGGGACAGTGGTGTAACCCGGATGAGCACGTCAGCCCCGACGCGTGTTTCGATCCTCCTTCATCAGGGGGCATAACTACATTGATGACTGCCTGTCTTTTTATACCGCCTGGTATAGTGGTTTTTTCTTCCCCGTTTGGGTTAAATCACAATTGTGTGATTATTGTGTATATATTGCTAGTATATATTAATCTGGATGTGTACGTCCCTTTGTATGTGCTTATGTACCACCATTATGTGTGCGTTTTTCTACATCTTTCCCATATATACCTGTTGATTGGATTTTACTTGATGCTTTAATAAAATTGTATTTTTTATATGCTATTTTGGCCTTGTGTTCACCTTTTTTCTGGTATAGTTTATGTGTTGTTGGTGCTAGGTAGCTAAATCCGCAATAAATTTATGGTAGATGTACAAGTAAAATACCATGTACATGTGTTTGACCTGCTGGTGTCACTGGTCATTATCATGCAAACCACCCTTGGGGGTAAAGGTGTTAAACTCCGTGGGACTGTAGCCAACCTCCCTGGACATGGCCGCAGGATGAAAATTGACAAACCAAAGAGACGGATAATACGAATGGTAACAAAAGAGCCCAGAAAAACTTCTAAACAGATTAAAGGTGAACTTCAAGCTCAAGGAACATCAGTGTCAGATTGCACCATCCGTCGTATGAGACAAAGTGGACTTCATGGGAGACGACCAAGGAGGACACCATTGTTGAAAAAAAATCATAAAAAAAGCCAGACTGGAATTTGCCAAACTACATGTTGACAAGCCACAAAGCTTCTGGGAGAATGTCCAATGGACAGATGAGACAAAAATGGAACTTTTGGCAAGGCACATCAGTTTTATGTTCACAGACGGAAAAATGAAACATATCAAGAAAAGAACACTGTCCCTACTCTGAAACATGGAGGAGGCTCTGTTATGTTCTGGGGCTGCTTTGCTGCATCTGGCACAGGATGTCTAGAATCTGTGCAGGGTTCAATGAAATTTTAAGACTATCAAGGGATTCTAGAGAGAAATGTGCTGCCCAGTGTCAGAAAGCTTGGTCTCAGTCGCAGGTCATGGATCTTGCCACATGGGTCTTGCCCAAAATACACAGCTAAAAACACCCAAGAATGGCTAAGAGGAAAATATTGGACTATTCTGAAGTGGCCTCCTATGAACCCTGACCTAAATCCTATTGAGCATCTTTGGAAATAGCAGGAACATTCCATCTGGAAAAGACAACTTTCATACACAAGACAACTGGAGCAGTTTTCTTTTTAGGAGTGGGCCAAAATACCTGTCGAGAGGTGCAGGAGTCTCATTGACAGTTACAGGAATTGTTTGATTGCAGTGATTTCCTCAAAAGGTTGTGCAACAAAATATTAAGTTAAGGGGTACCATCATTTCTGTCCAGGCCTATTTCATGAGTTTAATTTTTTTTTAAATTCTGTGGAAGCATGGTTGAAAAGCAATGTCTGACTTTAATTTGTTCATTTTCATTGTTTTTTTATTTGTTATTTTGTCAGATTCAAGTTATATCTGTGACCATTGTGGGTTTTTCTGTCATTAAACGAGGGGTACCAACAATTTTGACCGAGTGTGTATATATAGTATATAAGTATAGAATGGACAAGGCAACTGTTAGGTGGATTCATAACTGACTTAGTGATCGGACCCAAAGAGTGGTCGTAAATGGCTGCACATCCAGTTGGAAGAATGTCTCAAGTGGGGTACCACAGGGCTCTGTCCTGGGCCCTGTATTGTTCAACATCTTTATCAACGATTTAGATGAAGCTAGATGAAGGAATTGAGGGTAAACTGATTAAATTTGCTGATGACACAAAGCTAGGAGGCATAGCTAATACTAGAGAAGAGAGAGAGAAGATTCAAAAAGATATAAATAAACTGGAGCAATGGGCAGCAACTAACAGAATGGTTTTTAACAGGGACAAATGCAAAGTACTACATCTGGGCAATATGAAAAAATGAAAAAAGCATATACAGAATGGGAGGAATAGGGCTAAGCAACAGCATATGTGAAAAAGACTTGGGTATACTAATAGATCACAGACTGAATATGAGTCAGCAGTGTGATGCAGCAGCAAAAAAGGCAAATGCAATTCTAGGATGTATTAACAGAAGCATACAGTCTAGACCACGTGAAGTCATTATTGCCCTCTTCTTCTCTTTGGTCAGACCTCATCTGGAATACTGTGTCCAGTTTTGCATGCCGCATTTTATAAAAGACATCAACAAACTGGAGCAAGTTCAGAAAAGAGCGACCAGAATAGTGACCGGTCTGCAAACCCTGTCTTACGAGGAAAGGTTGCATGATTTGGGAATGTTTAGCTTGCAAAAGAGAAGCCTGAGAGGAGACTTAATAACTGTCTACAAATATCTCAAGGGCTGTCACATTGCAGCAGGATTATCTTTATTCTCATTTGCACAAGGAAAGACTAGAAGCAATGGGATGAAACTGAATGGGAGGAGACACAGATTAGATATTCGAAAAAACTTATTGACAGAGTGATCAAAGAGAGGAACAGGCTGCCACGAGAGGTGGTGAGTTCTCCTTCAATAGAAGTCTTCAAACAGGCTGGACAGATATCTGTCTGGGATGATTTAGCGAATCCTGCTTTGAGCAGGGGGTTGGACCAGATGGCCCAGGAGGTCCCTTCCAACGCTACGATTCTATGATTCTATATAGGCACACATCTCATACACATATTAATAACAACACCTCGCTCCTGTTCACCTGGCACTCTGCTTTGGTTCCCGGAGCTCCACTTGTACTTGTGGCACGTACAAGCTGGTGCGCATCGGCATGTCACAGCAGAGGCGACAGGAGCGTCATTGGAACTGCTATGCCATTCTGTATCGTCAGCAGCAGAGCTCCAGGAAGACTCTGGGATATGTGCCTCGGGCGAAGCCCAGATTGTCCTCATTATGATCCACCTACGCTCTTACATCAGGTTTTTTTTTTTTTGTGAAAAATGTTCTGTCTTTCCCTATTGAAATCAAAATGGCTTAGCATTGTGAGAGTTTATGTTGTTTATTCTGTATTTTGACCCTACAAATTGTGATGTGATAATCAAAAACTGAAATTAAGAATCTGTAAGGCCGGTTTCACATTAGCGCTTTTTCAGCGCACGCACGGCCGGGGGTAGCTCCGCCCCCGAGCCGGCTCTCTGCCCGGCGTGCCCGCCCCTTGCTTGTAGCGCCGCCTACTAGCGGACAGCGGCGCCTGCGATCGGCGCACCCTATCTTTAGCATAGGGTGCGCAGATCGTGCGCAGGCCGTGCGCTAGTTGCGCTTTGACCTGCGCTGCGCACTTTTGACGGTGCGCCGTGCGCGCCAAAATCAAACTTTTCGGATTTTGGCGCGCACCGTCAAAAGTGCGCAGCGCAGGTCAAAGCGCAACTAGCGCACGGCCTGCGCACGATCTGCGCACCCTATGCTAAAGATAGGGTGCGCCGATCGCAGGCGCCGCTGTCCGCTAGTAGGCGGCGCTACAAGCAAGGGGCGGGCACGCCGGGCAGAGAGCTGGCTCGGGGGCGGAGCTACCCCCGGCCGTGCGTGCGCTGAAAAAGCGCTAATGTGAAACCGGCCTTAGCTAAGAAAATGCTTTTGAATGTACACTTCAATATATATATGTTAAAAATCAATAAAAATTGTTTAAAATGGCTTAGCATCATCATATCTACTTTAATATGTACGTCACAACACGTTTCACTCTTTGCAATTCAAAGGATGAAATGTGAGGGAAAACTGCACTTAGTCTACGATTTTTCAGAAGTATGTCCTGGTGTGGATTTCACCAGCATGTGGGATCGTAACCTAAGGTTTTCTCAATACATATACCTCCAAGTGTTCCATTGTATCTGCACCAGATTATTAGGTTTTCTGAAAGCCACACCAACATTTTTTTTATCATTTATTCAGACACGTATAATCACAGTTTCCTTTACAAAATAATTGGACTTTGGTTTGTGAATTGGCTTTTTTCATTTCTGATTATAAAAATACATCCACCCCAAATTCTGGAGCAGCAGTCTTTCCAACTTTGGTGAAGTGGTCTATATTTTTCCCTTTTATCTTCTCCAGCCATGCCTTCTTGCTCTCCTTGCTCTTTGCAGCCTGGGCATGTGCATTTGCTTCTTTCTGCTGTGACGTCTTTTCCTTCTGGAGTTCTTTCAGCTGCTTCACGGTAAGGAGTTGGAAGCAGCTGCGTTCTCTGTACGGGTCGATGTTAATGACCTGGTCTGGTACTTTTTGTTTTGGGATATTTATTTCTGATTTTTGTCCCATGATCATTCGTATGGGCTGAACAGACTCACAACTTGTGTACAGACCAATTTTCTTTGCACCAACCTCAAACGCAGACGTGGATCTTCTAAGGATGCCATCACGTTTTCCTTTCTTCCTGTAATCACAGCTGGTCTGTGGACGAATAATAGTAGGTCTAGGTATGGTGGAGTGAATCTCTGGACCGTACAAAGACTCGTTCAATTTTAGCCCCACTTTTCTTGTGTGGAAGGTTGTTAGTACCATCCTCATGTCTGTAGGAACAGCAGAGGACTTTAAGTGCTGTAGAAGAGTCAGGGGGTCAATACTCATGCTTTCTGTTTGAAGGGAAGGCGAGATGAAAGTCTTCTGTTCATTACCAGATGGTGTAATCCCCCACGCGTCACGGATCCTGCAGTTATGCTCCATATTTAAACTAATCATATTCATCTTCTGTAAATTCTGGATAGTACTGACTTTTAGGAGGATTTGATTGGGGCTCATGGGAGTGTGGGGTCCACGATGCTTCATACGTTGCAGTGCTGCATTCTCACTTATGGAAAGAGCAGATTTGCGCCCTGGAGATCCATAACCTGATTCATCATCTACAGTAAAAATACAAGTTATTAGCATATAGATTTTACTATTGAACTACACATTTCTTCAAAGCAGCTCAGCTTCAGGGGAACTCTCTCCTCCTCTTCACGTACCACTCACCAGAATACCTGAAGTGCAGCTGCATGGGATCATATAAGAGCTAAGCATGATTTTTTTTCCTTTTTTGATAAAATTAATTAAATGGGTGTGGGGGGAGCATATGATGATGAATTGAGGGTGTGGGACGGGGGCACAATGAATGATATAATGATGAATTGGAGGTGTGGGACAGCAAATGAAGAATTGAAGGTGGGGATACCAAATGATGATGAATTGAGGGTGGTGGTAGACCAAATAATGATGAATTGAAGGTGGGAGGAAGTAAATGATGTATTGGGGAGACCAAATGATGCTGTATTGAGGGTGTAGAGACCAAATGATGAATTGGGGGTGGGAGACAGCAGATATTGATAAATTGAGGGTGGGGGAGAGTAATTGATTTATTGAGTGTGGGGGAGAACAAACAATTATGAATTGAGGGTGGGGAAGAGCAGTTAATGAATAGGGGGCGTGGGAGAGAGAGGACATGACAATGAATTAATTGGGTTGTAGGGGGCATGTAAATATAATTAGGGAAGTGGGAGGTATAGAGTGGAGTCACTATGTGGTGTTAATATGTGGTCTGACCATGGTGTGGTGATATTTGTTCCTTGTATGTGGAATTATTTGGTCACTATGTGGTGTTACTATGTGGTCTGATCATGGTGTGACTGTATTTATACAAAAGCTGTGTTAATGTGTGATTGGTGAGGACGTGGTGTAGAAGTGGAGTTTTTCCAAGAGTGGGTGATGGGACTGTGGAAGGTTCAAGGCATGAGGCGCAGCTGGGATGGAGCCTGGGCAAGAGTCTCAAGTGGGCCCAAAAATTTTGCCTCTATGGGGCCCTGAAATTCCTGGTGACAGCCCTGATTATAATACTGCCCTATGTGCATGAATATAACTACTATAATACTGCTCGTGTGACGAGACTATAACTACTATAATACTGAATAAGCTTGCAATACCAGATTCATCCTTTGTCTTCATGGCTGGGGCAGGACTTGCCCTACTATACTGCTCTGGATTTCCTCCCCTGGTACAAGGTCTACGTGCAGATGGACGTTTCTTGTAGAATTCTGGTTGCAGATCGATATATGCAAAACTTCTACGGTAATTCTGTAATTCTGGCCAGGTGGCTGGTTTTAAGGACTCCGTATGTAAATCTGCAATAAGATAAAGATGACTATAATAATAATAATTTTTATTTATATAGCGCCAACATATTCCGCAGCACTTTACAATTAAGCGGGGACATGTACAGACAATAAATTCAGTACAAGTTAAGACCATTTAAACAGTGACATTAGGAGTGAGCTCCTTGCTCGCAAGCTTACAATCTACAAGGAAAAGGGGGGGACACAATGTTAGGGCTGACGGAACGCACCAAATTATAAAGTAGTAGTAGGTGCGTTCGTAGCCCGGGGTCCACCGTGCAGAGGTGGTACACTGCTGCTAGAAAATGGCGGAAGAATAGAGCGGCGTAAAAACAGTCACACGTGGGTTACATCACCCAATGTGAATCACAGCGCCGCGCAGCCGCTGAACATGGATGCCGGAGCCTGTTTAATGAATGAGTCACCGAGGAGGAAAAACAAAAACAAGCTAAGCCACAGAAAACCAGAGAGGTTGGTAACTATGCGGATTGCAGACCCCTGATCCTATCCACACAACTAGCAGTAGCCGTGGAGCATACCTACGATGATCCTAGACGCCTCGTCACAGCCGGAGAACTAAATAAGCCTAAAGCAAGAAAAGGGGGAATCTAAACTGCCCCAGAGCAGACCCCAAAGCAATAGCCCAAAACTGTATTGTCGGTGAGACAAGATGAAAACACAAACACAGAAAAATATGCTGAGCAAACGATGGGGCCCACACTAACTAGAAAGGACAGGTAAGGAAAGATGCTGTCTTCAATCACGCACAAAACCCTGCCAAAAAATGTCCAACACTTTCTGATATATTCTGAAGACAGAGCAAAAAAAGACCAATCTGATCAGGGACAAAAAGCAAACTGGCATAAACAGAGACATAAGATTGGAAATTCAGCACAGCCCCAGCAGGGGCTGGCTGACCACAAAAACTGAGTAAACCAGACCAAATCTCATGTGAAAAAATAGCAGAGCACACTTAGCTTGAGAAGGCAGGAACAGAACTGGAAACCAGAACCTCAGGGCAGGAAAATCACCAGCACAAAATTAGGGAGTTAAATCCAGTCAGACACTCCTAATGTCCACTCAGTCCTCCTCCTCAGGTGGCAGGTCTCTGCCATTTAGATCAGCTTCATTACCTACTGTCACCACTAGAGGGAGCCCGGATAAAGAACTCACGACTCCTCTGTCAACACAGCCAGCTCCACCACCCTCACCAGAAGCCAGAGGTAAACCAGAAAATGAGTTCACAACAGGGTTCATAATGAGTCAGTCACCAGAGACATTCATACGTGCATACACCACTCACTCCTTATAGTCTGAAAATACAGTCTATCCTAGCGCATGGCCAAGCGAACCTTTTATAGCCGCGAGCGTCTGGGACCTTCCTGGCTTCTCGGATGGGCCAATCCGAACACGAGCAGGACCTGAGCACGTGACCTTCGATCTCCAATGGGAGATCACTCCACGGGCATGCTCAGTGGTCCGACATGAGCACTTAGTCCCTGGAGAATCTCGCTGCTGAGCAGCATGTATTGCCATAGCTGTGCCAGAGGTGGCAGCAGCAAGCAAACCCACGGAGCTGGTATGGGCAGAGCGCCGGGACTGACGAGTCTGCTGAGCAACCTCCTCTGCGGCTGGAGAGGAATGGGAGACCGCCGGAAGTAAGGCTCAGGATTCACGCTGTGCAGCGACAGGAACCCGACGCCTAACATTACCCCCCTCCTAGGGCCCCCTCCTCTCTGAGCCTCGCTCCGCTCATATTCCGCAATGAGAAAAGGAGCGTGGATGTTCTCCACCAGCTCCCAGGTCCGAGCCTCTGGACCATGACCCTTCCAATCCACCAAGTAAAATTTTTTGCCCCACATCATCTTGCATCCCACGATGGCATTGACCTCAAATTTGTCTGAGGACAGGTCTTGTGTCCCGGCAGAAGGCTCAGAAAACCAGGACATGTGAACCGGCTTAATGAGAGACACATGAAATGTGTCCGAGATAGCCAAGTGTGGTGGAAGAGATAGGCGGTAGACCACAGGGTTGATCTGCTCAAGGACCTTGAAAGGGCCAATATAGCGCGGTGCGAACTTAGCGGATTCCACCCGCAGCCTGATGTTCCCAGCGGAGAGTCACACTAAGTCGCCAGAGGTGAAGGTCAGAGCCGGGCGCCAGCGAGTGTCAGCGGAGGACCTCATTCTCTCCTTGGAGGCCCGGATAGCATCCTGCGTGCGATCCCAAATGTCATGTGCCTCCACCGCCCAGTCTGCCACCCTTGAGTCGGTGGACGACACGGGGACGCGCGGATGCTGGCCGTAATTTAAGAGGAATGGGGTCTGACCAGTGGAGTCGGCCACAGCGTTGTTCAAGGCGAACTCCGCACACGGCAGGAAGGATGCCCAATCATCCTGCATGGCCGAGACAAAATGTCGCAGATATGTCACCAGGGTCTGGTTGGCTCTCTCAACCAACCCTGTTATGAATGAGTCACCGTAGGAGGCAAAAACAGAAATACTAGCTAAGTCCAGAAAACCAGAGAAGTTGGCAGCTATCGGATTGCAGACCCCTGAACCTATCAACAACAACTAGCAGTAGCCGTGGGGGGTTCCTACGGTGCCCTAGACCCCTCGATCACAGCCGGAGAACTAAATAGCCTAAAGACAGAAAGGGAAATCTAAACTGCCCCAGAGCAGACCCCAAAGCAATAGGCAGCCCCCAACATATAATGACGGTGAAGCAAGATGAAAAAACCCTCACACAGATAGAAAGATAGGCTGAGCAAATGATGGGGCCCAAGCTAACTAAATAGGACAGGATAGAAAAGCTGCTGTCTGCAATCCGCCAAAACCCTATCAAAACAAGAGCTAACAGACTGATAGGGGAAAAAGCCCTGAAGACGCTAGGCTTCAAAAAGACTATATCAGTACTCAGGTATTTTCTGAAGACAGAGCAAAAAGGAATTCATCTCACCCCAGCAGGGAATGGCAGAAATCCAGCTTTTGAGGAGCAGGAATTAGACTGGTCTCCTAGAATCCCTCTGAGAAATCACCAGCAAGGCAGAAGGGCGTCGGCTGCCTTATATCCAGTCAGCAATTCCAGTCACCCAGTGATCATCATCCTGCTCAGGTGCTTGGTAATCAGCCTCACTACCTTCCTTCACCAGAAGAGGGAGTTCATCAGACCTCAATGGTGAAGGGGAAAATGAACTCACAACAGTACCTCCCCCTTGAGGAGGGGTCACCGAACCCTCATCCACGCCACCAGGGCGATCAGGGTGAGCCCGATGAAAGGCACGCACCAATCTTTTGGCATGAATATCAGAGGCAGAGACCCAGGAATTATCCTCCTGACCATAACCCTTACACTTAACCAAATACTGGAGTCTCCGTCTAGCCAGACGGGAATCCAGTATCTTCTCTACCTCATATTCCATGTTACCTTCAACCAATACAGGGTCCGGAGGTGCCACCCCAGGAACAACTGGTTCAACAAACCTCTTCAACAAGGACTTATGAAACACATTATGGATTTTAAATGTGACAGGAACAGCCAAACAAAAAGAGACCGGAATAATAATCTCCAAAATCTTGTAAGGTCCAATAAATCTAGGCTTAAACTCAGGAGAAGCCACCTTCATAGCGATATTTTTTGATGATAACCAAACCATATCATCAACCTTAAACTGGGGACCAATGGTCCTATGTCGGTTGGAAAACTGCTGGGCCTTTTCCTGGGAGAGAGATAACTTATCCACCACTTGGTCCCAGATCTGGTGCATTCTCTCCACCACAGTGTCAACACCTGGGCAGGCAGAAGGTTCCACCTGCCCTGAAGAAAATCGAGGATGAAACCCAAAGTTACAAAAAAAAGGTGACATCAAAGTGGCAGAACTAGCTCTATTATTTAAAGCAAATTCGGCCAAGGGCAAAAATGAAACCCAATCATCCTGATCAGCGGAAATAAAACATCTCAAATACGACTCCAAGGTCTGGTTTGTTCTCTCCGTCTGCCCATTGGTCTGAGGGTGAAAAGCAGAGGAGAAGGACAACTGAATTCCCAGCTTGGAACAGAAAGTCCTCCAAAATCTAGACACAAACTGAACTCTGTCAGATACAATGTTCTCAGGAATCCCGTGCAAGCGAACCACTTGTTGCAAAAACAGGGGCACCAACTCAGAGGAAGATGGCAACTTAGGGAGTGGTACAAGATGAACCATCTTAGAGAACCTATCACAAATCACCCAAATAACAGTCATTCTCTGAGAGACAGGCATATCAGAGATGAAATCCATTGAAATATGGGTCCATGGCCTCCTGGGGACCGGCAAAGGCATCAACAACCCACTAGAGCGAGAACAAGGTTTGGACCGGGAGCAAGTCCCACAGGACTGCACAAAAATCCTGACATCACGAGACAAGGCGGGCCACCAAAAAGACCGACTCACCAGATCTCTAGTACCAAAAATACCTGGATGACCAGCCAATGCAGAGCAATGAACTTCAGACATCACTCTCTTCTTCCACAGGTCAGGAACATACAACTTTCCACTGGGACAACGCTCAGGTTTGTCCTCCTGGAACTCTTCCAGAGCACGTCTCAAATCGGGCGAGATGGCAGAAAGAACTACCCCTTCGCCTAAGATGGTAGCAGGCTTGGTCACCACAGGAGAATCAGCAAAGAAGCTCCTAGAGAGAGCGTCAGGCTTGACATTCTTAGTGCCAGGAAGAAAAGAGACCACAAAATCAAAACGTGTAAAAAACAAGGCCCACCTAGCCTGTCTAGGATTCAAGCGTTTGGCCGACTCCAGGTAAATCAAATTCTTGTGGTCAGTGAGGACCACGACTTGATGTTTAGCTCCCTCCAACCAATGTCTCCACTCCTCAAATGCCCATTTCATGGCTAACAGTTCCCGATTCCCCACATCATAGTTACATTCAGATGGAGAGAACTTTCGGGAAAAGAAAGCACAGGGATTCATTTTAGATGTTACAGGATCCTTTTGGGACAAAACAGCTCCTGCACCAATCTCAGAAGCGTCCACCTCTACCTGGAACGGGAGTGAGACATCAGGTTGCCGCAAAACCGGGGCAGAAGTGAATCTTCGCTTCAGCTCCTGAAAGGAAGAAACAGCCTCCGGAGACCATTTCAACACATCAGCACCCTTCTTAGTCAGATCAGTCAATGGCTTGGCAATACTAGAAAATTTTGCTATAAATTTCCTATAAAAATTAGCAAAACCCAAAAACTTCTGGAGGGCCTTCAAAGAAGTGGGCTGAACCCAATCATAAATGGCCTGTACCTTGGCTGGGTCCATTTCAATAGTTGACAGAGACAAAATAAATCCCAAAAATGAAATCCTCTGTACCCCAAAAAGGCATTTCGATCCTTTGACATACAGGGAATTCTCCCTCAAGATCCGGAACACCGTCCGAACATGTTCCACATGAGAATCCCAATCCTTGGAGAAGATCAAAATATCCAGATAGATAATCAAAAATTTATCCACAAAGTCCTGGAAAATGTCATTCATGAAGCACTGGAAGACAGAAGGGGCATTAGTGAGCCCAAAAGGCATCACCAGGTACTCAAAATGTCCCTCCGGAGTATTAAACGCCGTCTTCCATTCATCCCCATGCTTAATGCAGATAAGATTATATGCCCCCCTGAGGTCAAGCTTGGTAACCCAGCAAGCACCTTTAACTCTGGAGAATAGATCCGAAATCAGGGGTAACGGATACTGATATTTAATAGTAATTTTGTTGAGGGCACGATAATCAATACAAGGCCTTAATGAACCATCCTTTTTGGCCACGAAAAAAAACCCAGCACCTAAGGGTGAAGAGGATGGTCTAATATGACCCTTCTCCAACGCCTCCTTAATATAGGATCGCATAGCCTCGTGCTCGGGTACAGATAAATTGAAGAGCCGGACCTTGGGAAACTCCTATGAGGAGGCAAAGACACAGACTCATTCTCACTAAATACATCATAAAAGTCCGCCAAATAGTCAGGAACATCATGCGACTGAGGAGAGATGGAAAAAACTGGAGCCTCACTAAGGGCACACCGACAACCCCAACTCACCACAGACACAGATTTCCAATCCAAAACTGGATTATGAATTTGCAACCAGGGAAACCCCAGAACAATGGTATCATTCAAATTATGCAACACCAAAAATCTGCAATTTTCTTGATGGTCTGGGGCAACCCGCATTACCACCTGGGTCCAAAACTGAGGTTTATTTTTCGCCAAAGGAGTAGCATCAATCCCCCTCAAAGGGATAGGTGTCCGCAGAGGTGTCATCGGAAATCCACAACGTTTAGCAAAATCCAAGTCCATTAGGTTCAGGGCTGCTCCTGAATCCACAAAAGCCTTGGCGGAAAATGTGGACAGGGAGCAGATCAGAGTAATTGCCAGAAGAAACTTAGGTTGAACACCACCCACAGAAAACGTGTGTGCAAAACGTTTCTCTCATTTAGGACAGACAGAAACAACATGCGAGGCATCTCCACAAAAAAAACACAGCTTATTACGCCTTCTGAACTCCTGACGTTGCTCCCTGGACAAAACTCATTGCATAGGTTCAGACACCTGTTCAACAGGTGGCAACACCTCTTGTGCAGTCCTGCGTTCACGCAAACGCCGATCAACCTGAATGGCTAATGACATAGAATCGTCAAGACCAGAGGGAACAGGAAATCCCACCATAGTATCTTTTACGGCTTCTGACAAACCCTTCCGAAAGAGCGCTGCCAAGGCATTATCATTCCAGGTAGTAAGGGCCGCCCACTTTCGGAATTTTTGACAGTATAATTCTGCAGAATCTCGACCCTGGCTCAATGCCAACAGGGTCTTTTCAGCCTGATCAATAGCATTAGGTTCGTCATACAACAACCCCAAGGCTTGAAAAAATGCTTTCACATTAGTCAGAATAGGATCATCTGGTTTAAAAGAAAACGCCCAATCCTGGGGATCGCCACGCAGCAAAGAGATGACAATTTTAACCCGCTGCGCGGAGCTCCCTGACGAGTAAGGCTTTAAGGCAAAAAATAATTTACAATTATTTTTGAAATTCAAAAATTTAGACCGATCCCCAAAAAACACATCAGGAGTGGGGATCTTTGGTTCAGCAGCATGTGAATGAGCAAGGTAGGCGGAAATTCCCCTCACTTCCGCAGCGAGCTGCCCCACACGATCAGACAATTGCTTTATCTCCATTGAGAGAGAAAAAAAATTCCCCCTACGACCTCAGAGATATAGAGGAAAAAATATACACACTTTTTTTTTTCTTTTTTTTACAATTCTTTCCTGCTATTGAGTACCCTAGGATTTGCGGTATGTCTGGTGATTCTGTTATGAATGAGTCACCGTAGGAGGCAAAAACAGAAATACTAGCTAAGTCCAGAAAACCAGAGAAGTTGGCAGCTATCGGATTGCAGACCCCTGAACCTATCAACAACAACTAGCAATAGCCGTGGGGGGTTCCTACGGTGCCCTAGACCCCTCGATCACAGCCGGAGAACTAAATAGCCTAAAGACAGAAAGGGAAATCTAAACTGCCCCAGACCAGACCCCAAAGCAATAGGCAGCCCCCAACATATAATGACGGTGAAAAAATGAAAAAACACTCACACAGATAGAAAAATAGGCTGAGCAAATGATGGGGCCCAAGCTAACTAAATAGGACAGGATAGAAAAGCTGCTGTCTGCAATCCGCCAAAACCCTATCAAAACAAGAGCCAACAGACTGATAGGGGAAAAAGCCCTGAAGACGCTAGGCTTCAAAAAGACTATATCAGTACTCAGGTATTTTCTGAAGACAGAGCAAAAAGGAATTCAGCTCACCCCAGCAGGGAATGGCAGAAATCCAGAAAAACAAGGCAAAACAAAACCAAAACACAAATGCAAAAAGCAGAGAAGAAAACTTAGCTTTTGAGGAGCAGGAATCAGACTGGTCTCCTAGAATCCCTCTGAGAAATCACCAGCAAGGCAGAAGGGCATCGGCTGCCTTATATCCAGTCAGCAATTCCAGTCACCCAGTCATCATCATCCTGCTCAGGTGCTTGGTAATCAGCCTCACTACCTTCCTTCACCAGAAGAGGGAGTTCATCAGACCTCAATGGTGAAGGGGAAAATGAACTCACAACACAACCCGTTCGTCTCGGGATGATAGGCCGAGGAGAGGTTTAGCTCAATGCTGAGCAGAGAACAGAGCTCTCTCCAGAACTGAGACGCAAACTGAGGACCCCGGTCGCTGACAATCTTATCCGGCATGCCGTGCAGGCGGAAAACATGTTTAATAAACAACGCTGCCAGGCCCCGTGCCAAAGGTAGCCGAGAGTGGTACCAGATGCACCATCTTGGAGAAATGATCGGTGACCACCCAAATGATGGTGCTGCCACTGGACTTGGGCAGACCCACCACAAAGTCCATACCGACCATCTCCCAGGGCCTGTCCGCAATCGGCAGAGGATAGAGTAACCTAGCGGGCCGTTGACGAGAGGGCCGATTCTGGGCGCAAGAGACGCACGCCCGAATATAGTCCCTGACGTCGCGGGCCATATGCGGCCACCAGTACGTCCTCGCCAGGAGTTCAGAGGTCCGTTTGATCCCGAAATGGCCACCCACCCTGGACAAATGAGCCCAAGAGAGGACCTCCGGTCGCAGATGGGCAGGGACAAAAGTCTTGCCCGGAGGTACAGACTCGAGAGCAACTGGAGCCACGGTCCTCAGGCTCTCCGATGGGACTATCAGCCAAGGCTCCTCCTCCTCCGCTGACACCACGGAGCGAGAAAGAGCATCGGCCCGGACGTTCTTCTCCCCGGAGAGAAATTGCAGGGTGAAATGGAATCGGGAGAAGAACAAGGACCATCTGGCCTGGCGAGAATTCAGCCGCTGGGCTGTCTGTAAATAGACCAAATTTTTATGGTCAGTGAACACCTGGAACGGGTGGCGAGCCCCCTCCAGGAGGTGTCTCCACTCTGAGAAGGCGAGCTTCATTGCTAGCAACTCCCTGTCCCTGATGGAATAATTCCTCTCCGCCGGTGTGAAGGTCTTAGAGAAGAAGAAGCATGGGTGCTTCCGACCTTGCGAGTTCTTCTGAAAAAGGACCGCTCCAGCACCGACGGAGGAGGCATCCACCTCCAGAATGAAGGGCTTATCTACATCAGGGCGATGTAGAATGGGAGCGCTAGCGTATGGGACTTAATGGAGGCAAAGGCCTTGGAGACAGTTTCAGACCACAGTTTAGGATTTGCACCCTTCTTGGTGAGGGCTACCAAGGGCACGACCAAAGTTGAAAAATGGGGGATGAATTGCAGATAGTAATTTATGAACCCCATAAAGTGCTGCACCGCTTTAAGAGAATGGGGTTCCTGCCAATCCATCACTGCCTGTAGCTTGGCAGGATCCATGGCCAAACCCTGGGCAGAGATGATGTAGCCCAGGAAAGGCAAAGACTCCTGCTCAAACACACATTTCTCCAATTTGGCATAAAGAGAGTTGGCCCGCAGGAGATCAAAAACTTTGCGAACATCTCTCCGGTGGGAGTCAATGTCTGGAGAGTAAATGAGAATATCGTCCAGATAGACTACTACCGAGGTGGTAAGCATATCCCGGAAGATGTCGTTCAAAAAGTCTTGGAAGACGGCAGGAGCATTACATAGCCCGAAGGGCATTACCAGGTATTCATAGTGCCCTTCTCTGGTGTTAAAAGCCTTCTTTCATTCGTCCCCCTCAGTGATGCGAATCAGATTATAGGCTCCCCGCAGATCAAGCTTAGTAAACACTATCGCTCCCCGTAGCCTATCAAACAGTTCTGATATCAGGGGCAGAGGATACTTGTTCTTAACGATTATGGCGTTAAGGCCCCTGTAATCGATGCATGGATGCAACTCTCCATTCTTCTTTTGGACAAAGAAGAATCCCGCTCCCGCCGGAGACACCGACTTCCTAATGAATCCTCTTGCCAGATTCTCCCTGATATACTGAGACATGGCCTCTGTCTCTGGGAGAGATGGGGGATATACATGACCCCGGGGAGGCCCAGCACCGGGAAAGAGGTCAATAGGACAGTCGTAAGGGCGGTGTGGCGGAAGGGTTTCTGCTGCCTTGGAGAAAACGTCTGCATACTGCTGATATGGCTTGGGAAGCGAGGAGAGATCTGCAGGAACCTCAGAAGTTGCGACCTGTACGCAGTCCCTCAGACACCTACCCTCACAGGACTTGCTCCAACCGAGGATTTTTCCCAAAGACCACTCTATGTGAGGAGAGTGTGATTGTAGCCAGGGAACCCCTAGGAGGACCTGGTCGAGACTTTCGGGCATAACCAGGAGAGACAGCATCTCCTGATGAGAAGGAGACAGTAAGAGTCGCAGTGGAGCCGTCTGGTGGGTGTGTTGCGATGGCAGTGTCGCCCCATTCACCACTCTGATGGTGACTGGTTGAGGTAGCAGGACCAGGGGGATTGCGTGTTGTTGAGCGAAGGCAGATGACATGAAGTTGCCCTCCGCCCCAGAGTCCACGCAAACCACCACAATCAGAGTGGAAGAATTAAACTCTAATGCCCCTTTAAACGAGAGCTTGGAGGAGAAAGTCGCGGTGTCTAGTAGGCCCCCTCCAATAACCACTAGACAGGAGTGTTTCCCGAGCGCTGTGGTCACTGGTTAGCAAGGTGCCCAGTTTGCCAACAGAAGCAGACTGGAGGTACCCGCGCGGACCGGACTCTGGACCCCGTGGGGGACACCTCCATGGCCTCAGGAGGCTGAGCAAAATTTGGAGCTAACTTAAAACGTTGGCGGGACTTGGAGCGCTCCAGCCCTTGCTCAGTGAAGCGAATGTCAATTCGGGTGGAGACCGTAATGAGCTCCTCTAAAGTGTGCCAAGGCTGCCGTTGTCTGTGTTGGGTCTTTCTGCATGTAGAAGGTGCTGCTTCATCTAGGGCATTCTTCAGTGTATTATTGAAGTGTGACAGTGCTAAGTCTGGACAGGAGAGGGAGGAGATGGGGGCTAAAGATGTGTGGAGATTGTCCTTAAGCTGCTGAGTATTAATGGTACGTGTATTCTGATAAGTGTGGTAAGTGGGGGTGTCCCGGGTGAGGAGACAATTCTTGACAGGGAAGGAAAGAAGGTTTTGTTCCGAGAGCGGGAGAGGGGAGTTAGTAAAGTCGTGCAGCGAGCCGGAATGGGAGAAAACCAGGTCCAGAGTATTCCCGTCCTCATGAGTAGGAGAATTAGTAAACTGTGAGAGGCCGAATGAAGTTAGAGAAAGAAAATGAGAGGCAGATTAGGAGAGGGGATCATTGATGGGGATGTTAAAGTCTCCCATGATGAGGGTGGGGATGTCACAGGATAGAAAGTGAGTAAGCCAGGTGGCGAAGTGGTCTAGAAACTGGCGGGAGGAGCCTGGAGGGCGATAAACAACCGCCACTCGTAAGGAGCAGGGCTTAAAGAGTCTGACGGCGTGGACTTCAAAGGAAGGAAATGTAAGTGAGGAAACCGGGGGGGATGACCTAGAAAGCACATTGTGATGAAAGGAGCAAACCAACACCTCCACCCTGTCTGTTCTCAGGTCTGGCTGTATGTGAAAATTTCAGCCCACCAAACGAGAGAGCGGCAGCAGCGGTGGTGTCTGAATGCTGGATCCAGGTTTCTGTAATAGCCAGAAGGTTAAGGGAATTAGAGAGGAAAAAATCGTGAATGTAAGTTAGTTTGTTACACACAGACCGTGCATTCCAGAGAGCACATTGGAAAGCAAAAGGAGAAGGCATGCACTGAATGTTAAGATTAGCAGGGTTTCTATATGCAGCTGGAGGAGAGTAATGTATGCTGGTGGAAGGAGGCCCAGGGTTGGGGGAGATGTCACCTGCAACTAGTAAAAGGAGAAAAACCAGAAAGAGCAGGTGGTGGGATGATTTGTATGAACGTTTTGAGTGCTGCATGGAGGTATTGGATGGTTTGGAGTGGGTAAGAAATGTCAGTAGAACCTCAGAGATATACATGGGAGAGGGGAGAAGGGAGGGGTGGATATGGAGAGAGTGTATAGAATGTGTTAAAGGGCGGGCGAGTTGTGAGAAAGCAGAAGTAAAAACAAATAAGCAGCAGATTGATTTGATCAATGCATAATGTAGTACGACTGACCAAGAAGCATGTTTGTATGAAAAACTTATGCACCTTACCTGTCTCCTGCCCTGTCCAACTGCCATTGTCTAACTGCCAAGCACTTTATCCTGCCATTGTCTAACTGCCAAGCACTTTATCCTGTTCCACTTAATATCTGTTGCACGCGTGACCCCGCATGCGTGCTATCCCAGCCAGAGCTAAATATATATGAAATGAAATGTCTTCTAGCTTCAGGCAACAAATGGTCACAATCAGTAGTAAACCAATAGCACAAGGCCAGAGCAGGCATTACTATGCAGGGTAAACAACCAATGCTGAACAAGGCCATAAAACAGTGATAGAAAGGAAGAAAAAAAAATTGCTTTGAACACTTTAAAGCAGAAACCAAAAAAGAAAAAAAGGAAAGAACCACCACAGCAGCGATGGATTAAAATACCATGAAAAAAAACTTGCTACATATGATTCAGTTCACACTTGTCACTTGTCAGACAGCACACATGGATGATGGATTAAATACCATCAGTAGAATAATTTACATATTCATTATTTACATGTTAGTTTGTATTCAAGGAGGTTATGACATAGTTTGGCTATGGGTCTCCTGGACAGTGGAGATGGTCGTCGTGCAGGTATATTATATCTGTTGTAATTGCAATTAATGTGTTTAAAAAAAATTACTATGTCATGTTACCATGTGCTCTCTTCATGCTTTTTGCAGACAGACTACGTGCATGATGGGATAGCTGGCTCTTTGTCTCCAGACCATCATTATCTTCTTCTTGATGGTATATTTTTCTGATGCTGGATCCAACGCGTTTCATTCTTTGGGCCCGCACATAGCTGTACGGCCTCACATGGATAGGCGCTTCTTGGAACCGCTGTCTGTCTTTGAGGACATCGACTCGTTCTGATGCTTGTGAGTAATCCCATGAGACGTCCTCAAACTGGAAGATCATGATGCTGGTCAGTACGTTGATCACCATCCTGGAGTTCAGGGAAAGCGGTTTAAGTATATGAATGTGTTGAAAATATTTATTTATTTTACTCACGTAGATAGCGCCATTAATTCCAAAGCTCTTTACAGACATTATCGGAACTGTCTCCAAAGAGGTTCACAATCTAGATTCCCTACCAGTATGTCTTTGGAGTGTGGGAGGAAACCGGAGAACCCGTAAGAAACCCACGATGTGTCAGATATCATCATGTGGGAAGCTTTCCATCGCTATTTCTCCGGATCCCTCACCATAAAAATAAATGTGTTTTCAATGTGAAGAATTGAGTATGTCCCACCAAAGGAAACCTTGTACTGCAGTATTATATAGTCGTTACCTGTTGTCACGAATGCACAGTGCGGCCACCGGGTCTGCTCTGCTATTGGCTCTCATCACTCGGAGGCAGTCGCCATTGAGGAAATTAAATACTCTGATTTTACCATCAGCACATCCTGTAATAACCCTAAGGTAGAGCAGCTCCAGACACATCACCTCTCTGTAGGAATATGGAGTCAAGAGTCTACATTAAAACTTCCACGTGTAGGTATATTTATCATAATACATAACAAGTGCTCATGCACAAGAGAGCCCTGTGCATGGAGGCTGTGCACGGAGCCTTCTCTGCAGAGCGCTGTTCATGCAGCCTTTGCAACAAAGCTCTGTGAATGGAACTTTCGTTAAAAGGTCCTGTGCGTGAAGCCTTTGCGCAAGAGCTCTGGGTGTGGATCCTTCACGGAAGAGCCCTGGACGTGGAGCCATTGCGGAAGAGCCCTGTGCCTGAAGCTTTCGTGGAAGAGTCCTGTGTGTGGAGCCTTCACGGAAGAGCCCTGGGTGTGGAGCACTCGCAGAAGAGCCCTGTGCGTGGAGCTTGTACCGCAGAACCCAGTCCGTGTGTCAGAGCCTTGCACATGTAGCTTGTATGTCAGAGCTGTATGCACAGATTCGTTGTATAAAAATTGACATTGCAATGTTAATCACTGTTATTTGCAAGTGTTTTTCCTTATGAAAGTACAGTTCAACTATGTAATTTCTTGAATCTTATAGGTAGTGCTAATACAGCTGCTTCTCACTAAATTAGAATATCATCAAAAAGTTAATTTATTTCGGTTTTTGATACAAAAAGTGAAACTCATATAAAGTCATTACAAACAGAGTGATCTATTTCAAATGTTTATTTCTGTTAATGTTGATGATTATGGCTTACAGCCAATGAAAACAAAAAAACGGCATTATCTCAGTAAATTAGAATAATTAACAAAAAAACACCTGCAAAGGCTTCCTAATCATTTTAAAAGGTCCTTTAGTCTGATTCCGTAGGCTCCACAATCATGGGGAAGACTCCTGACTTGACAGATGTCCAGAAGGCAGTCATTGACACATTCCGTAAGGAGGGTAAGCCACAAAAGGTCATTGCTAAAGAAGCTGGCTGTTCACAGAGTGCTGTATCCAAGCACATTAATGGAAAGTTGAGTGGAAGGAAAAAGTGTGGTAGAAAAAGGTGCACAAGCAACAGGGATAACTGCAGCCTTGACAGGATTGTTAAGAAAAAGGCCATTCAAAAAATTTGAGGGAGATTCACAAGGAGTGGACTGCACCTGGAGTTATTGGTTCAAGAGCCACCACACAACGACGGATCCAGGACATGGGCAACAAGTGTCGAATTCCTTGTGTCAAGCCATTCATAACCAATAGACAACGCCCGAAGGAGAAAAGGAACTGGACTGTTGCTCAATGGTCAAAGGTGTTGTTTTCAGATGAAAGTAAATTTCCAGTTCACCACCTGACAGCACCATGGAGGACGTCCTTCTTATCCTCATTGGGACAGGAACAACGAGCGGTTAAAAGGTCCCTCTTCTTACCACCATTCAGTGTTTCTCCTGTCCCACTGAGGATAGGAACCGCGGAATCGAGCATTGGTGCCAGCCTCTCAGAGAACTCCCGGGCACAGTCACGGTGCGCGCCGGTTAACGGGCCGGGGATGAGCAGGATCAACCAAGTAAAACAAGATAAAAGGGGGGAGGGCTCTGCTATGCACCGTCGGCCATCCTGAACTGTAGGTGCAGGTGTTAGTCACACTACTAGCAGCAATGGAGGAGACAGCCAGGCCAGAAGGCTCAGAGCAGAACCAGGGGCACGGAGAGACACCCACCCTGTCAGCGGCCAAGAAGGATAGTAAGAAGTTCGGGAAAAATAAGTGTCCCATTTGCATGTCTAAACTCCCGAAAAATTGGCTGAAAGCTCTCTGTGAGGCCTGTATATTAAGAATTATAAGGGAAGAGCAGACATCATTAATGGCCAACATGAGGTCTATAATAAGGCAGGAGGTCCAGGCATCCATCTTGAGCCTGGTGGTTCCCCAGACCAGCCAAGCAGAAACCTAGAGGTCTCGGGAAAAGGCTGAGGGAATCTAGCCCATCCGCAGATGACAAATTTTCTGAAAATTCTGATCAGGACGAGAAGGAAGACCCTATGGGAAGTGGAAAGAGATCTCTTTTCATCAGCAGACACATATGAGCTCCTCCAGGCAGTACGGGACACTATGCAGTTGCAGGATACCCCGGAAGCAGTATCAATACAAGATGAGATGTTTGGCGGTCTGCGTACCCAGATCAGTAGGGTGTTCCCGGTTAATAATCACATCAGTTCCATGATCTTAGAGGAGTGGGAAGACGCTGAAACGAGACTAGTCGTCCAGAGGGACTTCAGGCTCCGGTTGCCGTTCAACCCAGAGGATATAAAGACCTGGGACTAAGTACCTAAAATAGATGTGCCAGTGGCGAAAAAAACAGCGATCCCATTCGAGGACTCCTCCAGTCTAAAAGAGCCGATGGATCGTAAGGCAGACGGACTGCTAAAGAGAACCTGGGAGACGTCAGCAGCCATAATACGGGCCAACATTGCAGCGACATCAGTGGCCCGGTCCATGCATTTATGGGTGGACGATTTGGAAGAACATCTTAAAACCAAAACTCCCAGAGATGTTATACTTAAGTCTCTACCTTTGTTGAAACTAGCAACAGGGTTCATGGCTGATGCATCAGCGGAGTAAGTGCGGTTCGCAGCCAGGACAAATGACAAAGTTGTTATCCAATGCGGCCAGAAGGGCAATCTGGCTAAAGACTTGGTCAGGAGATACCCAGTCGAAAAATAAACTTTGTGCCATTCCCTTCTTAGGGGGTAAAGTTTTTGGGCCAGTTTTAGATGACATACTAGAAAAGGCCTCAGATAAGAAAAAGGAGTTTCCTAAGGAAAAAACGAAGAGATACCTGCCCTTTCGTAGATCCCGTCCTAGTCAAAAGTCAGACTATAAGGGGAAAGGGAAGACAGGGAGATGGAGTTATCCCAAAGGGGGTAAGGGCAAAGACTCCATCTTCTCTGGCTCAGGGGCACACAGAAAATGACACCATCAGAGTGGGAGGTCGGTTAAGGGAATTTCTAGGGAGTTGGCGGAAAATATAGCAGAATCTATGGATTCTGCATATAATCGGCCAGATTTACAAGCTGGAGTTCACCAATTTACCTCCAGAGAGGTTCATAGTAACCAATTCCCACCATTTAACAACTTCACCCTTATGGACAGATGTTCAAGATCCATTAAGGATAAACGCAATTGTCCCGGTTCCCACTCTAGAGTGTGGCAAGGGTCATTATTCAAGTCTCTTCTCAATAAAGAAACCGTCGGGAGAGTCCAGGACAATTATAAACCTCAAGCCCCTGAACAGGTGTATAAAATACAAAAGATTCAAGATGGAATCTATAAAGTCCTCAATACCCCTGATAGACAAAGACATGGTCATGTGCACTTTAGACTTGAAAAGTGCATACTACCATGTCCCAATTCACACTTCCTATCAGAAATATCTAAGATTTGCCCTGAGAAGCCAAGGGATGGTTCATCATTACCAATTCCAGGGCCTTCCCTTTGGCCTAGCCTCAGCCCCCAGAACCGTCATACCTTATTTAGATGACTTCCTGGTAGTAACGAGATCCGAAAAACAGCTCAGGATCGATTGCCGCTTCACTATCTCAATGCTACAGGAGCTCGGGTGGATCATAAATTGGGAAAAATCAAAATTGATCTCACAGTCCAGAATAAAATTTCTGGGAGTCATCCTAAACTCTCGTGCCAGAACGTCTTTTTTGCCAGAAGGGAGACAAGTCGCGTTAATCGAAAAAAATCACCGATTCAGTAGGAATACTTGCTCTATAAGGGAAGCAATGAAGATACTAGGACTGATGACAGCATGTATCCCCTGTGTGAAGTGGAGTCAATTTCACTCGTGAAAATTGCAGAGGGAGATTTTGTTGACATGGGACAGGAGACAGAGCTCATTGGACAAGAGAATGACACGATCTCTTCTGGTAAAGAAAGCACTAAAATCGTGGACTATCTCAGAGAACCTAAAAACAGGGGTACCATGGATTCTCTCTCCCCCGTTACCACCGACGCCAGTCAGTTCGGATGGGGCGGGCATGTAGAGGGAAGATACTACCAGGGACAATGGGATCCAGATGTGAAAACCAGGTCATCAAACGTTAGGGAGTTATATGCGGTGTGGAAAGTGCTTTACCAGGTTCGGTCAAGAGTCAGAGGCAAACATGTCAAAGTACTATCCGACAATGTAACAGCAGTGGCATTTCTAAGGCACCAGGGAGGCCCGAAACACCCGTCATTGCAGCAACTGGTGAACAGAATTTTCAGGTGAGCAGAAAGCTCAGTCGAATCCATTTCGGCAGTGCACCTGGAAGGAGCCATTGCCACCAGAACAAATACGAAGGTCAGGACCTTTTTTTCACTAAATCCCCTAGATGGTGCGGCAGGGGTCGACGCCCTATCTCAACCCTGGGGAGAGGGGCTCCTGTATGTTTTCCGCCTCTTCCTCTGATTCCGAGAACACTCAGGAAGATACAGGACGGCGGAGCGACAGTGATCCTAATAGTACCTTTTTGGCCAAAAAGAAGCTGGTTTCCTCTATTAAACAGAATGTCGGCAGAGAAGCCCATTCTATTAACGAAAAGGGAAGATCTCCTCCTCCGAGGCCCGCTTCTCCACGTCAATCCAGATTTGCTCCAACTCTCAGCTTGAATCCTGAACGCCAAACCCAGAGATCCAGAGGCATGTCTGATAAAGTGATCACCACACTTCAAGCAAGTAGAAAACTGGTGACTTCGGTGATCTATAATAAAATATGGAAACGGTTCTGCACCTTTTCAGGAGAGGCTTCAGGAGACACTGCACGCCCAGACATTCCCAGAATCCTTGACTTTCTCCAGTTAGGCTTTAGGAAAGGCCTTCGGCCCAGTACTTTAACAGTACAGATCTCAGCCCTTAGCATATTCTTTGATTACTCTCTAGCATCACATCCCTGGATAGCTAGGTTTTCTAGGGCCATACAGAGATTGAGACCCCTCGTAAGAAAGTCATCTCCACCATGGGACCTTAACCTGGTCCTTAATACCCTGTGTAAAGCCCCGTATCGCCTGTCAGAAGAGATGGATATAGCTAAACTCTCACTAAATACGGCCTTCCTCGTGGCTATTACGTCGGCAATAAGGCTGGGGGAAATGCAGGCCCTATCTATTCAGGATCCGTACCTGCAGGTGTTTGATGGTAGAATATTCCTTAGACTTGACCCAGCTTTTCTTTCCAAAGTGGTTTTGACTCCAAATATGAACCAGGAGGTGATCCTCCCCTCATTCTGCCAGCACCCTAGAAATCCAAAAGAGGGAATCTATCATAATTTAGACATCAGAGAGACGGTGCTAAAATATCTGAAGGCAACTGAGGGTTGGAGACGTGACAAAAATCTTTTTATACGGTATAGGGGGCCAAATAGGGATAACAAAGCAGCGAAAGCTGCAATTGCTAGGTGGATAAAGACTATGATAAACTTAGCCTATGAAGCACAAGGGAAAGCACCCCCAGATATTCTTAGAGCCCATTCCACTCGAGCTATGGCTACATCATAAGCAGAGAGGGGGGCCTCAGCAGATCAAAGTTGCAGAGCCGCAACTTGGTTTAGCCTTAGTACCTTTGCTAAACATTACGAGCTAGACATTGTATCAGGGCAATTAGCCTTTGGCAGGAAAGTTTTACATGCAGTAGTCCCGCCCTAAAATACCATCCTTTGGTACTTCTCCATGGTGCTGTCAGGTGGTGAACTGGAAAATGGTAATTGGACCTACCGGTAATTTTGTTTCCAGAAATCCATCCTGACAGCACTACTAGTTCCCTCCCTACTGCAAAGGTATTTTCATACTGATGTGAAGTAAACATTTTTATAAGAATTGTTAATAAAGTTTCTTTTTGCATCCATCCAGATGTGGTACTTTGGAAAATCACTGAAGGGTGGTAAGGGGAGGGTCCTTTTAACCGCTCGTTGTTCCTGTTCCAATGAGGATAAGAAGGATGTCTTCCATGGTGCTGTCAGGATGGATTCCTGGAAACACAATTACCACTAGGTCTAATTACCGTTTTTGCATTTCATTTGGAAATGAAGGTCCCAGAGTCTGGACGAAGCGTGGAGAGGCACACAATTCAACCTTCTTGAGGTCTAGTGTGAAGTTTCCACAATCAGTGATGGTTTGGGGAGCCATGTCATCTGCTGGGGTAGGTCCACTGTTTTTTATCAAGACCAAAGTCAGTGCAGCATCTCACAGGAAATTTTAGAGTACTTCATGCTTCCCTCTGCTGACAAGTTTTTTGGAGATGGAAATTCATTCTCCAGCAGGACTTGGCACCTGTTCACACTTCCAAAAGTACCAAAAAGCAACAGTATCACTGTGCTTGATTGGCCAGCAAAATCATCTGACCTTAACCCCATAGACAATCTATGGGGTATTGTCAAGAGGGTGATGAGGGACACCAGACCCAACAATGCAGATGAGCTGAAGGCTGCTATCAAAGCAATCTGGGCTTCCATAACACCTCAGCAGTGCTGATCGCCTCCATGCCACGCCACATTGATGCAGTAATAAATGCAAAAGGAGCCCTAACCAATTATTGAGTGCATTTACAGAACATACATTTCAGTAGGCCAACATTTCGGATTTTAAAATAATTTTTCAAGCTGGTGTTATAAAGTATTACACCGTATATACTCGTGTATAAGACGAGATTTTCCCCCTCTCGGCCTATACACGAGTCATATACTTGGGGGAGTCGGCGGGGGAGGAGCTGGGGTGTCACAGGTCATACTTACCCGGCACGGTCTCTGCAGCCCCCCGCTTCTCCACGGTCTCCCTGCCTTCATCGGTCACGTGGTACCGCTCATTAAACTCATGAATATGCACTGAAGGCAGGAAGGGAGATCGTGGAGAAGCGGGGCTGCAGAGACCGCGCCAGGAGGAGGTAAGTATAGTGATATTCACCTGTCCCCGGTCCATCGCTGCTCACTGCTGTCTGCTGCATCCTGTGTCAGTGACGTTTAGCCAGCAGAGGGTGCGGTGACGAGGCTAGTGCACGCCATGCCCTCTGCTGCCTGAACGTCACTGATAGACGACGTGGCAGACAGCGGTGAGCAGCGATGGACCCAGGAAAGGTGAATATCTCAGGTGCTGGGTCCTGAGCAGGAGAGGCGAGTATGGCATTTTTTTTTTTGCAGCAGCATATGGGGGCATAATGTATGGAGCATCTTATGGGGGTAACATATGGGGGCATATTCTATGGAGCAGCATATGGGGGCATATTCTATGGAGCAGCATATGGGGGCATATTCTATGGAGCAGCATATGGGGGCATATTCTATGGAGCAGCATATGGGGGCATATTCAATGGGGCAGCATATGGGGGCATAGTCTATGGGGCAGCATATGGGGGCATAGTCTATGGGGCAGCATATGGGGCATATTCTATGTGGCAGCATATGGGGGCATAATCTATGGAGCATCATATGGGGGGCATAATCTATGGAGCACTATATGGGGCATATTATTCTATGGAGCATCTTATGGGGGCATTATTAACCTTTGTGCGGCATTATATGGGGTGTATTTTGTATGGAGCATCTTATGGGGCCCATCATGAACTGTATGGAGCATTATATGGGGCTCCTGATTCAATATGGATATTCAAAAACATTTAACCTGAGACTTCCTGTTCCTGTGCCGCCATGTGCAGACGCATGTGAGGGAGCTCCTGCTGACCGCCGCAAATACTCTGCATTTACACAGAGCCCTGACTCACAAAAGGTACTGGGATAATCATGAGACGGTCCGCAAACATGGATCGATTTGTCACGAGAGGCGCAGGGAAGGAGCAGAGGGAGGAGGAGGTCGGAGGAGACCTGCAGATTGAGAGCACAGTAATGGCGACGGAGACACAGGCACAAACAGGGCAAGCACATGAGGAGATAGAACGGGAGGAGGAAACCCCAGAGAAAGAAGGAAATTTCAGCCACGGGGAGACAGTGGAGGCAAGAGGCACATTGGAAACGCAGCTACATGCTCATGGCTCATTAAACTTTAAACAGCTAGCAAAAGAAATGGCATCATACCTTGCTGAAGACTTTAAAGCAGGCAGTGGCTGACATGATCCAATCTACCGCTAAAGAGCTGCAAAGCAAGATGACTCATCAGGAGCAGAAACTGCAGGAAGCCGAGCAGAGAATTTCTGAGGCGGAGGACAAAGTTATTCAGCTAGAAAAACAAGTCAGTGACTTAAAGAAACAAGCCTCCTACACTGTGGATAAACTAGAGGATCTGGAGAATAGGTCCCGCAGAAGCAATCTGAAAATGATAGGCCTCCCAGAGACAATAAACACACAGCAGCTAAATGATATCTATGAGGTGGAATTGCCAAAAGCACTGGGACTGTCATATAACTGCAGAGTGGAGAATGCACACAGGCTAGGCCCCCCCAGAGAGGCCTCTGAGACTGAGAGGGGCAGGAATAAACAGAATAACTAGGAAGCTCAGAGACCACGCCAGGCAGTGGCAAAGTACTTGAACTTTAAAGATAAGGAAGAAATACTCAGGGCTTATAAAGGAAGAAGGCGACCACTGATAATTCAGGGACATAAAGACCTTTTATTTGGAGACTAGCCAGCAGAGGTGACATGGAGAAGAAGGGCATTCAGCGAAGCATGCACTCTGTTGTTTAAACGCAACATCAGATTCCAGCTAAACTACCCAGCAATGCTGCGTTTTAGGGCAAGAGATGGTGTGATGAGGTCATTTACAGATCCCACGGAGGCCATGAAAATTATGTCCCAGCAGCAACCTTCATCTGGCCAACAATCACCTGAAAATACCATTCGCCGAGAGAGGAGACAAGGGAGATGCTGAGGACGAGAGGGGGAGACCCTATCCGTATAGCCTGAGGTCGGATTTGCATTTGGAAGGAGATAATGAAAGATAGACAATGGCTAAGGAACAAAGAACCCCAATGACAAGGGCGTTCAGGAAGAACCAAACAAGACAGAATACTAAATGATCTAATGCTTATGAGATTGTGTCAAGATATATCCTGGGGTCAGCATAAGTGAAAAGTATGACTAGAATACCTCACATGATAATATGAAGATGAAAGGGAGAAATTTTTGTGGTCCAGGTTGAGCTACAGAAAGAATACTTACACTCCCAATCACCTAAAATAGGAAGACGTACAGTAACAAGGGATATCATCTGTGAACCACATGGTGGTGTACAAAACTTACAAATTTACAGGTATATTCACCCAACCGGGTCAGATCAGATGGAACTATGTATGTTCAAGAAAGACTACAGGACAGCTGGTGGAGAGATCCCCCCTTCTCCTATTTCTTTTTTTTTTTTTTTTTCTTTTTTTCCCATCTTATTTCTTTTCACAGGTTCTGTTGGACTGAATGGAGAATTTGGGGTGCTGATTTAATTGGTCTGCAAGCTGATCATACTGGCTGACGGCGAAATTGTGACTTCCAGGTTTATGGACATTGTGAGGTTTTCACAACAAAAAGGCATATATAAAGTTGGGATAATGATGACCAGATGTGATGTATATACTAGGTAGAAGACAAGATCTTCATTGAATGTTGATGGGAGTATTTTGTGTTAAATTAAGATATCTTCCAGGGGGAAAGTATCATACAAATGCTAGGTTCACATTGGAAGATACTGCTTGGGGGGATGAAGGGGGTGGGAGTAAAGTATTTTTATACCTCTCTGACATCAAAAAGGAGAGATGGAGAAGGACTAAGATAATATGGTTGTGAATATTAAGATGTTAGGAAATTGATATGATAAATTAAGGGAAATAGATGTTGATCTAAGATTTCAGAGTTTCAAGGTTACATGAGGGTCAGGGCTTAGATAGAGAATGGATATAAAATAGGTACAACATGATAAATATGGGATAATAGGCGGTCGGAAAATTGTTTCTCTTTTGGTTTGGATAATGGCGGAAAAAAGAGGAGTCAACAAAGAGGTTGTTATATGGTCAGAGGGTGAGATGAGAGGTGGGGGAAAGGGAGGGAGGGAAGTTAAAGTTCATGAGCCCACTGCTATTGTACTAATTAATTTATTACTGACTGAGATGACTGACTGGCAGTCCATACCTGAGAGGGAGAAGCTTCACACGTCCTCGCAGAAGAAACCATTTTGGAATTAAAAATGGTTAGATTAATAACATGGAATAGAAAAGGGTTGTGCTCACCACATAAAAGGATGATGATACTTCGTCACCTGAAAAGATTGAAAGCAGATTTAGCCTTGCTTCAGGAGACACACTTGGGTAAAGAAGACTTTTTTAGAATGAAGAAATTATGGGTGGGAGAAGTTTATGGTTCTAGCTTGGTAGACAGAAAAGCAGGAGTCCTAATACTTATACATAAAGCATTGGCACACAGAGTTTCATCCGTAGAAATGGACCAGAAGGGTAGGTTAATCCGTTTGAAATTAGAGATAAATAATGAAAGTATTACCCTGTACAATATATATGCCCCAAACATAAATCAAAAGAAATTTTTTATGTCCTTACAGAACAAAATAGTGGCTGATAGTGGTAACAACATAATCATAGGAGGAGATTGTAATGAGGTGCATAAGGAGGAAGAGGACAGAAAAGAGAGCTTAATAAGATTAAATCTAGGAGAAGGGAAGAGATATATGGGGAAAAAAGGTTATTTGGAAGATATGATATCGAATTGGCAGCTGAAAGATGCGTGGAGAACGTCACACCCTATGGATCGGGAATTTTCACATTACTCATGCACACAAGACATGGTCGAGAATAGGCATGTTCTTTGTGTCAGATAAGATACTACACAAAATGTGTAATGTCAATATTGAGGACATGGTGATATCTGATCATAGTCCTATATCACTAGACTTAGCTGACGCACATCAGAAAGGGACGGACTATTTATGGCGATTTCCAGGAAACATGACAAAAAAGAGCAAGATTTTGTGAAATGGATGGGGGAATGGTGGACAGAGTTTGCAATGTATAATGAGGAGCACAAATCTAACCCTAGACTATATTGGGAAATAGCGAAGGTGGTGATAAGGGGAAACATCATGGCTTACACGCAGAGAATAAAACAAATAAAAGAGCAGTACTTAGCAGCAAGCAGCGAAGTTTTGAGCACCTATACAAAATATAAGAACTCACTACTGGATGAGGATAAAGATAATTGGATGCGGACCAAAAAAATTTTGAAGAATGTGCGGAAAAAAGAGAGCAATTATATAGAAATCACTAGGAGGTAGAATTAAATAGGTATGGTGACAAAGCAGGGAGAATACTGGCTAATTTGGCTAGGGGAAGATATGTGGGTACATCTATAATGGCAATTAGAGATAAAAAAAGGACAACGACTGACTAATCCCAAAGATATAAACAGAGTGCTGGGCAAATTCTATGGTAGATAAGATAGAAAATGTCTGCGCTGGATAAACCACACGGATTAGGGAACAACACAAAATTTTAAAGATAAGTGGCAGATAAATATGGAAGTCTCAATAGACAAATATATCCAATGAAAAACGAAATATTCATCAAACTGACATATTCTGAAAAAAAAAAAAAAAATCATGATCCCAGAGATCAAACTAATTGAGACAATATAGCAACACCATACAAAAGGATTTAAAAATCAAACATGTAAAATAGGCATAAAAAAATGGAGACACTACAAGGGAATATACACTCACTGGCCACTTTATTAGGTACACCATGCTAGTAACGGGTTGGACCCCCTTTTGCCTTCAGAACTGCCTCAATTCTTCGTGGCAGAGATTCAACAAGGTGCTGGAAGCATTCCTCAGAGATTTTGGACCATATTGACATGATGGCATCACACAGTTGGCGCAGATTTGTCGGCTGCACATCCCTGATGCGAATCTCCCGTTCCACCACATCCCAAAGATGCTCTATTGGATTGAGATCTGGTGACTGAGGAGGCCATTTGAGTACAGTGAACTCATTGTCATGTTCAAGAAACCAATCTGAGATGAATCAAGCTTTATGACATGGCGCATTATCCTGCTGAAAGTAGCCATCAGATGCCTGTTCTTAGCTGAGAGGAGTGGTACCCAGTGTGGTCTTCTGCTGCTGTAGCCCATCTGCCTCAAAGTTCGACGCACTGTGCGTTCAGAGATGCTCTTCTGCCTACCTTGGTTGTAACGGGTGGCAATTTGAGTCACTGTTGCCTTTCTATCAGCTCGAACCAGTATGCCCATTCTCCTCTGACCTCTGGCATCAACAAGGCATTTCCGGCCACAGAACTGCCACTCACTGTTTTTTTTTTCTTTTTCGGACCATTCTCTGTAAACCCTAGAGATGGTTGTGCGTGAAAATCCCAGTAGATCAGCAGTTTCTGAAATACTCAGACCAGCCCTTCTGGCACCAACAATCATGCCACGTTCAAAGGCACTCAAATCACCTTTCTTCCCCATACTGATGCTCGGTTTGAACTGCAGGAGATTGTCTTGACCATGTCTACATGCCTAAATGCACTGAGTTGCCGCCATGTGATTGGCTGATTAGAAATTAAGTCTTAACACACAGTTGGACAGGTGTACCTAATAAAGTGGCCAGTGAGTGTATATATATATATATATATATATATATATATATATATATATATACACACCTTAGGTGCATTCAAAAAAATGTGCAAGGCCACATAAAGGAGCCCAGAATGTAGCGATTATATAGGAGCTAGTGAGGTTGAAGCTCCGTCGCTGCAGTGGTAATCAAATGCTATGTTATGCAATTGCAGGGTTCAAAAACAGGATAAAGTACGTTTCAAGCACTGAGTCCAGCAATAACTGCTGAGAGAACTGTCCCGGCCGGTGACAGTCTCTTAATTACTCACTGTACGCTGCTCCCTCGGTGCGCCGGCGTTCTTCGCAGCACGATGCTGCCGGCTGCAGTGGAGTTGCAGGACCTTGGTGACGTCAGAAGGTTACGTGGCTGAGACCAGCGCGTAATACACACCAAATCCTTCCAACCGGTTACGGAAGTGCACGGCTTCCTTCATCAGGGGGAAGGTGAATATTTCGTTTTTCATTGGATATATTTGTCTATTGAGACTTCCAGATTTATCTGCCACTTATCTTTATAATTTTTGTGTTGTTCCCTAATCCGTGTGGTTTATCCAGCGCAGACATTTTCTATCTTATCTGCATCATAATCAAATGACCTAGTGGTGTGTTGTTTTGTCTTGCAGCGGATATTCCTCTCATAGTATTAGCGCCCCCAATATATTTATAAATTCTATGCTAGGTTATACAAGGATGAGGATCATCAAGATGTAGCGGGGGAGACCTGGCTTGGTAGAGTTGATATCCCTAAACTGACGGAGGAGGAATTACAGGATTTAAATGGTTGTATCACAGAGGAAGAAATTAGTATGGCAATAAAAGGACTGGGGGCCAATAAGGCTCCAGGGCCTGATGGTTCATTTTATAAGGCGCTGAGTGAGAAAATAGTTCCCACGCTTAAAGATTTTTATAATCACATTTTGCAAGGGGAAGCTATGTCACAAGGGATGAATACGGCCTACATAAAGCTTCTCCCGAAGGGAGGGAAGGATTTGGAAGACCCTTCGGGATACAGACTGATATCATTAATAAATCAAGATGTTAAACTTCTCTCAAAAATAATGGCAGACAGGCTGGCTAGGATACTGCCTAGATTGATATCAAAGCAACAATCAGGTTTTGTGACGGGAAGATCAGCCGTTACTAATATAAGGAAAGCCATGTTATTGCTAGACAAGATTAGAGGGAAGCATCTGGATAAGGGAGAGGATCCAGCTATGGTCACACTGGACACGGAAAAAGCGTTCGATAATGTGAGGTGGCCATGGCTGGGTCAAGTGTTGGATAAATTAAATCAGGTAGGTCCGTTTAGACAATTTTTGGCGGTACTATATCAGAATCCCAAAGCAAGGGTATACACGCCGGGGTTTCTCTCAGATTCCTTCGAGCTGAAAAAGGGAACGAGGCAGGGGTGCCCGCTGTCCCCCTTACTGTTTAATTTGGCGATAGAACCTATGTCGAGATATTTAAGTGATTGCAGTTCCTACAAAGGGATAAAGGTGGGAAATGAGACAGTCAAAAATGCCCTATTTGCAGACGACATAATTCTTTTCATGAACAACCCAGAGGAAGATCTCCCTATGTTGCTGCTTGAAATTGAAAAGTTTGGACAATTCTCGGGCTTTCGTTTAAATAAGTCTAAATGTGAGATTCTGTTCATGAGGAGTGAGGTAAAATGTGGCCAGGAGAGTAATATAATGGGTAGCCCGAAAGCGACAACATCTATAAAGTACTTAGGAATTTATTTGGGGAGAACGCCAAAACAGATTAATGATCTCAATTATAAGCCTATCATAGACAAAATAGAGAAGGCGTTGGAGAGGTGGGGAAATCTACCCCTCTCGCTGCTGGGTCGCTGCCACCTAATCAAGTTGACAAGCTTTGCGAGATTACTGTACCCAATGCAAACTATCCCAATGTTAATTTGTCACGCAGATGTTCTCAGATTAAACAGGGCCTTTTCTAAATTCATTTGGAGGGGTAAAAGAGTGAGATTGGCTATAAGAACTCTAATGCACACAAAGGAGGGAGAGGGAGTGGGATTGCCAAATATTAGGGGATATAATTTATTGTGTTTAATGAGGAATGTAATAGACTGGATTAAAAAAACGGGGCAATATACGGACTACAAATTGGAAACGGAATTTTGTGGTTTGTGGGACCTGACGGCGCTGCTACATACGCCGCTGTCACACATACTGCCAAACATTAAATATTCGGTAATATGTAAAGATACCATTGCCACAATGGAAGGCAGTAAGAAAAAAACTAAAAATGTCGTGGAGAGTGTCATAACACCTGAATCCTTGGGCATTTCCTGCCTTTAGATTAGGAAGAGAAAATAAATTATACACAGAGTGGTTGGGGAAAGATATACAGACATTAGGGGACTTACTACATCTACAAGAAGGCCACTGGTTGACGGGATTGGAGGTGATAGACAAATCTGAGCTGCCGAGATTTCATTTGATGTTATATAGTCAATTAAAGCATTATGTATTAGACCTCCTTCAGGATGTGAGGAAGGAAATCGATTCAGAAATATGGGAGGACTTGGTTACCAAAGACATTGGAGAAATATCACCTCAATATATGGGATGCTGAGGGACATATTACGCCCTTCAGGGAAGGGCAAAATATTTCACAAATGGGAAAAACATATACATGATGAAGAACTTGAGCATAAGTTTCTGCGGGGCTGGGAATTGGTAAGAAAGCATGTCATTAATGAACAATGGAGAGATAGTTAGTTCAGAATAATGCATAAAACAATATGTGGCTTCAATATACCTCCGACTCCGCGGAATCCTGAAAGGCAGACAAGTTGCCCAAAATATACAATGCCCAAAACAGACACAGAACGTGGACTGTGGTCATGTCCTAGGACACAAGAACTCTGGTTAAAAGTCCAGGATATGTATCTGAAGATATGTGGGATATGGATAGAAGTAGATCCATTGTGTTGGTTGTTTCACTTTACGACGGGTAAAACAAGGGGGGGGACGGCTACATGACTTGTTTCACACCATATGCAATGGTGACAAAACGTCTAATTCTGCAACACTGGCTAGCTAAAACACTCCCAGGGATAAAAGAGATCAAGGAAGGTTTAACATTGGTCTTATTTTTGGAAAAAAAGAGAAACAGAAAGATATAAAGATAAAATGAAGAAAACATTTTTAAAAAATGGAGAGTGTTTATAGAAACGTCACTGACCACCAGAGAAATTCAAGACTTAATGAGTGCCTTTGTGGATTCAGATTGGTATCAGAGGATTTGAGTGGTAATCTGGGTAAACTGAAATGTGTTATATGAGCTATATGGAGGATAAGGTGGAGCTGGAGATAAGGTGTCTGATTTCAGTCAATGTAATCTATGAAAATGTGGACGTAAGGGGGTTTGATAATTTTTGCTTCTATTCAGGCTTAGGTGATAAGCATGTTTAAATATGTTCTTTGTAACAATTCAATGCAACGTTTATAACTTGCAATATGCAACTTCATTACAAAATCAATAAAAATGATGTTTAAAAAAAAAAACATTTAACCTACTGATGTCTCAATTAATTTTACTTTTATTGGTATCTAATTTTATTTTTGAAATTTACCTGTAGCTGCTGCATTTTCCACCCTAGGCTTATACACGAGTCAATACGTTTTCCCAGTTTTTTGTGGCAAAATTAAGGGGGTCGGCTTATACACGGGTCGGCTTACACACGAGTATATACGGTAATTTACTGAGATAATGACTTTTGGGTTTTCATTGGCTGTAAGCCATAATCATCAACATTAATAGAAATAAAAACTTGAAATAGATCACTCTTTGTAATGACTATATATAATGAGTCTCACTTTTTGTATTCAAGAACTGAAATAAATTAGCTTTTTGATGATATTCTAATTTTGTGAGAAGCAATTGTATATTCATGTTGTCTCCATGTGCGATTCATAGCTCCATTTTTATACATTTAACAAGGGTTTATTTTTTTCTTTCCTTTTTACTATCTTTTCACATGGTAAATTGCTATCATAGGTCATTTTTGAATGGTACTTATTACCTCATTCTAATGTCTGTATGTAAATAGGTATGATTTACCTGGCTGCTTGCATACATACATTTTGATTTCTTGTTGTAGGTTTAATTATTTTGGACTTTTAATAGGTTTTCAATAAAATTTGCCATCCTTTATTCATTGGATCCTTTTTTCTCCAGTATTTTTCGGTGGATTTATATACTGTACTATGTGTGTCAAATCTGTGTGGCCAAGTTCTGTTAAATGAGACAGCATTGCAGAGACCTGAGCATGTAGTCTTCCGGCAAGGGCCCTGAGCGTGGAGCCCTCCCGGCAGAGGCCATGGTCATGGAGCCTGCCCGGCAGAGGCCCTGAACGTGGTGCCCTCTCTGCAGAGACCTTAAGCATGTGATGCTCTCTCGGCAGAGGCTCTGAGCTTGGATCCTGCCCAACAGAGGCTCTGAGCATGGACCCCGCCTTGCAGGGGCCCTGAGTGTGAGAGCCCCCTCTCAGCAGAGGCCCTGAGTGTGAAGTCCACCCGGAAGACACACTGTGCATAGAGTCTGTGCGGCTGCAGTCTGTACTGTTTACTTACTTTGGATGCCTGAAGGTCATCAGTCGTTTCTGAAAAGTTCCCATCATGCTCCAGGCAATAACATATCCATCCGTACTCCCCGATACCAAGTGCCACTGATCTAACGCCAGGCATTTTATAGCTCCGTGGTGGCCAGGTAATGTCTAATCAATCAAAAAGTGGAAAACATCAGGAAATTTAGGACAAACACTGTTGTGGAGGAATAGAACCCTTCAGGCCGTTCTGTATAGGATTTTCTGGCCTTATGTGTTTCTGTATAAGACAAGCTCTCCAGTTATCTGATCCCTTGCCATTTTCAAGATCTCTGACAGCAAGCAAGCAGAAAACCTCAATATATTTTTTACTAAAATATGTGAAGCTCCATCTTTACATAATGCCCTGCATATTATTCTTTTTTTTAAACCAGTTATTTTTATTTAGGTTTCAAAAGATTTTAAACAATAAACAGTGGATATCAATATACATGTAACAATTCACATATCTTGTAGTAATACAATCAAAGCCATCCCCCCCTCCCCCCTCCCCCAATACTCCTTATGCCGGGTATTCTTGAGAGTCTTAGCAATCATATCACCGCCATCCAGCTGCATATTATTCTTACCCACCTTGATTAATTCGGCAGACTCTGTGTGCCAGACTTTAACAAGACCCTTCTCACAGCCGCTCACCACCAACCGGTCCCTGATTTTTACAGCCAGAACAGCGTCCTTGTGCTTAAACGTGCGCAGACATTTCCCGGTAGTGATATCCCATACTATAGGGAGGAGATGCCACAGTCATTAGGATTGGAGAATGATCTCTTTTTTTTTTTTTTTTTTTGGAGGACGAGGAGTTCCTACCAACCATCGGTTGTATGATTGGGTTCCCTCATACAGAAAGATGTTTACGGCCAGGATCACACATACGAGGAACTCGGACGACTCTCGCATGTTAATACCCGGCACTGCCGCCGGCACTCGGATTGGAGCGTGCGGCTGCATAGCATATATAGATAAACAGTTGTCTGAAAAAGTGTCTTCCCCCTTCCTGTTTTCCTATTCTCTTGCATGTTTGTCACACTTAAAGTGAACCCATCAGCAGGATTGTGCACAGTAACCTACAGTCAGTGTTAGATTGGCGTCGTTATACTGATTAAAATGTTACCTTGGTCGATTAAATCCGTCTTGTGGTTGTTATTCAATCTTTATTTTTATTTACAGATATGCTTGTTCCCCAAGGCGGCCTGTGAGGTGTATTCATGTGGTGCTCTGATTAGGTATTCATAATGCAGACTTCTGACAGGTTACTGATCCCTCACTGACCTTCCCCCTAGTTTGCATAATGAATATATGTACATACTGAAAAAAAACAAAACCGTTTTGCAGGCAGGCGCCAGCCGTGGTACCTGAGCTCCAGCATAATCGCATGTTTACTGTGTTAAAAATAAATGTGCTTGAGGTTATTCTGAAAGTATTAAAAAAAAAAAATCAATTTTAAAATGGCGCCCGCCACGCCTGCGCAGCAGCAGCTATCAGTGTATGTAGAGGAGATCTGATAGCTGCTATTGCGCAGGTGCCGGAGGCGCCATCCGCTAGAGAAGAAAAATGTCCCCGTTCAAGATGGCGCTGCCTGCGCAATAGCAGCTATCTGATCACCTCTATGTACACCAATAGCTGCTACTGTGCAGGTGCAACCGGCACCATTTTCAAATGGATTTTTTAACATTTTATACTGTCTGGATAAACTCAAACACATTTATTATTAACACAGTAAACATGTGATCATTCTGCAGCTCAGGTGCCATGACTGGCACCAGCCTGCAGAAGGGGTTTTTTTCAGTATGTACATATATTCATTATGTAAACTAGGGGACAGGTCAGTGAGGGATCAGTGACCTGTCAGCAGTCTGCATTATGAATACCTAATCGGAGCACCACATTAAGACCCCCCCCCCACAGGCTGCCCCGGAGCACGAGCACATCATTAACTCAAAACTGAAAATAAAGATTAAACATCAAAAACAAGACGGATTTCATCAACCAAGGTATCATTTTAATCAGTATAAGGGTGCCGACCTGACACTGCCTGTAGGTTACTGTGCACAATCCTGCTGACAGGTTCCCTTTAAATGTTTCAGATCAGTAAACAAATATAAAGATTAGACAAAGAGCAAAAGTAAACACAAAATGCAGTTTTAAAATTAAGGTCTTTGTTATTAACCCCTTAATGACCAGGCTAATTTTTAAAAATCTGACCAGTGTCGCTTTATGTGGTAATAAATCTTGAACGCTTCAACAAATTCCATTGATTTTGAGATTGTTTTTGTGATACATCATATTTTATGATAATAAATTTAGGTGGATATGTTTTGCGTTTATTTATCAAAATATCAGAAATATTAAGAAAATTTTTTAAAAATTGCAATTTTAAAACTTTGATTATTCCTTTACCCCCAAGGGTGGTTTGCATGTTCATGACCGGGCCATTTTTTACAATGCTGACCACTGTCCCTTTATGAGGTAATAACTCTGAAACGCTTCCATGGATCCCACTGATGCTGACATTTTCTCGTGACATATGGTACTTCATGTTAGTGGTAAAATTTCATTCATGTAACTTGCATTTATTTGTGAAAAAACGGAAATTTGGCAAAAATTTTCGCAATTTTCCAACTTTGAATTTTTATGCCCCTAAATTACAGAGATATGGCACACAAAAAACTTAATAAGTAACATTTTCCACATGTTTACTTTACATCAGCACAATTTTGGACCCAAAATTTTTTTTAGTTAGGAAGTTAAAAGGGTTAAAAGTTGACCAGCGATTTCTCATTTTTGCAAAACCATTTTATTTTTATGGACCACATCACATTTGAAGTCACTTTGAGGGGTCTATATGATAGAAAATACCCAAAAGTGACACCATTCTAAAAACTGCACCCCTCAAGGTGCTCAAAACCACATTCAAAAAGTTAATTAACCCTTCAGGTGTTAACAGGAATTTTTTGAATGTTTAAAAAAATGAACATTTAACTTTTTTTCACAAAAAAATTACTTCAGGTCCAATTTTTTTTATTTTACCAAGGGTAACAGGAGAAATTGGACTGCAAAAGTTATTGTGCAATTTGTCCTGAGTACGCTGACACCTGATATGTGGGGGGAACCACTGTTTCGGCGCATGGCAGAGCTCAGAAGGGAAGGAGCGCCATTTGACTTTTTCAATGCAAAATTGGTTGGAATTCAGATCGGACACCTTGTCACGTTTGGAGAGCCCCTGATGTACCTAAACAGTGGAAACTCCCGACAAGTGACCCCATTTTGGAAACTAGACCCCCCAAGGAACTTATCTAGATATGTGGTGAGAACTTTGAACCCACAAGGGCTTCACAGAAGTTTATAACGTACAGCCGTACAATTAAAACATATTTTTTCCACAAAAATTATCTTTTCACCCCAAATTTTTATTTTCCCAAGGGTAACAGGACCCTAAAAGTTATTGTGCAATTTGTCCTGAGTATGCTGATACCCCATATGTGGGTTTAAACGACTATTTGGGCGCATGGCAGAGCTCGGAAGGGAAGCAGCGCCATTTCACTTTTTTGGCTGGAATTGAGATCGGACACCATGTCGCATTTGGAAAGCCCCTGATGTGCCAAAACAGTGGAAACCCCCCACAAATGACCCCATTTTGGAAACTAGCCCCCCAAGGAACTTATCTAGATATGGGGTGAGAACTTTAAACCCACAAGGGCTTCACAGAAGTTTATAACGTACAGCCGTACAATTAAAAAATCATATTTTTCCCACAAATTTATCTTTTCACCCCCAATTTTTATTTTCCCAAGGGTAACAGAACCCCAAAAGTTATTGTGCAATTTGTCCTGAGTACGCTGATACCCCATATGTGGGGGTAAACCACTGTATGGGCACACGTCGGGTCTTGGAAGCGAAGTAGTGACGTTTTGGAATGCAGACTTTGATGGAATGTTCTGCGGGTGTCATGTCGCGTTTGGAGAGCCTCTGATGTGCCTAAACTGTTAAAACTCCCCACAAGTGACCCCATTTTGGAAACTAGACCCCCCACGGAACTTATCTAGATGTGTGGTGAGCACTTTGAACCCCTAAGTGCTTCACAGAAGTTTATAATGCCCGGGCGTGAAAATAAAAAATATATTTTTTTCCACAAAAATGATATTTTTGCCCCCAATTTTTTATTTTCCTAAGGGTAACAGGAGAAATTGGACCCCAAAAGTTGTTTTGCAATTTGTCCTGAGTAGGCTGATAGCCCATATGTGGGGGTAAAACACTGTTTGCACGCATGGCAGAGCTTGGAAGGGAAGGAGCACCATTTGACTTATTCAACGCAGAAGTGACTGGAATTGAGATCAGTCGCCATGTTGCGTTTGGAGAGCACCTGATGTGCCCAAACAGTGGAAACCCTCCAATTCTAACTCCAACCCTAACCCCAACACACCCCTAACCCTAATCTCAGCCCTAACCCTAATGGGAAAATGGAAATAAATACATTTTTTTAATTTTATTATTTTTCCCGTAACTAAGGCGGTGATAACGGGGGGTTTGATTTATGGCGGGTTTTTATGTTTGGCGGCTGTCATACGCTAAAATACGCTTTTTATTGTAAAAATAGTTTTTGCATCACCACATTTTAAGAGCTATAATTTTTCCATATTTTGACCCACCAAGTCATATGAGGTCTTATTTTTGCTGGACGAGTTGATGTTTTTATTGGTACCATTTTCGGGCACGTGACATTTTTTGATCGCTTTTTCTGATTTTTTGGATGCAGAATGAACAAAAACCAGCATTTCAAGAACTTCTTTTGGGGGATGCGTTTACACCGTTCCGGGTGCGGTAAAATGATAAGGCAGTTTTATTCTTTGGGTCAGTACGATTACAGAGATACCTCATTTATGTTTTTTTATGTTTTGTCGGTTTTATGCAATGAAAACAATTTTATATAAAAAATAATTATTTTTGCATCACTTTATTCTGCGAGCTATAACTTTTTAATTTTTTCGCTGATGATGCTGTGTGGCGGCTCCTTTTTTGCGGGACAAGATGACGTTTTCAGCGGTACCATGGCCATTTATATCCGTCTTTTTGATCGCGCATTATTGCACTTTTCTGCGGTATGATAAAGCATTATTTTTTGCTTTGTTTTTTATTTTTATTTTTTAAGGGGTTCGCTAAAGGGGTTAACTAATGGAACAGTTTTATAGGGCGGGTCGTTGCGGACGCAGCGATACTAAATATGTGTACTTTTATTGTTTGGGGTTTTTTTATTTCCAAAAAATGAATTTATTAGGGAATATTTTTTTTTTTATTTATTTAGCGATTTTTTTTTATAAATTATTGTTACACTTTTTTTTTTTTTTTAACTTTATTATACTGTGCCAGGGGGGACATCACTGTCATGTGTGAGATCGCTGATCTGACACATCACAGATCGCTGTGACAGATCAGCGATCCAACACAGGCACTGCAGAAGGCTTCCTCATGCCTGCGCTTTGCAGGTACTGAGGAAGCCGGCTCCCTGCAGGCCCCCGAAGGTCCCCGCCGCCATATTGGATCCGGGGACCCGCAGGGAAGGAGGACTCAGGGAAGCACGGAGGGAGCCCCCTCCCTCCGTGACTGCCCCTGACACATAGTGCCGGGTGTCAGCTGTGATAATCAGCTCACACCCGGCCGCGATCAGTGGCACTCACCCAGCGAGCGCCGCTGATTGTTATGACGTACTATCCCGTCCATGGGCATAGGGGCCTGGGTCCCATGGACAGGATAGTACGTTAGATGTCAGAAAGGGGTTAATCCAGACACACAAGGGAGTAAAATAGCCAGCAGCCACAATTATAAATAAATAAAGGAACCAAGTGGTGTTTATTGGTAGCTGACTAAATGGACACGAAAGTGTTAAACACTAGGACAGTCGAAAATATACAAAAAGCACAACACAGAGAAAGACACACATCGACCCTAAATCCCAGAATTAAAATATAAATTTTATTAGTATAGCAGGAATATAAATAATGAAGGAAAGCATCACTGTATGAATTAAAATTTTGTAATGCTATAAAAGGGGCAGTACTATCCAGATATAGGGGCATACCAATACGACAAGTGGTGCTAAAAATATGCAAATTAGTCAATAATAATAACATATACTGTGCCGTGAATTAAGGATAATAGAAAAACAGCAGCAATGTGAATCACATATAAAGTGCAACATGAAAAAATTATTTTTAGGTAAATAAAGTGCACCGTGAAACAGTTTAAATTAAGTGCAGTGCAAATGCTTGAAAAACCAGTAGGGTCAGTACTCAGATATGCCGCATGGAAAATCAGAATGATACTGAGAGACACCAGAGGGTGTCAATAAGTGAATTACTTGTATACAGACCAGGACTGACAAGAGTGATAACATGAATGGAAAATGTAAGGTAAAGGTTAATTAGTAACTTACAGTGTATACAGCTCCTGGTCTTCTGGATAGGTGCCCTCCCCAAAGCGCGTTTCGGCACGTTGCCTTTGTCAGAACTCGGCGTGGTGACGTTCCGCAGCACCCGTTGTGGTGGATTGGTGTTGGTCAGTTGTGGGCATGGTGGTAGCCGTACGCAGATATGCAGCAGAACTCTGTATGCTAAACTGTAAGCGGTGGTATGGTTGGAAATGCAGATACTGGAATTGTCTGCATATACCGAGCCTACTGCATAGCCTGTACTTATGCAGTGTTGTAGGCCTGCATCACAGACAGCTGGAGTTCCGGCGTAAGGTTTTCCGCCATGCCCTTCTCTGGCAGTAAAGAAATATTTTATCGGTCTCTGGAGCTTAGCTTCCAGGATGTCAAAGCGTCGGTTTATCGCATCACACATGGTTGTGTGATCCCGGCCTACAGGTTCAGTGGCGCATAGTTGCAATACTCACAAAAGTCCTTTTGACCCCTAGCTGGGGCATTATCCTAGACATCCCACATCGTTTTGGCCACCTCATTCCACAGCCGCCGTATCACCACGTTGTCTGAGTGTTGCGAATCGCGGGTGTCCCACAACGGAACCCTCTCCTGGACAGATGTGATGAGGAGGTCGTTATTGACCTCCTCCTCCTGGTCCTGTTGTGGAACCTAGAAATGAAAGAAATACATTAATGTTTGAAAGATAAAACAGTTTTGAAAAAAAAAAAAAAAATACTTACACACCGTGTTGCCACCGACGCTTGGCCCTGAGTTGCTCCTCCTGGTCTTCCTCTCCACTTGAAGACTTCTGTGAATAAAAAAAAAAAAAATTGCCACATGTGTAGACATGACAATGAATACTTACCAACAGTAGAAAATGTACTCACTTCACTCTCGTGTCCACTTGAACTGGAGTCAGATGCCATCCTCCTGTTGGTGATGAATTCTGCAGGAAAGAGACAAAAAAATAAATACAGACAGCAGGGATAATAAACAGACAGACATTCATTAGTTTGTATACTCACATTTCAAAATGTAGTGTCCTTGTCGCCTCTTGCAGATTGCATCACAATAGTCTGTAAAGAAGTGAACTTACAATGCCTACCCCATATTTTTATATATCTTTTTTTGGGGGGTGGCTTTAAACAGGTTCCTGGATTTGTTTATTCAGACAACGCATGCGCACGCAAATGCAGTTGAAGCATATGTGTTCCCATAGACTGTAATGCGTTCTTTTGACGCATTCCATGCGCCAGCATGTGCATGCGTTTTTTGATGGAACTTCGGCGCCAGAAAAATGCAACATGTTGCATTAGCCGCCGCGCCCCGGCGCACACGCCCAGACGGCGCATGCTTTCGAAAACACATACATACGCATGTCCTTGCCCCCCATGTTAAAGATAGGGTGGATTGCGCATGCGCATGAAGGCGCCGCAAACGCAGCGCACAAAGACGCTACTGTGAAACCGGACTTATTTTGTTAGAATTTTAGAAGGTTTAAAAATGTAGCCGTAGTTTTTCATTTTTTTTCAAGGAAATTTACAAAACTATTTTTTTTAAGGACATGTTCAGTTTTGAAGTGACTTTTGGGGGTCCTATATATTGGAAACCCCCAAAAGTGATGCCATTATAAAAACAGCACCCCTCAATGTATTCAAAATTGCTTTCTTGTATTTCATTAACCCTTCAGGTGGTTTTTCAGTACAGGAAAGAAACATTTTATTTTTACCACCTAAATTTTGATAACTTTTGAGCAGGCCACTAAAGCTGGCACCAAAGACCGTTATTTGGCTATGAACTGCGATGGCAAACAAAGAACTCAGGGTGCCACAGGGATTAAAGAGGAAGCATTTAAGGGGCTTAATAACCATAGTAAGTGCCAACACTGATCGTGGCTGATGCAGCAAGTTGTTAGCTATAGTGTACAGCCGGCAGCTACAGAATTATCACCTGTCAGGGGATGCTAGTCTCTTATATCGCAGGTCAGTAAAAAGACGTATTGGTGGTCACTAAGTGGTTAAGGAGAAAATAAATCCAAACCTACAAGGACCTGTGTGAAAAAGTGATTGCCCCCTAAACCTAATAACTGGTTGGGCCACCCTTAGCAGCAACAATTGCAATCAAGTGTTTCCGATAACTGAAAATGAGTCTTTTACAACACTAGAGAAATTTTGATCCACTCATCTTTGCAGATTTGTAATCCAGCCACATTGGAGGGTTCCCGAGCATGAAAGGCATTTTTAAGATCATGCCACAGCATCTCAATCGGATTAAGGTCAGGACTTTGACTAGGCCACGCCAGTCTTAATTTTGTTTTTCTTAAGCCATTCAGAGGTGGACTTGCTGGTTTGTTTTGGATAATTGTCCTGCTGCATAACCTAAGTGCACTTCAGCTTGTGGTCACAAAAAGATGGACGGATTTTCTCCTTCTGGATTTTTTAGTAGACGGCAGAATTCATGGTTCCATTTACTACAGCAAGTCTTCCAGTTCCTGAAGCCGCAAAACAGCCCCAGACCATCACATTACCAACACCATATTTTACTGGTGGTATGATGGTCCTTTTCTGAAATGCGTTACTTCTACACTAGATGTAATGGAACCAATACTTTTCAAAAAGTTCAACTTTTGTCTCGTCAGTCCACTGAGTATTGTTCCAAAAGTCTTTGGGGTCATCAAAATGTTTTCTGGCAAAACTGAGATGAGCTTTTATGTTCTTATTGCTCAGCAGTGGTTTTCGTCTTGGAACTCTGACATGCAGGCCATTTTTGCCTAGACTTTTGTGACCTCTTGGTGAGTCGTCGCTGTGCTCTTGGGGTAATTTTGGTCAATTGGCAACTCCTGGAAAGGTTCACCACTGTTCCATGTTTTCGCCATTTGTGGATAATGGCTCTCACTGTGGTTCCCTGGAGTCCCAAAGCTTTAGAAATGGCTTTATAACCTTTCCCAGATGGATAGATCTCAATTCAGTAGCGTAGCTGGCAGGGGGGCAGGGGGGCAGAGGGTGCAGTCGCCCCGGGCCCCTTGATCTGAGGGGCCCACCCAGAGCTTCTGACACTGTTAACTATGTCAGCGTGCGCAGCTCACTGATGTAGCTAAGCTGCACTGTAGTTGCAGGTAGACTATAGCTTTAGGTTATGTGCCCACGTAGCGATTCTGAAGCAAAATAAACCTGAGCAGAATCGAACACCCTGCTCCCGGGAAAACGCATGCGTTTTTTGACACGCTTTTGTAAGCGTTTGTCAAGCGTTTTTGCATGCGTTTTCCTAAGCGTTTTTGCCAATATAATTGATGGTATGCAGAATCGCGTGCGATTCCGCAAAATTAATGATCATGCTGCGTTTTTAATCGCTAAGCATTTCCGCAGCGGTTAAAAACGCACCATTGGCACAACATGTGCGTTTTTCATTAAAAATCAATTGGATGCTTTTCTTAAGCGTTTCTGCAGCAGAATCGCTAGTCTAAAAGCGCTGCAGAAACGCTTAAAAAACGCTACGTGGGCACACATCCTTAAGCTTCCTCCAGCGAACTGCAGACATTCCCACACTGCTCCCTGTGTGTCTGCAGGAGAGAGGTCACCACACAGCACCAGCTTCTTCACCTGGACAGGAGCAGGACAAGACAGTGCTGTGAGTAAGAACTCGGGGGCCCTGAGGGGTCTGTGCAGTGAGGAGGAGGAAGGACGCTGCGCCCTCCTGAGAATTCCTAGATGGTTTATTTTCTTGTTTCTGAGGCACAGTAGATTTATGGCGGCTACTTGAACTTTTATACAGCTCAGAAGGCGTCTCTGTCAGTGCAAATCAGCTGCCATAAATCTCACTGTGCCTCAGAGCGACTGACATGAGTGGTATCATATATATGGTATATACGGTATATAAATGTAAAAATCTATAGTAGTAAAAAATGAAGGCAGCGGACTATTGGCAAAATTAAAAAATAGTGGTTTAATAGCTCATTGGGGCTCAGCAACGTTTCGGTTCACTGAGAACCTTTTTCCAGGAGAACCAAAACTCTGTTTTTTTTCATTTTGTCTAAATGGTGTGCTTCTTTCATTTTTGCTGCTATATTGAAGATCGGTAAATGCCTGGAATGTTTGGCAGCCGTATATTTCATATATCTCTACATATATGTATATATAGTATATATATATACACACACACACACACACACACACACCCCTGTGACTTGGTCCTGTAGCGGTCCTATCATCTCATATTTTAAATCCAGGGTGGCAAGCATAAAATCCCAATTATGGTATATAACTTTTTACTAAAAAAAATAATTCCCACAAAGTTGAGGATGAATATATATGATAAAGAGCCAAATAGAAGAAAATAAAAACAGCCAGCAGGTGCGTATAGCTGATCACATATAGACCCCTGAGAGTATACTCAGTCTGGACAAGACCCCCCCCAAAGGCAGAAAGGGGAATAAAAGAGAAGACGTACCAGAGTGCACTTTCTTCTTTGCATGAGTAATATTTTACCTCCCTCTCTTCTAATTCCCTCTTTCTTTCTCCCTCTTTGGGGTCTTGTTCAGACAAGAGTATTTCTTTTAGGGTCGCCTGGGTACATTCAGGGAGCTATACCCATATCCTGGACTCTATACGCACCCACTGGCTGTTTATATTTTCTTCTATTTAGTTCTTTGTCATATATATCAGGACTGTGCAGGTTGTAGCTCACAGACAGGGACTGACAGAGACCAGAATCAAGGAATGGGAACTACAGCGGGGGCCATTATACAGTGTTAGAGCTAATTCGGGGGTCATAATCCAGCGGATGAGCTAATGCGGGAGTCAGTATACAGCATGAGAGCTAATGCAAGAGTCATTATACAGTATGGGAGCTAGTTTGGGGCCAGTATAGAGCGTGAGAGCTAATGCAGGGGTCATTATACAGTATGGGAGCTAATGCAGGGGTCATTACACAGCAGATGAGCTAATGCAGGGGCCATTATACAGTATGGGAGCCAATGTGGGGGCCATTATACAGTACAATTTAAAGGCTACTGTGGGGGTCATCATACAGTATGGGGGCCTATATACAGTGTGGGAGCTACTGTGAGGTCACAAGAGACATTCTGCTATGTAAAGGGCACAATGGTGGCATTACTATGTGAGGCAGTTAGTGGATCCCTGCGCTTGTACCACACAGCAGGTGCAGTAATAGGGACATATGGCAGCAGCGGTCAGTATTGGGGTATCAGCTGCAGTAATAGGGACACATACAGCAGCAGTGGCTCAGCATTGGGGTATCAGGTGTAGTAATAGGGACACATATGGCAGCAGCGGCTCAGTATTGGGGTATCAGGTGCAGTAATAGGGACACATACGGCAGCAGCGGCTCAGTATTGGGGTATCAGATGCAGTAAGAGGGACACATACGACAGCAGCAGCTCAGTATTGGGGTATCAGGTGCAGTTATAGGGGCAAATACAGCAGCAGCAGCTCAGCATTGGGGTATCAGGTGTAGTAATAGGGACACATACGGCAGCAGCAGCTCAGTATTGGGGTATCAGGTGTAGTAATAGGGACACATATGGCAGCAGCGACTCAGTATTGGGGTATCAAGTGTAGTAATAGGGACACATACGGCAGCAGCAGCTCAGTATTGGGGTATCAGGTGCAGTAATAAGGACACATACGGCAGCAGCGGCTCAGCATTGGGGTATCAGGTGTAGTAATAGGGACACATACTGCAACAGCGGCTCAGTATTGGGTATCAGGTGCAGTAATAAGGACACATACGGCAGCAGCGGCTCAGCATTGGGGTATCAGGTGTAGTAATAGGGACACATATGGCAGCAGCGGCTCAGCATTGGGGTATCAGGTGTAGTAATAGGGACACATACGGCAGCAGCGGCTCAGCATTGGGGTATCAGGTGTAGTAATAGGGACACATACTGCAGCAGCGGCTCAGTATTGGGTATCAGGTGCAGTAATAAGGACACATACAGCAGCAGCGGCTCAGCATTGGGGTATCAGATGTAGTAATAGGGACACATATGGCAGCAGCGGCTCAGCATTGGGGTATCAGGTGTAGTAATAGGGACACATATGGCAGCAGCGGCTCAGTATTGGGGTATCAGGTACAATAGTAGGGACACATACGGCAGCAGCGGCTCAGTATTGGGGTATCAGATGCAGTAATAGGGACACATACGGCAGCAGCGGCTCAGTATTGGGGGATCAGGTACAATAGTAGGGACACATACGGCAGCAGCGGCTCAGTATTGGGTGAGTAGTTTGTGCAGGTTGGAGATAGATGGGTACTATGCTGGAAATGTGAGAAGTCAAATGTGTCTTTGTTGTATTCTCTGCAGATGAGTCCTGGCTGGAGAAGTAGACATGTCGGTCTGAGTAAGGTGTAAAAGTGAACGATTATCAGAAAGAACGTGGCCTGTAAGTTATCATCTGTAACTGTATAGTAAACTCTTGTATATTCTGCAGGACTGGTATCTACCACTATGAGGTCACCATATGGCGGTAATATCAGTATTGTTTTTTGTATAGAGATTTGTTTCAGTTACAGCGCGGTCATCTGCTGAGGTTCTCCTATACTCACGACTAGAGTGTGCCAACCTGAGTTGTAATCAGGGTTACCGGTTAGGGGCCCACTCAGATTTTTTTCGCCCCCCCCAAGGCTACTTTCACACTAGGGTCGTCTGACGTACGTCGCAATGCTCCGTTTTGGAGAAAAAACGCATCCTGCAAAGTTGCCCGCAGGATGCGTTTTTTTCTCCATAGACTTGCATTAGCGATGCATTGCGACATATGGCCACACGTCGCATCCATCGTGCGACGGATGCGTCGTGTTTTGGCGGCCGCGACGCACAAAAAAACGTTACATGTAACTTTTTTGTGCGTCGTGACCGCCATTTTCGACCGCGCATGCGCGGCCGAAACTCCGCCCCCTCCTCCCTGGACATTACAGTGGGGCAGCGGATGCGTTGAAAAACTGCATCCGCTGCCCCTGTTGTGCAAATCTTTCACAACGTGCGTCGGTACGTCGGCCCAACGCATTGCGACGGGCCCGTACCGACGCAAGTGTGAAAGTAGCCTAAGCTGAACCCCTAGGTACGTCTCTGTGACTCAATTACTTTGTTTCTCATATGTTCCAGACGTTCTTTGGATCGCGGCATGATGTCTAGCTTTTGAGGAAATTTTGGTCTACTTCACTTTACCAGGCATGTCCTATTTAAGTGAGTACTTGGAGAATGGTTGAGTTAGTAATCAGCCCTGAGTGTGGCTAGGGGATTTGAACTCTGCTTCTCAAAGATGTGATAAACCACAGTTACTGTAATTTGTTTTATGGGGGGGGGAGCAATCACTTTTTAACACAGGAACTTGTAGGTTTAGCTTTCTTTTTTCCTTAATAAAGACCTTCATTTAAAAACTGCATTTCATGTTTACTTGTATTACCTTTGTCTAATATTTATTTGTTTGGTGATCTGAAACATTTACGTGTGACAAACGTGCAAAACATAGGAGACCAAGAAGGGGGCAAGCACTTTTTCCCACAACTAATATATATATGGGAGTAACTTGTGACTGCAGGATCGGACCACACAGGTTTTGTTTGTATGTAGTCAGTAGCCATGGACACATAGGTCTACATAGGAGCTGTATACACAACAGTAAAGAAAAAATTGATTTAAGACTGTCTTCAAAATTACTTCAGAACAACAGTGTTTGTAAAGTAGGACATGGCGGTATATTATTAAGCTGTGTTATATGATTGTCCTATGGTCATTTTCTTATTGTACCACTATTTTATTGGTTTCCCAGTTTCCTCCTGACCTTTTACAAGTCCATCTTTTGCTCCAGAAATCAGCAAATCATCTTGAACATCCAGACATGTAATGGTCTTCATGTGTCCATGATAGATCCTGAGGCACAGACCGGTGTGCAGATCCCACTGCCTGCCAGACAGAACAGAGGTCTTCATTATGGATCCCCCTATCTTATGGTAAGATTAGCCTGACGGGAAATTCACAAGCAATGTTCACACTATAGTAGCAAGATGTTACTTTTGTTTTGCAATCATCCTTCATGTACCGACATCAGCATAAACTACAATCCAGGCTGCAGGGTAAAGTATGGTGGGTGTATAAAATGTTCGCATATATGTTTAGCCTAGCCTGTTTAATAGGAAAACTCTTGACATGTATGCCACACGTGTTGCATTACACTGACAGAGGCTATGAGAATGTCTTGTTTGTTGGTATAAGTATTTTTATTGCAAAAAAGCAACTTATACCTTTTTTTTTTTACAATAGCATTGCCACGTATGTTGAGATGGAGGCCATAATCTTAATATCACTGATCATAGCTTTGCTCTGATGGAACCACGATGCAGTGTAAAGCATGGTAGCATATCATTGATCTGAGTTTGATTACACAGGTGGTAGATTTCTTACTAAATAAATAGCAGGGAGCCGTGGTATAGTCATCATAGTGGACAATTCAGAGCGGAACACCCCATTTCCAAACTACAAAACAGAGCCATGTACATGATGCGCCCCTTATCAGCACAGGGATATCATGGCAATTATTAGCTCATCATACCTGATACTAAGATCAAACCCTCCACTGAACACGAGGCCTCTTTCCTCACACAGCCGCACCACACGGATGCTGCCGGCGTGTCCCTGAATAAGGGGTGGGATCTGCGCCATGTCCACCATATCGTACAGCTTAACTTTGCGATCTCTTGAGCCAACGGCAACCAACCGTTTCCCGTCAAAATGGATCACTCTGGACGGGTCACCTCTAAAGGGCAAAAAAAAATTATAAAGTTGAGGGACACTCTTGCGCACCCCCCCAAGTGCAGTGCCAGTCTGATATCTAAGGTGCCACTTACTGTCCTGTAAGTATGAGGACATTGTATGAGCCGCAGAAGAGGTTTCTTTCCTCCAGGGGCACAGCACAAGTCTCTACGTCCGCATAGGCCGCTTCCAAACTTTCTCCAGGCTGCAGAAAAGAAAGTTTAGCATCTCCAGTGTCTTCACAATTGCCTCATTTGATAACAACTGCTTTAATAAAATACTCTGTTCAGTCGGGGACCCGTGCACCTTCCACTATTTATTCTCAGTCTGTGATCCATCGTTAGGCCAGCACACTCCTCTCCTGAAATGCTCTGTGCTGCCGGGAACCCTGCACCTTCCACTGTGTAATCTCAGTCTGTGATCCATCGCTAGGTTAGCACACTCCTGTCCTGAAATACTCTGTACTGCCGGGGACCCTGCACCTTCCACTATGTAATCTCAGTCTGTGATCCATCACTAGGTTAACACACTCCTGTCCTGAAATACTATGTGCTGCTAGAGATCCTGCACCGTCCACCATGTAATTTCAATCTGTGATCCATCACGAGGCCAGAATACTCCTCTCCTGAAATTCTCTGTGCTGCCTGGGACCCTGCACCTTCCATGATTTAATCTCAGTCTGATACAGGAAAGATGTATATCTTTGTACCGTGTTAGCCAGTGGATAGAAAAATATTCAGGATTGAGAGTCCTCAGTAGTTGATACCTTTTAATGGCTAACTGAAAAGATGGTAATACATTGCAAGCTTTCGAGACTACTCAGGTCTCTTCATCAGGCTAGACTAATACAAAATCTGAAGAGTCACATATTTATGCACAATGCAGCCTAGAAAAAATGCAATAGATAAGACAAGTGAGGTGAAGCAGAACTATCAATATGGGAGAGGGAGAAACATAAATATAAACATTGGACCAGTTCATAGATATACTCCTTATCTATGAACTGGTCCAATGTTTATATTTATGTTTCTCCCTCTCCCATATTGATAGTTCTGCTTCACGTCACTTGTCTTATCTATTGCATTTTTTCTAGGCTGTATTGTGCATAAATATGTGACTTCAGATTTTGTATTAGTCTAGCCTGATGAAGAGACCTGAGTAGTCTCGAAAGCTTGCAATGTATTACCATCTTTTCAGTTAGCCATTAAAAGGTATCAACTACTGAGGACTCTCAATCCTGAATATTTTTTTAATCTCAGTCTGTGATCCATCACTAGGTTAGCACACTCCTTTCTTGAAATACTCTGTGCTGCGGTAAACCCCTTCTCTTTCAGCCATCAGCCTGTGACCAGTCCGCCCCCAGCCATTCCCACCTTTGTTTCTTGGTAGTACTTCTCAAGCCTTGGTAAAGCATTGCCATCTTCCCCGACTTTTGGTATTGGTATTGCTTGGATTTTGGCGTATGAAACGCTCACTCCTTTATACGAGGTCCCCTGTCAGAAATACATAGCAAAGGAAAACAATAACAAAAAACATTAGATCTGAACCGAACATTAACTGGAGAGACCCTTCTCCACTTTGACTCTCCCTGTGTCTTTCCTCTTGACAGCAAAAAGTGACAGACAATAATGTTGTCAGACTTTTACTCTGCTCCATGTGACAACTCAGCAGCATATAGTAAAATCCATGGTAGATAATGCCATAAAGCTTCATTCAGGTAGTACAGCGCTGTCTCTACTAGCTGGCCATTGTGGCAAAGGGTCTCTAAAGGGGTAGTGGTGGCAGCGATGCAGGGTGGAGCAAGTCACCTGTATACTCTTATCTTGGACTTGAATCCAGATATTGTGACCTGTTTTTCTCCCTGACTACTGTTCTGGATCATCCCCTGCAAACTTGGCTCTGATACCATGCATTTTCTGACTAACCTTCTGATAGCTGCCTCTTTACCAATCACCAAGCTACACCACCATTACTAAATCTTAGATTACCTGACTTCTCTTCTGACAGCTGTCTCTGTACAAGGTACCAAGCTGTGCTACATTACCACTACTGAACCTTGGATTTCCTGACTACTATCCTGACAACTGCCTTTGTATCTGCTATAGTGCCACTACCGAACCTTGGATTTCATGACTACTATCCTGACAACTGCCTTTGTATCTGCTATAGTGCCACTACCGAACCTTGGATTTCCTGACTACTATCCTGACAACTGCCTTTGTCTGCTACATTCCTGCTACCGATCCTTGGAGATGCTGCTTCTTAACAAGCTCCGCAATTTACCTCCATCGATCCCTAGATAACCTAAATGCTTTTCTGACAACCTTCTCTGTACCACAGCCACGCTCGGCTACATCACCATTACAGATCCCTGCACCGTTTGCCTCTGCTACCTCATTTTCCTGGTGCGCATTATGGACCACTGTTATCCATTGCAGACATATTTTTTAATCTTTGGTTCTGCTTCCAATGGTGTTTCCATTACCGGGCAAACAAGAGGTACCAAAGTCCTGGGACCAGCGGAGTACCTCCATTGAGGATGTTTTTGTGAAATTGTGCCACCTAGTTGGTTCTTATGGGTTTTAATACTAGATCTGACAACCCTATAATTTCCTGTTGTCAAGAGGATAGCAGGTAAGGCCAGTAGTGATGAAGATCAACAGGTTGAACGCTTCTGGATAGAGCTTTCTTTCCTGTACCTGAAGGATCATTGCTTCATTCCTCACAAGGGTCTCAGCTTCCAGGTCCAGGAGAAGGTCCTGTGTCAGGTAGTGCCAGTGATGAGACACGAAGAGACATCTGTAGAGATGCTTATTCTTCAGGTATCCTACAAGGAAAGAAGGAAAGTGACTGTGGACCGAACCTGGGCTGGAAACTACCAAAGTTCTGTTGTACCTAGAATTTTTTTGGAGAGATGCACCGGGAGGCAGCGGATGAAGTCTTTGTATTTCCTTACTCCGGATGTTGACTGGAAGGAAGTAGGCACCACCATAAGAGACGGGTCATCTTGTGTCCGGTCCCGTATTTTACCTGATTTTTTCAGTTTGGATTTTTCCTCATGTGACTCTTGAAACTCTAGAAGAGTGAATATAGAAATATATCAGCTTACTGGTGACAGATTACTGCCCATGAGCCATCAAATGAGTGCTCATTGCCGCGTGTAAACACGCCAATAGTTTATGCAGGTCAATAAATCATCTGGTGGTTTCAGTCAGAGAGAACTTTATAGTCTATGGGGGGTATTACCAGAACAGAAAATTAGCCCCTATGCATAGGATAGAGAATATTCTACTGTTTTCAGGGGGTCTTACTGCTGAAACCCTCAATGATCCCGAGAGCGCGGCTCTGGATTCTAAAAACCTGCCCATCTCGAATGGATAAACTGCTTGCTCAACTCCAGCTCCATTTATTGTATGTGGCACTCCTGGAGAAAGCCAAAAACAGCACTTCGAAGTCCCATATGTCAAGCATGCGCACCTCCGAGCCTTTCAAGACAGGGTTGTAGAACCTTGATTCGTCCCATTGATCAAATAGCTTTAAATTATGGGAATACCACTTTAACCCTTGGGGGGAAAAAAAGGGCGGATTCTGGGAATTTGTTTTATTCTACTGTATGTATTTCCTAATATTTGTTTCTTCTTCCAGAGTATCAATCACCAGGAAAGTGAGAGGCAACAAAGTTATGGGGTCAGCGGAGTACCTCAAAAGGGAGGGAAGAGGGTGTGATAGCGAAATTGTGCAGCCTGGTTGGTTCGTTTGGGCTATTTTCAGGCTAGTAGAAGTAAATATCACCAGGAATAACAGCTAGGATTAACTGTTCTAGTTGGAATTCTCCTTTAAAGGGAATTTGTCAACTGTTTTTTTGCTATGTAATCTGACAGCAGCAACAGACCTTGATTCCAGCGATGTGTCTCTTAGTTTATTGGGCGCAGCAGTTGTGATAGAAGCACAGTTTTCCCTGCTGCAGATCTAGCAGAGCTCTGAATGCTGAACTCTGTATAACCCCACCCACACCACTAATTGGCAGCTTTCTGTGCACACTGTGTATGGACAGAAAGCTGGTAATAATCAGTGGTGGGGCGGGGTTAGACAGGAGGCATGAGACATCAAGTCAGGGGTGTAATGTTCATAGTCGCAGAGGGTGCGAATGGGCCCATGGAGTCAGAGGGCCCGCCAACACCAGCACTTTTATCAAAAAATGTGGGTTAATTGTGATTGAAAAGAGCGCCAGATGGGGAACATTATACCAGGAAGGTGCTCAGGATAGGGAACTTTACTACAGGAAGGGACCCATGATGGGGAACATTATTATAGGAAGGAGCCCAGGGTGGGGGACATTATTACAGGAAGGGCCCAGGATGGGGAACATTACTACAGGAAGGAGCCCAGAGTGGGAGACATTATTACAGGAAGGAGACCAGGATGGGAGGCATTATTACACAAATTGGCCCAGGATAGGGGACTTTACTACAGGAAGGGACTCATGATGGTGGATAATATTACAGGAAGGGGACCAAGATGGGGAATTTTATTACAGGATGGTGGGCATTCTTACAGGAATGGGGACTAGGCTGTTGGATAGTATTATAGGAAGGGGACCAGAATGGGGGACATTTTGAACTAAAAGCCTAGGATGGGTGACTTTGCTAGATTATTACAAGATGAGGACTGGAATGGAGGCCATTATTACAAGGGCACATACAGCTCTGGCAAAAGATTAAGAGACCACTGCACAGTTTTATAAAAATAAGCTTCTCTACATGTCTGACAGCCATTCCATTCCGGTGTCAGTTGAATTCCAACCAGAGTACACCTCATTCTACTTAATATGCTTCTGATTAGGTGATCACCTGAACCAAATCTTATTTAACAAAGGAAAGTGTGAAAAACCCTACTGTGGTGTTCACAATCCTCTTGCAATAGGACAAGCTGGATGGCAAAACAACTGCTAGTAATATCCCAAAACTAATAGGAATGAAAAAATAACTTTTAACCATGCCAAAGGAGTTGAAAAGTCTTGAGTGAGGAAAAGAAGGGCTCAATTCTGGCTTTACTAGCAAAGGGATACAGTGAGCGTCATGTTGCCTCCATCTTTAAAATTTATAAGACAGCAGTCCATTACAACAAGTTCAAGCAGCAGACATTGGGGACAACAAAGTTACAGACGGGCAGAGGGCGAAAACGACTCTCCACTGACCGGGATGACCGTCATCTTATTCGAATGTCACTCAGCAACCGCAGGACGACATCAAGTGACCTACACAAGGAATTGCAAATGGCAGCTGGGGTGACGTACATGAGAAGTACAGTTTGTAACAGGCTCCTAGAGGCAGGGCTCAAGTCATGTAAAGGTAGAAAAAGCCTTTCATCAATGAGAAGCAAAGGAGAGCCTGGCTGAAGTTTGCCAAAGTCCATTAGGATTGGCCCATAGAGGACTGGAGTAAGGTAATCTTCTCTGATGAGTCTAATTTTCAGTTGGATAGTCACAAGCCATCAAACAAAGAAGATCTGCTTACATTTTTGTACCAGGAGTGGCATAAGGTCATCCAAAAGCAGTGTGAAACACTGGTGGAAAGCGTGCCAAGACGCATGAAAGCTGTGATTAAAAATCATGGTTATTCCACAAAATATTGATTTCTGAACTCTTCCTGAGTTAAAACATTAATATTATTGTTTCTAAATGATTATGAACTTGTTTTCTTAGCATTATTTGAGGTCTGCAAGCACTGCATTTTTTTGTTATTTTGACCATTTCTTATTTTCTGAAAGTAAATACAAAATTTAGTGCTTGGAAATTCGGAGACATGTTGTCAGTAGTTTATAGAATAAAAGAGCAATTTACATTTTACCCAAAAATATACCAATAAAGAGAAAAATCAGACAAACTGAAAATTTTGCAGTGGTCTCTTAATTTTTGCCAGTGCTGTACATCTAACCAACACCCTGGTGGGAGGCTCAGTCCAAATTTTGCACTGGGGTCCATTGGAGCTGTGCCACTGCACCTAATCCTGTAGTGATAATCTCCTGCTGATTTTATTGGAAGAGGAAAACACAGCCTAGTAAGTGATAAATCACTGGGATCAGCGTTTCTGCCCCTACATCATGCTGTTCTCATATTGCAAAGCAAAAACCTGCTCACAGTTTCTGTTTAATGCCACCCATAAACAAAATTAGTCACCTGGTAGTCTTTGGTTGCAGTTACTTCTGGATCATCGCCTCCTTCCTCACCAGGGTCTCGGGAAGATTCCCCTTCCAGAGAATCAATCACCGGCATTATTAGACTTTCTGTTATATATATTGACATTTTTCTAAGGTATTTTCACTCTTTTTGGCAGATACAAACACAAGTCAAGTGAAAATCAAGTGAAACCAGGTCTGCATCGGGCAACGGATTAAAGATTTATAAAGCAATTTCCTGAAGCGATGACGGCGATGAAAAGTCATGGGTTATAGGTAGGGAGAAGGATCACTTTTCATTGCTTTTAGATCAAGTTACAAAATGTTTTTTTTTTTTTTGTTAAGCAAATCTAATGGTTTCCTGTCACCTACTATGACCAAGTTCTCACTTTGTATACCCATTAACAAACTTTTTTAATTCTCAGAAAAATATGGTGAAAACACACACTTTGCTAAAGGGGTTGTCTTATTTATTATCTTATATTATTAAATAATGTTTACAGTTTTCTGCTTCCTCCTATATAAGCAATTTCTGTGAAAATGATTGCCTCTACACTGACATGAAAGGCTGATTACCTGCTTCCTGGGCAATGAGTACATGGATTAGGTTGGCAGCACTTTGCAGCAGGTTGGCGCTGCACATCTGTAGCAGAAGCAGGGCGTAATTTGCTTTGGTCCAATAGGATTCATTCCTGAACCATTCCCAAGTTTCCGTTATAAATTGGCGCAACACGTGCTTGCTCAGTGCCCGGTTTGAGCCGCTTGTACTGAAGTCCTGCTCCAGGCTGGGATTGATCCGTGACCGGCTGTAAGTAAAATCCTTGCCCAGAGCTGGTTCCAACACTTTCTCCATATAGACCAGCAAGTCCAAACTCTTGAACCTCGTGATGACCCCAATTAAAAACTTTCTTTGAGCATAGTTCCCGGCCCTTATAAAAACTTCTTTGGTGATGGAGAGCTTGGTGGCCAGTATGCATGTCTCACACACTTGGCAAAGTGGTATTCGTGGTGACTGGTTCTCACAGCGTAAATCAGGGGCATATTGCAGCTTCAGCTCTGATATCTCCATGGTTTTCATATTCCAACAAAGGATCAAAAAGGGTATGATAGTTATAAACACGAAAAAACTTGGCAAGGCATTTGCTATGACAAGGCTAAGAGATGATTGTTGCCCATTTTGCTTAATAAATCAGCGTGCGGAGCGAGCAGGTAATGTCAGATTCAATCTCGGGGCAGCTGCTGTTTGCAGATTTTTCAACCTATTGTTGACGGCTCCAAGGAGACCGCGAATACTATAATTATCCTACAATAGGCACCCTGCCCGAGCAAGTGCTGTAAGTATTGTAGTAGAGCAGCAGCTGATTCATTGTGATGCGTTCCTCTTAGGGTATGTCTCCACGTTCAGGAAATGCTGCGCTTTGGACACAGCAGATACCTGCTCCACCCAAAGCGCTGCCCCCTGTTGTATGCGCGGTGATTCTGCATGTATTCATTGAACACTTGTGAAATCACCGTATCCTATACATAGAACAGTGCTATTTATCTTGTGGAGACTGAGTGTCTCCACAAGATAAATAGACATGCTGCAGTCTAGAAAGACACGCTGCATGTGCATATACGCAGGGATGCCGGAGGCGTTCCTGTACGCATACTGGAGACGGGATTTCATAAAATCCCTTGCACTATGCTGTAGCATAGGTAGGGTAACCGACAGGGGGGTGACCCGCTTCTTGCCGCTGACAGACACGAGACGGAGACAGAATTTGTGTTCAACAGGTCCGCTTTTATTAGCCGTCCTCCTGACGACCACCGCAATACACCACAGCAGCTTCACACTTCTTCAAACACTGGCCCAGGTACCTTCACCCTCTTTTCCTGTAGTCGTGGCGTCCCCCCGTGGTTCTTTTCGCCGTGGCTGCCCTAGGCCTATCTACCACAGCGCTTCACCAATCTGAGTACGTCGTCCGTTTGGTACTCCCAGGCCATCTCCGTCTGTGGCTTCTGTCGTTTGGGACTCCCCCCGTGACCATCTCAACTGTCAGTCCCCTACGGAGCCTCTTCTCCATCCTCTCTCCTCAGCAGAGCCTCCTATCTCTTGCGCTCCCCTCACTGACTGACTTTTCCAGAACCTTCGCTCACCATGACTTGACAGTTTCTTCAACCATTGGCAGTTATTCAGTCCCATCCCAACACTCTACACTGCCCTCTAATGGTCAAACTACAATACTACACTACACCTCTGCCTCTCCACTGCAAACAGGTCCGCCCGTCAATCCACCTTCCCTACACAGTCACAGGCGTTTTACTAAGTACAGCGCTTGCTACATACAAATAAGCAAGGTAATAGAGAATAATGGTGATAGAAGGATAGTTAGATAGGGATAGTGCATACATTATCCTACCAACAACCTTACAAAAGGACCCAGGGCATTCATTTCATGTGGAGGAAATCAATTCCGGCAGCTAAATAGGAAATTGTTCTTTACAGTTAGAGCAGTCAGACTGAGGAATGCCCAACTGCAGGATATACTATATCAGCCTTTAAAAAAGGGGCTAGATGCCTTTGTCATAACAAATGACATTGTAAGTTATAAATAATCTACCGCTGGATAATGTATTTGATTGCAAAATACTGAAGTTGATGGACCTACCTACAGTATGTCTTTTTTTTCCAGCCTATGTAACAATGTATAGAGAGAAAAATATAGATATGATCATTTCTGTCTAGTCAATAGCATAGCTACTGGAGAGTTACAGGCTGGAGAGCTACAGGCACACAGACAGTTGTATTATATAGTAGCGCAGGAGACATATTCTCCCTGCACTACTGCTGTCTGTTCTGTGGCCTACAGAACAGTAGGGTGACGCACACGGTGAGGAGCAACTAGATTACCTCAGCATGCCGGGACTCTGACATCCTGAGCGTGCTCCGATGTGATAACATTACTGCGTTTGCCACTGTCTGCCAGTGGACTTACCAGTATCTTGGGTTAGGTGAGTATATGATTTTTTTAAAATTCTTTTATGGGGACTGTGGGGTAATCAAAGTGTGGGTGTCGCATACCCGCTTCTCAGCACGTGACTTGGGGTTGCGCCTCCAAAGGGTTAATCTACCTCCTCTCACTCAGCCCAGCATTCAACCTATGCTGCAATGGGAGCATAAATCACACCCAACACAGACCACACACCCATTTAATACACACTGCCACCACTCACCGAATACACGGGGGCGAGTTCTGGAAATATTACTACTACTGTCTGCCAATCACCAGGATCACGCACTTTAAGGCTATGGATTCTTTAGAGCATACAAGGTTCAAACTTATTAAAGTTTTAAGCCTTAATAGAAAAGGTACAGTGCTTACAATAAAAGGATATAAAATATGGGAATAAACAGTGACATACAAGTATGCAAAAACAGTGATAAAATAAAAGGGAGAAAACTTACAGAAATATCAAACTTTGCAGTCTTGTATTCTGTCCCTGAGGGAGGGGGAAATATGAAATGGATCACATCAGCCTAGCTGCCCCTCAACTGTGAACAGGTTTCTATGCGTAAAGGCCTAATTTATAGATTTAAACTGGAGATCAGATTTCTAGACCAGCCTCCATGTTGATATTCTAATTCTTGGCTTGTGACTGGATCTTGGCTAATTTACCAATGAATACATGATTTTTCTTTGAACACTATTTGTGTGGCCTTTCTTATAGTAAATAGTGTCAGGCTGCAATTGGCATCTCTCTTCAAAAGAGTCAGAAGGTGTGAAATGTTTCCACTTTGTGTGTTCTCAGGAAATCCCCCCTCAGGTGACTGGAAGACTGTCTTTCTCACACATTGCTCATACATACCTCCAACTCCACATACTGTGTCTGCACACATCCCATCACTCCACTCCCCGTACTCTGGCCATACATTTTTCACAACGATACTCATACTGTATCGCTCCCCATACTGTATCGCTCCCCATACTGTCTGCACCTATCCCCACTCACCATACTTTGCACTAATCCCCCATACTGTTTCCTCTTACAAGCCCCCATTCCCCAGCACTGTTCCTCATACATACCCCCTTTGCCCCATACTGTTTCCTCATACATTCCCCCTTTCCCCTGTACTTTTTCCTTCCCCACTCCAAATCTCCTCTGTCTCCAAACAAAATAAATCCCCCATCCCCACTTCAATTATACCCACACAAATTAAACACTCCCATCCCCACTCCAAATTCTCCCTGTCCCCACACACAATAAATCTCCCCATCCCCAATCCAAATCTCCCCACACACATTAAACACTCCCATCCCTACTCCAAATCTCCTCTATCCCCACACACAATAAATCCCCCCATCCCCACTTCTAACCTTCCCACACACATTAAACACTCCCATCCCCACTCCAAATCTCCCCTGTCCCCACACAGTAAAGCCCTCCCATCCCCACTCCAATTCTACCCACACGCATTAAACACTCCAATCCTCACTCAAAATCTCCCCTGTCCCCACACATAATAAATCCCCCCATTCCCACACCAAACCTCCCCACACACATTAAACACTCCCATCACCACTCCAAATCTCCTCTGTCCCCACAGACAATCTCCCCATCCCCACTCCAATTCTACCCACACACATTAAACACTCCCATCCCTACTCCAATTTTTCCCTATCCCTACACACAATAAATCCCCCCATCCCCACTCCAAATCTCTTCTGTCCCCACACACAATAAATCCCCACATCCCCACTCCTAATCTCCCCACACACATTAAACACTCCTATCCCCACTCCAAATCTCGCCTGTCACCACACAATAAAGCCCCCCATCCCCACTCCAATTCTGCCCACACACAATAAACACTCCCATCCCCACTCAAAATCTCCCCTGTCCCCACACACAATAAAGCCCCCCAACCCCACTCCAAATCCCGCCCCCCTGCACTTAATCTTTGGTGTCTTCAGCTACACTTCTGCACTTACCACCAATGAGCGCCTCTACAGCACCGGCGAGTGATGTCAGCAGCGTGATCACATGACCTCATTACGTTGCTGGTGTCGCTCTGACCCGGCGGGCAGAGCTTCAATTGTACTCGCATCTCTGGGCGGGGCACGTATTGTGTTGGTTGGAAAAAAAAATGGTGCGCTGAGGTTCTGTGTGGACTTCTGACAGCTGAACACTTGCACTGTGCGGGATTACTATCCCTTACCCAGTATCGAAGAATACCTGTCCGCTTTGGGATAGGCCAATACTTCTCCTCCCTTGAACTAGCCAGCGGCTACTGGCAAGTCCCGGTGGCCATTGATGGTCACCTGAAGATGGCCTTCGTCCTCCTCATGGGCCGAATTTGAATTTAACCGGATGCCTTTCGGGCTGATAATTGCATCGGTAAGATTGTATTTAATAAAATAACTTTGCCATTATCGCAGCACTGCTTAACTAGTTGCTACGAGGAGCTGCAGGGGAAACCAAGTGGCAGCCAAACCAGTGGGCTCCTAGGCAAGAGGAAGCTTTCCAGGCATTGAATATGGCATTGACAGATGCTCTTATCTTAGCTTACACTGATTTCTCTCAGCCCTTTAAGCGGTACACTGACGGAAGCTTGTATGGACTGGGAGCAGAAGGAAGGAAGAGAAAGGGTGATTACTTATGCCAGATGGTCGCTGAGGGAGACTGAGAAGAATCCAGGCAAATATTGTTTGTTTAAGCTAGAGTTGCTGGTGCTGATGTTGCTATGGACAGACAAACTTGCAGAGTACTTGTCGGGGTCAGAAATACACATACGGACGGATAACAATTCCCTGGCTCACCTGGAAAATGCAAAGCTAGGCACACTGAAACAGAGATGTATCGCAAGAATGTCCAAATACTGTCCCGAGTGATTCAAGCAGGCCCAAAGAGAGATGTGGATGAAGACATCAAAGGTGGCGATATTCCAGACTTCAAACAGTTTGCTGCAGTTGTAATAACCTCCCAAGCATCTAGAGAAGAGTCCAGACCCACCCAGATTCTGGGTCATTCCAAAGATTAGTGGATATCCCTGCAGCAGTCAGATCCTGAACTAGTAAAGATGAGAAAGTGGGTCGCCCTAGGACAAAGACCCGACCAGGAGGCTATGACAACTTTATCTGTTATGATTCGGTCACCGAGGAGGATTACCGGGGAATTACCGTAGTTAAGCAACCAGGAAACCATAAAGGTTGGCAACTTAGTGGATTGCAGACCCCTAAACCTAACAACACAACTAGAATTAGCCGTGGGACGTGCCTACGATGCCCTAGACGCCTCGGCACAGCCAGAGAGTTAACTAAGCCTAAAGCAAGAAAGGGGAAAGCTAAACTGCCCCGGAGTAGAACTCCAAAGGAATAGATAGCCCCCAAACATATATTGTCGTTGAGACAAGATGAGGCACAAACGCAGACAGAAAATAGAGTGAGCAAATGATGGCGCCCAAACTGTCTAGATAGGACAGGACAGAAAAGATACTGTCTGCAATCACGCAAAAAGCCTAAAAAAACCAACACGTCTGATATACAAAAACACTGAGGCCACACGACCTCTCCCCCGCTAGATCAGCATTCTGGTGTGAACTGGAAGTATAGCAAAAGAAACTAATATAACAGGGGATTAGCAATACTGAACAGAATGACATAAGCTGTGACATATAAGCAGGGTCCAGCACAAATCCCAGCAGGGAATAATGCTGAACCCACACAGCAAAGCAGAAAGCAGAGAGAAGCAAAAACTATATCAAATGCAAAAGATTCAGCAAACAAATAACTTATCTGAATGATGCAAGACCAAGGAGGGGAAAAAGCAGACTTCACAATGCACAGGAAGACAAACAAATCACCAGCAGCAACTGAAGGAAGCTTGCTCACTTAAATCCTCCCAGTCTGTAACCTCTGACTTCCAGTCATCGTCTTCAGGTGATAGACTTCTGTTAATACGACCATCTCCACTACCCGCTGTAACCACCAGAAGGAGCCCTGACTCAGAAGTCAGATCAAGAGAGTTCACAACATTTATTAATAAGCACCCTGCAGATCTTGGGCCAGTGGGAAAAGCGCTTTATGAAAAATGGTTTGCTGTGTTGAAGAATCCAGCTTCATCGAGAATTTGACGTCACCTGGCAAATGGTGCCTCCAGAGGGGTTATTGGTGCAATTAGCTAAAGAAGCTCACAAGAGAGGCACTCACTTTGTTGTGGAAAAGACCTTTCGGTGGTTGCAATGTCTGGCGTATTGGCCATAATTGAGACATGTAGTCGACGAGGCCTACCAAAAATGTTGCCAGTGCGAGCTGAATAATCCCCCGAAACAGAGGGCCCCTATTCAAGTCATCTGAACCTCCGCATCCTTGGAAGTGTTGATGATCGGGACGTCACACAACGGCTATGAGCGACCATTTCACCAAGTTCACGGTGGTGTCCCCACTCCGGGACCAGACAGCAGAAGCTGCAGCCACAGCCATCTGTCAGGACTTCATTTGCATATATGGGCAGGGCCACCATCAGGGCATTACTGCTCTTGCAGTTGTTTGGGGCCTGGAGGGCAGAAGAAAAGATGAGGGCCCGGAAATTCTGGCTGCTCGGACCCCTCTCCTCTTTGCTTCAGTTCATCGGGAACCAGGGACACCAACAGTGACGCTTTACTTTTCACAACTATATGTGCAGCATCTCGCATCTCCTGTCTTCACATCTGCTCCTCCCGGCTCGTCCTGTCCTGCGCCTGCTCTTAGATCGCCCCCTTCTCCTTGCACAGTGCACAAACTTCCAGCCTGTGCAGAACCACGTCTGCACACTCATGGCTGTATGGAAGCTGGAGCTGTGTGCTGGAGCTCAGTCACCCTCTCAACAGGAGGTAAAGAATGGCCTGAATGTGTCCGATTGTTTAGCAGAGTAAAGAGGGGAGGCAGGGGCTGCAGTCTGAGACTAGAAGCAGTGATTTACTGACTGTGACCCCGAAGCTTTGTGCTGTCTGATCGGTGCAGGATTTTCATCCACACATGGCACTGACCATGTGTGGATTTCCGAGCTCAGAGCTCGGAAAAGCTCAGAGCTCAGAGCTCGGAAACACTGTCACTAAATCACTAGCTATATTCTCTGACAGGCGGCCTCCTGTCACTACTGTAACAGATCCAGGCTGGGACTAACCCCTGAGCCCATCACCCAGTGAAGACTTTATTCACATATACCGTACCTGTTGTATGTAACTGGGTCGCCCCTCACACCCAGGGCAGTGGGGTACTCGGTACCGGGCCGGTGTCAGGGGGAAGGTGTCACAGCAGCGGTGACCCAATCCATGGCCCTGGGCGCCCAATATCAATGGCGGTGATGTTAATGGTGTTAAAGTTTATTTGAATAGTTCGTGACGCCACCCGTGGTGTTTGGCAAGGGAGATGGTAAGCCAACGCTGCATACAGATCCGCTGGGACTGATGGTGAGGTGCAGCAAAGATGGTATAGCTCCCCACAAGTGGAGCTGTAGTCCCAGGGCAGTGTAGGTGCAATGGATGAGGAGAGACGCAGAATGGTATAGATGCTGGTACCCAGATGTAGCGGTGCTGAAGGTGTTAGCGGCGAATGAATGGAGGACACCAGGGCTTGCAGTTTCAAAGCTTTACTCACAGTTCGTGGTACCCACTGGTGCCTGCCTCCGTGCCGTGTCCTCCGGGGTAGAGACTCAATCAACCTCCCGGGCAAGTCAGGGTTCTCCTCTCCAACACTCCGTCAACATGTGCCTTTCCTGAATGACTCCTCTATTGCGCCTTTTAATGTGAAGAGCTCCAGTACCGTAGTTCTCTGGAATTGCTCCTGTCAGATGTTCCTAGAACCTTACTTGTATGACAGACAGCTGTAGCCTCTATCGGGGACTCCTCTCAGAGTCCTGGCTCGCAAATCGGTTGCTGTTGTGTCCCAAGTCTTAGATGGGAGTAGTGCATTTACAGCCAACTACTCCACCGGTATCTGCTGCAGAACCATAAGTGTCCATACAACCTCGGGGACCGGGCCCCGGCCTTGCGCTGAGAACCTATAGGCAGGGTTCCTCTTCCATCCCACAACTCCTCTCTGTTCTCCTACTCCTTCGTTCCGCGCTGTTCCTTCTCTCTCTTATGGAAGCTTAGGTTGCAGGTCTACGTCTTTCTCTTTCTCTTCTCTTTCCCGTGCCAGCTGACTCAGATCACTGAGGCAGCTGCAGCACTCTCTTTCTAAACTGAACTCAAACTGAACTCAAAACTGAACTTCAGAACTGAACTTCTCTCGCCTGACCTCCCGCCAGACTGACCGAACTGAACTCCAAATCTAAGCTTTCCCCCTCTTTTATACTAACTCCACCCACCTCCCAGCACATCTCGTGTTACGAAGCAGGGTTCCACGAAGGGTGCTCTGCTACCCCCAGCCTGAAGCTGCTAGGCGGACCTACTGAACTATCCTGTGTGTGGGATGCAGGTGTTGGAGTGAGGAAAGAAGTTCCCAACTTACCTAGTTGGTGGGGCACTACACCTTAGGAGAAGGTGCAGTACCTCTGCGGCGACTGAGCCTCAGGGGCGCCACATACCCCACCGTTAAGCACAGCACGTCCGCGGGCTGCAAGATAACAAAGTAGACAGCAAAGAAACATACAAAAATTTTGTAATGCATAAACATTTCTTATACTAATCTTCCTAGTATAGGAGGTACTCATCTTGAACGTTACAAACAATTCTATCTTAGATTCTATCTAAAATTTTTAATTCTAAGTGCAATTCTCAATTCAAAGTGCTATTCTCTGTAACACATTTTCTCTCATTTTTCTCTCTCTCTAGTACGCATTTATTTTTCTACTTTCACTGTCTCTTCTAGACGCAAGACACTGACCGCAAATACCTGGTCTGTCACCTGTCTACTTTCAATTCTTTATTCACATTTCTCATCTCTAAATCAGACATTCCTAATTCTTCTATTAAAGCCATTTCTCAGTTACTAATACTCATAATACTCATAATACTCATATACTCATAATACTCATACTCTGATTAAATTTGCTGATGACACAAAGCTAGGAGGGATAGCTAATACTAGAGAAGAGAGAGAGAGGATTCAAAAAGATTTAAATAAACTGGAGAAGTGGGCAGCAACTAACAGAATGGTTTTTAACAGGGAGAAATGCAAAGTACTACATCTGGGCAATAAAAATGAAAAAACCATATATAGAATGGGAGGAATAGGGCTAAGTGACAGCACATGTGAGAAAGACTTAGGTATACTAATAGATCACAGACTGAATATGAGTCAACAGTGTGATGCAGCAGCAAAAAAGGCAAATGCAATTCTAGGATGTATTAACAGAAGCATACAGTCTAGATCACGTGAAGTCATTATTTCCCTCTATTCCTCTTTGGTCAGACCTCATCTGGAATATTGTGTCCAGTTTTGGGCACCACATTTTAAAAAAGACATCAACAAACTGGAGCAAGTTCAGAAAAGAGCGACCAGAATGGTGACCGGTCTGCAAACCCTGTCTTATGAGGAAAGGTTGCAGGATTTGGGAATGTTTAGTTTGCAAAAGAGAAGACTGAGAGGAGACTTAATAGCTGTCTACAAATATCTAAAGGGCTGTCACATTGTAGAAGGATCAACTTTATTCTCATTTGCACAAGGAAAGACTAGAAGCAATGGGATGAAACTGAATGGGAGGAGACACAGATTAGATATTAGAAAAAACTTTTTGACAGTTAGAGTGATCAATGAGTGGAACAGGCTGCCACGAGAAGTGGTGAGTTCTCCTTCAATGGAAGTCTTCAAACAGAGGCTGGACAGACATCTGACTGGGATGATTTAGCGAATCCTGCTTTGAGCAGGGGGTTGGACCAGATGGCCCAGGAGGTCCCTTCCAACTCTATGATTCTATGATTCTAAAACACATTATCAAATACTTCACAGTAAAACATTCAACAGTTATTCTTGTAAGGTGCTGGACACCGCTCCCAGCCGGGATCTCTTGCAGTGTCCTTTGAGGTAGACATCATCTTCGAAAAGTGTCCATGCAAAAACATTATCTTCGCAAAGAGTCTCTAAATGTAAAACCAAGAAAGGGCACCTAAAGAGGTGCAAACTATTTACAATAAAAGTTTTGGATCATACAGCGTTCATGATCTCCTCAGTTCCAAATGTAGAAAAACGCTGCCAATCAAAAGCAAGGCAACAAAAGTGCTACCGGAAAAACATGATAGCAAAACAAGGCACAACTGGTGCAAGCAAAACCATCCTGGGTAACGAGATTTGAAAAGTGTAATTCTTAGTGCTGGTCCCCTCCTGGGGTTGGTATCCCGGTCCCAGACCAGATCTAGCACGACCTAGCCAGTCGCTGCAACTGTGGTGCACCCCAGGGCCTTCCCAGGTGGAGGAACATCCGACATACTTGGGGCCTCCTGGTGCGGTCTCTGCTCCGGTGCAGGTGGTGATAGAGCGGATGGTGGCTCCGGATCTGCAGGGGTCTCTGCGGGGACCTGCGCAGCTGCGTCGGGTTTTGGCGGGAGCTCCACTTCCACTCCCGGGTCCTCCGGTAACTCCTTCGGGCAGGCGGCACCCAGCCGCACAGTCAGGGTAGACGTGTAGATCAGCGCTGCCCGGGGACAGTCCGGTGTGGTAGCGGCAGGTACCGATGGAGGGGGTACCGCTGGTGTAGGCCCCACCGGGGTGCGCTGCCGTCTCAGCTTCTCCAAGGCTTCCTTCCTCAGCTGCAGACTGGCTGTCAATTCAGCTATTTCAGCTTCTAGTTGCTGGCGGTTCATTCCGGAGTTTGGGTTGGAGCCGTCAGCCATGGCGCCAGGGAGATTCGTTTCCCCGCGCTCCGCAGGCCTCCTTCCCTCCCTCTCCAAAATGGTGTTCTCGCGTTCTTCTTCCTGCCTTGGCCCCTTTCCCGTTACTGGCTTCTTCTGCCCCTCCTTCCGGGGGCGGCGTCTTCTTCCAGCGCCTCCATACCAAGCCAGGATGCGTACCCCTCGGGGTAGTGGGCCATGTATCCGTCACATAGTAATTCAGGCAGGGAAGGCCCAATACTCTTCGCGGTCTTTTCTTAGGACCTCCCATCTCTTCACGCCCTTCTTCTCCGCGCCAGCGGCCATTTCTAATGTCAATTTTACAGTCTATTAAATTTGGTCTTCTGCACATTTTCAAAAGCACAAAGTCTCACAAATTTCAGGCGCATAGAACCCGATGGCATCGGGTCTCGTCATCCTGTTCGTGACGCCAAAATTGGGTCGCCCCTCACACCCAGGGCAGCGGGGTACTCGGTACCGGGCCGGTGTCATGGGGAAGGTGTCACAGCAGCGGTGACCCGGTCCGTGGCCCTGGGCACCCAATATCAGTGGCGGTGATGTTAATGGTGTTAAAGTTTATTTGAATAGTTCGTGACGCCACCCGTGGTGTTTGGCAAGGGAGATGGTAAGCCAACGCTGCATACAGATCTGCTGGGACTGATGGTGTGGTGCAGCAAAGATGGTATAGCTCCCCACAGGTGGAGCGGTAGTCCCAGGGCAGTGTATGTGCAATGGATGAGGAGAGGCGCAGAATGGTATAGATGCTGGTACCCAGATGTAGCGGTGCTGAAGGTGTTAGCGGCGAATGAATGGAGGACACCAGGGCTTGCAGACAGGTACAATACATAGACACATATAATACATGAATGTGTAGCATACTATGGTGTGATGGGTGGTCGTGTGGTTAATGGGAGGTATATGTCACATGGATGGTTGCTTCCTGCGATGCAACCCAGAGTATTTTGTCTCTAGTGTACATGAGCACTAAAGACGTCATTTAGTCCACTGGGTCCAGGTTGCGGGTAGCTATGAGAGATAGGAGGGTCTGGCTACCCATATTGCCTCACCTCTAGGTGAGGGTGTTGACTGTACCCCTGTTTCCTAATTCCACAGGACCTGCAGGTGTCAGGACCTGTGGTGAGGTCATGACCATGTGACCAGCCCATGTGATCCATACCTTACCTATGGGTGTGATTACAGGGCTATGCAATTGAGGTGTTTAGCACATGTGAGAGAGTGTGAGGTAGTCTGTCAGAGTGTGGACAGACTTCCATGTGTCCAAGTTGGACATTACAGAATGGTCTGTGTTCTCTGGAGGGAGAAGCCTTCCTGTGGCTGCAGATAGAGCTCTGCTATGGGCATTGCCATGGCCTGTGTGTGCACAGGGCCTGAGGGAACAAAGCCCAGCTAAGGACTGTTTTGTGTTGCTTACAGACTGTTTACCTTTCTGTTGTGGATTTTATGGTTTATGAAGCAAATAAACCCACACGGATAAGAAAGAGAATGCGCCTCCTGCTTCCTCCTTCGCTGCTAAGTGAGTACAAACGTTACAATACACACATATGCAGTAGACACAGGTGTTTATTACACATGGGCATATTCTGTATGTGTGTATTATGTATAGATATGCACTGTGACTGTACTTCATGTATTGCTATACTTTGATGCATTGATATAGGCAGTTACATCATTTTTGCCTAATACTAGTTTTGAAAAATCTCCCCAGAGTTTATAATCCCTTAATGAATTATGACATACTGGGTACGTCATATGTTGTCTCCCTGCCTTGATGCAGGCTCGCAAGCTGATCCCGCATCTTTCCTGGCAAATGATGGCAGTGATATTCAGCCATTATCTGTCACTAACTGCCACTGTTCACCTGTTAAACACCACTGTGGATCTGTGACAGCAGCATTCACAGCGTGTTGGTAGGCGAGAGTGTTGATCAATGCTTCCATTGGCACTCTTGTCACGTGATCGTGGGGAGCTGATGGGTTGCCATGATGGCCAGAGGCCTGTTGACAGTCTGTACCAGTCATGACAAATTCCTGTGGAAACCAACTTGCAGCTGACTTTCATAGGATATTGTGATTTTTGCAATACTCAGCAATACTGTGGCACTGCTAAATATAGCACAAGTGACCGGATTATTGCATTTTTAAGCCCCCTAAGGGGACTAGCAAATACAGAGAAAAGTAAAATGCTTTGAAAAATCTGAAAAAAAAGTTCAAATTACCCTCCTTGTCCCCGATTAGGAAAAAAAAAATTCACATCTTTGGTATCACTATATTAGTAATGGCGTGGTGAGGTCATAGTGTGGTAGTAATTCTACCTTGTATGTGGTATTATTCGGTCACTATGTGGTGATAACATGGTCTGGTCACAGTGTGGCAGTATTTGTCCCTGGTATGTGGTATTATTCGGTCACTCTGTGGTGGTTAAATGTGATCTGGTAATGGTGCGGTGGTATTTCTCCCCTGTATGTGGTATTATTCGGTCAGTATATTGTGGCTACATGTGGTCTAGTCATGATGTGGTGGTATTTGTTCTTTGTATGTGGTATTATTCAGTCACTATGTGGTGGTAATTTGTAGTCTGGTCACGGTGTGGTGGCATTTGTACCGTTTAAATGGTATTATTGGTCTTGGCATAGGGGACTGTGTTGTATGTGAAGGTCACTTGTTTTCTCTGATATCAATAAGGTGATGATTCTTGATTTCCAATACAGATGAAATACTTGGAAGTTTTACCCCTCCCTGTCCTGTGACTATTACACAGTAGAAAAGATACACTTACATTTGTTCTCCTGTGAAAACAAGCAATCACCTATCCTAATGTCACGTTCAGTATTTGGTCAGCGGTTAATAAATACAGAAGTGATGATGTGTTTCTTTTATACTTCTCCTCTGATTGTTCCACTTCTGACTTTGGCCAAAACAAAAGTGATTGCTATGTATGTGATCTGGTGTTTGATGGGAACTGTTAATGTGTGATTGGTGAGGACGGTGTGCAGAAGTGGAGTTTTTCCAAGAGTGGGTGGTGAGACTACGGAAACAGTGAGGGGTGGAGGCTGAGCTGGGGTGGAGCCTGGGCGGAGTCTCAAGGGGGCCTGAAAATTTTGACAGTATTGGGCCCTGAAATTCCTAGTGGCGCAGCCCTGTATATGGGTGCCCGAAAAGGATTCATTCTAACCAAGGGGCCTCTCCATAGGTGGAGAGAGAGGTGAATATTCATTCCCTTAATGAGCAGGGACACATGATCACTCAGTCGCAGGAGCTGCTGGCATCAGAACAAGATGCTGCGATGGAGCGCAGCGAAGGTAAGTAGGATTTTTTTATGCTTTTCGCATGGGGGCCACACATACAAAGTTTGGGATGAGGAGCCATGCATGCAAGGATGGGAATAAGCCATGCAGACAAGGATGGGAATAAGTAACCATGCAGACAAGAATGGAAATAAGGAGCTATGCAGGTAAGGATGGGAATAAGGGGCCATGCATGCAAGGATGGGAATAGGAGCCATACAGACAAGGATGGGGATAAGGAGCTTTGCAGACAAGGATGGGAATAAGGAGCAATGCAGAGAAGGACGGGGGTGAGGGGACAGTGCATACCCACCTTATACTCGAGTCAATAAGTTTTCACAGTTTTTGATGGCAAAATTAGGTGCCTCGGGTTATACTCGGGTCGACTTATACATGAGTATATACGGTATTTATACATATATCTGTTTGCCTGAAGGGAGGGAGAGCAGAGAAAACTTGGCCAAGAACAGGGTGCTGATTGATCTGTGTAAGATTTAGCAAGGCAGCCAATTATGTGAGGGAGTTGCACAGACTCTGCAGCAGCTAAATAGTCAAAAAACTTTTTGGAACACTATCTCAAAATTTCCATGATTTTACATTTAGTAAGAAAAAACGTGCAAAGTTGGTCATGCTCATTAATCACTTAGTTTAATAAGTGAAGCAGATAAACTTATTGAAAACAATCATTAATCTTCTGATTTATAATTTCAGCAAACCTTTTAATATGTAAATATTACATTGATGGATGCAAAGTTGACATATGTCATTGCTAAATAGGCACTTCTGTGAATGAACCCCTCTACGCCTTGCCCCCTAGCCTTCTCGCTTCCAATCATACAAGTCATTGTTGTCCATTTTCTGGCAACTTTTTTCAATATATGACACAGTCAGTATTAAAAATATTTTTTTTTAATCAAAAACTAATAATTTGGATGAATTGCACTACCGTTCAAAAGATTGGGGTCACCCAGACAATTTTGTGTTTTCCATGAAAACTCATACTTTTGTTAATCAAATGAGTTGCCAAATGAATTTAAAATCTAATCCAGACATTGACCAGGTTCAAAAAAAAGATTTTTATTTCAAATAATTTTCTCCTTCAAACTTTGCTTTCGTCAAGGAATGCTCCATTTGCAGCAATTACAGCATTGCAGACCTTTGGCATTCTAGCAGATAAACTTCATAACATCAGCATAGCGTCCATGACAGAGTTCAGCTCTGTAATCCCTGTGGTCACACAGGTTATGCATACACAGGCTCTTCAGCCTCAGTTATTTCACCCACGTCAGGGTTTCCTCATAATTCCTTCATCACGCTGCAGACGTCCATTCCCTCCAGGGAATCATCAGGCACGTGCAGCCATTCAACTCAGCGTTCCTTGCTGTCAGGAAGACAGCCCCCATCTCAGATCCGTCTGTTGGGCAGACGTACCCCTTCGTCCGGTCACATCTACCTCTGACCTGTCCACGTCAGGAGCCGTCACCGTCTCAATATCTGTTAGCGCAACAGTAGAAACGTCCCCAACCTCCTGCCACACATCTTCAAACACAACAAAGTCCCGGCCCCTCTCCAAGGCATAGACTAAGTTGGGGGGTATCCCTCCCCCTTGACACTCACCACTTATGGACCCCTCAAACATTACTCTGTCTACCGCATAGTTCACCGTGACCCCATGTTTACAGTGAACCTGGACCATTTTCTCGGTCAGACAGAAAGTGAGAGGAGATCCTGTCAGAGTCACCTGACACTTTGAGTCCAGCCGACCCGAGACTCCTTCTTGGTGCAGCATTACAGTACACACCTGTGGCCCGTCATTATCCGGAAAGAATATTCCACATTCAGAAGACAACATACATGAACATTGCTGTTCCTCTTCTGACACACTGACCCCTTTCTGGACCACCACCCCAATTTGGGGCACCACCCCCTCTGGGACTCCACCCCCTTTTGGGCTACCACCCCGATTTGGGCCACCACCCCCTTTCGGGTTCTCCCCATGTCCGTTATACCGGACTTCTCAGACCACAGTTCCCACCACACAGTTTATGTCTTTTACGATACCACACAAGTCCTTGTTGGCACCACCACAGCTCCTGCTGTCACTGATCTTCGACACCACCGGCTGCCGTTCACACACAGCTGCTGGTGTCACCTTCATAACCCCACCGAGTTACCGGAAGCCGCTTGTCCCCTTCGTAACCCGCCGAGTTACAGCAAGCCGCTTGTCATCTTCGCAACCCCGCCGATTTACAGCAAGCCGCTTGTCACCTTCTTGACTCCCACTGAGCCACCGCAGCTGAGTGGAGACAAGAGAAAAAAAAACCACACAAAACTCACGTGTCCTGTCTGTGTGCTATTCAGGATGTTCCGTGTCCGCCTGAGACCGTCCAACACACAGGGCGCACCGGGTGCTATTCAGGGAGCCGACCCTCCTCCCAGGGTTTCCCAACACACCGGCCTCACCAGGTCCAGCGGCTCAGCGGGTGATCTTCAGGACATCCATTTCCTCCTGAGACTGCCCAACACTCACGCCTCACCAGGTCCAAGGTCATACCACGTGCTCCAGGGATCCGATTCTTCTCCCAGAATCTCCCAACACTGACCCTCCAGGACCTTTGCTCACTGAACCCTCCAGGTACACAGTCTTTCTCACTGACCCAGGTCAGAACAACACGAACACCTGTCCATTACCTGTGTCGGCCACACAGGTCCTCGGGTACCTCATATCCGCAGAGGCACCCTAGCAATCACCAGTCTCTTTCTCTGACCCCGGTCAGTACAACACGGCTTTCACGACCGTCACCTGCTGGCCGCGCAGGTTCTCGGACCCCTCTACCGCAGAGGTATCCTATAAGTCTTTTCCACTGACCGGCTCTCCCGGCTCAGCGTTGCCAGCAGTGCACCATGTGCCTTTGGAAACCGTTGCTCTTAGCAACCGAAACTTTGCAGTCCTCTTCCGTTGCTCCTAGCAACAAGGCTACAACATTGCCCATAGCATTCTCCACCAACTGTAAGGTAGCGCTGTTATTCAAGTAGGGGACACTCGCTTAGCAGCCACAAAACCAGTTCCAGCACGGGTTTTCCATAAACAATCATAGTCCATGCGGTTTAGTTAGCATCATAAACCCACAGCAGCAACATAAACTTCATAACATCAGCATAGTGTCCATGACAGAGTTCAGCTCTGTAATCCCTGTGGTTACACAGGTTATACATACACAGGGTCTTCAGCCTCAGTTATCTCACCCACGTCAGGGTTTCCTCATAGTTCCTTCATCACGCTGCAGACGTCCGTTCCCTCCAGGAAATCATCAGGCACAAGCAGCCATTCAACACAGCGTTCCTTGCTGTCAGGAAGACAGCCCCCCTCTCTCCCAGACGGGGCCTTCCAAAATGGACCAACCAGGTCCCTGCATTCACCTCATGTGACCTACCTGGCCACCTTATATGGTCCATAGCCACACCCACCGGGTCACACGGCTATGACCTCACCACAGGTCCTTGAACCATTCACACATACTTTACAATAGCTTTCTTAACCACACCCCTGGGTGGATTTGTAGGTAACTGGTTCCACCTGACTCTCCAGCTACCTAGAGACTTCCCAACACATTGAAACAGCACCTCAGCAGTATCACTTCTGATCAACACACACATAAGTCTCCATCTCAAGGCCACCCACCTTGAGATACATAACGGTCATTCAGTATTCTGCCATTCATCCCTTCTCCTGGGACATCCATACAGAGCCCCCTAGCGGCCACAGTGGTCACTACACCACAACACCTATGAAGATGTTGCATTACAAACCAGACGTTTGCAGCTATAATAGTAATTTACCACATTAACAATGTATAGAGTGTATTTCTGAATCATTTAATGTTAGCTTCATTGGAAAAAACTGTGCTTTTCTTTCAAAAATAAGGAAATTTCTAAGTGACCCTAAACTTTTGAATGGTAGTGTACATGAAAATACAGTTTGTGATGAATGCATAGGAAGCAAATGTTTGGTCAAGGCTTTTCACACGCACCATTTCTGGAGTACTCTAAAAAATTACTCTAAAACAGTATAAAAGCCAGCCAGCCAGCCCAGGACCACCATTACTACAACTCTTCTGCACTTCAGGCTTTCAATCAACCCAGTCCCATATCTTCAATCAGGAGCGTTTGGGTTAACCTACAGGTGATGTTTGAGCCCACCTGCATAGATTAACAAACCTTTAAACAAACTTTTACTACTTGTGCATTCATGTGCCACCTTCCGTACCAGCAGCTCATGCCAAAGCTGTCCATAAGAAAAGACACTAAACTTGATATGGCCGAAAAAGCTAAACTAAAACCAATGTCGTGCAGCATGGCTTGCAAAGGGTCTGGCTTCTAGGGTTGCTACATCCACTTGAAGGAGTTACAAATAATATATTTTTGTTTTTTTTTGTGGGAAAGTGATTTGTGTAGTTATATAGAGCAAAGCATCATGGGATGAGTCTATGTGCCCCCACCAATCATTGTGCAAAAAGGTATAACAACAAATCACTAAAAAAAACCCTCATTTAAATGCATTTACGGTAAATGTTCAAATGCATAGGAAAAAAATAACAACAATTAAAAAGATATAAAAAATTTACATATGTCATCTAAAACCAAAGAGGGTTGTTCCTTTTCAGAAACCATTTGACTGTCGAGCTTTGTTTACCATAAAATACAGCGCAGGTTGAGGTTGTGCGGTATCGACTGCTGTGCGTGGGATACGACATAGCCTCAGGCTATGTGCACACGTTGCGGATTTGCCTGTGGAATTTTCTGCGCGGATTCTTCCTCTTTTGGCAGAAAACACAGTTAAAAATCTGTGCTTTTTTGATGCAGTTTTTCATCCGGTTGTTTTCATGCGGATTTGTATGCGTTTTTGTAAGCTAAATAAATATCTATTATTTAACAAAAAAAACAAGAATTGTGATGTCATATTTTTGTCCAACTTCTTCTTTTACATACTCCATTGAATACCATATCATCACATACCATGTTCACATATAATGTACACAAAACAAATATACGGTAAGTGAATATCTATAGAAAGATAGATATGTCTATAGATAGATAAATCTATCTATAGACATATCTATCGATAGATAACTATCTTTAGATCTATCTATAGATCTATCTATCCATAGATCTATCTATCCATAGATCTATCTCTTTACAGACAGATATATAATACCAAGGCCGATGTTTAGTAATGAACTTAATAAAATGGTACATAAAGAGTTAAAGACACACATACACACAAAATCTGCAAAGCAATAACTCTTTAATTAAAAAAAAAAGGGAAAAAATATTGTGTGGGCTCCTGCGCAGTTTTCAAAACCAGAACAGGGAAAGCCGGCGACTGGGGGCCGATGTTTATAGCCTGGGAAGGGGTAATACTGATGGATCTTCCCAGCCTATTACTATCAGCTCACAGCTGTATAATTAGCCTTTACTGGCTATTAAAATAGGGGAGCCACCTCAAAAAATGACGTGGGGTCCCCCTATAATTAACAGCCAAAAAAGGCTATGCAAACAGCTTCTATGACACACTGACCGGAGATAATATTCCTGCAGTGTACTTCATCGGAGTTCGTGCTCTCTCTTTACAGCACCACTGCTTTGTGAGAATTTTCAAGTGACAGGATGATCTCCAGTGACCTCTAGGCGGCTGAGTGTTCCACTGTGGGAGGATTATCTCTGGTCACTGTACACCGGAGCCCATGTAAAGCGGTCAAATCTCCTGATGTGACAGCTGTACACGGGAGATCGTCATGGGACAATCATTATTAAATGGATTACGTCGGAACAGGGAGTATTTGTGTTGGTTTATTATTTTTTTATTTAATCGAGGGCGTCGGGGATTAGCTACTACTGTCCCATCATCGGCTAATGCTGTCACTGTAGAAGACATAGCTGGATGGGACTAGTAGTCCCATCTGACGATGCCTGCCTACATACAGACACCCGCACACACACTCTTCCTCCTCCCGATCTGCAGAGTTTTTCGCACGCAACTCCGCAGCAAAACCGCAAATCTTTTTATACCTGCGGTTTTACTGCGGATATGACTGACTCAATGGAAGTCAATGGGTGAAGAAACGCTGCAGATCCGCAAAAAGAATTGACATGCACACCAATTCTGAATTTCCCATTGACTAACATTGGTTGTGCACTACACTGCGGATTTGATGGAATTCCGCGCGTCCAAAAAACGCTGCAGATCCGCATCAAAATCCGCAACATGTGCACATAACCTCACCCTGCGCTGTATTTTGCAATTTTTCATTTATTCAGCTGACTGATGGTCATCTTTTGACTGAAATATCATAAATTTTTATCTGGATATTTCTTCTAAATAAAAATTGCATCCGAGGTTATCATACCGAACGAATGCCACATTCTTTACACAATTGCTGACGGATTTGAATTCTACTTGTGTAACACCTTAGCCAGAAGTCTGCCTGTCCACAAGCTTTTACCCTCCCTGACCCCATTTAACCGCTTACAAGTGAAAGTTTTCTACTGTGAAAAAGGACAACCCCTACACTTTTTCCAACTACTCAAAGGCAATTTGTAATGAAGAGGGTGGTTATAAATGGTATATTCTCTAACTGGGTCGCTGTGACCAGTGGGGTACCGCAGCGGTCGGTGTTGGGTCCTATTCTCTTCAACATATTTATTAATCTGGTAGAAGGTTTACACAGTAAAATATCGATATTTGCAGATGATACAAAACTATGTAAAGCAGTCAATACAAGAGAAGATAGTATTCTACTACAGATGGATCTGGATAGGTTGGAAACTTGGGCCGAAAGGTGGCAGATGTGGTTTAACAATGATAAACAATGATAAATGTACGGTTGTACACATGGGAAGAACAAATCAAAATCACCAATACACACTGAACAGAAAACCACTGGGTAAATCTGAAATAGAGAAGGACTTGGGGATCCTAATTAATGATAAACTTACCTGGAGCAGCCAGTGCTAGGCAGCAGCTGCCAAGGCAAACAGGATCATGGGGTGCGTTAAAAGAGGTCTGGATACACATGATGAGAGCATTATACTGCCTCTGTACAAATCCCTGATTAGACCGCACATGGAGTACTGTGTACAGTTTTGGGCACCAGTGCTCAGGAAGGATATAATGGAACTAGAGCGAGTACAAAGGAGGGCAATAAAATTAATAAAAGGGATGGGGCAACTACAATAACCAGAGAGATTAGCAAAATTAGGATTATTTAGTCTAGAAAAGATGACTGAGGGGCGATCTATTACCCATGTATAAGTATATAAGGGGACAATGCAAATATCTCTCCGAGAATCTGTTTATACCAAGGAAGGTGACGGTCACAAGGGGGCATTCTCTGCATCTGGAGAGAAGGCTTTTCCACCAACATAGAAGAGGATTCTTTACTCTTTAGGCCTGTTTCACACATCCGTTTGTCAACATCAGTCAAAATCCACCATTTTGTAAAAAAAACGGATCCGCCATTTTTCTTGGCGGATCCGTTTTTTCCCCCATTGACTTGCATTATTGGCGGATTTTGACTGATGGTCATCCATTGCATCCGTATTTTTGTGGATCCGCCAAAATTTTGGCGTCCGTTGACATCACCGGACGGACAATGCAACTTTTTTTTGTGGCCGGATCCGCATTTTCGCCTTTTGCTACATATTTAACCCTAAATCCAATCTGGCTGCTGCAGAATCTCTCTCTCTCTCTCTCCTTACCGCGGCCACAAATATCCCCGCGACATTACCCGTCTCCTCCAATCCCCGCGAGTTCTCCCTCCAGTCCCCGCGACATCGCCCTGTCGCTGCGAGATCTCACCTCCAGTCCCCGCGACATCGCCCTGTCGCCGCGAGATCTCACCTCCAGCCCCCCCACGACATTGCCCTGTCACCGCGAGATCTCACCTCCAGCCACCCTGCGACATTGCCCAGTCTCAGCGAGATTTCTCCTCCAATCCCCGCGAGATGCTGGCTTCCGGATACCGCTACATCGCCAGTCTTCTTTTTTTTTTTTTCCAGGCGCAATTCACATGTCGGCGGATCCTGGAGCACCAACGGTCCGGTGGCTCCCGTTGGTGTTTCATCGCCCACGGATCCGTTCTCCGTCTTTTTAGCGGCTGCCAACACACAGGAAAAACGTAAGTGTGAAACAGGCTTTAGGGCAGTGAGAATCTGGAATTCCTTGCTTGAGGAGGTGGTGTTGGCGAACTCAGTCGAGGGGTTCAAGAGAGACCTGGATGTCTTCCTGGAGCGTAACAATATTGTATCTTACAGTTATTAGGTTCTTTAGAAGGATGTAGAGCTGGGGATTTATTCTGACAGAATATAGGCTGAACTGGATGGACAAATGACTTTTTTCAGCCTTGCTAACTATGTTACTATGATATGTTAATTATTAACATCAACATGGAATGAAATATAGCAAAAATATCCCTTTCCAATCATTCATTTAGTTTTTGCAGTATTATTTGGCATCAGACTTCACACAGCTTTAAAGACATTTCAGGGCTTAATGGCGCCATTCAGCACAGATATTAAAGGCCTCCGGATCACGGGTCCCTCCCTGAATTAAATCAATCGGTCCTCGTTCCCCCGGTGGAAATTTCAAGTTGAATTTTTGCAGAAAACTGACCAAATAGATGAAAATCTCTGTCTTTGCTAAAGATTCGCCAATACATGACCTTTTACCTGCAAGAAATGTACTTTGTTAGAATCCATTACGAATTAGAACTTTTTTACAGGGATTGTTTTTAGTTGGCATACAGATATATATGATGATACTCTGTCTGTAGCCACCACTAGGTGGAGTACCCTGCGTACAAAGATGCATGATAAGGTTTTTTCTGCGGTCACCACTAGGGGGAGCTCCCTGCATACAGAAATACATGATAAGATTCTGTCTGCAGTCAAAACTAGAAGGAGCTCCCTGAATGAAGAGATATTTGATTAGATTCTGTCTGCAGCCACCTCTAGAAGGAGCTCCCTGTATACAGAGATACATGATAAGATTCTCTCTGCAGCAACCACTAGGGGGAGCTCTCTGCATACAAAGATACATGATAAGGTCCTGTATCTACTTATCTACTCTCCCATACATACGAGTGCTCACTTCTGTTGAGTGTTCATCTGTTTTCAAAGGGGAAAGGGGAGAAAGCTGCGGCCAAACATCTCTGGTACAAAGTGGATGTGGCATTTAAATTCAGTATGTCTGAGCTTTATCTCCTGAAGAACATCTCCTACGCTATAGATAATTGTATTCTGCTGAGTTTACCCTAATGTGTATTAGGGTCTATAAAGTAAGGATAATCTCTTAGTGGCACATAAATGGTAATGGCCAACCTGATGCAAGCGCATTATAGGTGAATTCCCCTTTAAAATACAAATTAATTACTTTACCTGCTCCAAATGGTATGAGAGCCTCATTATTCACAAATTTCCCGTTCTCATCTAGGAAACGATCAGGGTTGAACACTTCGGGTTTATCCCAGTATTTTTTGTCGTACAGAGCAGAGTGTAAAAATGTGATAATTAGAGCATCCTACAAAAGAAGAAAAAGAGAAAATGCAAAAAAAAAATTGTTTACAGATAAAGGGGCTTTAACTAAATGAAAGGGGTTGACATAAATTGATGACCTATTTTATTATGAATATCAGACCGTTAGTTGATCTCACACCCATCACCCCCCACAGATCAGCTGTTTATAGTTGCGGATGTGGGATCTGGAGCAGGTTAGATCTGTGCGCCAACTTGTGGTCGTTCTCCGTTACTGCAGCTCAGATCAATAGGAGCCAAGGTCGACCACTGCACAATGATCGGCTCCATGCACTGTGTACATCTGTGTAACTGATCGATGGAGGTACAAGGTGTTGAAAAACAATAAATCTCCTATTGATAACCCATCCCTTGGCCTTTGCAGCCATCTCTTTTTTTGTCTCACAGCATCTAAAAAAAGGTAAATTTACTATATGAGTTGAATAAAAATGTTTTACTGTTCTGTTGATACAGCTCCTGTGGAAACTTGTGCATCTCCATGGTAACAGACAATAAAGAAATTCTGTAGTCTGATCCTGCAGTCATACAGCTCTGACAAAAATTAAGAGACCACTTTCAAATGTTCAGTTTGTCTGATTTTTCTCTTTAGGCCGGAGTCACACTAGCGATTAAATCGGACGAATGCAATGCGATAAAAAATTGCATTGCATTCGTCCCAATGTTATTCTATGGGGCAGCTCCCATCATCCGATTTTTTTGCTGAACGTTTCCTCGGACCGAGACAATCGCAGCATGCTGCGATTGTCACCGATTTTCGGATCGGACTCGCCAATGCAAGTCTATGGGGGCGAGAAAAAAATCGGATTACAAACGGACCAGATATGTGAGTTGCGATAAAATCGCACCCGGTGTCCTTTACAAAAAGCCAGCAATTCATTTAGCAATATAGTAAAATCACACTGACCGGTTAAATAAAGCAACGAAAGAATAGATCTAGATATATATATATATTATATATGTATTCTATCTATCTATCTATCTATCTATCTATATATATATAATTCATGCAGTTCTTCATAGCAGAATAGCCACTGTAACATTTGCCGGCTTCTGTAAATTCATTCCCCTACCCGACATGAAATGACACATGGTTTACATGTAGTTAACCATTTCATTTCATGTTTTTTTTTATGTCTATCACTAGTAATTAGATGAGGGTTTTTGTGTAAAATTTTGGAGTTGTAGGTGTTAATTTAAGGGGTTAATTCGTTGTAAAAAATTGCGGGAAATTCCGCTGACGTCACTGAGGCTGCAGGGAGTCCCCGCAATTTTTTACAACGAATTAACCCCTTAAATTAACACCTACAACTCCAAAATTTTACACAAAAACCCTCATCTAATTACTAGTGATAGACATAAAAAAAAAACATGAAATGAAATGGTTAACTATATGTAAACCATGTGTCATTTCATGTCGGGTAGGGGAATGAATTTACAGAAGCCGGCAAATGTTACAGTGGCTATTCTGCTATGAAGAACTGCGTGAATTATATATATATATATGTATTATATATATATGTATTCTATGTGTCTATATCTATTCTTTCCTTTGTTTTTGAAAACCTGTCATATGGCTCCATTAGATGTCCATTTTGCAAATCTGCGAGAAAATCTCGCCAGATGGATGTCAAAACGGATGCTTACATGCGAATAAAATCGGTTCTACGCTGGAAAATCGGATCACAGACAGAGCCATGGTGAAGAAACCTTTGTGCGATTTCGGACCGTTAAAATCGAACCGATTTTTTAATCGTTGTGTGTGACTCCAGCCTTATAGGTATATTTTTGAGTAAAATGTAAATTAATCTTTTAGTCTACAAACTTCTGACAACATGTCTCCGAATTTCCAAGCAATAAATTTTGTTTTTGTTTTTTTTTTCTGAAAAGGAGAAATGGTCAAAATAAAAACAAACAGTGCTTTCAGACCTCAACTAATGCAAAGAAAACAAGTTCATAATCATTTAGAAACAACAATACTAATGTTTTAACTCAGGAAGAGTTCAGAAATCAATATTTTGTGGAATAATCATGATTTTTAATCACAGCTTTCATGTGTCTTGGCATGCTTTCCACCAGTCTTTCACACTGCTCCTGGCACAAAAATTTAATCAGTTCATCTTTGTTTGATGGCTTGTGACTATCCATCTTCCTCTTGATTACATTGCAGAGGTTTTCAATGGGGTTCAGGTCTGGAGAATGGGCTGCCCATGACAGGGTTTTGACGTGGTTGTCTCTTAATTTTTGCCACAGCTGTATATAACAAGATGGAGCCCAGGGTGAGGATGAGGCCCGTATATACACCCTCCATATATATATATATATATATATATATATATATATATATATATAGCTCTGGCAAAAATTAAGAGACCACTGCACAGTTTTATAAAAATCAGTTTCTCTACATGTCTGACATCCATTCCATTCCAGTGTCAGTTGAATTCCAAACAGAGTATACCTCATTCTACTTAATGTGCTTCTGATTATGTGATCACCTGAACCAAATCTTATTTAACGAAGGAAAGTATAAAAAACCCTGCTGTTATTTTCACAATTCTCTTGCAATATGACAAGCTGGATGGCAAAACAAGTGCTAGTAATATCCCAAAGGTAATAGGAATGAAAAAAATAACTTTTAACCATGCCAAAGGCGTTGAAAAGAAAAGTCTTGAGTGAGAAAAAGAAGGGCTCAATTGTTATGAATGAGTCACCGTAGGAGGCAAAAACAGAAATGCTAGCTAAGTCCAGAAAACCAGAGAAGTTGGCAGCTATCGGATTGCAGACCCCTGAACCTATCAACAAAACTAGCAGTAGCCGTGGGGGGTTCCTACGATGCCCTAGACCCCTCGATCACAGCCGGAGGACTAAATAGCCTAAAGACAGAAAGGGAAATCTAAACTGCCCCAGAGCAGACCCCAAAGCAAAAGGCAGCCCCCAACATATAATGACGATGAAGCAAGAAGAAAGAACACTAACACAGACAGAAAGATAGACTGAGCAAAGACGGGGCCCAAGCTAACTAGGTAGGAAAGGACAGGAAGGCTGCTGTCTGCAATCCGTGAAAAACCCTATGAAAATAAGAGCCAACAAACTGACAGTGAAAAAGGTCCTGAAGACGCTAGGCTTCAAAAAGGCTATGTCAGTACTCAGGAATATTCTGAAGACAGAGCAACCGGCAAAAGGAAATTCAGCTCACCCCAGCAGGGAATGGCAGAATCCAGAAAAGCAAGGCAAACAAAAACAAAACACAAATGCTAACAGGCAAAGCAGAAAACTTAGCTTTAGAGGAGCAGGAATCAGACTGGTCTCCTAGAAGTCCACAGAGAAATCACCCGCAGGGCAGAAGGGCGTCGGCAGCCTTATATCCAGTCCATGACTCCACTCAGCCAGTCATCATCATTAGACTCAGGTGCCTGATAATCAGGCTCATTACCTTCCTTTACCAGAATAGGGAGTTCACCAGACCTCAGTGACGAAGGAGAAAATGAACTCACAACACTCAATGCTGGCTTTGCTAGCAGAGGGATACAGTAAGCATCTTGTTGCCTTCATCCTTAAAATTGCTAAGACGGCAGTCCATTACAACAAGGTGAAGCAGCAGACATTGGGGACAACAAAGCTACAGACCGGCATAGGGTAAAAACGACTCTCGACTGACCGGGATGACCGTCATCTTATTCGAATGTCACTCAGCAACCGCAGGATGACATAAAGTGACCTACATAAGAAATGGCAAATGGCAGCTGGGGTGAAGTGCACGGCAAGAACAGTTCATAACAGGCTTCTAGAGGCAGGGCTCAAGTCATGTAAAGGTAGAAAAAAGCCTTTCATCAATGAGAAGCAAAGGAGAGCCAGGCTGAAGTTTGCCAAAGACCATAATGATTGGACCATAGAAGACTGGAGTAAGGTAATCTTCTTTGATGAGTCTAATTTTCAGCTTTGCCCAACACCTGGTCGACTAATGGTTAGACGGAGACCTGGAGTGTCTTGCACCCACTGTGAAATTTGGTGGAAGATCGGTGATGATCTGGGGATGCTTTATCAAGACTGGAATTGGGCAGGTTAATCTTTGCGAAGGACGTATGAATCAAACCGCATACAAGGTTATCCTGGAAAAAACAGTTGATTCCTTCTGCTCAGGCAATGTTCCCCAACTCTGAGGACTGGTTTTTCCAGCAGGACAATGCACCATGTCATACAGCTAGGTCAATCAATGTGTGGATGAAGGACCACCACATCGAATCCCTGTCATGGACAGCCCAATCTCCAGACCCGAACCCCATTGAAAACCTCTGGAATGTAAACAAGAGGAATATGGATAGCCACAAGCTATCAAACAAAGAACTGCTTAAATTTTTGTACTAGGAGTGGCATAAGGTCACCCAAAAGCAGTGTGAAAACTGGTGGAAAGCATGCCAAGTCACATGAAAGCTGTGACTAAAAATCATGGTTATTCCCAAAATATTAATTTCTGAACTCTTCCCGAGTTAAAACATTAGTATTGTTGTTTCTAAATTATTATGAACTTGTTTTCTTAGTATTATTTGAGGTCTACAAGCACTGAATTTTTTTGTTATTTTGACCATTTCTCATTTTCTGAAAATAAATACAAAATTTAGTGCTTGGAAATTCGAAGACATGTTGTCAGTACCGTATATTTCGGACCATAAGACGCACTTTTTTCCCAAAATTTTTTTGGGGAAAATGGGGGTGCGTCTTATGGTCGCAATATACTTACAAATCCTGTTGCAGTGGTCCCGATGCAGCCTCCCTGTGCTCTGTGGTGCGGTGGTGTCGGGGCTCTGTAGTGTGGCTGCAGCGGGGTTCTGTGCTGCATGGGGGGCTCCGCCGGCATTTCGCTAAAGCCCGAAAGCCCCCCGCAGCTCCGTTGCTACAACGCGGTGGTCTTCAGAAAGATGGCCGCCTGGAGCGGCGCATACTCAAATTCAAATCTCGGCAACGAGATCTCGGGACAAGATCTCGTTGCGGAGATCTGAAACTGAGCAGCGGCCATCTGTCCGTAGGCCTCCGCGTCGCAGCAACGGAGCTGCGGGGGCTTTCTGGCTTTAACGAAATGCTGGCGGAGCCCCCCACGCAGCACAGAGCCCCGCTGCAGCCACACTACAGAGCCCCGACACCACCGCACCACAGAGCACAGAGAGACTGCATTGGGACTACCGCCACGGGACCGCCGCAACAAGATTTGTAAGTATATTGTGACCAGAGCACAGCCACCCCACGGAGCACAGCCACCCCACGGAGCACAGCCACCCCACAGAGCACAGCCACCCCACAGAGCACAGCCACCCCACAGAGCACAGACACCCCACAGAGCACCCCTGCAACACAGAGCACCACCACCACACCAGCATGGACCACCGAACGACCCCTGTGACCACTCCTCTACCTGTGCTGATCCCTTCGCTGATAAGCTGAATTCGGACTGTAAGACGGGCCCCCATTTGACACATTATTTTTTTTCCCTATTTTCCACCCCAAAATTTGGGGTGTGTCTGAGGCTGTGTGCATACGCTGCGGATTTTGCTGTGGTTCCGCAGCGGTTTTGGCCGCTGCGGAGCCGCAGCAGTTTTTGCTGCGGTGTACAGTACAATGATTCCCTATGGGAATCAAAAACCGCAATGCAGACGGTGCGGAATTTTCCGCGCGGATTATCTGCGGTTTTCAATCCGCAGAAAGAATTGACATGTCAATTCTTTCTGCGGATTCCGCTGCGGTTTGCCATCTCCTCCATTGAGGAGATGAAAAACCGCAGGGCAAAACCGCAGAGCAATCCGCAGGTAAAACCGCAGGTCTTTTGACCTGCGGTTTCACCTGCGGATTTTACAAAATCCGCGCGGATGAATCCGCACCTAATCCGCAGCGTGTGCACACAGCCTTATAGTCCGACAAATACGGTAGTTTATAGAATAAAAAAGCAATTTACATTTTACTCAAAAATATACCTTTAAAGAGAAAAATCAGACAAACTGAAAATTTTTCAGTGGTTTCCTAATGTTTGCCAGAGCTGTATATTGCTCCAGTAGTCTCCTACGTCTTCATAATTTGCTGGTTGCACGTTAGCAAAAAATAGAAACATTACATCTGTAAAATAATATTTTGCGCTATGGAGATACACTAGTCTGCATCGGAGCTACAATCCAAAAACGATTACAGATTTTTATTACATATTACAATGCACATTATCATTGCTTCTTAGGTGAGCAGATTGCTGTCCCGACCACGTCCATGTATAAATTATATGTATTATTTTTACCTTTGGTATCGTGAATCCTTTAAACTTTATATCATGCAAGGCAGAATGGGGAAGACCATTGGGAATAATGCTGGCATATCGCTGCACCTCGTGGATCACGGCGTCAGTATATGGCAGAGACATGCGATGCTCCAAGGAAGGCCATTTCTCCGAGCCAAGAACATGATCTATTTCAGCTTGTACCTTTTCTGCAATTAAAAAAGCAAATAAGCAGTTTAAACACTATAAAAAGGAAGATTAAAGATAGCAATGATGCTACTGCTATTACATACTCTGAATCTCTGGATATTCCAACATGAATTTAATGGCCCAGCGGATGGTGGAAGAAGTCGTTACAGTCCCAGCAATAAACAGGTTGAAGGTCGTCATTGTCAAGCTCTCCATTGTGAAGTGTGAACTTGGGTTATTGGCTTCCTTAGGAAAAGAAACATGGCAAAATGTAAGAACAAGTGGGGTATGAGTGTAACACTATAGATGTCGGAGTAGAGCAAGTTTACTGCAGGGGAAATTACAGCTCACTGCTGTTACCGCAGCTAACTGGGTCAGCCTTGTAACAACAGCAGTTGCTTGGTTTCAGGATCACTCTTCAGCAAGGAGATACCTTCATTGTCCCTTGCTAGGTGTATGGACATCCATATCTTAGAACTACGGTATTGCAGCTAATCACAAATCTTCTACTGTTGCCTTTTGGGTCTACCTCTTCTCTGATGGCCCCAATGTTTGGCTGTCTGTTCTACTACCTGTTTCTGCTAAATTTAATTTCTCAGCATCTCTCCATTTATCACTTTCTACTGTATCTCATCCAAGTCCTGAATCTCACGGTCAAGACTGTCCTCAAACATCTCTCTCAGGCTAGGCTTTGACACTTTACTAGCAACTTTCCTTGCAATGACCTAGACTTCTCAAACTTGCTATTTCCTTAGGGTCTGCAGTTTGTCATCTGAGCTACACAGACTCCCCAGGCACTCCATGTGGTTACAGCCACACACCTATTATCTACCTGGTCACATCTAATTTTATAGCCTTTAGTCTCACATTGACATCCAGTGTTCACGAGTAACATTGCAGGTCTAATCCATATATTCAGCATTTTTGGAGTGTCAAGAAGTAAACAAAAGTTTTGGTGGTGGTATATTAAGTGGGTTTGAAGCCACACTCAGACTCTGAGGGAGCCTAAAGACTCCCCTGAATGCAAGACGGTATTCAATAATATTTCCACAAAATTGGTAAGACCAGATCTTTTGATGTTCTGACTTTAGTAAGACATCTGTAAGAATTGTGGATATCTACAGCTGAAGAAAAAAATGTTTTACATACCTCATCTATTTTATTTAGGAAGCAGTCCACAAAATCTCGGGGACAGTTAGCGTCACGTGTCAGAATGTGATTGTCTATGAGACCTCTGAGGAACGTCTGCAGCATGGCGGCATTCTGAAAGATCTTGTTGTGTTCTCCGGGGAGCCATCTCAGAATTTGAGGAAAAGCATTGTAAAGCTGTACAATGTGGACACACCACAGTAAGTCAAAGTTATGCTTTCTATCCCCAAGCGCAAAGTAATCTGCAACATGGAGTGCTAACAAAGTGCACAAGGTTGAGGTCCTTCACAAACCTGCTCCAAAGGAGAAAGTCCCCTAACAAACCTTTCCTTGACCCTCCAGTCAAACAGCAATAATACCCTTTTCCTGAGTATATTGAGAATTTAATTTGCATTCCCAACAATGACACTTTGTGGAAAACCAAAAAGAGCTATAGAATATTCAACCAGGATTATGGTCTCCAAAAATGTTCACAGATAAGCAAATGGGAAAGAGATCTAAAGAAATAATTTCCGATTGAAAGCTGGGAAAAGCTATTTCCTTGTCATACTCATCTAATCTTTGTGCCTCTCTTCATGAAACATTTTTTTTAAGATGTTTTCAAGGTGGTATTTAACCCCCAATAGATTGGCTAAAGCCTTTATGAATCTTACACCTGTTTGCTGGAGAGGGTGCGGAAATAAAGGAGACTTGATCCATATTTTCTGGTATTGCTTTAAAATCCAGAGTTTTGGAGTGAAATTTCCACTTTAATAATAAAAAAGTTACTAGTAGCAACATTATAATTACCCCACAATTAGTTCTTCTTTCTCTAGAAATAGAGCATATCAACTCAGAATATAGATTTATTCTAATACACATTTTCTCAGTGACTATAAATGCTATAGCTTTAAATTGGAAAAGAACTACCATTCCTACACTTCAAGATATAATAGAGAACTTGTCATTACACAATTCTTACGAACATAGATTAGCAATTGTTAATAGCACTTGGGAAAAATACTTATTTTACCTTTTTCCTTTGTCCCTCCTCTTCTCCCTTCCCCTCTCCTTTCTTTGCTTTTCCCTCCACACTATCCTTAAGGGTATCAAGATGTGTACATTAATACTAATCCCTACTTACCCTAATGTCTCCTTTTTGTAAATAGTTAAAATTTGTTAATAAAAATATATTTAAATAAAAAAATAATAGAATGATTGTGGATAGGTTGCCTCACCTAATTGATGCTTTGGGAGAACCCATCTTTCGTCCAGCATTTTGGACATCCACAAAGAGAACCTGCACCCAGGCGCGGACACATTGGTGCAACCCCAAAGGTGCCCAAGAGGTAAAGAAGCCCACATCCACATAGGTACATTACGGGGGTACAATATGACGAGCTAATCGACTGGAAAGAGCCACATGCTATTATTGCACAAAGACTGTCATGTCAGTTCTTAATACTGTAGGGTCATGGCAGGGAGTTCATTCATGCAGATGTTTCAATTTGCTCTTCTTACAAGGAAACCCCGCTTTCCCAGGAAGGTGAGGTTCTCATTAATCATTTTATGCAAGGTCTGGAAGGTTTTATCTTGTGTGTCAAACCGATCTCCAAACACGATGGAGCAGATCGCATTGGAAACAGCAGCAGTCACCTCAGGACTTGGATTAAAAGGTTTCCCTGGAGGATGAAGAACAAAAATCTGGGGATTAAAGCAAACACATACAAATAGTAAATGTAATGGTCAGGACATTGCGGGAGGATGACCACATGATCATTCATGTTTTGATTGCTTAGCAATAGTGTCCAAAATTGCTTATGTGGCGCCCCTGAGGCTCAGTCGCCACAGAGGTGCTGCACCTTCTCCTAAGGTGTAGTGCCCCACCAACTAGGTAAGTTGGGAACTCCTTTCCACACTCCAACATCTGCATCCCACACACAGGATAGTTCAGTAGGTCCACATAGCAGCTTCAGGCTGGGGTAGCAGAGCACCCTTCGTGGAACCCTGCTTCGTAACACGAGATGTGCTGGGAGGTGGGTGGAGTTAGTATAAAAGAGAGGGAAGGTTTAGAATTGCAGGTCAGTCTGGGGTTAGTCCCAGAGAAAGAGGAGTTCAGTTCTGAAGTTTGTTTTGAGTTCAGTTTAGAAGGAGTGCTGCAGCTGCCTCAGTGATCTGAGCCAGCTGGCACGAGAAAGAGAAGAGAAGGAGAAAGACGTAGACCTGCAACCTAAGCTTCCATAAGAGAGAAAAGGAACAGCGCGGAACGAAGGAGTAGGAGAACAGAGAGGAGTTGTGGGTTGGAAGAGGAACCCTGCCTATAGGTTCTCAGCGCAAGGCCGGGACCCGGTCCCCGAGGTAGTATGGACACTTATGGTTCTGCAGCAGACATCGGTGGAGTAGTTGGCTGTAAATGCACTACTCCCATCAAAGACTTGGGACACAGCAGCAACTGGATAGAGAGCCAGGACTTCTGAGAAGGGAGTCCCCGATAGAGGATACAGCTGTCTGTCATACAAGTAGAGTTGTTAGGAACATCTGACAGGAGGAACTTCAGAGTACCACGGTACTGGAGCTCTTCACACTAAAGGCGCAATAGAGGAGTCGTTCAAGAAAGGCACATGTTGGCGGAGTGTTGGAGAGGAGAACCCTGACTTGCCCGGGAGGTTGATTGAGTCTCTACCCCGGAGGACACGGCACGGAGGCAGGCACCAGTGGGTACCACGAACTGTGAGTAAAGCTTTGAAACTGCAAGCCCTGGTGTCCTCCATTCATTCGCCGCTAACACCTTCAGCACCGCTACTTCTGGGTACCAGCATCTATACCATTCTGCGCCTCTCCTCATCCATTGCACCCACACTGCCCTGGGACTACAGCTCCACCTGTGGGGAGCTATACCATCTTTGCTGCACCACACCATCAGTCCCAGTGGATCTGCATGCAGTGTTGGCTCAACATCTTATTTGCCAAACACCACGGGTAGTGTCACGAACTATCCATATAAACTATACTATGTCACTGCTGCTGTGACACATACCCCTGACACCGGCCCGGTACCGGGTACCCCGCTGCCCTGGGTGTGAGGGCGACCCACTTAAAATTTCATTTCCATGAGTTTTTTGGTGTGAATATTTCTCAATTAGTAAATTTTTGAAACAAATTCATCAAATCATTTGTGCCTTTTATTAAAGTTTTGTATTTTAGTTAGTTTCCTGATTACTACATCAATGTGGCTTTTTCAAATGTTTTAGACAGATCCACGAAATGAGACTTTATTTAAAAGTTGCAACTCCAGTCCCCTCCAGGGTGATTTTATGTGTTGTGCATTTTTGGCAACAGTTTGTGAAAATGTCCAGCTAAAAGTCGTAATACCAATTAAAGACAGAAAACAAAAAGACAATTTTGGGCTTTGTTCAAAAATTCATGAATCCTCTGCAGCATTTGTTTTAATTTAGCATAAAAAAAATCAGCGGAAGCCTACAAGTCAAAAGTAAAGAAAAATCCTACAACTGATGAAGCGAGCCCTTGTTGCCACCTCCTCAGAGCCTTAAGTTTTTTTTTGTTTGTTTTTCCGTTGATTGAGATGAATTAGTACCTTAGCTTTTATTGGTACTTTTTCTTTTTACAGCGTTCACCATGCAAGATATATTTTAATAGTATGGACTTTTATTAATGTGGCAATATCCACTTGTCCATTTATTTATTTTAGATTTTTTAGGGAAAAAAGGGGATTAGAATTATTGGAAAATATTTCTAATCTATTTTGCGTTCTCCAGTCCCTTCCACCACTCCAAGGAGACATGAATTTGCAGCTGTTCAATATGCTGCAATACTGAAGCATCATCTGTGCATCCCTTACCTCTACTAGGGGGTTTAATTTTTGAGATTTGGGACAGCCTCATCTGTGCCAGGTATGAAGCAGATTTAGTAAAAAATGGGGGGAGAAGCCAGCGCTGTTTGTGATCAGAACGCAGTACATAAAGTGCATATGCACATATTAATTTCTTACTGTATTTCAAAATGAGACATTTAGCAAAAAATTGATCAATCACAGATGAAGGGCAATACAGGCCCAGATACAGGTGCACAATTAAATAGAGCCCTGGGGCAGGGCTGGGCTGCTGTGTGTGCACAGCAGCCTAATCAATCACTTTGAATACATAAAAAACGGCGAACATAACCTAGCGCACACGGCAACCGTGGTGGTCAGTCACAAACCAACATCAAGTAAAAAAAGGGGGGAGAAGCCAGCGCTGCTTGTGGTCAGAACGCAATATGTTGTGATTCCCTTTCTGGCCTCCCTCTGGTTATTGCTGAAGGTAGTGGAGCTGGTCAGATTGACAGAGGGGTTGCAAGTTCGCTTTCTGGGCTCCCTCTGGTGGTTACTGGAGGTAATGGAGCTGATCTGATTAACAGAGGCTTGCCACCTTGATAATGAGGACGACGATTGGAGATCTGGGGTTTCAGATTGGGATTTAAGACAGCCGACTCCCTCTATCCCTGCTGGTGATTTTCTTCTGCCTCCTGAGGTCTGATGTTTCCAGCTCAGACCCTGCATGTTCAGCTATGTGTTCATTTGCTATTCTGTTTGCATTTGATCTGGTTTTGTCTATCTCAGTTTTGTGTGGGTCAGCCGGCTCCGGCTGGGGCTGTGCTGAATAACCATCCATATGTTACTGCTTGTGCCAGTTTGTTTTTGTCCCTGATTAGATTGGCCTCTGTTTTCTCTGCTTTCAGAATATACCAGAGTGTTGATATAGTGGGCAAAGTCGTGCGACTTCAGTGTTTTTTGCATCAGACGTGTTGGACTTTTTGCAGGGTTTTTTGCGTGATTGCAGACAGCGTCTTTCCTTTCTTGTCCTGTCTAGTCAGTGTGGGCCCCATCATTTGCTCAGTCTATTTTCCTGCCTGCATTTGTGTTTTCACCTAGTCTCACTGACAATATATGTTTGGGGGCTATCTATTCCTTTGAGGTCTGCTCTGGGGCAGTTTAGATTTCCCCTTTCTTGCTTTAGGCTTAGTTAGCTCTCCAGCTATGCCGAGGCGTCTGGGATCATCATAGGTACTCTCCATGGCTACTGCTAGTTGTGTGGATAGGATCAGGGGTCTGCAATCCGCTTAGTTACCAACCTCTCTGGTTTTCTGTGGCTTAGCTTGGGCTTGCTCTCCTCCTCGGTGACCCATTCATAACAGCAATACATAAAGTGCATATGCACAAATTAATTTCTAAATGTATTTCAAAATGAGACATTTAGCAAAAAATTGATCAATCATTTGAGCCACCCCGCCACGCCAATGCAATCTCATATGGGGCAATCCTACTCTACGTTTTTTATATTCGCTTGTGCCATTGCGGCCTCCTAAATGTATTAAAAAGAAGACTATATTAAATGCACACTGTACCTGAAGCGTTTCTGAATCACTCCCATGAAGCCAGAAAAGGTGAGCGCAGATAATGGCCAACCAGGTCCAGACAGACATTTCAGGTTTAACCTCCACACTCTCCTGACCAGCAATCACAGATGAAGGGCAATACAGGCCCAGATACAGGTGCACAATTAAATAGAACTCTGGGGCAGGGCTGGGATGCTGTGTGTGCACAGCAGCCTAATCAATCACATTGAATACAGAAAAAACGGCGAACATAACCCAGCGCGCACGGCAACCGTGGTGGTCAGCCACAAACCAACATCAAGTAAAAAAAGGGGAGAGAAGCCAGCGCTGCTTGTGGTCAGAACGCAGTACATAAACTGCATATGCACCTGTGTCTGGGCCTGTATCATCCTTCATCTGTGGTGCCTGAAATGTCTATATCCGGACCTGGTCAACCTTTATCTGCGCTCGCCTTTTCTGGCTCCATGGGAGTGATTCAGAAACGTTTCAGGTACAGTTTGGATTTAATGTGGTCTTGCTTTTAATACATTTAGGAGGCCATAATGGCACAGCGAATATAAAAAACGTAGAGCAGGACTGCCCCATATAAGAATTCCATGGGGTGGCTCAAATAATTGATACATTTTTTGCTAAATGTCTCATTTTGAAATACAATTAGAAATCAATATGTGCATGTGCACTTTATGTATTTCGTTCTGACCACAAGCAGCGCTGGCTTCTCCCCTTTTTTTATATGAAGCAGATTTAACTCCTCTGGAAAGAGGTTAACCCCTTTCTGACATCAGACGTACTATCCCGTCCATGGGACACGGGCCCCTATGCCCATGGACGGGATAGTACGTCTAGTGCGATCTGCGGCGCCCACGTGGTGAGCGCCGCTGATCGCGGCCGGGTGTCAGCTGATTATCACAGCTGACACCCGGCACAATGTGTCAGGGGCGGTTACGGACTGCCCCCGACACGTTAACCCCTTGCACACCGCGATCAAACATGAAACGCACCCCCCCAAAAGAAATTCATGAAACACTGGTTTTTGTTCATTCTGCGTCCCAAAAATCAGAATAAAAAGCGATCAAAAAATGTAACATGCCCAAAAATGGTACCAATAAAAACGTCAACTCGTCCCGCAAAAAATAAGACTTCACATGACTCGGTGGGTCAAAATACGGAAAAATTATAGCTCTCAATATATGGTGATGCAAAAACTATTTTTACAATAAAAAGCGTCTTTTAGCGTATGACAGCTGCCAAACATAAAAACCCGCTATAAATAGTAAATCAAACCCCCCGTTATCACCCCCTTAGTTAGGGAAAAATAATAAAATTAAAAGAAAATGTATTTATTTCCATTTTCCCATTAGGGTTAGGTCTAGGGTTAGGGCTAGGACTAGGGTTAGGGCTAGGGCTAGGCCTAGGGTTAAGGCTAGGGTTAGGGCTGAGATTAGGGTTAGGTGTGTGTTGGGGTTAGGGTTGGAGTTATAATTGGGGGTTTCCACTGTTTGGGCACATCAGGTGCTCTCCAAATGCAACATGGCGTCTGATCTCAATTCCAGCCAATTCTGAGTTGAAAAAGTCAAATGGTGCTCCTTCCAAGCTCTGCCATGCGCCCAAACAGTGTTTTTCCCCCACATGTAGGTTATCAGCCTACTCAGGACAAATTGCAAAACAACTTTTGGGGTCCAATTTCTCCTGTTACCCTTAGGAAAATAAAAAATTGGGGGCAAAAATATCATTTTTGTGGAAAAAAATGATTTTTTTTATTTTCACGTCCGGGTGTTATAAACTTCTGTGAAGCACTTGGGGGTTCAGAGTGCTCACCACACATCTAGATAAGTTCCGTGGGGGGTCTAGTGTCCAAAATGGGGACACTTGTGGGGAGTTTCAATAGTTTAGGTACATCAGGGGCTCTCCAAACGCACATGACACCCGCAGACCATTCCATCAAAGTCTGCATTCCAAAACGTCACTACTTCCCATCCGAGCCCCGACGTGTGTCCATACAGTAGTTTTCTCCCACATATGGGGTGTCAGCATACTCAGGACAAATTGGATAACAACTTTGGGGGTTCAATTTCTCCTGTTACCCTTGGGAAAATAAAAAAATTGTGGACTAATTGATCATGTTTGTGGAAAAAATACAATTTTTTTATTTTCATGCCCGGGCATATAAACTTCTGTGAAGCCCTTGGGGGTTCAAAGTGCTCACCACACATCTAGATAAGTTCCGTGGGGGGTCTAGTGTCCAAAATGGGGTCATTTGTGGGGAGTTTCAATAGTTTAGGTACATCAGGGGCTCTCCAAACGCACATGACACCCGCAGACCATTCCATCTAAGTCTGCATTCCAAAACATCACTACTTCCCTTCCGAGCCCCGACGTGTGCCCCTACAGTAGTTTTCTCCCACATATGGGGTGTCAGCGTACTCAGGACAAATTGGACAACAACTTTTGGGGTTCAATTTATCCTGTTACCCTTGGGAAAATAAAAAAATTGGGGACTAATTGATCATGTTTGTGGAAAAAATACAATTTTTTTATTTTCATGCCCGGGCATTATAAACTTCTGTAAAGCCCTTGAGGGTTCAAAGTGCTCACCACACATCTAGATAAGTTCCTTAGGGGGTCTAATTTCCAAAATGGGGTCATTTGTGGGGGGGTTTCCACTGTTTAGGTACATTAGAGGCTCTCCAAAGGCAACATGACACCCGCAGACCATTCCATCAAAGTCTGCATTCCAAAACGTCACTACTTCCCTTCCGAGCCCCGACATGTGCCCATACAGTAGTTTTTTCCCACATATGGGGTATCATTGTACTCAGGACAAATTGGACAACAACTTTTGGGGTCCAATTTCTCCTGGTACCCTTGGGAAAATAAAAAAAATTGGTGACTAAAAGATCATTTTTGTGGAAAAAATATGAATTTTTTATTTTCACGCCCGGGCGTTATAAACTTCTGTGAAGCACTGGGGGGTTCAAAGTGCTCACCACACATCTAGATAAGTTCCTTGGGGGGTCTAGTTTCCAAAATGGTGTCATTTGTGGGGGGTTTCCACTGTTTTGGTACATCAGGGGTTTTCCAATCGCAACATGGTGTCCAATCTCAATTCCAGCCAAAAACGTCAAATGGCGCTGCTTCCCTTCCGAGCTCTGCCATGCACCCAAATAGTGGTTTACCATGTGGGGTATCAGCGTACTCAGGACAAATTGCTCAATAACTTTTAGGGTCCTGTTACCCTTGGGAAAATAAAAATTGGGGGTGAAAAGATCATTTTTGTGGAAAAAATATGATTTTTTAATTGTACCGCTGTACGTTATAAACTTCTCTGAAGCCCTTGTGGTTTCAAAGTTCTCACCACATATCTAGATAAGTTCCTTGGGGGGTCTAGTTTCCAAAATGGGGTCACTTGTGGGGGGTTTCCACTGTTGCGGTACATCAGGGGCTCTCCAAACGTGACATGGCGTCCGATCTGAATTCCAGCCAATTTTGCATTGAAAAAGTCAAACGGCGCTCCTTCCCTTCTGAGCTCTGCCATGTGCCGAAACAGTGGTTCCCCCCACATATCAGGTATCAGCGTCCTTAGGACAAATTGCACAATAGCTTTTGCAGTCCAATTTCTCCTGTTACCCTTGGTAAAATAAAAAAAATTGAACCTGAAGTATTTTTTTTGTGAAAAAAAGTTAGATGTTCATTTTTTTTTTAAATATTCAAAAAATTCCTGTGACGCACCTAAAGGGTTAATAAACTTCTTGAATGTGGTTTTGAGCACCTTAAGGGGTGCAGTTTTTAGAATAGTGTCACTTTTGGGTATTTTCTATCATATAGACACCCTGCAAAGTGGCTTCAAATGTGATCTGGTCCGTAAAAATAAAATGGTGTTGCAAAAATGAGAAATCGCTGGTCAATTTTTAACCCTTATAACTTCCTAACAAAAAAAAATTTTGGTTCCAAAATTGTGCTGATGTAAAGTAAACATGTGGGAAATGTTAGTTATCAAGTTTTTTGTGTGCCGTATCTCTGTGATTTAAGGGCATAAAAATTCAAAGTTGGAAAATTGCGAAATTTTAAAAATTTTCGCCAAATTTCTGGTTTTTTTCACAAATAAACGCAAGTTATTTGAATGAAATTTTACCACTATCATGAAGTACAATATGTCACGAGAAAACAATGTCAGAATCACCGGGATCCATGGAAGCGTTCCAGAGTTATGACCTCATAAAGGGACAGTGGTCAGAATTGTAAAAATTGGCCCGGTCATGAACGTGCAAACCACCCTTGGGGGTGAAGGGGTTAAAGGGGTTTTCTGGTCTTGGAAAACTTCTTTCCCCAAGCTGCCATTTGTTTTAATCTCTGCTGCTCCCTGCTTTTTGGCAATGCTGACATCAAAACAACAGCACTGCAGCCAACCTGCAAAATTAAGCAGCTCGTTCCATCAACTTAGGCAGAGCCAACAAGCTCAGTTATTAGCTCCAGTGATGTCGACGTGACGGTACGTAAGTGCTTCCAACAATAGCAGGCACTGGGAGCATTGTCTGAGACTCGATGTTGGACCTGGGCATGGTAAATAAAGAATTGCAAATTTCAAGGGTTTTCTGAAAAGACCTTTAAACTGTAAGTTGGGGGAGATAGCCAACGAGCCACATTTTAGTTCTCTATATTAGATCATAAGGCCATTAGTTATTCCACCACTTTGCCATGGATCAAATCAAATACTAGTAAGAAGTAGGCTCGACATAGTCATTGAGCCAGTGTCCATTTAGGACTGTTGGGGGCAACTACAAAAGCATTTTAGCACTCAAAAGTGGGTAAAGAACACATTTCATGACCCTTTTTTGGGGAGCCTATCTTCTTTTGAAATCAAGAGACTGACACTATTTTGTTTGGAAGGCAGAACCTCCGAGATAATAGGAGTCTAAAGGTTGTTGTGGTCATGCCACTGCCTGGCGGTTTCTACGCTTGACCCCCTGCCTTGCATGGTATCCAGTGAATTGTATCAGGGGTTTTGACCCTCTCACAACATTCTAGTCTTTCTGGAAAAAGCTTGATGTTGCCATGAAAAAGTAGAAAATACTTTACCGTTGTGTTCCTTGAAGAATTCAACCAAAAACTTGGCCTCCTCGATCATTCTTTCTTCAATGCTCTTCTTGCCCATCCCAAAATTCTTCAAGGTGGCCATGGAGAACCTTCTTTGGTGGAACCAGTGCGGCCCATTGGAAAATACCAAACCTAAAAGGTACGCAAAAAAATAATAATACAAAATTAGGATTAAAGGACAATTATCAGTTTCTGGAATGGTTTGCAGTCAATATCGCCGACATTTCACCTAGCGAGACCGACTCTAAGGCCCCGATTCATTATTGTAGTTTACAATTTTTAATTTGTTCTATATTAGTGACTTCAGTATTTGCACTTCATTCTTTATAAATGATTTGTGCTATTTTTTCAGTTTTCCTCTTACATTTTTTATGTTACCTAAACAACTTTGCTTATCCAAATATTTGAGTTATGTTTGCACTGCACTTTTTTGCAGATTTTATTTTTGTGCATGAAAAACGCCAAATGTTGGCAGCATACATTATGCAGTTTTATGCTTTTTCCATGTGTTTTTAATGCCTTTTTGTGCATTCAGTTACAATACTGACTAAATTACTTCAATTTATTTTTTAATTAAACGTGGTTTAAAAAAAGAAAAAAACAATAGAGCTCAAAAACCGTAAGTAAAAAAAAACAAAACGTGTGAATGATATTTTAAAAGTTGTATTAAATTTGCCACTACTGTAAAACAATGCTTTTTTCCACGTATGGAAAAAAAAAACACAAAGATGCCACATGTGAGCAAGAATTTAGATAGATTTATGATATGAGACTTTTTAATATCGCATTTGTTTTTGGCGCATGTCACGTCAGTTGCCAGAAAAAGTGTGAAAAACAGAAAAAAAAAAGAACATTTTTTCTTTTGGGCAAAATTCATTATACCCCTTGCGGCAACTAAAACCACATGACGAAAAAAGTGCCTAGACCAAAAAAAAAAGAAAAAAGCAAATGATGAATAGGGCCATAAGTTTCTCAGTATACGATCACTATGAATGATGAAACAATTTGCTGCCTAGGTCAGAGGTTTCACCATCATAAGATCTTCTACCATCATTTTGAACCACCTTGATATGTTTTCAAGACGTGATTTTCACAAATGATCAATGCTAAAGAGTTTTCACCTTTTTTCCGAGCAATTCTTTCTAAAACTGGCAAAATCGCTCTCCCACTAAAATCATCCGCCTGACCCACCAGGGCCTCCTTCAGTGTATCGTAGCCATACAGAACCACAATCGGCTTCCAACCAAAGAAGATGGTGTAGACGCTCCCATACTTCTCTCCGAGCTGAAACGACACCAAAATAACAAAAGGTGATGGTCGCTGCCAGCTCGCCAATTACGGATTGACTACTACAACTCTCAATGGAGACACCCGACTCTGTAAACAGGGTACAAGTAATAGTGGGTAGTAATATTTCCGAACTTCTGATCACACAAGTTTTTACGAGAGGCTGGGAGCTGACATCAGTGCGCCCATCGCCGGTGTATGACGTCACTGTCATGAGCCGCCTGCGTTGGGCGCACTAACATCAGGCATAGTGACCTCACCGGACCTGAAGGAAGTGGACGCCGAGATCACAGGCAGAGAAGAACTTAGAAGAATATTTCTTTTTTTCTCTTCTTTTATGCATGTGGCTTGATATTGGACCAGAGACATAGGGGGGCTCAGCTGGATTGTCAGGCTGCTGGATGGAGGATCAGGCTGCTGGATGGAGGGTCAGGGTGCTAGATTACTGTACTATAATTTACTTTTTAAAATACAGTTTTCTATAGGGGGAACTAAAGAGGGTCCCTGTTACTGTGCAGGGCGGCACTATGTTGTTTTTTTTGTATTCACCGTGTATAAGTTGGGGAATGTGCTCTAGAAGTGATCAGCTGTTGATAACCCTGTCTTATTTTCTGCAGAGACGAGTCCTGGCTGGAAGAAGTGATGTCAGTCTGTACTGGATGAAGGACTTCAACTAGAGACCCACTGGTAAGTCATTGTATTACATGTACACTGAAACTATATACTAGGTACAGAGCTCCTGTGTATAATGTCACTGGTGATCACTGTATTACCTGTACACTATACTGTATATAGCATATACTGAGCTCCTGTATATAATGACGCTAATGATCACTATGTTACCTGTACACTATATATAGTATATATCAGGGGTGGGCAATTCATTTTCCCGAGGGGCCACATGAAAGACCATGACTGTTGTGGAGGGCCGAACCAATAGCTTGAAATTAATTCTACTCAATATTAATTTATTAATATTAATTGTATCACTTAATATTGAGCAGAATTAAGTATGCTGACACCCCCTATATATCTTTAAACCCCCCACAGCCCCTTATATACAGCATGAGCCTCACATAGCCTACTACATATGCGGCATAAGCCCCACACAGCCTCCCCCATATGCGGCATGAGCCCCACACAGCCTCCCTATATACAGCATGAGCCCCCACAGCCTCCCCATGTACAGCTTGAGAGCATGTACAGCATTAGCCCCACACAGCCTCCCCTTGTACAGCATGAGGTCCCACACAGCCTCCCCATATACTGTATGAGCCCCACACAGCCTTCTTATATACATCATGAGCCCTACAGTCTCTCCACATACTGAATGAGGCCCCACACAGCCTCCCATATACTGCATGAGGCCCCCACAGCCCCCCATATACTCATTGAGCCCCACACAGCCTCCCCATATATTGCATGAGCCCCACATGGCCTCCCTATATACTGCATGAGCCCCACACAGCCTTCCCATATACTGCACGACAGCATACAACCTTCCCATAGCCTCCCCATGTGCAGCATGTCACCCCATAGCCTCCCCATGTGCTGCATGTCACCCCATAGCCTCCCCATATGCTGCATGTCACCCCCATAGAATGCCCATGTGCTGCATGTCACCCCCATAGAATCTCCATGTGCTGTAAAAAAAACCCCATAGAATCCCCATGTTCACCCCCATAGAATCCCAATATTCACCCCCATAGAATCCCCATGTTCACTTCCATAGAATCCCCATGTTCACTTCCATAGAAACCCTATGTTCACCCCCATAGAATCCCCATGTTCACCCCCATAGAATCTCCATGTCCACCCCCATAAAATCTCCATGTCCACCCCCATAGAATCTCCATGTCCACCCCCATACAATTCCCATGTTCACCCCCATAGTATCCCCATGTTCATCGCCATAATCATACACATGAAAAAAACAAAACAAAAACCCCACCACACCTAGGTCCAGTTTCGCACCGCTCAGCTTCTCCTTCTGCCTCCGGAGCGATGACTCTCCGGCGGTACAAATACTTATTTTCCACCATTATTTGCAAAATAAATCTTGCCAAATCAGACAAGGTGATTTTCTGGATTTGTTTTCACATTTTGACTCTCATAGTTGTGTTCTACCTATGATGTCAATTACAGGCCTCTCTCATCTTTTTAAGTGGGAGAACTTGCACAGTTGGTGGCTAACTAAATACTTTTTTTCCCCAATGTATTCAGTCACTATGTGGTTTGGTCACGGTGTGGTGATATTTCTTCCCTGTATGTGATGTTATTAATTTTTGTATAGGGAATGGTGTTGTGTATGGCTGTCATTTGTTCTTTCTGATATTAATGAGGAGACGATTCTTTCTTTCCATTTGTGATTAAATACGTGGAACAAAAAAAAGTGGTTTGGTACCGTGTTAGCCAGTAGAAAAAAATATATAAAGTGCTCGAAACAAGATGCACTTACAGGGGTTCTCTTGTGAAAACAAGTAATCACCTCTCTACAGGACAAGTGAGAACTTATTGATTGGTGGGGGTCTGTGTTGTGAACACTTTAGACCTGACTTCTGAGTTTGGGCTCCCTCTGGCGGTTGCTGCGGGTAATGGAGTTGGTCGGGTTGACAGAAGTCAATCACCTGAAGATGATGATTGGAAGCCAGGTGTTACAGACTGAGAAGACTTAAGTCAGCAAGCTTCCTTCAGTTGTTGCTGGTGATTTGGTTTTCTTCCTGTGCATTTTGAAGTCCGCTTGCCCCCTGCTTGGTCCTGCATCATTCAGATAAGTTATTTGTTTGCTGGAATCTTTTTGCATTTGATCCAGTTTTTTTCCTTTCTCTGCTTTCAGCTTTGCTGTGTAGGTTCAGCATTGTTCCCTGCTGGGACCAGTGATGGACCCCGTTCCATATGCCACAGCTTATGTCAGTCTGTTCAACATTGCTAGTCCCCTGTTGTATCAGTATCTTTTGCTTTGCTTCCAGTTCACACCAGAATGCCGATCTAGTGGGGGAGAGGTGTGTGGCCTTAGTATTTTTGCATATCAGACGTGTTAGATTTTTCTTAGGGTTTTTTGCATGATTGCAGACAGTATCCTTTCCTGTCCTGTTCTATCTAGACAGTTTGGGCCCCATCATTTGCTTAATCTATTTTCTGCATGTGTTTGTGCCTCATTTTGTCTCACTGGCAATATATGTTTTGGGGCTATCCCTTTGGGGTTCTACTCCGGGGCAGTTTAGCTTTCCCCTTTCTTACTTCAGGCTTAGTTAACTCTTTGGCTGTGCCCATTCATCTAGGGCATCGTAGGTACGTCCCACGGCTAATTCTAGTTGTGTTGTTAGTTTTAGGTCTGCAATCCGCTTAGTTACCAACCTTTCTGGTTTTCTGGTTGTCTAGCTTATTCCCCGGCTGTCCTCCCCGGTGACCTAGTCATAACAGGTATGACTGCTGGGTTTCGCACCAATTGGCTGAATGTAGAGCTTTTATCCCCATTAGACTGTAGTGGCATGTACAACTTTACCACTGATCCATTCATTCCCTCAGTGGCTGTGAGCGCTGCTCTTATTTTTTCTTGAAGCCCCACAGACAATCAATGGAGCAGCGGTCAGACATCTCACCTGCCGCTCCATTTTAAAATGGGGATAAAAGTGTCCTGTTAGGGATAAAACTTTCCAATTCTTCCGATTTGTGCAGTTTCCAATGGCGGACCCAAACAATCAAAAAGTTATACCTATCCTGTGTAACCCATGGATCAGTGTGTTTTAACCAAATAAGCCCTTTAATGCAAACTACCGTAACTTCATATTTTAGTTATGGTGGAGCACAGTAGATGTGCAGGAACCACTTGTGTTTTACAGTCGAAATACAATACACTATAACGGGGATAACGGCTTACAGGTATTTGAATATAGCTGTATGGTGGACCGCTAGGGTCAATTCTCCCTGTAGGCCCCGGATATCTCAGTTCAACGCTGTATTGACATTTTTGGGTAAAATCACAAATATGTTGGTAGTTGGCAACCCACAGGAACACAATGTCTCCCTGAATTATGGATATATCATATTCATGTGTATTGTGTATGGAATGCTTGAAGAGTGTTCAGCAAGGTGACCGCCATATCGTTTCTTTAGGAGGTTCCTGAGGGAACATATCACCCAAAGCAGAATTGAGGACTAAAAAACTGGATTAGAATCACATCTAATCTAATATAAGCTGTCCCTCTCTTACCTCTGTGGCGGAAGGAGTGAGGAGTCTGCTAAGACCCTTTATAATATGTCATTTACCGAATATCAGTGTCAGTCCCCAGGAGAAGCAAGGATCTGTCCCCATTTCCCGTGGTGTTTTCCTCCACCAGGAGCTCTCATGGATCCAATTCTTAAGACATATCTGTATTTTATCCTTTTGGTTTTGGGGTGAGCTGAGCTCACTGTCGGCCTATAGAGATAGGTGAGTGACTGAGTGAGTGAAAAGCGAAGTCTCCCTTTACAGTAGCATCCGAGGCACGCGAGTTGCGATCGAGTGGTGTTCGTGACAAATTATGGCAGCAGTAATGTTGGTCTGATAGACTCTATAAATACCTGCACGGTGGTTCTATATCTTTTTTGCCCTTTTTCCCTACTAAGAGTAATGACAGCACGTTTATCCAGCTCTTTCATCACCTTGTGCAGCTCGCTTTATCTGACAGGTTCCCACCCGCTACACCAGCCCACGTCTGTGCTCTCAAGTTACAATTGAGAGAGTCGGTTTTTAGAAAATGTCATCTTTCTTCCCCATGTAGCCTAAACTTCTTCGGGGACCTGCAGTACTTCTCAAACTATAAGGTGGTCCCTATCACCAAGGGTGAGGCATCAGCGAATCACAGGGATAGGCTGCAAAATCTGTTGGCACCAAGCTCTGGTTTAGCAACATCATGGATTCCTTGACCAAAAAGGGTAGGGCACAGGCATCGCCTATTCTGGATAGTATGGCACTATACAAAAAAACTAAAGTTTGAGAAGCCGTGGTCTTGTGTTAAAAAACATTTATGAAGTGCATTGGACGACCACCAAATCCTCAGATATGCACAAGAATATTTAGAGTTGCAGCACATATGTTGGTAGGGAGTCACTCAAATTTATTATTGTGTTGCCCTGCAAAAAAATGTCTGATTAGGAAGACTGGACCCAACCATTATACATTGGTTGCCTTGGAGTGAGGGGCCTAGAGGACATCCAGTGGGTATGGAAAATTATTCAGACCACTTTAAATTTTTCACTTTGTTTCATTTCATGACCATGTGATATTTGAGTTTTTCTTTTTAAATAAATTTGCAAACATTTCTTCATTTCTGTTTTTTCCAGTTAAGGATACAGAGGGTAGATTAATAAGAAAAAAATGATTTTTTTTTTAATTTACCAAATGGCTGCAATGAAACAGAGTGAAACATTTAAAGGGGTCGGATTACTTTCCGTACCGAATGTTTGGGTTTAAGCTGCACTTTATGTGTAAGACCCTGTGCAGACACATACATAAGATCAGACAGGATTCTTACATTACAGATAGGGCCATGGTCTTGTCTGGCCTTGCGGCCCTGTATTCCTCTGCAGTGGGATATTTTTTTTTTTTTTTAATCAATAAAGTGAATTTTCAATGACCTATCCGCTGCGTAAAAATCCAAATGGTGCAGAGATGCTACAAAATCTGGCTGCAAATCAGACCCATGTGAACGTACCCCTAGGTTCATGGTTTTAATGAAATGTCACCTACAACACTAGTATTGTGGTACGCGGCAGATTTTCCAACGAGAAAACTCAGGCAGAATATCCACAGCATATCCGATGACATACTGCTCAGCTCAACTGACCGCTGTAACCAATCACAGGCCTCAGCGGACCTGCGGCTGGTGACCATGGAGCTCCCTGCATTGAATCCGAGTGGCTTCTCTTAGTTTTTTTTTTTTTTTTGCAGCTCCAAGATCCTGGAGAACTTTTCTTTTTGTCCAGACAACCCCTTTAAAGGCTTCTCGTTGGCCCCTTGGCCAAACATGTCAAATCATCCGGAAATCTCAAGTCTCCCATTTTTCAGATCCCCTTACTCAATCATAAGAACAAGGTTTTTCATCCTGCAGGGATACTGGGAAAGTCACTATTGTGTCCAAGACATGCAAGAGTTAGGCTGTGTGCACACGCTGCGGATTGCTCTGCGGAATTTTCCGCTCGGATTTGATGAAAACCGCAGGTAAATCCGCAGGTCAAAAGACCTGCGGTTTATCTGCAGTTTTTCTCCGGTTTAGCCTACGGTTTTCCCCTGCGGTTTGACACCTGTAGGTGCCAAACCGCTGCAGAATCCGCACAAAGAATTGACATGCTGTGGTTTTGAAACCGCAGCAAATCCACGCGGAAAAATCCGCAGTGTCTGCACTGCGGTTTTCATTTTACATAGGTTACAATGGTACTGTACACGGCAGCAAAACCTGCTGCGGATCCACAGGACCAAAACCGCTGCGGATTCGCAGCAGAATCCGCAGCGTGTGCACACACCCTAACATGTGTAGTAGAGAGTCTCCTGACAGACTGAAATCAGACAAGCTGAATAAACCAATTCTTCCACAGACGCGATTGCTGTAGTCAAAGGAACAGTCTGGACAGCCAGGAGCATCTTTATTACCTCAAGATATAAGTGAGAGCTACAGCACCGGACTCATCCCCCTCCATCCACCCACTGCATGAGCAAGAAACAGTTAGGCCGGAGTCACACTAACCTGCGCAAAAAACGCTCCGTATTTTACATGCGTAATACGGATGAATGACCCCTAAACAGTGCTCCGTAGGTCATCCGTAAGCAAGGTGTGGTCGCGTATTTTGCGCATGTGTGCATCCGTATGTAATCCGTGTGGCATCCGTATGCAATCTGTATGGCGAGATTTTCTCGCAGCCTTGCAAAATGGACATTTAACGGTTTTCTGGCCTGCAAACAATTTAAATCATTAGCCTGCACCCTATTTAGACACTCAGAGACAGGTGGCTGCCTACATTCTGTACATTTGTCACCTTGCTTTCACGAGGTGTGTTGGTGTTCTTTGTGCAGCATGGCAGAGGGTCTGACATTCAATACAACAGAGCAGGTTCTCTTTACCTGGCTTTTGTCACTGCGCTTTGGCCAACCATATCCTGTGATAGTGGATCCGCGGAGGTGGAGACGCATGTGGGTACATCCACTTTTGAGGCAACGACTCACAAGAGGTAATTTTGACCGCCTCTATTCGTCTCTGCGGGAGCATCCGGAGAAATTTTACCAGTATTGTCGAATGAGCATTTCCACATTTGATCGCCTCTTGGAGACAGTGCGCCCTGGGATCACCTTTCAGGACACTATGATGCGCAAAGCCATATCTGCAGAGGAGCGACTTCTACTCACAATACGGTATGTACTACACAACCACATTCTCTATGTTCATAATGTGTGTGTTAATTTTTGTTTTTTGGCCTTCTTGGACAAAGTTTAATACCCTCAACTTACTCAAAATATGTTTCACCTGACACAGCAGAATGTTACATATAATATGTCCTGCATATCACTTAGTCATTGTGCCACCAAATATGTGTGTGTTGTTCTCTCTCATTTCCTAACAAGTTTGGTCGGCATGTAACTGATTTTTTTTTACTTTAGCCATTCTAAAATGTACTATTTCTGTTGTTCTACAGCTTCCTGTCCACTGGCCTGTCTTATGCCGCCCTCCACCATGAGTTTCTCATTGGAAAGTCAACCATTTCAGGCATAGTGAGGTCTACATGTGCACAAATCTGGACAAGACTCCATCAGGTGGTCCTACCCGAGCCCAGAATGGAAGACTGGTTAAGGATTTCAAGGGACTTTGAGGAGGACTGCCAGTTTCCAAATTGTATTGGGGCCCTGGATGGCAAACATATCAGGGTGCGTAAGCCGCCGAACTCAGGCTCCCAATTCTTCAATTATAAACAATACTTTTCTGTTGTATTGTTGGCTCTGGTAGACCCTCAATACAAGTTTATAATTGTTGACATTGGGGCCTATGGAAGGACGGGAGACTCTAGAGTCTTCAATACTTCCATAATGGGTCGGCGGCTACGCACCAACCAGTTGGATCTACCACCACCACGCCAGCTACCAGGCTCCCCCGAAAAATCAGTCCCTTATGTCCTTGTGGCAGATGAGGCCTTTCAGTTATCACGCAATGTCATGAGGCCATATCCCCGGCGCAACCTTGACCACAGGCGCAGAATTTTTAACTTGCGCCTATCACGTGCTAGGCGACTGGTGGAGTGTTCCTTTGGGATTCTTTGTGCCAAATGGCGGGTACTCCAGTCTGCCATTCAGTTGAGTGAGCAAAATGTGAATGAAGTTGTCAAAGCCTGTGTTGTTCTGCATAACTTCACCAGGATACATGATTGTTCCTCCTCTGATGGTGTTGTGCGTAGGCCGGACAATGTGCGCAGGGTGAGACCACCTATCATCCCTCAACGTAGACCGCTCTCTGGCCTCAAAGTGCGTGATATATTCACGAATTACTTTATCTCACCTGAGGGGGCAACTTCTTGGCAAGAGAATGCTGTGTCTATGTTATAATTTGTTTCTTTAAAAGTGTGTCTAAATATATATTACTCAAGCCTTTATGATTCTATGACTGTTTCATTGCATTGGTTGGTGTCTGTTAGTATGTTGTGAGGGATTGTGAAAAATCACACAGAGACGTTAACTAGAGTAGACAAATTTTTAGTTTTGCCTTTTTTTTTTTTGTTTTGCTTAAAGGCAAACATAATTTTGCCATAAACACAAATTTGGCAATGGCCAAAATGACCCTTTGGGCCTTCTTTAACTTGGTGTAACATTAATATTACAGAAAAAAACTGCAACAAACATTATGCAATAACAACATTGCTGCATGCCTACATTAACCTTGATTAGGCAACAAAGGGTGAGCTCCATCACCTACATAAAGTCAATAAGATAACACTCACATTTCCTCATAATGTTATCCAATCATAGAAAGATTCCACCATGACAGGCAAGGCTACCTCACATCTTTCACACAGATATTACCTGTCTGTAGAACAGACAATATTTAAGCATGCTATACTGGAAAGGATGAAAATACAAAAATCACTTGTTAAGACATAGAGAGAGCGTGATATTCTGAATGCTGTTCGCCTCAAATTGTTTTACTAGAGATTGTTAACAACAAAGTTGACTACTTAACTAAAGGCAAGCACGCCTTTCCTATGCGTTAGCAAGTGACTAGTGTATTTTCATCCTTTCATGTAACAGTATAGCGCATTTAAATATTGTCTTTTATACACACATGTAATATCTGTATGAAAGGCGTGAGGTAGTGTTGCCTGTCATGATGGATTGTTTCATATGTTTGGAAAACATTGTTTAAAGATGTGAGTGTTAAATTATGTTCTAAATGTTGGTGATGGAGAACACCTGTTTTTTGGTCTAGATTAGAAGCACCAGTTACATGTCACTGGACATCTCCAAACTTTTGAATCATAAATCCTCATATGTAGGGGAAGGGGAACGTGGAGGACCAGCCTGTGGGTGCTGCTGGACATTGTGAGCAACATCGCCCTGTGTGGGGCCATACTGTTGCCCATGATGCTGTAGTTGTCCAGCCTCCTGGGCCTGTTGGGCATACTGGCCAGAGTAATGATGATGGTGAGGGGCTTCTTGTTGGCTCTGGTAGGCCCGTGGCTCATACCCACCAAGATAGCCAGATCGTCCCCAACCAGGTTGGGACCAGCCTCCAACACTGGGTGGGTACAAGTGGCCATATTGGTGGGGTTGGCTTGAGGAAGACATTTGGGGCTGCGGAATAGAAGGATGGGTAGGGGGGGGAAGGGGTTGAGGTGTTGGCCCACGTATTAGGGGCTGTTCAGACCCTGCTTGACCAAGCATCTGTGTTGATGGCCTCATGCGCATTAAATTTCTTGGTGAGAGCTGCCACCTCTCCAGAAATTCAAACACCTCATATGGGGTATTGGGGGGGTGCTTGCATCAAGCAGGATCTGAATACATCCCCTAATACGGAGCCTGACCTCACGGGTAAGGGCACGGAGATAAAGGGTGAGGCTACGTGCATAGGCCTCCTCACCATCATCTGTAGTGACTCTGGACAAGTAATTCAGCACCCCTGTGTCCACATTGGTCCTGCTCTCTTGAATGGTGACCTGGCGCCTTCTTCTTATTCACCGTGATGCTAGAGCAGCCTGTGGGGAGGGCCTGATCTGGGCAGTTGGGCTGCTGCTCAAGTTGCCCGGCTCTTCCAGGATGGGTGAGTTTGCAGCAGCAGACCGTCCTGGTGGTGTGTTGTGTAGGGCAGCCATTGTGTGTTCTGGTGATGCCTCCTCTTCAGCCATCCTTCTTGTAGGGGGAGAAGATGGGCCAGCCACCTCATCCCCTACAGGATCTATAATGGGCTCTGCCTCTGAGGCCGTTCCTCGATCCGTAAGGTTGGATTGAGTTCTGTTATGAAATAGAACAGAGGCAAAAATACATCAATATTTTTGTCCCTGTAAAGTATTTGTGTAATGTTTTTGTGTCATGTTTAGTGTTGAGCATTCCGATACCGCAAGTATCGGGTATCGGCCGATATTAGCTGTATCGGAATTCCGATACTTAGTTCCGATACTTTTTTCATATCGAATACCGGAATCGGAAGTTCCCATAATGCTAGGAGCCCGCTCGATTTGATTCAGCCAATGGGGATCCTCAGAAGTGTGGGCACATCCTGTTAGGCATGTAGGCATGTTAACTACTGGCATGGCTGTGATTGGCTGCTGAAATGATGTCATGATGCACTATAAAAACCGCTGCAGCCGCCATTTCTGGTTACTCTGCTGTGAATTCAGTTAGGGACAGGCTGCTGTTGAAGACTGTGAGGGACAGTTAGAAATAGCGATTCTCAAAACACATATAGTGCTTAACCCAGGCTACATAAACCACCACTGTAGCTTGCTTTTCCCTAGCAGCGCTGTTTTCACAGCTGTCTGCAAGGGCTGTGTGAGTGCAGACCCACGCTGTGTAGTGTGTCCTGCAGGCACGTCTGCTTGTAGGCCGCCCAGCGTGTGTCTCTGCCTCATACACATTTTTCTTTTATTGCTGCTTTTTTTTTCTCCTGTATAGTGTTCTTCCATACGTATCCATATACGTTGGTTGCAAACACTAAAGGAGTGGACAGCGGAGCCTTTCAGCAGCCTTTCAGTGCTATAGCCCATTTCTCTGCACTGTTTTTGGCTGTCTTATAGGTCTCTCTGTGTGTGAGTGCAGCTCACGTTGCAGTGTGTTCTACAGCCACCGCTAGCTGTAGTCCGCTCAGCGTGCGTCACTGCCTCATACATAGTCCTTTTTTTGCAGCTAATTTAGCCAGATTTTTGCTCCTATATTAGTGTGCTTCCAACCGCATCCATTGTCATTGGTTGGTTGCAAACACTATATAGGATTAGATAGAGGAGCCTTTTTGCTGGCTTGTGCCCTTCAGGGCCAGCCAGACTAGTATCACCCTATTTTTTGGAGCCTCATCAATTGCATTGTAGGTTAGCTTCCTGCATTGTAATCGCTCCAAAAAGTTTGTGATACTATAGCTTTCAAACTTTGGTCACATCCTTTTCTTCCCCCCCCCCCCCCCAAAAAAAAAGGAAATAAAGTTCACCAAACACTCCACTTTACAGTTGTCTAGGCCACATTAGATCATATTAAAGTGTAGTACACACACTCTTAGCCAAATTAGTGTTTCTTATACTGGTTAGCAGGTGTTCAGGAATAAGAACACTAAGCCACCCCTTTTTTACTTTTCTGCCTATCTTTATCAGTCTACCAAGATGAAGAAGGCAGGGAGTAAGGCACGTGGTCGTGGCCGTGGAGTTTCAGCAGGGAGAGGACGGGGGGATTCAGCAGGGAGAGGACGTGGGGATTCGGTGTCTGCTGCGGCCACCAGTGACCCGGCATCCCCCACTTTTACCAGGCAACAGTCCTTCATGCGCAGCTTCGTAGGACCTCGCCGTACCCCACTGCTGCGTGACGAACAAATTGAAGCCGTTGTCGGATGGATGGTAGCTAACGCATCCACTTCAATGACTTCCGCATCCTCCCAAGGCCAGAGCACTGAAGAGCAACCATCTGTCTCTTCACCACCTGCCAAATTGCCCAGGCAGTCTGAGAGCCCTGGACAGGAGCCATCTCAATCTTTACTTCTGTTCTCAGAATCTGTTGGCTTGGAAAGAGGTGGCCAGCCAAGCAGCATTCTAGAGCGTGAAGAAGAGGGAGTATGCAGTGATGCGCAACTGCTTTGTCCCTCTGAATCTGAAGAGGCGGGTGGGCCAGTGCCTATTGTCAGCACACCTCATTGCTCATCTGATGATGATGAGACTCAGTTGCCAATTTCTGGTGCGTACAGTGCTGGCGAGACAACCCAGGACCAGCCGGTGCTTGAAGAGGGGAGTGGAGATGATGAGGTCCTTGACCCATCATGGCGTCAGCCACAGGAAGGTGGTGGGAGCAGCTCTGAGGAAGAGATTCCCCGAACGGCCAAAAGAGGAGGGAGAGGGCGGGGGCAGACTTGGTTGCCTGTAGCCTCCACTTTGGCACCCGTGAGGAGCAATCCTCTTCCAAAACACAAAACGGGCGCTCCCAGGACTTGCAGTGCGTGGTCTTTTTTTGACACAGTTGCAGATGACATTTGCTTTGTCAAATGCAAGCTGTGTCATCAGAAAGTGAAACGAGGGAAAAATGTGACCAACCTCAATACCACAAATATGTGGAAACATGTGCGTACCAAGCACGAGGTGGAGTTACACAGACACACTGAAGATGTAGGCCAACCTTCAGCAGCACCTACCACCTCTTCAGCTCGTGTTGGGGCCTCTTCCTCCAGCTCACACACAGCTGGTTCGGCTTCCTCACTGGAACGCCATGGAAGAACCACTGCCACTGTTGTCCAGAGACCCAGTGAAATTCCACCCACTGAACCACGTTCGCAGTCATCAGCACACTCCCAGGCCACTCACGAGCAATCGGTAGCACAGGCATGGGAGAAAAAGCGGCCATACTCGGCAAACCATCCCCGAGCACTGGCTCTGAATGCCGGCATTGCCAAACTACTGGCCCTTGAGATGCTGTCATTCAGGCTGGTGGAGACTGACACCTTCCGGAACTTTATGTCATCGGCAGTTCCACAATACAATGTGCCCAGCCGCTTTTATTTCAGCAGGCAAGCCGTCCCTGCCCTGCAAAAGCATGTGGAGGGAAAAATTAAAAATGCGCTACTAAATGCTGTCAGTAGCAAGGTCCACCTGACCACCGATGCGTGGACCAGTAGCCATGGACAGGGACGATACCTTTCCCTCACTGCCCATTGGGTCAATGTTGTGGAGCCGGGTACAGATCTGGAGAGTGGCTCTGTACGTATTCTGCCAACTCCAAGGATTGCAGGAATGCAGTCTGTACATATTGAGTCCTCCTCCTACTCTAGTTCCTCGGAATCAGCACTGCGTGAGCCTGTTAGGCCAGATATGAGCACAGGTGTGGCCAAACGTCAACAGGCCATCCTTAAATTAATTTCTTTGGGGAATCGGAGCCACACAGCACAGGAGCTCTGGAATGCCATCAAGCAGGAGAGCGATGTGTGGTTTGTGCCAGCGAATCTCCAGCCAGGTTTGGTAGTGAGTGACAATGGCCGAAATCTAGTGGCAGCTCTGGGCCTAGGCAACCTCACTCACATACCATGTCTGGCACACGTGCTCAATTTGGTCGTGCAGAGCTTTCTGAGGGACTATCCGGATCTTGATGCACTGCTGCACAAGGTTCGCCTAGAGTGTGCTCACTTGCGGCGTTCCAGCATGGCAAGATCGCGCATTGCATCTCTGCAACGACGATTCCGCCTGCCAGAACATCGCATCATATGTGACCTCCCCACCAGGTGGAATTCACCGTTACATATGTTGGAGCAGTTGTGTGAGCAGCAGGCAGCAGTAATGGAGTACCAGCTGCATCAGGCGCAAACAAGTCGCACTGTGCGCCGGACACACTTCACCACCACTGAGTGGGCCACTATGAGGGACATCTGCCAAGTTTTGCGTGCCTTCGATGACTCCACGCGGATGGCCAGTGCAGATGATGCACTAATCAGCATGACTGTCCCCCTCATCTGTCTGCTTCAAAAAACCTTACAAGCACTAAGTGAGGAGGTTTTTGAAGAGGTCGAGGAAGAGCAGTCAGAAATGCCATCTGCTTCTGGCAAGTCTGCGCAACGTGCTTCCACACAAAGGCCCAGGCAGGGGACACTTAGTGAGGAGGATGACGAGGAGTCAATGGAGGAGGAGGAACACATCTCTCCAGAGGAGGGAGGTACACAAGGCTCTAGTAGTCAGTGTGTACAGCGAGGGTGGGGTGATGCTGAGCAGGCAGAGATGCTGCCTCAAGCTGGGGACAGCGTTTCCGGTGCAGTTGGCAGTCTGCAGCACATGGTTGATTTCATGCTGCAGTGCTTGTTAAATGACCGCCGCATCGCCAACATTCTCCACACGGCTGATTATTGGGTGTACACCCTCCTAGATCCTCGCTACCGGGACAACTTACAAAGCCTCATACCACAGTTGAACCGGGAGCGAAAAATGCGGGAGTACCAAGAAACACTTGTGCAGGCCATCATGTTCTCCATTCCCCCCGCAAGTGTTGCTGGTAGTGCTTTTCAAAGCAGCCATGCGGGTAGAGGCAGTGGAGGAAGCTCTGCACAAAGAGGTAGCCGAGGCAGTGCCGCAGGACAAGGCAAGGCCAGTATGGCCCAAATGTGGAAAAGTTTTGTGGGACTGCCACAAACGGCTACACCATCACAGACGGCTCCAGTCAGCAGGAGGCAACGTTTCCGTCAGATGGTGACAGACTACTTGTCGTGCCCTGTTAGTGTTCTCCCAGACGGCTCTTCCCCGTTCAAGTATTGGGTCTGTAAGCTGGTTACATGGCCAGAGCTTAGCCAGTATGCAATGGAGGTGCTGGCTTGCCCTGCTGCCAGTGTATTATCGGAACGTGTCTTTAGTGCTGCAGGTGGTGTGGTAACAGACCGTCGCACGCGACTATCCGCCGATAATGTTGACCGGCTTACTTTTGTGAAAATGAACAAGGCCTGGATCTCACCTGAATTTGCCAGTCCTCTTCCAGAATAAATAATTGGCTGGCAACAGGATCCAGGTCTCCTGTTGTGTTCATGTTTCTATGACCTGAACTTTATTTCCTGGGCTACAGCAACGCCCGTTGTTGCTCAGAAGTGCTGTCCGCACAGACAAAACACTCGCTCATGTGTAAGTGGGGTTCGGTAACGTCAGCTGATCCCCTGCTGTGTGTATGGCAAAGTGTCCTGCTCCCTCCACAGTCAAACAACCTCAGATTTACACCTGGCTCCAAGTAGGCCTCGGCCTACTACCTGATTTTCCCTGGGCTCCGACACCGCCAGTTGGTGCTCAGAAGTGCTGTGCGCACAGACAAAACACTCGCTCATGTGTAAGTGGGGTTCGGTAACGTCAGCTGATCCCCTGCTGTGTGTACGGCAAACTCTCCTGCTGCCTACAACTTCTGACTACCTCTGATTTAATATGTTCTCTGATTTGCCCTCTGTCTCCACTCTGTTTTGAGTATTTCCTCCGGCCTACAACACCGCCTGTTTCTGCTCTTAAGTGCCGTCTGCACAATCCACACTTGTTCCTGTGTTACCTGGGTCCTGTAACATCTGCTCATCTCCAGAGGTGAGCACGGCAATGTCTCCTGCTTTGTCTACGTTCCCACTACTTGTAGTGGAAATGTGGACAGAGCAGGAGACATTGCCTGACTCACCTCTAGGGAGAAACTGGTGTTACAGAACCCCAGTAACACAGGAACAAGTGTGGGTTGTGCAGACGGCATTTCAGAGCAGCAACTGGCGTGGTTGGAAGCCAGAGGAAATACTCGAAACAGAGTGAAGACAGAGGCCTAATTGGAGTACGTTGACAGTTAGTAGTAGTCTAGAAACAATCGCAAACTGCCACCAAGTAGGCCTCGGCCTACTACCTGATTTTCCCTGGGCTCCGACACCGCCAGTTGGGCTCAGAAGTGCTGTCCGCACAGACAAAACACTCGCTCATGTGTAAGTGGGGTTCGGTAACGTCAGCTGATCCCCTGCTGTGTGTACGGCAAACTGCTGCTGCCTCCAAATTCAAAATACCTCAGCTTTACACTTGGCTCCTAGTAGGCCTCAGCCTGCACCCTGATTGTCCCTGGGTTCCAACAACGCTAGTTGGTGCTCGGAAGTGCTGTCCACACAGAAAAACACACTCGTTCATGTGAAAGTGGGGTTCGGTAACGTCAGCTGATCCCCTGCTGTGTGGAGGGCAAACTGCTGCTGCCTCCAAATTGTAACTACTTCAGATTTAAACATTCTCTGATTTGGCCTCTGTCTCCACTCTGTCTCTAGTATTTCCCCTGACCTCCAACACCGCCAGTTCCTGCTCACAGTTGCCGTCCACGCATTCCACACTTGTTCCTGTGTTCCTGGTGTTCTGTAACGTCAGCAGATCCCCCAATGTGTGTCCGGCACTGTCTCCTGCGCTGTCCACCTTCCCACTGCAAGTGGTGGGAATGTGGACAGAGCAGGAGACATTGGCAGACAAACATCAGGGGATCTGCTGACATTACAGAACACCAGTAACACAGGAACACGTGTGGATTGGGCAGACGGCTACTGTACGCATAAACTGGCGGTGTTGGTGGTCACGTGAAATCCTGGAAACAGAGTGGAGACAGATGCCTAATTGGAGCACGTTGACAGTCTGTTGTAGCCTACAAACAATCTAAAACTACCACCAAGTAGGCCTCGGCCTGCACCCTGATTGTCCCTGGGCTCCAACAACGCCAGTTGGTGCTCGGCAGTGTCTTTGGCACGGGTACTCCCTGTTGCCCAGCCTGTTTTCAGCACACCTGCTGTTTCCGGGTAGTGTCAAGGTCACTATGCCACCAATCCGTTGTCCTGTCGTCTTGCGGCCGGGTTAGCCGACTCTACGGTGCCTGCAGTTTAGGTGACTCCTATGTGGGCTGCGGGAACTGGCACTGAAGGCTGGATCCGTAGTGCCAATGGGACCCCTGTAGGACTGTGGGTTTCGGTAACTGCGGCCGGCTTGCGGCCTGGCTACTTTGCTTTGAATGGGTACCTTCTGCTACCCACCCGGGTTCCAGCACTGTCTGCTGGTTCTCGCCAGAGCCTTCGGCCTAGGTGCCTCCATCTCGGTATCCGAAGTCCAGCACCATCAGCTGGTCCTTGGTAGTGCTTTTTAGCACAGGTACCTTCTGCCTAGTAACCGTGGTCCAGCACCGTCAGCTGTTCCTCGGTAGTGCCATTGGCTCTTGTAGCTTTTGCTACCCATCTGGGTTCCAGCACCGTCAGCTGGTTCTCGGCAGTGTCTTTGGCACGGGTACTCCCTGTTGCCCAGCCTGTTTTCAGCACGCCTGCTGTTTCCGGGTAGTGTCAAGGTCACTATGCCACCAATCCGTTGTCTTGTCGTCTTGCGGCCGGGTTAGCCGACTCTACGGTGCCTGCAGTTTAGGTGACTCCTATGTGGGCTGCGGGAACTGGCACTGAAGGCTGGATCCATAGTGCCAATGGGACATGGACCCCCTGTAGGACTGTGGGTTTCGGTAACTGCGGCCGGCTTGCGGCCTGGCTACTTTGCTTTGAATGGGTACCTTCTGCTACCTACCCGGGTTCCAGCACTGTCTGCTGGTTCTCGCCAGAGCCTTTGGCCTAGGTGCCTCCATCTCGGTATCCGAAGTCCAGCACCGTCAGCTGGTCCTTGGTAGTGCTTTTTAGCACAGGTACCTTCTGCCTAGTAACCGTGGTCCAGCACCGTCAGCTGTTCCTCGGTAGTGCCATTGGCTCTTGTAGCTTTTGCTACCCATCTGGGTTCCAGCACCGTCAGCTGGTTCTCGGCAGTGTCTTTGGCCCGGGTACTCCCTGTTGCCCAGCCTGTTTTCAGCACGCCTGCTGTTTCCGGGTAGTGTCAAGGTCACTATGCCACCAATCCGTTGTCCTGTCGTCTTGCGGCCGGGTTAGCCGACTCTACGGTGCCTGCAGTTTAGGTGACTCCTATGTGGGCTGCGGGAACTGGCACTGAAGGCTGGATCCGTAGTGCCAACGGGACATGGACCCCCTGTAGGACTGTAGGTTTCGGTAACTGCGGCCGGCTTGCGGCCTGGCTACTTTGCTTTGAATGGGTACCTTCTGCTACCCACCCGGGTTCCAGCACTGTCTGCTGGTTCTCGCCAGAGCCTTTGGCCTAGGTGCCTCCATCTCGGTATCCGAAGTCCAGCACCGTCAGCTGGTCCTTGGTAGTGCTTTTTTGCACAGGTACCTTCTGCCTAGTAACCGTGGTCCAGCACCGTCAGTTGGTCCTCGGTAGTGCCATTGGCTCTTGTTCCTTCTGCTACCCATCCGGGTGCCAGCACTGTCTGCTGGTTCTCGCCACAGCCTTTGGCCTAGGTGCCTCCATCTCGGTATCCGAGGTCCAGCACCGTCAGCTGGTCCTTGGTAGTGCTTTTTAGCACAGGTACCTTCTGCTTAGTAACCGTGGTCCAGCACCGTCAGTTGGTCCTCGGTAGTGCCATTGGCTCTTGTTCCTTCTGCTACCCATCCGGGTGCCAGCACTGTCTGCTGGTTCCCGCCACAGCCTTTGGCCTAGGTGCCTCCATCTCGGTATCCGAGGTCCAGCACCATCAGCTGGTCCTTGGTAGTGCTTTTTAGCACAGGTACCTTCTGCTTAGTAACCGTGGTCCAGCACCGTCAGTTGGTCCTCGGTAGTGCCATTGGCTCTTGTTCCTTCTGCTACCCATCCGGGTGCCAGCACTGTCTGCTGGTTCTCGCCACAGCCTTTGGCCTAGGTGCCTCCATCTCGGTATCCGAGGTCCAGCACCGTCAGCTGGTCCTTGGTAGTGCTTTTTAGCACAGGTACCTTCTGCTTAGTAACCGTGGTCCAGCACCGTCAGTTGGTCATCGGTAGTGCCATTGGCTCTTGTTCTTTCTGCTACCCATCCGGGTGCCAGCACTGTCTGCTGGTTCTCGCCAGTTTCTCAGCCTTCTTGTACCTTCTGCTACATTTCCAAGATCAAGCTTTTTGAAATTGTCTTTGGTAATCCTTATTGATCTCCATGACGACGACCCTGATGATGACGACCCTGAAGACCACACCAAAGAAGACCAGAAATATGACCCTAAATAATAAGACCAAGAGGACAAAGAACATGAAGACAACCACCAAGATACAGAACAAAAGACAGAAGAACAAGAAGCAGAAGAAGCAAAAGCAGAAGAACAGAAAGCAGAAGAACATTAAGCATAAGACTAAAAATCAGCATAGAAGAAATCAAAATTATAAGCAGAAGAAGACTAAGCAGTAAATGGGGGTGAGTCCGTTCCTCCTCGTGGTGCCCCTGGAAAATGCCTGCTGCTGCAGGCCAAACTGAACGCGGACAAATCCTGTTGTAAATCTTTTGTGACAGGCAGAACGTAACGTGTAATCTTATAACTTTTATAGATAAGTACTACAGGAATGCCTGTCACCATAAGAAAATGAAGACAAAGAAGAATAGGAAGAAGATGAAGAAATAGCATATTAAAATTAATAATAGCTGAATAAGAAGAATATGAAGAATGGAAAAAAAAATTAATGGGAAGAAGATGAAGAAGAAGAAGATGAATAAGGTGAAGAAAAAGTTGATGAAAAAAATGCTACTGCTGCGGATCATGAAGGAGAAAGTGTGGGAGAAGTACAAAAGAAGGTGAAGAGCATGGAAGTTGTGAAATATACAGTACATATCTGACAAAATATAAAAAAGGTTAACATAGTCAATATCTTTTTAACTCCGAACGTATTGAAAATAAAAATTGGAATTAATGCTATGCCATGTGATTTGAATAAACCACTATGCTTTTAATGTCTCCTCCACCTCCCACAATACATTCTACATGATTCTTATTTGTTTTCAATTATGTAGAATTAGCCAACAAGGAAATAAAGGGCTTTTTTTAATTCCGATACCGGAAGTCCCATTGACTTGAATGGGACTTCCGGTATCGGAATCGGCGATACCCGATATTTTTTTCGTATCGGGCGATACCATCCGATACTATATTTTTGGGTATCGAACGGTATCGCTCAACACTAGTCATGTGGTGTGAGGTATGTACTTACGGTCTCAGAGCCAGAATTGGGGCGAGGAAGTTCAGCCGGTCATAGTATACACTCACTGGCCACTTTATTAGGTACACCATGCTAGTAAGGGGTTGGACCCCCTTTTGCCTTCAGAACTGCCTCAATTCTTCGTGGCAGAGATTCAACAAGGTGCTGGAAGCATTCCTCAGAGATTTTGGACCATATTGACATGATGGCATCACACAGTTGGCGCAGATTTGTCGGCTGCACATCCCTGATGCGAATCTCCCGTTCCACCACATCCCAAAGATGCTCTATTGGATTGAGATCTGGTGACTGAGGAGGCCATTTGAGTACAGTAAACTCATTGTCATGTTCAAGAAACCAATCTGAGATGATTCGAGCTTTATGACATGGCGCATTATCCTGCTGAAAGTAGCCATCAGATGTTGGGTACATTGTGGTCATAAAGGGATGGACATGGTCAGCAACAATACTCAGGTAGGCTGTGGCGTTGCAACGATGCTCAATTGGTACCAAGGGGCCCAAAGAGTGCCCAGAAAAAATTCCCCACACCATGACACCACCACCACCAGCCTGAACCGTTGATACAAGGCAGGATGGATCCATGCTTTCATGTTGTTTACGCCAAATTCTGACCCTACCATCCGAATGTCGCAGCAGAAATCGAGACTCATCAGACCAGGCAACGTTTTTCCAATCTTCTACTGTCCAATTTCGATGAGCTTGTGCAAATTGTAGCCTCAGTTTCCTGTTCTTAGCTGAGAGGAGTGGTACCCAGTGTGGTCTTCTGCTGCTGTAGCCCATCTGCCTCAAAGTTCGACGCACTGTGCGTTCAGAGATGCTCTTCTGCCTACCTTGGTTGTAACGGGTGGCAATTTGAGTCACTGTTGCCTTTCTATCAGCTCGAACCAGTCTGCCCATTCTCCTCTGACCTCTGGCATCAACATGGCATTTCCGGCCACAGAACTGCCGCTCACTGGATTTTTTTTCTTTTTCGGACCATTCTCTGTAAACCCTAGAGATGGTTGTGCGTGAAAATCCCAGTAGATCAGCAGTTTCTGAAATTCTCAGACCAGCCCTTCTGGCACCAACAATCATGCCACGTTCAAAGGCACTCAAATCACCTTTCTTCCCCATACTGATGCTCGGTTTGAACTGCAGGAGATTGTCTTGACCATGTCTACATGCCTAAATGCACTGAGTTGCCGCCATGTGATTGGCTGATTAGAAATTAAGTCTTAACACACAGTTGGACAGGTGTACCTAATAAAGTGGCCAGTGAGTGTATATATTTGCGCTTTACATGCCCAGCATCCCCACTCCTGGACCGCTGCTGGCGTTCCCGGCGGTACTGGTCCCGGATGCTTCTCCACCGTTTCATCACATCTTCCACTGCAATGTGACAGGAAAGAATGTCAAAATCACATATTTGAGAGGTCACATTTTCTACCAGTAGTCTAGGCATGGGGCCTTCTGGGGTGTGCTTTCTACCCATGGTGGCATATGTAATTGGGCCGATACCCAGGGTCTCATTAGCTCCACTGAAACTAATTTTATTGGCTAGGAGGATGAGGAGCTTGTGGCCTAACCCCTAATTATGGCTGTGTGAAGCCACGTGTCACATCCTAATGTAACGGCCTCATGAGGCTAATAAAAGTACATGCACAGGAAGGGGGGGGTGCTGATTCTAGATTCCTTTTATAGCGTGCGCTAAGGTTAATGATATTTTTATGGTTGCACTTACGAATTTTCTGCTGCTCATCACGTGGTCTGTCACCAAAGTCATGGTACATCTGGCGACAGATGCGCCTCCATGACGCCTCCTTTCTTGTGCGGTTTGCATAGTTTGCGTCGCCTGGGTCCCATATTTCTGGACGCTCCTGCACCAGCACAATGAGCATCTCTACATTAGTGTATGTGGACGCCATGCTGCTGCTGTACTCCGTGGAGGCGTACTTCCTGGATGTCTGGAGCGGTTTTTTAGCTCATTTGCATGTCTACGCTTCCTGATGATGAATTGGCCCATTTCCTGTTCACCAGCCAAAAGACCTGCGTATTGCTCACAGGTCACACGTGTGTTCCGTGTGTAATCCGTATTTTTTGCGCACCCATAGACTTGCATTGGCGTACTACGGGCGTAGTACGTTGACAATCGCAGCATGCTGCGAGTGGCACGGAGCGTAGGATACTGAGGAGAAATATACGCCTGGTGCGAGTGACCCCATAGAAAATAATTTGTCCGTGTCTAATGCGTGCTTTTTGCGCCTCTCACTCTCCCGTCTTCCTCGCCAGTGTGACCCCGGCCTTATGCTTAGGTTAAGACACTGTGTGTGAATAGAAGTTGCCTGTAGAGACATTTTCATATACAGTACGTTGATGGAGCATTGAATGAAGATAAGTGATTCTGTGTTATGAAAATAAGCTTGAATAAAATCCACTGTGATCAATTTCAGCTCAGAACTGTGTCATAGCTGTGTGCCTGTACATCCCGTCCACTCTACTGTGAAGAATTCTAATTAACTAGCTGAAGAGCCCGGCGTTGCCTGCGCATAGTAACCAACTGTGGTTAGTTATAACAAATTATAATGATTATATTGCACATAAAAAAATTTTCACATCATATATTCAACACTACAAATTTGCAACACAAATTAACTAAACGATTACCCAAGTATTGATAGTATTTTATTTTCAACTCATTCAAGAGCCTTTCAACATGTGTATCTGTGTATCTAACCCTATCCTGTGTGATAATGTCTGCTGAGCTGAGTACCTAATCCTCTCCTGTTTGATACTTTCTGCTGAGCTGTGTATCTAATCCTATCGTGTGTTACTGACTGCTCAGCCGTGTACCTAATCCTATCCTGTGTGATACTGACTGCTGAGCAGTGTATCTAATCCTATCCTGTGTGATACCGTCTGTTGAGTTTTGTATCTAATCCTATCTTGTGTGATACTGACTGCAGAGCCGTGTATCTAATCCTATTCTGTGTGATACTGTCTGCTTAGCCGTGTATCTAATACTATTCTGTGTGATACTGTGTGCTGAGCTGTGCATCTAATCCTATCCTGTGTTATACTGTCTGCTGAGCCATGTATCTATTCCTATCCTGTGTAATACTGACTGCTGAGCTGTGTATCTAATCCTATCCTGTGTGATACTGACTGCTGAGCTGTGTATCTAATCCTATCCTGTGTGTGATACTGACTGCTGAGCCATGTGTCTAATCCTCTCCTGTGTGATACTGACTGCTGAGCTGTGTATCTAATCCTATGCTGTGTGATACTGACTGCTGAGCCGCGTATCTAATCCTATCCTGTGTGATACCGTCTGCTGAGCCGTGTATCTAACCCTATCCCGTGTGATACTGTCTGCTGAGCCGTGTATCTAACCCTATCCCGTGTGATACTGTCTGCTGAGCCGTGTATCTATTCCTATCCTGTGTGATACTGACTGCTGAGCTGTGTATCTAATCCTATCCTGTGGGATACTGACTGCTGAGCTGTGTATCTAATCCTATCCTGTGTGATTCTGACTGCTGAGCCGTGTATCTAATCCTATCCTGTGTGATACTGACTGCTGAGCTGTGTATCTAATCCTATCCTGTGTGATACTGACTGCTGAGCTGTGTATCTAATCCTATCCTGTGTGATACAGTCTGCTGAGCTGTGTATCTAATCCTATCCTGTGTGATACTGGGCTCCCCCTGCAGTCTGTGTCAGAGGGTGGTCTGTGTGGGCACGGTAATAAATTGTGCTATTTCCAGCTTTACAGAAGGACGATAACACCATAGAAATGATAATAATAGGCAAAATTGTTTGGTGAATTGGGGTTAAAATTTCACCTCACAACATAGCCTAGGACACTCTCGGGGTCCAGACGTGTGACTGTGTAAAATTTTGTGGCTGTAGCTGCGACGGTGCAGATGCCAATCCCGGACATACACACATTGAGCTTTATATATTAGATGGTCACCCTGAGTAAGATTTCCCCAAGATTCCAAAAAGAACTCATGTTTCCTTTGTATCACCTTCATGTATTGAGTGTCCTACGTGCAACACATGGCCTAAGCCTGTCGCTCACCGAATGACATAGCAGCTGCTTTGGGCTGCCTCTGTTCTATGAGGGATTGATTGGCCGTGCCTGCTATGGGTCTGTTCATACAGAACAGACATGACCAATCAATCATTTAAGCTGCAAGCTACAGAAAACAAAAACCTCCTGCAAACACAAGCGCAGGGGTCCAGATCTAACACATATTAGTTAGTTATAGGGTTAGGCTAGTTTCACACTAGCGTTAGGAGGCGCAGGGCCGCTGCTAAGCTCTGCCCCTGGCTGCACCTCCTCCGGTCAGCTCCTCCTATGGTCACATGACGCTGCATGTGACCGGCGTACCCGAGCACGCAAAAATGCAACATGGTGCGTTTGGCGCACGTCGGCACAGTGCAAAAAGGGTGCATGCGCCGGCAAAAACTTACCAGCGCACGGCCAGCGTACCCAACGCTAAATATAGGGTACGCCGGTCACATGCAGCGTCATGCGCCCATAAGAGGACCTGACCGGAGGAGGCGCGGCCGGGAGCGGAGCTTAGCGGCGGCCCTGCGCTGCGCCTCCTAATGCTAGTGTGAAACTAGCCTTACCTGGGCACAATAGAAATTCCCTCTAAGTGACTTACCTCGGTGAGAGTGTTGTAGGGTGCGGATTTATCTATCTGGTGCAGGTTACCGATAACTGGCCAGGGAGTCGGCCCGGGAGGTAAATTTTGCCTTTTCCTCCTTGCGGATATGAAGAGATAGATCAGGACTGTGAAGAGTCCGATGAGCAGGACGGACAGCATGTTCCTCTATTCCTGTCTGTCACACTATGTCATGCAGCCACTGTGTTTAATACTCGCCTGTTGAGTGACTCCTCCTCTGAACTTTCCCCTGCTGATGTAAACGAATGCAATCGAGCTGCGCGGGTGCTGTGTACACATTACTGACTCCTCGTAAAGTTTCACTGCTTCAAGTTTTGCAGTTATAACATATTATTTACCACTTTCAAGATCTCTGCTTGCTGTTAGTCAAAACATTCTTATTCACCACCAGATACTGAAAAACCTATATATCCGACTGACATCGGTGCATGGTTCGTTACAGTGTATCAGAACTCTCGAGCACTTGAGTCTGCCACGGAGCAGTCAGCCAAGGTGCGAGCCGTCCCAATGGTCACGGCAGCTGTCAGTGGTTTACATTCATGAGCCTTTTTTTTTTTCTTGGGCCATTCTTTTTTTCCATCAGCACGAGAGCTTAGTTTTTGTGTTTTGGAATGACACCATTCATTTTACCATATAAAATACTGAAAAACGGGGAAAAAAATTCCAAGAACAGTGAAATGGGAAAAAAAACGCTCAGTTCCGCCAATGTTTTTTTGGGAAGAGGGTTTATTTTTCCGGCTTTCATTGTGCGGTAAAAATGACCTGATAACGTGATTTGCTAGGTCAGTACGAGCACAGCATAGCCACATTTTTTATTATTATTATTTATTTATGTAGCACCATTGATTCCCTGGTGCTGTACATGAGAAGGGGTTACATACAGATTACAGAAATCACTTACAGTAAAGAAACTTACAATCACAGAGTGGTACAGAGGGGAGAGGACCCTGTCCTTGTGGGCTTACATTCTACAGAATTATGTGGATTTATAGGAGGATTTATATTTTTGCTGTAAAAAAAATAATGAACTTTATAAAAAAAAAGTGAACTATAACTTTTTTTTTTTCCGGAGCTATGTCACGGCTTTTTTTTTTTTGCCTGGCTAGCGGATGTTTTTTTTTTTTGGTACCATTCTGGGGTGTATTCGTTGGTTTTCTAATTTTTATTGCTTTTTTTTGAGGAAAAAAATGAGGTGACCAAAAAATGGCAATTCTGGTGTTCCTTTTTCTTGTAAATGTTTTACTGTAAGGATTAATTAAATGTTATATTTTCAAAGGTTGAATATTTACGGATGCAGTAATAAAAATGTGTTTTGTTTTTTTTTTGGAAATGTGGAGTGATTTATAATTTTTTTTTATATATATTTTGAAAAATGTATTTTTTTGGAAATGCTTTTCATTAATTTCTTCAGGGGGACTTGAACCTGCGATCGTTTGATCCCTTGTACCATACACCGCATTATTATACACGATTGCAGTATTTGGTTGAATTAATCTCTCTGAAATTAACAAGATTAATGTAAAGTGAAAAGATGTCGGCGACCGGCACCATTATTAAAATATTGACATCCCGTGATGCCCTGACTAAACTGGTTAAATGCCGGTATCAGCGTTCAACTGCGGCATCTAAATGGTTATTAAACAGCAGAGATCGGAGCTCCTCTGGGTGTGATGGACACCGGATCTCCAGCCATACTCCTACGCTTCTCTGCGCCAAATGATGCAACTCTGAAGTAAGAAGAGACAGAGAATGATAAAAATGTTCATTCCGTGAGGTAGGGCGTGAAATGGGGCTACAATAATCAGCATTAATCGAGGTGATGATTTGCACACCGGCCATACACTGATCATCAACTGCAAAGTCAGTAACTCTAATCTTACACATCCTCACTGACCTCACTCCTGAAATACCTGTGCCATCCATCACTCTGCTAACAGCCACAAGAACAAACAAGACAAACAAGAAGTGGGGCTCTCAGCAGCACAGAGTGTTTCAGGAGAGGAGGAGTGTGCTGCTCATGTGGGAGGCCCAGTCTAAAAATGACATAGTAGAAGCGGTACTCTCAGCAGCACAGAGTGTTTCAGGAGATGAATGTGCTTGCTCTTGTGGGTGGTGACAGACTGACTTGTATAGTGGAAGAAGCAGAGTCCTCAGCAATAGCCGTCTGGGGTCTCCCACAAGATTAGAACTTTTGTCTCCTATAACACTCTGTTCTGCTGAGTACCCTGCTTCTTGACTTTTAAGTCTCCGTACCCCTGCTCTGCTGAGAGGGGTGGGGGTCTTCTCCCACCATGTAACTTTCAGTCTGTCACCTCTCACAAGACCAGAATGCCCCACTCCTGAAATGCTCTGTGCTGCTGAGGACACATCCATCATGCAACTTTCAGTCCGAATGCCCCACACGATCATCGACACCACACTTTTCCTTCCTCTAGGTAACACTTGATCTGTGACCTCCCCCTTAGGGCAGCACATATTTTTCCTGAAATACTCAGTGCTGCTGGTGGATCCAGCTTTTTATCCATTCTGTGGAAACATATTAACCGTCCGTGTACAAAACCGATAGCGTGCGGACAGCACAAGGACCAGTGTGAGTCAGAGTGAGGTTTTTCCACCCCTCCTGATGGTCTGCATGTAAAAAATCACAGCGTGCAGTACTTTTTTCGGATGAGAGATGGCTGATTTTTCATACAATTGTCTGACCCCAGCCTAAAGCCACTCGCCCAGTTTTCACTGTTGGTGCACAGAATGTAATTTGCGGACCGGCCATGGTTCTCCTCACCTGAAACTGACAGCCTCATCTATGCAAAGATCAGCGCCGTTCTCTCCTTAAACACTCTGTGCTGCAGGGTGAACCAAAGTAGGGATGTGCATGTGACTTGAGGAAAACCTAACCAGGGTTACTCATGACAGGAGAATCCCATGAGATAGCTGGGCTTCTTTACCCACTACTTATTGTATGTTTTGCTGTCATGTCTGCGCTGCTGTTCATTTAATGTTTTACGCACATAAGTCTATTTTGCTGCAGAGCTCAGTACAAATAAGATCCTCTGATCCAAACCCGTGCACTGGATGGTCGGGTAACTTGAGTGTGTTTTGAATGTTTGTGGTTGCCTCCCACACCAACTTAGTCCTCTTTCACAAGTCAGACACTTGTACAGGTAGACCCATTCAAGTGAATGGGGCTGTGCACAGGGGTGGGATTCAAATTTTTAACAACAGGTTCTGTGTTTGTGTGTAGGAAAACCACCCCCATTTTTAAGCCATATCTATTTTTTAAGTCACACCCATTAACACACACCTTTTCCTCAAACATATGCAAGTAGGGGGCGCACTCAAACAGTTGAAAAAAAAAATAAATTGGAATGAGATCAGAACAGTGCACATTCTGGCCAGCGGCTCTCCTGACCCGAGTGTGACAGCTGCATATATTTCTATGCAGCTGTCTCACTTGATTGACCGGCTGGCCAGGCTGTGCAGTTATGTACCATTTATAGCATCACACAGTGACATCACACAGTATTATGTGCCATATATTGCATCATAGTAACATTGGACAGCGTTATGTGCCATATATAGCATCATAGTGACATCACACAGCATTATGTGCCATATATTGCATCATAGTAACATTGGACAGCGTTATGTGCCATATATAGCATCATAGTAACATCACACAGCGTTATGTGCCATTTACACCATCACATAGTGACATCACACAGCGTTATGTGCCATATATAGCATCGTAGTAACATTACACAGCGTTATGTGCCGTATATAGCATCATAGTGACATCACACAGCATTATGTGCCATATATAGCATCATAGTAACATCACACAGCGTTATGTGCCATTTATAGCATCATAGTAACATTACACAGCGTTATGTCCAATAGATAGCATCATAGTGACATCACAGCGTTATGTGCCATTTATACCATCACGTAGTGACATCGCACAGCGTTATGTGCCATTTATACCATCACGTAGTGACATCGCACAGCGTTATGTGCCATTTATAGCATCATAGTAACATTACACAGCGTTATGTCCAATAGATAGCATCATAGAGACATCACACAGCGTTATGTGCAATTTATACCATCACATAGTGACATCACACAGCGTTGTGTGTCATATATAGCATCATAGTGACATCACACAGTGTTATGTGCCAATTTAGAGTATCATATAGTGACATCACACAGCGTGTTGTGCCATATATAGCATCATAGTAACATCACACAGCGTTATGTGCCATATATAGGATCATAGTGACATCACACAGCCTTATGTGCCATTTAGAGCACCATATAGTGATGTCACACAGCATTATGTGCCATTTAGAGCACCATATTGTGACATTGCACAGCATTATGTTCCATATATAGCATCACATAGTGACATCGCACAGCATTATGTGCCATATATAGGATCATAGTGACATCACACAGCGTTATGTGCCATTTAGAGCACCATATAGTGATGTCAAACAGCATTATGTGCCATTTAGAGCACCATATTGTGACATCGCACAGCATTATGTGCCTTATATAGCATCACATAGTGACATCGCACAGCATTATGTGCCATATATAGCATCACATAGTGACATCGCACAGCATTATGTGCCACATATACAGTTGTGGCCAAAAGTATTGACACCCCTGCAATTCTGTCAGATAATACTCAGTTTCTTCCTGAAAATGATTGCAAACACAAATTCTTTGGTATTATTATCTTCATTTAATTTGTCTTAAATGAAAAAACACAAAAAGAATTGCCCTAAAGCCAAATTGGATATAATTTCACACCAAACATAAAAAAGAGGGTGGACAAAAGTATTGGCACTGTTTGAAAAATCATGTGATGCTTCTCTTATTTGTGTAATTAACAGCACCTGTAACTTACCTGTGGCACCTAACAGGTGTTGGCAATAACTAAATCACACTTGCAGCCAGTTGACATGGATTAAAGTTGACTCAACCTCTGTCCTGTGTCCTTGTGTGTACCACATTGAGCATGGAGAAAAGAAAGAAGACCAAAGAACTGTCTGAGGCCTTGAGAAACCAAATTGTGAGGAAGCATGAGCAATCTCAAGGCTACAAGTCCATCTCCAAAGACCTGAATGTTCCTGTGTCTACCGTGCGCAGTGTCATCAAGAAGTTTAAAGCCCATGGCACTGTGGCTAACCTCCCTAGATGTGGACGGAAAAGAAAAATTGACAAGAGATTTCAACGCAAGATTGTGCAGATGTTGGATAAAGAACCTCAACTAACATCCAAATAAGTTCAAGCTGCCCTGCAGTCCGAGGGTAGAATCATAGAATCATAGAATCGTAGAGTTGGAAGGGACCTCCTGGGCCATCTGGTCCAACCCCCTGCTCAAAGCAGGATTCGCTAAATCATCCCAGTCAGATGTCTGTCCAGCCTCTGTTTGAAGACTTCCATTGAAGGAGAACTCACCACTTCTCGTGGCAGCCTGTTCCACTCATTGATCACTCTAACTGTCAAAAAGTTTTTTCTAATATCTAATCTGTGTCTCCTCCCATTCAGTTTCATCCCATTGCTTCTAGTCTTTCCTTGTGCAAATGAGAATAAAGTTGATCCTTCTACAATGTGACAGCCCTTTAGATACTTGTAGACAGCTATTAAGTCTCCTCTCAGTCTTCTCTTTTGCAAACTAAACAATCCCAAATCCTGCAACCTTTCCTCATAAGACAGGGTTTGCAGACCGGTCACCATTCTGGTCGCTCTTTTCTGAACTTGCTCCAGTTTGTTGATGTCTTTTTTAAAATGTGGTGCCCAAAACTGGACACAATATTCCAGATGAGGTCTGACCAAAGAGGAGTAGAGGGAAATAATGACTTCACGTGATCTAGACTGTATGCTTCTGTTAATACATCCTAGAATTGCATTTGCCTTTTTTGCTGCTGCATCACATTGTTGACTCATATTCAGTCTGTGATCTATTAGTATACCCAAGTCTTTTTCACATGTGCTGTCACTAAGCCCTATTCCTCCCATTCTGTATATGCTTTTTTCATTTTTATTGCCCAGATGTAGTACTTTGCATTTCTCCCTGTTAAAAACCATTCTGTTAGTTGCTGCCCACTTCTCCAGTTTATTTAAATCTTTTTGAATCCTCTCTCTCTCTTCTCTAGTATTAGCTATCCCTCCTAGCTTTGTGTCATCAGCAAATTTAATCAGTTTACCCTCAATTCCTTCATCTAAATCGTTGATAAAGATGTTGAACAATACAGGGCCCAGGACAGAGCCCTGTGGTACCCCACTTGAGACATTCTTCCAACTGGATGTGCAGCCATTTACGCCCACTCTTTGGGTCCGATCACTAAGCCAGTTATGAATCCACCTAACAGTTGCCTTGTCCATTCCATACTTAGTCATTTTTTCAATAAGGATTGTATGAGAGACTTTGTCAAATGCTTTGCTGAAGTCAAGATATACTGTATCTACAGCATTTCCTTGATCCACCCAATCAGTGATACCGTCATAGAAGGAAATTAAGTTAGTCTGACATGACTTATTAGTTACAAACCCATGCTGACTCTGTTTAATCACTTCATTCTTATCCAGGTATTGACATACATGTTGTTTAATAATTTGTTCAAAGATCTTTCCTGTTATAGAAGTCAGACTCACCGGCCTATAGTTGCCTGGGTCCACCTTCTTCCCCTTTTTGAAGATAGGAACAACATTTGCTCTTCTCCAGTCTTCTGGCACTTCTCCTGTTCTCCAAGAATTTTCAAAGATTATGGAGAGGGGTTCAAAAATTTCTTCTGCTATCTCCTTCAGTACTCTGGGGTGTAATTCATCTGGACCTGGAGACTTGAATTCATTTAGGTTAGCTAAGTGTTTCCTCACTATCTTTCTGTTTATAGATATCCTGGATTCTTCTATTCCCTTAATAGGACAGTGAAGAACAGTTGATGTTGCATTTCCTTTCTGAGAGAAAACAGATGCAAAATAGGAATTTAAAAGTTCAGCCTTCTCAACATCCTGTCTTACCATTTCATCATTTTCATCCTGTAAAAATCCTATAGCATCTTTGACTTTTCTTTTACTTTTGACATATCCCCAAAATCCTTTATTATTGCTTTTGACATCTCTTGCAAGCCTCAAATCATTTTCAGCTTTAGCTAATCTAATTTGTGCCCTGCAGGTTCTGCAGACAGCATTATATTCTTCTTTAGATATGCCTCCCTCTTTCCATTTTATAAACATTTTTTTCTTCCTTTTTAGCATGTGCTTAAGTTCTGTGTTCATCCATCCTGGTTTCCTTAAATGCTTCCTATTCTTCCCTCTTTTCGGAATTGTTAACAACTGTGCTTTGAGAATTTCATTTTTCAAGATTTCCCATCCTTCCTGGACATTTTTGTCTTTAAGGATATCCAGCCATTGGATCCCTCCAATTCTCTTTCTGAATCCCTTAAAATCTGCCTTTCTGAAATCTAACCTTGACGTCTGAGTCTTCACAGGTCTTCCGCCTCTAGTTATCCAAAATTCTAAAATAGCATGGTCGCTACCTCCTAGGGTCCCAGCCACTTTTACCTCCTCAACCATTTCCTCCCTGTTTATAAGGATTAGATCCAAGGTAGCAGTTCCCCTTGTTTTCTCCCCTACCTTTTGCAAGATAAAGTTGTCAGCAAGAGAGGATAAGAATTTCCTTGACCTGTTAGTTTTGCCTGAGAGAGATTCCCAACAAATGTCTGGATAGTTGAAATCTCCCATGACAACTATGTCATATTTTTTGGAGAACTTGGCCATTAGATGCATAAAGAGTTCATCCATATCTTCAGCTTGCACTGGCGGCCTGTAGTAAATACCTACAATGGTGTCCTTTCCATTGTTCTGTCCTTGTATTCTTACCCAAACAGTTTCCACAGAACTTCCAGTCTCTGAAGCTTCAATCTCTGTGCAGATATACGCGTTTCTAACATACAATGCGACACCCCCTCCTCGTTTATCAAGTCTGTTTCTTGCAAATAAGTTGTATCCTTCTAGTCTTGTATTCCAATCATGTGTATTGTCCCACCAAGTTTCAGTGATTCCAATGACATCATATTTCTTTTCCTGTGTTAGTAGTTCCAATTCTCCTTGTTTGTTGCCCATGCTTTGTGCATTAGTATAGAAACATTTTAGTTTGTGATTGGTTTCTCTTTCTCCAATATTTTTATTAATTAGATACTTTTGTCTTTGTTCTTCCTTTCCACTTCTAATAGCAGAGTTCTCAATAGCATTTGTCAGGTGTATGGCTTTTTCTGGTCTTTTGCTTCCCTTCCCATGTTGTTCTAGTTTAAAGCTCTCCTTACAAGTGTAGCAACAGTGTCAACCTGTACTATCTGTCGGTGTCTGAATGAAAAGGGACTGTATAGTAGGAGACCCAGGAAGACCCCACTTTTTACCCCGAGACATAAAAAAGCCAGGCTGGAGTTTGCCAAAACTTACCTGAAAAAGCCTAAAATGTTTTGGAAGAATGTTCTCTGGTCAGATGAGACAAAAGTAGAGCTTTTTGGGCAAAGGCATCAACATAGAGTTTACAGGAGAAAAAAGAGGCATTCAAAGAAAAAAAACACGGTCCCTACAGTCAAACATGGCGGAGGTTCCCTGATGTTTTGGGGTTGCTTTGCTGCCTCTGGCACTGGACTGCTTAACCGTGTGCATGGCATTATGAAGTCTGAAGACTACCAACAAATTTTGCAGCATAATGTAGGGCCCATTGTGAGAAAGCTGGGTCTCCCTGAGAGGTCATGGGTCTTCCAGCAGGACAATGACTCAAAACACACTTCAAAAATGGCTAGAAAATGGTTTGAGAGAAAGCACTGGAGACTTCTAAGGTGGCCAGCAATGAGTCTAGACCTGAATCCCATAGAACACCTGTGGAGAGATTTAAAAATGGCAGTTTGGAGAAGGCACTCTTCAAATATCAGGGACCTGGAGCAGTTTGCCAAAGAAGAATGGTCTAAAATTCCAGCAGAGCATTGTAAGAAACTCATTGATGGTTACCGGAAGTGGTTGGTCGCAGTTATTTTGGCTAAAGGCTGTGCAACCAAGTATTAGGCTGAGGGTGCCAATATTTTTGTCTGGCCCATTTTTGGAATTTTGTGTGAAATGATCAATGTTTTACTTTTTGCTTCATTCTCTTTTGTGTTTTTTCATTTAAGACAAATTAAATGAAGATAATAATACCAAAAAATTTGTGTTTGCAATCATTTTCAGGAAGAAACTGAGTATTATCTGACAGAATTCCAGGGGTGTCAATACTTTTGGCCACAACTGTATCATCATATTGACATCACACAGCATTATGTGCCATATATAGCATCATAGTGACATCACACAGCATTATGTGCCATTTAGAGCACCATATTGTGACATCGCACAGCATTATGTGCCATATATAGCATCATATTGACATCACACAGCATTATGTGCCATATATAGCATGATAGTAACATTGGACAGTGTTATGTGCCATATATAGCATCATCGTGACATTACACAGCGTTATGTGCCATTTATACCATCACATAGTGACATCACACAGCATTATGTGCCATATATTGCATCATAGTAACATTGGACAGCGTTATGTGCCATATATAGCATCATAGTGACATCACACAGCGTTATGTGCCATTTATACCATCACATAGTGACATCACACAGCATTATGTGCCATATATAGCATCATAATAACATTACACAGCGTTATGTGCCATATATAGCATCATAGTGACATCACACAGCGTTATGTGCCATTTACACCATCACATAGTGACATCACACAGCGTTATGTGCCATATATAGCATCGTAGTAACATTACACAGCGTTATGTGCCATATATAGCATCATAGTGACATCACACAGCGTTATGTGCCATTTATACCATCACGTAGTGACATCGCACAGCGTTATGTGCCATTTATACCATCACGTAGTGACATCGCACAGCGTTATGTGCCATTTATACCATCACATAGTGACATCACACAGCGTTATGTGTCATATATAGCATCATAGTGACATCACACAGCGTTATGTGCCAATTTAGAGTATCATATAGTGACATCACACAGCGTGTTGTGCCATATATAGCATCATAGTAACATCACACAGCGTTATGTGCCATATATAGCATCATAGTGACATCACATAGCGTTATGTGCCATTTAGAGCACCATATAGTGATGTCACACAGCATTATGTGCCATTTAGAGCACCATATAGTGATGTCACACAGCATTATGTGCCATTTAGAGCACCATATTGTGACATCGCACAGCATTATGTGCCATATATAGCATCACATAGTGACATCGCACAGCATTATGTGCCATATATAGCATCACATAGTGACATCACACAGCATTATGTGCCATATATAGCATCATATTGACATCACACAGCATTATGTGCCATATATAGCATCATAGTGACATCACACAGCATTATGTGCCATTTAGAGCAGCATATAGTCATGTCACACAGCATTATGTGCCTTTTAGAGCACCATATTGTGACATCGCACAGCATTATATGCCATATATAGCATCACATAGTGACATCGCACAGCATTATGTGCCATATATAGCATCACATAGTGACATCACACAGCATTATGTGCCATATATAGCATCATATTGACATCACACAGCATTATGTGCCATATATAGCATCATAGTGACATCACACAGCATTATGTGCCATTTAGAGCACCATATAGTGATGTCACACAGCATTATGTGCCATTTAGAGCACCATATAGTGATGTCACACAGCATTATGTGCCATTTAGAGCACCATATAGTGATGTCACACAGCATTATGTGCCATTTAGAGCACCATATTGTGACATCACACAGCATTATGTGCCATATATAGCATCACATAGTGACATCGCACAGGATTATGTGCCATATATAGCATCACATAGTGACATCACACAGCATTATGTGCCATATATAGCATCATATTGACATCACACAGTATTATGTGCCATATATAGCATCATAGTGACATCACACAGCATTATGTGCCATTTAGAGCACCATATTGTGACATCGCACAGCATTATGTGCCATATATAGCATCATATTGACATCACACAGCATTATGTGCCATATATAGCATGATAGTAACATTGGACAGCGTTATGTGCCATATATAGCATCATAGTGACATTACACAGCGTTATGTGCCATTTATACCATCACATAGTGACATCACACAGCATTATGTGCCATATATTGCATCATAGTAACATTGGACAGCGTTATGTGCCATATATAGCATCATAGTGACATCACACAGCGTTATGTGCCATTTATACCATCACATAGTGACATCACACAGCATTATGTGCCATATATAGCATCATAATAACATTACACAGCGTTATGTGCCATATATAGCATCATAGTGACATCACACAGCGTTATGTGCCATTTACACCATCACATAGTGACATCACACAGCGTTATGTGCCATATATAGCATCGTAGTAACATTACACAGCGTTATGTGCCATATATAGCATCATAGTGACATCACACAGCGTTATATGCCATTTATACCATCACGTAGTGACATCGCACAGCGTTATGTGCCATTTATACCATCACGTAGTGACATCGCACAGCATTATGTGCCATTTATACCATCACATAGTGACATCACACAGCGTTATGTGTCATATATAGCATCATAGTGACATCACACAGCGTTATGTGCCAATTTTGAGTATCATATAGTGACATCACACAGCGTGTTGTGCCATATATAGCATCATAGTAACATCACACAGCGTTATGTGCCATATATAGGATCATAGTGACATCACACAGCGTTATGTGCCATTTAGAGCACCATATAGTGATGTCACATAGCATTATGTGCCATTTAGAGCACCATATAGTGATGTCACACAGCATTATGTGCCATTTAGAGCACCATATTGTGACATCGCACAGCATTATGTGCCATATATAGCATCACATAGTGACATCGCACAGCATTATGTGCCATATATAGCATCACATAGTGACATCACACAGCATTATGTGCCATATATAGCATCATAGTGACATCACACAGCATTATGAGCCATTTAGAGCACCATATTGTGACATCGCACAGCATTATGTGCCATATATAGCATCATATTGACATCACACAGTATTATGTGCCATATATACCATCATAGTAACATTGGACAGCGTTATGTGCCATATATGGCATCATAGTGACATTACACAGCATTTTGTGCCATATATAGCATCATAGTGACATCACACAGCATTATGTGCCATATATAGCATCACATAGTGACATCACACAGCGTTATGTGCCATATATAGCATCGTAGTAACATTACACAGCATTTTTTGCCATATATAGCATCATAGTGACATCACACAGCATTATGTGCCATATATAGCATCACATAGTGACATCACACAGCGTTATGTGCCATTTATAGCATCGTAGTAACATTACACACCGTTATGTCCAATATATAGCATCATAGTGACATCACACAGCGTTATGTGCCATTTATACCATCACGTAGTGACATCGCACAGCGTTATATGCCATTTATACCATCACATAGTGACATCACACGGCGTTATGTGCCAATTTAGAGTATCATATAGTGACATCACACAGTGTGTTGTGACATATATAGCATCATAGTAACATCACACAGCGTTATGTGCCATATATAGGATCATAGTGACATCACACAGCGTTATGTGCCATTTAGAGCACCATATAGTGATGTCACACAGCATTATGTGCCATTTAGAGCACCATATAGTGATGTCACACAGCATTATGTGCCATTTAGAGCACCATATTGTGACATCGCACAGCATTATGTGCCATATATAGCATCACATAGTGACATCGCACAGCATTATGTGCCATATATAGCATCACATAGTGACATCACACAGCATTATGTGCCATATATAGCATCATATTGACATCACACAGCATTATGTGCCATATATAGCATCATAGTGACATCACACAGCATTATGTGCCATTAGAGCACCATATTGTGACATCGCACAGCATTATGGGCCATATATAGCATCATATTGACATCACACAGCATTATGTGCCATATATGCCATCATAGTAACATTGGACAGCGTTATGTGCCATATATAGCATCATAGTGACATTACACAGCATTTTGTGCCATATATAGCATCATAGTGACATCACACAGCATTATGTGCCATATATAGCATCGTAGTAACATTACACAGCGTTATGTGCCGTATATAGCATCATAGTGACATCACACAGCATTATGTGCCATATATAGCATCATGGTAACATCACACAGCGTTATGTGCCATTTATAGCATCGTAGTAACATTACACACCGTTATGTCCAATATATAGCATCATAGTGACATCACACAGCATTATGTGCCATTTATACCATCACGTAGTGACATCGCACAGCGTTATGTGCCATTTATACCATCACATAGTGACATCACACAGCGTTATGTGTCATATATAGCATCATAGTGACATCACACAGCGTTATGTGCCAATTTAGAGTATCATATAGTGACCTCACACAGCGTGTTGTGACATATATAGCATCATAGTAACATCACACAGCGTTATGTGCCATATATAGGATCATAGTGACATTACACAGCGTTATGTGCCATTTAGAGCACCATATAGTGATGTCACACAGCATTATGTGCCATTTAGAGCACCATATAGTGATGTCACACAGCATTATGTGCCATTTAGAGCACCATATTGTGACATCGCACAGCATTATGTGCCATATATAGCATCACATAGTGACATCGCACAGCATTATGTGCCATATATAGCATCACATAGTGACATCACACAGCATTATGTGCCATATATAGCATCATATTGACATCACACAGCATTATGTGCCATATATAGCATCATAGTGACATCACACAGCATTATGTGCCATTTAGAGCACCATATAGTGATGTCACACAGCATTATGTGCCTTTTAGAGCACCATATTGTGACATCGCACAGCATTATGTGCCATATATAGCATCACATAGTGACATCGCACAGCATTATGTGCCATATTTAGCATCACATAGTGACATCACACAGCATTATGTGCCATATATAGCATCATATTGACATCACACAGCATTATGTGCCATATATAGCATCATAGTGACATCACACAGCATTATGTGCCATTTAGAGCACCATATAGTGATGTCACACAGCATTATGTGCCTTTTAGAGCACCATATTGTGACATCGCACAGCATTATGTGCCATATATAGCATCACATAGTGACATTGCACATCATTATGTGCCATATATAGCATCATATTGACATCACACAGTATTATGTGCCATATATAGCATCATAGTGACATCACACAGCATTATGTGCCATTTAGAGCACCATATTGTGACATCGCACAGCATTATGTGCCATATATAGCATCATATTGACATCACACAGCATTATGTGCCATATATAGCATGATAGTAACATTGGACAGCGTTATGTGCCATATATAGCATCATAGTGACATTACACAGCGTTATGTGCCATTTATACCATCACATAGTGACATCACACAGCATTATGTGCCATATATTGCATCATAGTAACATTGGACAGCGTTATGTGCCATATATAGCATCATAGTGACATCACACAGCGTTATGTGCCATTTATACCAACACATAGTGACATCACACAGCATTATGTGCCATATATAGCATCATATTGACATCACACAGCATTATGTGCCATATATAGCATCATAGTGACATCACACAGCATTATGTGCCATTTAGAGCACCATATAGTGATGTCACACAGCATTATGTGCCTTTTAGAGCACCATATTGCGACATCGCACAGCATTATGTGCCATTTATACCATCACATAATGACATCACACAGCATTATGTGCCATATATTGCATCATAGTAACATTGGACAGGGTTATGTGCCATATATAGCATCATAGTGACATCACACAGCGTTATGTGCCATTTATACCATCACATAGTGACATCACACAGCATTATGTGCCATATATAGCATCATAATAACATTACACAGCGTTATGTGCCATATATAGCATCATAGTGACATCACACAGCGTTATGTGCCATTTACACCATCACATAGTGACATCACACAGCGTTATGTGCCATATATAGCATCGTAGTAACATTACACAGCGTTATGTGCCATATATAGCATCATAGTGACATCACACAGCGTTATATGCCATTTATACCATCACGTAGTGACATCGCACAGCGTTATGTGCCATTTATACCATCACGTAGTGACATCGCACAGCGTTATGTGCCATTTATACCATCACATAGTGACATCACACAGCGTTATGTGTCATATATAGCATCATAGTGACATCACACAGCGTTATGTGCCAATTTAGAGTATCATATAGTGACATCACACAGCGTGTTGTGCCATATATAGCATCATAGTAACATCACACAGCGTTATGTGCCATATATAGGATCATAGTGACATCACACAGCGTTATGTGCCATTTAGAGCACCATATAGTGATGTCACACAGCATTATGTGCCATTTAGAGCACCATATAGTGATGTCACACAGCATTATGTGCCATTTACAGCATCATATGGTGAAAACACACAGCACTGCGCGCCATATATAGCATCATAGTGACATCACACAGCATTATGTGCCATTTAGAGCACCATATTGTGACATCGCACAGCATTATGTGCCATATATAGCATCATATTGACATCACACAGCATTATGTGCCATATATAGCATGATAGTAACATTGGACAGCGTTATGTGCCATATATAGCATCATAGTGACATTACACAGCGTTATGTGCCATTTATACCATCACATAGTGACATCACACAGCATTATGTGCCATATATTGCATCATAGTAACATTGGACAGCGTTATGTGCCATATATAGCATCATGGTGACATCACACAGCGTTATGTGCCATTTATACCATCACATAGTGACATCACACTGCATTATGTGCCATTTATAGCATCACATAGTGACATCACACAGCATTATGTGCCATATATAGCATCATAGTGACATCACACAGCATTATGTGCCATATATAGCATCATAGTAACATTACACAGCGTTATGTGCCATATATAGCATCATATAGTGACATCACACAGCATTTTGTGCCATTTATAGCACCTTATAGTGACATTACACAGCATTATGTGCCATATATAGCATCATATGGTGACATCACACAGCGTTATCTGCCATATATAGCATCATAGTGACATCACACAGCGTTATGTGCCATATATAACATCATATATTGACATCACACAGCATTATGTGCCATATATAGCATCATATGGTGACATCACACAGCGTTATCTGCCATATATAGCATCATAGTGACATCACACAGCGTTATGTGCAGTATATAGCATCATATGGTGACATCACACAGCATTATGTGCCACATATAGCATGATAGTCACATCACACAGCGTTATGTGCCATATATAGCATCATAGTGACATCACACAGCGTTATGTGCCATATATAGCATCATATGGTGACAACACACAGCACTGCGTGCCATATATAGCATCATAGTGACATCACACAGCGTTATGTGCAATATATAGCATCATATGGTGACATCACACAGCATTATGTGCCACATATAGCATGATAGTCACATCACACAGCGTTATGTGCCATATATAGCATCATAGTGACATCACACAGCGTTATGTGCCAATTTAGAGTATCATATAGTGACATCACACAGCGTGTTGTGCCATATATAGCATCATAGTAACATCGCACAGCGTTATGCACCATATATAGGATCTTAGTGACATCACAGCATTATGTGCCATTTATATCACCATATAGTGACATCACACAGCATTATGTGCCATATATAGCATCATATGGTGACAACACACAGCACTGCGTGCCATATATAACATCATAGTGACATCACACAGCGTTATGTGCCAATTTAGAGTATCGCATAGTGACATCACACAGCTTGTTGTGCCATATATAGCATCATAGTGACATCACACAGCGTGTTGAGCCATATATAGCATCATAGTGACATCACACAGCGTGTTGTGCCATATATAGCATCATAGTGACATCACACAGCATTATGTGCCATTTATAGCATCATATAGTGACGTCACATAGCATTATGTGCCATTTATAGCACCATATAATGACATCACACAGCATTATGTGCCATATATAGCATCATATGGTGAAAACACACAGCACTGCGCGCCATATATAGCATCATAGTGACATCACACAGCATTATGTGCCATATATAGCATCATAGTGACATCACACAGCATTATGTGCCATATATAGCATCATAGTGACATCACACAGCGTTATGTGCCATATATAGCATCATAGTGACATCACACAGCGTTATGTGCCAATTTAGAGTATCGTATAGTGACATCATACAGCGTGTTGTGCCATATATAGCATCACATAGTGACATCACACAGCATTATGTGCCATATATAGCATCATATTGACATCACACAGCCTTATGTGCCATATATAGCATCATAGTGACATCACACAGCGTTATGTGTCATATCTAGCATCATAATGACATCACACAGCGCTATGTGCCATGTATAGCATCATAGTGACATCACACAGCATTATGTGCCATTTATAGCATCATATAGTGACATCACACAGCATTATGTTGCATATATAGCACCATATAGTGACATCACACAGCATTGTGTGCCATATATAGCATCATATGGTGACAACACACAGCACTGCGCGCCATATATAGCATCATAGTGACATCACACTGCGTTATGTGCCATATATAGCATGATAGTCACATCACACAGTGTTATGTGCCATATATAGCATCATAGTGACATCACACAGCGTTATGTGCCAATTTAGAGTATCGTATAGTGACATCACACAGCGTGTTGTGCCATATATAGCATCATAGTAACATCACACAGCGTTATGTGTCATATGTTAAGACGGCGGAACGCACCAAATATAAAATAACAGGATGTGCGTTCGCCGCCCGGAGTCCACCGTGTGGTAGTGACAAGACCGCTGCTGAACAATGGCAGATGCACCTAATCAATGAGGTACTGCGCTCGGGTTAACGTCACCCGAACGCTAAGGACGGCTCTGTTCTGGCACAGAGTCGCAAGAGGCAATGTGATGTCGATACGCGGCTCTGTTAATGTCACAGAGTCCTGCATGTGGCGTCGCAACAGCGACCAAGAGTAGCTGCGGTTAGTGCAGCGCAGCGGCAGGTAAAGCCGCAGACGTCAGCGCTGAGACACGGGCGCTAGTGTAGGCGCGGATCACGTGGCGTGTAGCTTGTCACAGGCTGAGAATGACTATCCAACTCTCTGTCACCTTTCGTAATATCCGAGGGAAGGGGTTTCATAATGCGTCAGTCACCAGTCCACACATCCATCACCATTCACACACAGCATAATATGCTACACTAGCGCATGGCCGAGCCGCCATGCGGGCTTTTTATAGCCATGTGCTTCCGGGACCTTCCATTAGCTTGGGAAGGACCAATCAGATCCGACGTAGGACCTGAGCATGTGACCCCTGCTCTCCAGTGAGAGGTCAAGTTGCGGGCATGCCCAGTAGCACGGCATGAGGACTTAGCCTCAGGAGCAGTTCCCAGGGTCCCCTCCTCACTGCGCTCAAAAGCCGCTACCCGGAGCGGTGCATGAATATTCTCCACCGGCTCCCAGGTCCGAGCCTCGGGACCATGACCCTTCCAGTCCACCAAATAGAACTTTTTGCCACGGACAAACCTGCGCCCCACGATGGCTTTAACCTTATACTTGTCAGACGATATGTCTGATGACCCGGTGGATGGCTCAGAAAACCGGACAATGTGAACTGGTTTGAGGAGGGACACATGAAACACGTCCGATATGGCCAAATGTGGAGGAGGAGCCAGGCGATAGACCACTTAGCTAAGTCGCTCGAGAACCTTGAACGGTCCAATGTATCGTGGTGCGAACTTGGGAGACTCGACCCGCAATTTAATGTTCCGGGTGAAGAGCCACACCATGTCGCCAGAGGAGAAGCTTGGCGCGGGTCGCCGGTGCGTGTCGGCGGACGCCCTCATCCTTTCTTTAGATGCCCGGATAGCATCCTGAGTGTGATCCCAAATGTCCCGGGCCTCCACTGCCCAGTCTGCCACCCTGGAGTCAGTGGAGGACACCGGCATTGAGACAGGGACGCGTGGGTGGTGACCATAATTTAGGAGAAAAGGCGTCTGACCAGTGGAATCGGCCACCGCATTGTTTAGGGCAAATTCAGCCCAAGGCAGCAAGGATGCCCAGTCATCCTGCCTGGCAGAGACAAAATGTCGTAGGTAGGTGACCAAGGTCTGATTGGCCCTTTCGACCAAGCCATTCGTCTCGGGATGGTAGGCGGAGGACAGATTTAGCTCGATGCTGAGTAAGCTGCAGAGCTCCCTCCAAAAACGAGACGCAAACTGGGGACCTCGGTCACTTACGATTTTGTCCGGCATACCATGTAAACGGAATACATGCTTAATGAATAGGACGGCCAGACCTCGGGCGGAAGGTAGGCGTGCGAGTGGCACCAGATGTACCATTTTGGAGAAATGGTCGGTAACCACCCAGATGACCGTACTGCCACTGGACTTGGGCAGGCCAACTAGAAAGTCCATGCCCACCATTTCCCATGGTCTATCCGCTACTGGCAAGGGAAACAAGAGCCCCGCCGGCCTCTGTCTAGAGGGCCTGTTCCGGGCACACGAGACGCATGCTTTCACGTATGCCTTGACGTCTCGAGCCATATGTGGCCACCAATATGACCTTGCCAGGAGTTCGGTGGTCCGTTTATTACCAAAATGGCCACCTAGCCTGGAGGCATGTGCCCAGGCAAGAACCTCCGGCCGTAGCCGAGGGGGCACCAAGGTCTTGCCTGGCGGTACCGACTCAAGAGCGATAGGAGCCACGGTCGTAAAACTCTCGAAGACCTGCTTCAGCGCCGCGAGGAACTGAGCAGGCCTCTGAACCACGGGATCATCACGTTCCCACAACGGTGTGGCCCACTGCAATGCCCAGCCAGCTAACAAGGAGACAATAAAGCCCACCTTGGCCCGCTCTGTAGGAAACCGTGCAGCCAGCAACTCCAGGTGAATGGAGCACTGACTGACGAATCCCCTACAGGTGGCGCTCTCACCCGAAAACTTATCGGGGAGCGGGAGGGAAGAGATTGTTGGCGAGGGCAAAAGTGTGGGCACACGTGAGACGGCTTCAGCGACCGTCTGGGCGGCAGCTAGCGCAGCATTCGCAGCTGAGTTGGTGCTCTCGATAGCCGCCAACCTGCTCTCCAGCTGCCGAATGTAGCGCTGCAGCTGCTGCACGTCTGCCATTGTCAGCCAGACCCTGGCGCTAGTGTAATCTTAGGACGGCGGAAGGCACCAAATATAAAATAACAGGAGGTGCGTTCGCCGCCCGGAGTCCACCGTGCGGTAGGTGACAAGACCGCTGCTGAACAATGGCAGATGCACCTAATCAATGAGGTACTGCGCTCGGGTTAACGTCACCCGAACGCTAAGGACGACTCTGTTCTGGCACAGAGTCGTAAGAGGCAATGTGATGCCGAGACGCGGCTCTGTTAATGTCACAGAGTCCTGCGTGTGGCGTCGCAACAGCGACCAAGAGTAGCTGCGGTTAGTGCAGCGCAGCGGCAGGTAAAGTCGCAGACGTCGGCGCTGAGACACGGGCGCCGACGGACGCTAGTGTAGGCGAGGATCACGTGGCGTGTAGCTTGCCACAGGCTGAGACTGACTATCCAACTCTCTGTCACCATTCGTAATATCCGAGGGAAGGGGTTTCATAATGCGTCAGTCACCAGTCCACACATCCGTCACCATACACACACAGCATAATATGCTACCCTAGCGCATCGCCGAGCCGCCATGCGGGCTTTTTATAGCGATGCGCTTCCGGGACCTTCCATTAGCTTGGGAAGGACCAATCAGATCCGACGTAGGACCTGAGCATGTGACCCCTGCTCTCCAGTGAGAGGTCAAGTTGCGGGCATGCCCAGTAGCACGGCATGAGGACTTAGCCTCAGGAGCAGTTCCCTACAGAGCAGGTTGCGCTGCTATTGCTGCACCAGAGGTGGCAGCAACATCCAGGCTGTCAGAGCGAGTCTGAGCAGCAAGCCTGGCTCGCCGTGTTTGCTGAGCAACACCTGGAGCTGTCGAGGAAGAATGGGAGACCGCAGGATGTCTGGCTCTGGACTCCCGCTGTGCAGTGCCAGAATCCGACGCCTAACAATATGTAGCTTCATAATGACATCACACAGCGCTATGTGCCATATATAGCTTCTTAGTAACATCACACAGCATTTTGTGCCATATATAGTATCATAGTGACATCACACAGCATTATGTGCCATTTATAGCATCATAGTGACATCACACAGGGTTATGTGCCATATAGAGCATCATATGGTGACAACACACAGCATTATGTGCCATATATAGCATCGATGGGGACATCACACAGCATTATGTGCCATATATAGCATGATAGTCACATCACACAGCGTTATGTGCCTTATATAGCATCATAGTGACATCACACAGTGTTATGTGCCAATTTACAGTATTGTATAGTGACATCACACAGCGTTATGTGCCATATATAGCATCATAGTAAAATCACCCTGCGTTATGTGCCATTTATAGTATCATAGTGACATCACACAGCATTATGTGCCATATATAGCATCATAGTGACATCACACAGGGTTATGTGCCATATAGAGCATCATAGTGACATCACAAAGGGTGATGCTCCATTACTAGCATCACATAGTGACATCACACAGTGCACCATATTCTACCAGTGTCATTCGATATACTAAAGAGCAGTGTGAACTGACTGACAAAGGACCCCCATGAGAATCAAACCCTCCTTTATCAAGACAGTGACAGAGTGGCACTTTATGTACCTCTCTGGCCGCACTAGGCTCACATATATACAGTAAAGTGCACTCCGCTGAACACATACGCCAGAATAGCAAAAAACCTATATTTGTATATTTTTGGCAGCGTACCCATAGACTACATTGTACAAGACGTAGCAAAATGCTTTTACCTACATGATGAGAACATTTAAAGACATACAATTACATATAAACCTAAATTAAGAAGCATAGTCACATTTTTTTTTGCCTTGCCCCCCCAAAATGAAAGTATAGCATATTTTTTTCTTCCATATATGTTCTCAAAGTGAGCCATATCTTTGTCTATATCGTCTGCGTGTCTTATTGAATTTAGTTGGAAAGTAAGGTTTACACCCTCTACACTTCCCCAAAGAGTTGCAGCGTAATCCGAGGGGGTGGATGGTTCAAGAAAAACAAAGTGTGGGAAAAAAATTAAGAAAAAAATAAATAAATCTATAAAATACAGATGTAGCCGTATAACGGTATATAAAAAGCAAAAAACACAAATATCCTGAACGAAAAAGTAAAAAATATACTGCAAATAATGCATAAAGGTAGTAATAATAAGGGTATTTAGTAAACATAATTTTGATCAAAATAATGCACAAGCCATCCCGCCACGTCACGGCAACCCTTGTGGGACAGTCCCTACTCTAGTATTTAAAACCTTTTCACTTGCCAAGTGACGTAAATGTGAATAAGGATCGAGCGGCTGAACCACTAGTAACAGCTTAGGCCAGACTGGATGACTTTCCCAGCTCAGAAAAAGGGCGGTCACACCCATATATGCACTGAATGCACAATGAAATGAATAAAAAACAAATCTGAACTGAGAAAGTAAGTTAATGTGTATGCACAATGTAAGTGCATATTAACACATGACCTTTATGCATTATTTGCAGTATATTTTTTACTTTTTAGTTCAGGATATTTGTGTTTTTTGCTTTTTGTTTTCTCTGGTTAATGGTCATGTGTTAATATGCACTTACATTGTGCATACACATTAACTTACTTTCTCAGTTCAGATTTGTTTTTTATGTATAACAGTATATGTGGATGTGGTGCACGTTTTCATGTGTTTTAAGCGTATACATCCACCGTACAGGAGGACCCAGCCGAGCACTGAGATAATTGCATTTACAGGAGAGCATGCATGGCATTGCAGTGCTGACCATACAGGTGCCAGTGCACCTACCTGGCAGCACCACAAGTTATCGCCGTCACTCTCTGCAGGGCACAAATGCATTGGAGACCACATAAAGCTGGCAGAGAAACCTCCATAGCACGCAGTCCCAAAGCATGTTTCGTTTCCTCGGGGGCCCCGAGGAAGCCAACGTGAAACGCGAGTTGGGGCTGCGTGCTCCGGGAACCCTTAGTGAGGAATTATGGGTAAGAGTGGCATTTGCTATAATTTATATTTTTATATATTAGAAATTACTAGGGATCTCACAGGAGACCCTGCACACGGCATGGCTATTGAATTTACTCTCTTTTACGGTTTACATTCTGGCACATGCACTTTAAAGCCGTGCATTATGGTACAAATATATAACTTATATGACTTTGAACCTTCTTCCCCCCTCTTTATGTTTATCTAAGGCCCGGTCTCTATACATTTACTTGTCTGTTCCTTCCCCGTATGTGAACCCTTTTATGTTTTTATGTACATCTATATGAACTTTTGTATATTGAATACTTAATAAAATTTGCATTTTATTGGATTTACACTCAGCTGTTTTTGTTTATTATTGTCTCTACAGTCCATAGCAACGCCACCCCCTTACACAACAGAATAGGAAATCAGGAAGAGGGAAAATACCTTTTCACACAACTGTGTATATATATATATATATATATATATATATATACACACAGTGGGTACAGAAAGTATTTAGACCCCTTTAAATTTTTCACTCTTTGTTTCATTACAGCCATTTGGTATATTAAAAAAAAGTTCATTTTTTTCTCATTAATGTAATCTGCACCCCATCTTGACTAAAAGAAAACAGAAATGTAGAACTTTTTTGCAAATATATTAAAAAAACTGAAATGAGAAAAAAAAAACTTTTTTTTGAATTTACCAAATGGCTGCATTGAAAAAAATAGTGAATAATTTAAATGGGTCTGAATACTTTCTGTCCCCACTGTGTATGTATGTATGTGTATATGTATATATATATATAATAATATATATATATATACACACACTAGCTGAAGAGCACGGCGTTGCCTGGGCATAGTAACCAACTGTGGTGAGTCATAACAAATTATAATGATTATATTGTTATATTGCACATAAAAACATTTCACATCATATATTCGACACTACAGATTTCCAACACAAATTATTTAAACGATTGCCCAAGTATTGATAGTATTTTATTTTCAACTCATTCAAGAGCCTTTTGATAAACAACATGTTTGGTTTTTCCTTTTGGTGCAAAGATGAACAGATTTTTGGCAGTTCCAGGTCTTGAACAGATCACGTAAAGTTGACAATGAGACAAGCATGGAGATTGCAAATTGATCCCTACTACGTAAATCGATCCCTACTACTTTCAAGGACTGTCCCTGAGCATTGTTAATGGACATTGCAAATAGCAGTTGAACTGGAAACTGGAGGCGTTTAAAATAAAAAAACAAATCAGATGGAATGAGTGGAATTCTTGGAATGAAAATGTCCTCTCCTTTGGCACATCCTGTTTCTGAGCTGTGTATCTAACCCTATCCTGTGTGATAATGTCTGCTGAGCTGTGTACCTAATCCTCTACTGTGTGATACTTTCTGCTGAGCTGTGTATCTAATCCTATCATGTGTGATACTGACTGCTGAGCAGTGTATCTAATCCTATCATGTGTGTTACCAACTGCTCAGCCGTATATCTAATCCTATCCTGTGTGATACTGTCTGCTGAGCCGTGTATCTAACCCTATCCTGTGTGATACTGACTGCTGAGCCATGTACCTAATCCTATCATGTGTGTTACTGACTGCTCAGCCGTGTATCTAATCCTATCCTGTGTGATACTGACTGCTGAGCCGTGTATCTAATCCTATCCTGTGTGATACTGTCTGCTGAGCCGTGTATATAATACTATTCTGTGTGATACTAGATTTCTGAAACTCAACATGGACAAAACAGAATTCATCATCTTTCCCCCATCTCATGTGGCCCCCCCTACGAACCTATCAATTACAGTAAATGACTGCCCACTCTCCCCAGTCCCACAAGCTCGCTGTCTCGGAGTAATCCTTGACGCTGATCTCTCCTTCAAACCACATATCCAAGCCCTTTCCACTTCCTGCCGACTTCAACTCAAAAATATTTCACGAATCCGTTCATTCCTCACCCAAGAATCTGCAAAAACCCTAGTCCATGCCCTCATCATCTCTCGCCTTGACTACTGCAACCTCCTGCTCTGTGGCCTCCCCTCAAACACTCTCGCACCCCTCCAATCTATTCTAAACTCTGCTGCCCGACTAATCCACCTGTCCCCCCGCTATTCCCCAGCTTCTCCCCTTTGTCAATCCCTTCACTGGCTCCCAATTGCCCAGAGACTCAATTACAAAACCCTAACCATGACATACAAAGCCATCCACAACCTGTCTCCTCCATACATCTGTGACCTCGTCTCCCGGTACTTTCCCGCACGCAACCTCCGATCCTCACAAGATCTCCTTCTCTACTCCCCTCTTATCTCCTCTTCCCACAATCGCATACAAGATTTCTCTCGCGCATCACCCCTACTCTGGAACTCTCTACCACAACATATCAGACTCTCACCTACCATTGAAACCTTCAAAAAGAGCCTGAAGACCCCCCTCTTCCGACAAGCCTACAACCTGCAGTAACCACCGATCGACCAAACCGCTGCACCACCAGCTCTACCCTCGCCTACTGTATTATCACCCATCCCTTGTAGATTGTGAGCCCTCGCGGGCAGGGTCCTCTCTCCTCCTGTACCAGTTATGACTTGTATTGTTTAAGATTATTGTACTTGTTTTTATGTATACCCCTCCTTACATGTAAAGCGCCATGGAATAAATGGCGCTATAACAATAAATAATAATAATAATAATAATACTGTGCTGTGTATCTAATCCTATCCTGTGTGATACTGTCTGCTGAGCCGTGAATCTATTCCTATCCTGTGTGATACTGACTGCTGAGCTGTGTATCTAATAATACTCTGTGTGATACTGTCTGCTGAGCCGTGTATATAATACTATTCTGTGTGATACTGTGTGCTGAGCTGTGTATCTAATCCTATCCTGTGTGATACTGTCTGCTGAGCCGTGAATCTATTCCTATCCTGTGTGATACTGACTGCTGAGCTGTGTATCTAATCCTATCCTGTGTGATACTGACTGCTGAGCCATGTGTCTAATCCTATCCTGTAGTAAAAACTGCAAGAAAAAGAGCGCAATAGGGTCTTACCCGAGAAAATAAGAATGTAAAACAATTCGTTATACTCACCCTATGTAGGAGGGTATCAGACATAAAGGAACAAGGTCAGCTTGCTGCACATCCAAATGACCACGCCGTGGCCATAAATCATCAGATTCAAGGAAAAGAACTTTTATGGATTAAGCGTGCGCTGCCAGACCATCACTCCTCACAAGTAGTGTGCTTTATACATTTAATTCCCAACGCGTTTCAAAGTTAAAAACTTCTTCCTCAGGGGATGACATGTATAAACAGGTATAGACATCACCGGTTTTATATATACACAGTTCAAAAATTGGCGCCAAGGGTCAAATGTTGCAAGGAAGACAAGAGTCAAAGTTCATCAGTATTGCGATGTTAAAAGTGATTAAAAACTTGTTACTTCCAACGAAATTAATACTTTTGAAATAATTCCAGGTAATTAAAGGAAGAAAAAATGAAAAAAGAAGAAAAAGGGGGAAGAAAAAGGAGAAATAAAAATGGGGAGAACTTGGACAGAACCAGAGTCGAAAGAGAGCAGTAGCCAGTACCCAGACCACCACTCTAAATGAGCAGATTTAGATATCACAAAGAAAAAAGGGGAAAGAAAAGAAATAAAGAAGACGACGAGAAGAAGAGAAGGAGAGAAGAAAAGAAAGAAAAAGGAAAAGGAATGAGGAAGAGAATATATAAATGAGGAAAAGAATATATATATATATAGATAATTCTTTGTGTAAAATATATAAAAATTTATAAGAATCTAAAAATAAAGATATATAACAATCCGATTTTGAAACCTGGTAAAAACGAATTTATCTATTAAAAACAAAAACTTTATTAATTATAATAAAAATGGAAATGAAGAGGTGTGTCTAATCAATTAAAAAGACGCGGTGAGAAATGGGACGCAATATAAAAAAATTGCTAGTTTATAAAAATAAGAACAAGAATAAAAATCAGGTACACGTAGAAAAAGGTACAGGAGAAAAACCATGTCTGGGACCAGGTTGTTAAAAGAAGGAGGCAAAGCTTGAGAAAAGGAATATATTTCTACAGACACAAGGTCAGTGGCACGTAGGAGAGGGAACCGAATCCGAGAAGGAAAGACACCCAGATCGTTCAAAGGAAAAGGATCGCATCCAGAGAGAGAAAAGAGTGAAGAGCGGAGGAGTCCCATAAATTGACAGCGCGAAGTATAAATCCCTGAATGTGGGAGACTAATAAATTGATGTAACAGAGAAATGATTTTTAAGTAACAAAGCTGCACATAGCACAACTTAAAGGGGTTTAGACACATAACAAGTACAGGGGACAGCGGCCAGAATTAACCATAAAGTCGCAGTAATAAAAATGCATTATAGATAAAAGATGAATAAAAATCAGCATTACTAGATAGGATATCAGTTCACAATAATTATTCCAACCGGGAGAAAAAATATTAGTTTGGCTGCACATAGCACAACATAAAGGGGTTTAGACACATAACAAGTACAGGGGACAGCGGCCAGAATTAACCATAAAGTCGCAGTAATAAAAATGCATTATAGATAAAAGATGAATAAAAATCAGCATTACTAGATAGGATATCAGTCCACAATAATTATTCCAACCGGGAGAAAAAATATTAGTTTGACTTCACAGAAAAACCTCAGTAATTTCGTTAAGACCATTAGGTCTTAAGGTATTCAACCTGTAGATCCAGAAGACCTCCTTCCTATTTAATGACCCTATTCTATCAGTAATATTGTCCGGAATATGTTCAATGGGACTGATTTTCAAATTATTTGGATTTTTATTATGTTCAACCGTACAATGTCTAGAAAGACCATGCTTTATTATATCTGTGGGAATTAATTCTTAAATGTAGTGGCCGGACTGTCCTACCCACATATTGTTTCCCGCAGTCACACTCAATCAGAGTGGCAGCGCACGCTTAATCCATAAAAGTTCTTTTCCTTGAATCTAATCCTATCCTGTGTGATACTGACTGCTGAGCCGTGTATCTAATCTTATTTCTGTGTGATACTGTCTGCTGAGCCGTGTATCTAATCATATCATGTGTGATACTGTGTGCTGAGCTATGTATCTAATCCTATCCTGTGTGATACTGACTGCTGAGCTGTGTATCTAATCCTATCCTGTGTGATACTGGGCTCCCCCTGCAGTCTGTGTCAGAGTGTGGTCTGTGTTGGCACGGTAATAAATTGTGTTATTTCCAGCTTTACAGAAGGACGATAACAGCATAGAAATGATAAGAATAATAGGCCTCAGTTACCACAACTGTCTACAAAGAAAACCGTTGCTGATAGCAACCAATCACAGCTCATTTATCATCTTTTAAACAGCTCTGGGACAGCGTGGTGAGTTTTGAGGAGCGACTTTTGTGTTTCGATTTTTATGTGGTGAGGTTGGGGTATGTGTGGTGAAATGTGTGCTGAGGGTGGTATATGTGTTGAAGCACGTGGTAGTGTGTGGTGCATTTTGTGTGTGTGTTCATATCCCCGTGTGTGGTGAGTATCCCATGTCAGGGCCCCACCTTAGCAACTGTACGGTATATACTCTTTGGCGCCATCACTCTCATTCTTTAAGTCCCCCTTGTTCACATCTGGCAGCTGTCAATTTGCCTCCAACACTTTTCCTTTCACTTTTTCCCCATTATGTAGATAGGGGCAAAATTGTTTGGTGAATTGGAACGTGCAGGGTTAAAATTTCACCTCACAACATAGCCTATAACGCTCTCGGGGTCCAGACGTGTGACTGTGCAAAATTTTGTGGCTGTAGCTACGACGGTGCAGATGCTAATCCTGGACATACACGCATACATACAAACACTTTTTCCCCATTATGTATCTAGGGGCAAAATTGGTGAATTGGAACGCGCGGGGTCAAAATTTCGCCTCACAACATAGCCTATGATGCTCTCGGGGTCCAGACGTGTGACTGTGCAAAATTTTGTGGCTGTAGCTGCAACGGTGCAGATGCCAATCCCGGACATACACACATACAAACATACACACACACACATTGAGCTTTATATATTTTATATATATATATATATATATATATATATATATATACAGCTCTGGCAGAAATTAAGAGACCACTGCACAGTTTTATAAAAATCAACTTCTCTACATGTCTGAGAGCCATTCCATTCCAATGTCAGTTTAATTCCAACCAGACTACACCTCATTCTACTTAATGTGCTTCTGATTAGGTGATCACCTGAACCGAATCTTATTTGACGAAGGAAAGTCTAAAAAAAAACCCTGCTGTGGTGTTCACAATCCTCTTGCAATAGGACAAGCTGGATGGCAAAACAAGTGCTAGTAATATCCCAAAAGTAATAGGAATGAAAAAATCATTTTTATCCATGCCAAAGGAGTTGAAAAGAAAAGTCTTGATTGACGAAAAGAAGGGCTCAATTCTGGCTTTACTAGCAGAGTGATATAGTGAGCGTCATGATGCCTCCACCCTTAAAGTTTCTAAGACGGCAGTCCTTTACCAAGGTCAAGCAGCACACATTGGGGACAATAAAGCTACAGACCGGCAGAGGGCGAAAACGACTCTCCACTAACCGGGATGACCGTCATCTTATTCGAATGTCACTCAGCAACCACAGGATGACATCAAGTGACCTACAAAAGGAATAGCAATTGCCAACTGCGGTGAAGTGAGTGCACGACAAGAACAGTTTGTAACAGGCTCCTAGAGGCAGGGCTCAAGTCATGTAAAGCTAGAAAAAAGTCTTTCATCAATGAGAAGCAAAGGAGAGCCAAACTGAAGTTTGCCAAAGACCATAAGGATTGGACCATAGAGGACTGGAGTAAGGTAATCTTCTCTGATGAGTCTAATTTTCAGCTTTGCCCAACACCCGGTCGTGTAATGGTTAGACGGAGACCTGGAGAGGCGTACAAGCCACAATGTCTTGCACCCACTGTAAAATTTGGTGGAGGATCGGTGATGATCTGGGGATGCTTCAGCATGGCTGAAATTGGGCAGGTTAATCTTTGTGAAGGACGTATGAATCAAGCCGCAAACAAGGTTATCCTAGAAAAACAGTTGATTACTTCTGCTCAGGCAATGTTCCCTAGCTCTGAGGACTGTTTTTTCCAGCAGGACAATGCGCCATGCCACACAGCTAGGTCAATCAATGTGTGGATCAAGGACCACCACATCAATTCACTGTCATGGCCAGCCCAATCTCCAGACCTGAACCCCATTGAAAACCTCTGGAATGTAATCAAGAGGAAGCTGGATAGTCAAAAACCATCAAACAAAGAAGAACTGCTTAAATTTTTGTACCAGGAGTGGCATAAGGTCACCCAAAAACAGTGTGAAACACTGGTGGAAAGCATGCCAAGACGCATGAAAGCTGTGATTAAAAATCATGGTTATTCCACAAAATATTGATTTCTGAACTCTTCCTGAGTTAAAACATTAGTATTGTTGTTTCTAAATGATAATGAACTTGTTTTCTTAGCATTATTTGAAGTCTGCAAGCACTGCATTTTTTTTAATTATTTTGACCATTTCTCATTTTCTGAAAATAAATACAAAATTTAGTGCTTGGAAATTCGGAGACATGTCAGTAGTTTATAGAATAAAAGAGCAATTTACATTTTACTCAAAAATATACCTATAAAGAGAAAAATCAGACAAACTGAAAATTTTTCAGTGGTCTCTTAATTTTTGCCAGAGCTGTATATTTGATTGCGAAATACTGAAGTTGATGGACCTACATTATGTCTTTTTTCAACCTATGTAACTATGTATTGAGAGATAGATATAGATATGATCATTTCTATCTAGTCAATAGCATAGCTACTGGAGAGGTACAGGCTACAGCACTCTGACAGTTATATATTCTACTAGAAATAGGCACGATGCTATTGCATCGGGAGTGCAGTGAAATTTAGACGTCACCGCTATTCCCCAGGCACGCGCAGTAACAGCCGCGTCGTTACCGTGCATGCACGGGTAGAGCACACAGTTGTGGTTGTTACTACACATGCGTGGGAACAGCGGTGACGTGAATGTCACTTGTGCAGGCGCAGCTCCTTACGGGATTCGGGGACAGCGGCCGGAAGTCCCAATTGGCAATTATTATATTAAATAGTAGCGCAGGAGACGTATTCTCCCTGCACTACCGCTGTCTATTCTGCGGCCTCCAGAACAGTAGGGTGACACACACGGTGAGGAACAACTAGATTACCTCAGCATGCCAGGACTCTGACATCCTGTGCTTGCCCCGATGCGATGACATTACTGCGTTTGCCGCTGTCTGCCAGTGGACTTACAAGTATCTTGGGTTAGGTGAGTATATGATTTTTTTTTATTTTAATACTTGTAGGCGGACTGTGGGGCCATCATACAGTGTGGGGACTATCATGGAGGCTATCATGTAGTGTGGGAGCCATCATATAGTGTGGAGACTACTGGGGGCCATCACATAGTGTGGGGACTATTGTGGGGGCCATAGTACAGTGTGTGGACTACTGTGGAGTTCATAATATAGTTTAGGGACAATTGTGAGGTCATCATACAATGTGGAGACCACTGTGGGGGCAATCATACAGTGTGAGGACCACTTTAAAGACCATCATATAGGTTTGGGGCCATAATACAGTGTGGAGATTACTATGGGACAATGTTAATTTGTTGTGACTACTGTAAGTAGTCATACAGTGTGGGAACTCCTGTGGATGCCATAGTATAGCGTATATACTACTGTGAGGTCCATAATACAGTGAGTACTATCGGGGCTATTATGCAGTGTGGGGACTGCTTTTGAGGCTACTGGGAAGTCATAATATAGCATGGGGACAACTGTGAAGGTCATCATATAGTGTGTGGGGACTACTATATTGGCAATCACAAATTGTGGAACTTACTGTGTAGGCCATCATACAGTGTGGGGACTATTGTAAAAGTCTTTATACAGTATGGTGACTACTGTGGAGGCCTTCATACAGTGTGGGTACCACCATACAGTATTGGGGCCATCCACTTTGTCAAGGGGAGTTGTGGGCCAATCACACTATGCATAGGGGAGCTTTGGATGCATCATACTGTTTATAGTGAAGCTGTGGGGGCACTTTATTTTGCATAGGAGAGCAGTGGGCCTATCATACTGTGTATAAGGTAGCTGTACATAAAGGGAAACTCAGTGAACAATATTACTTTACAGTACATTTTGGGAACTTAGGCTACTTTCAGACTAGCGTACTGAGGCGCAGCGCAGGGCCAGCGCTAAGTTCTGCCCCCGGCTGCGCCTCCTCCGGTCAGCTCCTCCTATAATCATGCAGAGTGCATTTTTGTGCGCTCGGCGCAGCGCCAAAATGGCGCAAGCGCCGGCAAAATCATACCAGCGCACGGCCAGCGTACCCAACGCTAAATATAGGGTACGCTAATCGCATGCAGCGTCATGCGATCATAGGAGGAGCTGACCGGAGGAGGTGCGGCCGGGGGCGGGGCTTAGTGGCGGCCCTGCACTGCGCCTCAGTACGCTAGTCTGAAAGTAGCCTTAGTACATTATTACTGTACGTGTAGGGGGGGAAGAAGTGATCTCCAAACTATTGGTTGCTCGCACCTTGGTCACCATTTGACTTGTGCACATGTGTTGTATAAATTTAAATGGAGCAAGGTCGAAGTTGACGCCCTGACAAGAAGTAGCCCAAGTTTGCGAAATGCCATAAAATCTCACCAGAACCGAAGACATGGAATTAAAGCCTGTAGAAGAAGACCCGTGGACCTTGGCGGTGTCACGCAATGGTCAAAAGGACAGAGGCGAGCCAGTAGCCAGTCGCCACCTCTTGCAAAAAATGGAGACTAATCTCACAGAATTCTCATCAAAAGAAGTTAGACAAGTTGAACAGCTACTGCAGCGATACTAAGGAGTGTTTTCACAACACGAAGATGACTTTGAGTGTACCCAGCTATACTGCACTAAATCCCCACGGGACTGCGCTGCTCCCATTCAAGAAAAGTATCGGCAAATTCCGCCTCAGATATACCAAGAGGTTAAAGAACTGTTGTTGCACATGCTGCGCAATGGAGTGATCCGCGAAATCCAGAATCCCTGGGCAGCACATATTGTGTTAGTTAAAAAAAAAAGGTACGCTGAGGTTCTGTGTGGACTACCGACAGCTGAATTCTTGCACTGTGCAGGATTCCTATCCCCCTACCCAGGGTCGAAGGATCCCTGTCCGCTCTGGATCCCTATCCGCAAGTACTTCTCCTCCCTCGACCTAGCCAGTGGCTACCGGCAAGTCCCAGTGGCCATTGAAGGTCGCCTGAAGATGGCCTTCCTCCTCCGCATGGGCCTACTCGAATTTAGCCACATGCCTTTCGGGCTGATAAATGCATCGGTTACATTCTAACATCTGATGGAGAGATGCTTGGAGTTTCTAAACTTTGAATTGACCCTTATATAGCTTGATGACATAATCATTTTCTTCTTCACGTTCGAAGATCACTTTATCTGCCTAAAACAAGTGTTAGAGCGGCTTCAAAGACATGGGTTAAAAGTCAAACCCAGAAACTGTCACTTTTTTAAGCGGGAAATTGAATATCTGGGACACACTGTTTCCAGTGCCGGACTATACCCCACCACGGAGAAAGTGGTTGTAGTGCAGAAGTACTCCACTCTTACCAACCTGAGAGAGTTGAGAGAGTTCATGGGACTTCCTGGATACTACCACAGATCCATAAAAAACTTTGCCAGTATTGCGGCACCGCTTAACAAGTTGCTTCAAGGAACAGCAGGAGAAACTGGGTCGCCCTCCCAAGGCTGTGGGGGTACTCGGTACTGGGCCCGATGATCTTCAATGGGAGATGTCACGGCAGCTGGGACCCGGCCCGTGGCCCTGGGCGCCCATTGTAAAAGGGGTTGTTGCAGTGTGCTTAGGGTGATGAAAGTTTATAAGTGATTCGTGACGCCACCTGTGGTGTTCGGCAATGAAGATGTAAGCCGACACTGCAGACATATCCTCTGCTACAGATAGTGTAGTGCAGCAATGATGCTATAGCCCTTCACAGGCAGGGCTGTAGTCTCAGGGCAGAGTAGGTGAAATGACACTCAGATGGTGTAGTGTCGGGCGCAAGGGATGTAGCCGTGCTGGGCGGGTTGGCGCAGGAATAAGTGGAGGACACCAGGGTATGTAGTTCCAAAGCTTTACTCACAGTCTGTTGCAGGTACAGGTGCCCGCATCCATGCTGTGTCCTCTGGGTCAGGAGCCCAGCCAACCTCCAGGCAAGATGAAGTACTCCTTTCCAACACTCCGCCAACATATGTGCCTTTTCTGAACGTCTCCCTCTTAGCGCCTTTGAGTGAAGTACTCCCAGTACTGAGTTACACTGGAGTTCCTCCTATCAGATGTTCCTATGAACTCTACTTGTACGGCAGACAGCTGTAGCCTGCTTCGGGGACTCCTGTGGCGCCCCTGAGGCTCAGTCGCCACAGAGGTACTGCACCTTCTCCTAAGGTGTGGTGCCCCACCATCCAGGTAAGTTGGGGGCTCCTGACCGCGCTCCAACACTCGCATCCCACACAATAGAGTAGTTCAGCAAAGCCACATTGCGGCTCCTTGCTTAGAGAGAAGCAGAGCACCTTTGGTGGTTCCCTGCTTGGAATACTAGCCATGCTGGGAGGTGGGTGGAGTTTAGACTAGATATAATAGAGCGGGACAGTTCCAGGATTGGGAGGTTCAGTTGGAGTTCAGTCTGAGAGAGGAGGCCACTTGGAGAGGAGTGGGGATCCCTGGAAGAGGGATGGAGGAAGGAGTGCTGCAGCTGCCTCAGTGACCTGAGCCAGCTTGCACGGGAGAGGAAAGAAGGAGAAAGACATTGAACCGAAGCCTGAGCTTCCATAGAAGGGAAAGACAAGTACGGAACGTAGGAGTAAAAGGGAACACAGAGGACGTGGGTTAGAGGAAGAACCCTGCCTAGAAGTTCTAAGCGCAAGGCCGGGGCCCGGTTCCCGAGGTTGTATGGACACTAATGGTTCTGCAGCAGACACCGGTGGAGTAGTGGGCTGTAAATGCACTACTCCCATCTAAGACTTGGGGGCACAACAGCAACACGGATAGAGAGCCGGGACTCAGGAGTAGAAAGTCCCCGAAGCAGGCTACAGCTGTCTGCCGTACAAGTAGAGTTCTTGGGAACATCTGTCAGGAGGAACTCCAGTGTAACTCAGTACTAGAAGATCTTCACACTTAAAGGCGCTATAGAGGAGACGTTCAGAAAGGCACATAAGTTGGCGAAGCGTGGAAGGAATCATTCCATCTTGCCTGGAGGTTGACTGAGTCCCTGACCCGGAGGACACGGCACAAAAGCGGGCACTACAGACTGTGAGTAAAGCTTTGGAACTACATGTTCCTTCCTGCGTCCGTCCGCCTGGCACTGCTACATCCCCTGCGCCAGACACTACACCATCTCTGTGTCTCTACCACTACACTGCCCTGGTACAGCAGCCCTGCCTGTGGAGGGCTATAACACCATTGCTGCACCACACCATCTGTCCCGGAGGATCTGCATGCAGCGTCGGCTTAATACCTCCCTTGCCGAACACCACAGGTGGCATCACGAACTATTCATCTAACTACATTCCACCATTCATATCTTCCTATTACTTGGGCGCCCAGGGCCACGGTCCGGGTCACCGCTGCTGTGACACATCCCACTGATACCGGCCCGGTACCGAGTACCCCACAGCCCTGGGAGGACGACCCACTCCTTGCTACTAAGTCCCGGCTCTCTCTTATGTTGCTGTTGTGCCCCCAAGTCTTGTGTGGGAATAAAGTAATGACAACTTCTATTCCTCCGCTGTCTGCTGCAGGACCATTAGTATCCGTACAACCTCGGGGACCGGACCCCGGCCTTGCGCTTAGAACTTGAGAAGGGTTCTCCTCTAACCCTAGTCCTTTTTCTCTTATTCTCCTCACGTTCCGTGCTAATCCTTCTTCCCAATGGAGAATCATGCTTCCTTTCTCTGTCTCTTTCCTGTGCCAGCAGACCCAGATCACTGTGGCCTGCTGCAGCACTTCCTTCTTCCATCCCTCTCCCGGGGATCTTCTCTGTCTCACTCTCTGTCCTTCTACATCCTCACTCACTGACAAGAATGAATGAGTGAACGACTGACTCAACTCTTCCCGCTCTTTTATGTAAACTAAACTGCACCCACCTCCCAGCACGTTTCGTGTTCCAAGCAGGGAGCCACCAAGGGGTGCTATGCTACACTCCAAGTAGGGAGCCGCCGAAGGTGCTTTGCTACACTCCTTTGTGGTGTGGGGTGCAGGTGTTGGAGTGCCACCTTACCTGGATAGTGGGGTACCACACCTCAGGAGGAGGTGCAGTACCTCTGTGGCGACTGAACCCTCAGAGGCGCCACAAAACCAAGTGGCAGCCAATCCAGTGGGGTTCTAGGCACAAGGAAGCTTTCCAGGCATTGGATATGGCATAGCAATATCTTAGCACAATATAATACTTATGTATGGTATAAGGACTTCAATGGCGTAGGGCAATGACGGCAGAGACACGCTTAGTGAAGCAAGTGATTTATATACATTTGTGCACAACAAACGTGGAAATACGTAATGGGTTCAGAGCACAGACATACAGCAGCACATAGCAAAAAGGTTCAGCAAGGATGGTGAGTTATTAAGAGTCACTGAGTACGGAATATAACTGGGTATTGCAGGCAAAGTCCAGAGTATAACAAATGTCCAGCAGGATAATGTTCAGCGGGCACCGGGTAACAGCTACTAACCAGTATAGCAAACAGAAGTCCAGTTGTAGCGAGCCTCTGGTATGATGAGTCCGGTGGAGATCCAGTAAGGGGACCTTCAGTGGGCACAAACACTAACCGGGTACGGTAGCCAGAAGTCCAGCGGTATCCAGAGGTCCAGAGAGGTGAAGTTTCAAGCAGGAAGCAGGGTTGTTCCAGAGTCACAAGATCTGGGAGAGTGGCAGGGCAGGAGCAAACCAGGAATCAATATACTCAAGCGATTTGCTTATGCTTAGGGGCGGGTTTTTATGCAGCTGGGGAGGAAGTGATGTAAACGAAAACTCCATCTTAACTAAGGGCAGCTAAGAGGAAGTGATGCGACAGGACCGAAAACTCCATCTTAACCAAGGGCAAAGTTCATTCAAAACAGACCGGAAAATCCTAGGATCCTGACAGTACATCCCCCCAAAAAAACGGCCTCAGGACGGAACAGGACCGGGCTTGTCCGGGTACCTCCGATGGAACTGAGCAATCTTCCTAGATGCGTTGATGTTGTCAACGGGTTCCCAGGAGTCGTCCTCGGGTGAATAGCCTTGCCAGCGAACCAGGTATTGCAGTCGTCGCCGATGGAGACGGGAGTCGAGAATGGCCTCAACGACGAATTCTTCTTGGCCATCTACCATCACCGGGGGAGGAGGTGGTACAACACGTCCCTGAAAGGTGTTAGGAGTTACCAGTTTGAGCAGAGAAACATGAAAGACCGGGTGTACCTTCATAGTCCGTGGTAACTTCAGCCGACAGGCCACGGAGTTCACAATCCCGGAGATCCTGAATGGGCCGATGTATTTTTGCCCCAGCTTCTGTGAAGGGACACCAAGCTTCAGGTTTTTGGTGGACAACCAAACAGAGTCCCCTACCTGGTACGAGGGTGCCGGTCGCCTGTGAGCATCTGCCGAGTCCTTGTAACGTCGCTGAGCAGTTGTCAAGGTGTCTTTCAGGACCTCCTGAACTCGTTGCAACTCCATCACCCTGTCTCCAACCGCGGGTACAGGGACTGCGACCGGTGACCTAGGCAGAATACTTGGATGGTAACCCAGGTTTGCAAAAAAGGGTGTTACCTTCGTGGAACTACTCTGGGTGTTGTTGTAGGAGAATTCTGCCAGAGGAAGGAGCTTCACCCAATCGTCCTGTAGATGGCTCACGTAACATCTCAGGTATTGTTCCAGGGTCTGGTTGGTCCGTTCCGTCTGTCCATTTGTCTGGGGATGGTAGGCAGAAGATAGACACACATTAATTTGGAGTGCAGAACAAAACCCCTTCCAGAACCTAGAGGTGAATTGAACACCTCGGTCAGAGATGATCTGATCCGGGACCCCGTGTAAACGAAATACGTTCCGTACTACCAGGTCAACAGTCTCTGCGGCCGAGGGGAGGCCAGTACAGGGGATGAAATGGGCGGCTTTGGTCAACCGGTCTACCACTACAAGGATAGTAGTGCTGACACTTGATGGAGGCAGATCCACAATAAAATCCATGGAGATGGACCCCCAGGGGCGAGATGGCACGGGTAAAGGCTGGAGGAGGCCTGTAGGAGCCATACGAGGGACCTTGCACCGGGCACAGATCACACATGATGTGACGTAGTCTTTCACGTCTTTCATACAGGTAGGCCACCAGAAGAACCGGGTCAAGAATTCCTGAGTTTTTTGTACCCCCCTATGTCCTGCCACCGTGGAGTCATGAACCAATTTAAGGACTCGAAGTCTTACAGCCTCTGGGACATACAGGCGACGTTCTCGTAACCACACACCATTCCGAAGAACAAGTGCCACGTCGCTCGGGGGGGCAGCAAGGAATACATCATCATCATAGGCCTGCTTGATGTCCTTCCATAAGTCCTGGTCCTGGATCACTCCGATGAAGTTGGAATCAGACAACACGGTTTGAGATGATGATGAAGGCACAGGGTCCGAGGTGTGGAGACGGGATAAGGCATCAGCCTTTCCGTTGCGGGAAGCTGGTCGATATGTGACAACAAAATTAAATTGATTAAGAAAAAGGCTCCACCTGGCTTGCCGTGGGGACAGACATCTGGCAGATTTCAGAAATTCCAGGTTGCGGTGATCTGTGAGTACCACCACTTGTTGTGCCGCTCCCTGTAAGTGGTGCCGCCATTCTTTGAAAGCAGACACGATCGCCAGCAACTCCTTGTCTGCAACATCATAATTCCTCTCCGCAGGGGACAACCGTCGAGAAAAGAAAGCACATGGGTGCAGTAAAGCTTTGTCCCCAGTTCTCTGGGACAGAACTGCTCCCAGAGCATAATCAGAGGCATCGACTTCTACAAGGAAAGGAAGTGAGCGGTCTGGGTGAATCAGAATTGGTGCTGATGTAAAACAAACCTTGAGATGGTCAAAAGCCTCCTGAGCCTGGACGGACCACACAAACCTCTGACCCTTCTTGGTTAATGCGGTAATAGGGCGGACAATTTCTGAGAAATTACGGATGAAACGCCTGTAGAAGTTGGCAAATCCGACGAATCGTTGCACCTCTTTGATGGTACCCGGTACCGGCCATTCCAGTATTACTTTTATCTTGCTGGTTTCCATATTTAGACCCTGTGGAGAAATGACATACCCTAGAAATTGAATATTAGTACAATGAAATTCACATTTCTCAAGCTTGATGTACAGGCAGTTATCACGTAGGCGAGCAAGGACCGTCTTGACATGCTCTTGATGTTCCTGTAAAGAATTAGAATAAATCAAAATATCGTCCAGGTAGATGACCATGAACTGGTCCATAATGTCCCTGAATATATCGTTCACCAAGTGTTGGAATGTTGCGGGGGCGTTGCAAAGGCCGAAGGGCATGACTAAATACTCAAAATGTCCGTATCTACACCTGAATGCTGTCTTCCATTCGTCCCCTGGACGGATACGGAGCAGGTTATACGCCCCTCGGAGATCTAACTTGGTGAAAATTGTAGCCTGTTGGACCCTTTCTAATAATTCGGGGATCAGGGGCAATGGGTACCGGTTCCGGATGGTGATCTTGTTGAGCTCCCGGTAATCTATGCAAGGGCGCAGAGTTCCTTCCTTCTTCTTTACAAAGAAGATGGGTGCCCCTGCGGGTGAGGTAGAGGGACGAATGAAACCCTTGGCAAGATTCTCATCAATATATTCTTTTAGGGCGTGTAGTTCAGGGGCCGCCAACGGGTACACATGTCCAAACGGTATCTCCACTCCGGGTAATAAGTCTATAGGACAATCGTAAGGTCTATGTGGGGGGAGCTGATCAGCATTCTGTTTATTGCAGATGTCAAGAAAGTCATGATAGACCGGAGGCAGAACGGGTACCTGTACATTGTCCTCCATAGCATGCGTTGTTGGAGCCGGTTCAGTTGGTTTTACGGCAGGAGCAGTCTGGGATGGGAAGGAAATCTCTTTTGTCTCCCAGTTGATGACTGGACTGGTAGCCCGAAGCCAGGGGATTCCTAAAATGACTGCAAAATGTGGAGACGAAATTAACATAAAGACAAGGGTCTGCTGCTGACCTGGTTTGATCATACATTCGAGGGGTACAGTCTCTTTATCCACGGGTCCGGAAGTCAATGGGGACCCGTCCACGGTTTCCATGGTAAGTGGTGATGCTCTCTGTTGAGACGGGATACCGTGTTTCCTAGCAAAAGAGAGATCCATGAAATTCCCCCCAGCCCCAGAGTCAATCATTGCAGCCGTAGGAATTAGCTGTTTCTTCCATTTTATTTGTATAGGGAGCGAGCAATGGGTGGATCTCCCTTCAGAGTCCTTAGCTGCAGTGGATAGTACGGTGGAGGGAAATACCGCATCCAGGTGGGAACTAGCTTCGGAGGCTTCGGATTCTATGTCGGTATTATCATATTCGGCTACAGCCGCCAAGATCTTATTGGAACGATTAGGACGCCTTGGACAGTCAATAAGGAAATGGTCTGATTTGCCGCAATAAAAACATAGCCGTTCACGGAGCCGATGTTCGCGGCGTTCCTGGTTCTCTCGGTTTTGTACAGAGTCCACTTGCATGGGAACCTCCGCAGGCTCTCGTGGTGTCTTAGGAACAGGTTCCCTGGTAGGTGACGGGAAGTCAGGTACCCGGTTAAGTGCTGCCCATCTTTCCTGTCTGCGCTCTGTTAAACGGGTATCAATGCGCACACAGTGTTGAAGGAACAGGTCAAGATCATCGGGCGATTCGGCACGGGCTAACTCGTCCTTGATGGCACCGGACAGTCCCTTTTTAAATACCGACAACAACGCATTGTTACCCCAGTCAGTGTCCACCACCAGTCTTTTGAAGTCGGTGACATATTCAATCACAGGCCGCTTGCCTTGCCGTAAAGAAAGGAGAGCCGTTTCAGCAGTATTACGGCGGTTCGGATCGTCAAACATCAGTGCCATAGCTGTTAGAAAATCCTCTAAGCAGTTCAACCGCACGTCCCTGGTCTCAATCATCGGGTTAGCCCAGGCCAGGGCACGTGAAGTCAGCATCATGATTATGCATAATACATTAGATCGATCCGATCGGTAATAGTCAGTATTCACATCAAAGAATAGCATGCACTGATTAATGAAGCCACGGAACTGACTGCGCTCACCATTAAAGCGGAAGGGAGGTAATTTAGGCATACTGGGAGCAAATCCGGGCGAGGTACGGTCGGCCACCTGAGCCTCCACCTTGCCTTGTAGCTCCTGCATAGCTGTACCCAGGAACTGGTGGTTATGATTCAGCCGTCCCTCGATATCTCCAAGCCTGGCGTGCACAGCATCCATGTCCTGCTGTAAGGAGTGGATCATGGAGTATAGCTGATCTAATCGTGCCTCTGACATTGCCCCAGCGAAGTCCTCTAAAAAGGGCTTGAGTATAATATAATACTTATGTATGGTATAAGGACTTCAATGGCGTAGGGCAATGACGGCAGAGACACGCTTAGTGAAGCAAGTGATTTATATACATTTGTGCACAACAAACGTGGAAATACATAACGGGTTCAGAGCACAGACATACAGCAGCACATAGCAAAAAGGTTCAGCAAGGATGGTGAGTTATTAAGAGTCACTGAGTACGGAATATAACTGGGTATTGCAGGCAAAGTCCAGAGTATAACAAATGTCCAGCAGGATAATGTTCAGCGGGCACCGGGTAACAGCTACTAACCAGTATAGCAAACAGAAGTCCAGTTGTAGCGAGCCTCTGGTATGATGAGTCCGGTGGAGATCCAGTAAGGGGACCTTCAGTGGGCACAAACACTAACCGGGTACGGTAGCCAGAAGTCCAGCGGTATCCAGAGGTCCAGAGAGGTGAAGTTTCAAGCAGGAAGCAGGGTTGTTCCAGAGTCACAAGATCTGGGAGAGTGGCAGGGCAGGAGCAAACCAGGAATCAATATACTCAAGCGATTTGCTTGTGCTTAGGGGCGGGTTTTTATGCAGCTGGGGAGGAAGTGATGTAAACGAAAACTCCATCTTAACTAAGGGCAGCTAAGAGGAAGTGATGCGACAGGACCGAAAACTCCATCTTAACCAAGGGCAAAGTTCATTCAAAACAGACCGGAAAATCCTAGGATCCTGACACACATACACTGACTTCTCTCAGCCCTTTGGGCGGTACACTGACAGAAGCCTGTATGGACTGGGAGCAGAAGGAAGGAAGAGAAAGGGTGATCGCTTATGCCAGCTGGTTGCTGAGGGAGACTGAGAAGAATCCGACAAGCCTACAGCCTGCAATGATCCTCGGTCTACTGAACCACAGCATGACCTGCTCTACCCTCTCCTACTGTATCCTCACCCATCCCTGTAGACTGTAAGCCCTCGCGGGCAGGGTCCCTTCTCCTTATGTACTTGTGTGTCCCTTGTCTTACACATGTTTACTATACTTGTCTATATTTCCCCTTTTCACATGTAAAGCGCCATGGAATAAATGGCGCTATATAAATGCATAATAATAATAATAATCCTGACAACTATAGTTTATTTAAGCTAGAGTTGCTGGTGTTGATGTGGGCATTGATGGATAGATTCGCAGAGTACTTGTCCAGGGTCAGAAATACATATGCGGATGGATAACAATCCGCTGGCTCACCTGGAAAGTGTAAAGTTGGGCGCACTGGAACAGAGGTAAATCGCGAGAATGTCCAAATACTGTCCCAAGTCACTCAAGCAGACCCAAAGAGATATGTGGATTGGGACATCTCACAACAGCTATCACCCACCATATCACCAATTTCATGGTGGTGTCCCCACCCCAGGACCAAACAGCAGAAGCTGCAGCCAAGGCCATCTGTCAGGACTTCATTCGCATATATGGGTGTCCGAAGAGGATTCATTATTACCAAGGGGCCTGCTTCCAGGGATGAGTAATGGACGAGCTGCATCGTCTCTATTGGATTGATAATTCTCAATCCATACCATATTACCCACAGGGGAACAGGGCCTGTGAACGCTTCAATCGGACCTTGTTACAAATATTGCGGTCCTTGGAAGAGGACAAGAAGATGAAGTAGCCCAAACTAATTTCTGATTTGGTGTGGGTCTAGAACAATCGAGTCCCTGAGTCTACTAGTTACACCCCCTACATGCTGTGGTTTGGGGTGGAACGGATGGGAGATTACTGAACTGGAGCTTGACTCGGGAAACCCCTGCACTTGCAGTAGTCAAAGTTCCTGGATCTGAGAATATCGGCACCGATTCCAGACAGTAAGGTGGTTGAGCAAGCAGTAGTTTTGGGATGTGCAACACTCAGGTCTGCCGCCGACGACAGGTGAACAGCTTCAGTCAGGAGACCATATGCTGGTGTGGGCCGATCGACCCAAGAATAAGCTGGATTACCGCCAGGAAGCAGTACCCTACCGAGTAGTGAGGAAGATTTATTCGGATAATCTAGTCTATGCGGTCATACCCGAGGCCGACAAGGGAGCACCACTCTGTGTATTACACCGGAATATGCTGCGGCCCTGTTCCTCTGACATAGAAGAACCCACTGTGACGATGTCCCCAACAGGATTGGCAGAGGCCCCCCAAAGAGAAGTCCTAGGAGATGAGGAAGACTCGATTAAGGTGTCGTTGGGATCAGCAGAGTTGCCGATGACGCTCTCAAGTGGGAAAGAGCATGAATCATGGGTTGATCTAGGATCCTCTGTGACTAGGTCTCCAAGTATTCCAGAAGTGCCCACACTGGAAGAACCTCACAGGACCGAGTGTGCCAACGCTGGTATTCCTCCCCAACCGGTATGCACAAGACGAATTTGTCGGAACACAGATACAGCAGAAAACCCGAATGTGCATCCAATTATTGTCTGAATTGTTATTGGACTACCCTTGGGGAGACTTCAAACCATCAAGGATTGCACTCGTCCAAGGACCGGCTAGTTAAAAGAGGGAAGGAATGTAAGAGGATGATACCCCTGAAGAACTCCTGCGTGATGCGGCATTAGTGAGGAAAGGCTCTGTTCTACAGGCTGGACAAAACCATGCGGAACCAACCGGCACCAGTAGAGTTGCAGGGGGAGTAAGTTCTTGTGCTGGTCCCAGTCACTTGCCTTGGGTGACAGAGTTCACAGATATAAAAATCATGTGTGACAACCTGCGCTGGGATTTGGAGCTAAGGAGAGGAGTGGTGCAGATGTCAGCCAGAGACAATGCTGAAGCTAGTGTGACAGGCCTCAGCAGAGAGCGTGCGTCAGCAGGGTGCTTGCCACCTTCAGACATGGCCTCAATGTTGCCCAGTGAAATCCAAAGACCTGACTACGTCGTTCAAGACCCAAAGACACGACCTGCAAGATCAGAACCTCCATCCTGCATTGGTCAAGAACCAGAGCCAAGGTGATGCCCTTTGAAAGCCGGGACTCAGCCCTCTCTTCCTCAGACGTAGGAGACACCTGACGTTGGTCAAGCACCGAAGAGTTGTGAGGAGACATTGACCAGAGGAGGACGCCTGCGGTTACAAAAGTATGACACTGGTGAGCCGAGCCGTCACTTCCAGCAATAATGTACAGTACAGGGGCCTGCCTGGGTTAGGACAATAGGTGGAGTGGAGTCCGGTTGGTACACAGGAAGCTCAACATTCTCTGACTTTGTTAGAAAGACTTGCGGCCTAGCGGGAAAACCCAGTGACTCACGCTAAGGTCATTGTTGCAGGAAGAGCTAATGTAGGAGCTCCTCAGGAACAGGGTGCCATCCTTGTAGGAAGGACACAAGTATAATCCCTGAGAGACTTTTCCGTTATTAACCCCTTAGTGATAGAGCCAATTTTGTACTTAATGATCAAGCCAAATTTTACAATTCTGACCACAGCCACTTTATGAAGTTATAGATCAGGATCGCTTCAATGTATCCAACTGATTCTGAGACTGTTTTTTGTGACATATTGTACTTCATGTTAGTGGTAAAATTTATTCGATATGACTTGCATTTATATATGAAAAAAATGGAAATTTGGCAAAAATTTTGAATATTTTGCCATTTTTAAACTTATTTTTTGTGCCCTTAAATCAGAGAGTCATATTGCACAAAATAGTTAGCAAATAACATTTCCCACATGTCTACTTTACATCAGCACAATTTTGGAAACATAATTTTTTTTTTGTTAGGAAGTCATAAGGGTTAAATTTGACCATTGATTTCTCATTTTTCCAACAAAATTTGCAAAACCATTTTTTTTAGGGACCACCTCACATTTGATGTCAGTTTGGGGGGTCAATATGACAGAAAATACCCAAAAGTGACACCATTCTAAAAACTGCACCTCGCAAGGTGCGCAAAACCACATTCAAGAAGTTTTTTAACACTTCAGGTGCTCCACAAGAACTAAAGCAATGTGGAAGGAAAAAATTAACATTTTACTTTTTTCACAAAAAAATTACTTTGGAACAAAACTTTTTTATCTTCGCAAAGGTATCAGGGGAAAATGAACCACAAAATTTGTTATGCAATTTATCCTGAGTACACCGATACCCCGTATGTGGGGGAAAGCCAATGCTTGGGCGCATCATGGCAGGGCTCAGAAGGGAGGGAGCACCGTTTGACTTTTTTGAATGCAAAATTGTCTGGAATCAATGGCGGATGCCATGTCGTGTTTGGAGACCCCCTGATGTACCTAAACAGTGGAGACCCCCCCAATTCTAAGTATAACCCCAACACACCCCTAACTCTAACCCCAACACCACAACCCTAACCCCAACATATCCCTAATCCAACCCTAACGCCAACCCTAACCCTAGCCCAACCGTAACCCGAGTACCAACCCTAACCCTTGCCTCAACCCTAGCCCAACCATAACCCTAGCTCCAACCCTAAACCTAGCCCCAATCCTAACCCTAGCTCTAACCCCAACCCTAGCCCCTAACCCTAATGGGAAAAAAATACATTTTTTTATTTTATTATTTTTACCTAAGGGGTGAAAAAGGGGGGGTTTGCTTTAGTTTTTTTAATTTTGATCACTGTGATAGGGTCTAGCACAGTGATCAAAATGAACCAATAGGAAAAATCTTCTATTGCTGCCGGATGCCGGCCGACAGATCCCGCTAGTTTCTTCCCGGAAGAAGATGCCCGGAGACAGAGCTGGAGGCACCGGAGTACACTGGAGGTACCTGGGGGGCTCGGGGGACCCCATTTCTCTCTCCTCTGATGTGCTAGATCATATGAGAGGAGAGAGAGAAATAAATAGGAAATCTGACTTGTTTTTGTTTTTTTTTATCGGTCGCCGTTATTCGGTAAATAACAGCAATCGCAACACTGGGGACAGTAAAAACCGACCTAAATCATGTTCTCTGTGGTCTACCCCCGGTAGCCAAGACCCCAGAGATTTTCCGACGCTGGGGGGAGGGCGCTATAACCTTATTTCTCAGCGCCGTTAAAAAGCGGAGCTGAGGAATAAGTACCCTTAACTGCGGACGCTAAAAGGCGTATCAGCGGTCGTTAAGGGATTAAAATAGTATTCTAAAATCCATTGTATATTTACTGTTGTATGGTTTATTGTTGCTTACATGGTTTCATATTATTAACTGTTTCCTGACCACTGTGTGATGGAAATAAATCGTTCACTGACTGTTCCCGCCTCATGCCTTCTGTGCATTGCATTCATTCTCCTGCTTACACTGGCTCCCCAACCACTTTGTCCATCCAACGTCCCTTGTGTGCACCTTCTCCAACAAGGCGCAGGCGGAGCAGGGGAGATTACAGCTTCTTCTAGGGCGGCGCTGACACCAGTTGTATTCGCGTCCGACAGACACAAATACAATTGAGTGCAGGGAAAGAGGAACAGCCAGGGCACAGGCAGAGATGGTTGAGTGGTGTCAGTCACTGACACTGCTCTCCTGTGTGCCTGCTCCCTGGCTGCCACTGTGCAGAATATCTGCGGCCGAAGGAACGTACGGGGTGGCTGCAGGCATTCAGCAATTATTATTTTTTCAAACTGCTCCCATCCTCGGGTAGGTCACGGGGTAGCGACCTACCCTGCCCTGCCTGTAGTATCTGTGCCCCGTTCTCTCTTAATTACACTTTGAATTTCTGTACACCCTGCCCTTCGTTTTAATTTTTTTCTTTTCTCTTTGACTTATTGCAGCAGTTAAATAGTAAAAAAAAACTTTATGGAACACTATCTCAAAATGTACATAATTTTACATTTAGTAAGAACAAAAAAAATCAAAGTTGGTCAAGCTCAACAATCACTTACTTTTATAAGTGAAGCAGATAAATGAATCTTATCGAAAACACAATCATTAATCATCTGATTTATAATTTCAGCACACCTTTTAATATGTCTGTACTGTTACACACTTAACATTATGGCTGGTCCATACAATCAAGGCAACTGTTACCACCCACCTTTCGTGTCTACCTCTTTCCTCATAGACTGTAAGCTTGCGAGCAGGGCCCTCATTCCTCTTGGTATTTGCTATAATCTATGTGATTATTGTTATGCCTATTGTCTGTACAAGTCCCCTCTGAAATGTAAAGTGCTGCGGAATATGTCGGCGCTATAGAAATAAAATGTATTATTATTATTATATGTAAATATTACATTGTTGGATGCATTGTTGACATATGGCATTGCTAAATAGGCACTTCTGTAAATGAGCCTTTGTTTACCCTACCCCCTATCTTTCTCGTTCCCATTCATACAAGTCATTGTTGTCCATTTTCTGGCTACTTTTTTTTCTATAAATGACACAATCAGTGTTATTAATATGCTTTTTTAATAGAAAACCAATAATTATGATGAAATACATGAAAATACAGGTTGTGATGAATGCGTAGGAAGCAGATGTTTGGTCAAAGCTTTTCACAAGCGTCATTTCTGGATTACCCTAAAAAATTACTCAGTATCTGAAAAAATGCATCACTCTTTCGAACCCCCACAAGTAGCGAGATCAGCCAGCCCAGGACCACTGACTACATTACTACAGCTCTTCTGCACTTAAGACTATCACACAACCCAGCCCTGTGGCTTCAATCGGGAGCGTCTTGGTCAACCTACAGCGAGGTGACGTGTGAGCCCACCTGCATAGGTCAACAAACGTTTGCAACTTGTGCATTCATGTGCCACCTTCCGTACCAGCAGCCCATGCCAAAGCTGTCCATAAGAAAAGACACTAAACTTGATATGGCCGAAAAGTCAAACTAAAACCAATGTTGTGTAGCATGACTTGTCATAGGGTGTGGCTTCAGGGGTTGCTACGTTCACTTGAAGGAGTCACAAATAATATATGTTTTTCATTGTGGGAAAGTGATTTGTGTACTTATATAGAGCAAAGCATCATGGGATGAGTCTGTGTGCCCCCACCAATCATTGTGCAAAAAGGTATAACAACAAATCACTAAAAAAATAACTCATTTAAATACATATACCATAAAAGTTCAAATGTGTAGGAAAAGAATTACAATTAAAAAAATATAAAAAATATTCATGTCATGTAAAACCTTAAAAAGGGGTTGTCCCATTTCAGAAATCATTCTTATTTACTGTAAAATACAGCCCACGGAGCGGTTGTGCGATATCCACCGCTGTGCAGGAAAGTGCCTTCCTGCTCTGCGTGAGATATTGCACAGCCTCACCCTGCGCTGTTTTTTGCAGTTTCTCCTTTATCCAGCCGACTGATGAAGGTCGAGTTTTGAACCAACCATCTAATTTTTGTCTGGATATTTCTACTAAATAAAAATTGCATCTGTGTTTATCATACCAAATGAGTGCCACATTCTTTACACAAGTGTTGATGGATTTGAATCCTACTTTTGCACGACCTTAGCCAGAAGTCTGTCTATCCACAAACTTTATTTACCCTCCCCGGGTCCATCTACCCACCTACAGGGAAAAGTTTTCTAAAAGAGGACATCTCTACTCAAAGGCAGTTTGTAAATAAGAAATGATCAGATGATTAAAATCAACATGGAATGATATATATCAAAAATGTCCCTTTCTAATCATTCCTTCACTTTTTACAGTATTATTTGGCATCAGACTTCACACAGCTTTAAAAACATTTCATGGCTTAATGGCGCCATTCAGCACAGATGTTAAAGGCCTCTGGATCACGGGTCCCTCCCTGAATTAAACCAATCGGTCCTCGTTCCCCTGGTGGAAATTTCAAGTTGAATTTTTGCAGAAAACTGACGAAATAGATGAAAATCTCTGTCTTTGCTAAAGATTCGCCAATGCATGACCTTTTACCTGCAAGAAATGTACTTTGTTAGAATCCAACACGAATTAGAACTTTTTTATAGGGATTGTTTTTAGTTGGCATACAGATATACATGATCATACTCTGTCTGTAGCCACCACTAGGTGGGGTAGCTCCATGTATACAGAGATACAAGATCACATTTTGTCTGCGGTCACCACTAAGGGAAGCTCCCTGTTTACAGAGATACATGATCAGATTTTGTCTGCAGCCACCACTAGAGGGAGCTCCCTGTATACAGAGATACATGATCAGATTTTGTCTGCAGCCACCACTAGGGGAAGCTCCCTGCACGCAAAGATACATAATAAGGTCCTGTATTTTACTACTCTCCCATACATATGAGTGCTCACCTCTGTTGAGCATTCATCTGTTTTCACAGGGAAAAAGGTGCTGCCAAACACCTCTGGTACAAAGTGGATGTGGCATTTAAATTCAGTATGCCTGAGCTTTTATCTCCTGGGGATAATCAGGTTATTCTGCTGAGTTAACCCTAATGTGTGTTACTGTACTGTCACACTTAGCGATGTACCAGCGATCCCGACCAGCGATATGACGCGGTCAGGATCGCTGGTACATCGCTAAGTGGTCGCTAGTGAGCTGCCACACAGGCAGATCTCACCAGCGACATCACTGGGGTCGGGGGTTGCTACTTACCTGTCACACTAGGCGATCCTGCGTCCTCCCGCCCGGCTCCACGCGTCGCTCGTCGTCACAGCAGGAAGCCCCAGCAGGAAGCTGACGACGAGAAACAGCCCAGGACGTTCTCGCGCGATCAGCGATAACCAGCGGGGGAGCGGGTCGTAGGTAAGTATCACACATAGCGATGTCGCTAGCAATATCGCTATAACGTCACAAGTTATAGCGATATTGCTAGCGATATCGCTTAGTGTGACAGGCCCTTTAGGGTCTATAAAGTAAGGATAATCTCTTAGCAGCACAGAAATGGTAACGACTAACTTGATGCACACGCATTATAGGTGAATTTCCCTTTAAAGTGCAAATTAGTTACTTTACCTGCTCCAAATGGTATGAGAGCCTCATTATTCACAAATTTCCCGTTCTCATCTAGGAAACGATCAGGGTTGAACACTTCAGGTTTATCCCAGTATTTTTTGTCGTACAGAGCAGAGTGTAAAAATGTGATAATTTGGGCGTCCTACAAGAGAAAAAAAAGGGGAAAAATGCCAAAAAAAAACCTGTTTACAAACAAAGGGGCTTTAACTGAATGAAAGGGGTTAAAGACCTATTTTACCATGAATATCAGACCATTCGTTTATCTGACACCCATTACCCCCCACCGATCAGCTGTTTGTAGCCGAGGATGTGGGATCTTGAGTAGCTCAGATCTTTGCACCAACTTGTGGCTGTTCTCTGTTACTACAGCTCAGATCTATAGGAGCCAAGATCAACCACTACATAATGATTGGCTCCATACACTGTGGACATCTGTATCACTGGTGTGTCAGAGGCTGCAAACAGTCACACTGCATCACTGCGTTTGGTCTTGCAGACACCTTCTTAACCCTTCTGACTCTTTGACCCAGTGGCAACTTTTCTCCGGCTCTAATTGACACACCTGGACAAGGGTTTTTATAGACTCCCAGCCTGCTGCTAGGAGTTGCCGGTGATATTTCCATTTCCCCCTTTTGAGGCTTGGAACTATAGCAGTCGGCTAACTTCCTCTTTGGTGTTGCTGGAGGACATCTGTGTTTCATCTCTGAGGCTACTCAAGATAAGTGTTCCTCTTGTTCCTCTATCTTAGCTGTCTTTAGTGGTAGTGGGGATCGACTAGTGCCACCCATCATTCTGTAAGTAGAGCTTATCTACAGGGTCAGGCAGTGATTAGGTTCCTGCTCGGCGATAGGTGCAGAACCTATATAGGGACTTTAAGGGAGACAGGGGACTTTGGATCGGCCTAGGGGTCTTCATCCCTTCATGTTGCACTTAGTCTTTAGTACACTGTGTGTGATAATCTGACAGCAATGGAAATTGCAACGAGCCGATTGTTGGCGGTGCAAGGTGTCGGACCACCATCGATCTCATATTGATAACCCATCCTTTGGCCTTTGCAGCCATTTTTTTTTGTCTCATAGCATGTAAAAAAAAAAGGTAAATTTACTATAGGAGTTGAATAAAAATGTTCTACCATTTTGTTTATACAGCTCCTATGGAGACTTATGCATCTCCATGGTAACAGACAACAAACAAACTCTTTGTAGTCTGATCCTGCAGTCATATATTGCTCCAATAGTCTCTTACCTCCTGGTAATTTGCTTGATGTAGATTAGCAAAAAGTTGGAAACATTACATCTGCAGGATAATATTTTGCACTATGGAGATACACTAGTCTGCATCGGAGCTATAATCCGAATACAATAGCAGAGTTTTATTACAGACTACAATGCAAATTATTATTGTTTCTTAGGTGAGCTGATAGCTGTCCCGATCACATCCATGTATAATTTACATGGATTATCTTTACCTTTGGTATTGTGTATCCTTTAAATTTTATATCATGCAAGGCAGAATGGGGAAGACCATTGGGAATGATGCTGGCGTATCGCTGCACCTCGTGGATCACGGCGTCAGTATATGGCAGAGACATGCGATGCTCGAAGGAAGGCCATTTCTCTGAGCCAAGAACATGATCTATTTCAGCCTGTACCTTTTCTGCATTAAAAAAAAGAAAATCATCAGTTTAAACACCATAAAAAGGAAGATTAAAGATAGCAATGATGCTACTGCTATTACATACTCTGAATCTCTGGATATTCCAACATGAATTTAATGGCCCAGCGGATGGTGGAAGAAGTCGTTCCAGTCCCAGCAATAAACAGGTTGAAGGTCGTCATGGTCAAGCTCTCCATTGTGAAGTGTGAACTTGGGTTATTGGCTTCCTAAGGAAGATAAACATGGCAAAATGTAAGAACAAGTGTGATATGAGTGTAACACTATAGATGCCAGGGTGATGCAAGTTTACTGCAGGGGAAATTATAGCTCACTGCTGTTACCGCAGCTAACTGGGTCAGCCTCGTAACGACCGCAATTGCTTGGTTTCGGGATCACTCTCCAGCAAGGAGATGCCTTCATTGTCCCTTGCTAGGTCTATGGACATCCATACTTTAGAAGTACTGTATTGCAGCTAATCATAAACCTTCTACTGTCCCCTTTTGGGCCTACCTCTCCTCTGATGGCCCCAATGTTTGACTGTCTCTGTTCTCCTATCCCTCTCTGCTCAATCTAACTTCTCAGCATCTCTCCATTTGCCTCCTTTCTGCTGCTTCTCATCCAAGTCCTAAATCTCACTGTCAAGACTGCCCTCAAACATCTCTATCTCAGGCTAGGCTTCGACACATTATTAGCAACTTTCCTTGGAATGGCTCAGACCTCACCCAACTTCTACTCTGGCCGGCAACTACTCAAGCTATCTCCTTAGGGCCTACAGTTTGTCATCTGGGCTACACAGACTCCCCTAGCACTTCATATGGTTACAGCCACACACCTACTATCTACCTGGTCACAGCTCATTTTATAGCCTGTAGACCCACATTGGCATCCAGTGTCCATGAGTAACATTGCAGGTGTAATTCAAACATCCAGCATTTTTGGAGTGTCAACAATTAAGCAAAAGTTTTGGTGGTGTAACTACATGAAGTGGGTTTGAAGTCACACTCAGACCCTGAGAGCCTAAAGGCTCTCTTGAACCCAAAACGGTAGTCAATAAAATTTCCTCAAAATTGGTAAGACCGGATCTTCTGACGTGATGTTCTGACTTTAGTAAGTCATCTGTTAGAACTGAGGATATCTACAACTGAAGAAAATGTGTTTTACGTACCTCATCTATTTTATTTAGGAAACAGTCCACGTAATCTCGGGGACAGTTAGCGTCACGTGTCAGTACGTGATTGTCAATGAGACCTCTGAGAAACGTCTGCAGCATGGCGGCATTCTGAAAGATCTTGTTGTGTTCTCCGGGGAGCCAACTCAGAATTTGAGGAAAGGCATTGTAAAGCTGTACAATATGGACACACCAAAGTAAGTCAAAGTTATGCTGTCTCCACCCAAGTGCAAAATAGTCTGCTACGTGGAGTGCTAACAAAGTGCACTAGGATGAGGTCCATCACAAACCCGCTCCAAAGGAGAAAGTCCCCCAGCAAACCTTTCCTGGACCGTCCAGTCAAACAGCAATGATTGGGGATAGGCTGCCTCACCTATTTGAAGCTGGAGAACCCATCTTTCATTCAACATTTTGGACATCCACAGAGAGAATCTGTACCCAGGGGTGGACATATTGGTGCAACCACAAAGGGGCCCAAGGGGTAAAGGAGCCCATATCCGCACAGACACATTAGTGGGTTCAATATGACAAGCTAATTGACTAGAAAGAGCCACATGCTATTATTGCACAAAGACTGTCTTCTATCAGTTTCCACCCCCTGCAGGTTCATGGCATGGAGTTAATTCATACAGATGAATCGATTTGCTGTTCTTACCTGGAAACCCCGCTTTCCCAGGAAGGTGAGGTTCTCGTTGATCATTTTGTGCAAGGTCTGGAAGGTTTTGTCTTGTGTGTCGAACCGATCTCCAAACACGATGGAGCAGATCGCATTGGAAACAGCAGCTGTCACCTCAGGACTTGGATTAAAAGGTTTCCCTGGAGGATGAAGGCCAAAATATTGGGATTAAAGCAAACACACATACAAATATTAAATGAATGGTCAGGGTAACGTGGGCGGATGACCACATGAACATTCATGTTTTGACAATTTGGTTTTTGATGCATATTGCTTAGCAATAGTAGCCTAAATTGCTTAAAATTAAATTTCCGCAAATTTTTGGTGTGAATATCTTTCAGTTAGTGACTTTTTGCATCAAATTAATCAAACCATATGCGCCTTTTATTAAAGTTTTGTGGGTTAGTTAATTTCCCGATTTCTTCGTCAATGTGGTGTAGGGGTTTCAATCACTTGGGTGCAACGGGAGGAAAACAGGAGGCTCATTCCTTTGAAAGTTCATGTGGGTTTATTTTTTCATGAACGCCAGAAGCAAAAACAGAAAACAAACAGCCTTTAGATCAGGCAAAGAAAATACAAATGTCCATAGCAGGGCTCTGCTCCGCCAGTCCTGTGGGCACACAGGCTGGGGTAGTGTACAGTACTCCGGCTCGGTCTGGAGCCAAACACACAGGAGGTCTTCTCTCTCCCAACCCACAGATCATGTGACAAACAGCCTCCATTAAATAGGGTGTAACCACACCCAGAAGTGAGGTACATGGGTAGCCAGACCCGCCCATCTCTCTTAGCTACCCGCAACCCGGTCCCAGGTGCAACAAACGAACCTCTTAGAGATAATAGGAATTAGAAATACCGACTAGTGATGGTGAGAAGAATTCTGATATGAGCCGTATATATGAATAAATAAAAGAGAGTGAAAAAATCTATTTGCTTAATAAAAAGCCTTTATTAAAAGATTATGGCTCAACAACATACAATAATACATATAAAATATAATATTAGTGTGTAAGGCAATAACACCGCTATTGTAAACATATACAGTATATAGGACCATAAAAGAATGGGTCCAATAAAAATACTGAAATAATAATTATATCTTATATCACATAGTCCTGTAGTAGATAGTAATGAACCCGCATGAATGGCCAGCAAAAGTGCATAAAAAAAGCCTTAAAAAGCCTTATGTTGCAATGAAAAAGCAGAAAATACTTTACCGTTGCGTTCCTTGAAGAATTCAACTAAAAACTTGGCCTCCTCGATCACTCTTTCTTCAATACTCCTCTTGCCCATCCCAAAATTCTTCAAGGTGGCCAAGGAGAACCTTCTCTGGTGGAACCAGTGTGGCCCATTGGAAAAGACCACACCTAAAAGGCAAGCAAAAAAAAAAAAAATGCAATATTAGGATTAAAGGACAAATATCAGTTTCTGGAAAGGTTGGCAGTCAAAATGGCCGACATTTCACCTAACCAATGGCACAACCTAATAAGATCAACACTAAGGCCTTGATTCATCATTATGGTTTCTCCAGTTTTCTGGGGTAATTTGTTCTATATTAGTGATATCAGAATTTGCACATTATTCTTTATAAATGTTTTGTGCTATTATTTCATCTTTCCTAGTCTTAATTTTTTTATTTTACGTCAACAACTTTGCTTATCCAGATATTTGAGTTATGTTCACACTGTGCTTTTTTGCCGATTTTTTTTTTCTGCATGAAAAACGCCAAATGTTTGCAGCAAAAATGCTGCATACATTATTCCTTTGTATGCCTTTTTCATTTGTTTTTTCAATGCCTTTTTATGCATTCAATTGAAATATTAATTAAATTAATTCAATTATTTATTTTTTCAATAAAAGATTAAGAAAAGTGTGGTTTAAAAGAACACTAGAGCTCAAAAACCGTAAGAAAAAAAACATGACGTGTGAATGATATTTTAAAAATCTTATTCATTTTACCACTACTGTAAAACACTGCTTTTTTTCCACACAGAGAAAAATAAATACAAAGACGTCACATGTGAACAAAAACTTAGATTCATGTCATGAGACTTTTTAATATGTCGCATTTGTTTTTGTTGCATCTAACGCAAGTCCCTTTCCGCAGTAAAGGTTACGGCAGATTTTTCTATTTTTGCGCAGTCGAAGACTAAACTTGTAACATTTTAAAGGATTATGTAACTTTTGCCTAAAAATTGGCACAAAAAGTGTAAAACACACAAAGGAAATAAAAGAACATGTTTTCTTTTGGGCAAAATTCATTATACCCCTTGAGGCAACTAAAACCATATGGCAAAAAAAAAATGCTTTAACAACAAAAAAAAGCAAATGATGAATAGAGCCATAAGATTCTCAGTATGCGATCACTATGAATGATGAAACAATTTGCTGCCTAGATCATAGGTTTCTGCCATCATTTTGAACCTTGTTGATAAATTTTCAAGACATTATTTTCACAAATGACCAATGTAAAAGAGTTTTCACCTTTTTTCCGGGCAATTCTTTCAAAAACTGGCAAAATCGCTCTCCCACTGAAATCATCTGCCTGTCCCACCAGGGCCTCCTTCAGTGTATCGTAGCCATACAGAACCACAGTCGGCTTCCAACCAAAGAAGATGGTGTAGACGCTTCCGTACTTCTCCCCTAGCTGCAACGACACCAGAATAATAACATAAGGTGATGGTCGCTGCCAGCTGGCCAGTTACTGATTGACTACTACTCTCAGTGGAGACACCCGACTCTGTAAACAGGGTATAAGAAGTAGTAGGTGGTAATATTTCAAAAAACTTCTTATTGCACAAATTTTTATCTACGTGAAACAGGTCGACCTCTGTCCCTCTGTTAAGACATATGGACATCACACAGTAGGGGCCACAACTTGAGAACCCAATTGGGGGTGTCAAATAGAGTTATGAGTTATACAGATCATAGGCTGGGGGCATTGGATCACTGTCTGCACACCTCACTTTGAACAGGCAATTGAAGCAGGCTATCTGATGGACAGCAGACATGGAGTGTGTATGCAGAGTAATTAACAAGTAACTGACAGTTGTTGGAAGGGCAAACTATGACTGGTGTACATCCTTATTGCTAAAGAAGTGCTAATCAGTGCAAGGTGAAGATACCTGCCCTAAGGCAGACTGAACAGCTCCATATCAGAAACCTCGTATAGCAATGTAAGTACAGTATTTTCTATGCCATATGTATAAAAATCTGAGATTGACACATTCCATGGATATATCAATGATTAGGGAACATATTGGCATCTGTTGGTAAAATCGCAAAAGTGTTGGTAGCTGGCAACCTATAGGATCGCAATATCTCCCTGAATTTTGGATATATCATATTCATGTGTGTTGTGTATGGAATGCTTGAAGAGTGTTCGGTAAGGTGACGGCCATAGCGTTTCTTTAGAAGGTTCCTGAGGGAACATATAAACCAGAGCAGAAATGAGAGCTTAAACTGGATTAGAATCACATCTAATCAGTCGTCCCAGTCTTTTCTCAGTGGAGAAAAGAGTGAGGACAGTCTGCTAAGACCCTTTATATTATGTCATCTACTGAATATCTTTGTCAGACCCCAGGAGAAGCAGGATCTGTCACTATTTCTTGTGGCGTTTTCCTCCACCAGGAGCTCTCATGGATCCAATTTGTAAGACATATCTATATTTCATCCTTTTGGTTGTGGGGTGAGCCTAGCACACTGTCAGCCTATAGAGATAGGTGACTGATTGACAAGCGGAGTCTCGCTTTACAGTAGCATCCGAGGCATGTGTGTCGCGATCGAGTGGTGTTTGTGACAAATTATGGCAGCGATAGTGTTGGTCTGATAGACTCTATAAATCCCTGCACGGGGGTTCTATATCTCTTTTGTCCCTACTAAGGATAATGACAGCATTTTTATCCGTCTCTTTCATCGCCTTGTGCAGCTCGCTTTATCTGACAGGTTCCCACCCGCTGCACCGGCCCACGTCTGTGTTCTCAAGTCACAATTGTGAGAGTCGTTCTTTAGAAAATGCCGTCTTCTTTCCTCATTGCGGCTTAAATTTTGGGGGGTCTGTAGTACTTTTCAAACTATGAGGTGGTCCCCATCTCCAAGGGTGAGGCATCAGCACATCACAGGGTTGGGCTTGCAGAATCTGTTGGCACCAAGCTCTGATTTAGCAACGTCATGGATTCCTTTTGGCACAGACCTTGACCACAAAGGGTAGGGCAAAGGCATCGCCTATTCTTGATGGTATGGCACCACACAAAAAAACTAAAGTTTGAGAAGCCGTAGTCTTGTGCTACAAATCCTCAGATATGCACAAGAATATTCAGAGGTACAGCACGTATGTTGGTATGGAGTCACCCAAATTTATTAGTGTGCCGCCCTGCAAAAAAAGTAACTGATTAGGAAGACTGGACCCGACCATTTTGCAGAGGTTGCCTTGGTGTGAGGGGCCTAGAGGACATATGGGTTTAAGCTGCACTATATGTGTAAGATCCTGTGCAGACAGACATATATTCATGCATAGGTATACAGAGCTAGAAGTTGTCTACAGATCAAACAGGATTCTTGCATTACAGGTAGGGCCATGGTCTTGCGGCCCTGCATTCCTCTGCAGTGGGATTTTTTTTTTATCAATAAAATTAATTTTCAATGATTTATCTGCTGTGTAAAAATCCAGATGGTGCAGAAATGCTACAAAATTAACCACAGATTTGCCTTTAAGAGAACATTTGCATATTGGAGCTTGGCTGCATATTAGACCCATGTGAACGTACCCCTAGGTTACATTTACATGGGAGAACACATTTGGTATGGAATTTACACTGCTGCAAATTTGGTGTGGCAATATCACTTCAGTTTTCTCCGCAGATATACTGCAGATTTGAGCATCTGCACTAGAAAAGATAAAATCAGCAGAAATGAAACCTTTGAAGATGTCAAAGGTAAGAATATGGTGACAAAAAAGGGATTTTAATTTTCAGTGGTGTGGACACAGGGCAAAAATAGCAAAATATTTAAAAAAATATATATACACTCACTGGCCACTTTATTAGGTACACCTGTCCAACTGTGTGTTAAGACTTAATTTCTAATCAGCCAATCACATGGCGGCAACTCAGTGCATTTAGGCATGTAGACATGGTCAAGACAATCTCCTGCAGTTCAAACCGAGCATCAGTATGGGGAAGAAAGGTGATTTGAGTGCCTTTGAACGTGGCATGATTGTTGGTGCCAGAAGGGCTGGTCTGAGTATTTCAGAAACTGCTGATCTACTGGGATTTTCACGCACAACCATCTCTAGGGTTTACAGAGAATGGTCCGAAAAAGAAAAAAAATCCAGTGAGCGGCAGTTCTGTGGGCGGAAATGCCTTGTTGATGCCAGAGGTCAGAGGAGAATGGGCAGACTGGTTCGAGCTGATAGAAAGGCAACAGTGACTCAAATTGCCACCCGTTACAACCAAGGTAGGCAGAAGAGCATCTCTGAACGCACAGTGCGTCGAACTTTGAGGCAGATGGGCTACAGCAGCAGAAGACCACACTGGGTACCACTCCTCTCAGCTAAGAACAGGCATCTGATGGCTACTTTCAGCAGGATAATGCGCCATGTCATAAAGCTCGAATCATCTCAGATTGGTTTCTTGAACATGACAATGAGTTCACTGTACTCAAATGGCCTCCTCAGTCACCAGATCTCAATCCAATAGAGCATCTTTGGGATGTGGTGGAACGGGAGATTCGCATCAGGGATGTGCAGCCGACAAATCTGCGCCAACTGTGTGATGCCATCATGTCAATATGGTCCAAAATCTCTGAGGAATGCTTCCAGCACCTTGTTGAATCTCTGCCACAAAGAATTGAGGCAGTTCTGAAGGCAAAAGGGGGTCCAACCCGTTACTAGCATGGTGTACCTAATAAAGTGGCCAGTGAGTGTATATAAAATTGGTATTGTCTGTATAGTACTGAACAACATAATAAAATTAATCAGCCAAAGTACTAAATGATGACCGGTGTAAGAACTGACTTGTCACTTTTGTGTTCATCTCCCAAAAGGTGTAACAAAAAATGATTAAAAGTCGTAGTTAATCCAAAATGAAACCAATGAAAACTACATTGTCGAGCAAAAAAAAAAAAAAAGTAAAACTTGTGGTTCTCAGAATGTGGTGGCACAAAAGCAATACGCTTCCTCATTGATAAGTTAAAAAACGCCCAGAAAAAATAAAAATAAAGATGTCTGGGAGCCCGGTGAAAAGCCTTGTTCTTAGCGTGATTGAGTAAGGGAACCTGAAAAACAGGAAATTCTTGAGATTTCTGGGTAAGTTCACATGTTTGGCCATGAACAAAGAGAAAAGTTCTTCAGGGGCTTTACCCAGCGGTATGATCGCTGTGGACTGTGATTGGTTGCAGCGGTCCATTGAGCTGAGCAGTATGTCATCGGATCAGATATGCTGTGGATATTCTGTCTGAGTTTTCTCGTCAGAAAATCTGCTGCGTGTGTATCACAGTACTAGCGTTGTAGGCGAGATTTCATATGGGTCGCCCTCCCAGGGCCGTGGGGTACTCGGTACCGGGCCGGTATCAGTGGGATGTGGCCCTGGGCGCCCAAGTAATAGGGGAAGATGAGTGAATGGAGTAATGTAGTTAGATGAATAGTTTGTGACGCCACCTATGGTGTTCGGCAAGGGAGGTATTAAGCCAACGCTGCAGACAGATCCTCTGGGACAGATGGTGTGGTGCAGCAATGATGTTATTTATAGCCCTCCACAGGCAGGGCTGTTGTCCCAGGGCAGTGTTGATGTGGAGACACTTAGATGGTGTAGTGTCCAGCGCAGGGGATGTAGCAGTGCCAGGTGGACGGACGCAGGAAGGAATGGAGGACACCAGGACATGTAGTTCCAAAGCTTTACTCACAGTAGTGCCCGCTTTTGTGCCGTGTCCTCCGGGTCAGGGACTCAGTCAACCTCCAGGCAAGATGGAATGCTCCCTTCCACGCTCCGCCAACTTATGTGCCTTTTCTGAACGTCTCCTCTATAGCGCCTTTAAGTGTGAAGATCGCCTAGTACTGAGTTTCAAGATCGCCTAGTACTGAGTTTCACTGGAGTTCCTCCTGACAGATGTTCCCAAGAACTCTACTTGTATGGCAGACAGCTGTAGCAAGCTTCGGGGACTCTCTACTCCTAAGTCCCGGCTCTCTATCCGTGTTGCTGTTGTGCCCTCAAGTCTTAGATGGGAGTAGTGCATTTACAGCCTACTACTTCACCGGTGTCTACTGCAGAACCATTAATGTCCATACAACCTCGGGGACCGGGCCCTGGCCTTGCGCTTACAACTTCTAGGCAGGGTTCTTCCTCTAACCCACGTCCTCTGTGTTCCCTTTTACTGCTACGTTCCGTACTTGTCTTTCTCTCCTATGGAAGCTCAGGCTTCAGTTCAATGTCTTTCTCCTTCTTTCCTTTCCCGTGCCAGCTGGCTCAGATCACTGAGGCAGCTGCAGCACTCCTTCCTCCATCCCTCTTCCATGGATCCCCACTCCTCTCCGAGTGGCTTCCTCTCTCCTACTCTCTCCACGACTGACCTGTAATCCTAAACCATCCCACTCTTTTATGTGTTCTAAACTCCACCCACCTCCCAGCACGTTTAGTGTTCCAAGCAGAGAACCACCAAAGGTGCTCTGCCTCTCTCTCTAGGCAAGAAGCCGCAATGTGGCTTTGCTGAACTACACTATTGTGTGGGGTGCGAGTGTTGGAGCATGGTCAGGAGCCCCAAACTTACCTGGATGGTGGGGCACAACACCTTAGGAGAAGGTGCAGTACCTCTGTGGCGACTGAGCCTCAGGGGTGCCACATACCCCCCGTTAAGCACAGCACGTCCGCGGGCTGCAAGGTAAACAAAGTTGACAACACAGGAACATACACATTTTTGCAATGCTGAATAAACATTTCTTATACTAAACTTCCCAATGTGAGAGGCACTCATTCTTGGACATTGCAAACAATGCTTAATTACTACCTAAAATCCTAAGTCAAAAGTGCAATTTTCCATACAATACTCAATTCAAAGTGCTATTGTCTGTTACTCACTACCATTTCAGTATTCTTCATCAACACATTTCTCTTTTTTTCTTTTTAGTGCACATTTTCTACTTTCTTTTAACTCTGAATGACAACCGTAGTGCCTGGTTCATCATCTACATTTTCAAATCTTTATTCAAATCTCTCTAACCAAATCTCTTATCTCTTTATCAAAACATTCTTAATTCTATATAAAAGCCATTTACTCTCATAAGACATATCATTATCAAATACTTCACATTAAAACTTTCAACAATCCTTGTAAGTGCTGGACACCACTCCCAGCTGGGATCTCTTGCAGTGTCCTTTTATTGGAGTCATGCTCCAAATGAGGTAGACATTATCTTTGCAAAGTGTCCTATGTAAAACCAGGAGAGGGCACCTAAAGAGGTGCAAACTATTTACAAACACAGTTATGGACCATTCAGCGTTCATGATCTCCTTAGTTCAATGGGAAGGCTGCCAATGAAACAGGGCAACACTGGAAAAACAAAACTAAAACATAATGGAAAAACAAAGCACAACTGTGCAAATACCCTCCTGGGTAACGAGAGTTAGTTTACTGCAGGTTACTAGTGATGGTCCCCTCCTGGGGTTCTGGAAGCTGGGGACTGGGAACTGCTACCAGATGTAATACTTTGTGTGTCTGCATCCTGTTGCTGGTTGCTTGCTAGTTCCGGTGCTCTGGTGCGTGGCCTCGCACCGAGGGATGCCGCAGCTTGTAGGCGCTGATAGGCGACTACATGGGGACTCGGCAGCCAAGGGATCCCGAGGTCAATATCCCAAAGCGACCTAGACTCCTCCAATCCCCGAAGATGCCAAATCGGGCGCGCCTGTTCCAGCCGTACCCTTCTCAGTAGGGACCTCTTCCACCTCCCCATTTCCGACAGTCTACTGCCCCCAGCTGACTCTTCCAATTGACCCATTTCGAGCTCCCGCAAGCCAGCCTCTGACAGCGTGAATTCGGGGGGCAACCCATTAGGAGGGCCGGGGTGTATACCTGGTGCCTCCCGGCGGTGCGGTCTCTGCTCCGGTGCAGGCGTAGTGGCAGTGGGCGCTGCCTGGTGGGACACCGGGACGGCGGTGGAGCTAACGGCGGCTCCGGGTCCGCGGGGGTCACCGTAGGGACCTGCGCAGCCGCGTCAGGTCCGGACGGGGGCATCTCTTCCTCCGCTTCAGCTCCCTCGGCTGTGTACAACTCCTCCGGTAGTAGCGGCAGGGAGGGAACAAGGTACGCTGCCGATGGCAGGGCAGCGGTTTCAGGCTCCACAGTGTCTGCCTGGTAGAGGTCCGGTGCAGCAGCGGCGGGTACCGGTGTCGCGTGTACCGCAGGTGTAGGCCCCTCCTGGGCGCGCTGCAGATTCAATGTCCATAGCGCTTCCTGCCTCAGTTGCAGGCGGTGCGTCAGCTGGGCAATTTCGTCCTCCAACTGCTGGCAGTTCATCTCAGCTACTGGGTTGGAGCCTTCAGCCATGGCACCAGGGAGATCCACTTCCCCGCGCTCCGCAGGCCTCCTCCCGTCTCCCTCCAAGATGGCGTTCTTGCGTTCTTCTCCCTCCTCTCTCGGCCCCTTTCCCGCCACTGGCTTCTGCGCCTCCTTCTTGGGGTGGCGTCTTCTTCCAGCGCCTCCATACCAAGCCAGTATACGAACCCCTTAGGTGGTGGGCCATGTTGCTGTCACATAGTAATTCAGGCAGGGGAGGCCCAAGACTGTTCGTGGTCTTTTCCTAGGAACTCCCATCTCGTCACGCCCTTCTTCTCCACGCCAACGGCCATTTTTAATGTTCATTTTACAGTCTATTAAATTGGGTCTTCTGCACATTCTCAAAAGTTTTAAGTCCAACAAATCTTAGGCACACAGAACCCGAGGGCATCGGGTCTCGTCATCCTGTTCGTGACGCCAAGTTGGCTCACCCTCCCAGGGCCGTGGGGTACTCTGTACTGGGCCGGTATCAGTGGGATGTGTCACAGCAGCGGTGACTCGGACCGTGGCCCTGGGCACCCAAGTAATAGGGGAAGATGAGTGAATGGTGGAATGTAGTTATATGAATAGTTTGTGACGCCACCTGTTGTGTTCGGCAAGGCAGGTGTTAAGTCGACGCTGCAGACAGATCCTCTGGGACAGATGGTGTGGTGCAGCAATGATGTTATAGCCCTCCACAGGCAGGGCTGTTGTCCCAGGGCAGTGTAGATGTGGAGACACTTAGATGATGTAGTGTCCGGCGCAGGGGATGTAGCAGTGCCAGGCGGACGGATGCAGGAAGGAATGGAGGACACCAGGGTATGTAGTTCCAAAGCTTTACTCACAGTCTGTAGTGCCCACTGTTATGAATGGGTAACCGAGGAGAAAAACAACACATGCTAAGTCTCTCAGAAAACCAGAGAGGTTGGTAACTATGCAGATTGCAGATCCCCTGATCTTAACACACAACTAGCAGCAGTCGTGGAGCGTGCCTAAGATGGTCCTGGACACCTCATCACAACCGGAGAACTAAATAAGCCTAAAGTAAGAAAAGGGAAAACTAAGTCCCCCAGAGCAGACCCCAAAGGAAAAACAGCCCCCCACATGTATTGACGGTGAAGCAAGATGAAAACACAAACAAAGGCAGAAAAATAGGCTGAGCAAACGATGGGGCCAAACTAACTTGAAAGGACAGGAAAGGAAAGATACTGTCTGCAATCTGCCAAAAAACCCTACCCAAAATAATGTCCAACACTTCTGATAACAAAATTAACCCTGAAGTCACTAGACTTCTCCCACTATATCAGCACTCTGAAATATTCTGAGACAGAGCAAAAAAGAGGCCAATCTAATAAAAGGCAAATTGGCAAATACAGATAAATAAGAGTGGAGATTCAGCACAGCCCAGCCGGGCTGGCTGACCACACAAAAACTGAGCTGACCAACAAGAGCAAATGTGAACATTAGCAAAAAACAAACTTAACTTGAGAAGAATGGAGCAGAGCTGAAGTCCAAGACCTGAGAAGCAGACTGAATCACCAGCAACAGGATAGGGCGTCGGCTGTCTTATATCCAGTCTGATACTCCAGAGATCCAATCATTATCCTCTTCGTCAGGTGGCAGACCATTACCAATTAAACTAACCTCACCACCTCCTGTCACCACCAGAGGGAGAACGGAAGGAAAACTCCCAGCTGGTGGAGCAGAAAATGAGCTCATAACAGCCCGCTTTTGTGCCGTGTCCTCCGGGTCAGGGACTCAGTCAACCTCCAGGCAAGATGGAATTCTCCCTTCCACTCTCTGCCAACTTATGTGCCTTTTCTGAACATCTCCTCTATAGCGCCTTTAAGTGTGAAGATCTCCTAGTACTGAGTTACACTGGAGTTCCTCCTGACAGATGTTCCCAAGAACTCTACTTGTACGGCAGACAGCTGTAGCCTGCTTCGGGGACTCTCTACTCCTAAGTCCCGGCTCTCTATCCGTGTTGCTGTTGTGCCCTCAAGTCTTAGATGGGAGTCGTGCATTTGCAGCCTACTACTCCACCGGTGTCTGCTGCAGAACCATTAGTGTCCATACAACTTCGGGGACCGCGCCCCGGCCTTGCACTTAGAACTTCTAGGCAGGGTTCTTCCTCTAACCCACGTCCTCTGTGTTCCCTTTTACTCCTACATTCCGTACTTGTCTTTCTCTCCTATGGAAGCTCAGGCTTCAGTTCAATGTCTTTCTCCTTCTTTCATTTCCCGTGCCAGCTGGCTCAGATCACTGAGGCAGCTGCAGCACTCCTTCCTCCATCCCTCTTCCAGGGATCCCCACTCCTCTCCGAGTGGCTTCCTCTCTCCTACTCTCTCCACGACTGACCTGTAATCCTAAACCATCCCGCTCTTTATGTGTTCTAAACTCCACCCACCTCCCAGCACATTTCGTGTTCCAAGCAGGGAGCCACCAAAGGTGCTCTGCCTCTCTCTCTAGGCAAGAAGCCGCAATGTGGCTTTGCTGAACTACTCTATTGTGTGGGTTACGAGTGTTGGAGCATGGTCAGGAGCCCCCATCTTACCTGGATGGTGGGGCACCACACCTTAGGAGAAGGTGCAGTACCTCTGTGGTGACTGAGCCTCAGGGGCGCCACACATACACATAACGATGTCCCAGCGATATCACCAACGATCCGCTCTTAGATACCCGCTGTTTACATTGGAAACCAGCGTCGCTGATCGCTGGTCTTTCGCTGCCACACGCAGCGATGTGTGCCGGCCAGCGGGAGACCAACGATCAAAAAACGGCCCAGGACGATGGAGCGCGATCAGCGATACCCGGCAGGGGGGCCGGTCGCTGATCTATTTCACACACAGTGATCTTGCTGGCGAGATCGCTGTGGAGTCACAAAATCAGCGATCTCTTACCTTTTTCTACAGACATTATTGGCACTGTCCCCATTGGGGCTCATAATCTTAAATCCTTATCAGTATGTCTTTAGAATGTGGGAGGAAGCCAGAGAACCAGGAGGAAACCCAAGAAAACAACAGGAGAACATACAAATTCCTTCTAGATGTTGTCCTTGTTGGGATTTGAACCCAGGACCCCAGCGCTGCAAAGCAACAGTGTTAACTACTGAGCCACCATGCTGCTCACGATTGTCTACAGAGACATTTCTGTAGTCACTCTGTGACATGACTACAGATTGGTGAATCCCAAATGCATGCATTACACAGACTGTCAGGCTTCCATTACATTGATTGAATGGCCATACTTGGAGTCACGTGCCAAATAGATTTACACAGTATCAACACTGAAGCATTTCGGCTGTGAGTTCTTAATCGTGGACCATGATTAAGACCTCACAGTCGAAACGCGTCGGTTAATACCCTGGGATTCCTTTGTCTGTCCACAACATGTACTTTTAATGCATTTCTAATAAGTGTGAAGTTTTATTTCATCATGCTGGAGAATTCTTTTCCTTATTGCTTTCTGCACACGCCTAGGAGCGAGGATTCTACTTCGTTGAAGAGACTTCAAACAGTGAGCTGACAATCCCATTTCCCCCCTTCCCTCCATATATGTAAAAAATGGTTATAGTTGACAGGGAGTGGTTTGCTCGGCCTCAGGGGATACTGGGAAAGTCGATAGTGTCCGGGAGATCCAAGAGCAAGGTGTGTTAGAGAGTCTCCTGTCAGGCAAGCTGTATAGACGAGTTCTTCCACAGAAGTGATTGCTGTAATCAAAGAAGTAGTAAGGACAGCAAGGAGAATATTACCTCAAGATGGAAGTGAGAGGGCTACAGCACAGGACTCATCCCCTCCCCCCACCTCACTGCATGAGCAAGGTCCAGTTCTGCCAACGTTAAGACACCGGGTGTGAAGAAAAGTTAACTGTAAAGAGACTTTCATATACATTGATGGAGCATTGAATGAAGAGAAGTGATTCTGTGTTATGAAAAGAAGCATCAATAAAACCCCTGTGATCAATTTCAGCTCAGAACTGTGTCATAGCTCTGTGCCTGTACATTGCCTCCACTGTGAAGAAGTATAATTAATGGTGTCGCGTAGTAAGATTTCCCCAGGATTCCAAAAAGAACTCATGTTTCCTTTGTATCGCCTTCATATATTGAGTGTTGTGCATGCAACACATGGCCTAAGCCGGTCGCTCCCAGGTTGACATCTCAGCATAGCAGCTGCTTTGGGCTGCCTCTGTTGTATATGGGATTGATTGGCCAATGCCTGCTATGGGTCTGTCCATACAGAACAGACATGACCAATCACTCAAGCTGCAAGCTGCAGAAAACAAAAACCTCCTGCAAACACAAGCACAGTAGAAATTCCCTCTAAGTGACTTACCTCGGTGAGAGTGTTGTAGGGTGCGGATTTATCTATCTGGTGCAGGTTACCGATAACTGGCCAGGGAGTCGGCCCGGGAGGTAAATTTTGCCTTTTCCTCCTTGCGGATATGAAGAGATAGATCAGGACTGTGAAGAGTCCGATGAGCAGGACGGACAGCATGTTCCTCTATTCCTGTCTGTCACACTATGTCATGCAGCCGCCCTGGGGCTCAGTGTTTAATACTTGACTGTCGAGTGACTCCTCCTCTGAACTTTCCTCTACTGATGTAAGAGAATGCAATCGAGCAGCGCGGGTGCTGTGTACACATTACTGACTCCTCGTAAAGCTTCACTGCTTTCCGGTTTCAAGTTTTGCACTTGTAACATATTATTTACCACTTTCAAGATCTCTGCTTGCTGTTAGTCAAAACATTCTTATTCACCACCAGATACTGAAAAAACCCCTATATATTCAACTGACATCGGTGCATGGTTCGTTACAGTGTATCAGAAATCTCGAGCACTTGAGTCGGTCACGGAGGGCACAGTGCAGTCGGTCGAGGTGTGAGCTGTCCTGATGGTCATGGCGCCTATCAATGGTGTGAGGCAGTGACCGGTGTCACATGTAAGGGTCGCTGTGTGTTCCCCCCCAGAATGCGCACGGAGGCGTATTGAGGTCATGGGAGTGCATTGCAGTCGCAGGCGTAGCAGTTATTGCAATATATATATTATTATTATTTATTTATATACCACCATTGATTCCCTGGTGCTGTACATAAGAAGGGGTTACATACAAATTACAGAAATCACTTACAGTAATCAAACTTACAATGACAGACTGATACAGAGGGGAGAGGACCCTGTCCTTGTGGGCTTACATGCTACAGGATGGGGGGTTGCAGCAGTTCCAGTGTTGGTTGAGGTGATATCTCCGGTAGTGATGAGGAGGTAGCGGGCTCATTGCAGGCTGTAGGCTTTCTTGAAGAGGTGGGTTTTCAGGTTCCGTCTGAAGGATCCGAATTGTCAAAGAGCAAGTTAGATGAGAGGTGGGAGGAAAGTTCAGCGTGGACGTGCAGCTCCAGGAGTTTGGAAGCGAATGGGAGCAGTTATATTGGGCGATAGCTGGACATAGCGGTTGAGTCAAGGGTTGGCTTTTTAAGGATAGGAGTGATTGTGGCATGTTTGATAGCAGAAGGGGAGGTACCGGACATTAGTGATAGGTTGAAGAGGTGGATTAGGGATGGGATAAGTGGTGGTGAGGTTGGGGAGGTGGTGAGATGGGATGGGGTCAAGTGCACAGGTTTTGAGGTGTGATTCGGAGAAGAGTCGATTAAGCTCCCCTTCAGTGATGTTGGAGAGGGAGGTTATGGGATTTGGGCATTGGTCTGGTATACAAAGGGGTTGTGGTGGTTGAACAATGAAGACTTGCCTTGTTTGATCGATCTTATTTTTGAAGTGTGTGGCAAAGACACGTGCCAGACCCCACACACGTGCCCCCTTGGGATGCTGCTAAATATATTATACACTCATATATACACTCACTGGCCACTTTATTAGGTACACCATGCTAGTAAGGGGTTGGACCCCCTTTTGCCTTCAGAACTGCCTCAATTCTTCGTGGCAGAGATTCAACAAGGTGCTGGAAGCATTCCTCAGAGATTTTGGACCATATTGACATGATGGCATCACACAGTTGGCGCAGATTTGTCGGCTGCACATCCCTGATGCGAATCTCCCGTTCCACCACATCCCAAAGATGCTCTATTGGATTGAGATCTGGTGACTGAGGAGGCCATTTGAGTACAGTAAACTCATTGTCATGTTCAAGAAACCAATCTGAGATGATTCGAGCTTTATGACATGGCGCATTATCCTGCTGAAAGTAGCCATCAGATGTTGGGTACATTGTGGTCATAAAGGGATGGACATGGTCAGCAACAATACTCAGGTAGGCTGTGGCGTTGCAACGATGCTCAATTGGTACCAAGGGGCCCAAAGAGTGCCCAGAAAAAATTCCCCACACCATGACACCACCACCACCAGCCTGAACCGTTGATACAAAGCAGGATGGATCCATGCTTTCATGTTGTTTATGCCAAATTCTGACCCTACCATCCGAATGTCGCAGCAGAAATCGAGACTCATCAGACCAGGCAACGTTTTTCCAATCTTCTACTGTCCAATTTCGATGAGCTTGTGCAAATTGTAGCCTCAGTTTCCTGTTCTTAGCTGAGAGGAGTGGTACCCAGTGTGGTCTTCTGCTGCTGTAGCCCATCTGCCTCAAAGTTCGACGCACTGTGCGTTCAGAGATGCTCTTCTGCCTACCTTGGTTGTAACGGGTGGCAATTTGAGTCACTGTTGCCTTTCTATCAGCTCGAACCAGTCTGCCCATTCTCCTCTGACCTCTGGCATCAACATGGCATTTCCGGCCACAGAACTGCCGCTCACTGGTTTTTTTTTCTTTTTCGGACCATTCTCTGTAAACCCTAGAGATGGTTGTGCGTGAATATCCCAGTAGATCAGCAGTTTCTGAAATTCTCAGACCAGCCCTTCTGGCACCAACAATCATGCCACGTTCAAAGGCACTCAAATCACCTTTCTTCCCCATACTGATGCTCGGTTTGAACTGCAGGAGATTGTCTTGACCATGTCTACATGCCTAAATGCACTGAGTTGCCGCCATGTGATTGGCTGATTAGAAATTAAGTCTTAACACACAGTTGGACAGGTGTACCTAATAAAGTGGCCAGTGAGTGTATATATACACAGTGCCTTGCAGAAGTATTCGGCCCCCTGGAAATTTTCAACCTTTTCCCACATATCATGCTTCAAACATAAAGATACCAAATGTAAATTTTTGGTGAACAACAAGTGGGACACAATTGTGAAGTTGAACAACATTTATTGGTTATTTAAATTTTTGTGGAAATTCAAAAACTGAAAAGTGGGGCGTGCAATATTATTCGGCCCCTTTAACTTAATACTTTGTTGCACCACCTTTTGCTGCGATTACAGCTGCAAGCCGCTTGGGGTATGTCTCTATCAGTTTTGTACATCGAGACACTGAAATTCTTGCCCATTCTTCCTTGGGAAACAGCTCGAGCTCAGTGTGGTTTGATGAAGATCGTTTGTGAACAGTAGTTTTCAGCTCTTCCACAGATTCTCGATTGGATTCAAGTCTGGACTTTGACTTGGCCATTTTAACACCTGGATACATTTATTTGTGAACCATTCCATTGTAGATTTTGCTTTATGTTTGGGATCATTGTCTTGTTGGAAGGCAAATCTCCATCCAAGTCTCAGGTCTTTTGCAGACTCCAAAAGGTTTTCTTCAAGAATGGTCCTGTATTTGGCTCCATCCATCTTCCCATCAATTTTAACCATCTTCCATGTCCCTGCTGAAGAAAAGCAGGCCCAAACCATGATGTTGCCACCACCATGTTTGACAGTGGGGATGGTGGGTTCAGGGTGATGAGCATTGGTCATTGTTGCCAAAAAGTTCGATTTTGGTTTCATCTGACCAGAGCACCTTCTTTCACATGTTTGGTGTGGCTCCCAGGTGGCTTGTTGCAAACTTTAAACAACACTTTTTATGGATATTTGAGAAATGGCTTTCTTCTTGCATAAAGGCCAGATTTGTGCAGTGTACGACTGATTGTTGTCCTATGGACAGACTGTCCCACCTCAGCTGTAGATCTCTGCAGTTCATCCAGAGTGATCATGGGCCTCTTGGCTGCATCTCTGATCAGTCTTCTCCTTGTTTGAGATGAAAGTTTAGAGGGACGGCCGGGTCTTGGTAGATTTGCAGTGGTATAATACTCCTTCCATTTCAATATGATCGCTTGCACAGTGCTCCTTGGGATGTTTAAAGTTTTGGAATTTGGAAATCATTTTGTATCCTAATCTGGCTTTAAACTTCTCCACAACAGTATTACGGACCTGCCTGTTGTGTTTCTTGGTCTTCATGACGCTCTCTGTGCATCAAACAGAACCCTGAGACTATCACAGAGCAGGTGCATTTATACGGAGACTTGATTACACACAGATGGATTATATTTATCATCATTAGTCATTTAGGACAACATTGGATCATTCAGAGATCCACAATGAACTTCTGGAGTGAGTTTGCTGCACTGAAAGTAAAGGGGCCGAATAATATTGCACGCCCCACTTTTCAGTTTTTGCATTTCCACAAAAATTTAAAATAACCAATACATTTCATTCAACTTCACAATTGTGTTCCACTTGTTGTTGATTCTTCACCAAAAATTTACATTTGGTATCTTTATGTTTGAAGCATGATATGTGGGAAAAGGTTGAAAAGTTCCAGGGGGTGAATACTTTCGCAAGGCACTGTATATATGTGTGTGTATCAAGCAGGGCCGCCATTAGGGCATGACAGCCCTTACTGCTGTATGGGGCCCGGTGAACAGCAGTACAGAAGGGGGGGCCCGCATGTCAGGGGCCCCGCTCCTGTGCTTCTAGTCATCGGGCCCCAAGTGCTGCGCGCTGCTGCCGAGCCTACGGCGCACCGCGCACACATCAGAAGAGCCGCAACAGTGGCCGACATCAGATGAGAGCTGCGCAGAAGTGGAAGAGGTGAAGGACCTGTGGTGACATCATCAGCTCCGCCCCCTGATCACATGACGATGACGTCACCACAGGTCCTTCAGCTCACAGCAGCAGCTGCATCTTCACTGCAGGAGAGCGAGGGCCAGGAATGAAGTTTTTTTTTTTTTTTTCAATTTAATTATTGAAAGCGTCCAATACAAATGGACCATGTGTCTTCATCCTGCCAGGGCAGATTGAAGGCACACGGGCAGATTGGAGTGTGACACTGGGGGCAGGATGGAAACAGGGCATGATTGGAGACACAGGGAAGAATGGAGATACGGGGCAGAATGGAGATACGGGGCAGAATGGAGACATGGGGCATGATTGGAGACACGGTTCAGAATGGAGATGCGGGGCATAATTAGAGACACGGGGCAGAATGGAGATGCGGGGCATGATTGGAGACACGGCAGAATGGAGATGCGGGGCATGATTGGAGACATGGGGCAGAATGGAGATTCGGGGCATAATTAGAGACACGGGGCAGAATGGAGATGCGGGGCATGATTGGAGACATGGGGCAGAATGGAGATTCGGGGCATAATTAGAGACATGGGGCAGAATGGAGATACGGGGCATGATTGGAGATGCGGGGCATGATTGGAGATGCGGGGCATAATTAGAGACACGGGGCAGAATGGAGATTCGGGGCATAATTAGAGACATGGGGCAGAATGGAGATGCGGGGCATGATTGGAGATGCAGGGCATAATTAGAGACACGGGGCAGAATGGAAATGCGGGGCATAATTAGAGACACGGGGCAGAATGGAGATGCGGGGCATGATTGGAGATGCGGGGCATGATTGGAGATGCGGGGCATAATTAGAGACATGGGGCAGAATGGAGATGCGGGGTATGATTGGAGACACGGTTCAGAATGGAGATGCGGGGCATAATTAGAGACAAGGGACAGAAAGGAGATGCGGGGCATGATTGGAGACATGGGGCAAGAATGGAGATGTGGGGCATGATTGGAGATGCGGGGCATAATTAGAGACACGGGGCAGAATGGAGATGCGGGGCATAATTAGAGACATGGGGTATGATTGGAGATGCGGGGCATGATTGGAGATGCGGGGCATAATTAGAGACACGGGGCAGAATGGAGATGCGGGGTATGATTGGAGACACGGTTCAGAATGGAGACACGGGGCATGATTGGAGATGCGGGGCATGATTGGAGATGCGGGGCATAATTAGAGACACGGGGCAGAATGGAGATTCGGGGCATAATTAGAGACATGGGGCAGAATGGAGATGCGGGGCATGATTGGAGATGCGGGGCATAATTAGAGACATGGGGCAGAATAGAGATGCGGGGCATAATTAGAGACACGGGGCAGAATGGAGATGCGGGGCATAATTAGAGACACGGGGCAGAATGGAGATTCGGGGCATAATTAGAGACATGGGGCAGAATGGAGATGCGGGGCATGATTGGAGATGCGGGGCATAATTAGAGACATGGGGCAGAATAGAGATGCGGGGCATAATTAGAGACACGGGGCAGAATGGAGATGCGGGGCATAATTAGAGACACGGGGCAGAATGGAGATGCGGGGCAGAATGGAGACACGGGGCATGATTGGAGACCCGGGGTGAGAATGGAGACACAGGGCATGATTGGAGACACGGAGCAGAATGGAGATGCGGGGCATGATTGGAGACACGGGGCAGAATAGAGATGCGGGGCAGAATAGAGACACGGGGCATGATTGGAGACCCGGGGTGAGAATGGAGACACGGGGCATGATTGGAGATACGGGGCAGAATGGAGATGCGGGGCATGATTGGAGACACGGGGCAGAATAGAGATGCGGGGCATGATTGGATACACGGGGCAGAATGGAGATACGGGGCAGTGCTAGTAGTACGGTGGCTCTGACAGATTGATGTGGGATATTAGTGGTACTAGTCCGGTGGCTCTGGCTGACGGGATGATGTGAGATATTAGGGGTAGTAGTCCGGTGGTTTTGACAGGATGATGTGGGATATTAGGGGTAGTAGTCCGGTGGTTTTGACAGGATGATGTGGGATATTAGGAGTAGTAGTCCGGTGGCTCTGGCTGACGGGTTGATGTGGGATATTAGGGGTAGTAGTCTGGTGGCTCTGGCTGACGGGATGATGTTGGATATTAGGGTTAGTAGTCCGGTGGCTCTGACGGGATGATGTGGGATATTAGGGGTAGTATTCCGGTGGCTCTGGCTGACGGGATGATGTGGGATATTAGGGGTTGTAGTCAGGTGGCTCTGGCTGATGGGATGATGTGGGATATTAGGGGTAATAGTCCGGTGGCTTTGGCTGACAGGATGATGTGAGATATTAGGGGTAGTAGTCCGGTAGCTCTGGCTGACAGGATGATGCGGGATATTAGTGTTATGGTCCTGTTAAGGTCGGCGTGCAGCCACCGCTGAGCAAGGACTCACCCACACTGCAGAGGGGCCCGGGGTCAGACACGGCTGGATAGTTCAAGCAAACAGGACCTGGAAAAGCTAAAGTCAGTGAAGGACCTACGGTCATGTGACCACAAGGGGGCGGGGCTTAGCGTCCTGCTGTCAGAGATAGGCAGAACACTAATACAGGAATTCTCAAAGTCAGACAAACCGGGTCATACACAAGAGATAACAGTAAAGTACCAGGGATGAGACAGAACGGAGAATTGGGGCCAGGCAGTGGTCAAAGCCAAACAGACATAGAAGGTACCAAGCAGAATCCAACAAGCAGTATCCAGAGAACAGACCGAGTCGTACACAGAGTATCAGATAACCAAGAACACAGCACAAACACACTCAGGGGTCACCACACTGCCAAGGGCGAAAATATAACTGACGGGGATGGGAGCGTCCTGAGGCTATAAGAAGCCTCTCCCAGAACCAGGGAGAGGCTACAATCATAGCCCGAGGTGTGCATGTAAGCCTGCACTGGAATCACAACCTTTAACCCCAGAAATACCAGTCATCAGCACTGGTTCCAGACATTAACCCCACGTGTGCGAGTCAAACCCGCACTGAGATCATGACAATTAGGGGTAGTAGTCCGGTAGCTCTGACTGACGGGATGATGTGATATATTAGTGGTAGTAGTCCGGTGGCTCTGACAGGATGATGTGGGATATTAGTGGTAGTAGTCCGGTGGCTTTGGCTGATGGGATGATGTGAAATATTAGGGGTAGTAGTCTGGTGGCTTTGGCTGAGGGGATGATATGGGATATTAGGGGTAGTAGTCCGGTGGCTCTGACGGGATGATGTGGGATATTAGGTGTAGTGGTTGTGGAGGCCCTGACGAGATGATGTGGGATATTAGTGGTAGTATTCCGGTGGCTCTGGCTGATGGGATGGTGTGGGATATTAGAGGTAGTCCGGTGGCCAGGGCCGTATTTCCCATTAGGCACTCGTAGGCCTGTGCCTGGGGCGGGACTCTGCGGAGGGGTGGCACCTCAGCAATGTTTTTTTTTTTCCCTCCGGTCAGTCCAGAGTGTCAGCATTAGTCATACTCACCAATGGGGGAGGCAGCACTAAAAGTGCCTAGAGCAGCATAAACTCTAAATACGGCCCTGCCGGTGGCTCTGGCTGACGGGATGATGTGGAATATTATAGTGAATGTGGCTATGCGGAGTGGGCGGGGCTATACACTCAGCTTTATATATATATAGATATAATCATTATAATTTGTTATAACTAACCACAGTTAGTTACTATGCCTGAGCAATGCCGGGCTCTTCCGCTAGTGCAGAATGTATTTGTTATCCAGCACTTGCTGATTACTGTTGTTACTGCAGAGTATTTTTGCAAATTTGTCATTTTGTGTTCTCTTGTGTTTCAGCCATTGGGTGGTGTGAGCATTGTCTTACTGACTTGTTCACACTTGTGCATGTCACATATGTTTTTAATCCGTTTTTCCTTGATCAGCATGGTTTGGGAGACCCCACCCCTCTCCTGTGTGACATGCACATAAATGAGCTGTCTTACACCACAAGCCCATATACTAGGAGACGCCTGTCTGTATCCTGTTCATTTAGACACTGTTCACAAGTTCAGGTTTTAAATACATTAGCTAGGGACTGCTTTGTGAAGGGTTACCGTGACGTGGTGAAGCGGCTTGGTATACATTTTTTGCAAAAAACATATCGACTAAATACCCTGTATTTGTTATACAGCACTTGCTGATTACTGTCATGTTTTTTACTGCAGAGTATTTTTGCAAATTTGTCATTTTGTGTTCTCTTGTGTTTTAGTGCAGAATAAAGATGAGTATAGGTCTTGGACAAGCCAGATTTAAGAATACCTGCTGGGCTTTTACTTTTGAAACGGACTACAGGATGGTAGTGGGACAGTCCACTTCCTCCCCCAGCCCATGTTTTCCATGTGGTCCATGGCCACAGATTTCAGTTAAAAACTCTGCAGTAAATTGTTTGGGTGTGTCAGGATCAGTGTCAGTTTAGTTTTTGCAAGAGTGCAGAGCAGAAGGCTTTGCAGAGTTCCACCTGTGCGAGGCAACATAGACAAGAGGAGCCAAACAGCCAAGGGAGCTGAAAGGTCTGGCACCCCACAGCATACAGTGCGGTGCAGTCACTCACGGCAACCGATCTCGGAGGTGGACTGGCATGTTTATTGGCTGCAATCTGGAGGCTATGTTTCCTTGCTGCGATCCGGGAGATACTATTTACTTTTCTGTTTGTGAGTACGCTGACTATTAAAAGAGACTTTGTTTTGAACTTTCCTGGGTCACTGCCTGTCTGTCACACTGCACTACAATGGTTTACATTCATGACTGAGCCCTTTTTTCTTTTTTACCTAGGGCCATAATTTTTTTTTATTTTTCCATCAGCACGAGAGCTTTTTTTTTTTTGCATTTTGGAATGACGCCATTCATTTTACCAAATAAAATACTGAAAAACTGGGGAAAAATTCCAAGTGCAGTGAAATTGAAAAAAATAGCTCATTCCCTCCATTGTTTTTCTGGGGAGAGGGCTTATTTTTCCATCTTTATTTGTGCGGTAACCTTGACCTGATAACGTGATTTGCCATGTCAGTACGACTACGGCATAGCCACATTTATTTATATTTTAGCTGTTAAAAAATACTCAACTTTATAAAAAGAAAATTCTATGATACAAAATGCTTTTTTTTTTTATTTGGGAAACGAGGATGTTTTAATTTTATTTCTTTTATATATTTTGAAAACCTATCTTTTGTAATTGTTTTTAATTTCTTCAGGGGGACTTGAACCAACGAATGTTTGATCCACTGTACCATACTGTACACCGCATTATTATACAATTGCAGTACTTGGTTGAAATCATCTTTCTGAAATTAACCAAATTAATGTAAAGTAAAAAGATGTTGGCGACTGGCACTATTAGTAAACCATCAACAGCCTGTGATGTCCTGACAAAATGGGTTAAATGCCAGTGTCCACGCTCGGCTGTGGTATCTAAATGGTTAAACAGCAGAGATCGGAGCTAGCTCTGATCACAGCCATTTGTGGTCGCTGCTGGCTGGATAACACATCTGCAATGTGACCATCTCCAGAAGTACACCTTCCCCTACAGGTGTCAGTCTAGTCAGCGAGCGAGGTGTGTTACTGATTATCAGGGCAGAGGTAACTCCTCTGGGTGTGACGGACAGCGGATCTCCAGCCATGCTCCTACGCTTCTCTGCACCAAATGATGCAACTCTGAAGTAAGAGGAGATAGAGAATGATAAAAATGGTCATTCCATGAGGTAGGGTGTGAAATGGGACTACAATAACCAGCATTAATCGAGGTGATGATTTGTACACCGACCATACACTGATCATCAACTGCAAAGTCAGTAACTCTAATCTCACACATCCTCACTCCTGAAATACTCTGTGCTGCAAGAGGCCCTGTGCCATCATCACTCTGCTAACAGCCACAAGATTAGCTTGTGTTTCCTGAAATACTCTGTGCTGCTGGGAAACCTGCTCCTTCCTCGTTATGCAATTCTGTCTGTGATCTTCTAGAAGGCTGGGTTCACATTTGCGGTTGTGTCTGCAGCGTTACATGCATCCGCATGCGTCATGTTTTCCTATCTCTAACATTGTCGACGCAGGTACATGCGCTTGTATGCGTTAGACCGCGTTTGCTTACGCATCCGTCGTTTAGAGTTGTGCGGCGGGGCGCAGCTAACGCAACATGTTGCAATTTTGGAGGCGGCAAATTGCTGCCTCCAAACGCATACGGACGGAATGCATCTAAACAACGCATTACAGTCTATGGGAATGCATGCGTACGCTTTGCATTTGCATACGCAAGAATTTCCATAAGACATGCCCATTGGGCGTGGCTTGTGTAATTCAAAAATTCGCCAGGAAAATAGCATTTGCCAATCATCCGTAAACGCATGCGGTTGCAGACCATACACTGTGTACTCAACCGCAAATGTGAACCTAGCCTAAGTTCAGTTTACTTTTCTCCGTAAATATTTTTTCCCCTTCTTTTTTTTTTTTTTTTTTTTTAACTGTCATCTTGACCTCCTCTATGATCAGCATGTGTTCCTGTCCTGAAACATTTTGTGCTGCTGTAGACCTGGCTTCTTCTACTATGTAAATTTTGGTCCAAGACTTCCCACAAGAACAGCATACTCTGTGCTGCTGAGGATCCTGCCTTTTCCATTATGTAACATATGGCCCCCCCATAAGACACTTCTCTCTTGAAACAAGTAGCTGGGTTCTCAGAAGCACAGAGTGTTTCAGGAGAGGAGTGTGCTGCTTATGTGGGAGGCCCAGTCTAAAAATGACATAGTAGAAGAAGCGGTACTCTCAGCAGCACAGAGTGTTTCAGGAGATGAATGTGCTTGCTCTTGTGGGTGGTGACAGACTGACTTGTATAGTGGAAGAAGCAGGGCTCTCAGCAATAGCAGTCTGGGGTCTCCCACAAGATTAGTACCTTTGTCTCCTAAAAGACTCTGTGCTGCCAGTGTCTGACTGGGATGCCAAGAGCCCACCAGTAACATTGACTGGGGGGGCCACTTTTCACCTGCATACAAACACTAACCCCATTCACAAATTTAACTATATATAATAATAAACTGGGTAGTTTGTTTAATGAATGATGAGATGCTGCATATTTTTATACAGAGAGAATCAACTGAATAATGCCAAGTACTGCCCATACAGGGGGGTTGGGGGCCCACAGTGCACAGGGGCCCACCGGGGGATTACCCGGTGCCAGAAGACTGGAGAAGAGCAAATGTTGTTCCTATCTTCAAAAAGGGGAGGAAGGTGGACCCAGGCAACTATAGGCCGGTGAGTCTGACTTCTATACCAGGAAAGATCTTTGAACAAATTATTAAACAACATGTATGTCAGTACCTGGATAAGAATGAAGTGATTAAACAGAGTCAGCATGAGTTTGTAACTAATAAGTCATGTCACACTAACTTAATTTCCTTCTATGATGGTATCACTGATTGGGTGGATCAAGGAAATGCTGTAGATATAGTATATCTTGACTTCAGCAAAGCATTTGACAAAGTCTCTCATACAATCCTTATTGAAAAAATGACTAAGTATGGAATGGACAAGGCAACTGTTAGGTGGATTCATAACTGGCTTAGTGATCGGACCCCTTTGGTCGTAAATGGCTGCACATCCAGTTGGAAGAATGTCTCAAGTGGGGTACCACAGGGCTCTGTCCTGGGCCCTGTATTGTTCAACATCTTTATCAACGATTTAGATGAAGGAATTGAGGGTAAACTGATTAAATTTGCTGATGACACAAAGCTAGGAGGGATAGCTAATACTAGAGAAGAGAGAGAGGATTCAAAAAGATATAAATAAACTGGAGAAGTGGGCAGCAACTAACAGAATGGTTTTTAACAGGGAGAAATGCAAAGTACTACATCTGGGCAATAAAAATGAAAAAAGCATATACAGAATGGGAGGAATAGGGCTAAGTGACAGCACATGTGAAAAAGACTTGGGTATACTAATAGATCACAGACTGAATATGAGTCAATAGTGTGATGCAGCAGCAAAAAAGGCAAATGCAATTCTAGGATGTATTAACAGAAGCATACAGTCTAGATCACGTGAAGTCATTATTTCCCTCTACTCCTCTTTGGTCAGACCTCATCTGGAATATTGTGTCCAGTTTTGGGCACCACATTTTAAAAAAGACATCAACAAACTGGAGCAAGTTCAGAAAAGAGCGACCAGAATGGTGACCGGTCTGCAAACCCTGTCTTATGAGGAAAGGTTGCAGGATTTGGGAATGTTTAGTTTGCAAAAGAGAAGACTTAATAGCTGTCTACAAATATCTAAAGGGCTGTCACATTGTAGAAGGATCAACTTTATTCTCATTTGCACAAGGAAAGACTAGAAGCAATTGGATGAAACTGAATGGGAGGAGACACAGATTAGATATTAGAAAAAACTTTTTGACAGAGTGATCGATGAGTGGAACAGGCTGCCACGAGAAGTGGTGAGTTCTCCTTCAATGGAAGTCTTCAAACAGAGGCTGGACAGACATCTGACTGGGATGATTTAGCGAATCCTGCTTTGAGCAGGGGGTTGGACCAGATGGCCCAGGAGGTCCCTTCCAACTCTATGATTCTAAGTCCGAGCCTGTGTGCTGCTGAGGACCCTGCTTCTTGACTTTTAAGTCTCCGTACCCCTGCTCTGCTGAGGGGGGTGGGGGTCTTCTCCCACCATGTAACTTTCAGTCTGTCACCTCTCACAAGACCAGAATGCCCCACTCCTGAAATGCTCTGTGCTGCTGAGGACACATCCATCATGCAACTTTCAGTCCGAATGCCCCACACGATCATCGACACCACACTTTTCCTTCCTCTAGGTAACACTTGATCTGTGACCTCCCCCTTAGGGCAGCACATATTTTTCCTGAAATACTCAGTGCTGCTGGTGGATCCAGCTTTTTATACACTCTGTGGAAACATATTAACCGTCCGTGTACAAAACCGATAGCGTGCGGACAGCACAAGGACCAGTGTGAATCAGCTTGAGGTTTTTCCACCCCTCCTGATGGTCTGCATGTAAAAAATCACAGCGTGCAGCACTTTTTTCGGATGAGAGATGGCTGATTTTTCATACGATTGTCTGACCCCAGCCTGAAGCCACTCGCCCAGTTTTCACTGTTGGTGCACAGAATGTGATTTGCGGACCGGCCATGGTTCTCCTCACCTGAAACTGACAGCCTCATCTATGCAAAGATCAGCGCCGTTCTCTCCTTAAACACTCTGTGCTGCAGGGTGAACCAAAGTAGGGATGTGCATGTGACTTGAGGAAAACCTAACACAGGGTTACCCACGACAGGAGCATTCCATGAGATAGCTGGGCTTCTTTACCCACTACTTATTGTATGTTTTGCTGACATCCTCTGCGTTGCTGTTCATTTAATGTTTTGAGCACATCAGTACATTTTGCTGCAAAGGTTGGACAACTGAGATCTTCAGATCCAAACCAGCGCTTGCTGGGCGGTCGGGTAACCTGAGTGTGTTTTGAATGTTTGTGGTTTCTCCCACACAAACATAAGAGCAAGCAGATGTCTGTGCGGAACAGAACCCGCACCCTGAACACTTCAAGTAACAGAGCTGAAACATAACCAATGTGTAAAAATGGGGTGTCTGACTGATGACCTCCACACATGCCCCCATCCGCATGAGATCCAAAATCCAGAATGATCAAATCCCAAAAGATTGTCTAGACAGGCTGCAAATGTAACAAACCCTCAGCTGTGAGAAGTGTTAAGTAAATGAGAAATTTACCATTCACTGACCACAAACAGAGATCTTGAAAATAGAAAGAAATTGAAACTCAAAGGGCCCAATTCATTATTGAGTTTACATCTTTTTGTCTAGGTTTTGATGTTTTTCATTTGTGTCCTTTTTTGTCTATTTGATATGCTTTTGCCGTTGCGGTCAGGATTTGAGAGTTTTAGATATTTTTTTTGGCCTATTTATCTATTGCGACTTTTTTAAGAAAAAAGTTGGTCTTTTTTTTTTTTTTTTTTTTGCAAATGTACTCCAGCCCCCTTCCTTCCCCTGCCTCCTATTACAGGGGATTTACATACACCTGTAAGGGTAAGTTCACACTAGGCGTATTTGCGGATTTTTTTTTTTTTTTTTTTCTTGCAGCAGAACCTGATTTCTTGGCAGGAAAGAAGCTGTGGCAAAAACGCAGGTTTAGGTGCGGTTTTGGTGCATTTTTTGGCCTAACTTGAGTCTCTTTTGCATGACTTTTCTGCAGAAAAAACGTTGCAAATACTGATACCTGCATTTTTTTCAAAACCCATTTAAGCCAATGGGTGAAAAACGCTGCCAAAAACCTGAAAGAATTGACATGCTCTATGTCCAAAAAAGCAGCAAAGCACAAAAACGTGATGACACAAAAAAAAACAATGTGTGTACATGAGATTTCTGAAATCTCATAGGCTTTGCTGGTACTGTAAAATTAGCATAAAAAAAGCCACAAAAATGCCCACTGTGAACATACCCTAAGGCTGTGTGCACACTAGGGTGACCGGATCTCATATGGGGGGAAAAAATGTCAGAATCTTGTTCGTCTGGACCCCACAAAACGATTCCCCTTTCCAGATATTGAGATAGCCAAAATTTGAGCTCGATCAAACGACGTTAACCCGTGCCGCTCGTCGCTCAAAGTTTGAAAAAATCCAAATTGAGGTATTTTAAGATTTAGGTATTTTGCATAGTCTGTTAGACTATAAAGAATGTGACAACAACATTGCAGAAATAGCCCTGACCAAATTTTCGAACCATTTGTGGTATTTGAATGCAGAGTTGGTGGGATTATCGTTTTTTGATCCCACCATTACAGACAATGAAAAGTTGTTAATGGCTAATAAATTGCTCAGTAGCACAGATGAACCATCAGAGCACGCTAACCTACATGAGTTGATAATTTTACATAGTTATCTAATCTATTCTAGAGCTTTTGTTAAAGTAATTTTTCAAACGTCAGAATATAATGCTCGGCATTTGCTTACAACTTGCAGGACATATTGCTTTTGTTCTTCATCTTTTGTCAGAAGGTCGTTAAAGTCGGTTACTTCCTACCTCTTTTAATTTTTCTTTCCTAACTTTTGGATTTACAACCCTAGCGTGCTCTGATGGTTCATCTGTGTTACTGAGCAATTTATTAGCCAGTTTTTGCTGCGGTGTACAGTACCATGATTCCCTATGGGAATCAAAAACCGCAGTGCAGATGGTGCGGAATTTTCCGCGCGGATTATCTGCGGTTTTCTATCCGCAGAAAGAATTGACATGTCAATTCTTTCTGCGGATTCCCCTGCGGTTTGCCATCTCCTCCATTGAGGAGATGAAAAACCGCAGAGCAATCCGCAGGTAAAACTGCAGGTATTTTGACCTGCGGTTTCACCTGCGGATTTTACAAAATCCGCGCGGATGAATCCGCACCTAATCCCCAGCGTGTGCACACAGCCTAAAACTTCAAGGCTACAAGGAAAGGTTGAGTGTTTGCTTGCAGAAATTTATGCAAGGTTTCTGCATCTCTTTACAGCAAAAATGCTACAGCAAAAACGCGTGGTTTGCCGCGGTTTTGCATGCGTTTTTGTACAGCTATGAAGGCTTTTTTGAGCTAAATAAAGATATTTAAAAAAAAAAAATTGTAGTTTCTTGGTTCAACACCTTCTTTTTCAATCTGATGAATTAGTATAGGAGCAATGTGATTAGGGCTTGGTGTCAACAGCTGTCATTGTCACGAAGCCCTAAGTTTAGTAATGAAAAGGTGTCAGACCGATACACTCATTACTAAGCAGATAAGTAAACACACAAACACACACATTGTCACCAGCCTATGTAGGATCGTTAACAGAATTAACCTACATAGGCTGTAACCAAACAGCAACTGTTAATTTTTACCAAAAAATGAAGAAAAACATTGCGTGAGCTCCCACATAATTTTAATAACCAGCAAAGGGAAAGCCAACAGCTTAGGGCTGATGTTAATAATCTGGGAAGGAGCCATTAGCCATAAAGATTTCCAGGCTTTTCATATCGGCTCACAGCTGTTTGCTTAGCCTATACCGGTAGTTTATAGGGGGACCCCAAAAAAAAATTGACAGTCCCCCTCTAAAAACTAACCAGCAAAGGCTAGGTAAACAGCTGTGGGCTAATATTAATAGCCTTGGAAGGAGCAATAGATATTGGCCCTTTCCCAGACTAAAAACATCAGATCACAACTGCCCCAGAAAAGGCACATCTATAAGATGCGCCAAATTTGGCACTTAACGTCGCTCTTCCCACTTGCCCTGCAGCAGTTGCAAGTGGGGTTCATATTTGTGGGGTTGATGTCACCTTTGTATTGTCAGATGACATCAAGCCCCCAGGTTGGTAATGGAGAGGCATCTATAAGACACTTATCCATTAGTAACCCCGTAGTCATAGTGTATAAAAATACAGACATCCAGAATAAAGTCCTTTATTTTAAATAATTACACGAACTCCTGAATCTAAATTAAACCATACTTACCGAACGCCTAATCCACTGATACCAACGTCTCCTGCAACAAAAAATAAAATGGTAAACCACAATATTTTTCACCTGTCCGCCGAGAAGGTAATAATTCATAATGTTCCAGAAAATGAAAAGGTTGGTGTTGAACCAAGAAATTACATCACAAGATTTTTTATTTTTAAATTATCTTTATTTAGCTGAAAAATGCCTTCCTTGCTGTAGAAAAATGCTTGCAAAAACGCGGCAAATCATGCATTTTTTTCAGCAACATTTTTGCTGCCAAGAAATGCAGAAACCTTGCAGACATTTCTGCAAGTACATACTCAACGTGCGCACATACCCTAAGGGCAGTTTCACACGTCAGTGGCTCCGGTACGTGTAGTGACAGTTTTCTCATGTACCGGAGACACTGACACACGTAGACCCATTCTAATGAATTGATCTATGCAGATGTCAGCGGTGTTTCACGGACCGTGTGCAAAACACGGAGACATGTCCGTTTTAACACGGACACACGGCCCTCAACACGTGCTGCTCACGTGCACACGGAGAACTGTTCACACAGTCCTCCGTGCTCACGGACGGCCGCCGAGATAAAGCGGCTACTATAAGCGCTGTTCCCGGCAGCTGGTGCTGACCGCGGCTGTAATTCTTCTTTCCTACTCTGCCGGCAGGAGAGAAGTATGAATGAAAACCCGACGTGGGCTTTCCCTCATTTTAATAACCAACCAGACAAAACTTACAGCTGGGGGCTGCATCCCTCAGCTGTCAGCTTCAGCCATTGTGCAGAATAGAGGGGTCCCCACGCTGTTTTTTTAATTAAATAAATAATTTTAAAAAACGGCGTGGGGTGCCCCCTATTTTTGACAACCAACCTGACTAAAGCTGACAGCTGAGGGCTGATATTCTCAGGCTGGTAAGGGGCCATTGATCTTTGCCCCCCCAGCCTAAAAACAGCAGCCCCCAGCTGCCCAGAAAAGGCGCATCTATTAGATGCGCCTAATCTGGATCTTTGCCCGGTTCTTCCCACTTGCCCTGCAGCGGTGGCAAGTGGGGTAATAAGGGGTTAATGGCACCTTTCGATTGTAAGGTGCCATTAAACCCAGATGAAGAGGTGTCAATAAGACACCGATCCATTACTAATCCTACAGTAAAGAAAGGGTTAAAGAAACACAATCACACAATAAGAATAAATTTTAATGAAAAAATACAACACACACATTTTTATTACCTTTATTATACTGGTATTTCCATTGCGAAGCCATCGTTCTTCTGAAAAAAAGGTGAACATAATAAACCAACTTTATACATTACCTGTCTGGCGCTCAGTCACGTCTCACGGCGTAAATCCATCTGGTGGGGGGGTGAATATATTTACAGTGGGAGCGCTGCTAATACAACATCTGCCGCCTGTAACTGACTGGTGAATGAATGGAGCAGCCGGCGCATGCTCAGTAACTAGCGGTGACGTCACCGCTCATCACTGAGTGCGCTCAGCTGTCAGGTTTAGTCAGGTTGGTTGTCAAAAATAGGGGGGACCCCACGCCGTTTTTTAAAATTATTTATTTAAATAATTAAAACAGTGTGGGGATCCCTCTATTCTTCACAACCAACCTGGCTGGAGCTGACAGCTGAGGGATGCAGCCCCCAGCTGTAAGTTTCATCTGGTTGGTTAGTAAAATGAGGGAAAACCCACGTCGGGTTTTCATTTATTCTGCTCTCCTGCCGGCAGAGCAAGAGAGCAGAATTACAGCCGCGGTCAGCACCAGCCACCAGGAACAGCACTTACTGTAGCTGCTTCTTCCCGGCGGAGTCCGTGTGGTCCTGATGCAGCACACGGTTGCCACACGGAGATATAAAGTGTCCACACGGACACGGATAGCTCCGGTACCGGATTTTCGTACCGGAATTATCTGGACGTGTGAAACGCCCTAAAGGTGAGTCTCCACGGTCCGGATTGTCGGCGCTTTGAATGGAGCGGAAACCCCGCTCCGCCCAAAGCACCGCCCCCATCTGTACGCGTGGTGATTCCGGATGTGCTCATTGAACATATCCGGAATCGCCGCAGCGTATACATAAAGTAGGCTATTTACCTTGCGGAGACTGAGCTTCTCCGCAAGGTAAACAGACATGCTGCGGTCTAAAAAGACGCGCCGCATGTCCGGTTTCGCGGGTGTGTCACCCACGTATTAGGACGCATAGTGGAGACGGGATTTCATAAAATCCCCTCCACTATGCTGTAACATCTGTACGCTGCGGATTGAGCGCTGCGGCTGTACGCAGTGTTCAACCCGCAGCTAATCCGGATGTGTTCCTGAACGTGGAAACTCTTAGTGTAGCATGCTACTTTTGCACTACAAAAAGTAGCGAAAAAAAATCTAGCAAAGAACAAAAAAAACATGCAAATGACCAGGGGCAAAGTTTATTAAAAAGTTTATAAGTGAAGTTTGACATGTGAAAATCATGCAGTTGAGGACTGGATGTAATAAGATAATCTGCCACTAGGGTGAGCTAATTGCATACAGATTTATTATTTATAATGAGTTAAATTACTTTTATCCAGAATTATGAGGATTCATTATTTTTTTTCCTGTAAACCCATATCTTTAACATTTTCTGTTTCTTAGTTCATGTTTTTGCTTAAAGTTCCTTTTTTTTGTCAAAAACTTCAACCAGTTTTCTCCATTGGTGTAATAAAACAGTTTGCCAGCAGGTGGCAGTGTTGTATGTGAAATCTTTATTTGGTCAGGGCCAAATAGGGGTAATGTTCTCAAAGTACTGTAGCTATGATGCATGTGGCAAGACTTTTTCTTTTTGCCCACTGACCCAACAGGAATGATGTTTCTATTTATGTATTCTTTCTATGCAGTGAAACATATATTTTTTTCTTATATAGTCATCATTTCTGTCATTCCCATATTTTATTATGTTACTTTCATATTATTGAAATGTAAAAAAAAAGATATCAGCAATTTTGTCATGTGACAACAATAGAAATGAGCGTCTGATATATTTTAATACTGGGTCGTAGGATGTGACCGGTTGCTTTACTAAATGCCTGTGGTCCCCACATTTGCTCATGTGGCCATCTCCGTTCAATGATTTTTTTGCCAGCTGGGAGATTGAGATGATTGCTGTCAGTCTTTTTTTCTCCGTCATTTCAAGAGTAATCGATGGGACTTTCCTGCAAGAAGAAGCCTATAATAGACAAATGGAGACATCCCTAGTTAAAAAGTGGTTTTGTTTGCATCTGCTTTGTATTTTATTTAGAAGAGAGGGGGTCCTGTACGGACAGGGGTTGTCACACCAGGGCCAGTCGTGACATAGAAGGAAGCTTGTAATTGCTTGGAGACAAATTTAATGAACCTGATTGTTGTGATCAACATTAACAAAAACCAGAGGGAAGAGAGGGAAGCTGCAGATTTGCACTTTAACAGAGAGGAGATCACTACTGAAGGCTTATGGACAAGAATTGAGAGACAAGATCTCTATTGAGGGCGTATAGGCAAAGAGTGTCCTGCCAGTGCCAGCTATGGTGTAGAGATGTCCATGTGATTGCTTGGAGACAAAATAAATGTACCATCTTGTTGTACTCTACCTTCGCAAAAACAATAATGGGGAGAGAGGGAAGCTGCAGATCTGCACTTTATGTAATACAGAGGAGATTCCTTGTTGGGGCATATTTGCTAGCCAAGGTGTAAAGGTGACCAAGGACCATGTGATTGCTTGGAGACATAAATAATGACAAGTTTGTTGTGCTCAACCTTAGCAAAAACAATATCTGGGAGGGAGAAAGGGAAGCTACAGATATGCACTTTATGTAATAGAGAGCAGATACCTAGTTTGGTTATATAGATAAGGGATGTCCCATAAGGGTGTAAAGGTGAACATGTGAGTGGAGACAATATTAATGTAATAGTCTGTTGTGACTGATATTACCAAAAACAAGAAAGGGGACAGAGAGTGGAAATCTCCATTTTATACAGTAGAGTGAGGATGCCCAGTGAGGACATGTGGATGGGAATGGTACCATCAGGGTTAACCAATTGCATAGAGATAACTTTGGAGGCAAAATCAATTTGCCGGCCTGTTGTCACCAACATTACCAAAAAGAAAAACAAAGTGAAGAGTGAGAGAGAAGCTGCAGATTACTATGTTATCTAATCTTATCTAGTATCATGGGGGTCCTGAATGGAAACACATGGACAAGAGGTGTCCCCTCGGGTCAAGGCATGGCACAGAAATGGCTATGTGATTGTTTAGGGATATAATTAATGCATCTGTTGGTTTAGGGAAAGAGGGAAGCTGCAGATGATACAAAATTAGATCCAGAGAGGGTATTTAAGGTTCCTACCCTCTCTATCACTTTAGATTATATGGGTTAGGGAAAAAAAAACACAAACTTATTAGACAATCCCCCAAAGGGACAACACCATCCCTGCAGTCTCTGACCAAGCTGTGACTGCACCAATAACCAAATGAAACATCTTACCTGTATATAAGAGACACTATGACTGCCCCACAGGCAGGACCCACCCAGTATACCCAGTGGTAATCCCAGTAACCAGCTACGACTGCTGGGCCCAAAGCCCGCGATGGGTTCAAGCATGAACCTGATATGGAGCCTCTGTAAGACATGACACCAAATTAGATCCTATTGAAGTCCATATTCATCATAAATGCTATCTAATTCATCATTACTCACAATATGGAGCATGAACGTAATATATCAGGACCCTCACCCAGTCAAAATTCCAGTTACTACAGTGAATCCAATAGAATAAGGTGCCAGAGGGGTCCGGCTACGCTCTCCCACTGCTCCCATCACTACAGCAAACACCAGGAAAAAACTGAAGACTATCTCCACTCCCACTGCTTTTCCCACTGATGCCTCGCTGTCCAACATGCAGACTGCCCCTGTTCGATTTCGATATGATGATTCATCTGCCATTCCCTGGAAGAAACAATCAGCAAGAGAATTGGAAACAGTGATGAAAGAGGGTAAACCAAAATCATCACAAGAAGCAAAAAACATGTCTGTACCTTGGCCAACAAAGCTCCGAGCATTCCTCCGCCTAGCTGGCACACCCAGTAGGGTACTAGCAAAATGGGATTCAGTCCTCCAGAAATTACTACACCTAGAGTGACGGCTGGATTGAAGTGTCCGCCACTAGAGAAAAAAAAGACAGAAAATATAAAAATTATCTATTTTCTATAGAGTACCAATATACATAAACCAACACTACTTAATTCAAATGCTGCCCTACGCCTACTACCTAGACTGTTTATACATCTTGTTGGTATTTATAATATTCTGATGTGTCCTTCCTTACGATTTCTATTGTCTCGAGTGGACAGGGGCATAATGAGTGCGGCTGCATAAGGTGCAACCAAGCTGACGCCATCACCTATGTCAGCTGCATGTGTGTGAGAAGACACACATTCGACTGAAATTTATTGTGGCGCAGAGACCCACCTGCACCCTGCACTGCCATACAAGCCATCGGCCAATCAAAGTCCGGCAGCTGATTGTGGTGTTCCAGTCACAGTCTATGTAGCACAAGCGAACGGATGATCGCAGCTTCTAGTCTCCTATGGAGGAGATCACCCAGCCCCAGATCAGCCGTGATGACATGCGCCACTTATGGCTGGCACGGCCAAGTGAGCTGCCGGTCTCTGCACCGGCTATGAAAAAGGATGCTGCATATCGGGGGCTGGAGGAAGGTAAGAATTGTTTGTGGGTTTTTTAAGTGTGTTGGAAAATAGCAGCAGAGTGGGAGACATTGCACTAGGATAGGGAGTCATTATACCTAGAAGGGGCCCAAGATGAAAGACACGTACTGTAAGGAGCCCAGAATGTGAGATATTATACCAGAAAGGGGCCAAGGATAGAGGACATCATACCGGGAAGGGGCAAGATGGGGGATATTTTACCAGTAAGGGGCCCAGGATGGATGACATGATTACAGGAAGATACCTAGGATCGGGGACATTATACCAGGAAGGAGTCTAGGGTGAGGGACATTATTTCTTGGAAAGAGCCCGGGATGTGGGACTTTATATCAAGGCGGTGTCCAGGATGGAGGGTAATATTGCAGGAAGATACTTAGCATTGGGGACCTTATACCAAGAAGGCGCTCAGGAAGGAGGATATTATCACAGGAAAAGGCCCAGGATGGAAGACATTATTACACAAAGGGGCCTAAGATGTTCAACATTATTACAGGAAGGCTAGGGCTCTGCAAGGGTCCATATTGTGACTAACATGCATGTAGGGGCACAGGTCCAAATTTTGCACTGGGGCCCATCGGAATCTAGCTTTGCGACTGTGAGTGGCACAAGATGACCTGCTTTGAAAAAAACTTCAGTCAGACATTCTTTATGCTATATGTCTCTGAAACGGTTAGACGCGTAGATATCTTCTCCTTTCCATCTATTGCGTCATTGGTAGACTTTAAAGACATCGTTGTTACTTATTTCTTGGCTTGCCATATGGCACTGCCAAACTTGCCTTATGTTGCCAAGAACAGAGATGACAATAGCTAAAGCAAGACCATGGGCAAGAGCCGGTAGCAGCGGTCCAGCCCCAGTAGGATTGACCAGCACTGAGAGACATCCGATGAAAATGAAGAGAACACATCCTAGAAGTTCCACTATACATGGCTGGACAAACTTTTCGAAGACGTTGAATTCATCTTTCTCTTTATCCTTCTCTGTCAAAGCCTCTCTCGATGTAGAGCCCATGTTCTGCAGCTCTGTCTCAAGAGTATAAGATTTAGCCATAACAGCACCTTACATCAGCTGTTGAGAAAATAGATGAAAAAAAGATCAAGAAGGTGATCTCAAAAGTTTGTCTTCTTCCTCCACCCAACTTTTGAACAAGTAAAAAGCCCTCCTATACACATTAAACTAATGAGAGTCCTGGAAAATTTATTGTCAGGGGACATATTGATCTGGCATGTCTGATTTTGGACTGCTGATCCGATTGTTCAGCTGGAGCTATGCCTCTGCTGGCATCAGCTCTTTCATAGAGAATGCAGGAGCGCTCAGCCAAATCTTTAGCTATATTGTATATACACTGCTCAAAAAAATAAAGGGAACACTAAAATACCACATTCTGAATCTCACTGAATGAAATATTCCAGTTGCAAATCTTTATTTATTACATAGTGGAATTCATTGAGACCAATAAAGCACAAAATGATCAATGTAAAAAAAATGAATATCCCATGGAGGTCTGGATTTGGAATGATACTCAAAATCAAAGTGGAAAATCAAATTACATGCTGATTCAACTTCAGTGGATATGCCTCCAAGACAAGGAAATGATGTTCAGTAGTGTGTGTGGCCTACATGTGCCTGTATGACCTCCTTGCTACGTCTGGGCATGGTCCTGATGAGGCAGCAGATGTTCTCCTGAGGAATCTCCTCCCAAACCTGGATTAAAGCATCAGTGAACTCCTGGACAGTCTGTGGTATAACGTGGCATTGGTGGATGGAATGAGACATGAAGTTTGCCGAATTGGATTCAGGTCTGGGGAACAGGTAGGTCAGTCCATAGCATCAATGCCTTCATCATGCAGGAACTGCTGACTCACTTCAGCCACATGAGGCCTAGCATTGTCATACATCAGAAGGAGCCCAGGGCCCAGTGCACCTGCATAAGGTCTCACAATGGGTCTGAAGATCTCATTGCGGTACCTAATGGCAGTCAGGGTACATCTGGCGAGCACATTGAGAGCTGTGCGGCCCTCCAGAGAAATGCCTCCCCACACCATTACTGACCCACGGTCAAGCCAGTCATGCTAGAGGATGTTGCAGGCAGCTGAATGTTCTCCATGGTGTCTACAGACTCTGTCACGTCTGTCACATGTGCTCAGTGTGAAACTGCTCTCATCCATGAAGAGAACAGGGCACCAATGTTGAACCGGCCAACTTTGGTGTTCTCTGGCAAATGCCAGTCGCCCTGCACCAGGTTGGGCTATAAGCACACCCATGTCAGGCCCTCAAACCACCCTCATAGAGTATGTTTATGACAGTTTGAGCAGACACATGAATGTTAGTGGCCTGCTGGAAGTCATTTAGCAGGGCTCTGGCACTGCTCCTCCTATTTCTCATTGCACAAATGAGGAGGTAGCTGTCCTGCTACTGGGTTGTTGCCCTCTTGCAGACCCCTCCACGTCTCCTGGTGTACTGGCCTGTCTCCTGGTATCTGGTCCATGCTTTAGACACTGTGCTGTCAGACACAGCTATGCTTCTTGCCACATCTTGCATTGATGTGCCATCCTGAATGAGCTGCACTACTTGTGGGTTGTATGGTAGACATCACCTCATGCTACTATACCACTAGGGGTGAGCGCAATAATTAAATGCAAAATAAGCCCCCGTTACACACACACACACAAGTTTTGTGACGCAACAGTGATCTCACCAGCGAGATCGCTGTGTGTGACACTTACCAGCGACCGGACCCCTGCCGGGTATCGCTGATCGTCCTGGAATGGTCAGAACATTTTTTTGATCGCTGGTCTCCCGCTGGCCAGCACACATCGCTGCATGTGACCGGCGGGAGATCAGCGAGCTGGAGCTGGTAACCAAGGTAACCGTGCGGCGCTTAGAATCCCGATGTGTACCTTAGTTACCAGCGCGCTGGTGCATGGAGCTGGTAACCAAGGTACACGTCGGGTTCTAAGTGCCGCACACCGCTTAGAAACTCGATGTGTACCGAGGTTACCAGCTTCCTGCACCAGCATGCTGGTAACTAAGCAATGTGTGTCACTTGTTACCCGCGTGTCACTGTCCTGATCGCTGGTGAAGCTGCCTGTTTGGCAGCTCACCAGCGATCATGTAGCAAAACACCAGCGATCCTGACAAGTTCGTATCGTTGTCAGGATCGCTGGTGAGTCGCTATGTGTGACTGGGCCCATAGACCAAAACAACAGCCAAATAGGATGAGAACAGAGAAATTGTCTGTGGTCACCACCTGTAGAACCACTCCTTTTATAGGGGTTGTCTTGCTAATTACCTATCATTTCTACCTGTTGTCTGTTCCATTTGCAGAACAACAGGAGAAATTGATTTACAATCGGTGTTGCTTTTTAACTGAACAGGTTGTTAAATCAGAAGTGTGATTGACTTAGAGTTACATTGTGTTGTTTAAGTGTTCCCTTTATTTTTTTGAGCAGTGTTTATACCTGTTCCGACAAGCCTACAGACTACAATAATAATAATAATAATTTTTATTTATATAGCGCCAACATATTCCGCAGCACTTTACAATTAAGCGGGGACATGTACAGACAATAAATTCAATACAAGTTAAGACAATTCAAACAGTGACATTAGGAGTGAGGTCCCTGCTCGCAAGCTTACAATCTACAAGGAAATGGGGGGACACAGTAGGTGAGAAATGCTTGTTAATTCAGGTCTGGCAATTATAATAGGGATTTTCATATAAAGCTGCATGACCCGGTCATCAGCCCGTGTGTTTAAGTGCAATAGACAAGTATCAAGTGCAGTTATCATGTGCATGAAGGGTGTGGAGACAGATGAATAGTAGGGTGCAGATTCAGAATAATATTTGGAAGGCGGGAACAGGGCAAAGTTAGCTTGCTGAGTAGTTGATGTGGTAGGCTTGTTTGAAGAGATGGGTTTTCAAAGCGCGCTTGAATAGGTCAGGGCTAGGTATCAGTCTGATCGTCTGGGGAAGTGCATTCCAGAGAGCTGGAGCAGCACGAGAGAAGTCTTGGAGACGGAGGTGCGAGGTTCGGATTACGGGGGATGTTAGTCTTAGGTCATTTGTAGAACGGAGGGCACGTGTAGGGTGATAGAAAGAGATGAGAGAGGAGATATAAGGCGGTGCAGAACAGTGGAGAGCTTTGTGGGTGAGAGAGATGAGTTTATACTGGACCCTGTAGCGAATAGGTAGCCAGTGTAGTGACTGGCACAAGATGGAGGCATCGGTGAAGCGGCTGGACAGAAATATGACCCTGGCTGCCGCATTCAAGATGGATTGGAGAGGAGAAAGTTTGGTAAGAGGGAGACCGATCAAAAGAGAGTTGCAGTAGTCCAGACGAGAATGAATAAGAGCGACAGTAAGAGTCTTAGCAGTTTCAAAGGTGAGAAAAGGTCGGATTCTGGAGATGTTTTTAAGATGCAGGTGACAAGAGCGACTGAGTGATCGGATGTACGGAGTAAAGGAAAGTTCAGTGTCGAATATGACCCCAAGACAGCGGGCATGCTGCTTGGGAGTTATGGCTGAACCCTCCAGGGTTATTTCGATGTTAGGTAGAGTGAGGTTAGTAGAGGGGAGAAACACAAGAAGTTCAGTTTTAGAGAGATTTAGTTTCAGATAGAGGGAGGACATGATGCTAGAGACAGCAGACAGACAATCCTTGGTATTTTGAATTAGGGTAGGGGTGATGTCAGGGGAAGAAGTGTATAATTGGGTGTCATCAGCATAGAGATGATACTGGAACCCAAATCTGCTGATTGTTTGTCCAATAGGGGCAGTGTATAAAGAGAAGAGGAGGGGGCCTAGGACTGAGCAAAGCGGGACCCCGATAGTAAGGGGACGAGAAGAGGAAGAGGAGCCGGAAAAAGATACAGTGAAGGAGCGGTCAGAGAGGTAGGAGGAGAACCAGGAGAGGGCTGTGTCCTTGAGGCCTATAGAGCGGAGCATAGTGAGGAGGAGCTGGTGATCCACAGTGTCAAATGCGGCAGAGAGATCCAGGAGAATCAGCAGGGAGCAATGACCTTTCGATTTAGCTGTTATTAAATCATTAGAGACTTTAGTGAGGGCAGTTTCAGTAGAGTGTAAAGAGCGGAAACCAGATTGTAAGGGGTCGAGAAGAGAGTTATCCGAGAGATAGCGGATTAGACGGGAGTGGACCAGGCGTTCCAGGAGTTTAGAGATGAAGGGAAGGTTAGAGACAGGTCTGTAGTTAGCAGTGCAGTTCTGGTCCAGGGATGGCTTTTTAAGTAAAGGGGTTATGATGGCATGTTTAAATGAGGAGGGAAATATACCTGAAGAAAGAGAGAGGTTAAATATTTTAGTCAGGTGAGTGGTGACCACTGGTGAGAGAGACTGCAGGAGCTGTGAAGGAATAGGGTCACTGTTGCAGGTTGTAGGCCGAGCAGAAGCGAGGAGCTTGGAAACTTCTTCTTCTGAAACAGGCTCAAAGATGTCTAGTGAGCTTGAGGTGCAGCAGGGAAGGGGATCCAGGCACTGAGGAGATAGGGCTGAGATATCCTGATGGATGTGGTTGATTTTTTCTAGGAAATAAGTGGCCAGATCCTCACCGCTGAGGTTGGTGATGGGGGCCTGTACTTTAGGTTTCAGGAGGGAGTTTAAGGTTTCAAAAAGTCGTCTTGGGTTGTTGGATAGTGAGGTGATGAGGGTGGTGAAGTAGGATTGTTTAGCCAGATGAAGGGCAGAGTTATAGGTTTTGAGCATGAACTTATAGTGGATGAAGTCTTCTGCTAAGAGAGATTTTCTCCACTGCCGCTCTGCACACCTCGAGCAGCGCTGAAGAGAGCGTGTTTGCGTTGTGTGCCAGGGCTGCCGTTGTCTGTGTCGGGTCTTTCTGCGTATAGAAGGTGCTGCTTCATCTAGGGCATTCTTCAGTGTATTATTGAAGTGTGACAATGCTATGTCTGGACCGGAGAGGGTGGAGATGGGGGCTAAAGATGTGTGGAGATTGTCCCTAAGCTGTTGGGTATTAATGGTACGTGTATTCCGATAAGTGTGGTAAGTGGGGGTGTCCCGGGTGAGGAGACAATTCTTGACAGAGAAGGAAAGAAGGTTGTGGTCCGAGAGCGGGAGAGGTGAATTAGTAAAGTCGTGCAGCGAGCCGGGACGGGAGAAAACCAGGTCCAGAGTATTCCCGTCCTCATGTGTAGGAATTAGTAAACTGTGAGAGGCCGAATGAAGAAGTTAGAGAAAGAAGATGAGAGGCAGACTGGGAGAGCGGATCATTGATGGGGATGTTAAAGTCTCCCATGATGAGGGTGGGGATGTCACAGGACAGAAAGTGAGTAAGCCAGGTGGTGAAGTGGTCTAGAAACTGGCGGGAGGAGCCTGGAGGGCGATAAACGACCGCCACTCGTAAGGAGAAGGGCTTAAAGAGTCTGACGGCGTGGACTTCAAAGGAAGGAAATGTAAGTGAGGGAACCGGGGGGATGACCTGGAAAGCACATTGTGATGAAAGGAGCAAACCAACACCTCCACCCTGTCTGTTCTCAGGTCTGGGGGTATGTGAAAATTTCAGCCCACCAAACGAGAGAACGGCAGCAGCGGTGGTGTCTGAATGCTGGATCCAGGTTTCTGTAATAGCCAGAAGGTTAAGGGAATTAGAGAGAAAAAGATCGTGAATGTAAGTCAGTTTGTTACACACAGACCGTGCATTCCAGAGAGCACATTGGAAAGTGAGAGGAGAAGGAATGCACTGAATGTTAATAAGATTAGCAGGGTTTCTATATGGAGCTGGAGGAGAGTAACGTATGCTGGTGGAGGGAGGCCCAGGGTTGGGGGAGATGTCACCTGCAACTATTAAAAGGAGAAAAAACAGAAAAAGCAGGTGGTGGGATGATTTGTATGAACGTTTTGAGTGCTGCATAGAGGTTTTGGATGGTTTGGTGTGGGTAAGAAATGTCAATAGAGCCTCAGAGTTAAACATGGGAGAGGGGAAAAGGGAGGGGTGGATATGCAGAGAGTGCACAGAATGTGTAAAAGGGCAGGCGAGTTGTAAAAAAGCAGAAGTGAAGACAAATAAGCAGCAGGTTAATATGATCAATGCATATGTAGTACGACTGACCAAGAAGCATGCGTGCATGAAAAACTTATGCACCTTACCTGTCTCCTGCCCAACTGCATTGTCTACCTGCAAAACACTTGATCCTGTTGCACTTAATATCTGTTGCACGCGTAAGCCCGTACGCGTGCTATCCCAGCCAGAGCTAAATATATATGAAATGAAATGTCTGCTAGCTTCAGCCACCAAAAGGCCACAATCAGTAATTAACCAATTAGCACAAGGCTAGAGCAGGCATTACTATGCAGGGTAAATAACTAACGCTGGACAAGGCCATCAAACAGAGAAAGGGAAAAAAAAAAAAAACACACCTTTCTACACTTCAAAGCAGAAACCAAATAGATAAAAATTAAAGACCCACCACAGGAGTGATGGAATGAAATACCATAAAAATATCTGGCAATATATGATGCAGTTCACACTTGTCAGACAGCATACATGGATGATGGAATGAAATACCATAAAAATATCTGGCAATATATGATGCAGTTCACACTTGTCAGACAGCATACATGGATGATGGAATGAAATACCATAAAAATATCTGGCAATATATGATGCAGTTCACACTTGTCAGACAGCATACATGGATGATGGAATGAAATACCATAAACAATACAGGACCAATACAATGATCCAATGATACAATGATACAATACAGGACCAATACAATGATCCTCACCGCACAACCTGCTCTACCCTCTCCTAGTGTATCCTCACCCATCCCTGTAGACTGTGAGCCCTCGCGGGCAGGGTCCTCTCTCCTTCTTTACTTGTGTGTCCCTTGTCTTACACATGTTTATTGTACTTGTCTATATTTCCCCTTTTCACATGTAAAGCGCCATGGAATAAATGTATAATAGTAATAATAATAATACCTGGACATTTCAACCAGATTTGAAGTTCAAGGACAAATCTTGTGTAACCAATGTCATTATAAAAGGACTTTCATGGTACAAACACAATGAGGTCAAGTATATCAGAAAACTTAACATTGCAATAACCATATCGGCAGTCGTGTCCTTTAGTCATAATAATTACTTCTAGTATCTCAAATTTTGGGTTCTTGTAGTCAAACTTAGAGTGGCCATACACTCACCTGTTGGACTGTCAGCTTTTACTCCATATACAGTACATGCTCAGCTTGTGTTTTCAGTGGGAAGAAGCCACATTCTGACCCTTATCATGGTGATTATTATCTCCAGCAAGAACAAGGAAACAGGGCGAAATTCAACATACCCACTTCTTTTTACACGCAACAACTACTGGGAGAGAATTGAGACACCTCTATACGCATTAGTGGGCGAGAATGACTGACTGGCCCAAAAGAAGAAATTTGGGCAAGTAGGTACTAAAACAACTGAATTGTTAGCTACAAATTTTGCATCATCCCTGGACAATGATGGATATTCCAAATCTTTTTACCATGGTGAATTCTTTGTCTTCTCATGGAACCAGTCCTCCTACGTCAAACAAACTAGCTCCTCAACAGTGGGCAAAGCATTCAATAATTACCACTTTGGAATTTTCAGTAATCAACCCTTGTCTTCTCAATAACCCCTGAACAAGTTTTATAAAAGTTCAAGTTTCTATAAACCAAAACCCTAGTTGGGTAACATTGGTGGATGGAAAAAAAAGTTTTCCTAGAGGGAAAATCTACTGCTAATCAAAGGTAGGACTTAAAAAAAAATCTTCTGAAATGACCATGTTCCTAAGTGCAAGGGTTGGCTTTGTAAACCATTTTTATATTGATAAGCCCTACGGTTGGCCATATGCCGTATTCTGATGTGTTTTTAGTTGTTTTTCCAAAAGGTATGGTTGTAATGAAAATAGATCAGGCACCTTGAATGTTAACTTGCCCAATCCTTTTCTTCTTCGGGGAGAAAGAGTACAGTCATGTCCACCAACACAATAGTAGATCTAAGGAATGGAAGTTATTCCTTGAAGGAAACCCTTCTAGATTAAAACAGATCTTCGGCTTAATGAATAACACATTGGTCCCGAAACTTAGTCATCAAGACCCTCGTAAAGAACGCTTTTCCATACCATCAGGGATATGCACTCTAGTGTATCCCTCGCACCCATAGAGCTCTGTCCATATCCCATAGGTCATATCAGGTAAGTATTATTTATACCGCTAGCAAATGGTCTTCCTGCCCCAAAACTGGTGCAAAAGATCATCGTTTAGTGAGAAAATAGCTATATTCCAGACTTGGAGAAAAGCAAATATTGTGTGCAGGACCACATGCTGCTGTTGTACACAAGTGGTTTTGGCACAGTGTAGCACTTCCACCCCCCATTAACTGAAATCGCCAAAATTAGGGAATCTTCCAAGAAAAAAGGTGCATAGAAATCCATTAGACTATTATTCCTTCTTTATTGGCTCCAATCACCTCCCCAAAATGTCAGTAGTAGTACTTTTCATGCCACAGCTTTTGGTCTATGACCACAGCAGGATTGTAACTCCATAAATACACCACGATGATTAATTTACCTGTATGATCTGCAGCTACGCCTTTGCTCTACTGTGACAGCTCTGACTGTTGCCGATTCTGAATTTTGAGTTTGATTTTCCAAAGTTCAACACCGAGTTAAAGGACAATGACCTCAAAAGCATTTGGACTTGAAAAAGAACTCAGAAAAATCATTCATTATTTGTTTTCCACTTTGACACCAATTGGGAAAACGTAAGATGGCACTGGTTGGTGAAACCTGTATACAGGCAACAACATTACTTAGTATTAATTTATTTATGCACTTCCACCTTTGCAGTCAAGTATGGAAAATTATACTAGCTAACATATATTCTTGTACATAGGGGCAGTATTATAGTAGTTATATTCTCGTACATAGGGGCAGTATTATAGTAGTTATATTCTTGTACATAGGGGGGCAGTATTATAGTAGTTATATTCTTGTACATAGGGGGGCAGTATTATAGTAGTTATATTCTTGTACATAGGGGCAGTATTATAGTAGTTATATTTCTGTACATAGGGGCAGTATTATAGTAGTTATATTCCTGTACATATGGGGCAGTATTATAGTAGTTATATTCTTGTACATAAGGGGCAGTATTATAGTAGTTATATTTTTGTACATAGGGGCAGTATTATAGTAGTTTTTTTTGTACATAGGGGCAGTAGTATAGTAGTTATATTCTTGTACATAGGAGCAGTACTATAGTAGTTATATTCTTGTATATAGGGGCAGCATTATAGTAGTTATATTCTTGTACATAGGGGCAGTATTATACTAGTTAAATTCTTGTACATAGAGGCAGTAATATACTAGATATATTCTTGTACATAGGGGGCAGTATTATAGTAGTTATATTCTTGTACATAGGGGCGGTATTATAGTAGTTATATTCTTATACATAGGGGCGGTATTATAGTAGTTATATTCCTGTACATATGGGGCAGTGTTATAGTAGTTATATTCTTGTACATAAAGGCAGTATTATAGTAGTTATATTCTTGTACATAGGGGGCAGTATTATAGTAGTTATATTATTGTACATAGGGGCAGTATTATAGTAGTTATATTCTTGCACATAAGGGGCAGTATTATAGTAGTTATATTCTTGCACATAGGGACAGTATTATAGTAGTTATATTTTTGTACATAGGGGGCAGTATTCTAGTAGTTATATTTTTGTACATAGGGGGCAGTATTATAGTAGTTATATTCTTGTACATAGGGGCGGTATTATAGTAGTTATATTCTTGTACATAGGAGCAGTGTTATAGTAGCTATATTCTTGTACATAGGGGGCAGTATTATAGTAGCTATATTCTTGTACATAGGGGAAATATTATAGTAGTTATATTCTTGTACATAGAGGCAGTATTATAGTAGTTATATTCTTGTACATAGGGGGCAGTATTATAGTAGCTATATTCTTAAACATAGGGGCAGTATTATAGTAGTTATATTCTTGAACATAGGGGTAGTATTATAGTAGTTATATTCTTGTACATAGAGGCAGTATTATAGTAGTTATATTCTTGTACATAGGGGGCAGTATTATAGTAGCTATATTCTTGTACATAGGGGCAGTATTATAGTAGTTATATTCTTGTACATAGGAGCGGTATTATAGTAGTTATGTTCTTGTACATAGGGGGAAGTATTATAGTAGCTACATTCTTGTACATAGGGGCAGTATTATAGTAGTTATATTCTTGTACATAGGAGCGGTATTATAGTAGTTATATTCTTGTACATAGGGGCAGTATTGTAGTAGTTATATTCTTGTACATAGGGGCAGTATTATAGTAGTTATATTCTTGTACATAGGGGACAGTATTATAGTAGTTATATTCTTGTACATAGGAGCAGTATTAGGCTATGTGCACACAATGCAGATTTCCTGCGGATCCGCAGTGGATTTTTCCGCGCAGAAACGCTGCAGATCCGCACTGTGATTTACAGTACAATGTAAATCAATGAAAAAAAAAAAAAAGCTGTGCAGAAAAATCGGTGCGGATTTGCTGCGGATTTAAAAGAAGTGCATGTCACTCCTTTTGTGCGGTTTTCCACCTGCTCCATTCTCCAAATCTGGGGTAAAACCGCAGATGAAAACCGCACAAAAACCGCAGGAAAACCGCAAAAAAAAGGAAGAAATCCGCAGGAAAAATGCAGGTCATTTGACCTGCGGATTTCTTAAAATCCGCGGGAGGATCCGCACCGTGTGCACTTAGCCTTATAGTAGTTGTATTCTTGTACATAGGAGCAGTATTATAGTAGTTATATTCTTGTACATAGGAGCGGTATTATAGTAGTTATATTCCTGTACATCCTGAATAGGACCTGTGCACAATATATACCGTATGGGAATAAACATGCGAGAAATAGGAGGAAACCACTATGGCTAAATAGAGCTGTAAGGGGCGCAATAAGGGACAAAAATAAAGCATTTAGAGAATTAAAGCAAGTAGGTAGTGATGAGGCATTAACTAAATACAGAAGATTAAATAAATTCTGTAAAAAGCAAATCAAGACAGCAAAGATTGAGACAGAGAGACTCGTTGCCAGAGAAAGTAAAAATAATCCCAAAATATTCTTTAACTATATAAATAGTAAGAAACTAAAAAATGATAGAGTTGGTCAACTTAAAAATAGTCAGGGTGAAATGGTGGATGAGGAAAAAGCCAATATGCTAAATGACTTTTTTTCAACAGTATTTACACAAGAAAATCCCATGACGGATAACATGATCAGGGATAAAAATTCTCCATTAAATGTCACCTGCTTAACCCAGCAGGAAGTACGGCGGCGTCTAAAAATCACTAAAATTGACAAATCCCCGGGCCCGGATGGGATACACCCCCGAGTACTGCAGGAATTAAGCACAGTCATAGACCATTATTTTTAATCTTTAAGGATTCCATAATAACAGGACTGGCGTATAGCAAATGTGGTGCCAATATTCAAAAAGGGGACAAAAACTGAATTTGGAAATTATAGGCCAGTAAGTTTAACCTCAACTGTGGGTAAAATCCTGGAGGGTTTTCTAAGAGATACTATACTGGAGTATGTGGAGAAGAATAACCTCATGACCCAGTATCAACATGGGCTTACAAGGGACCGTTCCTGTCAGACTAATCTGATAAGCTTTTATGAAGAGGTAAGTTCCGGACTGGACCAAGGGAATGCAGTGGACGTGGTGTACATGGACTTTTCAAAAGCTTGTTACAGTGCCACACAAAAGGTTGATACATAAAATGAGAACAATGGGGATAGGGGAAAATATGTGTAGGTGGGTTAAGAGCTGGCTCAGGGATAGGAAACAAAGGGTGGTTATTAATGGAGCACACTCGGACTGTGTCACGGTTAGCAGTGGGGTACCACAGGGGTCAGTATTGGGCCCGCTTCTTTTTAACATATTTATTAATGACCTTGTAGGGGGCATAGAGAGGAGAATTTCAATATTTGCAGATGACACTACACTCTACAGGGTAATCAATACAGAGGAGGACAATTTTATATTACAGGAGGATTTATGTAAACTTGAAGCTTGGGATGATAAATGGCAAATGAGCTTTAATGGGGATAAATGTAAGGTCATGCACTTGGGTAGAACGAATAAGATGTATAATTATGTTCTTAATTGTAAAACACTGGGCAAAACTGTCACTGAAAAGGACTTGGGTGTATGGGTGGACGACAAACTCACATTTAGTGGCCAGTGTCAGGCAGCTGCTGCAAAGGCAAATAAAATAATGGGATGCATTAAAAGAGGCATAGATGCTCATGAGGACAACATAATTTTACCTCTATATAAGTCACTAGTGGGACCACATTTAGAATACTGTGTACAGTTCTGGTCTCCGGTGTATAAGAAAGACATAGCTGAACTGGAGCGGGTGCAGAGAAGAGCGACCAAGGTTATTAGGGAACTAGGGGGTCTGCACTACTGAGACAGGTTATTACACTTGGGGTTATTTAGTTTGGAGAATCGAAGGCTTAGGGGTGATCTTACTACAATGTATAAATATATGAGGGGACAGTACAAAGACCTTTCTAATGATCTTTTTACTCTTAGACCTGTGACGGGGACAAGGGGACATCCTCTACGTCTGGAGGAAAGAAGGTTTAAGCATACTCACAGACGCAGATTCTTTACTGTAAGAGCAGTGAGACTATGGAACTCTTTGCCATATGACGTTGTAATGAGTGATTCCCTACTAAAATTTCAGAAGGGACTGGATGCCTTTCTTGAAAAGTATAATATTACAGGGTATATAGACTAATTTCCTTAATATTGCGTTGATCCAGGGAGCTAGTCTGATTGCCGTATGTGGAGTCGGGAAGGAATTTTTTTCCCCAATGTGAAGCTTACTGTTTGCCACATGGGTTTTTTTGCCTTCCTCTGGATCAACATGTTAGGGCAGGTTAGGACATGATATGGGTTGAACTAGATGGACTTAAAGTCTTCCTTCAACCTTAATAACTATGTTACTATGTTACATAGGAGCAGTATTATAGTAGTTATATTCTTTTACATAGGGACAGTATTATAGTAGTTATATTCTTGTACATAGGGAGCAGTATTATAGTAGTCATATTCTTGTACATAGGGGCAGTATTATAGTAGTTATATTCTTGTACATAGGAGCAGTATTATAATAGTTATATTCTTGGAGATAGGAGGAGTATTATAGTAGTTATATTCTTGTATATAAGGGCAGTATTAGAGTAGTTATGTTCTTGTACATAGGGGCAGTATTATAGTAGTTATATTCTTGTACATAGGAGCGGTATTATAATAGTTATATTCTTGGAGATAGGAGCAGTATTATAGTAGTTATATTCTTGTATATAAGGGCAGTATTAGAGTAGTTATGTTCTTGTACATAGGGGCAGTATTATAGTAGTTATATTCTTGTACATAGGAGCGGTATTATAGTAGTTATATTCTTATACATAGGGGCAGTATTATAGTAGTTATATTCTTGTACATAGGGAACAGTATTATAGTAGTTATATTCTTGTACATAGAGGCAGTATTATAGTAGTTATATTCTTGTACATAGGAGCTGTATTATAGTAGTTATATTCTTATACATAGGGGCGGTATTAGAGTAGTTATATTCTTGTAAATAGGGGCGGTATTATAGTAGTTATATTCTTGTACATAGGGGCAGTATTATAGTAGTTATATTCTTGTACATAGGGTAATAAAAATACCTTTGACAAGTGTCTGCATTTTAAATATCAAGAAATCAGCATAATAATTCAATAGCAGACAGGGGCGCCCCCCGATGACGGAGTAACCCTCCGAAACGATCGTTGGGGTGGATTGCTGACTGCTGGAGCCTCTGCCCGCCATTTCATTAGGTAATTTATGCTTCCTCTCTTATTACTATGCTTCTTAGTCATCATATATCTGTCTAACCATGGTGAATGGTCACCTGCTACCTGATAATGATCTGTGTATCTAGCTGTTTACTTGATGGATAGAGCTGGTATAAAGAGATATATATCTACATATATACTGTTTGGCGGTCTATTCTTAATTGCCATACATTGCCATGCACTATATGCACTCTGTGATAATTTAGTAACTTTATGTATGCCTTGTTACTGCATAGGTTCTGGTTGTACAGCAATCCTTTTTTATCCATGCGGTGTGCGGTTTCGCACTTTATTGCCCACTCCCCCCATTTGTATCTGGATGTGTCTTAATTAAAATAAAAACTTTTTTGACTTTACTCTGGACTTATAGTCGCTTTTTTGGAGCTCTGCTCAGTTTTCTCTCTTGTACATAGGGGCAGTATTATAGTAGTTATATTCTTGTATATAGGAGCAGTATTATAGTAGTTTTATTCTTGTACATAGGGGGCAGTATTATAGTAGTTATATTCTTGTACATAGGGGGCAGTATTATAGTAGTTATATTCTTGTACATAGGGGCAGTATTATAGTAGTTATATTCTTGTACATAGGGGCAGTATTATAGTAGTTATATTCTTGTACATAGGGGGCAGTATTATAGTAGTTATATTCTTGTACATAGGAGCAGTATTATAGTAGTTATATTCTTGTACATAGGAGCAGTATTATAGTAGTTATATTCTTGTACATAGGGGCAGTATTATAGTAGTTATATTCTTGTACATAGGGGCGGTATTATAGTAGTTATATTCTAGTACATAGGGGGCAGTATTATAGTAGTTATATTCTTGTACATAGGGGCAGTATTATAGTAGTTATATTCTTATACATAGGGGCAGTATTAGAGTAGTTATATTCTTGTATATAAGGGCAGTATTATAGTAGTTATATTCTTGTATATAAGGGCAGTATTAGAGTAGTTATATTCTTGTACATAGAGGCAGTATTATAGTAGTTATATTCTTGTAGATAGGAGCAGTATTATTGTAGTTATATTCTTGTACATAGGGGCAGTATTATAGTAGCTATATTCATGTACATAGGGGCTGTATTATAGTAGTTATATTCTTGTACATAGAGGCAGTATTATTGTAGTTATATTCTTGTACATAGGGGTAGTATTATAGTAGTTATATTCTTGTATATAAGGGCAGTATTATAGTAGATATATATATTCTTGTACATAGGGGCAGTATTATAGTAGTTATATTCTTGTACATAGGAGCGGTATTATAGTAGTAGATGTTTATAATTTATATAATATTTTGTGTGTGTATCTTTGTAAAGTGAGGTTCATATAGTTGATGAAGAGAAATGTTCAGAAATAACATGTAATTTACCTTTGTTGGTTCAGTTACAATCTTTTCCAGTTGCATATTTTTCTTCTGTAATCATCTGTGTCTGCACTTGTTTACCGTATAATTTCATGCATTGGCCAAGCTGGTGATTTATGAAGCCTGGCGCTTATAGAAGAGTCTTGAGTAATCTGATTTATTGCTCTCTTTTTATACCTGTATTTTGGCACTGCATGTCAGCCATTGTTTTATACTAGTTTATACCCAGTGGCCGCATTCCCTCACTCAGGGCCAGTGTGTCCTCCTCATTGTCCCTGGTCCTTCATGTGCATAGCCCTGGCTCATCGCCCAGCCCAGTGGCCTGTGAATATGGACGTCCGGATTGCTGAGCGCCAATCTGCCAACTGCAGTATCTTCCAGGCACAGCTACGGTAATAACGGCCAAATTAAGACTTCAAGGGCAGCTCATGTGAGCAGATGTCAGGCATCGGGGAGGTCTGCAGATTATGTCAACTGTGCTTCGGAAATCTGTGTCCAGAATTCTTTGCTTAAAGGGCAACTTGATATTGACCTCAATTTTGACTAAATCATTTGTGACACTTTTTAAAATAGTTTTTGCTAAATGTGGTTCATTTATCTTCTTTTCCCGGCTATTATGTCACAGATTTTTATATGAAAATTGTCTCTACAGAGAGGAAAAGGATTAGAACCCTAGCTCCACCTATAGGAAGTAGCAATCCTACAAGTCAATATCGATTCTCTAATGAGCCTTGTCATATGATTTCGGATAAAAGCCAAAACCAAAATCTCAGATTTTCATCTACTGATTTTTATATTTTCCCTAAGAAAACATTTCTCTGCCTGCAGCTGCCACTAGGGGGAGACTCTACATTTAGAATGATACGGTTTTCACAGATGATTGATGGCCTCTATTTAGGACTAGGGTATTAATATCAGTTCAGTACTCAGTATTCTCATGTAACAGTTGTTGGAATGGGCTGCCAAATTCAGGCTATCACAGAGGTTTCTTCATTGTTCATATTGCCCGCATCCCAGTACACCGTATATTTAGCTAAAATGAGTAAGGAAAGAAAAGTGATAACTCCTGTAAGAACATTCTTGCCTCAAAAAGAGGTTGGCACTTGTTAAGTCCAATCAGATAAAAAGTACAGCATAAGTAATGTAACGTATCACAGTGACTCCACCAGCAGAATAGTGAGTGCAGCTCTGGAGTATAATACAGGATGTAACTCAGGATCAGTACAGGGTAAGTAATGTAAAGCATGTACACAGTGACTGCACCAGCAGAATAGTGAGTGCAGCTCTGGGGTATAATACAGGATGTATCTCAGGATCAGTACAGGATAAGTAATGTAATGTATGTATACAGTGACTGCAGCAGCAGAATAGTGAGTGCAGCTCTGGAGTATAATACAGGACGTAACTCAGGATCAGTACAGGATAAGTAATGTAATGTATGTACATAGTGACTGCACCAGCAGAATAGTGAGTGCAGCTCTGGGGTATAATACAGGGTGTAACTCAGGATCAGTACAGGATAAGTAATGTAATGTATGTACACAGTGACTGCACCAGCAGAATAGTGAGTGCAGCTCTGGGGTATAATACAGGATGTAACTCAGGATCAGTACTGGATAAGTAATGTAATTTATGTACACAGTGACTGCAGCAGCAGAATAGTGAGTGCAGCTCTGCAGTATAATACAGGATGTAACTCAGGATCAGTACAGGATAAGTAATGTATGTACACAGTCACCGCACCAGCAGACTAGTGAGTGCACCTCTGGAGTATAATACAGGATGTAACTCGGGATCAGTACAGGATAAGTAATGTAATGTATGTACACAGTGACTGCACCAGCAGAATAGTGAGTGCAGCTCTGGAGTATAATAAAGGCTGTAACTCAGAATCAGTACAGGATAAGCAATATAATGTATGTACACAGTGACTGCACCAGCAGAATAGTGAGTGTAGCTCTGGAGTATAATACAGGATGTAACTCAGGATCAGTACAGGATCAGCAATGTAATGTATGTACACGGTGACTGCACCAGCAGAAGAGTGCAGCTCTGGAGTATAATACAGGATGTAACTCAGGATCAGTACAGGATAAGTAATGTAATGTATGTACACAGTGACTGTACCAGCAGACTCGTGAGTGTAGCTCTGGAGCTCTGGAATATAATACAGGATGTAACTCAGGATCAGTACAGGATTAGTAATGTTATGTATATACACAGTGACTGCACCAGCAGAATAGTGAGAGCAGCTCTGGAGTATAATACAGGATGTAACTCAGGATCAGTACAGGATAAGTAATGTAATGTATGTACACAGTGACTGCACCAGCAGAATAGTGAGTGCAGCTCTGGGGTATAATACAGGATGTAACTCAGGATCAGTACAGGATAAGTAATGTATGTACACAGTGACTGCACCAGCAGCATAGTGAGTGCAGCTCTGGAGTATAATACAGGTTGTAACTCAGGATCAGTACAGGATAAGTAGTATACTGTATGTACACAGTGACTGCACCAGCAGAATAGTGAGTGCAGCTCTGGGGTATAATATAGGATGTAACTCAGGATCAGTACAGGATAAGTAATGTAATGTATGTACACAGTGACTGCACCAGCAGAATAGTGTGCAGCTCTGGGATATAATACAGGATGTAACTCAGTGTCAGTACAGGATAAGTAATGTTATGTATGTACACAGTGACTGCACCAGCAGAATAGTGAGTGCAGCTCTGGGGTATAATACAGGATGTAACTCAGGATTAGTACAGGATAAGTAATGTATGTATACAGTGACTGTACCAGCAGAATAGTGAGTGCAGCTTTGGAGTATAATACAGGATGTAACTCAGGATCAGTACAGGATAAGTAATGTAATGTATGTACACAGTGACTGCACCAGCAGAATAGTGAGTGCAGCTCTGGAGTATAATACAGGATGTAACAAAGGATTAGTAATGTAATGTATGTACACAGTGACTGCACCAGAAGAATAGTGAGTGCAGATCTGGAGTATAATACAGGATGTAACTCAGGATCAGTACAGGATAAGTAATGTATGCACACAGTGACTGCACCAGCAGAATAGTGAGTGCAGCTCTGGAGTATAATACAGGATGTAACTCAGGATCAGTACAGGATAAGTAATGTAATGTATGTACACAGTGACTGCACCAGCAGAATAGTGAGTGCAGCTCTGGGGTATAATACAGGATGTAACTCAGGATCAGTACAGGATAAGTAATGTAATGTATGTACACAGTGACTGCACCAGCAGAATAGTGAGTGCAGCTCTGGAGTATAATACAGGATGTAACTCAGGATCAGTACAGGATAAGTAATGTATGTACACGGTGACTGCACCAGCAGAATAGTGAGTGCAGCTCTGGACTATAATACAGGATGTAACTCAGGATCAGTACAGGATAAGTAATGTAATGTATGTACACAGTGACACCACCAGCAGAATAGTGAGTGCAGCTCTGGAGTATAATACAGGAGGTAACTCAGGATCAGTACAGGATAAGTAATGTATGTACACAGTGACTGCACCAGCAGAATAGTGAGTGCAGCTCTGGGGTATAATACAGGGTGTATCTCAGGATCAGTACTGGATAAGTAATGTAATTTATGTACTCAGTGACTGCAGCAGCAGAATAGTGAGTGCAGCTCTGCGGTATAATACAGGATGTAACTCAGGGTCAGTACAGGATAAGTAATGTATGTACACAGTGACCGCACCAGCAGACTAGTGAGTGCACCTCTGGAGTATAATACAGGATGTAACTCGGGATCAGTAGAGGATAAGTAATGTAATGTATGTACACAGTGACTGCACCAGCAGAATAGTGAGTGCAGCTCTGGAGTATAATAAAGGCTGTAACTCAGAATCAGTACAGGATAAGCAATATAATGTATGTACACAGTGACTGCACCAGCAGAATAGTGAGTGTAGCTCAGGGGTATAATACAGGATGCTCAGGATCAGTACAGGATAGGTAATGTAATGTATGTACACAGTGACTTCACCAGCAGAATAGTGAGTGCAGCTCTGGAGTATAATACAGGATGTAACTCAGGATCAGTACAGGATAAGTAATGTAATGTATGTACACAGTGACTTCACCAGCAGAATAGTGAGTGCAGCTCTGGAGTATAATACAGGATGTAACTCAGGATCAGTACAGGATAAGTAATGTAATGTATGTACACAGTGACTGCACCAGCAGAATAGTGAGTGTAGCTCAGGGGTATAATACAGGATGTAACTCAGGATCAGTACAGGATAGGTAATGTAATGTATGTACACAGTGACTTCACCAGCAGAATAGTGAGTGCAGCTCTGGAGTATAATACAGGATGTAACTCAGGATCAGTACAGGATAAGTAATGTAATGTATGTACACAGTGACTTCACCAGCAGAATAGTGAGTGCAGCTCTGGAGTATAATACAGGATGTAACTCAGGATCAGTACAGGATAAGTAATGTAATGTATGTACACAGTGACTGCACCAGCAGAATAGTGAGTGTAGCTCAGGGGTATAATACAGGATGTAACTCAGGATCAGTACAGGATAGGTAATGTAATGTATGTACACAGTGACTTCACCAGCAGAATAGTGAGTGCAGCTCTGGAGTATAATACAGGATGTAACTCAGGATCAGTACAGGATAAGTAATGTAATGTATGTACACAGTGACTCCACCAGCAGAATAGTGAGTGCAGCTCTGGAGTATAATACAGGATGTAACTCAGGATCAGTACAGGATAAGTAATGTAATGTATGTACACAGTGACTTCACCAGCAGAATAGTGAGTGCAGCTCTGGAGTATAATACATGAGGTAACTTTAGCCCAATCATAACCCTAGGTCAAGCCGCAACCCTAACCCTAATGTAAAAATGGAAATTAATACATATTTTTATTTTATTATTTTTACCTAACTAAGAGGGTGATAAATGGGGGTTTGATTTACAATTTTTTTTTTATTTTGATCACTGTGATAGGGTCTATCACAGTGATCAAAATCAACCAATTGGAAAAATTTCCTATTGTTGCCAGGTGCCGACAGGCCGATCACGGTGGGTGCACTGCGCATGCGCCCGCCATTTTCTTCCTGGAAGAAGACACCTCTGGCCGGGGGACATCAGAGGGGATGTAGGAGTATCCAGGAAGACCGGAGGTACCTGGTGGGGTAATCGGGGGACCCCATTTCTCTCTCCTCTGATGTGCTGTCACATCACAGAAGAGAAAAATTAAATGGGAAATCAGACTTTTTTTTTTTGCGGTCGCCGTTCATAACGGCGATCACAAGACTGGGGTCGGTAAAACTGACCCGAATCATGTGCTCTGAGGTCTCAGCTACCTCTGGTAGCTGAGACCCCGGAGAATTTCCGACGCTGGGGGGTGCTATACCCTTATTTCTCAGTGCCGTTAAAAAGCGGCGCTGAGGAATAAGTACCCATAACTTAAAAGTCTTATCGGCAGTCATTAAGGGGTAAAACTTTCAGTTCAGGTTTCGATGTGTCAGTGCTTGGTTTGCAAGCATCAAAGCAGGAGGCTCTACAGTATACAGTACTGGTCTGTGTGAGACTGAACACAGGCCAGAGAAGGAAAAGCATTGATGCACCCACCAGTGATACGGTGGTGCAATTTCCCAAGGGAACAGATTTGTTACATAACATAGTAACATAGTTAGTAGGGCCGAAAAAAAGACATTAGTCCATCCAGTTCAGCCTATAAAATTCTATCAGAATAAATCCCGAGATCTGTGTCCTTCTAAAGAACCTAACAATAACTGTAAGATACAATATTGTTACGCTCCAGGAAGACATCCAGGCCTCTCTTGAACCCTTCGACTGAGTTCGCCATCACCACCTCCTCAGGCAGGGAATTCCAGATTCTCACTGCCCTAACAGTAAAGAATCCTCTTCTATGTTGGTGGAAAAACCTTCTCTCCTCCAGACGCAGAGAATGCCCCCTTGTAACCGTCACCTTCCTTGGTATAAACAGAGAGATATTTGCATTGTCCCCTTATATACTTATACATGGTTATTAGATCGCCCCTCAGTCGTCTTTTTTCTAGACTAAATAATCCTAAGTTTGCTAATCTCTCTGGGTATTGCATTCCCCCATCCCCTTTATTAATTTTGTTGCCCTCCTTTGTACCCGCTCTAGTTCCATTATATCCTTCCTGTGCACCGGTGCCCAAAACTGTACACAGTACTCCATGTGCAGTCTAACCAGGGATTTGTACAGAGGCAGTATAATGCTCTCATCATGTGTATCCAGACCTCTTTTAATGCGCCCCATGATCCTGTTTGCCTTGGCAGCCGCTACCCGGCACTGGCTGCTCCAGGTAAGTTTATCATTAACTAGGATCCCCAAGTCCTTCTCCATGTCAGATTTACCCAGTGGTTTACCATTCAGTGTGTAATGGTGATATTGATTCCTTCTTCCCATTTGTACAACCGTACATTTATCATTGTTAAACGGCATCTGCCACCTTTCGGCCCAAGTTCCCAACTTATCCAGATCCATCTGTAGCAGAATACTATCTTCTCTTGTATTGACTGCTTTACATAGTTTTGTATCATCTGCAAATATCGATATTTTACTGTGCAAACCTTCTACCAGATCGTTAATAAATATGTTGAAGAGAATAGGTCCCAACACCGACCCCTGCGGTACCCCAATGGTCACAGCGACCCAGTTAGAGAATATACCATTTATAACCACCCTCTGCTTTCTATCACTAAGCCAGTCACTTACCCATTTACACACATTTTCCCCCAGACCCAGCATTCTCATTTTGTGTACCAACCTCTTGTGTGGCACGTTATCAAACGCTTTGGAAAAATCAAGATATACCACATCCAATGACTCACCTTGGTCCAGTCTATAGCTTACCTCTTCATAAAAACTGATTAGATTGGTTTGACAGGAGCGAGTCCTCATAAACCCATCCTGATATGGCGTTAAACAGTTAAGGGGGTTTTACACTAAGCAATATCGCTAGCAATATCGCTAAAACGTCACTGGTTTTGTGACGTTATAGCGATATTGCTAGCGATATCGCTATGTGTGATACTTACCAGCGACCGGCTCCCCCGCTGTCCATCGCTGATCGCGCGAGAATGTCCGGCTCCATTTCTCGTCGTCTGCTTCCTGCTGTGACGTCCAGCGACACGTGGACGCGGGCGGGAGGACGCAGGATCGCTGTGTGTGAATGGTAAGTATCGTGCGCTGCGTCGCTGCTGCATCGCTGTGAGATCTTTCTGTATGAAAGCTCACTAGCGATCATTTAGCGATGCACCAGCGATCCTGACCGGGTCGTATCGCTGGTTGGATCGCTGGTGCATCGCTAAATGTAAAAGGGCCTTTATTCTCATTGAGATAATCCAGAATAACATCCCTCAGAAACCCTTCAAATATTTTACCAACAATAGAGGTTAGACTTGCTGGCCTATAATTTCCAGGTTCACTTTTAGAGCCCTTTTTGAATATTGGTACCACATTTGCTATGCGCCAGTCCTGTGGAACAGACCCCGTCGCTATAGAGTCTCTAAATATAAGAAATAATGGTTTGTCTATTACATTACTTAGTTTTCTTAGTACTCCTGGGTGCATGCCATCCGGACCCGGAGATTTATCTATTTTAATCTTATTTAGCCGGTTTTGCACCTCTTCTAAAGTCTCTAATGATCTACTAACAGCTAAATCAAATGGTCACTACTCCATGCTAGTTCTCTTGAATCTCTCTGCAGCATTCGACACTGTGGATGATCAGCTCCTCCTCACTATGCTCCGTTTCATTGGCCTCAAGGACACCGTTCTTTCCTGGTTCTCGTCCTATCTCTCTGACCGCTCCTTTACTGTATCTTTTGCCGGTTCCTCCTCCTCTCACCTTCCCCTTACTGTTGGGGTTCCTCAAGGATCGGTTCTAGGCCCCCTCCTCTTCTCCTTGAACACTGCCCTTATTGGTCAAACAATCAGTAGATTTGGTTTCCAGTACCATCTCTTTGCTGATGACACCCAATTATAAGCTTCTTCTCCTGACATCACGCCAGCCTTTCTAGAAAACACCGGCGATTTTCTAAACGCTGTGTCTAACATCATGTCCTCACTATATCTGAAACTGAACCTGTCAAAGACTGAACTCCTTGTGTTTCCTCCCGCTACTAATGTTCCTATACCCGACATTGCCATTTCTGTGTGTGGTTCCACTATTACTCCCCAGCAACAGGCCCGCTGTCTTGGGGTCATACTTGACTCCGAGCTTTCCTTTGCCCCCCACATTCGATCACTGGCTCGCTCTTGTCATCTGCACCTCAAAAATATTTCTAGAGTTCGACCTTTTCTTACTTTTGACTCCTCAAAAACTCTTACTGTTTCTCTTATTCATTCTCTTCTCGACTATTGTAACTCTCTTCTAATCGGTCTCAAACTCTCCCCCCTCCAATCTGTCTTGAATGCTGAAGCCAGGATCATATTCCTCACCAATCGTTACACCGATGCCTCTACCTTGTGCCAGTCCTTGCACTGGCTACCCATCCACTCCAGAATTCAGTGTAAACTTATTACCCTCACCCACAAAGCCCTCCATGGCTCAGCACCACCCTGCATCTCCTCCCTTGTTTCAGTATACCACCCTACCCCCGCCCTCCGTTCTACTGATGACCTGAGGTTAGCATCCTCAATAATCAGAACCTCCCACTCCCGTCTCCAAGACTATACACGTGCCGCGCCAATTCTTTGGAACGCACTTCCCAGGTCAATACGGTTAGTCCCCAATCCCCACAATTTTAAGCGTGCCCTGAAAACGCATTTATTCAGATTGGCCTATCGCCTCAACACATTAACCTAATCTATCCCTGTGTGGCACAGTCAAAAGTTGTACCATAACCAGGTTCCTGGCATCATGTTCCCACATGCTTTATGCACCCATTAGCCCTCTGTGTCTGTACTGTTACACACTTAACATTATGGCTGGTCCATACAATCAGGGCAATTGTTACCACCCACCTTTCGTGTCTACCTCATTCCTCATAGACTGTAAGCTTGCGAGCAGGGCCCTCATTCCTCTTGGTATTTGTTATAATCTACTGTATGTGATTATTGTTATGCTGTAATGTCTATTGTCTGTACACATCCCCTCTGAAATGTAAAGTGCTGTGGAATATGTCGGCGCAATAGAAATAAAATTTATTATTATTATTACATTCTTGGGTTAGATTGTGACCCTTAATATAGGGTTTTCTTTGTCTCTCGGCATTTCACCTAGCATTTCTTTTTCCACCGTGAATACCGTGGAGAAGAAGGTGTTTAATATATTAGCTGTTTCCTCATCATCTACAACCATACTTTCCTCACAACTTTTTAATGGGCCTACACTTTCACTTTTGATTCTTTTACTATTGATATGGTTGAAGAACAGCTTGGGATTAGTTTTACTCTCCTTACCAATGTGCTTCTCTGTTTCCTTTTTGGCAGCTTTAATTATTTTTTTAGATAAATAATTTTTCTCCTTATAGGTTTTTAGAGCTTCAACGGTGCCATCCTGCTTTAGTAGTTTAAATGCTTTTTACTGTTAATTGCCCCTCTTACTTTTTTGTTTAGCCACATTAGGTTTTTCCTGTTTCTTGTCCTTTTATTCCCACAATGTATAAACCGCTTACAGTGCCTATTTAGGATGTTCTTAAACATTTCCCATTTACTTTCTGTATTCTTATTTCTGAGGATATTGTCCCAGTCAACCAGATTAAGTTGGTCAAACTTTGCCTTCCTAAAGTTCAGTGTTTTTGTGACTCCCTGACATGTCCCCCTAGCGAAAGACAAGTGAAACTGTACAATATTGTGGTCACTATTTCCTAGATGCCCAACAACCTGCAGATTTGTTGTTCTGTCAGGTCTGTTAGATAGTATTAGGTCTAAATGCACCAATTGTGAAAAGATAATTATTCTTGGCTATTAGCAGAAACCTGTTGCCTCTATGGGTTTCGCAGGTCTCTGTTTCCCAGTTAATATCCGGGTAGTTAAAGTCCCCCATAACAAGGACCCCATTATGGGTTGCAGCTTCATCTATCTGCCTTAGTAGTAAACTTTCCATGATTTCTGTTATATTTGGGGGTTTGTAACAGACCCCAAAGAGAATTTTGTTACTATTTTTCCCTCCATGTATTTCGACCCATATGGACTCGACATCCTCATTCCCTTCGCTAATATCTTCCCTTAAAGTGGACTTTAGACAAGACTTTACATAAACACAAACCCCTCCTCCACTCCGATTTTTTACGATCCTTTCTAAACAGACTGTAACCCTGTAAGTTAACTGCCCAGTCATAGCTGGGACTGTTATGGACTATTCGGCTGCGAACCGGAGGATAAAGTTGAACTTATTTTTGTTAGTTGCCAAAATAAAGATGTTTAAATTGGACTAACCTGGATCACTGCCTATTTACAGCATTTTCATGAAAGCTGCAGCATTACACATGATGGAGAATGTCGGCAGTGTGAACTAAGGCACACAACAAAGAAAGCTGCATGTCTGTAATTAAGCCTGCAACACTACAGCCCAGGTCTGCCAACAAGATGAAGGAAATACTAAAACAGTTCTCTCCAATGCACAACAACAGTCGATTAACAGCCTGATTCTTTAGCAGATTGTGGCCCTGCGAGAGGCCTGAGACCCTGTGCAAAGTCAGAGAGGCGCTGTGGAAAATTAATCCGGAGGACGACCTAGAAGCTTTCTTCACTGTCTTCGAAAGAACCACGTTACGGGAGAACTTGCCATTCGACTAGTGGGCTGAAGTGGTGGCCCCGTTCCTGATGGGAGATGCCCAGAAGGCGTACTTTGATCTCCGCTGCAAAGACGCTCTGGACTATGGACGCTTGAAAGGTGAGATCCTTGCCCGGATGGGGGTCATCGCCTATGTATGGGTGCAGGGGGTATATCAGTGGACATTTGTGGAGGCCCGACCAGCTAAGTTTCAGGCTTTTGCCTTATTACACCTTATTACACCTTTGTAAACTACAGAAAAAAAGCATAAATACCAATTTGAAATATAGAATAAATCTTTATTTTTATAGTGTTAAAAATATATATTTTTAAAAAAAAAATCAAAATTTTAAGCCAAAAAAACAGAGGATATAAAAAACAATCTAGGGAGACCTTAAATATATTTGTTAGCACTTTAAAAATACATAGACTTTAAATATTCAAAAATAATGACAATAGCTTCATAAAATGATTGTAATTACAGTATAATAGTATATCAATAAATTAATTCATAATGGCTGTCCAATAAAGTGCATATGTTTACAGTATATCCATTCATAATAATGATACATTAAAGTGCAAGCAGGGTATTTAATTAATATAATTAAAATATAATTACATAAAAAAGTGCTGGGACAAAACAACTGAATAATATAAAAAAGGCAATTCAATTACTATCTGTACAAAAAAAGTGCAAAAAAAGTGCAACAACTGTGCAACCAGACAGCATGGAAAAAAATGTGGATGCTACCCATTTAGAGAATTAAATCTAATTTAAACATAACTATAATTCACATTCATAAAAATGGAGCAATATCAAGTATGTGAAAAAGACTTACTAGCTTGAGCTCAGTAGAGGTAATCCCCTCGCCCCAACGTATGTTTCGTGGCTTCACTTCATCAGGAGGCCCTCAAGTGAAGCTATGAAACGTACATTGGGCTGACGGGAGTACCTCTACTGAGCTCAAGCTAGAGATGTTGGCAGGAGAGTTTGAGGAGACCTCATCAATCCTGGAGCTGGAATTTTCCCCGGAAATGTTTTGGACAGCTCAGCTCCAGGATCACACCCTAACCCGAGCCCAGGAAAGAGTGATAGAGGTAAATGGGGGTGGCTCAGCAACCGGGGGCAGAAGCGTTTTTTCCGCTTATAGCGGTCAACCAGGAGTTGTTATATCGGGTTGACAAAACTCTGAACAAAGTAGTATAACAGCTCATACAGCCCCAATCGTACCGGCAAAACATGCTCAAGAATGCCCAAAAACACATACTGGGTGGTCACCTAGGAGTTAAAAAGAGCGTATTCTTCAACGGTTCTTTTGGTCTGAGATTTTGTGGTTTTGTGAGTCATGCCCAGGGTGTCAGCTGCCCACAACCACCGCAAGTTTCCGTAGTCCACTGGTTCCTCTGCCTATTATAGAGGTACCTTTTGAGCGGATTGCTATTGATCTGGTAGGGCCCATAGTAAAGTCATCCCGTGGCCACCAACACATATTAGTGATAGCAGACTATGCTACTCGTTACCTGGAGGCAATTCCACTTCGTCACACGTTCTGTTGCCTTGCGTTTCCTAAGGAGATCTTTACAGATCAGGAGACTGCTTTTATGTCCAAAGTGACAAGGAACTGTACAAGCTGCTCCAGATTAAACCATTGCTCACATCAGTTAACCATCCTCAGACTGATGTTCTAGTAGAAAGATTTAACAAGACCCTTAAATATATGATAAAAAAAAGTGGTCTCCAAAGATGGGAAAGATTGGGATATGCTACTGCCCTATTTAATGTTTGCTGACTGAAAGGTACCACAGTCCTCAATGGGGTTCTCTTAATTTGAACTATTATATGGTAGACATCCCAGAGGCCTACAGGAAATAGAGCATGTTTTGAGTATGTAGGACCGGATCACAGCGGTAATGCCTATAGTAAAGGAACACATTCTGGACGCCCTGGCAGCACAGAGCCGCGCATATAATAGAAAGGCAATAGTTAGGTCCTTTAAACAAGGGGATCAGGTATTAGTTTTAGTGTCCACAGCAGACACCAAGCTCATGGCCAAGTGGCAAGTGCCATATGAAGTCCGATGAAAGCTTGGGGAAGTGAATTAGAGGGTATATCAGCCCGGGAAGAGGAAACTCGAGCAATTATATCATGTAAATCTGTTAAAGGCGTTGAAAGACCGGGAATGCATGATTACGGATGCGACTCTGGTCGTATTGTCTGGGGACCCTCCGACACCGGCCTAGGTGGAGGTCCTGAGAGACGTAAGGATGAGCGATGCTCTCACTAAACAGCAGCGATGGGAAGCTCGTAAATTAGTACAGCAGAATATGAACGTATTCTCAGAACTGCTCGGCCTAAAGGCCCCGTCTCACTAAGCAATCTCGGTAGCGAGATCGCTGCTGAGTCACAACTTTTGTGACATAACAGCGATCTCACCAGCGAGTTCGCTATGTGTGACAGCGATCAGCGAGCGGCCCCCCTGCCGGTATCGCTGATCGCTGCAAGAAATCTCTGGACATTTCTTTGGTCGCTGGTCTCCCGCTGGCCAGCACGCATCGCTGTGTGTGACAGCGGGAGACCAGCGATCAGGTGTAAAAAATAATAAAAAAAATAAAAAATATAGTTATTCTCACCTTCCGACGTCGCGTTCAGCCATCCTGCCTCTCTCCACGCTCTGGTCCCAGTGATCCTTTGCACGAATGACCGCGAGACTTTGTTATCCCGCGAGACTGTGACATCTCGCGGTCATTCGTGCAAAGGATCACTGGGACCGGAGCGTGGAGAGAGGCGGGATGACTGAACGCGACGTCGGAAGGTGAGAATAACTATATTTTTTATTTCGATTCTATTTTTTACAGGATGGCCAGCGATGCCGGGCGCTCGGCATCGCTGTGCTGATCGCTGGTGAAGCTGTCTGTGTGACACCTTCATATCGGTGTTGGGATCGCTGGTAAGTCGCTTAGTGTGACGGGGCCTTTAGATCTGTAATTCAACATGATATTGTCACCGAGACTCAGGTAAGGGTACGAATGAAACCGTACCATGTGCCGGAGGCCTGGAGGCAAGCCATCGCGGCTGAGGTGAAACAAATGCTCAAGCTAGGAGTTATTGGGGAGTTCAGGAGTAAGTGGGCTAGACCGATTGTACTGATTCTGAAGCCGGACGGATTAAATATTTTTGTAATTCGATTTGTGTGTGATGCATCAGCTCTAAGTTGGTGAAGTGAAATGAGAAAAATATAGGCAAAAATTAAATTTATGGAATAAAATAAATAAAAATTGGCGTTTGCATATGTATTCACCCTTTTGCTATGAAGCCCCTAAAAATTTCTGGTGCAAGCAATTCCCTTCGTAAGTCATATGCTTGGTGACAGGAAGTCCACCTGTGTGCAATTGTCACATGGTCTGTCAATACATTATACACACCCTTTTATGAAAGGCCACAGAAGCTGCAAAAACATTAAGCAAGAGGCACCACTAACCAAACACTGTGAAGACCAAGGAGATCTCCGAAATAGTCAGGGACAAAGTTGTTGAGAAGTACAAGTCATAAAAATAACCCAATCTATGAAGATCCCCAGAGCACCATCAAATCCATTCTCATCAAATGGAAAGAACATGGTGCCATAGCAAGCCTGCCAGAAGAGAACCGCCCAACAAAACTCGCAGCCCAGGCAAGTAAAGCATTAATCCGAGAGGCAGCACAAAGACCAAATGTAACCCTGAAGGAGCTGCAGAGTTCCCAAGCAGAGACAGAACTATCTGTACATATGACCACAATAAGCTGTACCCTCCGTAGAGGTGGCCTTTATGGAACAGTGTGCAGAAAAAGCCTTTACTTGCACACAAAAATCGTAAGGCTTATTTTGAGTTTACCAAAAGACATGTGGGAGACTTCCCAAATGTCTGGAGGAAGGTTCTGTGGGCAGATGAGACAAATAATGAACTTTTTGGCTACCAAGGTAAACACTATGTCTGGCAAAAAAAATCAACACAGCTAATCACCCCAAGAACACCATCCCCACAGTAAAACATGGTGGTGGCAGCATCATGCTGTGGGGCTGTTTTTCAGCAGCAGAGACAGGGAAAATGGACCAAGTCGAGGGGAAGATGGATGATGCGAAATACAGGGATACTCTTGAACAAAACCTGTTTCAGTCTGTCAGTGATTTGACACTGGGACAGAGGTTTATCTTCCAACTAGACTATGAACCAAAGCATACTGGTAAAGCAACACTCGAATGGTTTAATGGGAAATGTGTAAGTGTTTTGGAGTGGCCTAGTCAAAGCTCAGACTTTAATCCAATTGAGAAACTGTGGTCCGACTTGATTGCTGTTCACCAGGAGACACCATCTAACTTAAAGGAGCTGGAGCAGTTTTGCCTTGAAGAGTGGGCATAAATCCCAGTGGCCAGATTAGGAGTTTTCCACAAGACTTATTCAAAACCACTTGCAGATGTAATTGTCACAAAAGGAGGCTCTACAAAGTACTGACTTTAGAGGGTGAATCTTATGCACACTGAAGTTTTCTGTAATTTTGTCCTATTTGTTGCTTGCTTCACAATAAGGAGAAAACTAAATGTTCAGAGTTGCAGGCATGTGCTTTACATGAACTGATGCAAACCCTAAAAAACCCCCTGAAATGTCAGATGGTGAGGTAGAAAAATACAAAAACGCCCAAGGGTGAAAAGGGTGAATACTCTTGCTAGCCACTGTGTGTGTATGTGTATAATACATATAATCAGCTCAGTAGACACAAAGGGCTTTGATGCACAACTCGACCTAGAGTATCACACTGGTTAAGTTTAGATGCACCTCATCAGAAGCAAATCTAAAATTATAATAATGTTCATGTTGTCGGTGAAGCGTCCAGGACGTGGTTTAGTCTTGTTCCATTATGACCTCTTGTTACCAACCCAGTTATTTTTGGAGTTGACAAGATATTCTGCATCTTTCAGTGAAAATTAACCCCATGTGCTGAGCTGAGTGTTCCTTCAATAATAGATGATACATGAAAGAGGAAAGGATAAATAATTTATTCTTAAGAATAAAAGGGCTTTGCTGGAGAACGTTTTGCTGCTGACTAGTCCTGACTATAAGATGGAGGACTTGTGTCTCAAGAAGACCATGTTCACATTTGGCGTTTACCAGGGAAATAACACAGGTGATAACAAACTAAGAAAGAGCATGGCTACTACTTGTACTACAAGAGGAAACATAGATAAAGAAATTGATAAATAGAGAGATAGCTAAAAGACTGTAGAGGATGAGGACGAATTTTAATAGATTATTTTTATCAGCTAAAAATAAATAATGAGAACAAATAAGAAATCTAAATCTTCATCAGTATTTGGTGACCGCCATTTACCTCCCTCACTTCTTCATTTATACACAGGTTATGATGGAGCTCGGCAGGAGGCTGATACAAACATCTTGGAGAACTGACCGCAGATCTTCTGTGGATGTCACTTGTGCAGATCATAGAATCATAGAATCATAGAATCGTAGAGTTGGAAGGGACCTCCTGGGCCATCTGGTCCAACCCCCTGCTCAAAGCAGGATTCGCTAAATCATCCCAGTCAGATGTCTGTCCAGCCTCTGTTTGAAGACTTCCATTGAAGGAGAACTCACCACTTCTCGTGGCAGCCTGTTCCACTCATTGATCACTCTAACTGTCAAAAAGTTTTTTCTAATATCTAATCTGTGTCTCCTCCCATTCAGTTTCATCCCATTGCTTCTAGTCTTTCCTTGTGCAAATGAGAATAAAGTTGATCCTTCTACAATGTGACAGCCCTTTAGATATTTGTAGACAGCAATTAAGTCTCCTCTCAGTCTTCTCTTTTGCAAACTAAACATTCCCAAATCCTGCAACCTTTCCTCATAAGACAGGGTTTGCAGACCGGTCACCATTCTGGTCGCTCTTTTCTGAACTTGCTCCAGTTTGTTGATGTCTTTTTTAAAATGTGGTGCCCAAAACTGGACACAATATTCCAGATGAGGTCTGACCAAAGAGGAGTAGAGGGAAATAATGACTTCACGTGATCTAGACTGTATGCTTCTGTTAATACATCCTAGAACTGCATTTGCCTTTTTTGCTGCTGCATCACACTGTTGACTCATATTCAGTCTGTGATCTATTAGTATACCCAAGTCTTTTTCACATGTGCTGTGACTTAGCCCTATTCCTCCCATTCTATATATGCTTTTTTCATTTTTATTGCCCAGATGTAGTACTTTGCATTTCTCCCTGTTAAAAACCATTCTGTTAGTTGCTGCCCACTTCTCCAGTTTATTTAAATCTTTTTGAATCCTCTCTCTCTCTTCTCTAGTATTAGCTATCCCTCCTAGCTTTGTGTCATCAGCAAATTTAATCAGTTTACCCTCAATTCCTTCATCTAAATCGTTGATAAAGATGTTGAACAATACAGGGCCCAGGACAGAGCCCTGTGGTACCCCACTTGAGACATTCTTCCAACTGGATGTGCAGCCATTTACGACCACTCTTTGGGTCCGATCACTAAGCCAGCTATGAATCCACCTAACAGTTGCCTTGTCCATTCCATACTTAGTCATTTTTTCAATAAGGATTGTATGAGAGACTTTGTCAAATGCTTTGCTGAAGTCAAGATATACTATATCTACAGCATTTCCTTGATCCACCCAATCAGTGATACCGTCATAGAAGGAAATTAAGTTAGTCTGACATGACTTATTAGTTACAAACCCATGCTGACTCTGTTTGATCACTTCATTCTTATCCAGGTATTGACTTACATGTTGTTTAATAATTTGTTCAAAGATCTTTCCTGGTATAGAAGTCAGACTCACCGGCCTATAGTTGCCTGGGTCCACCTTCTTCCCCTTTTTGAAGATAGGAACAACATTTGCTCTTCTCCAGTCTTCTGGCACTTCTCCTGTTCTCCAAGAATTTTCAAATATTATGGAGAGTGGTTCAGAAATTTCTTCTGCTATCTCCTTCAGTACTCTGGGGTGTAATTCATCTGGACCTGGAGACTTGAATTCATTTAGGTTAGCTAAGTGTTTCCTCACTATCTTTCTGTTTATAGATATCCTGGATTCTTCTATTCCCTTAATAGGACAGTGAATAACAGTTGGTGTTACATTTCCTTTCTGAGAGAAAACAGATGCAAAATAGGAATTTAAAAGTTCAGCCTTCTCAACATCCTTTCTTACCATTTCATCATTTTCATCCTGTAAAAATCCTATAGCATCTTTGACTTTTCTTTTACTTTTGACATATCCCCAAAATCCTTTATTATTGCTTTTGACATCTCTTGCAAGCCTCAATTCATTTTCAGCTTTAGTTAATCTGATTTGTGCCCTGCAGATTCTGCAGACAGCATTATATTCTTCTTTAGATATGCCTCCCTCTTTCCATTTTATAAACATTTTTTTCTTCCTTTTTAGCATGTGCTTAAGTTCTGTGTTCACCCATCCTGGTTTCCTTAAATCCTTCTGTCTCTTCATGTGAACCCACACAGACTGGATGATGTGAGATCAGGGCTCTGTGGGGCCAGATCATCACTTCCAGGACTCCTTGCTCTTAATGGCATTGGCTGGATGTTTGGGGTCGTTGTGCTGCTGCAGAATAAAATTGGAGCCAATCAGACGCCTCCCTGATGGTATTAAATGATGGGTAATTATCTGATTTTATTTCTCAGTAATGAGGACACAGAGAAATGGGCAACATTGAGGATTGTAGACGCAGTGATCAGCCAAGGAAACTTAGTGCAGCAGATGAATGGTACCTCATGGTTACTTCCTTATGAAATAGTAAGATGTCCAGCAGTGCCATCAGCTCATAACTGGCAACAACCAGTGGGAACCAGCTACATCCATCTACTGACTGGAGAAGTTGGCCAGAAGTGGTCATCATGGAAGAATTGTGGCCAAAAACCATACAAACTCATGATAACAAGGGGGAGTGACTCATTTATGCATGAAAATATAGAAACTGAGGTGCAGAAACATGGCAGCAGAAGTTCTGGACTGATGGGTCATAATGTGAAATATTTGATGTAGCAGGAGGCAGTTTGTTCCCTCCGGGGCTGGAGAGCGGCACAGTAATGAGAGTCTGCAGGAACAGTAGAGGGTGCTACAAATATGGGGCTGCATTTTAGCAAATGGACTTGTCGATGTGTTCGGGATTAATAGTGTCCTCAATGCTGAGAAATAAAAGCAGATAATTACCCATCAGGGAGGCGACTTATGGCTCCAATTTTATTTTGCAGCAGAACAATGACCCCAAACATCCAGGAAATGTCCTTAATGACAAAGAGATCTGTAAGTGATGATCCGGCCCCACAGAGCCCTGATCTCACATCATCCGGTCTGTCTGGGATCACATGAAGAGACAGAGGGATCTGCACAAGTGACATCCACAGAAGATCTGCGGTCAGTTCTCCAAGATGTTTGGGACAACCTGCTGCCGAGCTCCTTCATAACCTGTGTACAAATGGCAAGTACGGAGAAGTGAGGGAGGCAAAGGGCGGTCACCACATACTGATGGGGTTTAGAGGTCTCTATTGTTCAGTCACTTTACTTTTTGCTATTGAGAAAACTAATTAATCCTTCTATTTCTGAAAGCTTCTTACTTTGCAGCATTTTTTGCACACCTGCCTAAAACGTTTGCATAGTGCTTTCGACGACGGAAACAAAACAATACAGCAATAGTTTTTTTGTAGACAGATATGAGAGTGATACAGGCAGATGGATGAAGTATGAATGTAACAAATACATTTTCCCTGCTCCCCTCCCTGACATTTGCACCTAAATTGCCACCTTGCATTGAAAATAGTAAGGACTACAATTCCCGACCTGCCCTGCAGCCCCCTCCCTCGCGCATGCGCTCTCTCCTGCTGTCCAGGCTGCAGTGCCATAGCTGTGCTGAGACAGTGAGAGCAGAGCTGATGAGCGCAGGGAGGGGGAGGACCTGGCACTGCTTGGAGCATGCAATAAATATCCCAGCAGACAAGGAGGGGGCTACGGGGCTGCACCCCTCTCTCCTGGACACCTACAGCGCCACCCATGGATGTGCTGTGCCCCCTGGCATCCCCTGTGCACTGGAGGATGCTGTGTGCTGCAGCCCCCCTATAACAGGGGGCATGTAATGTGCTGCTGACATTGGGGGGAGGGTCTATTTATTTATTTATTTTCTGCATCCACTATACGGAAATCTGCAACCAATCTGTGTGTACAGTGCGTAATATTATCTGTCTGTCTGTATACTGCGAGGATGAAGAAGCAATTCAACCGGATGAGGCAGCTGGCCAACCAGACAGTGGGCAGGTAAGACCCCCAGCAACCCTACAGGCTGACACCCACCCATCCATCCATCCCCTGCTGAGTAGCCACTTAACCCCTGTACTGCTGACTGGGAGGACCCATCATCCTGCAGCCCTATAGGTTACATCCCATCATACAGGCATGAGCATCTCTGTATGTGTGCAAGCCTGCTGTATTATCTATCTATCTATCTATCTATCTATCTATCTATCTATCTATCTATCAATCTATCTATCCCATATCTATCTCATATCTATTATCTATCTCATATCTCTATATCTATCTCCTATCTATCTATCTATCTATCTATCTATCTATCTCCTATCTATCTATCTATCTATATCTATCTATCTATCTATCTATCCCATATCTATTATCTATCTCCTATCTATCTATCTATCTATCTATCTATCCCATATCTATTATCTATCTCCTATCTATCTATCTATCTATCTATCTATCTATCCCACATCTATCTCATATCTATTATCTATCTCATATCTATCCCATATCTATCTATCCTCTATCTATCTATCTATCCCATATCTATCTATCTATCTATCTATCTATCTATCTATCCCATATCTATCTATCCCATATCTATCTATCCTCTATCTATCTATCTATCCCATATCTATCTATCTATCTATCTATCTATCTATCTATCTATCTATCTATCTATCTATCCCATATCTATCTCATATCTATTATCTATCCCATATCTATCTATCTATCTATCTATCTCATATCTATTATCTATCTCATATCTATCCCATATCTATCTATCCTCTATCTATCTATCTATCCCATATCTATCTATCTATCTATCTATCCCATATCTATCTCATATCTATTATCTATCCCATATCTATCTATCTATCTATCTATCTATCCCATATCTATTATCTATCTCATATCTATCTATCTATCTATCTATCTATCTATCTATCTATCTATCTATCCTCTATCTATCTATCCCATATCTATCTATGTATCTATCTCTCATGCCTTCCTATCATGTGTGGCTACACCGCCCCTCCCTGTATGTAGTCTATCCAGTCTCTGTGTATATAGCTGGGTGGTTATACTGCAGACTTTCCTATAGGTTTGGCGGCCTGTGTTATTAGTGTGTGTGGCGGCATATATGGCATATTGCCCCATCCTGCATATTCTTGGTCTCTCCCATCTTTCCCCTCCCTCTGGATCTTTACCAGGCAGTGAACCTGCTGCTGTCTGTGCTCAGTTCATGGCTTGTCCTGCAGGGAGCGCTGCACCTCATGGGTTGGGTTACTATGCCATTGTTCTTATACTATGGCGTATTGGTGTTTGTGGGACCTTGGTAAGGAAAGAGTGTGTGATGCTGGCTAGGGAGCGGACCTGTTCTGAATGTAGCCGGCATCTTCTGGTTATGGTGACCTCCTGTTCTCATGTCTCGGCTCCTGATGGTCTCTGTGTGATGGGACAGTCATAGTAGAAAATGAGGGCAACCGTAACCACTGCGACTGTGTCCTCACCAAATTCACCAGGCCCAGATACCATCGGGAACAATATGGCTGCCTCCACTACCTACAGCTGTAATATATACCTATGTACCCATAGTATCGCCTGACAGGACAATTCAGTATGGCCAGTGCATTGGGGCTCACAATCTAGATTCCCTATCAGTATGTCTTTGGAGGAAACCGGAGAACCCAGAGGAAACCCACGCAAACACGGGGAGAACATGCAAACTCCTTGCAGATGTTGTCCTTGGTGGGATTTGAACCCAGGACTCCAGCGCTGCAATGCTAACCACTGAGCCACCGAGCTGCCCCATATTATATTTTGTCCATTACCTCTAAATGCGCCTGGTCGGAAGCAGCGTTAAAACTGGGGGGTATGCTCTGTGATAACTGGGGTCTATAGATCACAAGACTCAGTGCAATGACACAGACACTTGGGGTACAGGATAATGGCGCTGACACTTGGGGTACAGGATAATGGTGCTGATACTTGGGGTACAGGATAATGACGCTGACACTTGGGGTACAGGATAATGACGCTGACACTTGGGGTGCAGGATAATGACGCTGACACTTGGGTGCAGGAGAATGACGCTGACACTTGGGGCGCAGGAGAATGACGCTGACACTTGGGGCGCAGGATAATGACGCTGACACTTGGGGCGCAGGATAATGACGCTGACACTTGGGGTGCAGGATAATGACGCTGACACTTGGGCTTCTGTGTAATGACACTGACACTTGGGGTGCAGGATAATGACACTGGCACTTGGGGTGCAGGATAATGACACTGACACTTGGGGTGCAGGATAATGACACTGACACTTGGGGCGCAGGATAATGACGCTGACACTTGGGGCGCAGGATAATGACGCTGACACTTGGGGCGCAGGATAATGACGCTGACACTTGGGGTGCAGGATAATGACGCTGACAGTTGGGGTGCAGGATAATGACGCTGACACTTGGGGCGCAGGATAATGACGCTGACACTTGGGGCGCAGGATAATGACGCTGACACTTGGGGCGCAGGATAATGACGCTGACACTTGGGGTGCAGGATAATGATGCTGACACTTGGGGCGCAGGATAATGACGCTGACACTTGGGGCGCAAGATAATGACGCTGACACTTGGGGCGCAAGATAATGACGCTGACACTTGGGGCGCAGGATAATGACGCTGACACTTGGGTCCAGGATAATGACGCTGACACTTGGGGCGCAGGATAATGACGCTGACACTTGGAGCGCAGGGTAATGACGCTGACACTTGGGGCGGAGGATAATGACACTGACACTTGGGGTACAGGATAATGACGCTGACACTTGGGGTACAGGATAATGACGCTGACACTTGGGGTACAGGATAATGACGCTGACACTTGGGGTGCACGATAATGACGCTGACACTTGGGGTGCATGATAATGACGCTGACACTTGGGGTGCACGATAATGACGCTGACACTTGGGCTTCTGTGTAATGGCACTGACACTTGGGGTACAGGATAATGGCACTGACACTTGGGGTGCAGGATAATGGCACTGACACTTGGGATACAAAATAATGACACTGACACTTGGGGTACAGGATAATGACACTGACACTTGGGGTGCAGGATAATGACGCTGACACTTGGGGTGCAGGACAATGACGCTGACATTTGGGGTGCAGGACAATGACGCTGACACTTGGGGTGCAGGATAATGACGATGACACTTGGGGTGCAGGACAATGACGCTGACATTTGGGGTGCAGGACAATGACGCTGACACTTGGGCTTCTGTGTAATGACACTGACACTTGGGGTACAGGATAATGACACTGACACTTGGGGTGCAGGATAATGACGCTGACACTTGGGGTGCAGGATAATGACGCTGACACTTGGGGTGCAGGATAATGACGCTGACACTTGGGCTTCTGTGTAATGACACTGACACTTGGGGTGCAGGATAATGACACTGGCACTTGGGGTGCAGGATAATGACACTGACACTTGGGGTGCAGGATAATGACACTGACACTTGGGGTGCAGGATGATGGCGCTGACACTTGGGGCACAGGATAATGACGCTGACACTTGGGGTACAGAATAATGACTCTGACACTTGGGGTACCGGATAATGACGCTGACACTTGGGGCGCAGGATAATGACGCTGACACTTGGGGAGCAGGATAATGACGCTGACACTTGGGGCGCAGGATAATGACACTGGCACTTGGGGTGCAGGATAATGACACTGACACTTGGGGTGCAGGATAATGACACTGACACTTGGGGTGCAGGATGATGGCGCTGACACTTGGGGCACAGGATAATGACGCTGACACTTGGGGTACAGAATAATGACTCTGACACTTGGGGTACCGGATAATGACGCTGACACTTGGGGCGCAGGATAATGACGCTGACACTTGGGGAGCAGGATAATGACGCTGACACTTGGGGTACAGGATGATGACACTTGGGGTACAGGATAATGATGCTGACACTTGGGGTACAGGATGATGACACTTGGGGTACAGGATAATGACGCTGACACTTGGGGTACAGGATAATGACGCTGACACTTGGGGCACAGGATAATGACTCTGACACTTGGGGCACAGGATAATGACGCTGACACTTGGGGCACAGGATAATGACACTGACACTTGGGGCGCAGGATAATGACACTGACACTTGGGGCGCAGGATAATGACGCTGACACTTGGGGCACAGGATAATGACACTGACACTTGGGGCACAGGATAATGACACTGACACTTGGGGCGCAGGATAATGACGCTGACACTTGGGGCGCAGGATAATGGTGTTGTCTTATTCTGAGCAGTAATCACAGTCATTTTTAGATGTATCTGATACATTAAAGCAATTCACATTGGTGCAGTGATGGTAGTCCGTCATGACATGGCCAAGAATGTCAGCTGAACATCTGTAAAACAGAAGTTTACAATGCATAATTTGAAACATTTAAGTCCGTCCCCCACAAATGCCCAGAAGGGAGCACTCTTTTATGATGCCCAGTTTTGGGCATAGTTTTCTCGAAATGTCATTACTTTGACAAAGTGACATGGAAGGGTACGTATGTTTCTGTGCACCTAAAATATGGAGTTACCTGCCCACACCACCCATATATTTGATCTCCTTCCCTTAGTGGATTTCTTCATATGTAATCGCATGAGTGGGATTCATTAAAGAAAACATTTTAATACAATACGTGTATGTGCCCTGTGTGATTTCCCTTTCCTGAGTCCAGGAGGTGGAGCCACTTTGGAGAAGAGTCCAGGATGACCACACCCAGAACCCCGCCCAGTATGGATTGACAATGTTGGCTGGTGTGCACCACTAACTTCTAGGCCCTGAGGAAGCTGTCGAAACTGCACATACATTACTGCTCATGTGTGGAAATTAAAGGACCCTGATGCATGCCATTCATCATGCTAGTTGGGGCAGATTTTGGACAAGCCCATCCACGACTTTTCCCCCAGGTGACTTCACCTCTTTGACTCCTGAAAGATCACTTACATACGCTGCATATACAGATTAAAAAGGATTTTTTTTCAGTCATTCCTGCTTCTGCTATTGCATATAAAGTCCCCTTTAAAAAGTAAAGGTAGCGGTGGCACTTTAAGAACCAATCTAGGTTCCTTCCAAGGGTTTAATTTTATAGAAGATCATTAATGTCTAATTGATAGGAATCTGACCTCTAGGACCTCTGAGAATTGGCACAGTGATGGAGATTTGGCGCTTCGCCTTCCTTATTTACTATGGCACAGCGCCTCCTTCATACATGTGGCAATGCCTGGTACTGCAGCTCATCCCATTCAATTGAGAGAGATGCAGCAGCTTTTAGGTCTCTTGCTGTTTTACATTACCACCCTGGGGTTATTGTGATTGGGGCCGGGGCCGGGATGTATAGTGGTTAGGAATGCTTGTTTTCTGTAGCAAGATCGAGTCGCGTGGAGATTTTTCAATATTATTTGTGCAATGCATTCACTGAAGGAGCCGGGGGAATTGAGAGTAAATATGTGCCACATTATTTTTTTTAGCAGGGGAAAGGTTAGAAGTATGTAAGTAGTCCTGTAACATTTCCATCCTGTGAACGTCAGTACAGCTCCTCCTGGAAGTAATTACCCTTAGAAGATTCTTCCTCGCAAATAAAACATAGACATATGTCTACAGCGCCTGCATGTTCATAATGACACTGCAGCTGTAAGTGCACAGTGTGGATGACCGGTGGGCACTTGGGGTACAGGATAATGACACTGACACTTGGGATACAAGATAATGACACTGACATTTGTTGTGCAGGATAATGACACTGACACTTGGGGTGCAGGATAATGACGCTGACACTTGGGGTGCAGGATAATGACGCTGACACTTGGGGTACAGAATATTGACACTGACACTTGGGGTACAGAATAATGACCCTGACACTTGGGGTACAGGATAATGGCGCTGATACTTGGGGTGCAGGATAATGACGCTGACACTTGGGGCACAGGATAATGGCACTGATACTTGGGGTGCAGGATAATGATGCTGATACTTGGGGTACAGGATAATGACGCTGATACTTGGGGTGCAGGATAATGACACTGATACTTGGGGTGCAGGATAATGACACTGACACTTGGGGTACTGGATAATGGCGCTGACACTTGGGGTTCAGGATAATGATGGTGACACTTGGGGTTCAGGATAATACAAGATAATGACACTGATACTTGGGGTGCAGGATAATGACACTGACACTTGGGGTGCAGGATAATGACGCTGACACTTGGGGTGCAGGATGATGACGCTGACACATGGGGTACAGGATAATGACACTGACACTTGGGGTACAGTATAATGACGCTGACACTTGGGGTGCAGGATAATGACGCTGACACTTGGGGTACAAGATAATGACACTGATACTTGGGGTACAGGATAATGACACTGACACTTGGGGTACAGGATAATGGCGCTGACACTTGGGGTGCAGGATAGTGACACTGACACTTGAGGTACAGGATAATGATGCTGACACTTGGGGTACAGGATAATGGCGCTGACACTTGGGGTACAGGATAATGGCGCTGACACTTGGGGTACAGGATAATGGCGCTGACACTTGGGGTACAGGATAATGGCGCTGACACTTGGGGTACAGGATAATGACGCTGACACTTGGGGTACAGGATAATGGCGCTGACACTTGGGGTACAGGATAATGGCGCTGACACTTGGGGTACAGGATAATGATAATCTGAAACTGAACCTGTCAAAGACTGAACTCCTTGTGTTTCCTCCAGCTACTAATGTTCCTATACCCGACATTGCCATTTCTGTGTGAGGTTCCACAATTACTCCCCAGCAACATGCCCGCTGTCTTGGGGTCATACTTGACTCCGAGCTTTCCTTTGCCCCCACATCCGATCACTGGCTCGCTCTTGTCATCTGCACCTCAAAAACATTTCTAGAATTCGACCTTTTCTTACTTTTGACTCTGCAAAAACTCTTACTGTTTCTCTTACTCATTCTCGTCTGGACTATTGTAACTCTCTTCTAATCGGCCTCCCTCTTACCAAACTCTCCCCTCTCCAATCCATCTTGAATGCTGCAGCCAGGATCATATTCCTCACCAATCGTTACACTGATGCCTCTACCTTGTGCCAGTCATTACACCGGCTACCCATCCACTCCAGAATCCAGTACAAACTTATTGCCCTCACCCACAAAGCCCTCCATGGCTCAGCACCACCCTACATCTCCTCCCTTGTTTCAGTCTACCATCCTACCCGCGCCCTCCGTTCTGCTGATGACCTGAGATTAGCATCCTCAATAGTCAGAACCTCCCACTCCCGTCTCCAAGACTTTACACGTGCCGCGCCAATTCTTTGGAATGCACTTCCCAGGTCAATACGCTTAGTCCCCAATCCCCACAATTTTAAGCGTGCCCTGAAAACGCATTTATTCAGACTGGCCTATCGTCTTAACACATTAACCTAATCTATCCCTGTGTGGCACAGTCATAAGTTTTACCATAACCAGGTTCCCCACATCATGTTCCCACATGCTTTATGCATCCATTAGCCCTCTGTGTCTGTACTGTTACACACTTAACATTATGGCTGGTCCAAACAATCAGGGCAACTGTTACCACCCACCTTTCGTGTCTACCTCTTTCCTCATAGACTGTAAGCTTGCGAGCAGGGCCCTCATTCCTCTTGGTATCTGTTATGATCTATGTGATTATTGTTATGCTGTAATGTCTATTGTCTGTACAAATCCCCTCCGAAATGTAAAGTGCTGCGGAATATGTCGGCGCTATAGAAATAAAATTTATTAATGACACTGATACTTGGGGTACAGGATAATGACGCTGACACTTGGGGTGCAGGATAATGGCGCTGACACTTGGGGTACAGGATAATGGCACTGACACTTGGGGTACAGGGTAATGACACTGACCCTTGGGGTGCAGGGTAATGACACTGACACTTGGGGTACAGGATAATGGCACTGACCCTTGGGGTGCAGGATAATGGCGCTGATACTTGGGGTACAGGATAATGACGCTGACACTTGGGGTGCAGGATAATGGCGCTGATACTTGGGGTACAGGATAATGTCACATATGGAATAGTAGTAGTATGACTACTTATCCCCAGCAGCACATAGTATTTCAGTAGAGCGCTGATCATGTAGTAGGCCGCTATCAGTCTGTGTTCAGTTCATTCACACATCAATAATGGGACATGCGGCTCTTTTGTGTATATGATACAGAAATGGTGAATTTAAAGGGACCTGTCACCTTTTGTGTCACATGGTTTCTCTACATTACACCAGCCACTGCTACTGCAAGATTCAGTGTGTCAGATGCAAATTAAGTTACTCCCTTGCTCTGGTTGGGTGATAATTGTCACATGATTTATCTGACACATAAGGAGTCAGACTCCTTAACCCCTTGTGCAGCTGTTTTTCCAGCGCCCTGCGGTGCTTTTGACCTGTGATGTGCAAATTCTGAGCTGTAAAAACATGGATGTACATAGCGGAGCTGCTTCCTCTGCATTATGTGCTCAAAACACATCTCTCAACGCAGTATTTTCCTTCATAAAGCAGGAAAAAGGGAAAAAGAGCATAGATCCTGTCTCCAGCCCTGTGGAACCGAAGCCAAGAAATTCAACAAAAAAGGAAATTCACTGTTTATTATCATACATGTCTGATGGGCAACTTCTGGATGTTTATATTCATGTCATTACCGGTAAGGTCTTTCTACTGAGTGCAGCTCTGGAGTATTATACAGGATATAACTCAGGATCAGTAATGTAATGTATGTACACAGTGACTGCGCCAGCAGAATAGTGAGTGCAGCTCTGGAGTATAATACAGAATGTAACTCAGGATCAGTGCAGGATAAGTAATGTAAAGTATGTACACAGTGACTGCACCAGCAGAATAGTGAGTGCAGCTTTGGAGTATAATACGGGATGTAACTCAGCATCAGCACAGGATAAGTAATGTAATGTATGTACACAGTGACTGCACCAGCAGCATAGTGAGTGCAGCTCTGGAGTATAATACAGAGTGTAACTCAGGATCAGTACAGGATAAGTAATGTAATGTATGTACACAGTGACTGCACCACCAGAATAGTGACTGCAGCTCTTGGGTATAATACAGGATGTAACTCAGGATCAGTACAGGATAACTAATGTAATGTATGTACACAGTGACTGCACCAGTAGAATAGTGAGTGCAGCTCTGCAGTATAATACAGGATGTAACTCAGGATCAGTAATGTAATGTATGTACACAGTGACTGCACCAGCAGAATAGTAAGTGCAGCTCTGGAGTATAATACAGGATGTAACTCAGGATCAGTACAGGATAAGTAATGTAATGTATGTACACAGTGACTGCACCACCAGAATAGTGACTGCAGCTCTTGGGTATAATACAGGATGTAACTCAGGATCAGTACAGGATAACTAATGTAATGTATGTACACAGTGACTGCACCAGCAGCATACTGAGTGCAGCTCTGGACACGCCCAGGAAGAGGAGGAGCGTCTGGGCTGAGCTCTGCAGGCTGGGGTTTTGCTAAGCTCCTGGGAAGGGAGGTTTTTTTCCTGCAAGGACTTTCCATCTGCCCCCTTCCCAGGAAAGAGGACTCTACCTGGGACTGAGCGCCGGGGCTGTGCCCCTGGCTCCCACCCTCCGGCAAGCCAGCTGGGGGTGGGGGGCCTCATCCACCACCAGGAGGCCCAAGGCACAGTCAGCCAGTCCCAGGGATGGGGAAAAAGCGGACCCCAGGGGGCCGCAAGGCTCCAGGGTCCGGGACCCCCGAAGTGAAGGCTGTGGCGGGCCCTTCCCCCGGAGGTGCAGCAGCCGGCAGAGGTGAGGCGGGGCCCCCCCTTAACATCTGGGGCTCCAAGGTTGCGGGAGAGCCAGCTACCACCTACGCCTCCCCCATTCATGCCCACCTCTCCGAGTACGAGGAGGCCGGCAAGCAGCTCAGGAGACTCCGGGGGGAGTTGGAGGGAGCCCGGGTCATCAGTAAAAACAGGCTCCCTGCCTCAAAGAGAGCGGAGGTCACCGCCACGGTCAAGCGGCTGAAAGGGGAGATTCGGGCCCTGGAGGACCGGCGAAGTACCATCATGGCCGGCAGCGGCCCCTTCCAGGAAAAGCTTCAAAACGAGGACTGGTTCAGGGCCATGGCCGGTGGGTCTCCTGGGGGGTCAGGAGTCCCCATCCAGGTGGAGGAAAGCGAGGAGGAGGAAGAGCAAGATGGCGCCCACACCACATCCGGGCCACCTCCACCTGAAGACCTGGCGGACACCAGCGTGAGTCAGGTAACATGCAGCGGGATAGCCCCCGAGCAGGTGGCCCTCCCGCTGGACTCCAGTAACGCGGAGGAAAGCGGGAGCGAGGGGGAGGATGGAGGGAGCGGGAGTAGTTCTGAGGGGGGCTGCCTCATCCTTAAACAAGTGCGGCAGATGGAATCCCCAGCACGGTTTGGCACGCTGTTGTTTGGGTATGAAGTCTGCCCGGAGGATGAGGCAACCGGGAAGAGGAGAAACAGGAGGCGCAGGCGTAAGGCCTCTGAAGGCGTGGAGGAACAACTGGTTTTTGCTCCTCTTCCCGGGGCCCCTCTGTCCCGCTGTGTGGAACCCGCTACCCACCCCGGCTCGGGCCCTGTGGTGGGTCCGCAGCGAGGGAGCGGGGAGAGAGATGACTGTTGTGACCTGACTGTCGCATCTGGTGACAGTTCAGACCAGGGCAGCGACATGGAGGTCGGTGCTGGTTGTGGTGTTGGTGGTGGTGTCCAGGCTCAGCCCTCGGTGGCAGGGGAGGCTGGCCTGGCACCAGGTAAAGTTGGTACAGCCAGGGCCGCACCTCCGGCGGCGAGTGCTGGGGCTTCTGGACCCCCCACGTACGGATCCGCTAAGTCTGGATCGCTAGTGGGGGTCCAGAAGCCTAGGAAGGGCGAACAGAACATCAAGCAGCAGCTGAGGCGGTGCAAAGTGCTGGTCGCTCCCATGTCGGCGCCTGTGGTGAGAGCGGGGTCTCCGGCACGTCGACCCAAAAAGGGGTCCGTGCAGGGGGCTCCGCCGCCGCTGGGCGACGAGGGGGAGTGGCCGGCCTTGCCTGTCTCAAGTGGTGGGCATGGGGTGGCAGCGGTGGTCCGTGAGGGGGCGTGGCCTCCCCGAGTGTTGCCCGGCCTGCAAAGGCTGTGGCGTGCGGGGGGGGCATGTCCTCCTCGGCCGTCATCCCACCCGCTGCGTCTGCGTCGCCCGGGGGGGGCATGGCCTCGCAAGGGGTCGCCGCTCTGCCCGTGGTGGCTGTGACTGGCGGGGGGGGCGTGGCCTCAGCGGTCGCGACTCCGCCCGCTGTGCTCGCGTCACCCGGGGGGGCCGTGGCCTCTCAGGGGGCCGCGGCTCTGCCTGGGGTGGCTGCGACCGGCGGGGGGGGCGTGGCCGCTGCGGGCCCGCTGCACTCTGTCCCACCCACCCTTCCAAGTAATGCTGTGCTGCCCCCAAAAGCTGGCGGGGAGTTGTCGGGGTCCCCGGCCCACCTACCTTCATCTGAGGGTGCGGGGACTCTGGCGCTCCCTGGCAAGCCGGCGGCGGGGGTGAAGAAAAGTGCAGGGCAGGGAGCGGTGCCAGTGGCCGTCCCTGCCCAGAGTAAACAAAACTCAGCAAAAGAAAAAAAAATGGAGCTGAAACCAGGAGCTGCTGTTGCTCCTAGGCCCAGCCAGGGCAGAGTGCATGATGTCATCTGCACTGAGGCATTTAAAGGGGCAGCGGCGCTCCTGGACAGGAGCTGGAGTAGCTCCCAGCAAGAGAGCTCAGGGCCCCCAGCAGGCAAAGAGAGGAACTACACTGGTTTGGGAAATGTTAAAAATGTAAAAAATGTAAATAATGTTGCTATGTTCACCAATTGTGCGAGTGAGAGTGAGTATGAAAGCGGAGTGGACATATTTGAGGAGATGTTTGCTGAAGTGAATGGTGATATGAGTGACATGGATGAGGGAGTGAGTGCTACTGTGAATGTGGGTGAGTGTGCTGGAGTGAATGCAAATAATAAGAGTGAATGGGAGAGTGAGTGGGAGGACGAATGAGGGTGCTGGCACAAGTGGTGGTAGTGGTGGGAGGGCTGGCCCGTCTGCCCCCCTGGCCGCAAGACCCCAACATAGTTATGCGGGGGCCGCGGCTGGGGGTCGGGGTGGTCCTCGGGGTGGTCCTGGGGGGGTCTCCTCGCCTCCGGGCTCCAGGGATGGCGCTTTGCACCACCGTTTCCTGGAGGCCCTCAAAAAAGGAGAAAGGTCGATAGTGGTAGAGGGGAGGACAGTGGACTTGTCTTTCTGGATAGAGAGACATGGCCTTGCTGCCTTCCAAAACCAAAGGGAGGGAGGGACTGTTTGGTCTCTCCCCACAGCCGGGCAGGGGCCGCAAAGGAGGAATGTGGTCCGTCTTAGGTGGGGGGGCAGTGAAGCTTGTCCACCTAGGAGCAAGGTGGTGGAGCTCCTCCTTAAGATGGGCTTCGGGGCGAATGACATCTTTGCCCTGATACATCCTTCGGCGTCCCGCTTCTTCGACGTCAGCTTTGTGCGGCCAGAGGGGCTTGAGCTCTTCTGGTCTAACTATGAGCTGGTGCGGGAAGAGCCCGGATGGCGAGACTTCGTTGCGCAAGCGGTGTCTCGCCAAAATTCCGTCAAGCGAGTGACCGTGGTCACTTGTAACGAGTCACTTGCCGACGTGGACATTATGACGTGGCTTTCCCGTTACGGGGAAGTCACCGAGGTCCCCAAAAAGAACAGGGACGAATTCGGCATCTGGTCGGGGGGCTGGACCTTCATGGTTAAACTGAAGGTTTCCGGCGGCACGGTCACCCACATCCCTTCCTCGGCGTTCCTGGGAAGGGACAGGATCCTGGTCTTCTACCAGGGGCAACCGAAGGTCTGCCACAAGTGCGGCGACCCCACTCACTTCAGCGCTAGCTGCAAGGTACAGAAATGTGCCTTGTGTGGTGGGGTAGGTCATCTGGCCGCCTCGTGTAAAGACATTCGGTGTCACTTGTGTGGTGACCTAGGTCACCCTCTCAGCCGCTGCCCTCGCTCCTTTTCTAATGCCGCTGCAGGCCCGGCGGGAGGAGTCCGTGAGGGAGAAACCTCTGGCGGCGCTCCTGCAGCTGTGGCAGGTGGTGGCAGAGGGGAAGGGGCTGAGGGACCGGTGAGGAAGGGCAATGCCAAGGTGAGGGGCCCTGCGTATGTGCGGAGGCAAGAAAAACGCCATGGGGGTGGGGGGCAGGTGAAGTCTCGGGCAACCGGGTCGATGCCTGCTCCTCCCTCCAGGCCCGTGGCAAAAGCCTCTGAGGTCCTGAGGGAGAGTGTGGTGAGAGAGGAGATCAGGAGGATGGAGAGGGAGGATAAAGCGGCTGACTCGGACGGGTCCTCACAGTATGAAAGTGTTGATGAGGAGGTCCAGGAGCAGCCTACAGCAGCGGGTGGCAAAAGTAAACGTGCCAATCGTAACAAATCGGGGGGGAAGAAGGCTGGCAAGCCTTCAAAATCTCCCCCGCCCCCGACCACCAGGGTGCGCACGGAAGGGCCCGCTGACCCCCCTCTGATTGATCTCTCCAACCGGTTCAGCGTCCTCGGAGGCTCGGATGATGGGCCGCAAGACGAGGATGCTGGGCCGGGGGTACCACCGGAGGGTCCTTCGGGGGATGGTGGGGTCCGTCCCTCAGGGGGCAGTGTTCCTCCTGGGGGGGGGACAGACCTGGAACCCGGGGGCGAGGACACCGGGGGGGGTGGGATGGACACAACGGGAGCTTCCCTGAAAAGGAAGGTGTCCGACCCCTCCCCAGGTGGAGGTGATAGCAGTGGTAAGAAGTTGGCCATCCAACTTGATCACCCATGATGGCGGAACTCGCCCCGTTGACGCTGGCATCTATTAATGTTGCCAGCATAAAGTCAGATGCGGCTCGCTTCACGGCCTTTGATTTTTTCTCCCGGATTGAGGCAGAAATTTTATTCTTGCAAGAGACCAGACTAACAGACATGGGGGCCATCTATAAAGCACGGAGGGAGTGGAGGTGCGGGCCCTCATACTGGTCTCTTGCGGCCGAGCCGTATAGCGGGGTGGCAGTCCTTTTTAAGACTGCAGCTGTTGAATGCCGACGGGTTACTGAGTTGGAAATGGGGAGGTGCCTGATCCTAGATGTCTTCATGAGGGGACAAGAGCTCCGGCTCATCAACATCTACGGCCCGCAGTCCAAGTGGGACCGCAAATGTCTCTTCCTGAGGATCAAGCCCTTTCTTTTTACAAGCCGGCAGGTGGTCTTCGGTGGGGACTTCAACACCATTACGAGGTCCCGTGACCGGGGGGGTCCCGGAGATCGCCTGGCTTATGATAGCGTCGCGTTGAATAGCATAGCCAGCGAAGCTCGCCTGGTGGATGTCCACATCCGGCACACCCCAGGTCACGGAGGTTTCACCTACCATAGGGGTAGCTGTAGGTCTAGAATAGACAGGTTTTTTTTGAAGGAGGACGCCATCTTTTCTGCTGTGTCCGCCGTTGAGGTGGAGTTCTCCGATCACTGTCTAATTTTCCTTTCTCTGAATGTTGCAGAGACTCATCGGATGGGAAGAGGGCTGTGGAAGCTCAATTCGTCCCTGCTGGAAGAAGCGGAGGTGAGACAATCCTTCGAGGACTTTCTTCAGAGCCAGGTACCGCTGTTGGATCTCTGTAGTAGTAAGTCAGAGTGGTGGGAGATCTTCAAAAAGCGGGTGGCGGGGTTCTTCCGTCAGCTCTCGAGCCTCAGGAGTCTGAACAGGCACCGCTTGTACCAGGCCCTGGGGAGGAAACTCGAGCAGCTTGTCTCGACTGGAGGTGACCGTGAGGAAATCTCCAGAGTGAAATCTTTGCTCAAGAGGTGTCAGTATGATAGACACACATCTTTAGTTTTTGAGAGGGACTTCGGGAAGTACCGCTCACCCGACCCTTACCGAAACTGTAAGATGTCAGTGAATTGTAAGATGGTGACAGGACTGATCGACAGTACGGGGTCCCTGAACAGATCCAAATCAGGGATCCTGGAGGTGGTCAGATCCTTCTACTCACACCTCTTGGAAAAGAAGGATCTGGATCGGGACAGGATGTCGGCTTTCCTGGCTGAAACCGTCCCTGAGCCAGGGGGTGATCCCTCTCTTGGTGTTTTGGCAGAGGAAATCAGGGAAGAGGAAGTGAGACTGGCCATTGATGGGCTTCGGCCCAAGAAATCGCCAGGTCCGGATGGCTTAACATCCGAGTTCTATAAGACTTTTAGGGACTCCTTGGTCCCCCTCTTGACAGGGGTATTTAATGAGTGTCTCTCCTCGGGCACTCTTCCCGACTCAATGAGGAAGTCAGCCCTCATTATTCTGTCAAAGGGTAAGGATCCGTCCCGTATCGAGAATTGGCGTCCCATAGCGCTTCTCGATACGGACCGGAAGGTTCTGGCCAAGGTGCTGTTTAATCGGCTGGTGAAGTTTGCACCCCGGCTCCTTTCAGGGGCCCAGCATTGCTCTGTTCCGGGCCGCAGTACTTTTAGTGCTGTGCTCGGTGTCCGAGAGGCAGTGGAGCAGGGTAGGGCAGGTCACTGGAGGGGGTACTTGCTGTCATTAGATCAAGCGAAAGCCTTTGACCGGGTCAACCACGAGTACCTCTGGTCCGTCCTTTTGAGGTATGGTCTGCCTGGGAGGTTTGTAAAATGGTTAGAGATCTTGTACCAAGGGGCTGAGACTTTTCCGCTGGTGAACGGTTGGTCAGGTCGCCCTTTTGAGGTGGGTTCTGGGGTCCGTCAGGGCTGTCCGCTGAGCCCGCTTTTATACGTGTTCGCGATCGATCCCTTCCTAAGGAGGGTAGATCGTGGACCGTTGGCGGGAGTCGGGATGGACCAGGCGGGCTCTGGGTCCTCTCTGAGGGTGGTGGCGTATGCCGATGATGTTTCCCTTTTCGTGTCCTCGAGAAGGGAGGTGGATTGGGTCATGTCGGAGGTAGTGCGCTACTCGGAGGCATCCGGGTCCATGATCAACCGGGATAAGTGTGAAAGTCTCTGGCTGGGAGGGGGAGATCCCAGGTTTGATCTCCCGGACACCCTTCCAGGGCCCCAGGCCACCGCCAAAATTCTAGGCATCGAATTTGGCCCCGGGGATTACCCCCAGCAAAATTGGGAGGGCAGACTTAAGATCGCCGCCCAAAAGGTGGACCAATGGAAGGGTTGGTCTTTAACCCTGAGGGAAAGGGTTGCCCTGGCTAAAGGCTTTCTGCTACCTTTATTAATATACCTGGGCAGTGTGTGCATCTTGCCGGAACCTCTCTGGACACGGGTCTATAGCCTGTTCTTCCAATTGTTATGGGGGAATAGGCTTAACCTAATCAAGAGGGAGGTTACATACCGTACGAGGAGACTAGGTGGGTTGGGTATGGTCAACCCGGTGGTGTTTCTAGTAAACACCTTTCTTAAGACTAACATCTCCAACCTCTGGCTAGAGAGGGCTCCTCCGTGGGTAGTCTCCTGCAAGGGTTGGCTTTGGCCTTTCTTCCAGGAATGGGAGACAGGAGGGCAGGTGAAGGACCTACGCACACCTCATGGGCATCTCCCGGCTTACGCTACCCCGGTTCTGAAGGTGATCCGCCGGTGGGGTCTGGGAATGTGGGAAATCAGGACCATGTCGAGGCAATGCCTTGACAGGAGGGTCCTGTTGACCCATTTCCAGAAGCCCCTGGCCCTTAAGGATTGCCCAGGCCGGGATCTGGAGGTCGGGCTGGGGCTTTTAAATTCTAAGCGGATCCCCATGAAGTTTTGGGACTTGACCTGGCGTTGCTTCCACGGGAGGCTGTATGTAAAGGATAACCTGAAGTGCAGGAAATCCGATGATCGGGGTTGTCCCCGTGAGGAGTGTGGCGACGTGCTGGAAAGCATGGAGCACTTCCTGCTTCAGTGTCCCTTTAATGCAGAGGTGTACAACAGGGTGGGTGCTTCCATACGTTGGCCGCGGCTGGCGTCCCTCTCCTACGCTGAGTGGGTTTATGGAGCGTTCAGATCCCTGGGTGGCCGGGACCCGTGCACTTTATTTCTAGTCAGTGTAGTGGTTAGGTTCTACACTTGGAATGCACGGTGCCTAGTTTCGACGCGGAAAAAAACCCTCCCAAGGGATGAGGTGGTAGGAAACATCTTGGGTGACCTGGTGAAGGTCCGTTCTTTGGAGTTCGAAAGGTTGGGTGTGAGGAAGGCCTCTTGGCTTTGGAGAGGCCTCTCCTTTTAAAAACGCACTCAAGGGAGAGCTAGCTCCGTGTGAATGAGGGTAGGGATAGCATAAGTTTCACTGGGTGTGCTAGGGACAGAAGTAGGGGCAGATAGGGACAGGGAGGGACAGGCACTGAGGGACAGATAGAAAGTTAGTTATATTAAGTTAGGTGGAGTAGGGACAGGAAGGGACAGATAGGGACAGAAGCAGGGACAGTCTTAGTTGTTGAGGGACAGGGTGAATGAGTTAGTGAGGGACGGGGCCTCGAGAACTCCTTTTCCTGGTGGTGGGCTAAAGCATGCCACTCTAGACTTTTGTTTTGGAAACATAGAGCATTAATGGATATTGGGCTTGCAGGCACTGATCTTGGGTCTGCAAAGGAAAGTGTGTGGTGGCAAGCCAAAACAAATATGGTAATAATGTTATGTGATGTATATGTAGATATATATTGTATATTTGTATTTTTGTGTATTATACATACTTTCTTTTGTTTTAGTTAGGAGTGCATGGGAGGGTGTAGTGAGGTTGGGAGGGGGGTGAATGGGGGGTGAGAATGGGAAAAGAGGACCTTTATCCGAAGGGAAAGTGGATGGACAAATCGTGGAAAGGAAAAGAAGAATGGACCACTTGGTAAATAGCATAGGTTTTGGGTGGAGCCGGGTGAGGGTTTTCCTCTTGGAGCATAAACTGTTTTTGCCAAGAGATAGATGTGATAGGCCATGAACATTGATGGACCTTGTGTGTTTCGTGTAATGGGCCATGGACTTTTGGACCTTGGGTGTGGTGGGGGGATGATAAATAAAAAAAAAAAAAAAAAAAAAAAAAAAGGAAAAAAAATTATTAAAATTTAATAAAAAAAAAAAAAAAAAAATTTTCGTAGAGGTGTTAGGCTGGTGCTGGGGTTTTGCCAGTATAAGTGGCTATGGTTTTTTTTTAAGGCAGAAGGGCCGGAATATGTTTTTTTTTCTTTATTACTTGTATATAGGTATGGGTGCAAAGCGCGAATGGAGTGTGAAAGGGTGTGCGTAGGGGATGAATGTGTTACATAGGGGTTTCTTTATTTCAAGTTGTATAGGGGTGGAGGGATCCTGCTGGGGCCCTCTAGGCTGGAAAGCCTGGGGGATCAGGTAAAATTGCGAGGTTTGCACAAATATTTATGTCGGGAGCATTGTTTATCTGCTATGTATTGTGTTTTGTATTATGTAGTCTGTTATGTATTGTGTTTTGATACTTTTATAATAAAAAAGAGCTACAGGATGTAACTCAGGATCAGTACAGGATAAGTAATGTAATGTATGTACACAGTGACTGCACCACCAGAATAGTGACTGCAGCTCTTGGGTATAATACAGGATGTAACTCAGGATCAGTACAGGATAACTAATGTAATGTATGTACACAGTAACTGCACCAGTAGAATAGTGAGTGCAGCTCTGCAGTATAATACAGGATGTAACTCAGGATCAGTACAGGATAAGTAATGTAATGTATGGACACAGTGACTGCACCAGCAGCATACTGAGTGCAGATCTGGACACACCCCAGAAGAGGAGGAGCGTCGCAGCTGAGGCTGGGGTTTTGCTAAGCTCCTGGGAAGGGAGGTTTTTTTTTCCTGCAAGGACTTTCCATCTGCCCCCTTCCCAGGAAAGAGGACTCTCCCTGGGACTGAGCGCCGGGGCTGTGCACCTGGCTCCCACCCTCCGGCAAGCCAGCTGGGGGTGGGGGGCCTCATCCACCACCAGGAGGCCCAAGGCACAGCCAGACAGTCCCAGGGATGGGGAAAAAGCGGACCCCAGGGGGCCGCAAGGCTCCAGGGTCCGGGACCCCTGAAGTGAAGGCTGTGGCGGGCCCTTCCCCCGGAGGTGCAGCAGCCGGCAGAGGTGAGGCGGGGCCCCCCCTTAACATCTGGGGCTCCAAGGTTGCGGGAGAGCCAGCTACCACCTACGCCTCCCGCATTCATGCCCACCTCTCCGAGTACGAGGAGGCCGGCAAGCAGCTCAGGAGACTCCGGGGGGAGTTGGAGGGAGCCCGGGTCATCAGTAAAAACAGGCTCCCTGCCTCAAAGAGAGCGGAGGTCACCGCCACGGTCAAGCAGCTGAAAGGGGAGATTCGGGCCCTGGAGGACAGGCGAAGTTCCATCATGGCCGGCAGCGGCCCCTTCCAGGAAAAGCTGCAGAACGAGGACCGGTTCAGGGCCATGGCCGGTGGGTCTCCTGGGGGGTCAGGAGTCCCCATCCAGGTGGAGGAAAGCGAGGAGGAGGAAGAGCAAGATGGCGCCCACACCACACCCGGGCCGCCTCCACCTGAAGACCTGGCGGACACCAGCGTGAGCCAGGTAACATGCAGCGAGATAGCCCCTGAGCAGGTGGCCCTCCCGCTGGACTCCAGTAACGCGGAGGAAAGCGTGAGCGAGGGGGAGGATGGAGGGAGCGGGAGTAGTTCTGAGGGGGGCTGCCTCATCCTTAAACAAGTACGGCAGACTGAATCCCCAGCACGGTTTGGCACGCTGTTGTTTGGGTATGAAGTCTGCCCGGAGGATGAGGCAACCGGGAAGAGGAGAAACAGGAGGCGCAGGCGTAAGGCCTCTGAAGGCGTGGAGGAACAACTGGTTTTTGCTCCTCTTCCCGGGGCCCCTCTGTCCCGCTGTGTGGAACCCGCTACCCACCCCGGCTCGGGCCCTGTGGTGGGTCCGCAGCAAGGGAGCGGGGACTGAGATGACTGTTGTGACCTGACTGTCGCATCTGGTGACAGTTCAGACCAGGGCAGCGACATGGAGGTCGGTGCTGGTTGTTGTGTTGGTGGTGGTGTCCAGGCTCAGCCCTCGGTGGCAGGGGGGGCTGGCCTGGCACCAGGCAAAGTTGGTAAAGCCAGGGCCGCACCTCCGGCGGCGAGTGCTGGGGCTTCTGGACCCCCCACGTACGGATCCGCTAAGTCTGGATCGCTAGTGGGGGTCCAGAAGCCTAGGAAGGGCGAACAGAACATCAAGCAGCAGCTGAGGCGGTGCAAAGTGCTGGTCGCTCCCATGTCGGCGCCTGTGGTGAGAGCGGGGTCTCCGGCACGTCGACCCAAAAAGGGGTCCGTGCAGGGGGCTCCGCCGCCGCTGGGCGACGAGGGGGAGTGGCCGGCCTTGCCCGTCTCAAGTGGTGGGCATAGGGTGGCGGCGGTGGTCCGTGAGGGGGGCGTGGCCTCCCCGAGTGTTGCCCGGCCTGCAATGGCTGCGGCGTGCGGGGGGGGCATGTCCTCCTCGGCCGTCGTCCCACCCGCTGCGACTGCGTCGCCCGGGGGGGCGTGGCCTCGCAAGGGGTCGCTGCTCTGCCCGTGGTGGCTGTGACTGGCGGGGGGGCGTGCCCTCAGCGGTCGCGGCTCCGCCCGCTGTGCTCGCGTCACCCGGGGGGGGCCATGGCCTCGCAGGGGGCCGCGGCTCTGCCTGGGATGGCTGTGACCGGCGGGGGGGCGTGGCCACGGCGGGCCCGCTGCCCTCTGTCCCACCCACCCTTCCAAGTAATGCTGTGCTGCCCCCAAAAGCTGGCGAGGAGTTGTCGGGGTCCCCGGCCCACCTACCTTCATCTGAGGGTGCGGGGACTCTGGCGCTCCCTGGCAAGCCGGCGGCGGGGGTGAAGAAAAGTGCAGGGCAGGGAGCGGTGCCAGAGGCCGTCCCTGCCCAGAGTAATGAAACCTCAGTAAAAGAAAAAAAAATGGAGCTGAAACCAGGAGCTGCTGTTGCTCCTAGGCCCAGCCAGGGCAGAGTGCATGATGTCATCAGCACTGAGGCATTTAAAGGGGCAGCGGCGCTCCTGGACAGGAGCTGGAGTAGCTCCCAGCAAGAGAGCTCAGGGCCCCCAGCAGGCAAAGAGAGGAACTGCACAGGTTCAGGAAATGTAAATAATGTAAAAAATGTAAATAATTTTGCTATGTACACCAATTGTGCGAGTGAGAGTGAGTGCGAAAGCGGAGTGGACATATTTGAGGAGATGTTTGCTGAAGTGAATGGTGACATGAGTGACATGGATGAGGGAGTGAGTGCTACTGTGAATGTGGGTGAAAGTGCTGGGGTGAATGCAAATAATAAAAGAGTGAATGGGAGTACGAATGAGGGTGCTGGCACAAGTGGTGGTAGTGGTGGGAGGGCTGGCCCATCTGCCACTCCGGCCGCGAGACCTCAACGCAATTATGCGGGGGGCCGCGGCTGGGGGTCGGGGTGGTCCTGGGGGGGTCTCCTCGCCTCCGGGCTCCAGGGACGGCGTTTCGCACCGCCGTTTCCTGGAGGCTCTCAAAAGGGGAGATAGATCAATAGTGGTAGAGGGGATGACAGTGGACTTGTCTTTCTGGATAGAGAGACACGGCCTTGCCGCCTTCCAAAATCAAAGGGAGGGAGGGACTGTTTGGTCTCTCCTCACAGCCGGGCAGGGGCCGCCAAGAAGGAATGTGGTCCGTCTTAGGTGGGGGGGCAGTGAAGCTTGTCCACCTAGGAGCAAGGTGGTGGAGCTCCTCCTTAAGATGGGCTTCGGGGCGAATGACATCTTTGCCCTGATACATCCTTCGGCGTCCCGCTTCTTCGACGTCAGCATCGTGAGGCCCGAGGGGCTTGAGCTCTTCTGGTCGAATTACGAGCTGGTGCGAGAAGAGCCCGGATGGCTAGACTTCGTGGCTCAAGCGGTGTCTCGCCAAAATTCCGTCAAGCGAGTGACCATGGTTACATGTAACGAGTCACTCGCAGGCGTGGACATCATGACGTGGCTTTCCCATTACGGGGAGGTCACCGAGGTCCCAAAAATGAACAGGGACGAATTCGGCATCTGGTCGGGGGGCTGGACTTTCATGGTTAAATTGAAGGTTTCCGGCGGCACGGTCACCCACATCCCTTCCTCGGCGTTCCTGGGAAGAGACAGGATCCTGGTCTACCAGGGGCAACCGAAGGTCTGCCACAGGTGCGGCGACCCCACCCACTTCAGTGCCAACTGCAAGGTGCAGAAATGTGCCTTGTGTGGTGGGGTGGGTCATCTGGCCGCCTTGTGTAAGGATATTCGGTGCCACCTGTGTGGTGACCTAGGTCACCCTCTCAGCCGCTGCCCTCGCTCTCTCTCTAATGCCGCCGCAGGCCCGGTGGGGGGAGACCGTGGGGGGGCAACCCCCGGTGGCGCTTCTTCTGCTGTGACAGGTGGTGGCGGAGGAGGAAGGGCTAAGGGGCCAGTGAGGAAGGGCAATGCTGCAAGGGGCCCCGCGTACCAGCGGAGGCAGGAAAAGCGCCAGGGTGGTAGGGGACAGGTGGAGCCTCGGGCAACCGGGGTGATGCCTGCTCCTCCCTCCAGGCCCGTGGCCAAAGCCTCTGAGGCCCTGGGGGAGAGAGTGGTGAGTGAGGAGATCAGGAGGATGGAGAGAGAGGAGAAAGCCGCTGACTCAGACGACTCCTCTCGTTATGAAAGTGTCGACGAGGATGTCAGAGAGCAGCCTACAGCATCAGGTGGCAAAACCAGGCGTGCCAAGCGCAAAACGGGGGGGAAGAAGGCTGACAAGCCTTCAAAGTCTCCCCCGCCCCCGACCACCAGGGTGCACACGGAAGGGCCCGCTGACCCCCCTCTGATCAGACTCTCCAACCGGTTCAGCGCCCTCGGAGGTTCAGATGATGAGCCGCCAGACGAGGGTGCTGGGCCGGGGGCAACACTGGAGGGTCCTTCAGGGGATGGCGGAGTCCGTCCCTCAGGGGGCACTGTTCCTCCTGAGGGGGGGACAGACCTGGAACCCGGGGGCGAGGACACCGGGGGGGGGTGGGATGGATACGTCGGGAGCTTCCCTGAAAAGGAAGGTGTCTGACCCCTCCCCAGGTGGAGGTGATAGCGGGGCAGGGAAGAAACTGGCCATCCAACTCGATCACCCATGATGGCTGAACTCGCCCTGTTGACGCTGGCGTCCATTAATGTCGCCAGCATTAAGTCAGATGCGGCTCGCTTCACGGCCTTTGATTTTTTTCTCCCGGATTGAGGCAGAAATTTTATTCTTGCAAGAGACCAGACTAACGGACATGGGGGCCATCTATAAAGCACGGAGGGAGTGGAGGTGCGGGCCCTCATACTGGTCTCTTGCGGCCGAGCCGTATAGCGGGGTGGCAGTCCTTTTTAAGACTGCAGCTGTTGAATGCCGACGGGTTACTGAGTTGGAAATGGGGAGGTGCCTGATCCTAGATGTCTTCATGAGGGGACAAGAGCTCCGGCTCATCAACATCTACGGCCCACAATCCAAGTGGGACCGCAAATGTCTCTTCCTGAGGATCAAGCCCTTTCTTTTTACGAGCCGGCAGGTGGTCTTCGGTGGGGACTTCAACACCATTACGAGGTCCCGTGACCGGGGGGGTCCCGGAGATCGCCTGGCTTATGATAGCGTCGCGTTGAATAGCATAGCCAGTGAAGCTCGCCTGGTGGATGTCCACATCCGGCACACCCCAGGTCACGGGGGTTTCACCTACCATATAGCAGTAGGTCTAGAATAGACAGGTTTTTTTTGAAGGAGGACGCCATCTTTTCTGCTGTGTCCGCAGTTGAGGTGGAGTTCTCCGACCACTGTTTAATTTTCTTTTCTCTGAATGTTGCAGAGACTCATCGGATTGAAAGAGGGCTGTGGAAGCTCAATTTGTCCCTGCTGGAAGAAGCGGAGGTGAGACAATCCTTCGAGGATTTTCTTCAGAGCCAGGTACCGCTGTTGGATCTATGTAGTAGAAAGTCAGAGTGGTGGGAGATCTTCAAAAAGCGGGCGGCGGGGTTCTTCCGTCAGCTCTCGAGCCTCAGGAGTCTGAACAGGCACCGCTTGTACCAGGCCCTGGGGAGGAAACTCGAGCAGCTTGTCTCGACTGGAGGTGACCGTGAGGAAATCTCCAGAGTGAAATCTTTGCTCAAGAGGTGTCAGTATGATAGACACACATCTTTAGTTTTTGAGAGGGACTTCGGGACAGGGGTATTGACAGGGGTATTCAATGAGTGTCTCTCCTCGGGCACTCTTCCCGACTCAATGAGGAAGTCAGCCCTCATTATTCTGTCAAAGGGTAAGGATCCGTCCCGTATCGAGAATTGGCGTCCCATAGCGCTTCTCGATACGGACCGGAAGGTTCTGGCCAAGGTGCTGTTTAATCGGCTGGTGAAGTTTGCACCCCGGCTCCTGTCAGGGGCCCAGCATTGCTCTGTTCCAGGCCGCAGTACTTTTAGTGCTGTGCTCGGTGTCCGAGAGGCAGTGGAGCAGGGTAGGGCAGGTCACTGGGGGGGGTACTTGCTGTCATTAGATCAAGCGAAAGCCTTTGACCGGGTCAACCACGAGTACCTCTGGTCCGTTCTTTTGAGGTATGGTCTGCCTGGGAGGTTTGTAAAATGGTTAGAGATCTTGTACCAAGGGGCTGAGACTTTTCCGCTGGTGAACGGTTGGTCAGGTCGCCCTTTTGAGGTGGGTTCTGGGGTCCGTCAGGGCTGTCCGCTGAGCCCGCTTTTATACGTGTTTGCGATCGATCCCTTCCTAAGGAGGGTAGATCGTGGACCGTTGGCGGGAGTCGGGATGGACCAGGCGGGCTCTGGGTCCTCTCTGAGGGTGGTGGCGTATGCTGATGATGTTTCCCTTTTCGTGTCCTCGAGAGGGGAGGCGGATTGGGTCATGTCGGAGGTAGTGCGCTACTCGGAGGCATCCGGGTCCATGATCAACCGGGATAAGTGTGAAAGTCTCTGGCTGGGAGGGGGAGATCCCAGGTTTGATCTCCCGGACACCCTTCCAGCGCCCCAGGCCACCGCCAAAATTCTAGGCATCGAATTTGGCCCCGGGGATTACCCCCAGCAAAATTGGGAGGGCAGACTTAAGATCGCCGCCCAAAAGCTGGACCAATGGAAGGTTTGGTCTTTAACCCTGAGGGAAAGGGTTGCCCTGGCTAAAGGCTTTCTGCTACCTTTATGAATATACCTGGGCAGTGTGTGCATCTTGCCGGAACCTCTCTGGACACGGGTCTATAGCCTGTTCTTCCAATTGTTATGGTGGAATAGGCTTAACCTAATCAAGAGGGAGGTTACATACCGTACGAGGAGACTAGGCGGGTTGGGTATGGTCAACCCGGTGGTGTTTCTAGTAAACACCTTTCTTAAGACTAACATCTCCAACCTCTGGCTAGAGAGGGCTCCTCCGTGGGTAGTCTCCTGCAAGGGTTGGCTTTGGCCTTTCTTCCAGGAATGGGAGACAGGAGGGCAGGTGAAGGACCTACGCACACCTCATGGGCATCTCCCGGCTTACGCTACCCTGGTTCTGAAGGTGATCCGCCGGTGGGGTCTGGGAATGTGGGAAATCAGGACCATGTCGAGGCAATGCCTTGACAGGAGGGTCCTGTTGACCCATTTCCAGAAGCCCCTTGCACTTAAGGATTGCACAGGCCGGGATCTGGAGGTCGGGCTGGGGCTTTTAAATTCTAAGCGGATCCCCATGAAGTTTTGGGACTTGACCTGGCGTTGCTTCCACGGGAGGCTGTATGTAAAGGATAACCTGAAGTGCAGGAAATCCGATGATCGGGGTTGTCCCCGTGAGGAGTGTGGCGACGTGCTGGAAAGCATGGAGCACTTCCTGCTTCAGTGTCCCTTTAATGCAGAGGTGTACAACAGGGTGGGTGCTTCCATACGCTGGCCGCGACTGGCGTCCCTCTCCTACGCTGAGTGGGCCTATGGAGCGTTCAGATCCCTGGGTGGCCGGGACCCGTGCACTTTATTCCTAGTCAGTGTAGTGGTTAGGTTCTACACTTGGAATGCACGGTGCCTAGTTTCGACGCGGAAAAAAACCCTCCCAAGGGATGAGGTGGTAGGAAACATCTTGGGTGACCTGGTGAAGGTCCGTTCTTTGGAGTTCGAAAGGTTGGGTGTGAGGAAGGCCTCTTGGCTTTGGAGAGGCCTCTCCTTTTAAAAACGCACTCAAGGGAGGGCTAGCTCCGTGTGAATGAGGGTAGGGATAGCATAAGTTTCACTGGGTGTGTTAGGGACAGAAGTAGGGGCAGATAGGGACAGGGAGGGACAGGCACTGAGGGACAGAGAGAGAGTTAGTTATGTTAAGTTAGGTGGAGTAGGGACAGGAAGGGACAGATAGGGACAGTTTCTTTAGGGACAGAAGCAGGGACAGTCTTAGTTGTTAAGGGACAGGGTGAATGAGTTAGTGAGGGACGGGGCCTCGAGAACTCCTTTTCCTGGTGGTGGGCTAAAAGCATGCCACTCTAGTCTTTTGTTTTGGAAACATAGAGCATTAATGGATATTGGGCTTGCAGGCACTGAACTTGGGCCTGTAAGAAACGTTTTGAAGGGTATGGTGTATTTAGTAATTAATTATATTTAATTGGTGTTATATTGTATTATGTATTGTATTGTATGTTATTATGTGTTGTGTATGTGTTATTATTTTCTTTTAGTTAGAGGGCATGGGAGGGTATAGTGAGGTTGGGAGGGGGGTGAATGGGGGAGGTGAGAATGGAAAAATCAAAGGACCCCAAGTCAAGGGAAGTGGCAAGTGGAGATATACCATGGACCATGGAGGAAGAAGGCATGCTGGAGCACATCGGAGGCAAATGGTGGAGGGTTTTTTTTTCTTGAGGGGCATAAAACTTTCGTGCTCCTCAAGTAGATGTGATAGGCCACGAACTGTTATGGACCTTGTGGAGTGATAGGCCATGGACGTATATGGACCTGTGGTGAGGAAAAAAGGTGGGGGGAAAAAAATTAAAAAAAAAAAAAAAAAAATTAAAAAAAATATATAATAAAAAAAATTAAAAAAAAAAAAAAAAGAGGATAGGGGTGGTAAGCTCGGTGGCGGTTCTTTTTGCCAAGTTAATGGCTAAAGCTAGTTTTGAGGCAGTATGGGCCGGAAGTATTTCTTTAGTTATTTGTATATAGGTATGGGAGGGAAACGTGAATGGGGTGTGAACGGGTATGCATGAGGATGAATGGATTATATCTGGGGTTTTTTAATTTTTTAAATTGTATAGTGTTGGTGGAGAGTTCCTGCTGGGGGCCTTCCAAGCTGGAAAGCTTGAGGATCACAAAGGACATTGCAAGTTTTGCACAGGCGTTGTATGTTTCTGTATGGTTTTGTCTTGTTTTTTAGTTCTGGAATGTTGTTTTTGTCTGTCTTATGTATTATGTATTGTGTTTTTGATATTTTTATAATAAAAGAGATACAGGATGTAACTCAGGATCAGTGCAGGATAAGTAATGTAATGTATGTACACAGTGACTCCACCAGCAGAATAGTGAGTGCAGCTCTGGAGTATAATACAGAATGTAACTCATGATCAGTGCAGGATAAGTAATGTATGTACACAGTGACTGCACCAGCAGAATAGTGAGTGCAGCTCTGGAGTATAATACAGGATGTAACTCAGCATCAGCACAGGATAAGTAATGTAATGTATGTACACAGTGACTGCACCAGCAGCATAGTGAGTGCAGCTCTGGAGTATAATACAGAGTGTAACTCAGGATCAGTACAGGATAAGTAATGTAATGTATGTACACAGTGACTGCACCACCAGAATAGTGACTGCAGCTCTTGGGTATAATACAGGATGTAACTCAGGATCAGTACAGGATAACTAATGTAATGTATGTACACAGTGACTGCACCAGTAGAATAGTGAGTGCAGCTCTGCAGTATAATACAGGATGTAACTCAGGATCAGTAATGTATGTACACAGTGACTGCACCAGCAGAATAGTAAGTGCAGCTCTGGAGTATAATACAGGATGTAACTCAGGATCAGTACAGGATAAGTAATGTAATGTATGTACACAGTGACTGCACCACCAGAATAGTGACTGCAGCTCTTGGGTATAATACAGGATGTAACTCAGGATCAGTACAGGATAACTAATGTAATATATGTACACAGTGACTGCACCAGTAGAATAGTGAGTGCAGCTCTGCAGTATAATACAGGATGTAACTCAGGATCAGTAATGTAATGTATGTACACAGTGACTGCACCAGCAGAATAGTAAGTGCAGCTCTGGAGTATAATACAGGATGTAACTCAGGATCAGTACAGGATGAGTAATGTAATGTATGTACACAGTGACTGCACCAGTAGAATAGTGAGTGCAGCTCTGGAGTATAATACAGGATGTAACTCAGGATCAGTACAGGATAAGTAATGTAATGTATGTACACAGTGACTGCACCAGCAGAATAGTAAGTGCAGCTCTGGAGTATAATACAGGATGTAACTCAGGATCAGTACAGGATGAGTAATGTAATGTATGCACACAGTGACTGCACCAGTAGAATAGTGAGTGCAGCTCTGGAGTATAATACAGGATGTAACTCAGGATCAGTACAGGATAAGTAATGTAATGTATGGACACAGTGACTGCACCAGCAGCATACTGAGTGCAGCTCTGGACACGCCCAGGAAGAGGAGGAGCGTCGCAGCTGAGCGTCTGCAGGCTGGGATTTTGCTAAGCTCCTGGGAAGGGAGGTTTTTTTTTCTGCAAGGACTTTCCATCTGCCCCCTTCCCAGGAAAGAGGACTCTCCCTGGGACTGAGCGCCGGGGCTGTGCCCCTGCCTCCCACCCCCCGGCAAGCCAGCTGGGGGTGGGGGGCCTCATCCACCACCAGGAGGCCCAAGGCACAGCCAGCCAGTCCCAGGGATGGGGAAAAAGCGGACACCAGGGGGCCGCAAGGCTCCAGGGTCCGGGACCCCTGAAGTGAAGGCTGTGGCGGGCCCTTCTCCTGGAGGTGCAGCAGCCGGCAGAGGTGAGGCGGGGCCCCCCCCTTAACATCTGGGGCTCAAAGGCTGCGGGAGAGCCGGCTACCACCTACGCCTCCCGCATCCATGCCCACCTCTCCGAATATGAGGAGGCCGGGAAGCAGCTGAGGAGACTTCGGGGGGAGCTGGAGGGAGCCAGGATAATATCTAAAAACAGGCTCCGTACCTCAAAGAAAGCGGAGGTCGCCGCCACAGTCCAGCGGCTGGAAGAGGAGATTCGGGCCCTGGAGGGCCGGTGAAGTGTCATCATGGCTGGCAGCGGCCCCTTCCAGGAGAAGCTGCGGAACGAGGACCGGTTCAGGGCCATGGCCGGTGGGTCTCCTGGGGGGTCAGGAGGCCCCACCCAGGTGGAGGAAAGTGAGGAGAAGGAAGAGCAAGATGGCGCCCACGCTACACCCGGGCCGCCTCCACCTGAAGACCTGACGGACACCAGCAGGAGTCAGGTAACATGCAGCGGGATAGCCCCTGAGCAATTGGCCCTCCCGCTGGATTCCAGTAACGCGGAGCAAAGCGGGAGCGAGGGGGAGGATGGAGGGAGCGGGAGTAATACCGAGGGGGGCTGCCTCATCCTCAGGCAAGTGCGGCAGATGGAATCCCCAGCACGGTTTGGCACGCTGTTGTTTGGGGATGAAGTCTGCCCGGAGGATGAGGCAACCGGGAAGAGGAGAAACAGGAGGCGCAGGCGTAAGGCCTCTGAAGGCGTGGAGGAACAACTGGTTTTTGCTCCTCTTCCCGGGGCCCCTCTGTCCCGCTGTGTGGAACCCGCTACCCACCCCGGCTCGGGCCCTGTGGTGGGTGCGCAGCGAGGGAGCGAGGAGAGAGATGACTGTTGTGACCTGACTGTCGCATCTGGTGACAGTTCAGACCAGGGCAGCGACATGGAGGTCGGTGCTGGTTGTGGTGTTGGTGGTGGTGTCCAGGCTCAGCCCTCGGTGGCAGGGGGGGCTGACCTGGCAACAGGTAAAGTTGGTACAGCCAGGGCCGCACCTCCGGTGGCGAGTGCTGGGGCTTCTGGGCCCCCCACGTACGGATCCGCTAAGTCTGGATCGCTAGTGGGGGTCCAGAAGTCTAGGAAGGGCGAGCAAAAAATCAAACAACTGAAGCGGTGCAGGGAGCTGGTCGCTCCCATGGCGGCGCCCGTGGTAAGAGCGGGGTCTCCGGCACGTCGACCCAAAAGGGGGTCCGTGCGGGGGGCTCTGCCGCCACTGGGCGACGAGGGGGAGTGGCCGGCCCTGCCCGTGGCAAGTGGTGGGCACAGAGTGGCGGCGGTGGTCTGCGAGGGGGCGGGGCCTCCCCGAGTGTTGCCCGGCCTGCAAAGGCTGTGGCATGCGGGGGGGGCGTGTCCTCCTCGGCTGCTGTCCCGCTCGCTACGTCCGCGTCACCTGGGGGGGCGTGGCCTCGCATGGGGTCACTGCTCTGGCCGTGACTGGCGGGGGGGCGGGGCCACGGCAGGCCTGCTGCCCTCTGTCCCACCCTCCCAAGCAGTGCAAGCAAGCTGCCCCCAAAAGCTGGCGGGGGGTTGTCGGGGTCCCCAGCCCACCTACCTTCATCTGAGGGTGCGGGGACTCTGGCGCCCCCTGGCAAGCCGGCAGAGGGAGTGAAGAAGGATGCAGGGCAGGGAGCTGTGCCAGAGGCCGTCCCTGCCCAGAGCAAGGAAATCAAAACAAACTCTGAAAAAGGAAAAAAAATGGTGCTGGAGAAACCAAGAGCTGCTGCTACTCCCAGGCACAGCCAGGGAAATGTGCAGTATGTCATCAGCACTGAGGCACTTAAAGGGGCAGCAGCACTCTTAGCCAGTAAGGGCAATCATGGAGCACCTGGCCAGCTAGGGCCCCCAGCAGGTGGGAGGGAAAATTGCGGCAAAGGAACTGTTAATGCTGATGTAAATAAAAATGTAAATATAAATAAAATTGGTGCTGAGGAGTATGAGGAGTGCGTGAGTGAATGTGAGAGCGGGGTGACTGATATTTTTGAGGAGTTGTTTGTGGACGTGAATGGGGATGTGAGTGACATGGATGAGGGAGTGAATGTGGCTGAAAGTGCTGGAGTGAATGCTGGGAATAATAGAGTGAATGGGAGAGTGAGTGGGAGGACGAATGAGGGTGCAGGCACAAGTGGTGGTGGGAGGGCTGGCCCATCTGCCCCCCCGGCCGCGAGACCCCAACGTAACTATGCGGGGGCCGCGGCTGGGGGTCAGGGTGGTCCTGGGGGGGTCTCCTCGCCTCCGGGCTCCAGGGACGGCGCTTTGCACCACCGTTTCCTGGAGGCCCTTAAAAGGGGAGAAAGGTCGGTAACAGTAGAGGGGAGGACAGTGGACCTGTCTTTCTGGATAGAGAGACACGGCCTTGCTGCCTTCCAAAATCAAAGGGAGGGAGGGACTGTTTGGTCTCTCCCCACAGCCGGGCAGGGGCCGCCAAGAAGGAATGTGGTCCGTCTTAGGTGGGGGGGCAATGAAGCTTCTCCACCCAGGAGCAAGGTGGTGGAGCTCCTCCTTAAGATGGGCTTCGGGGCGAATGACATCTTTGCCCTGATACATCCTTCGGCGTCCCGCTTATTTGCTGTCAGTTCCGTGCGGCCAGAGGGGCTTGAGCTCTTCTGGTCGAACTACGAGCTGGTGCAAGAAGAGCCCGGAAGGCGAGACTTCGTTGCGCAAGCGGTGTCTCGCCAAAATGCCGTCAAGCGAGTGACCGTGGTGACTTGTAACGAGTCGCTCGCAGGCGTGGACATAATGACGTGGCTTTCTCGTTACGGGGAAGTCACCGAGGTACCAAAAAAGAACAGGGACGAATTTGGCATCTGGTCGGGGGGCTGGACCTTCATGGTAAAGCTGAAGGTTTCCGGCGGCACGGTCACCCACATCCCTTCCTCGGCGTTCTTGGGGAGGGACAGGATCCTGGTCTTCTACCAGGGGCAACCGAAGGTCTGCCACAAGTGCGGCGACCCCACCCACTTCAGCGCCAGCTGCAAGGTGCAGAAGTGTGTGTTGTGTGGTGGGGTAGGCCACCTGGCCGCCTTGTGCAAGGACATTCGGTGCCACCTGTGTGGTGACCTAGGTCACCCGCTCAGCCGCTGCCCTCGCTCTTTCTCCAATACCGCTGCAGGCCCGGTGGGGGGAGACCGTGAGGGGGCAACCTCTGGCGGTGCTTCTGCCGTGGCAGGTGGTGGCGGAGGGGCCGGTGAGGAAGGGCAATGCTATGGCAAGGGGCCCCGCTTATGAGCGGAGGCAAGAAAAACGCCATGGAGGCAAGGGGCAGGTGGATCCTCGGGAAACTGGGGTGATGCCTGCCCCTCCCTCTAGGCCCGTGGCAAAAGCCTCTGAGGCCCTGGGGGAGAGTGCGGTGAGTGAGGAGATCAGGAGGATGGAGAGAGAGGAGAAAGCGGCTGACTCAGACGACTCCTCTCGTTATGAAAGTGTCGACGAGGATGTCAGGGGGAGCCTACAGCATCAGGTGGCAAAAACAAGCGTGCCAACCGTAAATCGGGAGGGAAGAGGGCTGACAAGTCTTCAAAGTCCCCCCCGCCCCCGACCACAAGAGTGCATACGGAAGGGCCCGCTGACCCCCCTCTGATCAGACTCTCCAACCGGTCAGCGCCCTCGGAGGTTCAGATGACGATCCGCAAGACGAGGGTGCTGGGCCGGGGGTAACACCGGAGGGTCCTTCGGGGGATGGTGGAGTCCGTCCCTCAGGGGGCACTGTTCCTCCTGAGGGGGGGACAGGCTTGGAACCCGGGGGCGAGGACACTGGAGGGGGAGGGATGGACACGTCGGGGGCTTCCCTAAAAAGGAAGGTGTCTGACCCCTCCCCAGGAGGAGGTGATAGCGGGGCAGGGAAGAAACTGGCCATCCAACTCGATCACCCATGATGGCTGAACTCGCCCCGTTGACGCTGGCGTCCATTAATGTCGCCAGCATTAAGTCAGATGCGGCTCGCTTCACGGCCTTTGATTTTTTCTCCCGGATTGAGGCAGAAATTTTATTTTTGCAAGAGACCAGACTAACGGACATGGGGGCCATCTTTAAAGCACGGAGGGAGTGGAGGTGCGGGCCCTCATACTGGTCTCTTGCGGCTGAGCCGTATAGCGGGGTGGCAGTCCTTTTTAAGACTGCAGATGTTGAATGCCGACGGGTTACTGAGTTGGAAATGGGGAGGTGCCTGATCCTAGATGTCTTCATGAGGGGACAAGAGCTTCGGCTCATTAATATCTACGGCCCACAGTCCAAGTGGGACCGTAAATGTCTCTTCCTGAGGATCAAGCCCTTTCTTTTTACGAGCCGACAGGTGGTCTTCGGTGGGGACTTCAACACCGTTACGAGGTCCCGTGACCGGGGGGGGTCCCGGAGACCGCCTGGCTTATGACAGCGTCGCGCTTAATAGCATAGCTAGTGAAGCTCGCCTGGTGGATGTCCACATCCGGCACACCCCAGGCCACGGGGGTTTCACCTACCATAGGGGTAGCAGTAGGTCTAGAATAGACAGGTTTTTTTTGAAGGAGGACGCCATCTTTTCTGCTGTGTCCGCCGTTGAGGTGGAGTTCTCCGACCACTGTTTTTAATTTTCTTTTCTCTGAATGTTGCAGAGACTCCTCGGATGGGAAGAGGGCTGTGGAAGCTCAATTCCTCCCTGCTGGAAGAAGCGGAGGTGAGACAATCCTTCGAGGATTTTCTTCAGAGCCAGGTACCGCTGTTGGATCTCTGTAGTAGTAAGTCAGAGTGGTGGGAGATCTTCAAAAAGCGGGTGGCGGGGTTCTTCCGTCAGCTCTCGAACCTCAGAAGTCTGAACAGGCACCGCTTGTATCAGGCTCTGGGGAGGAAACTCGAGCAGCTTGTCTCGACTGGAGGTGACCGTGAGGAAATCTCCAGAGTGAAATCTTTGCTCAAGAGGTGCCAGTATGATAGACACACATCTTTAGTTTTTGAGAGGGACTTCGGGAAGTACCGCTCGCCCGACCCTTACAGAAACTGTAAGATGTCAGTGAATTGTAAGATGGTGACAGGACTGATCGTCAGTACGGGGTCCCTGAACAGATCCAAATCAGGGTTCCTGGAGGTGGTCAGATCCTTCTACTCGCGCCTCTTGGAAAAGAAGGATCTGGATCGGGATAGGATGTCGGCTTTCCTAGCTGAAACCGTCCCTGAGCCAGGGGGTGATCCCTCTCTTGGTGTTTTGGCAGAAGAAATTAGGGAGGAGGAAGTGAGACTGGCCATTGATGGGCTTCGGCCCAAGAAATCGCCAGGTCCGGATGGCTTAACATCCGAGTTTTATAAGACTTTTAGGGACTCCTTGGTCCCCCTCTTGACAGGGGTCTTTAATGAGTGTCTATCCTCGGGCACTCTTCCCGACTCAATGAGGAAGTCAGCCCTAATTATTCTGTCAAAGGGTAAAGATCCGTCCCGTATCGAGAATTGGCGTCCCATAGCGCTTCTCGATACGGACCGGAAGGTTCTGGCCAAGGTGCTGTTTAATCGGCTGGTGAAGTTTGCACCCCGGCTCCTTTCGGGGGCCCAGCATTGCTCTGTTCCAGGCCGCAGTACTTTTAGTGCTGTGCTCGGTGTCTGGGAGGCAGTGGAGCAGGGTAGGGCAGGCCACTGGAAGGGGTACTTGCTGTCGTTAGACCAAGCGAAAGCCTTTGACCGGGTCAACCATGAGTACCTCTGGTCCGTCCTTTTGAGGTATGGTCTGCCTGAGAGGTTTGTAAAATGGTTAGAGATCTTGTACCAAGGGGCTGAGACTTTTCCGCTGGTGAACGGTTGGTCAGGTCGCCCTTTTGAGGTGGGTTCTGGGGTCCGTCAGGGCTGTCCGCTGAGCCCGCTTTTATACGTGTTCGCGATCGATCCCTTCCTAAGGAGGGTAGATCGTGGACCGTTGGCGGGAGTCGGGATGGACCAGGCGGGCTCTGGGTCTTCTCTGAGGGTGGTGGCGTACGCCGATGATGTTTCCCTTTTCGTGTCCTCGAGGGGGGAGGCGGATTGAGTCATGTCAGAGGTAGTGCGCTACTCGGAGGCATCCGGGTCCATGATCAACCGGGATAAGTGTGAAAGTCTCTGGCTGGGAGGGGGAGATCCTAGTTTTGATCTCCCGGACACCCTTCCAGGGCCCCAGGCCACCGCCAAAATTCTAGGCATCGAATTTGGCCCCTGGGACTACCCCCAGCAAAATTGGGAGGGCAGAGTTAAGATCGCTGCCCAAAAGGTGGACCAATGGAAGGGTTGGTCTTTGTCCCTAAGGGAAAGGGTTGCCCTGACTAAAGGCTTTCTGCTTCCCTTGTTAATTTACCTAGGCAGCGTGTGCATCTTGCCAGAACCTCTCTGGACACGGGTCTATAGCCTGTTCTTCCAGCTGTTATGGGGGAATAGGCTCAACCTAATCAAGAGAGAGGTCACATACCGCACGAGGAGACTAGGTGGGTTGGGTATGGTCAACCCGGTAGTGTTCTTAGTGAACACCTTTCTTAAAGCCAACATTTCCAACCTCTGGCTAGAGAGGGCTCCTCCGTGGGTAGTCTCCTGCAAGGGTTGGCTTCGGCCCTTCTTCCAGGAATGGGAGACAGGAGGGCAAGTGAAGGACCTCCGCACACCTCATGGGCATCTCCCGGCTTATGCTACCCCGGTTCTGAAGGTGATCTGCCGGTGGGGTCTGGGAATGTGGGAAATCAGGACCATGTCGCGGCAATGCCTTGACAGGAGGGTTCTGTTGACCCATTTCCAGAAGCCCCTGGCCCTTAAGGATTGCCCAGGCTGGGATCTGGAGGTGGGGCTCGGGCTTTTAAATTCTAAGCGGATCCCCACGAAGTTTTGGGACTTGACCTGGCGCTGCTTCCACGGGAGGCTGTATGTAAAGGATAACCTGAAGTGCAGGAAATCCGATGATCGGGGTTATCCCCGTGAGGAGTGTGGCGACGTGCTGGAAAGCATGGAGCACTTCCTGCTTCAGTGTCCCTTTAATACAGAGGTTTACAACAGGGTGGGGGCTTCCATACGTTGGCCGCGGCTGGCGTCCCTCTCCTATGCCGAGTGGGCCTATGGAGCGTTCAGAACTCTGGGTGGCCGAGACCGGGGCACTTTATTCCTAGTCAGTGTAGTGGTTAGGTTCTACATTTGGAATGCACGGTGCTTAGTTTCGACGCGGCAGAAAGCCCTCCCAAGGGAAGAGGTGGTTAGTAACATCCTGGGTGACCTGGTGAAGGTGCGTTCTTTGGAGTTCGAAAGGTTGGGTGTGAGGAGGGCCTCTTGGCTTTGGAGGGGGCTTTCCTTTTAAAAACGCACTCTAGGGAGAGCTAGATTTTGTGTGAATGTGGGTAGGGACAGCATAAGGTGGTGTGGGTGGTGAGGGACAGAAGTAGGGGCAGGGAGGGACAGGCACTGAGGGACAGATAGAGAGTTAGTTATGATAAGGTAGGTAGAGTAGGGGCAGGTAAGGACAGATAGAGACAGTTTCTTTAGGGACAGAAGTAGGGACAGTCTTAGTTGTTGAGGGACAGGGTGAATGTGTTAGTGAGGGATGGGGCCTCTAGAACTCCTTTTTCCTGGTGGTGGGCTACTGCATGGCACACCTAGATTTTTGTTTTGAGATAGAGAAATAATGGATATTGGGCTTGCAGGCACTGAACTTGGGCCTGTAAGTAAAGGTTTGTGGTGTGGTAATATTCGGTGAAGCAAATGATGTAATGACATTGCATTGTAATATTGTATTGTAGTATATGTATTGTAGTATGTGTTGTTATTCTTTTCCGTAGTCAGATGTGCATGGGGGGCGTAGTGAGGTTGGGAGGGCGATGAATGGGGGGGTGAGAGCGGAAAAAAAAAGTAAAAGGACCCTAAACCAAGGGGAAAGTGGCGAATGGATATACCATATACCATGGACCATGGAAATTATGGAAAATGGACCATTTTTGAGCACATCGGGGGCAAATGGGTGAGGGTTTTGCTTGTGGGCATAAACTTTCGTGCTCATCAGGCCTAGACGTGATAAGACCATGGACATTTATGGACCTGTGGTGTGGGTGGTGGGAAAAATAATAAAAAAACAGCAAAAAAAAAAAAAAAGTGTATATGTGTGTGTATGTATATATATGTGTATGTGTATATATATATATATATATATATATATATATGTATGTGTATGTGTATATTGAGGTGTTAAGCTGGTGTAGGTAATTTTGCCAAAAAAGAATTGGCTAGGTTTATTTAAGGCAGCATGGGCCAAGAATATTATTTTTGTTTTCCTGTATATAGGTATGGGTGGAAGTGTGAATGGGGGTGAAAGATTAAAAACTGTTTTTCATTATTTTATGGGAAGAGTTTTCTGTTGGAAAGTTCCTGCTGGGGGTCCCCTAAGCTGGAAAGCTTGGGGACTATAACAAGTTGCGGTTATGCACAAGTTTCTGTATGTCCTAAGTGTATGATTAATGTGTGTATTTTGGTTTATGTGTTTTCTTTTCTGGAATGTTGTGTTGTATTGTTTTTGATATTTTATAATAAAAGAGATACAGGATGTAACTCAGGATCAGTACAGGATAAGTCATGGAATGTATGTACACAGTGACTGCACCAGCAGAATAGTGAGTGCAGCTCTGGAGTGTAATACATGATGTAACTCAGGATCAGTACTGGATAAGAAATGGAATGTATGTACACAGTGACTGCACCAGCAGAATAGTGAGTGCAGCTCTGGAGTGTAATACATGATGTAACTCAGGATCAGTACTGGATAAGAAATGGAATGTATGTACACAGTGACTCCACAAAATTTTCTATGAAATATTTTGCAGAGATGGAGATATTCTAATATATAGAGTAAGCTTTGGGTTACATCTACTTTTCAGTACTTTTGTTGAGGGATATCAAAAGTGAAGAACCAGATCTGAAATTTCGGAACCCAAAATAACATTTTCTTTTAGTCCTTTTAAAGCATGTAACATTTTCCATGTTTTGAAGCCTCTTGTTTGTGCCCCTGGCATATGAGAAGCACCATGTTGATTTAATTAGCATAACGATGCATATTCAAGCTTAATTTATGCTTGATGATGAGCCGGTTTCCTTGGAGCGTTCATTCACACTGGACTAGCTGTCACTCATAGGCGAAGACGTGTTTAGTAAAATAAGAGTGAATTCTCTTCTGCGCTTCATGCAATGACCTCATTGTCTTTTATCAGGTGTTAGGTATCCAGGGTGGTCTTCAACCAACAGAAGACAGTAGATAACTTGCTCTAATTTCTGGTGAATTCTTTGTCATGGGGCCTTTGAAATATTGATTCAGTTTAACATCCAGAGCTGCATTCATAATGCTGCTTCTTTCACTTTAGCTCTCAGGCTACAAGTCACCATTTATTGGCCAAGCTCCTTGTTTTCTCTGTGTGGAGGTTCTAGATTTGCCTTTTTATCTGCAAAAAAAAAAAATAGAATGGAAGTATTGTGTTTTAACCACCTACTCACTGCTTACGTGACTCAGATGCGACTGTATAGGAGGACTCTGCTTCTCACACTCACTCGTTCATTTACCTATAGGCTGACCATGAACTGAGTCAATTCATAGATCCACATCACAGTTCCTACTGCCACCCGTCACCGTTTTGATAGGTCCATCAAGCACCTTCCCTGGGTAAGACAGTAGTACACACTCAGCTTTTTCTTGCCCTCTGGCATGCACAGGGTGACACACCCAACCTATACGTTCCCTCTTCAAGGTTGTGGGTATGTTTAGAGCAGCAAAGAAAGTACAGTGCTTTCAAAATCACAAAAAGATGAAATAACACAAAGACATTCACACAAGGCAAAAGCAGTACAAACATAAAGGATAAAATATAGAAGCGTCTTATGGATTGGGTCCATGCAGGGCCGGCCCGAGAGATTACGGCGCCCTAGGCGAAACTATTTTGTTGCGCCCCTACTATTCTTGGCAGTAGATGAAAACTTGGGATATAAATTTAGGAGCAAAATAAACCACAACAACAATGATTAATTAACTCTCTCCTAACTCTTTAATCTTCTGAGAAGTTGTATAGGACAAATATATACAAAGTAATCAATAACACAAAACAAAAACGACCATAGGTAATTAAAATTTTTGTTTCCTTGCCTTTTTTTTTGAAAAGGATGACACTAAGTCACCGAGATTAATTTGTTTAGCAACTTCAGATTCTATCGAAATTGTTGCCAACCCAACCAACCTCTCTTGCGTCATATTTGCCCTTAAATATGTACACTTTTCTTTCCATCCCTAAAACTTTTTGACTTTTGAAAAGATTTTTTATAATTTTTTCTATTTTTTCTCTGGCGCCCCCTTTGGGTCGGCGCCCTAGGCGGCCGCCTAGTTCGCCTATACGTTCGGGCCGGCCCTGGGTCCATGAGCGCTTCTGGCGGAGGCATCACCCCTGAAATTTGGACATATCTGTACTTCACTTTGTCCCTCCTGAGACTGGCAAAGTTTTTTTTTCTGTATGAGCAATTGTAATGGGTCCGTTTATCACCCCTCACCCTTGTTCCCGATTTATTGAGAGGAGGGTGGCTAATTGTGTCCAAGAAAAAATGGGTACAGGACATAGCTTTCATATATTCACATAAGAATCTCCTAGTGAAATAATATGACAGCCATATTTCTCATCAGAATTTTATCATCCTAAATATACCAAAAATCCTGGCGCCTGGAAGCTCAGCATCGATTATGTCCCCCGATCACAGATATATCCATGGTTGGTGTTGATTGTTACAGATATGGCATGGAAATAATGTATTTCCATTGTGCCATATGATGTCCCTGGTATAGGCTGGAGAAGTCCAGTCTGTTTTTCCCTGTATGTATTACCCCCTCTTTAATTCTCGATGGCAGGATAATCTGGCCAGTGTTATACGTTCACGGCGGAGATGAGCAAAGACATTAGTGCTGATCAGCATCCAGTACAGACCCCTGTGTCGGCCAGATCAGGGCAGCGTTCTCTTCTGTACCTGCAATACTCTCATGACGTCACAGGTGCCCAGGATGCCAGAACACTACCGGCTGCCACAGAGGATGAAATCTTTTTAATCATCTTTGGTTCATGGTACTCTGATGTTAACGCTTTATGTTTTTATTAGGCCGGTTTCACATTAGCGCTTTTTAAGCGCACGCACGGCCGGGGGTAGCTCCGCCCCCGAGCCGGCTCTCTGCCTGGCGTGCCCGCCCCTTGCTTGTAGCGCCGCCTCCTAGCGGACAGCGGCGCCTGCGATCGGCGCACCCTATCTTTAGCATAGGGTGCGCAGATCGTGCGCAGGCCGTGCGCTAGTTGCGATTTGACCTGCGCTGCGCACTTTTGACGGTGCGCCGTGCGCGCCAAAATCGAACTTTTCGGATTTTGGCGCGCACGGCGCACCGTCAAAAGTGCGCAGCGCAGGTCAAAGCGCAACTAGCGCACGGCCTGCGCACGATCTGCGCACCCTATGCTAAAGATAGGGTGCGCCGATCGCAGGCGCCGCTGTCCGCTAGGAGGCTGCGCTACAAGCAAGGGGCGGGCACGCCGGGCAGAGAGCCGGCTCGGGGGCGGAGCTACCCCCGGCCGTGCATGCGCTTAAAAAGCGCTAATGTGAAACCGGCCTTATATGGGCACTTTTGGGGTAATTCTATGTTTTCATCATATACAGTGGGGAAAAAAGTATTTAGTCAGCCACCAATTGTGCAAGTTCTCCCACTTAAAAAGATGAGAGAGGCCTGTAATTGACATCATAGGTAGACCACAACTGTAAGGGTATGTGCACACGTTGCAGATTTGCTGCAGATCCGCAAGTGTCTGACCAACCAATGTAATTCAATAGGAAAAAAAAAAGCTGTGCACATGCTGGGGAAAATTCCGCACGGATTCCGCAGCGGTTTATTTTCCGCAGCATGTCAATTCTTTTTGCGGATCCACATGCGGTCTTACACCCATTTCATTAATGAACTCCGCAGGGCTAAAACGCATGCCAATCCGCAAAGAACCTGCACAAAATCTGCAGAAAAGTGTGGATTTTTACCTGCGTTTTCTGCCAAAAGATGCAGATTTCGTGCAGAAAATTCTGCAGGCAAATCTGCAACATGTGCACATATCCTAAGAATCAAAATGAGAAAACAAATCCAGAAAATCACCTTGTCTGATTTGGCAAGATTTATTTTGCAAATTATTGTGGAAAATAAGTATTTGGTCACCTAAAAACATGCAAGATTTCTGGATCTCACAGACCTGTAACTTCTTCAAGAGGCTCCTCTGTCCTCCACTCATTACCTGTAGTAATGGCACCTGTTTGAACTTGTTATCAGTATAGAAGACACCTGTCCACAACCTCAAACAGTCACACTCCAAACTCCACTATGGTAAAGACCAAAGAGCTGTTGAGGGACACCAGAAACAATATTGTAGCCCTGCACCAGGCTGGGAGACTGAATCTGCAATAGGCAAGCAGCTTGGTGTTATGAAATCAACTGTGGGAGCAATAATAAGAAAATGGAAGACATACAAGACCACTGATAATCTCCCTCGATCTGGGGCTCCACACAAGACCTCACCCCGTGGGGTCAAAATGATCACAAGAATGGGTGACCAAAAATCCCAGAATCACACGGGGGACCTAGTAAATGACCTGCATAGAGCTAGGACCACCGTAACAAAGGCTACCATCAGTAACCCAATTTGCCACCAGGGACTCAGATCCTGCAGTGCCAGACGTTTTTCCATGCTTAAGTCAGTACATATCCGAACCCATCTAAAATTTGCTAGAGACCATTTGGATTATCTAGAAGCGTATTGGGAGAATGTCATATGGTCTGATGAAACCAAAGTAGAACTATTTGGTAGAAACAAAACTCGTCGTACAGTATTTGGAGTAAAAAGAATGCTGCGTTGCATCCAAAGAACATCATACTGTGAAGCATGGGGGTGGCAACATCATGCTTTGGTGTTGTTTCTCTGCAAAGGGACCAGGACGAGTGATCCGTGTACATGAAAGAATGAATGGGGCCATGTATCGTGAGATTTTGAGTGCAAACCTCCTTCCATCAGCAAGGGCATTGAAGATGAAACGTGGCTGGGTCTTTCAACATGACAATGATCCCAAGCACACTGCCAGGGCAACAAAGGAGTGGCTTCACAAGAAGCATATGTAGGTCCTGGAGTGGCCTAGCCAGTCTCCAGATCTCAACCCCATAGAAAACCTTTGGAGGGATTTGAAAGTCCTGTTGCCCAGCGACAGGCCCAAAACATCACTGCTCTATAGGAGATCTGCATGGAGGAATGGGCCAACATATCACCAACAGTGTGTGCCAACCTTGTGAAGACTTACAGAAAACGTCTGACCTCTGTCATTGCCAACAAAGGATATACAACAAAATATTGAGATGAACTTTTTGTTAATGACCAAATACTTATTTTCCACCATAATTTGCAAAATAAATCTTGGCAAATCAGGCAAGGTGATTTTCTGGATTTGTTTTCTCCTTTTGTCTCTCATAGTTGTGGTCTACCTATGATGTCACTTACAGGCCTCTCTCATCTTTTTATGTAGTAGAACTTGCACAATTGGTGGCTGACTACGGTAAATACCGTACTTTTTCCCCCCATTTATCTCTTTTATATACACACTATAGATATACTTTGTTTAGTCAAAGTTATGTGTCTACTTTATGGATATTATGTCGGCAGTTTTTGGCCATGATGTGTGTTTACCTTTGTACTGTATAGTAGTTTTATTTAATCAGTGTTATGTGTTGAATGTATGGCCCTCTTCCATTCACACTACATGGCTGAATTATATGGGCTGTGTGTGGCACTGCCATGCGTTTGTCAGTTGGCAGGAATAGAAGGCCAGTGTTACGCGTTTACTGGATGGAAATCTTATGTTAACACCACGTAGCTCTATTAATGTGTGCCAATTTTAGGTGATCACTAGATCTACTTTTTATATGTATTCACTATATAGCAGTGTTATTGATCTATTTTTATAAATTCATTATATGTTCACCCTTTACAGCTGTATTAAGTCAGCATATTTTGGCAATGCGCTGTATTCACGTTAGCATTGTATAGCAGTTTTAGAGTATTTATCTACTGTCTATATTCTCCCAATGTGGCTGTATTATATGAGCAGTATTAGGTATTATAAAGTGAATACATAAGTATTATAAGGTATCATTATCTGTGCCTCGTTACGTGTTCACTGCATGACATTATTATGTTCGTACTCTATGGCTGTGTTATAGCTGCAGTATATGGCAATGGTATGTGTCTTTTGTGTTACGCTATTAAAGGGTTTTTCAAAAAGAAAAATTATCCTTACTCCATAGGATAGGGAATAACTTACTTATTGCTAAGGGGCCAACTGCTGGTACGCCCAGCGATCTTCAAAAACAGGGCTACGGTATTTATCGGACCTGCAGAGCCCTGTCTTGAATGAAGCGAATGCATATTCTCAACCTCCGCTCCATTCATCGTCAATGGGACTGCCGTGGAAAGAGCGTCAATATTTCCGTCAGTCCTGTGGAGATTGATTGGGTATATATGGCAGTATTACCCGGACACTGCTAGGCGCTCACTGTATGGTAGCCTTGGGTTCACACTTTATGACATTAGTATGTAGGTAGTGTGGGACATTATGTCTTCCCCACATAGCATTGGTATGTAAGTACTATAGGGCAGCATTCTGTAAACAGTATGTGTTCCCTCTATAGCACTTATATGTAAGCATTATATGGCTGTATAATTTGGCCACTACATGGCTATCTTACTGTGGGTTCACACTTTTTGAATTTAGTATGTTGGCAGCTTAAATGTTTACCATGTAGCACTACACTTTAAGTACTGTGTGATCCTTTTTATCCCAGCCACTATAAAGCTCAAGTCCTATACAATTATTCTCAATTACTTTTCGGGACGTGTTTAAGAAAAAATCCTCTCCACATCTGCTCTTTGGAGCTAGGGATTGTTTGTCCAGGAACATAATTTTTATGGTTCTGACATTTGTGTGAGTCAGGCCCAGCATCAGCGAAGAGAATAGATGGGCAAGCGGATACACCCCAGGGGGATAGTGGAGTCTAAAATGGTCATGAGACCGCTGTGATCTCACTCTGTGGCGGGGGGGGGCTTTCTACAGCAAGGAGGGGTGGCAGGTTGAGGAGATGTGGACAATACAGCCTGCTCAGCACATTACATCACCCATTAATTACTGTATATACACTTCCATATATACAGTGGTCATCTGTATAATGTGCTGCTGACCTGTGTATCTAATCCTATTATCTCTATAATGTGCTGCTGAGCTGTGTATCTAATCCTATTATCTCTATAATGTGCTGCTGAGCTGTGTATCTAATCCTATTATCTCTATAATGTGCTGCTGAGCTGTGTATCTAATCCTATTATCTCTATAATGTGCTGCTGAGCTGTGTATCTAATCCTATTATCTCTAATGTGCTGCTGACCTGTGTATCTAATCATATTATCTCTATAATGTGCTGCTGAGCTGTGTATCTAATCCTATTATCTCTATAATGTGCTGCTGAGCTGTGTATCTAATCCTATTATCTCTATAATGTGCTGCTGACCTGTGTATCTAATCCTATTATCTCTATAATGTGCTGCTGAGCTGTGTATCTAATCCTATTATCTCTATAATGTGCTGCTGAGCTGTGTATCTAATCTTATTAGTATAATGTGCGCTGATCTGTGTATTTTATCCTACTATCTGTATAACCTACTGCCGATCAAGGTATCTAATCCTATCCTGTGTGATACTGTCTGCTGAGCAGTGTATCTAATCCTGTCATGTGTGATACTGACTTCTGAGCTGTGTATCTAATCCTATCATATGTGATACTGTTTGCTGAGCTGTGTATCTAATCCTATCCTGTGTGATACTGACTGCTGAACTGTGTATGTAATCCTATCCTGTGTGATACTGACTGCTGAGCTGTGTATCTAACCCTATCCTGTGTGATACTGTTTGCTGAGCTGTGTATCTAATCCTGTCATGTGTAATACTGTCTGCTGAGCTGTGTATCTAATCCTCTCCTGTGTGATACTGCTAGGCTGTGTATCTAATCCTATCCTGTGTGATACTGTCTGCTGAGCTGTGTATCTAATCCTATCCGTGTGATACTGCTGGGCTGTGTATCTAATCTTGTCATGTGTGATACTGACTTCTGAGCTGTGTATCTTATCCTATCCTGTGTGATACTGACTGCTGAGCTGTGTATCTAATCCTATCCTGTGTGATACTGACTGCTGGGCTGTGTATCTAATCCCTGTCATGTGTAATACTGTCTGCTGAGCTGTGTATCTAATCCTATCCTGTGTGATACTGTCTGCTGAGCCATGTATCTAATCCTATCCTGTGCGATACTGACTGCTGAGCAGTGTATCTTAGAGCAGCCACATGTAGAATCCGTCTTCTGCAACGAGGTCCCCCCTATAATGATACAGATAGGGCAGGCCCATCACCACCAACACGGGATACTTTCTTACTGAGCGGCTCTCAGTTCTTGCTCGCGGTACCGCAGGGGTGGTCCTTCCTCTATGATGTGAATAGTTATTGGCAGCATGAGACCTCTCCTTTTAATGTTTTGCAGTGGGCCCCTCAGGTGCTTTCTCCTCCATCTGCTGCCCCCAGATCCCTCTTTATGATCTCGGGGTCCCCAAGCAGCAGCAGACGGAGACTCGGCCGGGGTCTGGTGTCAGTAGATGCAGTGGGAGATGCCTTTGTTGCTTTCCAGTGATTTGCTTGCACCTTTGCTATAGATTTCGGGTCTGATTGTAAGCTCCTGCTCTTCATCTCATCCTCCCGAGATGAGCATCCTTGGAGCAACATCACACAGTGCCGCCATTATATCCTGGGTGCTGTTGTATGGGAATACGAGCGTTCTCCTGAGGAGACGAGAACCATCACCTTTACTGTAGAGACAGCCTGACAATAATGTGGCATACGGGGGGGGGGAGATCAGAGTATATATAGATGTGATATATGGGTAGATAGAGATGACGACCAGGCCTGTCCTACTGACTACGGAGCTGAGAAGGTATAAGAAAGCCACAGGATTGATGGGGTCCGATCGCTGGGATCCCCCATTAAATGCAAAAAGAGGGTCCCATATAGACGGCTGTCCAGTCAGTCCTCTCTGCCAGACCCTCGCTTTACCACCTCTCATTAATCATTTATGGCACATTTTCTGAGTAGCCAATACAGTTTGGTGGTGGGATTTCCTCTTCAGGGGATTTTCACCTGTTTCCTTAGGCACCATATTTAATCTGCAGCTGAGTTCCTGTTAGAGGTGGCCGGGCACATGGGGGTCATAGAATTGTGCTTAAATGGAAACTAGGCAGAAAATATGGAATTCCTCAGGGTTCCTTCCCATCCTTAAGAACACCTTGGAGGCCTGGAAATTTCCCAGTTTGTACCCTCTTCCCAATATGTCTGTTACTATTTGCTTAGTTGGGTATCCAGACCTATCATGTGATACTGTTTGTTGGGCTGGGGTATCTAAGTCAATAGTGTGTCAGACTATCTGCTGAGCGGTGTATCTAATCATACCTTGTGTGATACTGTGATCAAAAGAACTGGTAATGCCTACCTAGCTAGGGTATCTAAGCCTACCCTGTGATACTATCTGCTGAGCTGTGTTGTGTGTAATTATATCATGTGTGATATTGTATACTGAGCTGTGTATCTAAGCTTATCGTGTATGATACTGACTGCTGAGCTGTGTATCTCAGCCTAATGTGTAATACAGTCTGCTGAGCTGTGTATCTAATCCTATCCTGTGTGATACTGTCTGCTGAGCCGAGAATCTAATCCAATCCTGTGTCATACTGTCTGCTGAGCTGTGTATCTAATCCAATCCTGTGTGATACTGTCTGCTGAGCCGAGAATCTAATCCTATCATGTGTGATAATGTCTGCTGAGCTGTGTATCTAATCCTATCCTGTGTGATACTGACTGCTGAGCTGTGTATCTAATCCTTTCCTCTGTGATACTGACTGCTGAGCATCTAATCCTATCCTATGTGATACTGTCTGCTGAGCCGTGTATCTAATCCTATCCTGTATGATACTGTCTGCTGAGCTGTGTATCTAATCCTATCCTATGTGATACCGTCTGCTGAGCCGTGTATCTAATCTTATCCTGTGTGATACTGACTGATAAGCTGTCTATCTAAGCCTACCGTGTGATAATGTGTGCTGAGCTGTGTTGTGTGAGTGTAATTATATCATGTGTGATATTGTATACTGAGCTGTGTATCTAAGCTCATCATGTGTGGTACTGTCTGCTAAGATGGTGAATCTAAGGCTATTATTTGTGATACAGTCTGAGCTACTGTATCTAAACCTATCTAATACTGTCTATTGAGCAGGGTTTCAATACTGTTTTGTTGAGGTGGGGTATCATGTGTATTTTCTCAGCTCAGGTATCTAAGCCTGTTGTGTGATACTGTCTACTGAGCTGCATATCTAAACTTGTGTGTGGCACTGTCCTTTATGGTGACGTATCTAAGCCTATTGTGTAATAATGTTTGCCGCTTTTGTATCTGTCCGGTTTTGAAGCTCGGTGCGATAATGTTGTATAGGTCTGAGCTGCAATACCAGGCAAAACCCATGCACAAGAGTGGCGCTGTTTCTGGAGAAGGAAGAGGTAAGTCCACCCACTTCTTCATATGACAAGGCCAGGATTAGATCTGGCAGTAGAGCGCGATACACTGTGAAGCATAAGTATGCCCTGTTAGACACCCAGAATTGGGGAATATTCCCCGCTTAGGATCCCCTTTTACTAGCCAGAGCTGAAAGATGCAAAAAAAAAAAAAAAAAAAAAATCATTGTATAAAAATCTTTATTTAGCAGACCCAGTCTGTATTAAGTGTGTCCAACCGTCCCAATATGTCTCATCCCCTTTAAGAATGACAGGTCATTGAAACATTATGGCGGTAAAGTTTCCACTGTTGCGTCCAGTAGGTTTAATTTTTAAAGGGCACCACAGAGATAGTACCTTGTTTTCACAGTGTAAAGCAATGTGCTCGCTCCCCTAATATGTTCATCATTCCGGGAATGGGGCTATAGTGTCAGCTGCCAGAAGAGGAAGGAGACTGATTCTGTTTGTAGCCAATCCACAGCAGTGGAGGAGCCGATGATTGTCGGATAGAAGGGCTTCTGGAATGACATAGCAATATAACTGAAAAGATTACTTTTGGTGGTGAAGTAAAATGGGATTTTTTGTTGGCTGCCAGTGGGGTAAAGAAACAAATTCCCTCCAGAGCCCACCCGAGCAGCAGGCCAGTCAATAGAAATGGCTTTCTGCACTGCTTGTCATGAAAGGATCAGAGCTTCTGTAGTAGCATAACAGTATAGCAACGAAGACTGTTTCTCCAGAGTAAGTAAAAATAGATCATATTGACAGATGCAAGAGGGGATGGAGACTGATTCTGTCCAGAGCCTACATCCCCAGCAGCAGAATAACCATTAGAAATAAATTTCTGCCCTGCTGGTCAGCAAAGGAGAAGAGTTTCTGGTGTAGCATAACAGTATAGAAAACAATACTGCTTCAACAGGTTAAGTAAAAATAAGTCATATTGTCAGTTGCAAGAGGCAGAAGTTACAGTAACTGATGCTGTAAAGAGCCTGTCCAAAGCAGCTGAACATCCATTAGAAATGGCTTTCTGCCCAGCTGGTATGTAAGCGAGTAGAGCCCCTGAAGTAGCATAACTAAAAAGACTGCATCTACATTTTAAGTAAAAAGAGAGCATATTGACAGCTGCAAGATGGGGAAGAAGAGTGATTGTGTCCATCACCTGCTGCAGAACAGAAATTAGAAATAGCATTCTGCATTGCTTGTTAGGAAAGAAGCAGAGTTTCCTTGCAATTTCTCAGCAATATAGCTGAGAAGACTTCTACTGTAGGAGAAATAAGATGGCAGTATATTGCCAGAGGGGGAAGAAGACTGATAATATCCAGAGTCTTCTCCAGGTAGCAACTGCATTAAGGTGCTGGGAGGACAACTTGGTAGAAAATAAATGATGAAAAATTCATTTTTTTATGTTAGAAACACTTAGTATGAAAATTATTTTTGATACAACCCTATCAAGGCCGCAATAAAGGAATTTGACTGCCTATATGACAGTGGGGGAATTCTGTTAATTGGGCTTGCGGCTCATGTGTAACATGACTTGTAGTTCTACAACAACTGGAAACCCTTGCTGTACCATAAAGACTCGGGTGATTGCTTGCTTGGACTTGTAGTTTTACAGCAGCTGTATAGAGAGCATGTTGGTGGTTGTAGTTCTGCAATGATATTGGATTACAACATGGGTTATTCTCCTCTTTTTTGCATGCGTAGAAGCAAAACAATAAAAATGTGATTTTCTTCCTCCTCCACGCCCTCTGGCCCCCTCCATTCATGCCCTTGTTCCCACCTTGCACACACCAGTCTCTTCTTACCTCACCGCCCCTCTCCTGCCTCCGTCTTTCTCTGTGTTACCTGCAACCATGCCCCCATAACCCTCCTGTCTCCTTCTCTACGTCACGACATATTGTAAAAAAAAGTATCACCCTCTTTTGTCTCTATTCCCCGTGCCCCAGTGAGTAGCTCACCGCGTCGCTCCCATCGCCTCTTGTTACTGCATCTCTCCGTTTTCTCACCCCTCCCACAGTCTCCATGGATACCATACGGGAGGCTGATATGGCCTCCATGATGAGTTACCGTGGAGACAGGAGGAAGGATGCTGTAGGCCCACGTCTTGCTATGAGACTAAAACGTAATATCCCGTATTTCTCGGCCACAGAATATTTCACACTGTGTCAATACTTACAAGCCTTCATGTGTAAAGAACGATATTAGTAATATCACACGGCCTCCATGGATTGCAGCTGATTCTCCAGAACACCAAACAGATGATCGACCAGATTGAGATCTGTCAATTCTGAGACAAGTCATCACCTTCATCTCTCTAATGTTCCTCAGATCATTCCTGACCGACCATGATCCCTTGCCAATAGGGAATCCCACAGCCATGGAGGGTGCACGGAACAATGGTTATGGTGGGGTGCGTGTCACATTCACATGATGTCAGGATCCAAGGTTTCCATGGGTACTGTGACTTTTCTGTGGATACACGAACTGTGATATTCTGTGTGTTCGGACCCTTTTCTGCCATAGTCAGTAGTACATTAAGCAGTAATTTGGGGTACAGTACGTCTCTTTTGTGATCAGACCAGTTGGGCACTTTCACACCATGAGGGCATCAATGAAATTTGGATTTCGATGGCCCTCTTGATGGCTCACTTTTTGCCCTTTTGTGACTTTGGTTTCAGGAAGTACTAATCACTACATATTGGGAACACCAAACAAGAGCTGCTGCCTACCAGGAGCATTCCACAAGATCTATGGCTTACTGATAACACCCTGCAAGATCTTCCACCTACTGGGAACACCCCGCAAGACCTGCAATCTACCGGGAACATCCAGCAAGACCTGCCGTTTACCGAAAACTTTGAGCAAGACCTGCCGTCTACTGGGAACACCCCGCAAGACCTGCTGTCTACTGGGAAAATCCAGTAAGACCTGCCGTTTACTGGGAACATCCCGTAAAATCTGCGGTCTACCAGGATCTCGCCGGAAGACCTGCTGTCTACTAGCAATGCCACACAAGAGCTCCTGTCTACCGGGAACACCCTATAAGACCAACCTGCCATCTACTGGGAGCATCCACAAGACCCGCCATATACCCATACCCAGTATAAGGCAGGCCTTGTGGGGTGTTCCTGGTATACAACAGATTTTGTGGGGAGTTCCCACTATACGGCAGATCTTATGAGATATTTCCAGTACAAGGCAGCGCTTGTGGGGTGTTCACTATATATTGCATTTCTTGTGGAGTGTTCCCAGTATAGGACTGGTTTTGTGGGCACTTCTCCATATACTGAAGGTCTTGTGCAGTGCTCTTGGCATACATCAGGTTTTGTTGAGTGTTCACGAGATACACAGGTCTTGTATGGTGTTCCCATTTTTAGGATTACTGATACAATTCGGGTTTTGTGGGGGGTTTCCAGATGTGTTGGCAGTTATATGTGTGTTCTGTGTATACAGCATGTCTTGTGGGGTGTTCACTTTATACGGTAAGTCTTGTGGGGTGTTCCCTGTATGCAGCAGTCATGTGGGTTTTCTGTGTATACAGCAGATCTTGTGGGGTGTTCCAGATCTGTAGTGTTTAGCACCTACTGAAATTGGTCCCAGAAGGGAAATTGTTAAACCAGTAACACAGTAACAGAGTCATCGACTTCCAAAGTTTATTGATGCCTATGTTCGATAACAAAGGAGAACAACTGTGCCCCAATTTACTGATAAATATACCTCTTGCTATGGAAGAAAGGTGTCACAAACTCTACTGTATATGGTAAATAACTCACAAGACCTGGGCTTTTAGGGTATGTTTCCACGGGCCAGATTACATCCGGATTAGCTGCGGATTGAACGCTGTGTACAGCCGCAGCGTTCAATCTGCAGCGTCCAGATGTTAAAGCATAGTGGAGGGGATATTATGAAATCCCATCTCCACTATGCGTACACACATCCGGCGGCCCTGCGTTTCCGGACATGCGGCGCATCTTTTTACACCGCGGCGCAGTATGTCTGTTTACCATGCGGCGGCGCTCCGTCTCCGCAAGGTAAATAACACAGTCCTATGTATAGGGTGCGGCGATTCCAGATGTGTTCAATGAGCACATCCGGGATCACTGCGCATACAGAAGGGGGCGGCTCTTTGGGCAGAGCGGGGTTTCCTCTCCCTCCAAAGCGTCGACAATCCGGACCGTGGAGACGTACCCTTAGAGATGTAGTGACCTAGTGATCTAGACACCACCTTTGCACTTGCCAGACCTCTGATGGGTGGCAGTAGTCATTAGCTGCCTTTTATGGCCCAGTTTTCTGTCAAAAAAGTTTTATATCCGTCATCTTTTCCTATTCTCCCAGAGGAAATAGATCCCAATAGAGACAGTCGGGATGTAGAATCTGCTTGGGCAGCTGCTCTGAGTTGTACACCGGCTACTGATACCTGGGAACAATTGGAAAGATGTTGGCAAATTGCTGACTGGTCCAGTGACGTTGATAGTACTTTTATGTTACGGGGTTCACTCTCAGCATAATGAGATTCGTGTGGAGCAGAAACTCCTGCAAAGCTTCTTCCTAAGGCCAGGTATTACTGCTGCGCAGGCTTCCTGCCAGTGGCCACAGTGTTTCTTGCTTAACAGCAAACACAGCCATAAATCAAACTACTGTAGAATATAATGGAGTGCTTTCTGAAAATTATGTCTAATTGCTTTTTCTTTCTCTTTTTTTACCCTTGGATAATAATAACTCTAAAAGTATTAAGAGCCATGTAAAGTTATAGCACTTCGAATCGTATTTAGTGTTCATGTTGCGCTAGGCACTTTAAGTTTTCACGCCCCCTGGGCTAGTCCCTGCGCACTGTGTGATGTGCACAATGCCAGCGCGCCTCTGTTGCCAGATCATATCAGTGGTAATGAGCCGGCAACAGAATGGTGTCAGAATACCTGATGTGCAGAGACCAGCACTACTTCCACAAGTGAGGTCACTGGCCTCTGCACGCTGGGTATTCTGACATTGTTCTGTTGCCGGCTCATTACCACTGATCTGGGCCGGCAACTGGTCCTGTATTTGGCTCCATCCATCTTCCCATCAATTTTAACCATCTTCCCTGTCCCTGCTGAAGAAAAGCAGTCCCAAACCATGATGCTGCCACCACCATATTTGACAGAGGGGATGGTGTGTTCAGGGTGATGAGCTGTGTTGCCTTTACGCCAAACATATCGTTTGGCATTGTTGCCAAAAAGTTTGATTTTGGTTTCATCTGACCAGAACACCTTCTTTCACATGTTTGGTGTGTCTCCCAGGTGGCTTGTTGCAAACTTTAAACAACACTTTTTATGGATATCTTTGAGAAATGGCTTTCTTCTTGGCACTCTTCCATAAAGGTCAGATTTGTGCAGTGTACGACTGATTGTTGTCCTATGGACAGACTGTCCCACTTCAGCTGCAGATCTCTGCAGTTCATCCAGAGTGATCATGGGCCTCTTGGCTGCGTCTCTGATCAGTCTTCTCATTGTTTGAGATGAAAGTTTAGAGGGACGGCTGGGTCTTGGTAGATTTGCAGTGGTATGATACTCCTTCCATTTCAATATGATCGCTTGCACAGTGCTCCTTGGGATGTTTAAAGTTTTGGAAATCATTTTGTATCCAAATCTGGCTTTAAACTTCTCCACAACAGTATCATGGACCTGCTTGTTGTGTTACTTGGTCTTCATGATGCTCTCTGTGCATCAAACAGAACCTGAGACTATCACAGAGCAGGTGCATTTATACGGAGACTTGATTACACACAAGTGGATTATATTTATCATCATTAGTCATTTAGGACAACATTGGATCATTCAGAGATCCACAATGAACTTCTGGAGTGAGTTTGCTGCACTGAAAGTGAAGGGGCCAAATAATATTGCACGCCCCACTTTTCAGTTTTTGTATTTCCAGAAAAATTTAAAATAACCAATAAATTTCATTCAACTTCACAATTGTGTCTCACTTGTTGTTGATTCTTCACCAAAAAATTACATTTGGTATCTTTATGTTTGAAGCATGATATGTGAGAAAAGGTTGAAAAGTTCCAGGGAGCCGAATACTTTCGCAACGCACTGTATTCTTATTCATAAGAGCAGTATTATAGTAGACATACTCTTGTTCATAGGGGGCGGTATTATAGTAGTTATAGTCTTGTAGAGTATTATAATAGTTTTTTCCAGTATATAGCAGCAGTATTAAATTAGTTCTGCTCTTGTACATAGAGACAGTATTACAGTAGTTATATTCTTATACATGGGGTGCAGTATAATAGCAGTTATATTGTTGTACATAGGGGCAGTTTTATAGTAGTTATATTCTTGTAAATAGATGAATTCTAGTAGTTACATTCTTGTGCATAGGAGCATTATTATTGTAGTTATATTCTTGTACAAAGAGGGCAATATTATAGTAATAATCTTATACATAGTGTTATAGTAGTAATAATCTTGTATATAGTGGCAGTTTTATAGTAGTAATATTCCTTTTCATAAGAGTAGTTCTATTCCTGTGGATAGGGAACAATATTATAGTAGTTATATTCCTGTACATAGTGGCAGTATTATAGTAGTTATATTCTTGTACATGGGGCAGTATTATAGTAGTTATATTCTTGTACATAGGAGCAGTATTATAGTAGTTATATTCCTGTACATAGTGGCAGTATTATAGTAGTTATATTCTTGTACATAGGAGCAGTATTATAGTAGTTATATTCTTGTACATAGGAGCAGTATTATAGTAGTTATATTCTTGTACATAGTGGCAGTATTATAGCACTTATATTAATGTACATAGTGGGAAGTATTACAGTAGTTATAATCTTGTGCATAGAGACAGTATTATAGTCGTTATAATCTTGTACCTAGAGATAGGGGCAGTATTATAATATTTATATTTCTGTGCATAGCAGAAGTATTACATTACTTATGCTCTTGTACGTAGAGGGCAGTATTATGATAGTTGTATTCTTTTACATAGGGTGATATTATAGTAGTTATATTGTATATAGGGGCCGGGGGAGTATTATAGTAGTTGTATTCTTGTACACAGGGGGCAGTATTATAGTAGCTATATTCTTGTAGATAGGGAACAGTATTATAGTAGCTATATTCCTTTACAAAGGATGGTATTATAGTAGTTTTATTTTTATACATATGAGCAGTATTGTAGCAGTTATATATTTGTACACAGAAGGCAGTATTATAGTAGTAATATTATTCATCTACATCAGGGTCAGTATAATAGTTATATTCTTGTATATATAGGACAGTATTATAGTAGTTATATTCCTGTACATAGGAGTGGCATTATATTAGTTATATTTTGTACATAGGAAATGTGTTTTCTGATGTACAGTATAGTGCCAGTCAAAAATTTGGAAACATCTGTTTATGCAGTGCAGTTCTTTTCCTTTTTATTATTGTAATGTGTACATTGTAGATCCAGACTAAAGGCAGCAAAACCATGAAGGAACACACATGGAAATAAGGAGTAAAGAAACACATGTGAAACAAATCAGACAATTTGTTAAACCTAAATTTCTCTAAGTCTCCCCATTTTACTCTGATGACAGTTTTACACCCTCTTGGCATTCTTTCCTGCAGCTTCATCAGGTCATCACCTGGAATGGCCTTCAATGAACAAGTCGACTTGTAAAGAGTTAATTTGTGGAATCGCCGACTTTTCCACCATCGGATGTGTTTTGCAGAGGCTGTGTAGCTAGACAGCTATATATAGAGCTGAAGCATATTCCACAACTGTTTTAAGCCAGAATATGGTAAGAACCACTCTACTAAGTAAAGGGAAACGAACGTTCATCATTAGTTTACGACATGAAGGTCAGTCAATCCTAAAAAATTGCTAGAATCTTGAGGAGATCTTCAAGTGCAATAATGAAAACCAAAATTGCATGCATTGATAAAACTGTCACTTATGAGGACCTCCCCAGGAAAGGAAGACATCTGCTGCAGAAGATAAGTTCATCAGAGTTACCAGCACCAGAAACTGCACCTCAAATCACAGCCTGACACATCTCTACATCAGCTGTTTCGATGAGACTGTAAGAAGCAGTGTAAATGGTTAAATTGCTGCAAAAATGCTATTACTGAGGACCACAAACAAGAAGAAGAGACTTATTTGAGCCATACATAACAAGGACTGGAAATTAGATTAGTGAAAATCTGTCTGTGTGAGATTCAGAAAATGTGAACTAATGGTTTCTACATGTGTGGTGCCCACCATAAAGTATGGAGGTATGATGGTGTGGGGAGTTTTGCTGTTAGTAATTTATTTCAAGTTCCCAGCACATTACCCAACATGGCCACCACAGTGTTATGCAGTGATGACATCCTGTCATGATCCATGCTGGATCATGACAGATAAAATGCACTAGTAACCTTTTTTTTCTTAAGCTGTGGTGCTTAAAGATAGTTTTTGCCAACGGGGGCCATTAGGGTCATTGCACTGTGGTGGTTTCAGTTCTAGTTTTGCCCCCGGTGGCCATTAGGGTCATTGCACCGTGGTGGTTTCATTTCTAGTTTTGCCCCCGGTGGCCGTTAGGGTCATTGCACCCTGGTTACTTTAGTTTAGTGCACGTGATTATAGCAGGCTCTGCTATAAAAGAGTGTCTGTCAGGTGTTGCAATCAATGTTGGTGATAGTGGTCATTTCCAACCATCCTTGGTGAAGGAAGGACTTAGAGAGAGTTCCTTGCAGCACAGTCAGAGTCCTGATGTGGAAGGAGTCAGAGGGGATTTCCTTGCAGCTCTGACAGAGCTTGGTGGCAGCTATTCAGGAGGAAAGCTGCATTCTGGTGGTGGACTCTGTTGCTGGGAGCAAGAGCAACAGAGCAAAGCTAAGTGGTGTCTCCCTGTTTGTATTTTTCCCTGGTGTGTATTAGTACAGAGGTGGGGCCAGTGCCTGTATCACCCAGCTCCCTAGCTGGTCCCATCTGGTTTGCACTTAGTGGGACCATCATTTGTGTTGCAGCAGGACAATGACCCAAAACACTTCCAGGCTATGTGATGACTGTGTGACCAAGAAGGAAAGATGTCATGGCCTCCACAATCACCGGACCTCAACCCAATGGAGATTGTTTGGGATGAGTTGGATGCAGAATAAAAGCACAGCATCAACAAGTGCTCAGCAACTCTCGGGACGTCCTCAGGACTGGTGGAGGCCATTTCTGGTGACGACCTATAAAGCTGCTGGACTGAAAGTGGTTGTAAGGTCTTCATCAGAATAAGAGGGGCGGGGCTCTGTGGAATCTAAGGTGTAGCACATATGCTGGTTTGTTGCATTTTTTACTCTTTGTTTCCATATGTGTTTCTTGTGGTTTTGCTGCCTTAAGTCTGAATTTACAATGTGCACATTACAATCAGTACAAATAAAACCATTGTATGAAGGCTGGCACTCTATACTTGACATGCAATAAGTTGTGAGACTCTGCTGGTATCAGGGTCTCTGCTACTCGTCACTACTTTATCCACATTTTCTCAATCTGACCAAATTTAGCAATTGCTTCTGTTTAACAAATCCAAGATCAGAGCTAAATATTTGCGCTGTAAGTAACACCTCATTTTTTACAGCAGTGGGGGGAGAGTTTTTGGAGACACTAAACTTTTAGTATACATTAGATTTATTTTATTTTCTGAAAATGTCAGCAGAGTCCCAGGATTCAGGTCACATGTAATTTATACTCCTCGTCGGAGACCGGTGCAGCAGGTTCTAATATCCCAATTCCACCAAGTCCATGAATAGAAGGAGAAGATGATCCCTTCTCCTATTGTCTGCAGTACTATAGAGCACCCCTCCTGTTCTCCATCATCCCATGCATTGCGCTGTCATCTTGACACCTCTTAAAGGGCAATCTCCTCTAAGAAATTCACACTGCGCGGGGAGCAGCGGCTTTGTATAATGCAAAGTTAGACGATGTTGCAATAAGCTTTCTTCTAGGTTTTCAAGATCTCTGCTTGCTGCATCTCAAAAGGAACTTTCACAGCTTCCTCCCTGGAGATGTGATGGACGCAGCTGTAGGATGGCTTATAATCTGTACGTGCATTATCTTGTAATTAGTCATCCACATCACAGGAGCAAGACTATGGGACGAGACGACGAACCTACCAAATAAACCCCAGCAAGCAGAGATCTGGAATATTTTACAAATAGTTCAACTTTTTATTCCGCAAGAATAGCATTTCTTTGTTAAAATGGTAAAATCCCCCCAAAGTTATATTATACTGCAGAAGCCCGGATCTGTATTCCTGGAGATGTATTATAATCCATTTATGTGAGAAGTCTTGACACTGACTCCAGGTCTTTCTACACTTGGCCTACTTTCATTCTCTGTTCCTGCCATACGCAGCCCTCACAGTTAGCAATTCACTGACCTTGGATCTGAAACCAAGTAACCTTGTCATCCCACAGCCTTGTGGTGATACTGGTATAACCTGGGTATCTCCTGTATATAATTATATATGTACAGCTGGTATAACCTGGGCATCCTCTGTATATAATTATATATGTACAGCTGGTATAACCTGGATATATTCTGTATATAATATATGTACAGATGGTAGAACCTGGGCATCTTCTGTATATAATTATATATGCCCAGCTGGTATATCCTGGGTATCTCCTGTATATAATTATATATGTACAGCTGGTATAACCTGGGTATCCTCTGTATATAATTATATATGTACAGCTGGTATAACCTGGGTATATTCTGTATATAATTATATATGTACAGCTGGTATACCCTGGGCATCCTCTGTGTATAATTATATACAGTGGGGCAAAAAAGTATTTAGTCAGTCAGCAATAGTGCAAGTTCTACCACTTAAAAAGATGAGAGGCGTCTGTAATTTACATCATAGGTAGACCTCAACTATGGGAGACAAACTGAGAAAAAAAAATCCAGAAAATCACATTGTCTGTTTTTTTTCTCCTTTTATTTGCATATTATGGTGGAAAATAAGTATTTGGTCAGAAACAAAATTTCATCTCAATACTTTGTGATATATCCTTTGTTGGCAATGACAGAGGTCAAACGTTTTCTGTAAGTCTTCACAAGGTTGCCACACACTGTTGTTGGTATGTTGGCCCATTCCTCCATGCAGATCTCCTCTAGAGCAGTGATGTTTTTGGCTTTTCGCTTGGCAACACGGACTTTCAACTCCCTCCAAAGATTTTCTATAGGGTTGAGATCTGGTGACTGGCTAGGCCACTCCAGGACCTTGAAATGCTTCTTACGAAGCCACTCCTTCGTTGCCCTGGCGGTGTGCTTTGGATCATTGTCATGTTGAAAGACCCAGCCACGTTTCATCATCAATGCCCTTGCTGATGGAAGGAGGTTTGCACTCAAAATCTCACGATACATGGCCCCATTCATTCTTTCATGTACCCGGATCAGTCGTCCTGGCCCCTTTGCAGAGAAACAGCCCCAAAGCATGATGTTTCCACCACCATGCTTTACAGTAGGTATGGTGTTTGATGGATGCAACTCAGTATTCTTTTTCCTCCAAACACGACAAGTTGTGTTTCTACCAAACAGTTCCAGTTTGGTTTCATCAGACCATAGGACATTCTCCCAAAACTCCTCTGGATCATCCAAATGCTCTCTAGCAAACTTCAGACGGGCCCGGACATGTACAGGCTTAAGCAGTGGGACACGTCTGGCACTGCAGGATCTGAGTCCATGGTGGTGTAGTGTGTTACTTATGGTAGGCCTTGTTAAATTGGTCCCAGCTCTCTGCAGTTCATTCACTAGGTCCCCCCGCGTGGTTCTGGGATTTTTGCTCACCGTTCTTGTGATCATTCTGACCCCACGGGGTGGGATTTTGCGTGGAGCACCAGATCGAGGGAGATTATCAGTGGTCTTGTATGTCTTCCATTTTCTAATTATTGCTCCCACAGTTGATTTCTTCACTCCAAGCTGGTTGGCTATTGCAGATTCAGTCTTCCCAGCCTGGTGCAGGGCTACAATTTTGTTTCTGGTGTCCTTTGACAGCTCTTTGGTCTTCACCATAGTGGAGTTTGGAGTCAGACTGTTTGAGGGTGTGCACAGGTGTCTTTTTATACTGATAACAAGTTTAAACAGGTGCCATTACTACAGGTAATGAGTGGAGGAAAGAGGAGACTCTTAAAGAAGAAGTTACAGGTCTGTGAGAGCCAGAAATCTTGATTGCTTGTTTCTGACCAAATACTTATTTTCCACCATAATATGCAAATAAAATGAAAAAAAAAACAGACAATGTGATTTTCTGGATTTTTTTTTCTCAGTTTGTCTCCCATAGTTGAGGTCTACCTATGATGTAAATTACAGACGCCTCTCATCTTTTTAAGTGGTGGAACTTGCACTATTGCTGACTGACTAAATACTTTTTTGCCCCACTGTATGTACAGCTGGTATAACCTGGGTATCCTCTGTATATAATTATATATGTACAGTTGGTATAACCTGGATATATTCTGTATATAATAATATATGTACATATGGTAGAACCTGGGTATCTCCTGTATATAATCATATATGCATATCTGGTATAACCTGGGCATCTTCTGTATATAATTATATATGTACAGTTGGTATAACCTGGGTATCTCCTGTATATAAATATATATGTATATCTGGTATAACCTGGGTATCTCCTGTCTATAATTATATATGTACAGCTGGTATAACCTGGGCATCTCCTGTATATAATTATATATGCACAGCTTGTACTGTATAACCTGGGTATCTCCTGTATATAATTATATATGTATATCTGGTAAAACCTGGGTATCTCCTGTCTATAATTATATATGTACAGCTGGTATAACCTGGGCATCTTCTGTATATAATTATATATGCACAGCTGGTACTGTATAACCTGTGTATCTCCTGTATATAATTATATATGTACAGCTGGTATAACCTGTGTATCTCCTTTATATAATTATACTGTATATGTACAGCTGGTATAACCTGGGTATCTCCTGTATATAATTACCGTATACATGTACAGCTGGTATAACCTGGGTTTCTCCTGTATATAATTATACATGTACAGCTGGTATATCCTGGGTATCCTCTGTATATAATTATATATGTACAGCTGGTATAACCTGGGTATCTCCTGTATATAATTATATATGTGCAGCTGGTATAACCTGGGTATCCTCTGTATATAATTATATATGTTCAGCTGGTATAACCTGGATATCTTCTATACATTGTTATTTGGAAGTTTGTGAACTCTTCTGAATTTTTCATATTTTTTTAAATTAATTTTACCTTAAGGTACAGTACATCAGATTTTCACACTAGTCCTAAATTATATGCTTAGCTCTTGGAGTGATCTTTGTTGGTCGACCTTTCCTCTGGAGGGCAATAATGGTCTTGAATTTACTCCATTTGTACAGAATCTGCTGACTGTGGATTGGTGGAGTCCAAAGTATTTAGAGATTTTTTTTTTAACATTTTCCAGCAACATGAGCATCAACATCTCTTCTTCTGAGTCTCTCAGAAATCTCCTTTTTCTGCCATTATAAACTTCCACGAGGTTTTGAAGATCACACTTTGGTAGATCCCTGTTCTTTAAATAAAAGCAGGTTGCCCACTCACACCTGATTGTCATCCTATTGAATGAAAACACCAGAGTTTAATTTCAACTTCAAATTATAAATATTATTATTATTTATTATTATAGCGCCATTTATTCCATGGTGCTTTACATGTGCGGAGGGATATATATAATAAAAACAAGTACAGTAATCTTAAACAATACAACGCACCAAATTATAAAATAATAGTAGGTGCGTTCGCAGCCCGGGGTCCACCGTGCAGAGGTGGTACTCTGCTGCTAAGTAAGGGCGGAAGAATTAAGCGGTGTGAAACCAGTCACACGTGGGTTACGTCACCCAATGTGAACAGGGCGAACTCTTTTACTGCACAGAGCCGCACCACCGCTGAAAGTAGATGCCGGAGCCTGTTAACTCACAGAGCCCGGCCAAAAGAGCGCACAGTGTACGGTCACAGAACTCTACCCCAAGGACACGGGGTTAGAGTCCTTCTAGGCCCACTGAACGCGCGGCGTCGCTGCCGCTAGTGCCACTATAGATGCTGACTATGGAGCACGTGCACTGAGGCGTGCCGAGTCCCTGGTGAGGCCAGAAGCCTGACTCAACCTCAGACCTACCTACGCCTGAGCCTGGGCGCTAGCAGGCTAGGGTGCACAACACTTACGTACCAAGGGTAGGGGTTTCTTAATGAGTCATTCACCAGAGACATTCATACGTGCATACATCACTCACTCCACATAGTCTGTAAATACAGTCTATACTAGCGCATGGGCGAGCGGCCATGCAAACCTTTTATAGCCACGGGCGTCCGGAACCTTCCTGGCTTCTCGGATGGGCCAATCCGAACACGAGCAGGACCTGAGCACGTGACCCACGATCTCCAATGGGAGATCACTCCATGGGCATGCTCAGTGGCCCGACATGAGGACTTAGTCCCTGGAGAATCTCACTGCTGAGCAGCATGCATTGTCATAGCTGTGCCAGAGGTGGCAGCAGCAAGCAAACCCACGGAGTTGGCCTGGGCAGAGCGCCGGGACCGACATCTGCTGAGCAGGCTCCACTGCGGCCGAAGAAGAATGGGAGACCGCTGGGTGCAAGGCTCTGGATTTCTGCTGTGCAGTGGCAAGGAACCCGACGCCTAACATTACTCCCCTCCTAGGGCCCCCTCCCCTCTGCGCCTTGCTACGCTCAAATGCCGCAATGAGGAGCGGAGCGTGGATGTTCTCCACTGGCTCCCAGTTCCGAGCCTCTGGGCCATGACCCTTCCAATCCTCCAAATAAAACATTTTGCCCCGCATCACCTTGCATCCCACGATGGCATTGACCTCAAACTCATCTGAAGACAAGTCTGATGTCCCGGCAGATGACTCGCAGATCCGGGACAAGTGAACAGGCTTAAGGAGGGACACGTGGAATGTATCAGAGATAGCCAAGTGTGGTGGAAGGGCCAGACGGTAGACCACAGAGCTGATCTGCTCGAGAAACTTGAAGGGGCCAATGTAGCACGGTGCGAACTTAGCGGACTCTACCCCGCAGCCTGATGTTTCGGTCGGAGAGCCACACCAAGTCGCCAGGGGCAAAAGTCGGAGCAGGGCGCCGGTGTGCATCAGGTGAGGGCCTCATTCTCTCCTTGGAAGCCCGGATCGCATCCTGGGTGCGATCCCAAATGTCGTGTGCCTCCACCGCCCAGTCTGCCACCCTGGAGTCGGTGGATGACACGGGCATGGGCACAGGGATGCGCGGATGCTGGCCGTAATTTAGGAGGAATGGGGTCTGACCGGTGGAGTCGGCCACAGCATTGTTCTGTCCTGCCTGGCCGAGACAAAATGTCGAAGATAAGTGATCAGGGTCTGGTTGGCTCTCTCTACCAACCCGTTCGTCTCAGGATGATAGGCCGAGGAGATATTCAGCTCAATGCTGAGCAGGGAATAAAGCTCTCTCCAAAACCGGGACGCAAACTGAGGACCTCGGTCACTGACAATCTTGTCCGGCATGCCATGCAGGCGGAAAACGTGCTTAATGAACAACACTGCCAGGCCCCGCGCAGAAGGTAACCGGGAGAGAGGTACCAGGTGCACCATCTTAGAGAAATGGTCGGTGACAACCCAAATGACCGTGCTGCCACTGGACTTGGGTAGCCCCACCACAAAATCCATACCGACCATCTCCCAGGGCCTGTCCGCTACTGGCAGAGGAAAAAGAAGCCCAGCGGGCTGCTGCCGAGAGGACCTATTCTGGGCGCAAGAGACGCACGCCTGAATATAGTCCCTGACGTCACGGGCCATATGCGGCCACCAGTACGTCCTCGCCAGAAGCTCAGAGGTCCGTTTTATCCCGAAATGTCCACCCACCCTGGACGAATGAGCCCAAGAGAGGACCTCCGGTCGCAGACGGGCAGGGACAAATGTCTTGCCCGGAGGTACTGACTCAAGGGCAACCGGAGCCACAGTCCTCAGGCTCTCGGATGGGACGATCAGCCGAGGCTCCTCTTCCTCCGATGACACCACGGAGCGGGAGAGAGCATCGGCCCAGACGTTCTTCTCCCAGGAGAGAAAATGGAGGGTGAAGTGGAACCGGGAAAAGAACAAAGACCATCTGGCCTGGCGAGAATTTAGCCGCTGGGCTGTTTGTAAATACACCAAGTTTTTGTGGTCGGTCAACACCTGGAAAGGAAGGCGAGCCCCCTCAGGAGGTGTCTCCACTCCGAGAAGGCCAACTTCATCGCTAGCAACTCCCTGTCCCCGATGGCATAATTCCTCTCCGCCGGTGTGAAGGTCTTGGAGAAAAAGAAGCATGGGTGCTTCCGACCTTGCGTGTCCTTCTGAAACAGGACCGCTCCAGCACCAACGGAAGAGGCATCCACTTCCAGAATGAAGGGCTTATCCACATCGGGGCGATGTAGAATGGGAGCGCTAGCGAAATGGGACTTAATGGAGGAGAAGGCCTTGGAGACCGGTTCCGACCACAACTTGGGGTTTGCACCCTTCTTGGTGAGGGCTACCAAGGGCGCTACCAAAGTCGAGAAGTGGGGGATGAATTGGCGATAGTAATTTATGAACCCCATAAAGAGCTGCACCGCTTTGAGAGAATGAGGTTCCTGCCAATCCATCACCGCCTGTAGCTTGGCAGGATCCTTGGCCATCCCCCGGGCGGAGATGATATAGCCCAGGAAAGGCAAGGACTCCTGCTCAAACACACACTTCTCCAACTTAGCATAGAGGGAGTTTGCCCGCAGGCGATCGAAAACTTTGCAAACATCTCTCCGGTGGGAGTCAATATCTGGTGAGTAGATGAGAATATCATCCAGATAGACTACAACTGAGGTGGTAAGCATATCCCGGAAGATATCGTTCACAAAGTCTTGGAAGACTGCCGGGGCATTACAGAGGCCGAAGGGCATCACCAGGTATTCATAGTGCCCATCCCTGGTGTTAAATGCCGTCTTCCATTCTTCCCCATCACGGATGCGAATCAGGTTGTAAGCCCCCCGCAGATCAAATTTGGTAAACACTCTCGCTCCCTGTAGCCTATCAAACAGCTCTGATATCAGGGGCAGAGGATACTTATTCTTAACGGTGATGGCATTAAGACCCCTGTAATCAATGCAAGGACGTAGTTCCCCACTCTTCTTCTGGACAAAGAAGAATCCCGCCCCCACTGGTGACACTGACTTCCTAATGAATCCTCTTGCCAGATTCTCCCTGATGTATTGAGACATGGCCTCTGTCTCCGGGAGAGATAGGGGATAGACTGGACCCCGGGGAGGCTCAGCACCAGGCAAGAGGTCAATAGGACAGTCATAGGGGCGATGCGGTGGAAGGGTCTCCGCCGCCTTTTTGAAGAACACGTCTGCATACTGTCGATAGTGTTTGGGGAGCGAGGAGAGATCTGCAGGAACCTCTGTGGAGGCAACCTGAATGCACTCCCTCAGACATCTACCCTCACATGATTTACTCCACCCAATAATCCTCCCTGAGGACCACTCTATATGGGGGGAGTGGTACCGCAACCAGGGGACCCCTAGAAGTACCTGGTCAATACCCTCGGGCATGACGAGGAGGGATATCGTCTCCTGATGAGATGGAGCCACTGAGAGTAACAAGGGGGCGGCCTGGTGGGTTATCTGTGAGAGTAGAGTGGCGCCGTTCACCACTCTGACGGTGACTGGTGTAGACATAACCAGGGGTATAGCGTTCCGTTGAGCGAAGGCTGACGACATAAAATTGCCCTCTGCCCCGGAATCCACGCAAACCTGCACCGCCAGAGTGGAAGAACCACTTCAATATTCTTCAATATGACTTGCTTTTATTTATGAAAAAACAGAAATTTGACAAAAATGTTGAACATGTTGCAATTTTCAAACTTTTAAATTTTGTTCCCTTAAATCAGAGAGTCATATCGCACAAAATAGTTAATAAATAGCATTTCCTACTTGTCTACTTTACATCAGCACAATTTTGGAAACATAATTTTTTTTTATTAGGACATTATAAGGTGACACAGATGTGGTTTGTGGAACCACTATGCTACAGACCGTGGAAAGTCTGGAAGGGCGTGACTAACCGAACCCCTGGCTGTTCACTAGAGCCTCTGATGGTGAGTTTAAACTTGGCTCCCGATGAACTGCAGGTGCCACTCCAGGACAGACCAACGGACAAACAGCAGCTGAACCCAGAGGACAGACTGGAGGAAGCAGCTGGCAGAGATTGTATTAGAATGCAGCAGAGTTCCATCAGAGTGCAGCAGACAGAGTTTGCATCAGAGTGCAGCAGAGTTCACACCAGAGTGCAGCAGGCAGGGTTTGCACCGGAGTGCAGCAGGCAGGGTTTGCACCAGAGTGCAGCAGGCAGGGTTTGCACCAGAGTGCAGCAGGCAGGGTTTGCACCAGAGTGCAGCAGGCAGGATTTGCACCAGAGTGCAGCAGGCAGGATTTGCACCAGAGTGCAGCAGGGACTGGTATGCAACCTTACACAAGTTAGACTGCAAAACAGGAAGGTTGCTCAGGCACCCTCCCAGTGGAGAGGAAGCAATATATACATAATGCCTCTCAACCATTGGCCGGGGAGGAAATAACAAGTGCATGTGCTGACTCTTTAAGAGGGTGGAAGCTCGCTCACACGTGCCCTAAGTGGAACTGGAAGTGCTGCTATGAGCTTGCTGAGCATGAGGAAGAGAGGAACAGACCACAGCACGGGTGAGTGAAGCAACACGTTGGAGACCCTGCCTGTGAAAGCAGGGATCCGGCGTGGTGCTAACAGTACCCCCCCTTTACACCCCCTCCTCTTCAGACCATCGAAGAATTTACAAGGGAGAATTGAAGCGTGAATGTTCTACTTCGGCTCCCAGGTTCTCTCTTCGGGACTATATCCATTCCAGTCAACGGGGAAGAATGTCTTGCCTCTCACCTTCTTCATGACCAAGATGTTCACTTCAAAAGCATCATCCGAGACAGTTGGCATGGGCGTGGTACTGGGATCCTTGAAGAAGGGACTCAGGATGACCGACTTCAGTAGAGATATATGGAAGGAGTTTGGAATCCGTAAAAAAGGAGGCAGCTTCAATTTATAGGAGACCTTGTTGATCCGCTTCAACACTTCGAAAGGCCCGATAAAATGAGGACTCAACTTATAAGAAGGAACCTTCAGCCGGACGTACCTGGTTGAGAGCCATACCTTGTCACCAGTGCGGAAGCACGGAGGATCCATACACCTTTTGTCTGCATGTCTCTTCATACAGGCGGAGGATGCTTCTAAAGTGGCTTTGGTGGGCTTTGGTGTCCTCCCACAACTTCATAAAATTCTTGGAGGGGACATCTGCCGCAGGAACATCGGAAGGAACCTCGGAAGGGGAACCTCGGGTTGCTGACCGAACACAATGTAGAACGTTGATTCTCCCGAGGCCTCACTATCGTGATTGATGTACGAGTACTCAGCCCAGGGAAGCAATTTCACCCAATCATTATGGTGGGCATTGACGAAGTGTCGCAGGTAATTGCCGAGGACCTGGTTGACACGCTCCACTTGCCCATTGGACTGGGGGTGATAGGCCGATGAGAAATTAAAGCGATATCCAGATGTTTACAGAGAGCTCGCCAGAATCTGGAAATGAACTGCGAACCTCGATCAGACACAATGTGATGAGGTAATCCGTGCAGGCGGAAAATATGTTTGATGAAGCTGTCATCCAGTTCAAGAGCGGATGGAAGAGCAGACAACGGAGTAAAGTGTGCCATTTTGGAAAAGCGATCCACGACTACCCAGACGACGGTGCAACCCTCGGATACTGGAAAATCCGTAATGAAGTCCATAGCTATGTGCTGCCATGGACCAGATGGTACAGGTAACGGCAGGAGAGAACCAGTAGGAAGTCGTCTGAGGACTTTATTACGGGCTCAAACCAGACAGTCAACCATGCTTACAGATCTCCCTCCCCATGGATGGCCACCAATAGTGGCGAGAAATCAACTGTAGAGTCTTCCTTTGTCCTGCGTGAGCAGCCACCTTGGACGAGTGGCCCCAAGACAAAACTCGCTCCCTCTCGGATTCAGCCACAAGGGTCTTCCCTGGGGGAATTGGCGACAGACTGATCGGAGCGACAGTGACCATCTTGGATGGTTCAATGATAAATTGTGGTTCTTCCTCTTGATCCTCGGGACAGAAAAGAGCGAGAGAGGGCATCGGCTCTGACATTCTTGTCACTGGACCTGAAATGTAAAAGAAAGTTAAGGCGGGCAAAAAACAAAGACCACCTATATTGGCGTGGATTAATTCTCTAGGTGGACTGGAGATACGCCAGGTTCTTATGGTCCGTGTAGATGACCACTGGATAGACTGCGCCTTCCAGCAGGTATCGCCATTCCTTCAAAGTCATCTTAATAGCGACTAACTCCTGGTCCCTGATGGAGTAGTTACGCTCAGGAGCGGAGAAGGCCTTAGAGAAGAAACTGTAGGTTACGCAGCGACCCGAGGAGGACTTCTGAGTGAGCCCTACTCCAGCCCCTAACGAGGATGCGTCCACCTCTTAGAAGAACTGCTTGTTCAAATCCAAGTGATGCAGTGAGAGTGTTAGGCCTCTTCAGCCTTGGAGGACCAGCTCTTTGGATTGGCTCCCTTTTGGGGTCATAGCAGAGATGGGAGCAGTCAGCGTGGAGAAGTGAGGAATGAATTTCCGATAATAATTAGCAAAGCCAACGAAACGCTATATTGCTTTGACTCCCACGGGCAGCGGCCATTTAAGGATGGAAGAGATTTTCTCAGGATCCATCCTGAGTCCGGTGTCTGAGATAATGTAACCCAAGAAGGGAAGAGAGGATTGTTCAAAAACGCATTTCTTATACTTGGCATAGAGACGATTATCCCTAAGACGCTGAAGAACTTGCCAGACTGCAGCAATGCAGCAGACCGAGTTCACACCAGAGTGCAGCAGACAGCGTTTATATCAGAGTGCAGCAGACAGCATTTATATCAGAGTGCAGCAGGCAGTGTTTGCACCAGGGTGCAGGAGGCAGGACTTGCACCAGAGTGCAGCAGGAACTGCTATTCAACCTTACACAACTTAAGGCCCCGTCACACATACAGATGCACCAGCGATCCCGACATCGATACGACCTTGTCAGGATCGCTGGTGCATCGCTACATGATCGCTGGTAAGCTGCGAAACTGCAAAACAGGATGGTTGCTCAGGCACCCTCCCAGTGGAGAGGAAGCAATATATACATAATACCTCTCAACCACTGGCTTGGGAGGAAATGGCAAGTGCACGCGCTGACCCTTTAAGAGGGAGGGAGCGCGCGTGCCCTAAGAACACGGCTGGAAGTGCTGCTGGGAGCATGCAGAGCATGAGGAAGAGAGGAACTGACCACAGCGCAGGTGAGTGAAGCAACACACCGGAGACCCTGCCTGTCAGAGCAAGGATCTGGCGTGGTGCTATCATAAGGGTTAAAAGTCCAGTGATTTCTCATTTTTTCAACAAAATTTGCAAAACCATTTTTTTAGGGACCACCTCACATTTGAAGTGAGTTTGAGGGTCAATATGACAGAAAATACCCAAAAGTGACACCATTCTAAAGACTGCGCTCCTCAAGGTGGGCAAAACCACATTCAAGAAGTTTATTTAACCCTTCAGGTGCTTCACGAGAACTGAAGCAATGTGGAAGGAAAAAAATGAACATTTTACTTTTTTCACAAAATATTTGCTTTGGAGCCAAATTGTTTTATTTTCACAAGGGTATCAGGGGAAAATGGACCACAAAATTTGTTGTGTAATTTCTCCTGAGTACGCCGACACCCCGTATGTGGGGAAAGCCACTGGGCGCATGGCAGAGCTCAGAAGGGAGGGAGCACCGTTTGACTGTTGGAACTCAAAATTGGCTGGAATCAATGGCGGGCACCATGTCACATTTGTAGACCCCCTGATGTACCTAAACAGTGGAAACCCCCCCAATTATAACGCAAACCCTAACACAGCTCTAACCCTTACACACCCATAACCCTAACCACAACCCTAACACCAACACCACAACTCTAACCCCAACACAACCCTAACCATAGTCCAACCTTAGCCCTAACCCTAGCTACAACACCAACTATAACCCCAATCATAACCCTAATGCTAGCCCATCCCTAGCCCTAGCTATAACCCCATTCATAACCCTAACGCTAGCCCCATCCTTAACCCTAGCTATAACCCCAACTATAAGCCCAACCATAACCCTAACGGAAGAATGGAAATAAATAAAAAAATTTATTTTATTATTTTTACCTAACTTTAGGGGGTGATAAAGGTGAGTTTGATTTACTATTTTTTTTATTTTGATCACTGTGACAGGATCTTTCACAATGATAAAAATGAACCAATTGGAGAAATTTATCGTTGCCGGGTGCCGGCTGGCAGATCTCAGCGGGTGCACTGCGCATGTGCCAGTCATTTTTTCCCCGAAAGAAGACGTCGAGGGCCGGGAGACACAGCCAGAGGGACCGGGGGACATCGCAAGTACCAGGGGGGCTTGGGGGACCCCATTTCTCTCTCCTCTGATGTGCAGCTAGATGACATCAGAGGAGAGAGAGAAATAAATAGGAAATCTGACCTTTTTTTGGGGTCGCCATTATTACGTGAATAACGGTGATTGCAACACTGGGGTTGGTAAAAACTGACCCAAATCATGTTCTCCGGGGTCTCGGCTACCTCCGGTGGGGGAGCTATGCACTTATTTCTCAACGCCGTTAAAAAGCGGCGCTGAGGAATAAGTACCCTTAACTGCCGCCGTTAAAAGGCGTATCGGCGGTTAAGGGTATAATATAACTTTCATGACAAAATCTTCAGTTTTATTCAAATTAGTTGATGCAAAATTCAGTACACCCCATATCAAACACCGCTACATCTAGTATTTTGTATGACCTCTCTGATTTTTTTAAGGACAACACTAAGTCTTTTAGGCGTGGAATCAACAAGTTGACGACATATTGCAACATCTATTTCTTTCCATTCTTCTAGATTGACCTGGTCTAGAGCCTGGATGCTGGATGGAGAGTGATGATCAACAACTTATCTCCTTAGAATTTCCCATAGGTGTCCGGTTGGGGTCAGAACACTTGGCCACTGAGTCACTTTCACCCTGTTCTTCAGAAATGCAACAGATGTGTGTTTTGGACCATTGGCATGTTTGAAAAGGGATTGTTTACCGAGGGCACATAGTGATAGCGGCACCTTCTGTTTCACTATAGAGCAGTAAATCTATGAATTCATGATACTATCAATGTTGCATAGCCCCTGACACTAGCAATGCTCATGTGCCCCACATAAGGACACTGCCTCCACTAGGTCTCACTGTAGGCACCATGTATTTTTCTTTGTACTCTTCACCTTTACATACAGTTTTGAAGCCACTTGGATAAACATTAATCTTGGTCTCATCGCTCCAGAGTATAGAGTCCCAGTATCTTCATATTTTTCAGCAGGGGACCTGACAAATTGTAAGCGGCTTTTTTGTGCATGGGTTTTAGGAGAGGCTTGCATCATGGATGACACACATGAATGCTTTTCTTCTGCAGTGTACACCATTTTTTGTCATGGGAAACACTCGGTTTGGCTTTCTACTTTAGATAGCTGCAGTGAATGTGCATGTCGATTTCCTTCAACCTTTCCTCCCAGAAGATGCTCCTGTATAGGTGGTAAGTTCCACAGTCGCCCATCTTTGTTGCATTTCTGTAACCCTTTTGCACCCTCCAGTATCTGACTGATACATAAAGCTTTACTGATCTTCTTGTAGCCTTCACCTTTCTTGTGTAAGGGGTCACATTACGTTCTGTGTCCCCATCGAGGCATGCGTCCAAAATCCGCCGCAAAATGGGGTCCGAACATACTGTATGTACCCCTGTAGGCATACACTACTGAAAATGTTGCATGTCAGAGTGCATGTTCACCCTGCCATTACCATTACAATCTATGTCCCCTCCTGCGCATATGTCCGGAACCCGTTTTATGGGTGATTTCGGACGTATGCCTCGATGGGGACACAGAATGCAATATGAAAGCTCCCTAAATAATTTCTTTCTCAAATCTTGTGACATTTCTCTTCCATTTGGTGCCATTGCTGACAGCATAAATTGGCAAGGCATTTATTTAAGTAACTTCCTGGACTCCTGTGTAATGAATGTTTAGACTTACCTGTGGTTGAATTCTGGTTAATTAGATAAACTTTAGCTTTGCTCCCTAGACTTTCATCGAGGTATACTCATTTTTGCAATATCTTCTTGAATGAATTTGTTAGGAAAATTAACCTTTTTTGGGTGTTTAAAATAACAAATCTTGTTTGTAATTAATGGTCCACATTTCTGGCAGTATTTTGTAGTATGGTCTCCCATAGAAAATGTTGATTCTGAAAGGAAACCAAACCACAAGGCTATGTGCACACGCTACGGATTGGTCTGCAGATTTTTCCGCGTGGATTTTGCAAAATCCGCAGGTCAAAAGACCTGCGGTTTATCTGCGGATTAGCCTGCGGTTTTGCCCTGCGGTTTATCATCTCTACAATGGAGGAGATGGCAAACCGCAGCAGAATCCACAGAAAAGAATAACATGTAGCGACCATGCTATTTTGGAATTTTGGATAACTAGAGGAGGAAGACTTGTGAAGACTCAGACTTCAAGGTTATATTTCAGAAAGGCAGATTTTAAGGGATTCAGAAAGAGAATTGGAGGGATCCAATGGCTGGATATCCTTAAAGACAAAAATGTCCAGGAAGGATGGGAAATCTTGAAAAATGAAATTCTCAAAGCACAATTGTTAACAATTCCGAAAAGAGGGAAGAATAGGAAGCATTTAAGGAAACCAGGATGGATGAACACAGAACTTAAGCACGTGCTAAAAAGGAAGAAAGAAATGTTTATAAAATGGAAAGAGGGAGGCATATCTAAAGAAGAATATAATGATGTCTGTAGAACTTACAGGGCACAAATCAGATTAACTAAAGCTGACAATGAATTGAGGATTGCAAGAGATGTCAAACGCAATAATAAAGGATTTTGGGGATATGTCAAAAGTAAAAGAAAAGTCAAAGATGCTATAGGATTTTTACAGGATGAAAATGATGAAATGGTAAGACAGGATGTTGAGAAGGCCGAACTTTTAAATTCCTATTTTGCATCTGTTTTCTCTCAGAAAGGAAATGTAACGTCAACTGTTCTTCACTGTTCTATTAAGGGAATAGAAGAATACAGGATATCTATAAACAAAAAGATAGTGAGGAAACACTTAGCTAACCTAAATGAATTCAAGTCTCCAGGTCCAGATGAATTACACCCCAGAGTACTGAAGGAGATAGCAGAATAAATTTTTGAACCCCTCTCCATAATCTTTGAAAATTCTTGGAGAACAGGAGAAGTCCCAGAAGACTGGAGAAGAGCAAATGTTGTTCCTATCTTCAAAAAGGGGAAGAAGGTGGACCCAGGCAACTATAGGCCGGTGAGTCTGACTTCTATACCAGGAAAGATCTTTGAACAAATTATTAAACAACATGTATGTCAGTACCTGGATAAGAATGAAGTGATTAAACAGAGTCAGCATGGGTTTGTAACTAATAAGTCATGTCAGACTAACTTAATTTCCTTCTATGACGGAATCACTGATTGGGTGGATCAAGGAAATGCTGTAGATATAGTATATCTTGACTTCAGCAAAGCATTTGACAAAGTATCTCATACAATCCTTATTGAAAAAATGACTAAGTATGGAATGGACAAGGCAACTGTTAGGTGGATTCATAACTGGCTTAGTGATCGGACCCAAAGAGTGGTCGTAAATGGCTGCACATCCAGTTGGAAGAATGTCTGTCTCAAGTGGGGTACCACAGGGCTCTGTCCTGGGCCCTGTATTGTTCAACATCTTTATCAATGATATAGATGAAGGAATTGAGGGTAAACTGATTATATTTGCTGTTGACACAAAGCTAGGAGGGATAGCTAATACTAGAGAAGAGAGAGAGGATTCAAAAAGATATAAATAAACTGGAGCAGTGGGCAGCAACTAACAGAATGGTTTTTAACAGGGAAAAATGAAAAGTACTACATCTGGGCAATAAAAATGAAAAAAGCATATACAGAATGGGAGGAATAGGGCTAAGCAACAGCACATGTGAAAAAGACTTGGGTATACTAATAGATCACAGACTGAATATGAGTCAACAGTGTGATGCAGCAGCAAAAAAGGCATATGGAATTCTAGGATGTATTAACAGAAGCATACAGTCTAGATCACGTGAAGTCATTATTGCCCTCTACTCCTCTTTGGTCAGACCTCATCTGGAATATTGTGTCCCGTTTTGGGCACCACATTTTAAAAAAGACATCAACAAACTGGAGCAAGTTCAGAAAAGAGCGACCAGAATGGTGACCGGTCTGCAAACCCTGTCTTATGAGGACAGGTTGCAGGATTTGGGAATGTTTAGTTTGCAAGAGAAGACTGAGAAGAGACTTAATAGCTGTCTACAAATATCTAAAGGGCTGTCACATTGTAGAAGGATCATCTTTATTCTCATTTTCACAAGGAAAGACTAGAAGCAATGGGATGAAACTGAACTGAAACTTTTTGACAGTTAGAGTGATCAATGAGTGGAACAAGCTGCCACGAGAAGTAGTGAGTTCTCCTTCAATGGAAGTCTTCAAACAGAGGCTGGACAGACATCTGACTGGGATGATTTAGCAAATCCTGCTTTGAGCAGGGGGTTGGACCAGATGGCCCAGGAGGTCCCTTCCAACTCTACGATTCTATGATTCTATGTCAACTCTTTCTGCGGATGGGAAACCGCAGTAAAAACCGCGCGTGTCACGCTTGCGCCTTGGCTGAATGGCGCGAGCCGGGGGGTTGTGGCCCCATTGTGCCACAAACCAGACTACCCTGGAAGGGGCGTGACTACGACAGCTGCCTCGGTCTTCACTGGAGCCTCTGATGGTGAGGTCAGGCTTGTGCGGCAGGTAGCTGTCGGGTGCCACTCCAGGGTGGTCTGGCTGTGGCTGCTGATCCCACTCGGGGACAAGTCACTTGGACAGGTGTGACTAACAGGTAGGCTGAGACACTGGGCAAGCAGGCACGGCTGAGACACAGGGCAGGCAGGCACGGCTTGGTACACTGGCAGGCAGGCACAGCTTGGAGACACAGGGCAAGCAGGCACGGCTTGGAGACACAGGGCAAGCAGGCACGGCTTGGAGACACAGGGCAAGCGGGTGTGGTGTATGAAGGAACAGGTTGGGACCTGTTCACACAGGAGGTGCAGGTATGGATACAGGCAGGAAGGAGTGAAATAAGTTGGAACAGGTTAGGAACTGAGCCGCAGGAGTGCGGAGTAGGCTGGGCTGCAAGGGAGCCGGGCAGGCAGAGCAGTTAGGGAGCCGAGCAGGCAGAGCGGCTAGGGAGCCGAGCAGGCAGAGCGGCAAGGGAGCCGAGCAGGCAGAGCGGCAAGAGAGCAGAGCAGGCAAAGCGGCAAGAGAGCAGAGCAGGCAGAGCGGCAAGAGAGCAGAGCAGGCAGAGCTGCAAGAGAGCAGAGCAAGCAGAGCTGCAAGAGAGCAGAGCAAGCAGAGCTGCAAGAGAGCAGAGCAAGCAGAGCTGCAAGAGAGCAGAGCAGGCAGAGCTGCAAGGGAGCAGGGCTGCAATGGTGCAGATGCACAGACAGAGCTGCAAGGGTGCAGATGTACAGACAGGGAGGACACAAGGAAAGACACAGCAGGGAAGGAAGCCACAGACAAGGAGAAAGGGAGACTAAGGTAGGACAGAGTAAAGACAAGGTACTGGGACCAAGACTCAAGGGCCAGGATATTCAGCCTCCTGGCAGGCGGACAAGGTACAAAGCAAGACAAGAAGTATTCCTCCAGAGAAGGAGGAAATACACAGGACAGGGCCTGGCTTCCTCAGCAGCAAGATACTAACTGAGATTAGACATTGCACAGGCCATGTTTCAGTGGGTGTGGCGGAACTAAATAGTGAATGGCTCTAGGTGATTGGTCAGGGACAGATTAGACAGGTGCACCCTGACTGCATAAGAACCAGAGAGTTCTGGCGCCGCCCCCCTATACACACAGTCAGGAAACATGGAGAGCAGAAGCACGGAGCACAGGACTGGCAACAGACAGATTTCACAGCATGGCTTGAAGCAGAAAGTAAGTTGGTGTGCGGGGGATGGGAGGCCATGCAGTGATGCCAGCAGGGTTGATACAGTGCGGAAAATTCTGCACCGTCTGCACTGCGGTTTTCATTTTCCATAGGATATAATGGCACTGTACAACGCAGCTTACTCTGCTGCGGATCCGCAGGGACAAAACCGCTGCGGATCCGCAGCAGAATCCTCAGCGTGTGAACATACCCTTAGTGATGAGAGAGCGTGCTTGGATAAGGTGTTATCCCGCACGCTCGTGTGCTAACTGAGTATCTTCGGCGTGCTCAAATAACATGTTCGATTCCCAGCACTTGCATGTCTTGCGCTGTTCGACAGCCGCAACATATGCGGGGATTGCTTGTTAGTTAGGCAATTCCTCAATGTGTTACAACTGTCGAACATCCGCGAAACATTCAGGTGCGGGGACTTGAACATGTTATTCGAGCATGCCGAAGACACTGGGTTAGCACCCGAGCGTGCGGGATAACACCTTATCCGAGTATATGCACTCATCACTAGAAACTAAAGGGTTTTCTGACAAATCTTTTGGGGTGTACTCATTTATGCTGAGCAGTGTATGTATATTGGTATAAGTTATACATTTTCTTATAAATAGTGATATGGACCATGTTGGTATATCCTGGGCATCTTCTAGTATATGGTGCAAAATCAAAACCAACCAACCAAGGGACCAATCGACCTGAAAAGACCAAACAGGATATAATTAATCAATAATCTTTATTATATTGGTGGTATTATATAAAAAACAATTAAAAACAATGTGCACGTATGGGGACAGCTTTACAAAAATTTGTAAGACAATAAGAATTGGACCCAATTATATATACCATATTCAAGTATGTATTCCTCATACTGTATATTAAAAAAGTGAAAAAACTTTACATACAAAACATTATAGATTGTGAGCAAAAAGGTGCATGTGCATGAACAAGATAATATCTCAAATGAAACAATGATAAGCCAACTAATCACTGCCATGTAAAGTGCAGTGTGCATGTGCAAAAGAACAACCATGTGCTGTTATATCATATAGAAAAGAGCCACAGTGACTTTTATAAAAAGTGCAACACAATAGTAGAGGGATACAAAAAATGGATCATGTACCTTTAAGGATCACCACATCCCTTTAACGCGCATCCCTTTAATGCGCGTTAAAGGGATGTGGTGACCCTTAAAATTGACAAATCCCCGGGCCCGGATGGGATACACCCCCGAATACTGCAGGAATTAAGCACAGTCATAGATAGACCATTATTTTTAATCTTTAAAGATTCCATAATAGCAGGGTCTGTACCACAGGACTGGCGTATAGCAAATGTGCTGCCAATATTCAAAAAGGGGACAAAAACTGAACTCGGAAATTATATGCCATTAAGTTTAACCTCAACTGTGGGTAAAATCCTGGAGGGTTTTCCAAGAGATACTATACTGGAGTATCTGGAGAAGAATAACCTCATGACCCAATATCAACATGGGTTTACAAGGGACCGTTCCTGTCAGACTAATCTGATAAGCTTTTATGAAGAGGTAAGTTCCGGACTGGACCAAAGGAATGCAGTGGACATGGTGTACATGAACTTTTCAAAAGCTTTTGATACGGTGCCATACAAAAGGTTGATACATAAAATGAGAACAATGGGGATAGGGGAAAATATGTGTAGGTGGGTTAAGAGCTGGCTCAGGGATAGGAAACAAAGGGTGGTTATTAATGGAGCACACTTGGACAGGGTCACGGTTGGCAGTGGGGTATCGTAGGGGTCGGGATTGGGCCTTACTTTTAACATTTATTAATGACAGTGTAGAATTTCAATATTTGCAGTTGACACTACACTCTACAGGGTAATCAATACAGAGGAGGACAATTTTATATTACAGGAGGATTTATGTAAACTAGAAGCTTGGGGTGATAAATGGCAAATGAGCTTTAATGGGGATAAATGTAAGGTCATGCACTTGGGTAGAACAAACAAGATGTATAATTATGTGCTTAATTGTAAAACACTGGGCAAAACTGTCACTGAAAAAGACCTGGGTGTATGGGTGGACGACAAACTCACATTTAGTGGCCAGTGTCAGGCAGCTGCTGCAAAGGCAAATAAAATTATGGGATGCATTAAAAGAGGCATAGATGCTCATGAGGAGAACATAATTTTACCTCTATATAAGTCACTAGTGCGACCACACTTAGAATACTGTGTACAGTTCTGGTCTCCGGGGTATAAGAAAGACATAGCTGAACTGGAGCGGGTGCAGAGAAGAGCGACCAAGGTTATTAGGGAACTAGGGGGTCTGCAATACCAAGACAGGTTATTACACTTGGGGTTATTTAGTTTGGAAAATTGAAGGCTTAGGGGTGATGTTATTACAATGTATAAATATATGCGGGGACAATACCAAGACCTTTCTAATGATCTTTTTACTCTTAGACCTGTGACTGGGACAAGGGGGCATCCTCTACGTCTGGAGGAAAGAAGGTTTAAGCATACTCACAGACGCGGATTCTTTACTGTAAGAGCAGTGAGACTATGGAACTCTTTGCCATATGACGTTGTAATGAGTGATTCCCTACTAAAATTTAAGAGGGGACTGGATGTCTTTCTTGAAAAGTATAATATTACAGGGTATATACACTAGTTTCCTTAATATTGCATTGATCCAGGGAGCTAGTCTGATTGCCGTATGTGGAGTCGGGAAGGAATTTTTTCCCCAATGTGAAGCTTACTGTTTGCAACATGGGTTTTTTTTGCCTTCCTCTGGATCAACATGTTAGGGCAAGTTAGGATAGGATGGGTTGAACTAGATGGATTAAAGTCTTCCTTCAACCTCAATAACTATGTTACTATGTTATATAATACCACCAATATAATAAAGATTATTGATTAATTATATCCTGTTTGGTCTTTTCTGGTCGATTGGTCCCTTGGTTGGTTGGTTTTGATTCTTTAAATCAGTGGTTAAATCACTACTTTCACTAAACACTGGTGGTAGTTTATATAATTATTAGTATAATACTTTATTGTTGATATTACTATATATAATACTACATCTGGTGTTAATGTATTCTCTTATAGTATATGGTACAGTAGGAGTGGTTCTTATCACGCACATCGCTGTAATACGTCTATGCTATGTAGTGCATCTACATGTGGTATTTTTACATGTGATGACGGTGGTATTTCTGCCATATCACAATGTGGTCCATGTACGCGGCTGGCAGAACCGTCCAGTTCTTTGAACATCTGGGTATTTTCTGCATGGCCGGCAAGTTGTATCTAATAGCAGACTCTGAATCACTTCCTTCCCACATCGGTTGGTGTAAGAAGAAAAATCTTAATCTAATTAAAGCAACTTACATTTCTCACTGGATTGATGAGTGACTGTCGTTCACCCTCTGATCCCACAAGCAATAGATTTGATCATTCAAATACTGGTACAACAGGGGTTTAGATAATGTCTGGCCTAAAAATTGTTTGTGATTAACTTGTTGATCACCGATTGTTGATAGTTGACATGCATATGGGGGGATCTGTGGATGATGCACTGTTATGCGGGATCTGTGGATGACGCACTGTTATGGAGTATGTGTGGATGATGCATTGTTAGGGGGATATTTGGATCATAGAATCATAGAATGGTAGAGTTGGAAGTGATCTTTGGGGTCATCTGGTCCAACCCCCTGCTCAATGCAGGATTCACTAAATCATCCCAGACAGATGTCTGTCCAGCCTCTGTTTGAAGACTTCCATTGAAGGAGAACTCACCACCTCTTGTGGCAGTCTGCTCCACTCATTGATCACTCTATCAATTAGTTTTTTCTAATATCTAATCTGTTTCTCCTCCCATTCAGTTTCATCCCATTGCTTCTACTGTAGACAGCCCTTGAGATATTTGTAGACAGCTATTAAGTCTCCTCTCCACACTGTTATGGGGAATCTGTGGATTACACACTGTTATGGGGAATCTGTGGATTACACACTGTTATGGGGAATCTGTGGATTACACACTGTTATGGGGAATCTGTGGATTACACTGTTATGGGGTATCTGTGGATGACGCACTGTTATGGGGTATCTGTGGATGACGCACTATTATGAGGTATCTGTGGATGACACACTGTTATAGGGGATCTGTAGATGACGGAGTGTTATAGGGGATCTGTAGATGACAGACTGTTATGGGGATCTGTAGATGATGGACTGTTATAGGGGATCTGTAGATGACGGACTGTTATGGGGGATCTGTACATGACGGACTACTGTGGGGGATCTGTAGATGACAGACTGTTATGGGGGATCTGTAGATGACAGACTTATGGGGGATCTGTAGATGACGGACTGTTGTGGGGGATCTGTAGATGACAGACTGTTATGGGGGATTTGTAGATGACAGACTTATGGGGGATCTGTAGATGACAGACTTATGGGGGATCTGTAGATGACAGACTGTTATGGGAGATCTGTAGATGACGGACTGTTATGGGGGATCTGTAGATGACGGACTGTTATGGCTGATCTGTAGATGAGGGACTTTTATGGGGGATTTGTAGATGGCACACTGCTATGGGGGATCTGTAGATGATGCACTGTCATTTGGGTGTTTCAATCTGGCATATTATGGGACATTGTTGTCAGGATTACTACTATGGGACATGTGAGTTTGTCATACACAGAAGCAATTCCTTAATGACTTCATGGTTTGTAACCTCTGAATCTGAACCACAATGTTCTTATTACCAGACAGCAAGCGGAGATCTTGAAATTATAAGGAATTGAATCAATTTATTTACATAAAACCTCATTAAGCGATACCCAATTTGTGATTAATTCATTCTTCATTTCCATTATTTGTTTAGTCGCCAGTTTATTCAGTCGCTTTGTGTTTTGTTTGTGCTCGCTCATTTCTTGTTGCTTTTGTTTGGTGTCTAATCTGCCCCGCTTGCAATTTCCAGCAGCCTTGAGTTATCCCGAAAAGACGAACAGAAATAAAAGCCTTCCCAGCAGCAAAATGTTCGGCTTCTCAGTCCAATAAATGAGGAAGGATCTGCCATGAAAGCGCTTGACTGCGAGGCGGCCAATAATTAATTGAACTGAAGTTCATTTACTGAAGTTGGCTCCTTCCACTGCGTCATTTATGGAGACTGGGAACAGATCTTCAAATGAACTGTTGTATTCTGCTCTTGATTATTTAGTAATGAGTCCAATCATCAGCTCCAGATTATTATGACAGAGCCGACTGATTAGTATTCAGAATGTGGTAAATAAACAAACTGTTACCACTTAAAGGGTCTGGGGTCCATACAAGGTTTACCTAAATAACTTGGTTGTACCAATAATATTCAGGAATTTCTTATTTCTTCAGCATTGTCCTTTACTGAGTAATATAGTACTGCCCCCTATGTACAAGAATATACCTACTAAAATACTGCTCCTATGTACAAGAATATAACTACTATAATACTGCCCCTATGTACAAGAGTATAACTACTATAATACTGCTCCTATGTACAAGAATATACCTACTATAATACTGCTCCTATGTACAAGAATATACCTACTATAATACTGCCCCTATGTGCAAGATTATAACTACTATTATACTGCCCCTATATACAAGATTATAGATACTATAATTCTGCCCTCTATGTACAAGAATATAGCTACTATAATACTGCCTCATGTACAAGAATATAACTACTATAATACTCTCCCTATGTACAAGAATATAACTACTATAATACTGCTCCTATGTACAAGAATATAACTAATATAGTACTGGCTCCTATGTACAAGAATATAACTAATATAATACTGTCCCTATGTACAAGAATATAACTACTATAATACTGCTGCCTATGTACAAGAATATAACCACTATAATACTGCCCCCATGTACAAGAATATAGCTACTATAACACTGCTGCCTATGTACAAGAATATAACTACTATAATACTGCCCCCTATGTACAAGAATATAACTACTATAATACTGTCGCTATGTACAAGAATATAACTACTATAATACTGCCCCTATGTACAAGAATATAACTACTATAATACTGCCCCTATGTACAAGAATATAACTACTATAATGCTGCCCCATATGTACAGGAATATAACTACTATAATACTGCCCCCTATGTACAATAATATAACTACTATAATACTGCCCCTATGTACAAGAATATAACTACTATAATACTATCCCTATGTATAAGAATATAACTACTATAATACTGCCCTGTATGTACAAGAATATATCTACTATAATACTGCCCCTATGTATAAGAATATAACTACTATAACACTGCTGCCTATGTACAAGAATATAACTACTATAAAACTACCCCCTATGTACAAGAATATAACTGCTATAATACTGCCGCTATGTACAAGAATATAACTGCTATAATACTGCCCCATGTGCAAGAGTATAACTACTATAATACTGCCCCTATGTACAAGAATATAACTACTATAATACTGCCCCATGTACAAGCATATAACTACTATAATAATATAATACTGTCACCTATGTATAATACTGCCCCTATGTACAAGAATATAACTACTATAATACTGCTCCTATGTAGAAGAATATAACTACTATAATACTGCTCCTATGTACAAGAATATACTATAATATTGAAAATATGCAAAAAAGTTTAGTGTCTGCTCACCTCCTCCTGGAGCACGCGGATGCTGCTTGTGCGGCAAGTTTTCAGAACTTAGAAAAAAATAAGTCCAGCGCTGTAAGCCCATAAAATCCATTTTCTTTTATTCCATAACTTCAAATAGCATAAAAACAATTAAGTCATAGTCCAGACATTAAAAACAAACGTGTTTCAACGCAAAAAAAAAAAAAGTACAACAGCCTATATCAATCACAATAAAGACAGATAAAATGGCATGCATAACCAAGTATTTATATAGTCTTGCTTTTAATACATTTAGGAGGCCGTAATGGCACAACATATATAAAAAACGTAGAGTAGGACTGCTCCAAATGAGAATGCCTTGGCATGGTGGGGTGGCTCAAAGAATTGATCAATTGTTTGCCAATTGTCTCACTTTAAAGTACAGTTAGAAACCAATATGTGCATATGCACTGTATGCATTGCGTTCTGACCATAGGCAGTGCTGGCTTCTTGGCTTTTTTATTTGATGTTGGTTTGTGGCTGACCCTCACTTTTTGCCGTGCGCGCTTGGTTATGGACGCCATTCGATCTGTCTGTATCGTGATTGATCTAGGCTGTTGTACGCACAGTCTCAGCAAGAGAAATAGCACTGTTCTATGTATAGGATGCAGTGATTCCGCGTGTGTTCAATGAACACATGCGGAATCACTACGCGTGCAAAAGGGGGCAGCGCTTTGGGCGGGGCGAGTATCCCCTACGTTCAAAGCGCTGCCAATCCGGAACGTGGAGACATACCCTAATACTGTCTCGGAAGTACGTGAAATATAACTACTATAATGGTGCCCGTATGCACAAGAATATAACTACTATAATACTGCATTATATGTACAAGAATATAACTACTATAATACTGCCCCCTATGTACAAGAATATAACTACAATAATACTGTCCCTATGTACAAGAATATAACTACTATAATACTGCCCTTACGTACAAGAATATAACTACTATAATACTGCCCCTATGTACAAGAATATAACTACTATAATACTGCTCTGTGTACAAGAATATAACTAGTATAATACTGCCCCTATGTTCAAGAATATAACTACTAAAATACTGCTCCCTATGTTATAGAATATAACTGCTATAATACTGCCCACCATGTACAAGATTCTAACTACTATAATACTGCTCCTATGTACAAGAATATAACTACTATAATACTGCCCCCATGTACAAGAATATAACTACTATAATACTGTCCCTATGTGCAAGAATATAACTACTATAATACTGCCCCCTATGTACAAGAATATAACTACTATAATACTGTCCCTATGTACAAGAATATAACTACTATAATACTGCCCCCTATGTACAAGAATATAACTACTATAATACTGCCCCTATGTACAAGAATATAACTACTATAATACTGCCCCCTATGTACAAGAATATAACTATTATAATACTGCCCCTATGTTCAAGAATATAACTACTATAATACTGTCCCTATGTACAAGAATATAACTACTATAATACTGCCCCCTATGTGCAAGAATATAACTACTATAATACTGCCCCTATGTACAAGAAGATAACTACTATAATACTGCCCCCTATGTACAAGAATATAACTATTATAATACTGCCCCTATGTTCAAGAATATAACTACTATAATACTGTCCCTATGTACAAGAATATAACTACTAAAATACTGCTCCCTATGTACAAGAATATGACTAATATAATACTGCTCCGTGTACAAGAATATAACTACTATAATACTGCCCCTATGTTCAAGAATATAACTACTATAATACTGTCCCTATGTACAAGAATATAACTACTAAAATACTGCTCCCTATGTTACAGAATATAACTGCTATAATACTGCCCACCATGTACAAGATTATAACTACTATAATACTGCTCCTATGTACAAGAATATAACTACTATAATACTGTCCCTATGTACAAGAATATAGCTACTATAATACTGCCCCCTATGTACAAGAATATAACTAATATAATACTGCTCCGTGTACAAGAATATAACTACTATAATACTGCCCCTATGTTCAAGAATATAACTACTATAATACTGTCCCTATGTACAAGAATATAACTACAAAAATACTGCTCCCTATGTTATAGAATATAACTGCTATAATACTGCCCACCATGCACAAGATTATAACTACTATAATACTGCTCCTATGTACAAGAATATAACTACTATAATACTGTCCCTATGTACAAGAATATAACTACTTTAATACTGCCCCTATGTACAAGAATATAACTACTATAATACTGCCCCCTATGTACAAGAATGACTAATATAATACTGCTCCGTGTACAAGAATATAACTACTATAATACTGCGCCTATGTTCAAGAATATAACTACTATAATACTGTCACTATGTACAAGAATATAACTATTATAATACTGCCCTTATGTACAAGAATATAACTACTATAATACTGCCCCCTATGTACAAGAATATAACTACTATAATACTGTCCCTATTTACAAGAATATAACTACTATAATTCTGCCCCCTATGTACAAGAATATAACTACTATAATACTGCCCCTATGTGCAAGAATATAACTACTATAATACTGCCCCTATGTACAAGAATATAACTACTATAATACTGCCCCCTATGTACAAGAATATAACTATTATAATACTGCCCCTATGTTCAAGAATATAACTACTAAAATACTGCTCCCTATGTACAAGAATATGACTAATATAATACTGCTCCGTGTGCAAGAATATAACTACTATAATACTGCCCCTATGTACAAGAATATAACTACTATAATACTGTCCCTATGTACAAGAATATAACTACTATAATACTGCCCCTATGTACAAGAATATAACTACTATAATACTGCCCCCTATGTACAAGAATATGACTAATATAATACTGCTCCGTGTACAAGAATATAACTACTATAATACTGCGCCTATGTTCAAGAATATAACTACTATAATACTGTCCCTATGTACAAGAATATAACTACTATAATACTGTCCCTATGTACAAGAATATAACTACTATAATACTGCCCCTATATACAAGAATATAACTACTATAATACTGCCCCTATGTACAAGAATATAACTACTATAATACTGCCCCTATGTACAAGAATATAACTACTATAATACTGCTCCTATGTACAAGAATATAACTACTATAATACTGCCCCCCTATGTACAAGAATATACAGTGGGGAAAAAAAGTATTTAGTTAGTCAGCAATAGTGCAAGTTCCACCACTTAAAAAGATGAGAGGCGTCTGTAATTTACATCATAGGTAGACCTCAACTATGGGAGACAAACTGAGAAAAAAAATCCAGAAAATCGCATTGTCTGTTTTTTTTTCATTTTATTTGCATATTATAGTGGAAAATAAGTATTTGGTCAGAAACAAGCAATCAAGATTTCTGGCTCTCACAGACCTGTAACTTCTTCTTTAAGAGTCTCCTCTTTCCTCCACTCATTACCTGTAGTAATGGCACCTGTTTAAACTTGTTATCAGTATAAAAAGACACCTGTGCACACCCTCAAACAGTCTGACTCCAAACTCCACTATGGTGAAGACCAAAGAGCTGTCAAAGGACACCAGAAACAAAATTGTAGCCCTGCACCAGGCTGGGAAGACTGAATCTGCAATAGCCAACCAGCTTGGAGTGAAGAAATCAACTGTGGGAGCAATAATTAGAAAATGGAAGACATACAAGACCACTGATAATCTCCCTCGATCTGGTGCTCCACGCAAAATCCCACCCCGTGGGGTCAGAATGATCACAAGAACGGTGAGCAAAAATCCCAGAACCACGCGGGGGGACCTAGTGAATGAACTGCAGAGAGCTGGGACCAATTTAACAAGGCCTACCATAAGTAACACACTACGCCACCATGGACTCAGATCCTGCAGTGCCAGACGTGTCCCACTGCTTAAGCCTGTACATGTCCGGGCCCGTCTGAAGTTTGCTAGAGAGCATTTGGATGATCCAGAGGAGTTTTGGGAGAATGTCCTATGGTCTGATGAAACCAAACTGGAACTGTTTGGAAGAAACACAACTTGTCGTGTTTGGAGGAAAAAGAATACTGAGTTGCATCCATCAAACACCATACCTACTGTAAAGCATGGTGGTGGAAACATCATGCTTTGGGGCTGTTTCTCTGCAAAGGGGCCAGGACGACTGATCCGGGTACATGAAAGAATGAATGGGGCCATGTATCGTGAGATTTTGAGTGCAAACCTCCTTCCATCAGCAAGGGCATTGAAGATGAAACGTGGCTGGGTCTTTCAACATGACAATGATCCAAAGCACACCGCCAGGGCAACGAAGGAGTGGCTTCGTAAGAAGCATTTCAAGGTCCTGGAGTGGCCTAGCCAGTCTCCAGATCTCAACCCTATAGAAAACCTTTGGAGGGAGTTGAAAGTCCGTGTTGCCAAGCGAAAAGCCAAAAACATCACTGCTCTAGAGGAGATCTGCATGGAGGAATGGGCCAACATACCAACAACAGTGTGTGGCAACCTTGTGAAGACTTACAGAAAACGTTTGACCTCTGTCATTGCCAACAAAGGATATATCACAAAGTATTGAGATGAAATTTTGTTTCTGACCAAATACTTATTTTCCACCATAATATGCAAATAAAATGAAAAAAAAAACAGACAATGTGATTTTCTGGATTTTTTTTTCTCAGTTTGTCTCCCATAGTTGAGGTCTACCTATGATGTAAATTACAGACGCCTCTCATCTTTTTAAGTGGTGGAACTTGCACTATTGCTGACTGACTAAATACTTTTTTTCCCCACTGTAACTACTATAATACTGCCACCTATGTGCAAGAATATAACTACAATACTACATCTTTCTATTTAAGTACATATTACATTCCCCTCTTCAACACCTGACCCAGCTGCTCTCACCTTTTCAAATGACTTTTGCAGAGAAAATTGACCTCCAGTTTCTACATACAGTTGTGTGAAAAGGTGTTTCCCCCGTCTTGATTTCCTATTGTTTTGCCTGTTTGGCACACTTAATGTGTCACAATCAAATGTTAACCATTAGACAAAGATAACACAAGTAAACACAATATGCTGTTTTTAAATAAAGCTCTTTATTATTAAGGGAAAACTAAATCCAAACTTTCAGGGCCCTGAGTGAAAAAGTGATTGCCCCCTAAATTTAATAACTGGTTGGACCACCCTTAGCAGAAACAACTGCAATCAAGCGTTTGCGATAACTGGTAATAAGTTTTTTACAGCGCTTTGGAGGAATTTTGATGCACTCCTCTTTGCAGAATTTGTTGTAATTCAGCCATGGTGGGGGGGTTTCCGAACATGAACTGCCTTTTCAGGTCATGCCACAGCATCTCAAGTGGATTAAGGTCAGGACTTTGACTAGACCACTCCAAAGTCTTAATTTTGGCGCTCTGCCATGCTGGTCATTTTTGCCCAGTCTCTTTCTTATGCTGGAGTCATGAACACTGATCTTAACTGAGGCAAGTGAGGCCTGCAGTTCTTTGTATGTTGTTGTGGGTATTTTGTGACCTCTGGGATGAGTTGCTGCTGTGCTCTTAGGGTAATTTTGGTGGGCTAGTAACACCTGTGAAGGTTCACAACTGTTCCATGTTTTTGCCATTTGTGAATAATGGCTCTCATTGTGGTTCACTGGAGTCCCAAAGCTTTAGAAATGGCTTTATAACCTTTTCCAGATTAATAGATCTCAATTACTTTGTCTCTCATTTGGTCAAGAATTTCTTTGGATCGCGGCATGATGTCTAGCTTTTGATGATCTTTTCGTCTACTTCACTTTGTCAGGCAGGTCTTATTTAAGTGATTCCTTGATTGAGAACAGGTGTGTTTAGGGCATTTGAACTCCGCTTCCCAAAGATGTGATAAACCACAGTTAATTTATGTTTTAAGGGGGGGGGGGGGGGGCAATCAATTTTTCACACAGGACCATGCAGGTTTTGGATATCTTTTTCCCTTAATAATAAAAACCTTCATTTAAAAGCTGCATTTTACGTTTCCTCGTGTTATCTTTGTCTAATATTTAAACTTGTTTGGTGATCTGGAACATTTACGTCTGACAAACTTGCAAGAATGGGAAATCAGGAAGGGAGCAAACACTTTTTCACATAACTGTAAAGCTTAGAAAGATTTATCTAGTCAGCATTTAACTATGTGACGTCATAGACCTAATGAAAAAGAGAAGAATTTACAGGGTGGAGTGAGCAATTGTACGTAGACAGTGCTATATAATGTGATAATTGCAATGTAGGAAGAGGATAAAATCTTTCATGGGAGGAGGAGTGCTTCTTTAAGATAGATAGATGAATGTGTCTGTAACCTTCACCAGTTGACTTTCATGGTGGCTTTCTTTGATATTTTGCACGTGGCATCAGTGATGTTCTGCAGTCTTACGTCTGACCTGAATTAAATTCCATATATTTGGGCACACTTTCCCTTATCAGATAAAAAGTCAATCTCTTTCTTAAAATCCATTGCTTCCCCTCCGCAGGCCATCTTATAAGATGGTCGTACAATACACAGCACAATGACGTCCTGTCCCATTTGCTTAGCTTCACGCTGGGCGGCAGTGACACGCGGCTTTTCCCAGAATTCTCCTATAGGCGCGGGAGCGCTCGGCAAGGAGCTTGGCTCCTCTACTCTGTACGGTTTTTGACTTCACGGCCATACAAGCTGATGCAATATGACAGGAGAGGCTCAGAGGAATCGCTGGCTGCGAATCTGAGCTACATGAGGACAGTACAATTTCCTTTTCTGAGCGCTACCGCAGTTACACGAGGAATGAATCAGCTCATTATGTGAAATGCACTACTGATCCAGATGTATATAATAAGCCTGCACTCTGACACTATTATATCAGAAATGTGTTTTGTGGAAATCTGCTGTTTTTTTTTTTTTTTTGAGTAGATTTCATTTTAGCGTTTAATACTTTATTCTTATACATAGAGGCAGTGTTATAGTATTATTATTATTTATTTATATAGCGCCATTAATTCCATGGTGCTGTACATGAGAAGGGGGAGTTACGTACAAAGTTATAGATATCGCTAACAGTAAACAAATTTACAATGACAGACTGGTACAGAGGGGAGAGGACCCTGTCCTTGCGGACTTACATTCTATGGGATAGACAGAAGGTCGGGGGTGCAGCAGCTCTGGCGGTGATGAGGCGGCAGCTCAGGTGCTGGTGAGACGGCAGAATGGTTATTGCAGTCTATAAGCTTTCCTGAAAAGACGGGTTTTCAGGTTCCGTTTGAAGGATCCGAGGGTGGTGGATAATCGGACGTGTTGAGGCATGGAGTTCCAGAGGATAGGGGATATTGGGGAGAAAACTTGGAGGCGGTTGTGTGAGGAACGAATAAATGTGGTGGAGAATAGGAGGTCTTGGGGGGATCGAAGAGTACGTGAGGGAAGATATTGGGAGATTAGTTCAGAGATATAGGGAGGGGAAAGGTTGTGGATGGCTTTGTATGTAAGTGTTAGTAGTTTGAACTGGATTCGTTGGAGAATTGGGAGCCAGTGGAGGGAATTGCGGAGAGGAGAGACAGGGGAGTAGCGAGGAGAGAGGTGGATAAGTCGGGCAGCAGAGTTGAGCACAGACTGGAGTGGTGCAAGAGAGTTAGCAGGGAGGCCACAGTGGAGAGTGTTGCAGTAGTCAAGGCGGGAGATGATGAGGGCATGTACAAGAGTTTTAGTAGATTGAGGGCTGAGGAAGGGACGGATTCTGGAAATATTTTTGAGTTGGAGGCGACAGGAGGTGGCAAGAGTTTGGACATGTGGCTTGAAGGACAGGGCAGAGTCGAGAGTTACTCCGAGGCAGTGGATTTCAGGTGCGGGAGAGAGCGTGATGCCGTTTACCATAATAGATAGATCGGGTAGGGAAGATACGTGAGATGGAGGAAAGATAATGAGTTCAGTTTTGTCTACATTGAGTTTTAGGAAGCGAGAGGTGAAAAACAAGGATATGGCTGATAGACACTGCGGGATTCTGGGCCAAAGAGGTAGATCTGAGTGTCGTCCGCATACAGGTGGTACTGGAAGCCATGGGACTTTACGAGTCCTAGGCCAAGAGTATAGATGGAAAAAAGTAGGGGCCCCAGGACAGAACCTTGGGGGACTCCAACAGAGAGAGGGCGGGATGAGGAGGTAGTGTGGGAGTGGGAAACGCTGAATGTGTGGTCAGAAAGGTATGAGGAAATCCAGGACAGTGCAAGGTCTTTGATGCCAAGGGAAGAAAGAATCTGTAGCAGAAGGCAGTGGTCAACATTGTCAAAGGCAGAGGACAGGTTGAGAAGGAGGAGGATGGAGAACTGTCTGATAGCTTTGGCTGTGAGTAAGTCATTAGTAATTTTGGTCAGGGCAGTTTCAGAGGAGTGGTGGGGGCGGAAGCCAGATTGCAGGATGTCAAAGAGGGAGTTAGATGAGAAGTGGGAGGAAAGTTGAGCCTGCACATGCTGTTCAAGGAGTTTGGAAGCAAACAGGAACAGTGATATGGGGCGATAGCTGGGCATAGCAGTTGGGTCAAGGTTTGATTTTTTGAGGATGGGTGTAATGGTAGCATGTTTGAAGGCAGAGGGGAATGTACCAGAAGATAGGGATAGGTTGAAGAGATGGGTTAGGGCTGTAAAGATCATGTTAGTGAGGTTGGGGAGCAGGTGGGAAGGGATGGGGTGAAGTGCACAGGTGGTGAGGCGTGATTTGGAAAGGAGATTAGCTCTCCTTCAGTGATGTTGGAGAAGGAGGTTATTAGAGAAGGGCAGAGGTCTGGTATGTGGAGTGGTTGAGGTGGTGGAACAGTAAATGTTTGCCTTGTTTGGTCGATCTTGTTTTTGAAATAGGTGGCAAAGTCCTGAGCAGAGAGTGGAGGTGGCAGTGATGGGCAGAGGAGAGAGTTAAATGTGCTGAACAGTTGTTTTGGGTTGTGGGATAATGAAGATACAAGGTTTGTGAAATAGGTCTGTTTAGCAGAGGTGAGGGCTGATTTAAAAGCAAGTGTAGCTTGTTTCAAAGCAGTGAAGTCGTCTGGCAGGCGTGTTTTCTTCCAACGCCGTTCCGCGACCCTGAATGCTAGCAGTATTATAGTAGTTATATTCTTGTACTTAGGGGCAGTATTATAGTAGTTATATTCTTGTACATAGGGGCAGTATTATAGTAGTTATATTCTAGTATATAGGGGCAGTATTATAGTAGTTATATTCTTGTACATAGGGGCAGTATTATAGTAGTTATATTCTTGTACATAGGGGCAGTATTATAGTAGTTATATTCTTGTACATAGGGGCAGTATTATAGTAGTTATATTCTTGTACATAGAGAGCAGTATTATAGTTGTTATATTCTTGTACATAGGGGCAGTATTATAGTAGTTATATTCTAGTATATAGGGGCAGTATTATAGTAGTTATATTCTAGTATATAGGGTAGATTGTTGTCTCGTTGTAGATTATTTTATTTTCTCATTCTTCTCTGGTTAGTAATTCCCTGACTCTGGTTATTCACATTATGCTCTGTAAATATCAGCAAAGTCGAGGCACAGATTTGCCTGGTTTTATCTTTGGCTTCTCTTTGGATGTACCGTAGTTGAAGAAACATTCAGAACTTTATAAAAATGAAAAAAATTGGTTTGTGTTGCCATATTCTGAGACCGATATATATATTTTTATATATTTCAGTCGATGAAGTGTAAGAGAATTTTTTTTTTGAGTGGCAACTTTTCGTTCCAAGTAATCCAATGACTAAAATATGTATGACGTATCTGATTGCTGATAGGCTTAGATACAGTAGTTCATCCCACAGTATCACAGGTGAACTGAACTACAAAGAAACAGTAGACAGTGTCATACATGATACGATTAGATACACAGCTCAGCAGACAGTATCACACAAGATAGGATTAGATACACAGCTCAGCAAACAGTATCCCATATGATAGGATTAGATACACAGCTCAGCAGACAGTATCACACATGATAGTATTAGATACACAGCTCAGCAGACAGTATCACACAAGATAGGATTAGATACACAGCTCAGCAGACAGTATCCCATATGATAGGATTAGATACACAGCTCAGCAGACAGTATCACACAGGATAGGATTAGATACACAGCTCAGCAGACAGTATCACACATGATAGGATTAGATACACAGCTCAGCAGACAGTATCACACATGATAGGATTAGATAGACAGCTTAGCCGACAGTATCACACATGATAGGGTTAGATACACAGCTCAGCAGACAGTATCACACATGATAGGGTTAGATACATAGCTCAGCAGACAGTATCACACATGGTAGGATTAGATGCACAGTACACAGCCCTCTGCTGGACAGCACATGTCTGGGCCGCTGCTGCTCTCGGGGGTCTGTGCTGTGAGTGCAGGATTCCTCTCTCCTCCATGTCAGGAATACAGAGATGTTGGATTTAGGCCTTGTGTGTCCGGGGGCAGAAATCACCATTCATAAGATGTCTGCTGGAGTGTGATATGGACGGGCCGCAGCCTCCCCCCCGGGATGCATCTCCTGCCGGGAACCATTGATATTTCTTAATTTGTTCTAATTATTAACCATAGCGAGATTTCCATAGAGACTCACTGGGTGAGCGCCGAGGGCAACTGGTCCGCTCGGACCCTGTGCAGCTCATTATGCTTCTCACTGATGGCAGCATTTGGCTTCATTCCTCGTCCGTTATTCTAGAAGAAAGATGGAACAAAATGAATATTCGAGGCTTTGTATATTAGAAATATCTCTGTAGCACAGAATATTTAAAGATGAATTGTCATCAGGTCAAAAATGTCCAGTCTTTGTTCTTACTTTGTTCCCTCTACTTCCCTGAGCAATTTGTTTCTTGTTTTTTTTTTAGTTCAATATATGGTTCCAGAGATATGGGCCTTGTCTTTTAGAGTTAATATTTATGGCCTTTACGGAAGGGGTGTGGCTCACAATCCAATTATGCAAAGTAGTGTAAGGACACGCCCCATGATATTAAAACCATAACCATTAGCTCTAAATTAAAAGGCCCATAGCTGTGGAACCGGAGGGCGGATTTCAAAATAGCTAATAGCGTAATACTCGAGAGATCTAGAGGAATATAAACAGAAGAAAAACTGGACACTTTTGAAATGATAGCGCGTCCCCTTCGAGAAGCGCCTGATGGTATGGCACAGTGACCTGTTGTGTTGCTGAGAGCAGAGCTGAATTTGTTTTGATGTATTGATGAGGAGGAGTGTTTGCAGCAGCGCTGAGTATCTCAGATGAGAGGTATGCTGGTCTTGTGGGAGATTTCAGACTAAAATGTACATGGTACAAGGAGCAGGATTCCCAACAGCGCAGAGTATTTCAGATATTTGCTGATCTTTTTGTAGGTTATTACAAACTGTGAGCGTTATATAGTATTAGGAGCAGGGTCCTTACAGGGTGACCCTAATGTGCAGGCGCTTTATAGTAATGCTTCTTCCTTTTACCTAGGGCCGAGAAGACAGAGGTTCTGAGTGACGATCTCTTGCAGGTGAGTGTCACCATATATACCTGAGCTGTATAAATGTATGCACCCCCCCCCCCGACTATATACACAGTGAGCCCCCATGAGTCTTCCATGGTTGCAGATCACCGGATTAGTGGAGCATCTATCGATATTTTTGGTTGGGGACTGGGTTAAAATATTGGGGTGGTAAAGACATGAAGCTGCTAGTATTGGGGTTCCACATTGCAGCCCCCCACAGAGTGTCACGTCAGGTGTTGGAGGAAGGAGCTTATTCTAACTTCTTTCTGTTCCTTGCAGGTTGAGAAGCGTCTGGAGTTGGTGAAACAGGTCACCCACAGCACCCACAAGAAGCTCACTGCATGTTTACAGGGCCAGCAAGGGACCGAGACGGATAAAAGATCGGTAAGACACACAGTGCGCCCATAACAGGGCCAGCAACAGTGTATCCCAAAGATGGTGCAGATCAACAGTGCCCCCATAACAGGTGTGGAGACAAGGGGGGTCGGCGGGCACACAAGTCCGCTATCCGGAACCGCATGGACCAGGGATTGTCCCGCCGAACGCCCACTCTCCCATTAATGAGGGCAAAACGCTACTTGGACACTGCAGGGTGAGGGTAGAACAGTGTGGCAACCCTTTATTGAACTACAAAACAGGCAGATAATATGTAGAACAGTCCTAGCAAAATACCCCAAGATGGTGCACATTACAGAGTCCCACCCTTCCGCTGACTCTCCGGGATAATAGCAGTTGTGACTTCAGAGCTCCAAGGGTTGACCACCCCACCTGTGGCATACACAGAGAGGAGGTAACGACACGCTTAGGAAGACGACATTCCATTCAGTTACAAGGCCAACCTTGCTTCTCCGAACATATCCATGGTTCAGCGATGGTCAATGGAGCAGATCTGTATTCTTCCAACCAGGGTCGAGGTCCCCTAGGTTGTTTCCTGTACAATGATAGATCCATGTCCCTCGTGATGGAACAATGATGTGTGCGTGAATGTTTTGGCAGAATCTCTGGCTGTCTCTCTCTCTGTCTCTCAGACTTCCTATACAGTGACATGTAACCTATTTTTATACTTAACAAGTGTCCTTCATTCAGTATTTACATAAAGGGTAATAATGGAGATGAGATCAAATAGCATTATTTAATCTAATTGATTATTTAGCCCCTTTCTGACATCAGACGTACTATCCCATCCACGGTACCCGGGCCCGTATTACCGGGGACAGGATAGTACGTCAGCGCGATCAGCGGCGCCCCCGGGGGGGGGGAGCGCCGCTGATTGCAGCCGGGTGTCAGATGATTATCACAGCTGACACCCGGCACTATGTGTCAGGGGCGGTCACGGACCGCCCCCGGCACATTAACCCCTGGCACACTGCGATCAAACATGATCGCAGTATACCGGGGGATTAGGGAAGCATCGGGCAGGGAGTGGGCTCCCTGTGTGCTTCCCTGAGACTCCCAGAGCAGCGCGATGTGCTGCGCTGCTCCGAGACTCTCCTTCCCGGATCCAAGATGGCCTCGGGGGCCTGCAGGGAGGCATCTTTCTCAGTGCCTGCTGAGAGCAGGCTCTGAGAAAGCCTGCAGCAGCGCCTGTCAGATGGTGTGCCTGTGCAAAGTTAAAAAAAGATAAAAAACGTGTGAAAATAATTTATAATAAATCCCTAAATAAAAAAAAAAAAAAATATTCCCTAATAAATTCATTTTTTGGAAATAAAACAAACAAACAATAAAAGTACACATATTTAGTATCGCCGCGTCCGTAACGACCTGCCCTATAAAACTGTCCTACTAGTTAACCCCTTTAGTGAACCCCTTAAAAAATAAAAAATAAAAAACAAAGCAAAAAACAATGCTTTATCATACCGCTGAACAAAAAGTGCAATAACACGCAATCAAAAAGATGTATATAAATAAACATGGTACCACTGAAAACGTCATCTTGCCCCGCAAAAAAAACGAGCCGCCATACAGCATCATCAGCAAAAAAAGAAAAAAAGTTATAGCTCGCAGAATAAAGCGATGCAAAAATATTTTTCATATAAAATTGTTTTCATTGCATAAAAGCGCCAAAGCATAAAAAAAACTACATAAATGAGGTATCGCTGTAACCGTTCTGACCCGAAGACTAAAATCGCTTTATCAATTTTACCCCACGCGGAACGGTGTAAACACATCCCCCCAAAAGAAATTCTTGAAATGCTGGTTTTTGTTCATTCTGCATCCCAAAAATCAGAAAAGCGATAAAAAAAGTCATGTGCCCGAAAATGGTACCAATAAAAACGTCAACTCGTCCCGCAAAAAATAAGACCTCACATGACTCGGTAGGTCAAAATATGGAAAAATTATAGCTCTCAAAATGGTGATGCAAAAACTATTTTTACAATAAAAAGCGTCTTTTAGCGTGTGACAGCTGCCAAGCATAAAAACCGCCATAAATAGTAAATCAAACCCCCCGTTATCACACCCTTAGTTAGGGAAAAATAATAAAAGTTAAAAAAAATGTATTTATTTCCATTTTCCCATTAGGGTTAGGGCTGAGATTAGGGTTAGGGGTGTGTTGGGGTTAGGTTTGGAGTTAGAATTGGGGGGGGTTCCACTGTTTAGGCACATCAGGGGCTGTCCAAACGCAACATGGCGTCTGATCTCAATTCCAGCCAATTCTGTGTTGAAAAAGTCAAAAGGTGCTCCTTACCTTCCAAGCTCTGCCATGCGCCCAAACAGTGCTTTACCCCCACATATAGGGTATCAGCCTACTCAGGACAAATTGCACAACAACTTTTGGGCTCCAATTTCTCCTGTTACCCTTGGCAAAATAAAAAATTGGGGGCAAAAATATCATGTTTGTGGGAAAAAAATATGATTTTTTTTATTTTTATGGCTCTACTTTATAAACTTCTGTGAAGGGGGTTAAAAGTGCTCACCACACATCTAGATAAGTTTCTTGGGGGGTCTATTTTCCCAAATGGTGTCATTTGTGGGGGGTTTCCACTGTTTAGGCACATCAGGGGCTTTCCAAACGCGACATGGCGTCCAATCTCAATTCCAGCCAAAAAAGTCAAATGGCTCTGCTTCCCTTCCGAGCTCTGCCATGTGCCCAATAACTTTTAACAATAACAGGACAAATTGCACAATAACAGTGGTTTACCCCCACATGTGGGGTGTCAGCCTACTCAGGACAAATTGCACAACAACTTTTGGGGTCCAATTTCTCCTGTTACCCTTGGAAAAATAAAAATTGGAGGTGTAAATTGTGGGGAGTTTCCACCGTTTAGGCACATTAGGGGCTCTCCAAACGTGACATGGCGTCCAATCTCAATTCCAGCCAATTTTGCGTTGAAAAAGGCAAACGGCGCTCCTTCCCTTCTGAGCTCTGCTATGCGCCAAAACAGTGGTTCCCCCCCACATATCACATATCAGTGTACTCAGGACAAATTGCAGAATAACTTTTGCAGTCTAATTTCTCCTGTTACCCTTGGTAAAATAAAAAAAAAATTGGACCTGAAGTAATTTTTTTGGTTAAATGTTCAGTTTGTTTTTTTTTAAACATTTAAAAAATTCCTGTGAAGCACCTGAAGGGTTAATAAACTTCTTGAATGTGGTTTTGAGCACCTTGAGGGGTGCAGTTTATAGAATGGTGTCACTTTTGGGTATTTTCTATCATATAGACCCCTCAAAGTGACTTCAAATGTGATGTGGTCCCTAAAAAAAGATGGTGTAAAATGAGAAATCGATGGTCAACTTTTAACTTCTTAAAAAAAAAAATTTTGGTTCCAAAATTATGCTGATGTAATGTAAACATGTGGTAAATGTTATTTATTAAGTTTTTTGTGTGCCATACTGTATCTCTGTGATTTAAGGGCATAAAAATTCAAAGTTGGAAAATTGCGAAATTTTCAAAATTTTTGCCAAATTTCCGTTTTTTACACAAATAAGCGCGAGTTATATGAATGAAATTTTACCACTAACATGAAGTACACTATGTCACGAGAAAACTGTCAGAATCACCGGGATCCATAGAAGCGTTTCAGAGTTATTACCTCATAAAGGGACAGTGGTCAGAATTGTAAAAATTGGCCCGGTCTTTAACGTGCAAACCACCCTTGGGGGTAAAGGGGTTAATCTATTTGCACAGTTTTTCTCCTCTGTTTTTGAAGTCCCAAAACTATCTGGCCTTCCCAATGCATAAGTTGCATATCAGGAAACATCAGTACTCATCAAGGATAAGAGCACAATATCTTATATGAAATATCTGCTTGCAAGTCTATATTACAGGCTTACACAAGCAAAAGTCTGTTTTCTTTACCATCCAAAAAGAAATGCTTAAATTCAAAAGTCAACACATAGATAATAGTCTATTCTTTCTGGCTTGCTAAAAATAGTCATCTGGTTAATTAAGATACAATTCTGTGTCTCCACAATAGGGCAGTACAGACAAAGCCTTCATAATGAAGCAGGTCGCACAGTGCCTCCATAGTGGAGCAAGTCGCACAGTGCCCCCATAACAGTGCAGGACGCACAGTGCATCCATAGCGGTACAGATCGCACAGTGCCTTCATAATAGTGCTGGCTGCATAGTGCCTCTATAATGATGCAGGCTGCACAGTGCCTCCATAGCAGTGCAGGGAGCACATCATCTCCATCACAGTGAAGCACAGTGCCTCCATAATAGGTTCAGCGATAGTGTGTCCCAAAAATGGCGCAGACCACACAGTACCCCCATAATCATGCAGGCCAGGCAATGCTTCTATAACAGTACAGACTACACAATGCCCTATAATTGTGCAGGCCGCACAATGTCCCCATAATAGTGAAGGTCACATAGTAGCTCCATAACAGGGCCAGCCGCAGTGTTCCCCAAATGTAATGCAGGTCGCCCTGCACCTTAAAATAGTGCAGGCCTCACTGTGCGCCCATAATGGTGCAGGACACACAGTACCTCCATAATGGTGCAGGCCACAGAGCGCGCCGTCCCCCTAATGTTTCAGGCCAGAGCCTGCCCCCATCATGATGCAGGCTGTTCAATGCTTCCCCCATAAAGATGGAGGCCTCACAGTGCCTCCATAACATGTATCTGAACGCAGCTTCGGATGTGACTTGAGTATAACCCATAATGTCACCAGATACACAGAGAAAATTTGCAGAATCACTCAGTATCTTTTGTGGATTTGAGTACCGTATTCCTCTTTTCTTTCCCACAGAAGAAGTTACCTCTTATCACCTTGGCTCAATGTCTCATGGAGGGGTCTGCGGTGTTGGGTGATGACTCTTTGCTCGGGTGAGGCCCAGAATTATTAGTATTTGTACATCATCTTCATTCTGAAATGTATCACTTTTTCTTGTTGTCAGTGAATGGAAACTTCCAGGGCTTTATTATTATTATTATTATTATTATTATTTATTATAGCGCCATTTGTTCCATGGCGCTGTACATGTGAGGAGGGGTATACATAACAAGTACAGTAATCTTAAACAATACAAGTCACTACTGGTACAGGAGGAGAGAGGACCCTGCCCGCGAGGGCTCACAATCTACAAGGGATGGGTGAGGATACAGTAGGTGAGGGGAGAGCTGGTCGTGCAGTGGCTTGGTGGATCGGTGGTTACTGCCGGTTTCCATTCCAACCTTTATCCCTGTCGTTACCTAATCTTGCTCACACTGCGGCTGTACAGTTCCTCACTTTATTCTGCTTAGGTGGCACTGTAGTGATTGCTTTCTGCGTTTTTCCTTGTTATTTTCTAGGAAGATGCTGAAGTTGTGCGGGGAAGCTGAGGACAAACTAGCACAGGAGCTGATCCACTTCGAGCAGGAGGTGGAGAGGGACGTAGTGGAGCCGCTGTTCGTGCTCTCAGAGGTACGTGGGGCATATATAGGTGTCCTCCTTGGCAGTCTTAAGGGGGTATTCTCATCTGGGATACGGTATCACTTTATGATGGTGAGGGTCTGTTTTTTGGGACGTCCACCAACACTGGGAATGAAGGAGGGTCATCTCCAAAATAGCTCTTTAGCAGCAGCACTCCTGGTCACCCAGTTGGGGTACCGCAGCTCCGTGCACAAGCGGGCGGCCACTTCTGCAAAGTTAGAAGGAGGCACAGCATTAAATCACCCCCCTTTTAAGACCACGGGTTGGTTTCGGATTTTTACCAATCATAAAGTGATGGCGTATGCTAGCGATATATTGATGAGAATACCCATTTAAAGGGATCGTGCGCCTCTTTTTTATTGTACCAGCGTGTTCTCTGAAAATAAGTCCATATTCACCTTCTGATCACCGGCTGCCCCTCTGTACTACTGCCCAGGTCCCCCACTTTTGTTCTCTCCCTTTATTTGGGAGTGGTCAGCTCTGCCAAGCCAAGCACTCCTTTAATGGTGCACTCCAGCAGTTGTTTTTCACTGATGCTGGGTTGTCTCCATCCCATCCATGGTTTCTAAGACACCAATTACACTGCTAAAAAAAATAAAGGGAACACTTAAACAACAGAATATAACTCCAAGTAAATCAAACTTCTGTGAAATCAAGCTGTCTACTTAGGAAGCAACACTGTTTGACAATCAATTTCACATGCTGTTGTGCAAATGGAATAGACAACAGATGGACATTTTTGGCAATTATCAAGACACACTCAATAAAGGAGTTGGTTTTGCAGGTGGGGACCACAGACCACATCTCAGTACCAATGCTTTCTGGCTGATGTTTTGGTCACTTTTGAATGTTGGTTGTGCTTTCACACTCGTGGTAGCTTGAGACGGACTCTACAACCCACACAAGTGGTTCAGGTTGTGCAGCTCATCCAGGATGGCACATCAATGCGAGCTATGGCAAGAAGGCTTGCTGTGTCTGTCAGCGTAGTGTCAAGAGACTGGAGGCGCAAACAGGAGACAGGCCAGTACACCAGGAGAAGTGGAGGGGGCCGTAGGAGGGCAACAACCCAGCAGCAGGACCGCTATCTCCGCTTTTGTGCAAGGAGGAACAGGAGGAGCACTGCTAGAGCCCTGCAAAATGACCTCCAGCAGGCCACAAATGTGCATGTGTCTGCACAAACAGTTAGAAACCGACTTAATGAGGATGGTCTGAGTGCCCGACGTCCACAGATGGGGGTTGTGCTCACAGCCGAACACCGTCCAGGAGGCTTGGCATTTGCCACAGAACACCAGGACTGGCAAATTCGCCACTGGTGCCCTGTGCTCTTCACAGATGAAAGCAGGTTTACAATGAGCACATGTGACAGACGTGACAGAGTCTGGAGACGCCGTGGAGAGCGATCTGCTGACTGCAACATCCTTCAGCATGACCGGTTTGGCAGTGGGTCAGTATTGATGTGGGGTAGCATATCTTTGGAGGGCCGCACAGCCCTCCATGTGGTCGCCAGAGGTAGCCTGACTGCCATTAGGTACCAAGATGAGATACTCAGACCATATGCAGGTGCGGTTGGCCCTGGGTTCCTCCTAATGCAGGACAATGCCAGACCTCATGTGTCTGGAGTGTGTCAGCAGTTCCTGCAAGATGAAGACATTGAAGCTGTGGACTGGCCCGCCCGTTCCCCAGACCTGTATCCAATTGAGCACATCTGGGACATCATGTCTCGCTCCATCCACCAACGTCACGTTGCACCACAGACTGTCCAGGAGTTGGCGGATACTTTAGTCCAGGTCTGGGAGGAGATTCCTCAGGAGACCATCCGCCGCCTCATCAGGTGCATGCCCAGGTTTTGTAGGGAGGTTATACACGCACAGGGAGGTCATACAGGCATATGAAGGCCACACACACTACTGAGCATCATTTTGACTTTTTTTAAGGACATTTCATTCCACTTTAATTTTGTGTGTGACTCCAAATCCAGGCCTCCATTGGTTAATAAATTTGATTTCCATCGATGATTTTGTGTGATTTTGTTGTCAGCACATTCAACTTTGTACAGAACAAAGTATTCAATGAGAATATTTCATTCATTCAGCTCTAGAATGTGTTATTTGAGTGTTCCCTTTATTTTTTTGAGCAGTGTTCATTTCTGATCCAGTAGATATTGAGTAGTTAATAGGTGGATGCCCGTTTTAACTCAGTATTGCCTATTTTGTTGATTCCTTTGTCTTCCAGGTGGAGATCCCAAATATCCAAAAACAGAGGAAACACTTAGCCAAATTAGTCTTAGACATGGATTCATCGAGGGCAAGGTAAATCGGTCTCACGTTTCTATCCTCATTTCTCCTATAAACTTTAAAAAATATTTTGCTTTCTAAATCTGCAATCAATGCTGCAGGCACAGCCAGAGCTGCATTCATAATTCTGGTCACTGTTCTTTGGAATGTAGACTTTATAGGATGAATACAGCTAAAATCTTATTAACAAAGTTAAGTGGGGGTCTGACCTCTGAGAATAAATGGACTGCAGCTTTTCTTCATCCCAGTTTTATCCCAATACAAACAAACTCACAGAGACTACGTGGGTATCACAATAAATGGGAATGTATCAACCTCATTAGATATTTGTATTTCCCCATGTAGTTGAATATGGAAGGTATTCGTATACTCCTATACACTATGAAATAACAAGAAATAAAGTAACATACAAAATATAAGATGTATCAAAAAACTTTATTAACCCCTTAACGACCGCCGATACGCCTTTTAACAGCGGTAGTTAAGGGCGCTGTGGAGTAAGTAAACAGCGCCCCCAGTGTCGGATTTTCTCCGGGGTCTCAGTTGCCGGGGGTAGCCGAGACCCCAAAGAACGTGAATCGGGTCGGTTTTTACCGACCCTGCTTTTGCGATCGCCGTTATTAACCCTATAACGGCGACCGCAAAAAAAAAGCCGCGATTTTGCATTTAATTTTTCTTTCCTCTGATGAGATTGCACATCAGAGGAAAGAGAAATAAGGTCCCCGATTCCCCCCGGTACCTCGTGGTGGACCAGGGTCCCCTCCCGGTGGTCCTGTGTCCCGCCGGCGTCCTCCGGTGGGTGCCGCCATCTTGGATCCGGAAGAAAATGGCGGGCGCATGTGCAGGCTCCAGCTGGCAGATTCTATTCATTCATTTTGATCACTATGATAAACTATCATAGTGATCAAAATAAAAAAATAGTAAATAACCACCCTGTTTATCTTAGTTAGGGAAACATAATGAAATAAAGAAAATATTTTTTTTTTTTCATTTTTCCATTAGGGTTAGGGTTGGAATTAGGGTTAGGGCTAGGGTTAGAATTGGGGTTAGGGCGAATTAGGATTAGGGATTAGGGTTGGGATTAGGGTTAGGGTTGGGATTGGGGTTAAGGGTATGTTGGGGTTAGGGTTGGAGCAAGAATTGAGGGGTTTCCACTATTTACCAACTTTGGGGGTCTAAAAATGGGGGGCTAAAAAATCACTTGTGGAAATAAAAAAGACTTTATTTTCACGGCTCTGCGTTATAAACTTCTGTGAAGCACTTGGAGGTTCAAAGTGCTCACCACACATCTAGATGAGCTCCTTGGGGAGTCTAGTTTCCAAAATGGGGTCACTTGTGGGGGTTTAAACTGTTTAGGCTCATCAGGGGCTCTGCAAACGCAACATGACGCCCGCAGACCATTCCATCAAAGTCTGAATTCCAAAATGGCACTCCTTCCCTTCCAAGCTCTCCCATGCACCGAAACAGTGGTCCCCCCCCACATATGGGGTATCAGCGTACTCAGGACAAATTGCACAACAACTTTTGTTTTCCAATTTCTCCTGTTACCCTTAGGAAAATAAAAAATAGCGGGCTAAAAAATCATTTTTGAGGAAAAAAAATGATTTTTTATTTTCACGGCTCTGAGTTTATAAACTTCTGTGAAGCACTTGGGGGTTCAAAGTGCTCACCACATAGCTACTGTAGATAAGCTCCTTCAGGGGTCTAATTTCCAAAATGGGGTCACTTGTGGGGGGTTTAGACTGTTTAGGCACATCAGGGGCTCTGCAAACGCAACATGACGCCCGCAGACCATTCCATCAAAGTCTGCATTCCAAAATGGCGCTCCTTCCCTTCTGAGCTCTCCCATGCGCCCAAACAGTGGTTCCCCCCCACATATCAGGTATCAGTGTACTCAGGACAAATTGCACAACAACTTTTGTGGTCCAATTTCTCATGTTACCTTTGAGAAAATAAAACATAGCGGGCTAAAAAATCATTTTTGAGGAAAAAAAAGTGATTTTTTATTTTCACTGCTCTGCGTTAAAAACTTCTGTGAAGCACTTGGGGGTTCAAAGTGCTCACCACTCATCTAGATAAGTTCCTTAAGCGGTCTAGTTTCCAAAATGGGGTCACTTGTGGATTTTTTTCACTGTTTAAAAAAGTGGTTTACCCCCACATATGGGGTATCGGCGTATTCAGGAGAAATTGCACAACAAATTTTGTGGTTCTTTTTCTCTTTTAACACTTGTGAAAATAAAAAAATTGGTTCTGAAGTAAATTTTTTGCAAAAAAAAAAGTTAAATGTTAATTTTTTTTTTCCACATTGCTTTAGTTCCTGTGAAGCACGTAAAGGGTTAATAGGTTTGAGAATGGTGTCACTTTGGGGTATTTTCTGTCATGTACACCCCTCAAAATGACTTTAAATATGATGTGGTCCCTAAAAGAAATGGTTTTGTAAATTTTGTTGAAAAAATGAGAAATCGCTGGCCAACTTTTAACCCTTATAACTTCCTAACAAAAAAAAAATTTGCTTCCAAAATTGTGCTGATGTAAAGTAGACATGTGGGACATGTTATTTATTAAGAAATTTGTGTGACACATCTCTCTGATTTAAGGGCATAAAAATTTAAAGTTTTAAAATTGCAAAATTTTCTAAATTTTCGCCATATTTCCGTTTTTTTTTTCATAAATAAACACAAGACATATCGATGAAATTTTACCACTAGCATGAAATACAATGTGTCATGAAAAAACATTCGCAGGATCCATTAAAGCATTCCAGAGTTATAACCTCATAAAGTGACAGTGGTCAGAATTGTAAAAATTGGCCCGGTCATTAAGCTGCAAACTGGCTCTGTCACTACGGGGTTAAATAATTAAAAAATACATATACATACTGTAAAACACTGTTCACACGAAAAATAGCACAAAAGGGACATATGACCCTAGAAAAAAGCATGGGTCCAAGGTATACATAGTAATATACTGTATATGTAGACATAATCAAAAAATCATTGTAAGAATTGTGAAGATAGTTGGTCGCCAGATGAATACACATCAAGGCAGTACTACAAAAAAAGCAATATCAAAATAACAAGGCAAGTGTACCTGGATGTAACTTACATTGCCATGATGTACGTAGAGCCGGAATTCAGGCCATATACAACCTGCCCCCAAGTATCAATTCAGATGTGATATCGAAAGAGCCGGTCTAAATAAATAAAACATTTATGTATCAAAGTGCTTACCCATGATGTGAATATAAGTATGCCAAAGAGCCAGGCACAATCCCCAATTTTATCCCAGCGGCACCCAACTACTTACTGTGCAGGTCAATTACAGCACTCCTCTATTAAAGTGAAAGGGAAAACATAAAATAGGACAAAGTGCTGCGCTCTGGGCTGTTAATTCTCAGGCTCGGTGGGGGAATCAGAGCTTGGACCCCTTCTAAACATGTAGTAATGCTATGTTCTAGTGATTTGCCATCTCTTTATAAGATCGGAATACCCCTTTAAACAGACATAATTGATCATATAGTGCATGATTACTTGGTGTCCGACTGGTGAGTCCACCACAATCTCATAAAATAAGGGGATCAAAGTCCCTTGTATGAATGGAATAGTAATGAGCATGTGCAACCACCAGTGAATGGATCAGTGGTCACACATGCTCAGTTCTGCTCTACCCACAAGCAATCACTGTTCTAGTGATCAGTGGAAGTCCCAATGTTCAGACCTCCACAGCATAGGTGATCAAGAGATGATCGCTGATCGTTGACAGTGTTATTTAAGGTACAACCCCTCTAACTTGTAAAGTGATTTCTCACTGCTGCGCCCTACTGGATACTTGACCAAAGCGAGAGCCACAGTCAGTCTGTGGAAGTTATCACGTCTTAAGGCCCCTTTACATTTAGCGATGCACCAGCGATCCGACCAACGATCCGACCCGGTCAGGATCGCTGGTGCATCGCTAAATGATCGCTAGTGAGCTGTCACACAGGCAGATCTCACAGCGATGCAGCAGCGACGCAGCGCACGATACTCACCTTTCACACACAGCGATCCTGGCGTCCTCCCGCCCGCGTCCACGCGTCGCTCGTCGGTGCCAGCAGGAAGCCCAGCAGGAAGCTGACGACAAGAAATGGAGCCGGACATTTTCGCGCGATCAGCGATGGACAGCGGGGGAGCCGGTCGGAGGTAAGTATCACACATAGCGATATCGCTAGCGATATCGCTATAACGTCACAAAATCGGTGATGTTATAGCGATATTGCTATGTGTAAAACCCCCTTTAGATTGGGGTTAAAGGCCTATCAGTAGGAGACCATCTCGTGCAGGCCTGGCAGGCACAAGGATGGGGACCTTGGGCAAATTGCCCAATATGGTTGACATCCATGTAATATGTGAGGAGCCTCAGGACCTGAGTGAGTCATGAAATCTCCCAGAGGCATAATAAAACATTCCGACACTGTCGCGCTTCGCTTCCGAGATGACTCACTTTGCTCAGAAGAAACGTGAGTGTTTTGGATAATGCAGGTAGGAGATTAATATCCAGACGCAATGGCTGAAAACAAAGGCCAGTAATTAGTGAGAGTCTAAGGATTAATTGGTGCAACACTCCCAGAGCCCTTCTTTATGCCATTATTGAATTCATGGTCCTTGTCGTGTTCAGGTGGCAGCAATCTGCTAAGTCGTCTGGGATCTCCAGCAATCTCCAACCCTCTGGACCCAAGGCTGATGCACTCAGGGAAGAGATGGAAGAGGCAGCAAACCGTGTGGAGATCTGTAGGGTGGGTGATGTATGTATAATCTGAAAAGTGGCAAAAGCTCTCTCTCTCTCTCTTACCTCACATACACATGTATGCTCAGCTGAGCGTGCATGTGTCGGCATAGGGGGAAAAGGAGTAAGCCTCTTCCAGAGATCTCTGACAGAGGCTTATCTTTCCAGACGGGTGGGATTCAACATGTCTGATCCTGATGTTGTCAGAGATGGGGTGGGTTTCCCCCATACACTGTAGTTGGTCATGGCGGGTTTGTGCATTGTGCAGTAGTCCATAGGCAACATGAACCAAGAGTTCCCCATTACTTTTTAGGAGATCCAAAATATATATACTTGCCCTGAATTTCCATGCAAGTTAAAGTAGAGCCCCCAAATCCAGGCTACTGAGTCTCAGTTAATACTGGAGTATATTTAAGGTACTTGTATCATAATAATAATAAACTTTCTAGTGAGCTTCTGCTTATACATGGCAGCAAATCTGAACCAATAGAGGCCCAATGATACTTTACACTGCAGCTCTGATTAAACAGGAGGTGGATTTCAGCTTACCACTAATCGACATTATAGCTATACTAGAATCGGCAACCTTTTTGTTGTGCTCTGAGTAGAGCTGCAGGGTAAAACATGAGGACAGGGCTGCAATCTGAGCCTTGGATAAGGACTTAGAGGGGGGAAAAGACACTTACCATAAAAATGTAACTTTTTAACCTGGCGTAAATGCTGCTGTTCTCCTGAATCCTGCGTTGTTTTTCTTTTGTTCCTGCACCTCTCAATTCCAGAGATATAACCCTTTTCTGCATATAAATCTAGTCTGGTTAGCTAAGAGGGCGTGGTCCTCAGCTTGTCTGTGGCAGACTCTTTACAGAAGACCACGCCTACTTAGCTAAGAAGACTAGATTTACAGGGAATACATGCAGGGAGGAGGAGGCCATATCTCAACAACGGAGAGGAAGAGAAACAAGAGAAAAGCATTGCCAGATTCAGGAGAAAAGCAGCATTTACATCAGATAAATAAAATATACATGTATTGCGAGTAATCTGTTCCCTTTAAATGTCATTTTTTGTTACTTAACTGAAATACCACTCACCCCAGCATCTTACAGATACATCTCCCATCCCAACTATATTTCAGGTGCCTCCAATTTGTGTAGTAAGTGAATGGCTTTTCTTTCCTTAGGATCAGCTTTCAGCAGATATGTACAGCTTTGTGGCCAAAGAAATAGACTATGCAAACTACTTTCAGACGGTAAGCTGATGCCATTATGACTGAACACGTGAGTGTATAGCTAAGATTACCGACAAGTGCATTGGAGTATCCATGTTCTGTACAGTTTAACCCCACTGTTTTGAAGTTTTTACTATAGATGGCGCTAGAGAGACAGTGTTCTCCTTCCTGGAGGAGAGCCAGTGAGCTGTTAAATGTCATTTAGTTTTGGATTTCCTACAACTCTTAATTGTTCCCCTCTGGTGTAATCATCAGAATTGTAATATGTGCCTGCTTTCTAGTATACTTCCAATGATTTACTTGCTATCAGTGAATGGGAACATCTGGTCAGTCCTAATACCTTTTCACTGGATGCCTGTTTATACAAATATCTAGGGTATGAGAAGAGTTAGGTCTGTAGGTTTTCAGCCTGTAGATTTGAAGACAAATGTTTGCATTCACTGATGGCAAGCGGAGATCTTAAACAAATTATATAAGGAATTTAAATGCAAGTTATATTAGAAACTTGTGGTGATTGACTGAAAGATATTTCTTCCCATTTCTGGTGTGCTGACGGGAGCAGAATATGATCAATGTATCCGGGGCAGACACGAGCAAAGTAATGTTACCCGATGCTAGAGAGCCCTGGGTCAGATGCTGCAGGGACTTGTCTTATTTTACTGTGCTTTTTACTTTAGTACCAGCCTACTAAATCGCAGGAGATGAGCGGCCATGTTTCTTGGGTTGCAAATATAAACATAGCCCATGTACATTAACGGGGCTCCGTGCGGCTGCTCCGGTTTGTTCCCCAAACTCCTCCAACCATGTCTTTATGGAGTTTGCGCACTGGGAACAGTCATGGGGAACAGGAAAGGGCCTTCCCTAATCTGTTCCCACAAAAATGGAAGCTACAATTGTCCACAATGTCTTGTGCATAACGGGGTCTGGACTGCATTGGTGACGGCAAGAGGAATGTGCGGTCTGCCGTGCACTTTTTTCGGGAGTGGACACTCGGATGTAGGAGGCAGGCCCTCAGACATAGTATACTACGTCTGAGTGTCCGCCTCCAGTAGGCGTACACTCCCAAAAAAAGTGCACGGCAGAGCACACATTCATCTTGCCCTCATCATTACAGTCTATTGACCCCGTCTGCAACTGCGTCCGAGCCCCATTTTGCGAGGGATTTCGGACGTATGACCCGAACCCTGATTATAAATTCAAAGCGTTATCCCTCCTGCACCCAACTGTCTTGCAGGTACAATGCAGTCAGGTAGCTACTGTTACAGGACTGCGCTGGTATCAGTGAGCTCTGCATCACCAGCCATTCTGTCACATGTTATCCACCAGGGAACAAGGAGCCAGATGTTGTACACCGGGGGGGGGGGGGCGAGGGACCAGATGTTATACACAAAGGGGGTGAGGAGCCAGATGTTATAAACCAGGGGGTGATGGACCAGATGTTATACACCGCGGGCAAGGGGCCAAATGTTATACTATACACCAAGGGGTGAGGAGCCAGATGTTATACACCAGGGAGAGTGGGGCCAGATGTTATAAACCAGGGGCCAGATGTTATACACTGGGGTCGACAGGCCAGATGTTAAACAAGGGGGGTGTGGGGTCAGATGTTGTACATCAGGGGCGATGTTATACATCGAGGGATGAGGGGCCAGATATTATACACCAGGGGCGAGGGGCCAGATATTATACACCAGGGGGTGAGGGGCCAGATGTCATGATATACATAGAGATGACGCGGTCGGATGTTATACACCGGGGGGGCGAGGGGCCAGATGTTATACTCCAGGGGGCGAGGGGCCAGATGTTGTAAACCAGGTGATGAGGGGCCAGACATTATACACCAGGGGTGATGTGGCCGGATGTTATACACCGGGGGCAATGTGTTCGGAAGTTATACACTGGGGCGAGGGGCCAGATGTTATACACCAGGGGGTGAGGGGCCAGATGTTATACATAGAGATGATGGGGTCGGATGTTATACACCATGGTTGTTGTGGCCGGATGTCATACACTGGGGGGTGATGTGGGGCCGGATGTTTTGCACTGGGGGACGAGGGGCCGGATGTTATATACCGGGGGTAAAGGGCCAGATGTTATACCCTAGGGGACGAGGGGCCAGATGTTGCACATCGGGGATGAGGTGCCGGATTTTATACAACGGGGGTGAGAGGCTTGATGTGTTACATCGGGGGGCGAGGTGCCAAATGTTATACACCGAGGGAGTGAGGGGCTGGATGTTATACACCAGGGGACTAAGGGCCAGATGCTATACACCGGGGGGAAAGGGCCAGATGTTATACCCTAGGGGACGAGGGGCCAGATGTTGCACATCGGGGATGAGGTGCCGGATTTTATACAACGGGGGTGAGAGGCTTGATGTGTTACATCGGGGGGCGAGGTGCCAAATGTTATACACCGAGGGAGTGAGGGGCTGGATGTTATACACCAGGGGACTAAGGGCCAGATGCTATACACCGGGGGGAAAGGGCCGGATATTATACACCAGGGGCGAGGGCCCGATGGTATAAACCGAGGGTGAGGAGCCTGATGGTATGCAATGGCGGTAAATGAAAAAACAGAATTCAGTGATTGAGATGTGTCCAATACTTTTGGCCCTATTGTGCGTCCTCTATATAAATGCTGCCAATCTGTAAATGATGGATGATTTATAGAGCATTATATTTCCTATAGCTAATAGAAGTACAGGCTGAATACCACAGGAAGTCTCTTGCTTTACTGCAAGCTGTGCTGCCGCAGATCAAGGCTCAGCAGGGTGAGTCATATGTGCACTGCAGACAGGCGTGTCTCAGTCCCCACCTATTTGTACAATTTGAACCATAAACATTTCGATCATTTTATCTAGAGGCTGTAAACTGTCCTTATCAGGCTGAAATCACACATGCTGGCTTTTTTAAAGCCAAAGGAAAAAAAAGATGAAACGCAGGTCTTGTTACAAGACCAACAAACCCATCAAGTCAAATCAGTGACAAGTTTTCATTTTCTAAATCTAAAGAAGAATGTTTCCATGTAGAGATCTTGAAGTTGGTTACACGAGTAAGGCTGGTTTCACATTTGCGGTTTTTTTCGCGGTATTTTAGCGCTAAATAGCGCATGCGTTTTTTTTCCTATACTTTGCATGGGATGCGCTTATGTGCGCATACACATGCGTTTGTACGCGTTTTTCCGCGCATGCGTTTTTTTGCGGTATGCGCTCGGGCGCACAAAATGCATCCTGTTGCATTTTTTGGGCGTCCGACTTGCCTCAAAAAAACGCATGCGCGCGCAATGCGTTTTTTTACAGCAAGACACCCATTATAAGTCTATGGGTGCGCATATGTGCGCATTGGCATGCTTATGTATGCGTTTTTTTGCACATGCGTTTTTTTTTTGTTAACCATGGAATTTAGGGGTTTGGGTTAGAGTTAGGGTTAGTTAAGGGGGTTTAGGGTTATGGTCAGGGTCAGGGTTAGGGTCAGGGTCAGGGTTAGTTAGGGTTTAGGGTTTGGGTTAGGGTTAAGTATGGTTTGGTTAAGGGTTAGGGTCAGGGTTAGGGTCAGGGTCAGGGTTAGGGTCAGGGTTAGGTTTAGGGTTAGGTTTAGGGTCAGGGTTAGGGTTAGTTAGGGTTTGGGTTAGGGTTAAGTATGGTTTGGTTAAGGGTTAGGGTCAGGGTTAGGGTTAGGTTTAGGGTCAGGGTTAGGGTTAGTTAGGGTTTAGGGTTTGGGTTAGGGTTAAGTATGGTTTGGTTAAGGGTTAGGGTCAGGGTTAGGGTCAGGGTCAGGGTTAGGGTTAGGGTCAGGGTTAGGGTTAGTAAAGTCATGGTTTGGGTTAGTGTGAGGGGCCACCTAATGTTTGGAAAAAACGCAAACACGGTAAAAACGCACTAAAAACGCATACAAACGCATAAAAACGCTGCGTTTTTTTCATGCATGCTCATAAAAATGCTTGAAAAAAACGCAGCAGTTGTATGCTTTTGTATGCGTTTTTTCAATGCGTTTTTTTGCGGGAAAAACGCGCTGCAAAAAAAAGCAAGTGTGAAATTAGCCTGAAAGCTAGTTCTTGGACTTTTCTTTTTCATTTTTTTTTTCAACGGAAAAATGGATATAGATTGCAAAGGAATCCTTATTAAACAATATGCACGCTATGTATTTCGCTACTTAGTTGCTCTGAAAATAGGTGTATCCCCATGTTTTGCCCCATGGGTAATAATAATTGTGTCATTTTTGGAATTTTTCTCAGTACCTTCGTCCTTTTTTCCAGAGGCATGGATTGAAAAGCCATCATTCGGAAAGCCATTAGATGAACATTTGACAGTCAGCGGCCGGGATATTGCCTTCCCTATCGAGGCTTGTGTCACTATGCTACTGGAGTGTGGCATGCAGGAGGAGGTAGGATGTGGAATAGTATGTGCACCTGTACAAAAAAGTACGCTCCAACAGCTGTTTTTTTCTTCCGGTGTGGGACTGATTGCACATAGATCTGTAGCACCAAGCCCAAATCCATTCTGCATGTATCCCGTGTTACCCAGGTTGCCTTAAAAAAAAAACATATAGCTCTCTGAATCTCATATATGGGCTATAATATATTTGCTCAAATTTAAGGAGACCTGTCACTTGCCATAAATATGTTTTTTTTGTAACCTGGTGTAAATGTCACTGTTCTCCTGAATCCAGTATTGTTTTTCTGTTCATGAGATATGTGTCACGAGCGCTTCGGAGGTGACAGGCTATCATCCTGCGTCAGTCCTCAGAAGGTCTGAGCGCCTGTCCATACAGACTGCTCCCTGAACCACCTGCCTTTGGGACCCAGAGTCGACCTCCTCCTGCCCTGAGAAGTTTGGATCTATTTATTTAGTGGTTCAGCTGTGACCCAGTGCCGGTAATAGCTTCATTTCCACTTCTGCTTGCTAGAGTGTTGGACCTTCTCAGAGTGCTCCAGTTTGGTGTCTGGAATCCCTCTTCTGGTATCCATATCTGGCGATTCAGCTAAGTGTTCCCCTGTTTGTCTCACCTTACCGTCTTTAGTTTAGCAGAGACTGCCCAGCGCGCATCTCCCTCCCGTTCCCTATTCAGGACTAGGCCCCAGGGAGATTCAGGGCCTCAGGTTCCGGCTCGGCGATTAGTGAGGAACCAATATAGGGACTCAGTAGGAGTTCTACGGAGAGATTAGATCCAGCCTAGGGGTCTCCAAATCCCTTCCTTAGTGTCTGGGCCCCCTTCCCCATTTCCCTTTATGTTACACTTGGCTTTCCCTCACCGTGCATGGCAATATGGCCTCCACTTTCCTGTATTTAGATTTAGTATTTTAAACTAAGTGGGCGTGACTCTTCACTTTTCTCCATGGGTGTGGTCTTGAGGACCACACCTACTTAGCTGTCAAAAGTAGATGAGCGGCCCATATCTCAGGAATGAAGAGGCGCAGGAAGAAAAGATAACGCCGGATTCAGAAAAGTGGCATTTACACCAGGTCAAAAAAAATTATTGACATTGACAATTACATTTTAAAGAAGTATTCCCATCTTGGACATTTACACTACCGTTCCAAATTTGGGGTCACCCAGACAATTTTGTGTTTTCCATGAAAACTCAAACTTTTTTTAATCAAATGAGTTGCCAAATGAATTGAGAATCTAGTCCAGACATTGACAAGGTTCGAAAAAAAGATTTTTATTTGAAATAATAATTTTCTCCTTCAAACTTTGCTTTCGTCAAAGAATGCTCCCTTTGCAGCAATTACAGCATTGCAGACCTTTGGCATTCTAGCAGTTAATTTGCTGAGGTAATCTGGAGAAATTTCACCCCATGTGTTACGATCGCAGGCGCAGCGTGGCTTACCAGCCCCGTTCCCGTGTCGTCGAACTATAACGACGACGGGGTATGCGTCCCAGGTGATCGTGGAATGTGGACCCACTGGACCACAGGGGTAACCCGGCCTACCTGGACAAGGGAAAGGTAGCAACCGGGGTCTGTGGACAAGATGGCCATATGCAGGACTAACAGACACTGCACAACTTTAGGTATGAAGAAAAATAAAGTTTACTGAAAAAAAAGCAAAAACATAGAAACACCGGGTTCTGGAATATGCACATCATAAAGGAAGCACCTCTCAGGTTGAGAGGCGAAGCAAGAGGTCATCATGGGTTGATGCAGTCCAGGATTGTCTGGCACGGGCATACTAGATTGGCCTCTCTCTCGGGCCTCGGGCGTAGCACAGACTCAGCAGGTGAACGTCAGACACGGACCTCGGGCAGACTTCAGATGATGGCAGAGGTCATCACGGGTAAGACCCCAGGGAACTGGCAGGACATCAGAACAGGACTCGAATAGCACTGGTCCAGGAATGTTGGCACTACAGTACCGGGCATAGGCTGGTCAGATCCAAGACAAGGGGAACGGTACTGGCTTAAGAGCACAACTTGGACCACCAGAACCACAGACTGGACATCAGGAACACAGACTGGACATCAGGAACAGCACATCTGGAAGAGGTCGTCAGACACCGGACATCAGGCCGTGGACGTCATGCTCCGGATGAGAGGCCATCAGGCTCCGGACATCTGGAAGCGACCTAGAAAGGAACCCCAGCAGTCTGGTACAAGCCCTGCAGGGTTGGACTGGAACCGGCAGGGAATTGCACCGAATCCCCAGCTGAGCACAGAGTGGCAGAAACTCGGCGAACACACCGGACTCCTACTTCCAAGATGAACCCTGGTTAAATCACAGCAAGTCAGATAGCAAAGAGTCACAGTCACTGGGCACAGGGTTCAAGACACGGAAGAACCTCAGGAACATCACACAGAGGACACAGTTCAGACAGTGTCAGGAGCAGATCCAGGATTCAGGGAAAAGACACAATGTGGACAGGCCTGGATATGCAGCCTCCAGGAAAGGCGATCTGGGTATTATGCCCCCAGAGCAGGCCAAGATACAAGATACATTTCACACAGGGACAAAGAGCAACAGCTCCCCCAGAACTGATCAAAATCAGAGCAGGAGCTGAACACAGAGACTCACGTTGCAAGGTTCAGGAACTCAATGCAAAGTTCTGGCAACCCCCCAAAGGTGGAGGGACCTTTATATAGGAGCTGCCACACACCGATAGGCTGGAGCAGCAATTGTAGCACACACCCATTCCTGATAAAAGGAGGAGAGGTGTGGCCGGGTGCACCCTAAGCAAAGACAAACACAATCAGCGATGCAAAGGACACCTGGGAGGAGCTGAAGCTTGAACACATGTTGTAAGTCATGCAGAGTGCAGCGGACCTCATTAACCCACGGGTGGCTTCCCACAGCGACTGCCAGGGACCACACGTGCGGGTGGTCATGCAGCGCAGCGGAACCACGCACGCATGTACGGCTACGCAGCGGAGCCGGGCACTGAGCAGCATACACACAGATATAACTGACAACAGCATTCCAGCTCATTAGAGGGAAAAGAGCAAAGGGTTAAAGCAGAGATGCAGAGTTACGCCGTGAAACAATGTCCAAACACAGCGGCGTTACACCATGCTTCTAGAAGCCCCTCCCACAAGTTGGTTTGGCTTGATGGGCACTTTTTGTGTACCATACGGTCAAGCGGCTCCCACAATAGCTCAATGGGGTTGAGATCTGGTGACTGCGCTGGCCACTCCATTACAGATAGAATACCAGCTGCCTGCTTCTTCCCTAAATAGTTCTTGCATAATTTGGAGGTGTGCTTTAGGTCATTGTCCAGTTGTCGGATGAAATTGGCTTCAATCAAGCGCTGTCCACAGGGTATGGCATGGCGTTGCAAAATGGAGTGATAGCCTTCCTTATTCAAAATCTCTTTTACCTTGTTCAAATCTCCCACTTTACCAGCACCAAAGCAACCCCAGACCATCACATTACCTCCACCATGCTTGACATATGGCGTGAGGCACTCTTCCAGCATCTTTTCAGTTGTTCTGCGCCTCACAAATGTTCTTCTGTGTTCCCAAACACCTCAAACTTGGATTCGTCTGTCCATAACACTTTTTTCCAATCTTCCTCTGTCCATTGTCTGTGTTCTTTTGCCCATATTAATCTTTTCCTTTTATTAGCCAGTCTCAGATACAGCTTTTTCTTTGCCTCTCTGCCCTGAAGGCCAGCATCCCGGAGTCGCCTCTTCACTGTAGACGTTGACACTGGTATTTTGCGTGTGTTATGTAATGAAGCTGCCAGTTGAGGACCTGTGAGGCGTCGATTTCTCAAACTACAGACTCTAATGTACTGGTCTTGTTGCTCAGTTTTACTCTGGTTAGAGCCTGTTTGTGCTCTCCTCTGAAGGGAGTAGTACACACCGTTGTAGGAAATCTTCAGTTTTCTGGCCATTTTGAGAGTTTAATGGAACCAACAAATGTAATGCTCCAGATTCTCAACTAGCTCAAAGGAAGGTCAGGTTTATAGCTTCTCTAATCAGCCAAACTGTTTTCAGCTGTGCTAACATACTTGCACAAGGGTTTTCAAGGGTATTCTAACCATCCATTAGCCTTCTTACACAGTTAGCAAAGACAAAGTACCATAAGAACACTTGAGTGATGGTTGTTGGAAATGGGCCTCTATACACATATGAAGATAATGCATTACCAACCAGATGTTTGCAGCTAGAATATTCATTTACCACATTAACAATGTATAGAGTGTATTTCTGAATCATTTAATGTTAGCTTCATTGGAAAGAATTGTTCTTTTCTTTCAAAAATCAGGAAATTTCTAAGTGACCCTAAATTTATACACGGTAGTGTATGTAGAGATCTTATGCAGGATATTTGTCTCTAGGACCACACCTAAATGAAAAAATGGCACCCCTGTCTGGGAATGGAGAGGTGGCAGCACATACTCAGCTATTTTCAAAATTTCCCATAGAAGTGAATAGAGATGAGATGTGCGCAGCCAATTTTCAGATATGCTGCGGGAATGCCCCTTTAACTAATGTACAGAGCAAGGCTGAATTCAGACATCTGAGTATGGACCATGATGTCCAGACTGGTCTATTAAGCTGCTCAGTCAGATTTCTGAATTCGGCCACACACTATAAATACTTTTACAAGTCTGGAATTAAGTTATGTCATCTACTCCAATCACATCTAAAGCTGCATTCAGATTTTCACTTTTTTCCCCTTGCTGAATTTTACAGAACATTCAGAGCCCTGGGGTAGGTTGAGAGTTCCAGCCCTACATGGGGCTACTGTGGGTGTCAGAGTTGGAGCAGCGCTGTTATCAGCCTCCATGTCTTGTCACATGCCCGAGGCCGCTCTCACTCCCCGAGCTTCACAGTTTATATAACATATTTCCAAGTTAATTTAAGGTCAGAGGAAAAGGGAGAGGACAGGAATGGGGTCTCTTTGAAATCCAGCAGCTGGGACTCATTTCCACTTCCCGTGGGGTAGCGGCATTGCTAGCAGAGACTGTGCTTGCTAATGTGCACTGCAACCACAATCCCTTAAAGGGGAAGTGTCCATAGAAAATTCATTTTCACTGACCCCAGTGCAAAATTTTGAAAATACACACGTTTTTCTGCAAAAAAAAAAAAAAATTTTGCAAATAATTTTTGCACTTTAAAAAAAAAAATAATAATAATAGGGGTGGAGCATATCTGAAGGGGTGTGGTCAACAACACATTAACAGATTTATTATAATTTATGCCAGAAAGTGTTTTAAATTATAGCGGAATTTTACCCCAGATTTCAGATTGTGCCCCAACTTGTGTATCGTAATCAATTTGTTGAAGTCGTATTTAAGACGAGGGTGGTTGTGCTCTTCTTCTGTAACTCCTCCTGAAAAAATTTACAACTTGGTGTTGCCACATAGGGACATGCCTGTGCCTACATTTTTGTTTTTACGTAAATGCATGGATTTGAGGGCTAAATATCATGGGTTTTGTTTAAAATTTTGGACCGTTTTGTTTTCTATAGTCTCCATGTTCACTGCTTATTTCTGGCTGCAGAATGAGTTAACTATGAATCCATCAGCGAACTCGTCCTAAATGACATAAATGACAGGGGAGTCTCTAACTGTGTATCTGTCTTTTTCTGAGCAACTCTCTGATCTATGACCATAGACCACATCAAAGTTGAATGCGCGGAGAATTAAAGAGCCAGTAAGGCCGGGGTCACACTAACCGACACAAAATACGGTCTGTAGTTTACACGCGTAATACGGATGAATGACCCCTAAATAGTGCTCCGTATGTCATCCGTAAGCAAGGTGTGGTTGCGTATTTTGCGCCTGTCTGCATCCGTATGTAATCCATATGGCATCCGTGTGCAATCCGTATGGCGAGATTTTCTCGCCGCCTTGCAAAATGGACATATAATGGAGCCCTATGAAAAGGTTTCTAACAGAAACGAAATAATAGATATAGACACATAGAATGCATATGTGTATATATATATATATATATATATATATATTTATACACACAAGTCATTAAGACAAACATATATATAATATATATTTATATTTCACAGAGTTCTTCATAGCAGAGTAGCCACCAATTAAATTGCCGGCTTCTATCAAATCATTCCCCGACCCGACATGAAATGACACATGGTTTACATTCAGTAAAGCATTTCATTTCATGTTTTTTAATATGTCCCTGACTAATGATTAGATGAGGGTTTGTGTGCAAAATTTGGGAGTTGTAGTTGTTGTTTTAAGGGGTTAATTCGCTGTTAAAAAATGTGTGGGCTTCCCATTGCCCTGTAGCGGTTAATGTCACCATTCGATTGTAAGGTGACATTAACCCTTTGTTAGATTAACCCACTCGCCACCGCTATAGAGCAATGGGAAGCCCACGCATTTTTTAACAACGAATTAACCCCTTAAAATAACAACTACAACTCCCAAATTTTGCACACAAACCCTCATCTAATTATTAGTCAGGGACATATTAAAAAACATGAAATGAAATGCTTTACTGAATGTAAACCATGTGTCATTTCATGTCGGGTTGGGGAATGATTTGATAGAAGCCGGCAATTTAATTAGCGGCTATTCTGCTATGAAGAACTCTGTGAAATATAAATATATATATATATATATATATATATATATATATATATATATATATATATATATGTTTGTCACAATGACATGTATATGTATATATATATATATATATATATATATATATATATATATATATATATATATATATATATATATATATATACACACATACACACATTATATATATATATATATATATATATATATATATAGAGAGAGAGATATATATATATATATATATATAATGTGTGTATGTGTATATATCTATATAATGTGTGTCTATATCTATTCTTTCGCTTCTTTATTAAACCTGTCAGTGTGAGATTACTGTATAGCGCACTGAATTGCCGGCTTTTGTAAAAGACACCGGGTGCGTATTTCTCGCTAGTCACATGTGTGGTCCGTGTGTAATGCGTATTTTTTTGCGCACCCATAGACTTGCATTGGCGTATTAGGCGTAGTACGCTGACAATCGCAGCATGCTGCGAGTGGCACGGACCGTAGAATACGGACGAGAAATATACGGCTGTTGGGAGCTGCCCCATAGAGAATCATTGGTCCGTGTGTAATGCGTGCTTTTAACGCCTCTCACTCGTCCGTATTCCTCTCTAGTGTGACCCCGGCCTAAAAGAAAAATACTGCAACATTTTTAATGAAACCAAATTGCTAACATTATTTTTATCCCTAAATACTTACATTTATGTAAAAATTTGTCCCCAAAAGGTGGACATCACACTAACGTCTTCCATAAACAGTAGCTAAAAATTAGCTTAACCTGTCAATTTCAGCAGGACCGACGACCATATAGCGAGTACAGGGACCCTTCCAATTCTTCTAATGTCCCACAACTTTTTACCTATCTTTTACCTGGCTTTTTACCTATTTTGTTACATTACAACTTGTTCTTAAATATTTTTGTAATCCGATTTGTGTGTGATGTATCAGCACTAAATAGTCTAAGTTGGTGAAGTGTAAAAATATAGGCATAAATTACATTTATTGGATCAAACAAATACAAATTGGCATGTGTATATGAATTCACCCCTTTTACGATGAAGCCCGTAAAAATTTCCATTGCAAGCAATTCCCTTTATAAGTCACATGCTTAGTGACAGGACGTCCCCCTGTGTGTAATCTAAGTGTCACATGTCTGTCAGTATATACACTTCACATTTTCTGAAAGGCCACAAAGGCTGCAACACCATTAAGCAAGAGGCACCACTAACCAAACACCATGAAGACCAAGAGATCTCCAAACAAGTCAGGGACAAAGTTATTGAGAAGAACAAGTCAGGATTGGGTTATAAAAAGTAACCAATCAGGACCATCAAATCCATTATCCCCAAGTGGAAAGAACAAGGTGCTGCAACAAACCTGCCAAGAGAGGGCCACCCACCAAACCTCTTAGTCCAGGCAAGGAGGGCATTAATCGAAGAGACAGCACAGAGACCAAAGGTAACCCTGAAGGAGCTGCAGAATTCCCAAGCAGAGACTGGAGTATCTGTCCATACAACCACAATAAGCAATATGCTCCATAGATGTGGCCTTTTTGGAGCAGTGGGCAGAAAAAAAGCCTTTACTTACACACAAAAATTGTAAGGCTCGTTTCGAGTTTGCCAAAAGACATGTGGGAGACTCCACAAATGTATGGAGGAAAGTTACATGGACAGATGAGACCAAAATTGAACTTTTTAGCCACCAAGGTAAACGTTATGTCTGGCGCCAAACCAACACAGCTCATCACCCAAGAACACCAACCCCACAGCATTATGCTGCCACCACTATGTTTTACTGTGAGGATGTTTTTTAGCAGTAGGGACAGGTAAAATAGTCCTAGTCAAGGGGAAGATGGATGGTGCAAAATACAGGGATGTTCCTGAGCAAAACCTGCTTCAGTCTGTCAGGGATTTGAGTCTGGGACAGAGCTTAACCTTCCAACAAGGCAATAACCCAAAGCATACTACTAAAGCAACACTCGAGTGGTTAAGGGGAAATGTGTAAATATTTTGGAGTGGCCTAGTCAAATCCCAGACCATAATCCAATTAAAAATTTGTGGTCAGACTTGAAGATTGCTGTTCACCAGGGGAAACCACCTAACTTTATCCCAGTGGCACGATGTGGAAAGCTCATAGAGACTTAAATCAAAGTGACGTGAAGCTGTAATTTCTGCAAAAAGAGGCTCTACATAGTACTGACTTTAGGGGTGTGAATAGTTATACAACTGAAGTTTTCAGTTATTTTGTCCTGTTTGTTTGCTTCACAGTAAAAAAGAAAACCAAATGGTAACAGTTGTAGGCATGTGCTTTACATGAATTGATGCAACACCCCTCCCCCAAAGAAAAAAAACAATGAAATTGCAGGATGTGAGGAAGCAAAACACCAAAAATGCCAAGGGGTGAATACTTTTGCAAGCCATTGTACATGGAGTGGAAACTACTTTTGTCAAAAATACAGGGGTTGTCAACCAGTTTCTCCAACCATGAAAATGGTGAATCTGCCGAGGCTTGACACCATATTACTGTGTACTCAACCATTAGGATCCTGTAGGATCATACAGAACCGTCGGAGATGTACCGGACACCATACTTGGCGCATAATAACGTTTTTCCCCCCTTTTTGTCCTCCAGGGTTTGTTCCGAGTCGCTCCCTCAGCTTCAAAGTTGAAGAAATTGAAAGCTGCTCTGGATTGCTGCGTTGTGGACGTAGCCGAGTATTCCGCTGATCCCCACGCCATTGCAGGTCAGTTTTTGTCCCACTAGGTGGCGCAGTGATTAGCAGAAGGCAACCACTAAAATCATCAGGTACTAAGGCGGGGTACAAAGATGGTCTGGCCTTGGATTTGGGGTGCACCGCAGGTTACAGCGCGCTACATGTGGATGCCAGCCCAACAGATTAGCGTCATTGAATAGGGCTAATCCTCATGGCACATGATACTCCACATCCACGGCAGAAAGCCAAGTGTGGGCCTTTGTTGCATGGGACATCCTCTTATACTTACGCTACCCAATGTGTCGGCCCCTCTAACAGCTAAACATGCCCTCATTGTTGTCTAAGCCAAAGCTTCATTAACCAATCCAACATCCGTCAGCTGGAAGTGGCGCACACGTGTAAGCATCCCCCTTCACTTTATCACAGCTCTTCTCTGTTGTCAGGTAAGATATCATCACCATTGCTGACATTGTACTATTTGTTTCAGGGGCATTGAAGTCTTATCTCCGGGAGCTTCCTGAACCTCTCATGACTTTTGAACTTTATGAAGAATGGATCCAAGCTTCCAAGTAAGATTATTGTCTGTGCTTATTTTTTCATAAACCGTTTATCTCCTTGACAATATATCACTTTCTAAGTACTTTTACCATGTCCATATAATACATTAGTTATCTCAAATTATACTTCAGAGCTGCACTCACTATTCTGCTGGTGCAGTCACTGTGTACATACATTACTGATCCTGAGTTACCTCCTGTATTATACTCCAGAGCTGCACTCACTATTCTGCTGGTGCAGTCACTGTGTACATACATTACATTACTTATCCTGTACTGATCCTGAGTTACATCCTGTATTATACTCCAGAGCTGCACTCACTATTCTGCTGGTGCAGTCACTGTGTGCATACATTACATTACTTATCCTGTACTGATTCTGAGTTACATTCTGTAATATACTTCAGAGCTGCGCTCACTATTCTTCTGGTGGAGTCACTGTGTACATACATTGCATTACTTATCCTGCACTGATCCTGAGTTACATCCTGTATTATACTCCAGAGCTGCGCTCACTATTCTGCTGGTGCAGTCACTGTGTACATACATTACATTACTTATCCTGTACTGATCCTGAGTTACATCCTGTATTATACTCCAGAGCTGCACTCACTATTCTGCTGGTGTAGTCACAGTGTACATACATTACATTACTTATCCTGTACTGATCCTGAGTTACATCCTGTATTATACTCCAGAGCTGCACTCACTATTCTGCTGGTGCAGTCACTGTGTACATACATTACTTATCCTGTACTGATCCTGAGTTACATCCTGTATTATACTCCAGAGCTGCACTCACTATTCTGCTGGTGTAGTCACTGTGTACATACATTACTTATCCTGTACTGACCCTGAGTTACATCCTGTATTATACCCCAGAGCTGCACTCACTATTCTACAATTCCAGAAACATCCCATTGACAGGCATGGCGCTCTTTTTGGGAAAAAAAAGTTGTTCTTGCATTTATATAATCCTCCGTGATCGGGTGGATCTCATTGATTTCCTCTTTCTCTTTCCTTACTCCTTAGCATCCAGGACCAGGACAAGAGGCTGCAGGGTTTGTGGAACGCATGTGAGAAACTTCCCAAATCCAATTACAACAACTTCAAGTAAGTGCGGAGTAAAACCGGTGCTCCAAGTTAGGTTCTTTTACACTTATTGTGTTTTGCAGGCCGTTTTTGTGTCCGCAATAGATTTCTATAGGGCTGCAAAAGCGGCCCGCAAAAATTTGTCGAAGTGCCATTCGCTGTATGGCCATGAGGGCCGTATTTACGCCCGTGAAAAAATATCCAGCTTGCTCGATATTTTTCACGGCTTACGGACACGGCCCCCAGTGAAATTAATGGTGCCGCAAAAACAACGGAAGCTTGTTTGTGCGGTACATCTTATTTACAGAACGCCGTTTTTTTTACCAACTTTTCAAAACCCATCACAATAGAAAAACGGTGATCCTAATAAACGATTTTTGCGGCAGACCGTGAACATTACGTCAATATGGCTCGCAAACACGGGCTGCAAAAAACACGGGAAGTGTAAAAGATGCCTTGTTAGACGTGCCCTGTCCTGGACGATTTGTGCCAGTCGGGGCCGGGGATCTGTGTGATCCATCGATCTTCGCACCCTTTTTGCTTTATTACTTTCTTTTGTTTCTCGTCTTTGCTTTCCTTTCAGGTACGTGATCAAGTTTCTGTCTAAGCTGACGGAATATCAGGACGCCAACAAGATGACCCCCAGCAACATGGCCATCGTACTGGGACCTAACCTTCTCTGGCCACAGGCTGAAGGGTAAACGCTCAGGTTTTTCAGCAAAGTTTGGGGTTTTTTTTAACCCTTTCAGGGTGCTATTTTTTATTTTTTCTTGCAATGTGCTTGTAGCTATATTAGCTTTTTGGGGGGTGACATTTAGGCTGTGTGCACACGCTGCGGATTTTGCTGCGGATCCGCTGCGGTTTTGGCCGCTGCGGATCTGCAGACAGTGTACAGTACAATGTAAGTCTATGGGATTTACATTCTGCTGTGCACATGCTGCGGATTTTTAACTGCGAAAAAGCTGCGGTTGTGTTACTTTTTAACAGGTTTCACTGTAAGTGACAGTCGTTCTGTGGGTTGGTATGATCGATTACAGCAATACCACTTTTTTCTGTTTATTATTATTGTTATTTGTATTATTTATTTTGTTTTGTTTTTTTCCCCTTTTAGCAATTTTTTTTCCTGTGTCGCTGTATTTTATTATTATTATTATTATTATACATTTATATAGCGCAATTTATTCCATGTCGCTTTACAGGGGAAAAGGGAAATATAGACAAGTACAATAAACATGTGCATAGGTATTTTGAAACCTATAACTTTTTGTTTTTCTGCATGTAGCTGTTGATTTTTTGTGGTATGATTTTTTTTTTTTTTTTATAGCGCCATTTTGTTGTACGTATAATGTGCTGAAAAACTTTTTTGGAGGCAGAGGAACGGGGTATGGGAAAAGAACTATTTTACAGCTGTTTCAGTTTTTTTGGGGAGTTACTTTATTTTGTTTGAGTGACATATTACTTTCATTCTGTGAGGCAGTAGGATTATGGCAGTACTTTAAATATTTTTTTTATGTTTTTTGTTACTTTTGTCCAAAAAAATAAATCAATAATAATAATTAAAAATATATATTTTTTTTTTTTTGCTAGGTGCAATCATTATGTTAAATTTGTGAGTTTTTTTTTTTTTTTTTTTTTTATTACAGTAAAGACTGAAAAGGGAAAATAACTTTGTACTTGAATATTCTTTTATGCTTTTGCATTTTTTGACGTTGTGCTCAACTTTTTTGTACTTCTTATTGTAATCACGTTTTGGGGACTTGAACTTTTATTTTATTGTTCATGATCACCCGTGTCCTATTTGCTCCGAGGTCTAATCAGAGCACTAAAATTACAACCATAGAGTTATTGTTAGACCCCCCCGACCACCATGACTACATGTCGCTCCTGACGATTAGGTTACGGGGGTAGGAACTGCTATAAACTGATAGAGAGCCCCTCCTCCTATCTAACCATTTAGATGTCACTGTCACTATTGACCGCAGCAGCTAAGGGGTTAAACTACAAGGATCAATGTTCTGACTGTCCCCTGTAGTTTAGTTGTGTGGCGTGAATCAACATGGTGCAGGAATTACACGCCGCTCATGGTGGATGTAAGGTGATGGTAATTGACTTAGCCAATTGGTAAATGTAGTTTTCTGAAATCAAGTATTTGCATTTTTTTTAATTCATTTTACTCTGTGCATAGTAGACTTAAAAAAAACAAACAGTTGTTACCTAGAAACCATTAGTAAGCAGGCTGCTTGCTACCTAGAAACCATCAGTAAGCAGGCTGCTTGCTACTTAGAAACCATCAGTAAGAAGACTAATACCTAGAAACCATCATTAAGCAGGCTGCTTGCTACGCAGGCTGCTTGCTACCTAAAACCCATCAGTAAGCAGGCTGCTTGCTACGCAGGCTGCTTGCTACCTAGAAACCATCAGTAAGCAGGCTGCTTGCTACTTAGAAACCATGAGTAAGAAGACTGCTACCTAGAAACCATCAGTAAGCAGGCTGCTTGCTACTTGGAAACTATCAGTATGCAGGCTGCTTGCTACTTAGAAACCATGAGTAAGAAGACTGCTACCTAGAAACCATCAGTAAGCAGGCTGATTTCTACTTGGAAACCGTCCATAAACAGGGAGATCTAATAATGACTTTCTTCTAACAATAGCATGACTAGCCAGAAACATATCAGCATATTGATACAAAACATAAAAATAACATATAAATGCATAATATCTGCCTGGCTAAAGAAGTGGGTGTAATTATGCATATCATCAGGCGGCACATCACAATACTTTGTGTTTCTACCATCAGTGTTCCTATCAGATTTGCAACTTAAATATAGAAAAAACTGATAAATAATTACAGATCCATTGACAGTTTCCAGTTGATTTTTCTGTGTTTTCAATTCAATAATTGCAACTTTTTATGACTCGTGTAATTAACCTTTTCATTTTTTGTAGCAATATCACCGAAATGATGACCACAGTATCCTTACAGATCGTAGGGATCATTGAGCCTATAATCCAACATGCTGACTGGTTCTTCCCAGGCGGTGAGTACAGACTACACATGATGACTTGGTTTATGTTGTCTAGTGCTCAGTGTCAGGCAGCTGTCAGTAAGTCCAGTGTCGATGACAACGGACAAGGATTTTTTTTTTTTTTTTTTTTTTCTTGAACAGAGATAGAATTTAATGTGACAGGTAATTACGGCAGCCCCGTACACACCAACCACAATGCCAACTACAGCTCCATGCCCTCTCCGGATATGGATCACTCGGACCGCAAGCAGCATGACCAGGCTAGGCGACCTCTCAGCGTGGCGACCGATAACATGATGCTGGAGTTCTACAAGAAGGATGGGTATAGCATTTTATTCTATTAAGTGTCGCGTCTCATTATATTATTGCTTGGTATAACATTTTTTGTTCTATATGTTTTTCTTAGGAAGATACTTTATCTATGATGTGAGAAATTGCATTATAGGACTTTGGATAATTTGTTTGTTGTGTCTGACGATATGCTTACTGACTGTTTCCAATTGTGACCAGCACATTTGGGAATGCTTGGTTAGCCAATCACTGACTGATGTGGGTCACCGATGTGACAGTGATGTTGTGAGGACAATTCCTGTCGGTTCCGAGACAGGATCAGGAAGTTGAGGCCAGCAGGGATCGATAAGCATCGGTACATATATGATACTACCCCGTTCACCCTATGAGGTATATAAAAAAAATTATAGTTACTGTACAGATCATGAAAAATGGGTACTTGAGTGATTAATTTTACAACTGCCAGAAGTGGAAGGAGACTGACTGCAGGACTTAGTTATTGATGCCAGATGGGGAAAGGAGACTGAAAAGGTAAAAAAAAATGGAGCTTAACTGGGTTGTTTCTCAAGTAAAAATTATAAATACTGTACAGATCGTGAAAAAATGAGTAATTACCGGGGTGATTAATTTTACAGCTGCCAAAGAGGAGAGGAGACTGATAGAAGGATTTAGTAGAGGTTATATTTATTGCTGACAGATGGGAAAGGAGACTACCTAAAAAGGAGCACAAAAATTATCTGAAACATACTGGAGACTGCATTTACACTTGGAGGAGACTGACAAGATACAATATTTACTGCTGTATTGGGAAGAGGAGACTGATTTGAGAACTTACCATGTAATATATTTACCACTGCCAGAGGATTAAAGAGACTAAATTGGAAACTTGCTGGGAACTATATTGCAACTGCCAGAGAGGAAAGGAGACTGAATTGTATCTTACTAGGGACTTTATTTACAACTGCCAGAGGTAGAAGGCGACGAACAGGGAATAATCTTTACAGCTCATATTGGGTAAAGGAGACTGGCGACTTACTGAAGGCTATATTCACTGCTGCAAGAGGAGAAAGGAGACTGACTAGGGAACTTACCAAATATTATATTTACCAATGCCTGAGGGTGAAGGAGACTAAATTGGAAAACTGACGGACATTAAATTTACAACTGCTAGAGAGAAAATATGAATGAATAGGGGCTATATTTACATCTGCCAGTGTGTGAAGGAGATTGCTAGGGAACTTTCAGAAGGCTACATTTAAAGGGTAAAGAACACTGACTAACGTACTGCTTACGATTTTTACAATTGCCAGGAGGGGTAAGGAATCTGACTAGGGATCATATTTACAGCTGCCAGAGGGGGGAGGAGATTTACTAGGGTACATACTGGGACTATATTTGCAGCTGTCAGAAGGGGAAGAAGATTAAGTTGTAGTGATGTTGAGGCGGGCAAGCTAAAGACCTGTAGAGGTCAACCTGCCAAACTGTTTGAGCAGGACTAAGTTGGGATGAGTTTTTAGCCAGGAAAAAGTAGAAATTGTGCAAATGTTGAGGAATTGAAATGCCAGATCTATTAGGAAGTTGATTTAATGATATAAAATCAAATCTGCATCCCAACTCATTATTAGGCTGGTTTGTAAAGCTGCCAGACAGAGATGGAGCTGAACTCTGCTTTCCTCTTTTCTGCAATCACTTGCCAAGTATTGAGCGCTGTTCTGCTGGAGACATATGATCTCAGATCGCCTACTGGGCGTATTGAGACGGCCGCTTGGTGCCCGCCTGGAATAGGACGTCGTGTGGCTAAGACTGCATTCCATCTTCTAAGAAAAGTTTAGAGTTTATCGAGATGAAAAGTGAAACGCCTGTGAATTACCCAGATCTCCCGCGGAGAGGAATGTTTCACAGCAGTGTTTCAAGCGAGATGCTGGTGGGTGGTGACTCACAATCATGCCGATCGTTCCTAGCCGAATGGCCACTGATTAGTTTATGCAGTCGTTTGTACAGTTGATATATCAGATCTTGCAGCGAGGAAAATGTTAATAAAAATCAAAATATTTGCCGCTACATTTGTGTAAAGGGTTGTCCACCTTTGAGGACTTTTTGCATATTTTGGACTAAAGATAATTTTTTCAATTGGGTTTCATGAAACACTATGATACATCAGGCTTTTACACAGACTTTGTTTCCGTGCACAGTCAGCTTTGATGTGATCTGTGGTCCTAAATCATCTGGGAATGAGCTCGCTGACAGATTCTCAGCCTGCAATACAGAGGTTATAGAAGACAAACCATTTAATGAAACCCAATTGCAATAATGATTTTTAGATCCAATTACATGTATTTAAGTTAAAAAAAAAATTGTCCCCAATGCTGCGGCATATATTGAATGGATTGGGCCTTTGAGCAAATATTAAAATAGTGGGCCTTCCTCCTTTGAAGGTTTTCACTATACTGTTCCCTGAGATAGGATATCTGGTGCGTTTTTGTTTACAGCTTCTAGGGTCGGGTGCCAAAAGACAAGTTTTCTGTAGCTTCCAAATTGACAAACAATGAATGCAACTTTGGTAGGAAGTACAGCTCTGGAACACAAACTTCTGCTTTAACATGTGAATGACTGTTTTTTATATATGGACAAAAGAAAAACACAGCACATATATAGATAAAGCCATAGATTAGACACATTTTACAAAACATCTGTAACGTGAACAAAAATCCACATTATGACCTTAGTTTTGTCCAATTTTCTTATTAACATATGACATAGAAGGAGAGCAAAGAGTAAAAATTCAGGCATGAAGAAAGAGACAAAAAGAGAAAAGTAGACAGGGGGAGAAATGAAAGTGTGAAGTAAGGGAAAAAAAAAAAGGGAGGATGCGATGGGGGAGAGCACCACCCCAATCCAGGCATTCATTCCACCAAATACCCAAATGACATTCAAGTCTGAGGGTTAAGTTGCAGAAGGCTACCATATTCATTGGAGTGCTTGAATTCCATCCAATAGAACCATGTTTTATAGAAGGCCTCATATCTACTCTAGAGAGAATCCATCAAGTCCTCCATGTACATTAAATCATTGACCTTAGAAATCCAGATGAACAGGCTAAGTGGATTATCTTTCTTTCATAACAGTGGAATACAAGCTTTGGCAGCCATCACCAAAAATCTTAGTAGAGACCATTCGTAGGAGGAAACAGAAGTCTCGCAGAGCTGTAGAAACACTAGTTCAGGGCCCATTTCAGAAGAAATGCCTGTCATTGAACTGATTATGGTTTTCACTTTAGTCCAGAATGGTTGTAAAACCGGACAGGACCAAAAGATATGAAGGAAATTTCCCTCACCTGATCCACATCTCCAACACTTAGGGTCAGTAGATGGGAACGTTTTGTTTAACTGAACCGGAACCCTGTACCACTGCGAAAGAAGCTTGAAATTCGCAACCCGAAGCCGAGAATTTATGGAAGATTTATGCTCCAAGGACAACACACTTTTCCTTGTTCCTTGGAGAGAGTGATTCCCATGTCCTCTTCCCTTTATGTTAAAAATCTGGAGGGAGGATGATCCACTGGAACAGTGCATGACAGATCACCCCCTCACCCATACAAAGAGTTTCAAAAGCGGAAAGGATTCATGTGTATTAAGCGTAGTTTGGAAGAGAGCAGAGTTGGAGAGAACGCTAGGTGCCCAGTGGCAATGGGTCAATAATAGCTTGAATTGCCTCAAATGAAGGCCAATCATTATCTACACCAATCCAATCTGGAAGCCCCTAAATTTTCCCTGATAGAAAGCAGAGGGTGGTTATAAATGGTATATCCTCTAACTGGGTCGCTGTGACCATTGGAGTACCGCAGGGTTCGGTGTTGGGATCTATTATCTTCAACATATTTATTAACGATCTGGTAGAAGGTTCACACAGTAAAATATCGATATTTGCAGATGATACAAAACTATGTAAATCAGTCAATACAAGAGAAGATAGTATTCTGCTACAGATGGATCTGGATAAGTTGGAAACTTGGGCCAAAAGGTGGCAAATGCCGTTTAACATTGATAAATGTAAGGTTATATACATGGGAAGAAGGAATCAATATCACCATTACACACTGAATGGGAAACCACTGGGTAAATCTGACATGGAGAAGGACATGGGGATCCTAATTAATGATAAACTTACCTGGAGCAGCCAGTGCCAGACAGCGGCTGCCTAGGCAAACAGGATCATGGGGTGCATTAAAAGAGGTCTGGATACACATGATGAGAGCATTATACTGCCTCTGTACAAATCTCTGGTTAGACCGCACATGGAGTACTGTGTACCGTTTTGGGCACCGATGCTCAGGAAGGATATAATGGAACTAGAGCGGGTACAAAGGAGGGCAACAAAATTAATAAAGGGGATAGGGGAACTACAATACCCAGAGAGATTAGCAAAATTAGGATTATTTAGTCTAGAAAAAAGATGACTGAGGGGCGATCTAATAACCATGTAAAAGTATATAAGGGGACAGTACAAATATCTCTCAGAGGATCTGTTTATACCAAGGAAGGTGACGGTCACAAGCAGGGCTGTGGAGTCGGATTCATGGAGTCGTTGCTTATTTTGGTGGAGTCGGTATAAAATGGACCGACTCTGACTCCTAAAATATATAATAAATTGGGACCGACTCTGACTCCTAAAATATATAATAAATTGGGTACAGTAATTCAATGCAGAATGTACTGAATATTTTTTCATAGGAATTTGGGAAAGTTATGAAATGTCCTATAAATGGCTGTTCTATTCCTGATTTAAGGCTACATTCACACACAGCGTTTTTCCTGCGTTTTTTTGAGGATACATTTTTCAGCTGCAAAAGCATATCAGCTTTTTAATAAACGGCATCACCTGAAAGGTTTTTGAGCTCATAGATAATGTTTTTAATAACAAAAGCAGATTAGAAATCTTCTCTATCCATTTATCTATATCTGTCTATCCATATCTTATCTGTACCAAAAAGAATGAAAGCCGGGTAGCACACAGACTAACGCTCCTTCTTTTTTTTTTTTTTTTGGCACCAGTCAGGTACACCTCATAGCTGCCCAAAAGGATGCCCAGGACAGGCATTGCTCATCTTCAGTAACACATCAACATCAACTGATAGTTGGAATAAATAGACTGCATTCATCACCACATCTTCTTAAGGTGCAGGCTTTATTTTCAAGTGTAGGGGTGTGCAGTATGAGGTTCTGCAGCAGCTGAGGTGTGCAGTATGAGGTTCTGCGGAACAGTATGAGGTTCTGCCCCTCCTAGGTTTGATCCTGGCATCGCCCATGGTGTGACTGTATCCTGAGGATAAGTCATAGTGATATATATATATATATATATATATATATATATATATATATATATATAATATACACAGTACAGACCAAAAGTTTGGACACACCTTCCCATTCAAAGAGCTTTCTTTATTTTCATGTTTATGAAATTTGTAGATTCACTCTGGAGGCATCAAAACTATGAATTTACACATGTGGAATTATATAATTAGCAAAAAAGTGTGAAACAACTGAAAATACTGTATGTCTTATATTCTAGGTTCTTCAAAGTAGCCACCTTTTGCTTTGATTGCTGCTTTGCACGCTCTTGGCATTCTGTTGATGAGCTTGAAGACGTAGTCACCGGAAATGGTTTTCACTTCACAGGTGTGCCCTGTCAGGTTCAATAAGTGGGATTTCTTGCCTTATAAATGGGGTTGGGACCATCAGTTGTGTTGTGCAGAAGTCTGGTGGATACACAGGTGATAGTCCTACTGAATAGACTGTTAGAATTTGTATTATGGCAAGAAAAAAGCAGTTAAGTAAAGAAAAACGAGTGGCCATCATTACTTTAAGAAATGAAGGTCGGTCAGTCAAAAATTTGGGAAAACTTTGAAAGTGTCCCCAAGTTCAGTGGCAAAAATCATCAAGTACTACAAAGAAACTGGCTCACATGAGGACCGCCCCAGGAAAGGAAGACCAAGAGTCACCTCTGCTGTGGAGGATAAGTTCATCCGAATCACCAGACTCAGAAATCACAGGTTAACAGCAGCTCAGATTAGAGACCAGGTCAATGTCACACAGAGTTCTAGCAGCAGACACATCTCTTCAACAACTGTTAAGTGGAGACTTTGTGCAGCAGGCCTTCATCGTAAAATAGCTGCTAGGAAACCACTGCTGCTAAGGACAGGCAACAAGCAGAAGAGACTTGTTTGGGCTAAAGAACACAAGGAATGGACATTAGACCAGTGGAAATCTGTGCTTTGGTCTGATGAGTCCAAATTTGAGATCTTTGGTTCCAACCACCGTGTCTTTGTGCGACGCAGAAAAGGTGAACGGATGGACTCTACATGCCTGGTTCCCACCGTGAAGCATGGAGGAGGAGGTGTGATGGTGTGGGGGTGCTTTGCTGATGACACTGTTGGGGATTTATTCAAAATTGAAGGCATACTGAACCAGCATGGCTACCATAGCATCTTGCAGCGGCATGCTATTCCATCCAGTTTGGGTTTAGTTGGAACATCATTTATTTTTCAACAGGACAATGACCCCAAACACACCTCCAAGTGCTAAGCATCTCTGGGAACGCCTTCAAGACTGTTGGAAGACCATTTCCGGTGACTGCCTTTTGAAGCTCATCAAGAGAATGCCAAGAGTGTGCAAAGCAGTAATCAAAGCAAAAGGTGGCTACTTCGAAGAACCTAGAATATAAGACATATTTTCAGTTGTTTCACACTTTTTTGTTAATTATATAATTCGACATGTGTTAATTCATAGTTTTGATGCCTTCAGAGTGAATCTACAATTTTCATAGTCATGAAAATAATAAAGGAAATGAAAATAAAGAAAACTCTTAGAATGAGAAGGTGTGCAGCCAAAATACGGAGACTATATCTCAATCTGCAGTTGCCAGTCGATAACCCAGGTGGGAGGGTGATAGCCTCACTTGATGCCCATAATGCCTTTGACTCTGTAGAATGGTCATACCTGTGGAGAGTGCTGCATAGTATGGGCTTTGGTCCTCAATTTACAGCGTGGATTCAGCTATTGTATACTTAACCCACAGCTAGAGTTAAGATTAATGGGGTAATGTCTGCGGGAATACAGCTGCATAGAGGAACGAGGCAAGGCTGTCCATTGTCACCGCTCCTGTTCGCTATTGCGCTAGAGCCATTGGCGGCTGCTATTAGACGCAACAAGGCAATAAAGGGGTTTCAATATGGCGATTTGGAGGAAAAGGTGGCCCTGTATGCGGATGACCTTTTGTTATTCCTAGGGGACCTCTCGGCTTCATTGGATCATGCTGTGCAGACCATTGAGGGGCTCGGTGAGATCTCAGGACTGACCATAAATTGGTCTAAATCAAGCCTATTTAAAGTGGACAAGGAGGTGGTATGGACTCAGGAAGATATAGGGGCCAATAAACTACAATGTGTGGAAATGTTTAAATATTTGGGGATACAGGTTTCCCTACCAGTGACTGAGTACCTTAATACTAATCTAGTACCCCTAATGACAATTCTAAGAACTAAGGTGGACACTTGGAACAAATTACACTTGTCGGTGGTGGGAAGGATTAATCTACTTGAAATGGTTTTAATGCCCAAGCTTTTATATATATTACACAACTCCCCAATCTGGATACCGCAGAAAAGGTTCGGAGTGGTGAATTCACTGTTTAGGGACTTGGTATGGGGTAAGAAACAACCTAGAATAAGGCTGGAAACCTTGCAAAGACCAAAGGATGAGGGGGGACTGGCACTACCAAATCCGGAACTGTATTTTTTAGCTGCCCAAAGTCAACATCTCAGAGGGTGGTCTAATCAAGAGAAGGCAGGCGTCATCAGAGGAGTGCTGGAATACGTCTGACTGTCCAAGATGTGGGGGTCTGATGCCGGAATCCTTCATATGATGTGGACTTGTCCCAGGCTATCTGCATTCTGGTTTAATGTCATTGACAGAATAGAAGGGTCTTACGGAAGTGTTATACCCAAAAACCCATTGGTCTGCATACTGGGATATGTGGAGGAAATTGAAATAGTTAATAGTGCAAAGCTTGCTATAGCCAGACTACTATATGTAGCAAGGAAGCTGATTGCGAGGAGCTGGATCAGGAAAGAACCACCTTCTGGGAGAGAGTTTGTGAAACAAGTGTCTTGTATCATCCGGCTGGAGGAAAGATATATGCTAAAAGAGGCAATTCTAAATCCTATGAGAGGTTGTGGAATCCCTGGTTACAATACGGTACAGTTAACTGATGGGAATGTGCTATATTTTACAATGCTGGTGTTGTGGATAGACCATTAATACCCGGACATAGGAACACTTCTGTTTTGTATGGTTTGATTGATAATATGGGTAAAGAGGATGACTAATGGTAAATTACGGTGTAAGAGGAATCTTATGGAGAAAAGAGTTATATATGCTGTTTACATGGGGGGGGGGATGAGAGGGGGGGAATAGGGATGTTCAATTTGTAAATCTATTGTTTGTGGAAGATTTACTGTATATTCTGTATTTTGAATTCTTAGTAATAAAAATCTATTTGATAAAAAAAAAAAGAATGAGGTGTGTCCAAACTTTTGGTCTGTACTGTATATATGTAATCGATATTACATAGTGTATTACATATTTACAATTTATTACAGTTTTTTGTGTTCTAAAGTTGTATTATAATAAATATATAATGTTCTAGCTAAATATCTTGATTATTGGATCATAGAAATGATTAAATGTCTGATGTTCACATTGTACTACAATACATTTTTCACTTAAATATAAGCAATATATGTGGGAGTTGCAGTCGGAGTCGGTGTAAGGGAAATTGAGGAGTCGGAGTCGCAGGTTTGGCTTACTGACTCCACAGCCCTGGTCACAAGGGGGCATTCTCTGCGCCTGGAGGAGAGAAGGTTTTTCCACCAACATAGAAGAGGATTCTTTACTGTTAGGGCAGTGAGAATCTGGAATTCCCTGCCTGAGGAGGAGGTGATGGCGAACTCAGTTGAGGGGTTCAAGAGAGGCCTGGATGTCTTCCTGGAGAATAACAATATTGTATCTTACAGTTATTAGGTTCTTTAGAATGACGCAGATCTGGGGATTTATTCTAAGGGAGTATAGGCTGAACTGGATGGACTAATGCCTTTTTTCGGCCTTACTATATATGTAGATCCAAAGTCTGAAAACAGGGTCTGACAGACCAGGGGAGAATTCGGGAGAGCCGATAATAGGAGATAAAGGAGATGGAATGGGAAGGAGAAGTTTGCGAATCTCTGGACTGAAGCAGCAATAGAGTGTAGTACTAATTGTAGGATGAGATTTCAACGACGTTTCGGTAATGGAAATAGAACGTAACCGGGGGAGAGCGGCTATAGTGACCTCTGAAAAGCTTTGTTCTATTTGTACCCATGGCTTCACCGAAGCATGCCTTCACCTATCTATAACTCTAGACATATGAGCAGACAGATAATGTTTTTATATCCGGAAGGCCCAATCCACCTCGACTTTTTGATCTACATAGGAGGGATCACTGGAGTCTAGGAAATACTGGAATTTGACCTTTTTAAGCCATCTCCATTTACTAACATTAATTTTTCGGGTGTGGCTTTCCTTTATCTCTGACACTATGGTGCAGGTGTGCACTTAGTCTCCTCTTACATCCTAGGTCTTGACCTTCAGTCCTATCCTCTCTAATGTTTCTCCAGTAGTACGCTCTAGAACCTTCCCACATCCTTAGGAAAATTCATAGTTATTTGGGTGGTTACCTTGGTAATGCTATATCTTTATATTTTTATGTTTAGTCGAGCTCTGGTTGACGTACATTGTTCAGATATTTTGCCTTCTGCATTTTCTTCTGGCCTCTTCTACTCCATTCACAGCTAAAGCGGAATTCTGCTAGTTTCCTGATAAATTTCACATCTCACCCCCTTACTGGTTCAGTGTCTGTGGTTAATTGTAGAACTAGTTGCTTCATAGTGGTCGACAATACAGCCAAATTGTGTTTTGTAAGTGGTGCCCAGCAGAACTCTAAATGCAGCTCTGAAGGTCAGTGGAGTATAAGACATGATGTGACTTAAGATCAGGTAAGTAAAGTGTTTCCAGGGAAGTTATACCTAAAGGGGTATGCCCACCTCAGACATTTACGGCATATCATATGATATCCCCTCTGGTAATTGTGCGGGGGCTGCTCATACTTGGCTCTCTTAATTCACCTTTACGAGAGTTCTGAAATTTGGCGCTTGCTTAACTATTTTTTTGGAACTCCCATAGAAGTGAATTGGGAACACTGCAAATGCAACAGCTCACCGTTGCCGTTTTGGTGCAAGACCTGTCACATAGGACACTGTCTCTTACACAGTCAACCCAAAAACATCTTTTCTGACAATAATTCCCCATCCATGTCTCCATATAACAAAAGACGGGTCCCGTCATTTGCCCCAGACCTCACCATCTCTAACGTTATTTGTATTTTTGTCCATGCAGCCTTAGGAAAATTCAGAGGTAAGATGTATCTCCTGGATGTCTTCCCCCAAAATGTGTGGTGTGTGACTCTTGTTCCATTGTCCCCTCAGTCCTTCTCTATGTGCATGTCTCTCACCCGTACTTAATTTTCCATGTTGCACCTTCATCAATGTCTCTTGTGTGTTTGTCCTTTCCCCTTCCAAGACTGTACACCTTCTTAGATCAGCCCTTACTGTCTGTAGTGGCCCTCCAGATTACAGTATTGACAAGCTAAATACTGCCCTAATTAGCAGCCTGTATTCTGTTAATTTGCCAAAAAAATTTCCTGTAGATTATGTTTTGAAGATCCAAACTGCCTATTATTTTAGGTTTGACCAAAGCATGAGTTAATCATGGTCATATCAGGGGGTAAAAGATGAGCTGGTGAAAGAGCAAATTGAAAACTAATGCATTGACCACCAATGGCTAGATGACCAGGGGTCTAAAGAGCTGACCCTTGAACAGTGTTGGTGCCCACTATGGTAAAGCTGGTTGTACAGCCAAATCAGTATGCCCCGATGCTTTGGTCATTGGTTCTGTAGACTTTTTCCTAACAGTATTGTCTATAACTGTTCTTGACTTGCCTTCTTGTGTTATCTTTCTTTATGTCATGTTTTATGTCTTTGCTTCTTACCACCTTCCCGTCAAACAAAAATTGTATGAAAGGTAGGATTTATGTCTGGGGACACATTTGCTTATACCACTTGCTCTTGATTAATTTTATTGCTATGTAGCTGATAAGTATGAAGGAATATGTAGAGCCCCATTTTAAAAGAGGCCTTAAACCGGGTCCATAGGTGGCAATCTGTACATCCGACAGAGAGTGTGCCACGAGTGATGGGTTTTACTGTCCTTTTGAATACTCTGTAATTGCTCTTTTTTATTAAGGTGGTTAATGTGCTTCAGTGTGATGTATATGTTTTAATTTAACCTTATTTTTTGCTTCTGTTTGTCCTCTGTTCTCCTTCTATTGGGAGAGCTTGTTGTTACCGTGTTATTGGCTCAGTCTCTCTCTTTCTTTAACCTCCTTTGTAGAGATGGTAAGCAGATGTCTTTGTATTCCCCTCATAGCATGGGCGTCAGGGTGATGGACACCTCTTGGGTTGCCCGCCGCGGTTCCTCCTTAGTCCGCAAAGGCCCCTCCACCCCACCCGCCATTCAACCCCCTGCTCCTCCTCTGCTCGATACCGCAGCCATACCTCAGTCACCAAATCCTGACCTGTCCATAGAGTCTCCTTCCCCCACTCCTCCCAGTAGCGGCTCCCAGCTAGGTCCCGAGAGGACAAGGTAAGATTTCAACCAACCAACATCACCACAGCTTTGCATTGAGCCAACCCAACCCCAGTAACGATCCCTGCTCTCTCCTAAGACCGCTTTTAGGTTCTTTTTATTTTTTCTCAACTCATTCCGCAGTTGTATGACCCTTTTTATCCTTTTTTTTTGTCAACTTTTGATAAAAGTTTACTTATTTTTCCCCCTTTGCAACTTGAGAGGGAAAAAGCATCAATATCCCCCTTATATATTGATGTCCTTCACCCAGAAAGTCTCTTTTGCCCATAAAATAGAAATGATATCGCTCTATCGTGTAGATTTACAGCACTGTTCAACCAACCTGGCTTCAGTTTTTCTTTTTTCAGATTGTTGCAATACCTAACACAGCCTGCCAACAAGGGTGGCACTGTTTCTATTAAAAACAACTTTTTTTCTAATCTTATACAACTATTAATGTTACTAAGCAGCCCCTGCTTGTTCGGTGTCTGCGCCAAGCTTTTATCCACCTAATTCCCATGACTCTATTACTGATCCCAGTCTTATAGCTCCATAATACAGCAAATGTCTTGGGTTCGAGGACCAAATGTGGTTTTGGAGTGTCTAATTTGGGAACTCCGAAATTGAGCTATGCCTTAGGATCTTTCAGCAGTGAGAAGACCCTCGTAGTAGTAATATGAGACCCTACCACATTAAGAACTTGACATAGTGTATTAATATAGAGGGCAGCCATTTTTATGAGTGTTGACCTCAAAGGAGGCCTCTCCCTTATTTCCGACCTAAAAGCGGCCTGCACATTTAGCAATACCATTCAGCTTTGGTGTACGTGTGGCCCCTGATTTGATGCCTCACTCATCTGCTTTGTGGCTGACTCATGGTCTAATACTACTGTACGGCTTCTTTTTAATATTCAATATCTATATCATGGATTGATTGACATTCTTAGGCACATCGGATTTAGCTCAATCCCTCCCCCCCATTATTGTTACTTCATACCTGTCCCATCTAACAAAACTAACATCTAATCCTTTATGATAGAGCTTTGTTTTTTTATACAAGGCTCCAAATCCCCTGCATAGTCATAACTTATGAACAAAAAGCTCTGGCTGCTTGCAGTTACCACTAGAGGGAGCTCACTGCATACAGCTTTATTACTATGTTCATCAGTATGCAGTGTGCTTCTTCTAGTGGTGAAGCTCACTGTATACAGCCTTATTACTATGTTTGTCAGCATGCAGTGTGCTCCTTCTAGTGGTGGAGCTCACTGTAAACAGCCTTATACTGAGTTCGTCAGTATTCAATGTGCTTCCTCTAGTGGTGGAGCTCATTGTATACAGTCTTATTATTATGTTCATTAGCATGATGTGTGCTCCCCCCTAGTGGCGGAGCTCACTGAATACAATCTTAATACTGAGTCCATCAGTATGCAGTGTGCTCCCTCTAGTGGTTGAGCTCTCTGCATAAAGCCTTACTTGAGTTCTTCAGTATGCAGTGTGCTCCCTCTAGTGGTGGCTGCAAGCATCAAGAAATGTATTCTTTAAATCAGAAATAAACCTGACAAATTTGTACCTGTTTTAGGTTTTGGGTTTCCTTTTTTTTTTTACATTCTGTGGAGGAGTGGACATTATCAGGGTTAAATAAGGATCATTTTTATTATTTAAATTCGTGTATTTGTGGCTAAAAAAACATTATTTTTACAATTGGGTTTTATTACAATTTTTACACCATTTGGCTTTTATAGGCTTTTTTTTTGTTCTTGCACACTCAACTTTGATGTGTGTCAGTGGTCATAAAGTAGTTGAGAGGAGCTCAGAAAGAGGCATGTGGAAGAGTTTAAGTCAGTGATAGCGAGCACAGTGGTAGATTGTAAGTTAACGCATTCTGCAGTTAGTAATAGTGCAACACAGTGGCTGTGTAGAAGGCTAGTGGTGGAAAATGTTTAAACCCAATTGCAAAAATTATTTTTAGCTTCAAATACATGTATTTAAGTAAGAAAAAAAGTCCCCAACCCTTTTAAAATAAGTAATCAATATAAAATCAGTGGGGCTGTACAGGAGAGAGCTTGCAATACCATTCATGGCCACTGCGCAGTATATGGAGCTGTGCCATTCCCTGTGTGCAATGGCCCTTTTAATCAGCTGATCTGTGGTTGTATTGGGAATTGGATCCTCAGTGATCTGATATTAATTACCTATCCTAAAAATAGATCATGACATTTTAAAGCCACGGAGAATTCCTTTAAATTTGATGTCCTAATAGGGATTTAGTATTTAGCGTTATGGCTTCCTTTAATCCCTATGAAAGGAACCATGTGACTCACCCAGCGCTCTCTTTCCCTCCCCCCCTTATTAGCACATGGGGGGTGTTCTATCAATTAGTACAACTAATTGCAGATCTTTCCAATATCCCAATTGCCATGTTAAAGTCACAGCGGACCTAAGAAGCTGAGATATGAGAAGCTGATTGCTAAAAATCACATTAGAAAAGTTGGAAAACACCAGGACCAGTAGTAAAGGGCATTTAGTTTATTCATCCCTCCAAATATTCTTTTTGTCTCATTTTTCGTTGGGTCCAAAATGGCGAGCTCCGTAGCAATCTCACCCAAAAATGCATCCTAATATCCGACTGCAATCTGGGATCGTTCACACATATCTTAAAATTATAACTAGAGAAGGGCGAACCCGAGCAGTATAGTTCGGCGTCCGTCCCGAACACATACTGTTCGGACATGGACACCGAACACGGACTTCCGCAGGAAGTCAGTGTTACTGTTCGGGTTTGGCTGCCTGAACATCGGGTTTTTGTCGCAGTGTCATGTGCATGACAGCGCAGCAAACATTGCTTCTGATCGGCGGTAAAATCTTCACCGCCAGTCCGAGAGCCGTGCTTCCCACGCTGTCAAAAGACAGCGTGAGCCCACAGCTGTGGTCTGAGGTATAAAGCTTAGCTACGGTCACTGGTGTCAGCTGATGGGACTACTGCTCTCATCAGCCGATGCCTGCTCCCGCTAATAACAGTGAAAGAAGCTACTGCGCTGTAAATAAATAATTAAAAAAACTGAGTTCCCCTGTATTTGTGATAACCAGCCAGGCAAAACACAGCTGGGGGGCTGCAACCCTCTGCTGTCTGCTTCAGCAAGGCTGTTTACCAAGAATAGAGGGGTCCCCACTCCATATTTTTTAATTATTGATTTAAATAAATAATTTAAAAAAAAAGGCATGGGGTCCCCCTCCATTTTTGACAGCCAGCCTTGCTAAAACTCACAGCTGGGGGCTGGTATTCTCAGGCTGGTAAGGGGTCATGGATATTGGCACCCCCAGCCAAAAAATAGCAGCCCGCAGTCGCCCAGAAAATGCGCATCTATTAGATGCACCAATTCTGGCGCTTTGCCTGGCTCTTCCTATTTGCCCTGTAGCGGTGACAAGTGGGGTTTATATTTGTGTGGTTTATGTTACCTGACAATACAAAGGTGACATCAAGCCCACGGCTTAGTAATGGAGAAGTGTCTATAAGACACATATCCATTACTAATCCAATAGTTACATGGTAAATAAAGACAGAATAAAGACTTTTATTAGAAATAAAACAAAACAAACACACTTTTCCATTGTTATTTAAAAATAACAAACACAGTTATATTCACCTAATGCCTAATTCCACCGAAGCTCTCATCTCCTGTAATAAAAAAAAAATAAAAAACAATAATATCACTCACCTCTCCTTTGTTCTGTCCCACACCATAATACATGTCTGGGGGAGAAATAGTTTTCAACCTGGACAGTGCCAAGATGTGACTGTCCAGGCTGAGAAACACTGGTGAATGAACTGCTGTGAGCGCAGCGTCAGAGACCGGCGGTGACATCATCGAGGTTATCTCTGGTCACTGAGGCTGCATTCCCAGCCGGGCTGAACTGCGGTGACCTCGGTGAGATCCCCACTAGCACCATGAGATTTTCTTTGGTTATCAAAAATGCAGGGGAACCCATGCGTTTTTTTTTATTTATTTACAACGCAGGAGTTAACTGATGAATACTCCCATCAGCCGCTCCTGCTCTTGCTGTTATTAGCCGCAGCAGTTGTCAGCTAATGGGAGCAGTAGTCTCATCAGCTAATACCAGTGGCCGGAGGTAAACTTTATACCTCCGATCATAGCTGCACGCTCATGCTGTCTTTTGAAAGCGTGGGAACCGCGGCTGACTGACTGTCGGTGATGATTTCACCGCCGATCAGAAGCGATGTTTGCCGCACGGTCATGCACATGACAGCATGGCAAACACTGGATGTTCGGGCCCGCCATTCAAGTGAATGGGGTCTGGGTACTGTTCTGGTAACGGACCCCGAACTTTTTGTAACTGTTGGGCTGAACCCGCCAGAGGTGAACATCCAGGGGTCCGCCCATCTCTAATTATAATAATTACAAAAAATCCCAAATTAAACAAAAATCTCCCCCCAAAAAAAGATAGCAACCAATGGGAATAAAGCACTTACGTATCCTATTGCTACCATTTGGAGGATACGATCTAGTTCCCGTCATACTCTAGGATTGCCATTTAGGTAATTATGTAACGTAGCATTGTGTTTTCACCCTGCTAGTCCTTTGATTTGTGGGTTAGCATACATCTTCCTGCAATTTTATCCTGACTAAAATAGTTTATTTCCTTTTTCTTTCTGGATTACAAAAATATTTATAGCCATTTTTGTTGGATAAAGTTGTTAAAGGGGTATTCCCAAAATTGAAAGTTATCCCCTATCCATAGCAGTCAGATCCCCAGAGATCCTATTAAATGAATGGTCCTGAAATGCGCATGCTCAGCCTCTGCCAATGGGACTGCGAGAGACAGCCAATAACAGCACTCTGCTATTTCTGACAGTTACAGCATTCATGTCTTACGGATAGGGGATAACTAAGTTGTGAAAATGCCCCTTTAAACACAGGGTACCATGGGATAGCATCTCTTTCTAATCATATTCAAAATTGATTTAATAAAATTTTACTTAACTTTTCCTAACTTTTGAGTTTCATTAACCAGCAGAGCTGCGCTCAAGATTCTTTTTGGCATAGCCCACAACTATAAGTTGCAGACCAATACTCAGTTTACAGAAGTAAAGAAATGTGACCTTATGCACCCTATGAGCTAACAGGAAACCAGCAGAATTATGAATACAGCTCTGGAAGTATTTGTACAGCATTATATGTAGATTTATACTGTGTGGTTTGGAGCTTTATAGTATGATTTTTCTAGAATTCATCTCTTTCTATGTAATAATCCATCTATTAACTACATAAAACTGATGACTTAAAATATCAACCATTGCTCAAAATTGGCAAAAACTGAACATAAAAAGAACCCTGCATATGTGCTGTGTCCGTGTTCATGTGTCGTGTGGAAAGTGAATTGCATGTCTCGTGACTTTGTTCCATTCGCTCAACTAGAGTCATATCTGTGTTTGTGACCGTCTGTGCTCCCGTCTATCGCTGACCTTGACATGACATCATCCGCACTTTCCGATTCCTGCAGAGTGAATGGCTTTCCATGCAGATTTTTTTTATAAACCTCCTCACCATCTAACGCGTTTCGCACTTCATAACCACTTTTTACTCTCTTGTTGGGTTCTTCCGTGTACAAATATTTTTGCTCTTGTCTTCTGTTTCTTTCTTTTTATTTTTTTTTTATTTTGTTGTTCCTGTGTTCCTTTACCTCTGCCCCATTCCCCTCCATCGAGTACAGCGGAGATGAGATTTCGCCCCAGTGGTCGGATACCTGTTACAACTATCCTTCCCCTGAAGAAGACAGACCCCTCTCGTACCCAAGCTCACAGCACCCTACCCTCCTCCATCCTCACCCTCCAAAAGCTCCACCATCTGCCAGGCCTGATGCCACCTCTACCTTTCGGTGGTCTGGGTACAGCCAAACTTTGCCTCCTTCCCCTCCAAAGCTTGACATAAACTCAAACCCGAAACCTTGCTTTTTACACCTCACTAAGCAAAGCTCCCTCACTGAACCTCACGCTTCTGAGCCTAATGTTTCACCCCTCTACATCAAAACCCCACTCGTCCTAACCAAACCCGACCCATCTGGTACGCCTAACCTTCCCACTATGTCAGCCTCGCCCCCATGGCTCAGCTGTTCCTGCGCTCGAGACAAGGGAACCAAGCTGACTAGGTAATTCAATACAGGTTTGATATATGTCATTGTAAAAACTGCAGCTCCATGGGAAAAAGGATGTTGCATTGATAGACTTGCTTAACAAAGGGGAAAAAAAATATATACGCATTTACAAGTAATCATCCAACCAGCCGAGATGAATTCAGCAGTTTTTCGGTGGCTTCATTTTAAGGCTGCAGCAAATTTCCCTCGAGGGCCTTCTGATGCTTAAAATATCCACCAAGTATGAAGGAAATAAATTTCCCTACTAAGGGCGCAAAATGAGGCCGCTGCATGAGTCAGCTCGATAAAGATGGATGTTAATCTCATTCTAAAATAGAAAAATTTGAAAAAAAATGTAAAAAAATTTAAAAATTGAGATATTATGCAGTGATCAAGAATCTTGGGAGTCTTTCACCTGTGAATAGATTCCATTCGAGAACTTTTTGAGGACCCTGTAGGTACAAGGTTCTAAGTTACTTTATGATAACTTTTACCTGGTCTTCAAAAAATTGGGTGTCAAGTAGAGAAATTGACCCAAATTGACATTAACTCCAGTTTTAAGCAGACAAATTGCATAAAAGCGGGTGTCAAGTAGTCGAATTGGCCCAAGTTAGATAAAATCGAGTGTCATGTAGATGAACTGGCCCAAGCTACAAAAAAATCTTTTGTGGGAGTCCTTTGGTCATTGTGTCTAATATAGAGTCATCTTATTAAAAGACTAATTTATTCACCTTTCAACATTAGAATTTAAATTAATTTAAATAAAACCTGTCTCTCTCTAGTTGAAACGTGGACAGTTTTTTCTCTAATTTTATTCTCGCTTTTCCCCTGAGTATTTTGGTTTTTTTTTTGTTTTGTTTTTTAACTCCGCCATATGGTTCCAGAGAAATGGGACTTTTTATTAAGTGATTGTTTTATGGTCCAAGGTGACATTGCTGATAGGGTAATTATGTAGCATAGCCTAAATACACGCCCCAGAGGATTCTGTATGCCATGCCTCCTTGTACAGACCATAAAAATTATCAACAAATAAAAAGGCCTATATCTCTAGAGTCGTATTATGGATTTGAAAAAAAAAAATCAAACAGTGGACTACTCAGGGAAACAGCATGAATAAAATAAGAGCAAAAACTGGTGAGTTTTGGCGTCAAGTCCTCAAGTTGTCCACTTGGACAAAGCCTGCTTGTTAGAATAGTTGCTTGACATTAAGTGGATTACAAATTGTCTTCCTCCTGAATCCAGTCAGTGATAAGATGTGATCTGTGGGACAGATCTTGCAGTAAGTGCTCAATTTCTCTGCAGCGCCACCTAAGGCGAAATGACGCATTTCACAGTGTTAATTCACATCCGAGAGCAGTGTAATGCACGACAAGACAGGTCCTTCAGACCAAGAGATTCATCTCTGCTTCAACTCTGAACAAGTGATTAGGATCCTGGACTGAGGACCATCACTATTAATTTAGAATTTCCTAAAAAGGAATTTTTCTCCTTTATAGGAATTCTTACCTTCAGTGGAGAGTTTAGAATTTCTGCTTTAGCAGACTGAAGACTTTCTTTACAATAGTTGTTTTGTTGGTGGTAGTGTGTAGCCTGCAGATGGATTTACAGAGGAATTTGACTTCCCGTACATTTACTTCATCTGTACTATTACCACTACATTCCTAAAACTAGCTCAAAATAGGTTTTTAAACAAGTTTTCTCATCCAAGACTGGTCAAGGTCTCCCCAATGGTTCTGCAGTCTGGCCAAAAAAAAGACTAAGATCTTTCTTCTCTTGATTCACTGAGTAGCACTTAATTTCCCTCTTTAAATACTAACGCCATTGTTGTGTTAATAGAAGAAGGGAGTTTAGAGACTTAATGACCTTGAACAGTAGACAACTATATAAAGAGTCTCTGTCACTGGAGGACTCATTACAACCATGACCATGTTTTACACAGTGCAATGCTTCATATGTCCTGTGGTGGCGCTGCAGAAAAATGTAACACTTGCTGCCAGATCCTCTGCCGATGAATTTCAGGAATCAACAACTTATTTGTGGAAGAACCATCTATCAAAAAAACAATGACTTTAACATGGCCATTTATTAGGCACCATTGATCCCACAAGTTTGTCTTTGACGGGACATTGTACAAATGCCCTATTCTACAATAATTTTAAAATGTAAATCAATTCTTAATAATGCATGACCAAATTATAGATTTGCTTTGTGTTCCCCTATGACAAGTTTTATTTTTGTAAGTGAGTATGGGAGTAAGGTTCCCTGGAGTGCCTTTTTTAAGGTATTCCTTATGGTGACATTGGGGATACTAGTTAAAATAATTGAAACTAGTACTTTTTGTAGAAACTTAGAAGGCGCAATCGCACTTATGAAGTAGACCCACAAAGTACCAGTAAGTCCGATTTCACAAGTCCGACATTCACTGTCTGAGTGTGGACCACAATGTCCAAACTAGCCACGGGTCTTCTAACCCAAATTCAAAAGCTTCATATTTTCCTTTGAGGCTGTATTAACTTGGACCAGTAGACCCGTGGACAATCTTGCACTCGGACCATGAATGTCAAATGTGTAAAACTGGCCTGAAGAGGCTGCAAGATAATTTGCTTGCTCTTCTCCACCCCTTTGTGGGTGCTCTTCAGCCTTAAAGAGGACCTTTCACCCGGTCAAAAGTGTCTTTCTTTTGTTCTTATTTTATTTCCGCTTTTCACCTGTGCATTAGGTCTTCTTTTTTAAATCCTCCATATAGTTCTGGTGTTATGGGTCTTTTATTTAGTGCTACGTTTTATGTACTTTAACAAATGGATGGTTCTCCTAGGGTAATAATGTAGAGCAGCCTAGAAATACGCCCTCAAGAAAGTTGGGAGCAACTTGGTAAAGACCATAAAAATATACAATAAATAAATAGGCCCATATCTACTCAGTGGAGCAGTGCGAATAAACTAAGACCAAAAACTTAACACCTAACACTTTTGACCCGGTGACAGTTTGTAGAAAATGGAAGAGGGATTTCTTATCTTGGTGCCATTGTGCCTATTCGTTTATAATCAGAAATCTATGAGGGACAACTCTCCCTTCAAGAAAAATAGTCAAGTGCAGAAAAAAACAACAAAGTTTTCATTAGTTACTCAATCTTTGGAGCTGTAGATTTTACAAAACATTATATATATTTTCTCCAAAGTTAATGTATATTAATAGAAGTCTACCAGACATTTCCATTCTTATTGGAAAAAAATGTAAAAAAATTAAACATTTAATTTTAGAACCAGTCTTTCTTAGATTCATAGAGTAAGTAATTAAATGGGTTTTCTAAGCTTAAGATATTGATGATCTATTTTTAAGAAAGATCAACAATATAACATTTTTTAGGTGCCGAAACCTGGGAGCCCATATCAATCAGCTATTATCAGCTTTGGCCGAGACCAGATATAAACACTGAACAAAACCAGAGCAACTAAGTCATAGCCATTCTTAGTTACTGCAGTTCAACTCCTCTTACCTTCAATTGGACAACGGCTACAACACAGTAAAGGGACCTTTGCTATTCTGTTCACGGTTTACATCTGAGCTCAAAGCAGCTGATCGATGATGGTGCAGGGAGTTGGATCCCCAGCCATTTGATACTGGTGACCTATCCTAAGGATGTCATTAGTCTCAAGCTTGGAAAACCCCTTTGAGATGTTTTTAAAAATAATTCACTTGATCATTTGTACTTTATCCAAAGATAATTCACTCTAATTCCAAGTATCTCTTTTTACGAAGCTTGACATTTTATTTTGCAGTACATTGAAGGGGAAGGAGGTTTCTCCTGTATCTGGGCCAAAGGGAAGTCCTAGCACTGGTCATATGGTGTCTGCAGGCGGAATGGGACTGAACCAGCTATCGACAGAGCAAAGTCCTCATTCTCTTAGGAAAGGTACATTTGAGATGAAACTTGGTAGGTAGCGGGAGAGGATGATGTAAGGTGGTCCTCTCCATACAGACCCAATACAATCATGCCGTTGTGAATGGACATTGTTGACCTCATGTAACAATCCTTTTATTTTTATTTTTTTTCTGTCCATAGTGTCTAAGAAACTAGCGCCTGTTCCACCTAAAATCACGTACACTCAGACAGGGGCAGTTTCAGATCAGTCAACGGGTCAACCTTCTCCCATCAGTCTTTCCCCAACCCCTCCTAGCACCCCTTCACCCTATGGACTCAGCTACCAAGGTTCTCTCGCTTTGACACCGAACCTAGCGTCTCCTCCTCCAGTGACCAGCACTTTAACAAAATCCCGTCCTACTCCCAAACCAAGACAGAGACCCTCACTCCCCCCTCCACAGCCTCCCACAAGTCAGTCTGCTTCCAGTCCTCAGTCTTCAGAGAACAGTATCTTAGATGGCCTGTCTCCTGGAGATAGTATGTCTACAGGTAAGTAGTCGTCATTGGCATGTCTCCCACTATACATTTATATCTAATACTATTTTTTTTTTTCACAACCTGATGTAATAATTGTTTTTAATTTAAGGGAGAAAATAAAATGCCAACTTTTTTTTTTTTAAATAATTTTATAATTTTTTTTTAAATGCCCATTTATTTCACTGTCCATCTCCCACCAACTATAGCACTAAGCGTTTTGTTTATTGTTTTTTTTTTTGTTTTCTTTTTATGTTGTGTTCCCTCTGTCTCCCCTCGTTCTCCCTTCCCGTTTCCTCGCAGCCGTTTGACGTGAGTGGCGCTGTGTTGGATATGTGTGAGGGGGAATCTCCTGGTAAGCTGGAGCTCCAACCATTTCACACCCACCTTGACCATATGCTACCAGTAGTCTTGAGCAACCAAAATGCAATATTGTGCCAACCATTTTTGCCATCATGTTCTCTATAATACATGCACAGCTCATCATAGTTCCATATCATTTTTATTTTATCTCAGATATATATATATATATATATATATATATATATAAAAAAGCTCCAACCTTGTACACCTTTTCTCAGTTAAAATTTGCATATAATGTTGAGTTACACCATCTCTTATATTCCAGTCACATCCAAAGCTAAAATGATATTACAGCTAAGCAATGAAATAATTGTTTATATTTTTTTGTCTTAAAGTACATGTGAAAATAAGAAACTTTGTAATATCTCTTTTTAGAGAAATCCTGTTCTTTCTACACCTGGACTGATCTTTCATTCTCAATATTTTCAGATAAAATGCCCTTAGTGAATACAGACTTAGCATTACTGAGATAGGAGAATGCAGTTGGTGCTCATAACGGTCTATGGAGACCTGTAACTGTCATTTCAGGAGTACTTGCAGCAGAATGTCAGGAGAGCTTGCAGCAGAATGTCTGTCAGCCTCTAGCTCCTCCCTTCTCCATAGAATTTTAAAAGAACCAACTGTCAGCTTCCATGAAGGATAGAGTAGCTATAGGCAGACACTGACATTCTGCTGCAAGTTCTCCTGAAATGACAGTTACAGTTCTTCATAAAACGTTATGAGCACCAACTGTCATCTTCCATCTCAGTAAGGCTGGGGTCACACTTGCAAGAAACTCGCACGAGTCTCGTGTCTCAATGCCTGGCACTCGGACCAGAGTGTGCGGTTGCATCGAAATACATGCAGCTGAGCCCTGAGTGCCAGCGGCAGTGCCGGGTATTGAGACACGAGACTCGTGCGAGTTTCTCGCAAGTGTGACCCTGGCCTTATGCCAAGCCTGTATTCACTAAAGACAGATTTTACCCAAGAATTGAGAGTGAATGATCAGTCCAGGAGGACAAAGAAGCAGTTTTCTCTGATAAGATATATTACAATACTTCTTATTTTCATGTGTACTTTTGATTTATTAAATAAAAATTAAAATGACGGTAACTCTTTAAGGTGTCCACACAAAGTCAACCATAACCACTGACTATTTAATATCTAATATCTATTGGGATATTCCGACTTTCCCTGACAGCAAAGGAGGAACAAACATGTTGGATTCAACAGGCCTATTCCTTTTTTTCCCACAGGAGATAGAGAAAAGTGGTATGGGGAAAGGGAAGAATAGTTGTCAGCAAAAGGAGTCTTTTCGCCAAAAATTCTCTTGTCAGTCTATGGAGTTGAGATAACCATAGTCTGTTACCAATGCCAAACATCAACATTTTAAGGCATCTCTGGATGTGACTCGACTATAGGATTTAACTCAAAATCAGTGAAGAAAAATTATGTCATGGTATAAATCTGGACAAAAACCCACTAAAAGAAAAAAATCTAACACAAATTTGGGCTAAGAGCCTCCAAGCTCAGTAGCAGGAGCACTGTCTAGGTATGGTCACTCTCGGCACTTCACAGGTAGTTTTTGGGTCTGTTGTGCTTGTGTTAGAGGGCATCTCTCGTCTATGCAAAAAAACCAGATGCCCCCTCTATAACCGGATTTGGTTGCCCATCACTGCTGCACTATTGCCTATTTCCCTGTGTTCAGTCAATGCTTCTACGCATAGCTGTCTCCTAGAGTCCTGATGCCAACATTTTTTTAGTTATTTTTCCCACGAGGCCTTTTGAAAATGAACAAGCAATCTGCTGCCCATCACTGTAAGTTCACGATCATACATGGCACCGCTTTACACCATGGCATGTTCATTTTCAAGAAGGCTCGCCTTTACGGACCACGATCTCTGGACGGCTGTATGTATGACCCCAGCACTAACTCTCCTACCGGCAGCAGTCTTTGCATGAGTCTGCAAGCCAAAGAAAAAACTGCATGGCTTGGTCTCTCTTAACGCTTGCCTAGAAGAGAAAAAAAATGTCCACCATCGCAAGGACCCTACTGAGACGATTTGTAACGGTCTACCCTTTGTTTCCAGACGTTTTGCTCGTTCCGTTGCTTGTTGAAGGCTTTGTCTAGTTAGATGTGCTGGTGACATAGATGTCTGGGTCTTTTTGGTGTTGTGTTGGTTGGAGTTTAATTATTTCTGTGGTGTTGGTGGTATTACACATCAAGAGCTTTAATTATAGGGGGTTAGCAACTTAAAGGGGCTATGCATGATGAGAAAACGTGGTGGCTTTTTTTTCTAAAAAAAAAACAAAAAAAAAAAAAAACAGCGCCACAACTGACTGCAGGTTGTGTGTGGTATTACAGCTCAGCTATATTCACTTCAGCTGCAATATAGGCACAATCTTGTGGACAGATGTGGTGCTGTTTTTGGAAGAAGGCAGTTATGTTTTTAATGGAAAGTTATGGGAATACATGCTTGGTAACTTTATGCGGATCAGTAGTCATTTAATAAGCCTTGTCTGTATGCATCGGCATCCAGGGAACATGCAGGCATTGCGACCCCTGCTTCTGGGAAAGTAATTTTTGTAGAAGTAAATAAGTGGAAAAAAAAATTCATACAAACCTTTTTTAACCCATTTTTTTCCCCACAACAAATCATTTCTATTTTTTGTATTCGGTTTTTATGTACTAATGTATTTAGAATGTATAGAATAGTTGCTACCTCGGGAATCCAAAAATTGCCCCATGCCACCAATGCACTACTTTAAAATTGATGGCCTACAATTAGGATACGTTATCAATGTCTCACCGGTAAGGGTGCGACCCTCGGCACCCCTGCCGATCAGCTGTTCCCTTTGTAGGCAGCCAGACCTGCTCAGTTATGGTGGTGCCCAGCACAGCTCCATTAATTATATAGTGGCTGCAGCAGGGTACTGCACATCCACCCCCTATTCAAATCAATAGAGGGCGGATCTGTAGTACTCAGCCACGGCACTCTCGACAAGGCTGCACTATGTAGCTCCGAAACTGAGCAGTTTCATCTGCCGAACGACAAAGGGAACAGCTGATCAGCAGGGGTGCTGAGGGTCGCACCCTTACCGATGAGACATCGATGACCTTTCTTAAGGATAGATCATCAATGTTAAAGTAGTGGACAACCCCTTTAAGTATAATGTAGCAACAGCAATGCCGATTTTTTTTTTTGTATGACCATATTACACATGGCAGAATTAAAGGGAAAATTTGGGAGATAAATACAAATTTTAAAATAGAATACTTTTGTCCTGCCCTATCATGCCTACAAACATACAAAATCAAAAAATATCTGCTTAATGTCCACCAATTGGAAAACCATAAATATCCTACAAAAAGAAGGGGTAGACATAAATTAAAAAAAAATTAAAAAAAAGACTTTTTTGACATAATAATAATAAAAAAAAAAAAGTATATGATATAAGCATAATAGGATTGTGAGGGGACAGGTAGGTTGGGGCTAGATTAGAAGTTGTAGACTTATGGCAGAGGTGTTGTTGGCGGCAGATCTGAAGGCTGGAAGGTTTTTATTTCCTTTCATAAAATGTATACATAAACTTGGGCAAATGCACTTTAATCATTGGCTACTGTGGACATTATGCACACATGGACAAAATTGTTGGTACCTTTTAGTAAAGTAAGGAAAACCCACAATGGTCACCGAAATGAGTTGAAATTGACAAAAGTAATTTTCAGTGTAAATTTGCTATATACAGTATCAATAATGTGAATCAGACTTGGCTTTATTTGGTTCAACAGTAAAAAAAAAAGATTAAACTTATGACCCTGGCCTGGAGAAAGATGATGGTTCCCTGAATTTAATATTTCACTCCACAATCTTTTGAGGCAATCACTACAAACGATTTCTGTAGGTCTCAATGAGATCTCTGCCCATGTCCACAAGTACTTTGGCTTCTCCTTGTGAGAAAACTGCTCCCACTGTCTCAGATGTGACAATTAGTGATGAGCGACTGCTCGGATAAGGTGAAATCTGAACATGCTTGTGTGCTAACGAGTGTCTTTGGTGTGCTCGAAAAATATGTTCGAGTCCCCGTGGCTGCATGTCTCATCACTGTCCGACAGATGCAACACATACAGGGATTGCATAACAAACAGACAGTCCCTGCATGCTGTGTTGCGGCTATCGAACAGCCATTAGACATGGAGCCGCGGGAACTTGAAAATATTTTACCTTCTCCAGACTGCAGGTTTCAGCTCCGTCCACAGATGATCAATAGGATATAGATCAGGGCTCATGGAAGTCACTTCAGAAGAGCCAATGTTTTGCGGTCAGCCTTTCTTTGATGTTTTTAGCTTTGTTTTGGGTCATTATCCTGTTGGAGGATATATGACCTACTACTCAGACCAAGATTTCTGACACTCGGCCGCATATTTCTCTAGAATGCCTTGATAGATTTGAGATTTTGTTGTACCCTGTACAGATTTGAGGCCCCCTGTGCCAGAGGCAACAAAGCAGCCACAAAATCTATCTGAGCCTCCTCCATGTTTCAAAGGAGGTACAATGTTCTTTTCTTTGCTTCATCTGTAAAATTAGGGCTGATGTCACTTGCCACAAAGCTCCAGTTATGTCTCATTTGTCCAGAGAATATTCTCCCAGAAGCTTTGTGGCTTGTCAGTTTGCATTGTGGCAAACTCTGGTCTCGTTTTTTTATGATTTGCTTTCAAGAGTGGTTTCCTCCTTGGTCATCTGCCATGAAGTCCACTTTTGCCAAAATAGTGAAGGATGGCACAATCTGACACTGATGACCTTGACCTTAGAATACACCTAATCTCATTGGACATTGTTGTGGGCTTTTTGGTTACCATTCCAACAATCTGTCGCTTCAACTTGTCATCAATTTTCCTCTTGCGGCCACATCTAGGGAGGTCGGCTCCAATCCCATAAACCTTACTACATTTGCACATGTAATTCAGATGTTATAACAGGAACATCATGCTGCAGAAGATGGTCTTATAGCCTTTACCTTTAAACACATTGTCTGTGAATTTCTTTCTAATCTCCTGAGACTACTCTCTACTTTGCTTTCTTTGTTCCATGTTCAGTGTGGCTCGCACCATGATACCAAACAGCACAATGACTACTTTTCACCCTATAAATAGGCAATTGACTGATTACAAGTTTGAAGACACTTGTGATGCTAATTACAGGACACACCATAGTTTCACAAGTCCCTATGGTCAAATTATTTTTAATTTTTTCCAGGGGAACCATCATTTTTACCCAGTCCATTTTCATTAGTTTTTTTTTTTTCTTTTGAGCCTCAGTTCAGAAGGAAAACATGATTTAGATTAGATTTCCTGAAAAATAAACTAAACAGAAAATTTTGTCAGTTTCAAGAAATTTCAGTGACCATTGTGAGTTTCTTACTTTACTAGAAGGGTACCAAAAATGTTGTCTTTGTGTGGACAACCTTGAGCAAAATAAATAGTATTTGGGTTGCATTTCCTGCAGTTTTTTTTTTTTAAATTACATCACTTTTTTTCCCGAAAAGGCATAAAAATTGCTTCAACAAAAGCAGCCTGTGTGAAAACCACCTTGAACAAGTAACTTAAAGCTAAACTACCTTAGTGAGATTGTGTATTCAGTTAAGAAATACTTTTTTATGTTAAGGATAGAGAAAGAGGCTACCAAAATTGTGGACAAGTCAACGGAAACTAAAGGCCGCTTAACCTTGGGGTTCAAGCAATACTGTATGCATTGTAACCACAAATAAAAAATCATGCATCCGAAAAGCTGGATTTCAGCATCTGAGTAACAGAATTGAGACTAATATATTACTAATACCCAACATCCTGCTCATTGCTTTTCCAGATATCATCCATTTTGACATTCCATCTATTCTCATTGAAATCGATACTGCCTTGCAACGTGATGCCATGAAACAGGAACAGCAGAGGCGCACCGCCGAAGGCAGGACGGAATCAGATGAAGAATCGGAGAGCACGGCCCTCTGACATTAAGTTCAATTTGTGCCCACTGCGATCAACAGCCAAACTTGTGCCAATCTGTATATGAGCCCTAGTCTGCCTTGGTTCAAGGATATTTTTTCTTTTTTACTATCTTTCTACAGGCTTTGCCCGATAGGGCTACAAATATTAAATTTCCCACTATGAGAAAAAAAAAAATCTGGACACGAAAAAAAAAAATTCCCTTTTGAAATCTTAGTACATATGATATTCTTGGATCTTCCAAGCAAAGTTATTTTATTTTTTTTCCCCCAGACCATTGACAGTCTTTATAGAAAAGTTTCCTTATAAATCCTGCAGTGTATGGCTAGTTTTACACATCCATATTTCAAGGTCCGAGTATGGACAGCGATGTCAGCTGGTCTCTTGACTAGAGTTGGTCCATCAACCACAACATTAATCTGTGGGCATAAGACAGAAGCCAAGAGAATTCCTGTTATCTGACGGCATGTGACTCTTCTTTAGATTAGCTGGCCTGTTATTATTGCAGTGTGACGCACTTGTATCATCATGCCAGGCTGGCTAATCAAAAGAGCCTCAGATGCCATCAGGCAAGAGGCAGTGCCCCCCCAGCTCCCATCCAGCCGCCAAAGATTGCCACCATGGCTGATGCATCGAGACATGAGAATCGATTCATACTAACTCTACACTTGATTCAAGCTCAACACCTTCATAGGAATACAAGGTTGTTGCGTTTTGGTCTGTTGACCCAAGGCCGGTCCATACTCAGACGGACCAACTCTATTTCTTACCCAAGCACAACAGCCTCCTAGGCATATATGAAGAATACAAGGCTGTTGCATTTGGGTGAGACAACCCAAGGCCGGTCTATACTTGGACTGTGAATGTTGGATCTGTGAAACTGGCCTAAGGCCATGATGCTTTATAGCTTTACGACCTATGTGGGAGCAATTTTAGCTTTTGTAATTGGTATTTTTGGTCATGCAGGTTTTTTTTATTGCATTGTTTGACTTAGGGTTTCCAAGCACATTAAAAAAAAACTGCTATAAATCTCTCTACAGAAATGGCTAAAAATAAATGGTGCCAGTACACACCTACTTGTTTCATCCCTACATAATATAGAAAAAAAACACAGAAAATCTAAGCCTAAATAAAAATATTTAAAAAAAATTCAGACAATAAAAAGACTTCACTAAAAATTTAAGCATAACTAAAAAATGTGAACAAATTTGGGAGTCTGAAGACACCTACTTACCACTGTATATTTATAAAAGTCTTTAAACCTAATTAAAAATATAAAAAAAAAAATGCTGCCTAAAACCGTCTACTTATTTACACCCATGTATTAAAGTAGTACTGGAGAAATATAAGCCAAATTAAAAATGTCAGTCCATACAGAATTAGATATAAAGAAAATTCTCAGTGGTTGATATGGACGGAGTTTAAAACTTACCGTAGTTTTATTTTTTACTCACCGAAATATAGTTTTATTCATTTCCTAAGGGTTTCCAAATGTGTTCATCTAGTATTATGTGTACATTTTTTTTGTGCAGGGTATGTTCAAAACTGTATTTCCTGATTTTATTTTTTGTTCCCACAAATTCAAAAAAAGTTTGCAGAATTTAATTTTCAATTTGACATTCAAAAACTCTAAAAATGTACTACCATGATAATTAAAATTTTCCAAAAAAATTAGTGGAGCCAGCAGCAGTGCCAAATTATTATTTATTAGAAATCCATGTAATTTTCAGAAGAAAAACTGAATATAAAAAAAAAAAACTAAAAATAAATAAATAAACCCTAACCATGTAATTGCTTTACCTATATTACATTTTATTTTTCAAATTGCGATTTTAAATTAAGACTTTTTTTTACTACCCATTTTAAATTAGAAAAAATTTGGCATTTATACCATATGTGAAAAATAAAATATGCTGCCTGTACATTTTTTTTATAATAGAATACCTACAAAGATAATTTAAAAATGAGTTACCTATATCATAATGTGAGGTTTCTAAGGCCTGGTTGATGGGATTCGTTAAAAGGAAATATTTTCTAAAGAAAAAAAAAAAAATACTATATATAGATATCTATGGAGAAATTGCTATATAATTTTTTATTTTTTTTTTGCTTGTGTATGCGTGAGTGTATGAGGTAAGGTGTTTATGGTCTACTATAGGAAAGATATTGAATAATGTATATATGTACTTGTTATCTATATAAGATTCTAATGTATAATTGTAAAGAAAGGGAAAAATACTGCTTTATTGGGCCGTATTTTCCAAAAATATATGTAAATAGCTAGAAAAAGTTCACCGTCCCCGCTCTCATCTCCGATTTTCTATATATTTTTCCTGTCACACTGAAATGTTTACATTTTTTCTCAAGCAATGGTTGAACAATATATGGAAAACTATTTTATTTTTATTTTGGATTTTTTTTTTTATGTTTGTGAACAAACTTACTAAATTTTGGTAAAATTTGTCAGTGTAAGAATTGTGAATTTGCCCACTGGAACAAATAAATAATTTCAGATTAAAATTGTAAAATTCCCTTGAACTGTTCCCTTCCTCATCGTAATTGCCCTTCTCCAGCCTGGACTTATGGGAAAAGTAAATGAAAATTAGCATAGAATTCCCCCCTTCCTGAAAAACAAAAAGGAGTGTGGACAATACTCTTCTGGAATCTATGAAAACTATTCAAAAACTGCTACAAAATTGGTCATCGCGGTTACGTTGAAACTGAAGAAACGTGCAAATTTTGGGTGAATTTCGAACAATTTTTTTTTCCCTTTTCCAAATTAAATATTTTACCACCCTGTATGTGTTACCTATGGAGGTTCTTATGCACAAATTTTTCACCATAGTGGCACCATGTTTATCCGTGTGAAACCGTATCGTTGTACAGAACTACCAACCATGTATGCAACACATCAACGGAACACCTAAGACTTTACGATTATGCACCGCTGAAAATATAACGTCAACTTTTTAGCATTTCGGCGTGTACAGTCTATGAATTTCACGTGGGGCAATGCCCCCCTATGTTGTGTCTGAACATGTGATAATCCTGCCAATTACTATATTGTATCTGTGCGTACACATCTGTGGTAACACCAACAGGACCTAAACCATAGCTTTCCCTTCCTCCAAGAGTCAATGCTCTAAAGTTGTCTTCTTTTTATATATATAAAAAAAATACATAAAAATAAAATATGTATAAAACAAAAAACAAGTTTCATGATGTGTTTTCTTTTTTCTTAAAGGGATTGTCCAGTACTAAGCCAACCCCTTATTGATGTATATGTTTGCCACCGTTACAATAAAAACACTTATACCCACCTCCCTTTCCAGAAGTATCAGCACAAGCGTTCCTGGAGTTCACATGAAGTTGTCACATCACTTGAGCCCTGCGGTGGAACGGGAGGTGAGTATAGTAGTTTTTATTTTAATGGGGCCAAACATTCAAATTGAGAAGGATTCCTCCTAGTAGTGGACAACCCCTTTAACTTCGTATACAAAGGTATTGGGTCATCTTTGACCTCTAGGTTACAAATAGCATTGTCATGCTTCAGGCTACACAGAATCCATTTATTTCCTATGTAGATTTAATAAAAATATTTTTATGACCAGTATTTTTATACTACTAGCTTTGGAACAGGTTTCAGTTCCCGTTTCCAAACATGATTTTTTTTTTTTATTACCGGTATTTATTTTTTATTGCAGCATGCAAGGAAGTTTTCACCATTCATTGGAAATTCCAATTTTTTCCGCAGAACTATTTCTGCGGTTATAATAAAGAAAATTGTAATAAGATCTTTTAGAGCTATGATAACTCCAACTTAAAAGTTTCTGTTATTTACAGCTGGTGAGAATAGAAGAAATACACAGCCACAAAATTTATAACATTCTCCAGAGTTCCGGACCGTTCGTTTATTTATACCCTTCATGAATATCGGTGTTCCGTATATAAATTTAGATGTTTCTTACATAATTCTAAACCGCAGAATTCATAGCTGCATAATAAGTAAATACACTTCTTGTGTCCTTCCAGCTTTGTACTACCCCACATCAAGTCCTTTTTTTTTTTCGTGAGAATTACCGCATCTTATTAGATTTGGTAGGCCTGAAGACATTAACACCGTCCTTCGGGCTTGTTTTAATTGGATCAGTGCTATATATGGTTTGACGGCCGAGATGCAGAAACTTTTTGATCAGATCAGAGTGCAATTAGCATAATTGATTTTCTCAGATGGGGTCCTGCATTCGAATCCCACCAAGGACAACATCTGCAAGGAGTTTGTATGTTCTTCCTGTGTTTGCGTGGGTTTCCTCTGGGTTCTCCGGTTTCCTCCCACATTCCAAAGACATACTGATAGGGAATTTAGATTGTGAGCCCCATCGGGGACAGTGATAATAATGTGTGCAAACTGTAAAGCGCTGTGGAATATGTTAGCACTATTTAAAAATAAAGATTATTATTATTATTTAGCTTTGACAGATCCATGATTCCTAAGCGTTTACTAGGACTACTCCATCCTGAACTAAATGTTTGGGTGCCGATAAAGTAAAAAATCCTAAACTCTTACCTCCAGTGTCGGTGCCATTCCCGTGGTGTCGGCACTTGCTCTCCCCTGGGACTATCGTGTGGTGTTGTGATATGTGAACCGGGTGCCCAATTAGAGCTGGTGTCATGGTCCCCCTCCTACGTACAGATTGAATATGAAGAGGAAGCCAGGGATCAGCTGCAACACAGACTTCCTCTTCTTGTTCAATCCATACTTAGGAGGGGTCACTTGTCGCAACACTGCACAAAAGCTTCGAGGAGAGTGAATGCCGACATCACGGGAACGGCACCGGCGCAGGAGATGAGAATAGGTTAATTTTATCGGGGCCAAACATTTGGTTTAACCCCTTCACTACCAAGGGTGGTTTGCACGTTAACTCCCGGGTCAATTTTTACAATTCTGACCACTGTACCTTTATGAGGTCATAACTCTGGAACGCTTTCATGGATCCCGGTGATTCTGACATTGTTTTCTCATGACATATTGTACTTCATGGTAGTGGTAAAATTGCATTCAAATAACTTGCGTTTATTTGTGAAAAAAACGGAAATTTGGCGAAAATTTTGAAAATTTTGCAATTTTCCAACTTTGAATTTTTATGCCCTTAAATCACAGCGATACAGCACACAAAAAACTTAATACATAACATTTCCCACGTTTACTTTACATCAGCACAATTTTGGAACCAAAATTTTTTTTTGTTAGGAAGTTATAAGGGTTAAAAATTGACCAGCGATTTCTCATTTTTGCAACACCATTTTATTTTTAGGGACCACTTCACATTTGAAGCCACTTTGAGGGGTCTATATGATAGAAAATACCCAAAAGTGACACCATTCTAAAAACTGCACCCCTTAAGGTGCTTAAAACCACATTCAAGAAGTTTAACCCTTTAGGTGCGTCACAGGAATTTTTTGAATATTAAAAAAAAAATGAACATTTAACTTTTTTTCACAAAAAAAATACTTCAGGTTCAATTTTCTTTATTTTACCAAGGGTAACAGGAGAAATTGGACTGCAAAAGTTATTGTGCAATTTGTCCTGAGTACGCTGATACCTGATATGTGGGGGGGAACCACTGTTTCGGCGCATGGCAGACCTCAGTAGGGAAGGAGCGCCGTTTGACTTTTTCAATGCAAAATTGGCTGGAATTCAGATCGGACGCCATGTCGCGTTTGGAGAGCCCCTGATGTACCTAAACAGTGGAAACCCCCCAAGTGACCCCATTTTGGAAACTAGACCCCCCAAGGAACTTATCTAGATGTGTGGTGAGAACTTTGAACCCCCAAGGGCTTCACAGAAGTTTATAACGTACAGCAGTACAATTAAAAAGTCATATTTTTTCCACAAAAATGATCTTTTCACCCTCAATTCTTATTTTTCCAAAAGTAACAGGACCCTAAAAGATATTGTGCAATTTATTCTGAGTACGCTGATACCCCACATGTGGGTGTAAACCACTATTTGGGCGCATGGCAGAGCTCGGAAGGGAAGCAGCGCCATTTGACGTTTTTGGCTGGAATTGAGATAGGACACCATGTCGCGTTAGGAAAGCCCCTGATGTACCAAAACAGTAGAAACCCCCCACAAATGACACCATTTTGGAAACTAGACCCCCCAAGGAACTTATCTAGATGTGTGATGAGCACTTTGAACCCCCCAGTGCTTCACTGAAGTTTATAACGTCCGGGCGTGAGAATAAAAAAATCGTATTTTTTCCACAAACATGATCTTTTAGTCCCCATTTTTTTATTTTCCCAAGGGTAACAGGAGAAATTGGACCCCAAAAGTTGTTGTCCAATTTGTCCTGAGTACGCTGATACCTCATATGTGGGAGAAAACTACTGTATGGGCACACGTCGGGGCTCGGAAGGGAAGTAGTGACGTTTTGGAATGCAGACTTTGATGGATTGGTCTGCGGGTGTCATATGCGTTTGGAGAGCCCCTGATGTACCTAAACAGTGGAAACCCCCACAAGTGACCCCATTTTGGAAACTAGACCCCCTAATAAGCTTATCTAGATGTGTGGTGAGCACTTTGAACCCCCCAGTGCTTCACAGAAGTTTATAACGACCGGGCGTGAAAATAAAAATATCGTATTTTTTCAACAAACATCATCTTTTAGTCCCCATTTTTTTTATTTTCCCAAGGGTAACAGGAGAAATTGGACCCCAAAAGTTGTTGTCCAATTTGTCCTGAGTACGCTGATACCTCATATGTGGGAGAAAACTACTGTATGGGCACACGTCGGGGCTCGGAAGGGAAGTAGTGACGTTTTGGAATGCAGACTTTGATGGATTGGTATGCGGGTGTCATGTGCGTTTGGAGAGCCCCTGATGTACCTAAACTATTGAAACTCCCCACAAGTGACCCCATTTTGGAAACTAGACCCCCCACAGAGCTTATCTAGATGTGTGGAGAGCACTTTGAACCCCCAAGTGCTTCACAGAAGTTTATAACGCCTGGGCGTGAAAATAAAAAAAACATTTTTTTCCGCAAAATTATATTTTTGCCCCCAATTTTTTATTTTCCTAAGGGTAACAGGAGAAATTGGACCCCAAAAGTTGTTTTGTAATTTGTCCTGAGTAGGCTGATACCCTACATGTGGGGGTAAAACACTGTTTGGGCACATGGCAGAGCTTGGAAGGGAAGGAGCACCATTTGACTTTTTCAACGCAGAATTGGCTGGAATTGAGATCAGACGCCATGTTGCCTTTGGAGAGCACCTGATGTGCCCAAACAGTGGAAACCCCAAATTATAACTCCAACCCTAACCTCAACACACCCCTAACCCTAATCTGAGCCCTAGCCCTAACCCTAGCCCTAACCCTAACCCTACCCTAACCCTAGCCCTAACCCTAACCCTAGCGGGAAAATGGAAATAAATACATTTTCTTTTAGTTTTATTATTTTTCCCTAACTAAGGGGGTGATAACGGGGGGTTTGATTTACGATTTATGGCGGTTTTTATGTTTGGCGGCTGTCGCACGCTAAAAGACGCTTTTTATTGTAAAAATAGTTTTTGCATCACCACATATTGTGAGCTATAATTTTTCCGTATTTTGACCCACCGAGTCATGTGAGGACTTATTTTTTGCGGGACGAGTTGACGTTTTTATTGGTACCATTTTCGGGCACGTGACATTTTTTGATCGCTTTTTATTCCGATTTTTGGGGCGCAGAATGAACAAAAACCAGCGTTTCATGAATTTCTTTTGGGGGGTGCGTTTACACCGTTCCGCGTGCGGTAAAATTGATAAAGTGGTTTTATTCTTCGGGTCAGTACGGTTACAGCGATACCTCATTTAGGTCGTTTTTTTATGTTTTGTCGGTTTTTTGCAATGAAAACAATTTTATATAAAAAATAATTATTTTTGTATCGCTTTATTCTGCGAGCTATAACTTTATTTTTTTGCGGATGATGCTGTATGGCAGCTCGTTTTTTGCGGGACAAGATGACGTTTTCAGCGGTACCATGGATATTTATATGCATCTTTTTGATCGCGCGTTATTACACTTTTTGTTCGGTGGTATGATAATAAATCATTATTTTTTGCTTCGTTTTTTATTTTTATTTTTTAAGGGGTTCGCTAAAGCGGTTAACTAATGGGACAGTTTTATAGGGCAGGTCATTACGGACACGGCGATACCAAATATGTGTACTTTTATTGTTTTTGGTTTTTTTTATTTTGAAAAAATGGATTTATTGGGGAATATTTTTTTTTTTTTTTACTAATTTATTTAGCGATTTTTTTTTAATTATTTTTAACACTTTTTTTTTTTTTTTTTTTTTTACTTTATTACCTTGTCCCAGGTGGGACATCACTGTCCTGTGACAGATCGCTGATCTGTCACATCACAGATCGCTGTGACAGATCAGCGATCTGACACAGGCACTGCTGCAGACTTCCTCATGCCTGCGCTTTGCAGGCACTGAGGAAGCCAGCTTCCTCAGGCCCCCGTCGCCATCTTGGATTCGGGGGCCTGGAGGAAAGGAGTCCCCCGCAGCAGCGCTGCACATTGCGCTGCCGTGGGGGGCTCAGGGAAGCACGGAGGGAGCCCCCTCCCTGCCGATGCTTCCCTTTAACCCCCGGTACACCGCGATCGCGTTTGATCGCGGTGTGCAAGGGGTTAACGTGTCGGGGGCGGTCCGTGACCGCCCCTGACACATTGTGCCGGGTGTCAGCTATGATAATTAGCTGACACTCGGCCGCGATCAGCGGCGCTCACCACGTGGGCGCCGCTGATCGCTGGGACGTAATATTCCGTCCATGGTAATTAGGTCCATGGTCACATGGACGGAATATTACGTCAATTGTAGGTAAGGGGTTAAGAAGTGGTTGTCCTAGTAGAGGACAAACCCCTTTAACAAATTACAATGTTTTGAATAGTTCATGAACTTTGTCAGAAATCATTTATGGAGTCTGATCATGGACAAAACTTCTATTTATGGAACATTGAAACAATTTTTTTTTATTTTTTTAAATATAATTTGTCCACAATTGGTATAATGAATAATAATAAGTGAATTTTTCTCGTTTCTTCATTCTTCGTATACCGGTATTGTTCGGTCCTAAAACAGATCTCGTCATTGAAATGATCGGGTCTTCAAAGGCTTTAAATGAACATGGGTCGGCCAAACAAGATCTGTAAGAAACACAGAAGATGAAATGATGCTTGACTGTATATGGCCAAGTAATAACATTTTTTTTAGTTTATGAATTGTTAGATGCATGATTTTTTTTTTTTAAACTGAAATTTTTTAATGTATTTTTTTTTTTGCTTAAATTTCTTGTATTTTATAAATCTGAAATTCTTGTTTTTTAAGCTTAAAAGTGAACAAATATAGGAGATTAATACAAATAAAGGTGCCCTTGCACCTCCGAGATCTGTCTCTCAATTGGCCAATGGCTATCTTTCCGACTCCCCATTTTCCTCTAGGGCACAGGGAGTAAGCCGCTGTTGGACAATCATGGCAACGGCTTACCTAGCGGGAAAAAAAAAAAGGTCTTTTTTATAAATAATAACACAATTCTTATCTCCCCCAACATGATATGTTCAGTGGGAGCTGGTCAGCATTAATGGGAGGTATGGGGGACCCTTAATCTGTTGTCTGCCAGATGGGTTTTGGGGAGTTTAAACAAGAGGAGATGTATATTTTTAGTCTATCACAATTAAATAAAAAAAAAAAACTAAAGTAGATGAGACTTTAAGGCTGGGTTTACACTGTTGTTTTGAAAAAAAAAAAAAAAAAAAAAATTGAAATGTGTGTACTTCTTATTGGGAGATCACCAACTGAAAATGATGTTAAAATATGCAAAGAAAATTGCTGTGTATGAACCCAGCCTATATAGGAAAGGATGTTTTAAGGGGTTGTCCACTACAAGGATAGTGAAGACTAGAATAGATCATCAATGACAGGTCGGTGGGGGTCAAGCACCCGGCACCCCCCCAGGTCCAAATGTACACAGTATAAAAAGCTGGAATAGCACAGCGCCATACACTGTGTAGTGGCCTTTCTCGGTACTTCAGCTCAGCTGCTATTGAAGTGAATGTGATCTAAGCTGCAGTACCAAAAATGGCCACTACACAGTGAATGGAGCTGTAGCGTTTTAGCTCTGGACACCGGCTGCCGTGTTGGACACCCACTGATCAGATATTGAAGACCTCTCCTGGACAACCCCTTTAATTCTTGAAATGAAATATAAAACATTGCCTTTTGAATCCATGTGTCCGTAATGATGCCAATATACATCAGTTACCACATGTAGTAGCCGGGGGTTAACATATGGACTTTTCAGCAGGTAGTCTATTGTTAGATGAGAGTAACGTGAAGCTATGGTAATGCATCTACTGAAGAACAGCATGCTGGGGGTTACTCTTTCGAGACATTACATTACCTCCCCATCAGTTTTCGGAAACCTACACCGTGGTCTGGTTTAAACTCGAAAACATATGTCCTTTAACCAGACAAACAGGTTTAGAAAAACAGAGAAGATTCAGCCCATCAAAACCCCATTAACAACATAGTATTCAGCATAACTGGACACCCTAAATATTATTTATTAAGACTCGCTGTATCAAACAGTTAAAGTTAATACCACCCACTAAGATATTTCATCCCTAAATTACAGTTTGTCAAATCTTTAACAAGACCTCAAAATCAGTAATTATATATTATTTTGCTTTAGAAAATAGTGCAGATGAGGCCCAAAAATGCATTGAAATGTGTATTTGATATAATGATGAGGTGCCACCTGCTGGCCAACTACTCCAATGCAGCTCCCAATTTTTTTTAATTTACATTTTTGACTGACCCCCATAGTACTGTCCTGTAGCGTCATTACCAGTTACGTTAGTAGCTCTCCATAGCCCGTTTTGTTTTATGTAGGTTGTTATGTCATGTTCTGCAAAAACTAAGGCCCCAAACCCAGCTACCCAATGTGTAGAGTGACATCCTGCCTCCATGAAGACTCCTCCTTGGTTCGGGGACTCACCGGAGTCCTGGATTATATAGAGAGGGGCGTCGTACATCTTCAGGAACTGTTCTGGTGTAAGCAAATTTTTACATTGCAGGAGATGCAAGATGGAGGCCTGAGGGACGATCAGCTCCAGGACCTTTTCAAACATGGAGTCTGGGATATTTTTGGAGCCCTGAAAATGTTAATTTAAAAAATAAATAATTGGTTACCCCAATGGTTATTAAAGATCTGGAATAGTAAGACTGAGGGATGCGTAAAAGGGTTGTCCAGGCTTGAGATAAAGTCTGCAGTCACTAAGAGACTGTAGACTTGGGAATCCTCACTGCGTGCACTGTGCATGTTGTCAGGATTCACTGGCATTGGGAGTGGCCAGGTGTGTGACTGCATACATGTGGTCACATGCCAACTTGACTTGAGCAGCTTTGCTCAATGCAAGTGAATTGAGTAAGGTCTGACATGTCTAGTTGGAATGTGTCACATTACTGCACGCTCCTGGAGAATCCTGGCAGCATGCACAGTGTTCGGTGCAAGGATTGAGACCTAAACATGGACATTCCCTTTAAGCAAATATTCCAATGGGATTTTTTTGCTTAAGTGGTTTTTTTTTTTTTATTTGTTCTTTGATTCATTTTGGATTATATTTGCAGCTAGTTTTGACTTGTTCACTCCACCTTTTCCTCCCACAGACCTTAGGGTATTTTGTGAGGTGCTTCCCGATCTTGAGCATCTTGGTCAGACACTCACTGATGATCCCCTCTGTGGCCTCATCCCCGAACTTCTCTCCCAAATAATGACCAGGAACATTCAACACTTTGTAGCTCCACTGGCTGAACAGGCGGCTGGGGATGTTATGAGACATCACTACAATTTTAGGGTCTAAAACAAGTGCCCTGGTGGGAAAAAAAAAAAAAAAAAAGACATTTACAGTATGAATTGCATGTTGATCCCCAAGGGATTTTATCTTAAGAGGTAGCTGTAGATGGGACAATTTCCCACTGGCACTTGTATGACTCTTTGAATTTTTCAGCAATACTGACAATCAGAAGTAATTAAAGAAATCCTTATCTGGAAAGTCCCATCAAATGTACATTTTAAGAGGACGTTTCACTAAATTAAAAGTTGCCAGTTTTTACTCTTAATTTATCTCTGCTACTCCCCTGAGTGTTCTGCTGTTTTCTTTTTTAAAATTTGTCTTACAGTTCCAGAGATATGAGCCGTCTCGTTTGGTGCAATCAAGATAATCATGATGAGCAGCCTAAAGACACGCCCCAGAGGATCCTTGAAGCCTCGCCTCCTTTGCTTTAAAGGTTCTCTTTAAAGCAACAAATAAAATGCAGATTTTAAGCTGGTTTCACACTTGCGTTTTTTGCGCTGTATTTTAGCGCTAAAAAACGCATGCGCTTTTTTTCCCTATATTTTGCATGGGATGTGCTTATGTGCGCATACACATGGGTTTGTATGCGTTTTTAAGCGCATGCGTTTTTTTGTGGTGTGCGCTCGGGCGCTCAAAATGCATCCTGTTACATTTTTTGGGCGTCCGACTTGCCTCAAAAAAACGCATGCGCGCGCAATGCGTTTTTTTACAGCAAGACACCCATTGTAAGTCTATGGGTGCGAATACGTGCGCATTGGCATGCTCATGTATGCGTTTTTTTGTTGACCATTGGTTAGACAATGGAAATTAGGGGTTTGGGTTAGAGTTAGGGTTAGTTAAGGAGGGTTAGGGTTTGGGTTAGTAGGGTTTGGTTAAGGGTTTGGGTTAGTAGGGTTTGGTTAAGGGTTAGGGTGCGTATGGTTTGGTTAAGGGTTAGGGTTAGTATGGTTTGGTTAAGGGTTAGTAAAGTCATGGTTTGGGTTAGTGTTAATCCTAACCCTATCTTGATTTTTTTGGTGAGGCCAACTAAAGTTGTAAAAAAACGCAAACGCGATAAAAACGCACTAAAAACGCATACAAACGCTGCGTTTTTTTCATGCATGCGCATAAAAATGCTTGAAAAAAACGCAGCATTTGTGTGCGTTTTTTCCATGCGCTTTTTTTGCGGGAAAAACGCGCTGCAAAAAAAAGCAAGTGTGAAAGTAGCCTTAGGTGTCACCATAACAGAAAAAAAAATGGTGATATAAGTCAATCACATTATGTAGATTAGCAAATGTTGTAAAAAATTATTCTTTAGAGTTTCTTAACATGAATGATCACAATAATACTTAAGGTAGCAAATAAAAGACTATTCCCAGGAAGAAAAAAAAACAAGGCCTCATATAAGCGTGTCACCCTAAAAAAAAAAAAAAAGTGATTAATTTAAAAAGAAAAAATACATTAAAGGCCAAGGGGTGGTCCAGAATTCCATAAAAATGACAACTTTATTCTGGAAACAGTGCCAGGCTGCTTATGGATCGCAGCTCCGCTCCATTGAAATGAATGTGGCTGAGCTGCAGTACCATACACCACCTGTGGACAGGTGTGGTGCGGTTTCTGGAAGAAAGGAGAAATGTTTTTCTAATACTGGACATCTCCTTTAAAAGGTATTTTAAGAAGCTTTGGCGAGGGATCTGATGAAACTTTCTTGACTTTTTATTAAAATGATGTAAAGTTTGGTTACTACCATCAACCCACAATCCAGATTTCCCACATCGCAGTCCATTACTGACCTGTCTCCTTGTTTCTTCATTTGTTGAAGATCCCGGATGACACAGTAGAGGACATCTCCACTAGACTGAAAGAAAAGGTGTCGCTTGTTAGGAGTATTTCTCAAAATTCAAGATGTCATATGGAACATAGTAACAGTTTGAACTGGGCCTCATGTTATGGTGCCGGCTTTGCTAACAGAAAAAAGGGCTTGGTGTTAATTTTTCCCTTTCCATGACCCTCGAGCCAATTCCCCATCCCTTTAATGCACAGTTTTGCTCCCAATTTCAAAGAGCATGGGTCAACCAGGGCTGAACTCTGGTCCAGCAGCTGGCGAGCCTGGGTAAGTCAATCCTGTATCATTGTATATATGGAGCGAGCTCAAGTGTTTACAGGTTCAATATGTAAAAAAATAAAAATAACAAACGTTCACATCACCCCCTATATTCCCCAAAACATTAAAAAATACAAAAATTGACATATTTGGAATCCACAAACTAATATTTTAATATTCCATACAGTGAGCACCAAAACAGGAATAAAATCGAAATTTTTTTTTTTTTTTGGTTCATTTTGGAACTGCAAAAAAAATTACATAAAAAGACCTTGGAAAGTCATATGGACATCAAAATAAAATATAAAACTACAGCTAATATTGCAAAAAAAAAAACAACAAAAAAAACAAACAAAAACAAACCTCATACATCTCCACTGACAGAAAAATAAAAAAATTATTGCTCTTGGAAGGTGAGAAGGAAAAATCTAAATAGGGTTCTCTGGGACTCAATCTCCCAAAGGCTTGTATGGACCTGAGAGCCGTCTCTGTCCTGGGCTCCTCAGAAGAGATTCCTCTTTTCTGGTTAAGAACTCCCATGATTGAGGTAAAGTCTTACCTCCAGACAGTGGAGGGTGTAGGCGGGATACAAGAGCAGCAGGCCGGTGACGTTCTCGCCCTGATGATACCGCTGAAATCGCTGCTCCCAGTATTCTATGATACAAGATACGAGTTTTGTGTCAGACACCAACATCAGCAAGGAATGGTCAACATCAAAAAACTAGCGATGTCCTTGTCTCTCAACTGTCGTGCCGATAGCGTAGTTCTTTTGGACTCCCAGTGGTTACATAACATTGACCTTAATGGGTTATTCCGGCTCCGCTCAGCTCCAGCAATGTCACATCCACCAATAACTGCCAGGTAATGTGCATGTCTCCTATCCTAACGGCTAGGACGCGTGCTTGATGCCCACTGTTCACGCACATGTTCCAGCAGGTATCAGTGGATATAACGTTACCGGCCTCGATAAGAAAGTGAGTGGAGCCGGAATATCTCTTTAAGGTCCCTCACGCCATGTCTAGGTCTTCTCCAATGGCAGAAGTCAAAGAACAGGACATGTCGGATAGATAGGCCCACAGACCCCTTGGCCTATTCTGCTGAATGTGCATGCGTATGGTGGATCCAAGAGGAATTATAAGGGCTCAGTCAGTACCAATCTGGGCACATTTAGACCACCAATCTTTAGTATTTGACCACATGGTACTTAGGTGGGACTCGATTCTACCCAAAAGTAGAGTTTAGCCATTGGCTTGTTATATCCATGTGGAGCTGACCTTTGGGTAGGCTTGGGTAGGGGTATTCCCATCTCCAAGGTCCGGTCATCTTTCCGGCGTCCATGCTCCTGGAGGCCACCGCAACATGGCGGTGGCCAGCAAGGGAAGTGCGGAGGCCTCCGGGCTGCGAAGAAATGCCGGCGGACCCGCCGCCCCTGCAGCGGAGCACAGCCCGCTGCCACCACCGCACCGCAGAACCCACCTGCCCCAGCACAGCTGCCCCCACCTGCCCCAGCACAGCTGCCCCAGCACAGCTGCCCCTGCCTCAGCACAGCTGCCCCTGCCCCAGCACAGCTGCCCCTGCCCCAGCACAGCTGCCACCGCACGAGCCTGGACCACTGAATGACCCCTGTGACTACTTCTCCACCTGTGCCGGATCCCTTCCCAGGTATGCTGAATTCGGACTGTAAGACGGACCCCCATTTGACACATTTTTTTTCCCTATTTTCCAACTGAAAATTGGGGTGCGTCTTATAGTCCGAAAAATACGGTAATCAGGAGAACTACACTACATTTCTAATAGAGCTGTAGGTTCTTGATTCTCGCACTGGCTGCGAACCAAAATACTATCCCCTTTGCCTGCCCAAAAATAATTACAGATACACAGTTTGCTGTAATTGACCATATTTACCTCCAAGGTCTCTCTTATCAGCCAGATTTGGGGAAATCTTAGACACAAATATCAGCCGGTGCAGAAGGGATTTCTACATAAAATATAATTATTATAATCATATGCAAAAAAGTAAAAGATTTTTATTCCAATAATCAATACCTCACATGAAATTCAATACCTCACATGAAATTAAGCATCTTTGTAATATATCTGCTTATTTCTCCTCCAGGACTGATCATTCACTCTCAATTCATGGGTATATTCTATATTCCGTGAAGACAGATTTTCCCATTATTTGAGATAGGAGATGACAATTGGTGCTTGTAAAATTCTATGGAGGGGAGGAGCTAGAGGCCGCAGAGACATTCTGCTGAAACAACAGTTGCAGGTCTCCATAGAACATTATGAGGACCAACTGTCATCTCCTTTCTCAGTAATGGGGAGATCTGTATTCACGGAGGTCAGATTTTATCCATGAATTAAGAATTTTGGGAGTGAAAGATCAGTTCAGGAGGAGAAACAAGCAGATTTCTGATAAGATACATTACACAGTTTCTTATTTTCACATGTAATATTGATTTATGAAAACAAAATAAAATGACGGTTACTCATTAACCCATGGGATCCTAGTCAGTGAGTAAATCCCAGAAACAAACCATGTACTGAGTATTTAGCTTTAGGGTTTAGTGTAAGACATCATTATGTATTTAGTGCCCGATGGTGTCATCATGGGGACAATGAGCTGCCAAAGTATACGTGTAGAAAGTGCCATCATGGGTACACCGGTAGAAAAAAAACCCCAACAACCTACAAATTACAAGGAAAGTAAAACAAACCCCAAACTATTCTTTAATTATATAAACAGTAAAAAGATTAAAATTGATGGTGTCGGCCCTTTAAACAACAATGAGGGTGAAATCATAGAGAGCGATGTGGGAAAAGCAAATGTTTTAAATACTTTTTTCTCAACAGTGTTCACACAGGAAAAGGATTTGCCAGGAGAAATGCAGAGTGATAATGTAAACTCCCCATTAAGTATTACCTGCCTAACCCAGGAAGAAGTGCAGAACCGCCTTAGTAAGATTAAAATTGACAAATCACCAGGCCCTGATGGCATTCACCCTCGGGTATTAAGGGAGTAATGTGATAGACAAGCCTCTATTCCTTATATTTAAAGACTCTATAGAACTATGGTCTGTTCCTTTTGATTGGCGGCAAGCAAATGTGGTACCAATATTCAAAAAAGGGGTGTAAAAGGGAACCTGGAAGCTATAGGCCGGTAAGCTTAACATCTGTTGGGGGTAAAATTTTTGAAGGGTTTCTAAGGGATACCATTATGGAATATCTCATTGTTAATAAATGTTTAACTCCATATCAACATGGATTTATGAAGGATCGCTCCTGTCAAACTAACCTGATCAGCTTCTATGAGAATGTAAGCTCTCAAATGGACCAAGGAGAATCATTGGATGTCATTTATCTCGACTTCTCTAAAGCATTTGACACTGTCCCACATAAAAGATTGGTAAGTAAGATGAGAAAGCTTGGGCTAGGGGAAAATGTGTGTAGATGGGTAGGTAGCTGGCTTAGTGATAGAAAACAAAGAGTGGTTATTAATGGTGCATACTCAGATTGGGCCAGGGTTACTAGTGGGGTACCACAGAGTTCTGTATTGGGCCCCCTACTATTTAATATATTTATTAATTATCTAGTGGATGGCTTACACAGTAAAATATCAATATTTGCAGATGATACAAAACTATGTAAGGTAGTTAACACAAACGAGGACAGTTTGCAACTACAGACAGATTTGAGTAAATTGGAGAATTGGGCTGAAAAATGGCAAATGAGGTTTAACACAGATAAGTGTAAGGTTATGCACATGGGAAGGAGAAACAGATGCTACAATTGCTTACTAAATGGGAAACTGCTGGGGAAATCAGACATGGAAAAAGACTTAGGCATCTTAGTCAATAAGAAGCTAAATTGGAGTGCCCAGTGTCAGGCAGCTGCCACCAAAGCAAATAGGGTCATGGGATGCATTAGAAGAGGTCTGGGGACACGAGATGAAAACATAATTCTCCCTCTGTACAAATCACTTGTCAGACCACACTTGGAGTAGTGTGTGCAATTTTGGACGCTGGTGCTCAAAAAAGACATTACTGAACTTGAAAGGGTTCAAAGGCGGGCTACTAAAATGATAAATGGAGTTGGTTCACTACAATACCCAGAAAGGTTATCAAAATTAGGTCTATTCACTCTAGAAAAGAGAAGACTTAGGGGAGACTTAATATATATGTACAAGTATATCAGAGGGCAATACAGAGATCTCTCCAATGAACTGTTTGTACCAAGGACTGTGACAAGAACAAGGGGGCATTCTCCTCGTTTGGAGGAAAGACAATTTCTGCACCAGCATAGAAGAGGGTTCTTCACGGTAAGAGCAGTGAGGCTCTGGAATTCTCTTCCTGAGGAAGTGGTGATGGCCAACTCACTGAATGAATTTAAGAAAGGAATGGATGCTTTGCTTGTGAGTAACAGTATAGAAGGTTACGAATAACAATTATTATTAATATTATAGGTAGATGGTTGACCCAGCTTAGGGGAAGGAATTTTTTTCCCTGTGGAGAAAATTGGCTTCTACTCTGTGGGTTTTTTGCCTTCCCCAGGATCAACAATGCAGAACAGCTGCACTAAAAATAGGCTGAACTAGATGGACATAAGGTCTTCCTTCAGCCTTCAAAACTATATTACTATGTTAGGACCCCAACTTTATTGACTTTTAGGGGGTTGAATACATTCGCAATTCACTATAGTTTATTTCATTTCCGTGGAAGAATTTTGAAGACAAACACATTGTCTGAGAAAAGAGCTGTCTTGCACCACGTGCCCATACTAGAAAGCGCCTGTCTTCATCCTGTTCATATGTTCAGGTTTTAAATACATTAGATAGGGACTGCTTCAATACGGGTTACCTTGACGAGGTGGAGCAGCTTGGCATACATTTTTTTGCAAAAAAAGTGTCGACTAAATACCCTGTATTTGTTATTACCTTTTACCAGCACTTGCTGACTACTGTCATATATCTTACTGCAAGGTATTTCTGCACATTTGTCATTCTGTGCTCTTTGTTTGTGACATTGTCTGAGAAGTTGCATAACATAATATATATAAAAAAAATTATAATAATGAAAACTAAAAAATGCAGTTACACAATGGCAATTCCTATAGTCACCACCAGATGGCACAATCAAATTGCATAGACCTTATACATGCACAGAATGGAAATTAGGGAAAAAAAAAAATAAAAAATAATTAAAGTGTCCTGATGTTTAGCCTCTGCACCAATACCCCAACATACCACTGTACAAAAGTGATCAGAAGTCTAACCAGATCATCCCGGGCGTTCAAGACCATCCGCTTGTTGAGCAGCTGATGAAAGTAACTTGTTTCTAATTTTTCTGGAGTTGGCTCTGGCTTCCATGACAGCACTCTGGCCTTCCTGTCCTCCATTGTCAAATGCTGGTTTAAAAAAAGAATAATAATAATTAAAAAAAATAATAATTTTAAAATATATATATATATATATATATATATATATATATATATATATATATATATATATATATATATATATATATATATTTATTTTTTTTTTTTTTTTTTTTTAATTTTATTTTTTTTTCTTAGAGCTAAAAAAAATTTTTTTAGACAAATCTATTTTTGAATCAATAATCAGTTAAATAAAAAAGTTAAAATACAAAAAATATAAAAATGTAATATTTAAATTGATATAAAAATGTAGTAGTAAAAATAAAAGTTAAACTGAAATAAAAATGTAAAAAAAAGCTTACCGTGCTTTAAAAGTAAAAGGTGGATGTGAGGTCCATGTTTCAGAGTGAAGTGAAATTTGCCACCAGCTTAATTATTTACGTTTGTGGTATCTCAGCAACCGGAGGACCGACCTCCTGCTCGGATTTACGGCTCCTTTGTATGGTTTGTTAGCATTTTCTGTTGCCTCCCAGCCGGACCGCTGTTGCCGAGTAACTCATGAATAGTCTGTGATTACCCGCGTTCCTGTGGAGTTGGCTTGATTTTTGCATTTGTCAATATAAAAAAAATTTCTTCATAAAAAAAATAAATAAAAATCAAATAAAAGTTAGTATTAAAAATTGATTTTCTGCTATGGCTGCTGCAGTGCCTGAGTGTGTGGATCCTGACAGACCAAAGCACCGACCCTTTAGAACCTAAGTAGGTGGAACATGACAGACCTGAGTCAGGAGTCAGGCCCCGATAGGTGGAGAATAACAGACGAAAGTTAGGATCCATGCACCACCGCCCCTTCAGGCGCCAAGCGGGTGGGGTATGACAGACGAAAGTTAGGAGTCATGCACTGCCCTTTCGGGTCTTAAAGGGGTTGTCCACTACGCATTATATACACGTGCTTCTCACGAAATTAGAATATCATCAAAACAATAAGTGAAAGTCTTAGTTACTCACCGGTTAACGGTGTTTTTCGGAGTCCATGACAGCACCACCTGAGAGAGGGGATCCGCCCTTCAGGAACAGGAAACCTACAGATACAAAAGGGCGGCACCTCTCCCACGCATCAGTTGGATTACAGAGCACAAGAGGACCACAATGGTTAATGGCAAAATTTATATACAGTACTTTTACACAACTATTCCTTACCAGTGTACATACAAGAGGAAGAAGTGCACACCCAAATTTAAACTAAAGGGAGGGAATATACGGGTGCTGTCATGGACTCCGAAAAACACCGTTAACCGGTGAGTAACTAAGACTTTATCGGTCGTCCATGACAGCACCACCTGAGAGAATTACAGAGAGTAAAACTATTTAGGGAGGGACTACAGCCTGCAGTACCCTTATACCAAAAGAGAGGTCTGTGGAAGCACCCAAGTCTAGCCTATAATGATTATAAAAGGTGCTCGGAGAGGACCAAGTAGCCGCCTTACATATCTGGTCAATGGAGACTTCTGATCTCTCGGCCCACGAGGACGCCATGGCTCTGGTGGAATGCGCCCTCACTTTTGCAGGTGCCGGTCTGCCCTTTGAGGTGTATGCAATTGAAATAGCCTCTCTAATCCACCTAGCTAGTGTATTTTTTGACACTCTACAGCCTTTCCTGGGACCTTGATGGGAGATAAATAGGGCATTCTCTTTTTTCCAGGGGTCAGTAACCGCTAGATATTCTTTAAGGCATTCTCTAACATCTAAGGTGTGTAATTTCTCTTCCTTCTCATTAGCTGGATTAGGGAGGAAGGATGGAAGGACTATTTCCTGTGTTCTATGAAAGCTAGAAACTACCTTCGGTAAGTACGCCGGGTCAGGTCTGAGTATTACCCTATCGTCCTTAAACTGTAAATAAGGAGGACGCCTAGATAATGCCTGGATGTCACTTACTCTACGAGCTGAGGTTAGAGCTACCAGGAAGGCTACCTTGAGGGACAGGTTTTTTATAGAAGCTGATGAGATGGGTTCGAATGGAGCTTCTGTCATGGCTGTAAGGACTAGGTTCAGGTCCCATGGCATGAATCTATCCTTCACCACTGGCCTGGATCTACCTGCTGCCTTGATGAATCTACTGATCCAGTAATTACCCGCGATGTTGCAGCTAAAGAGGGCCCCCAAGGCTGAAACTTGTACTTTGAGGGTACTAGTGGAGAGCCCCATTTCTAGACCTTTCTGAAGAAATTCTATGATTTGATTTATAGGAGCCGAACCCCCAGCGACTACTCTAGAGTTCTTTAGGAATCTCTTCCAAATTCTGACATAGATCTTGGTAGTAGTGATCTTTCTACTTTTAAGTAGAGTGTCAACCAGGTCTGGGGAGAAGCCTTTATCTTTCAGCAGTGCCCGTTCAAACTCCACGCCGTCAGATGTAGGCCAGCCACCTGAGGATGAAAGACTGGGCCCTGGGATAGGAGATCCGGGATCTCCGGCAGGACCCAAGGATCGGACACTGACATGGTCCTGAGGCATGAGAACCAAGCCCTCCTGGGCCAAAACGGAGCGATCACTATAACTTTCGCTCTGTCTCTCCTGATTTTCCTCACCACTAGAGGTAATAGCGATAGGGGAGGGAAGGCATAGGATAGCCCGAAATCCCACTTTATCAGCAAGGAGTCTACCGCCAGGGGGTCTTCTCTGGGATTTAGTGAGCAAAACTGTCTTACTTTCCTGTTTTCTTTGGTGGCGAAGAGATCTATCTCTGGCAGTCCCCACTTCTGTACAATCAGGTCGAAGATAGAGTTTTTTAGGGACCATTCTCCTTGCCTTAAGAGATTGCGGCTCAGGAAATCTGCCGTGGTGTTTTCTTTCCCCTTTATATGTAGAGCTGTTAATGATCGGAAATGCTGCTCTGCTAGCTGGAACAGCCGTTCTGCTACATTCATCAGGGATTTGGAACGGGTCCCGCCTTGGTGGTTGATATACGCTACGGTGACCAGATTGTCGGAGAACACTCGCACATGATGGCCCTGTAGATACACAAGCAGTTCTTTAGCCGCCAGCTCTACTGCTGTCAATTCTTTCAAGTTGGATGACATCTCTATCGGATGATGCTCCCATAGGCCTTGGACCAGAATTTCCCCCATATGAGCCCCCCAACCGGAAGGGCTAGCATCCGTGGTGATTATGCGGGATATGTCATATTCCCAGGGAACCCCTCTGGATAAATTATTCTCATCTAACCACCATTCTAGGGACTCCCTTGTGTTTCGGGACAAGGTTAGCTGGCCCTCTAAGTAACCCCCAAGCATTTTTTGATGCCTTAAGACCTCGCCCTGTAGAGTTCTTGAATGAAACTGGGCCCACTGGACCGCCGGGATACAGGAGGAAAGTGAACCTAGAAGGGACATGGCTTTCCTGAGGGACATGGTCGGGTTATTGGAAGCGTTCAGGACCTGATAGTGTAGGCGAACCAGCTTCTCTGGGGGCAGACGGCATTCCTGTTTTACGGAATCTAGGATGAGGCCCAAGAATTGTTGGATTCTCATTGGCTGTAACCGAGATTTTTTAATGTTAAGCAGCCATCCTAACCGTTCTAGGGCAGACCTTGCCCTTTGTAGCTGTTGCAAACAATGGTTAGCCGTTTTCCCTACAATCAAGAAGTCATCTAAGTAGGGAACTACTAAAATGTCTAATTCACGTAGATGGGCCATAACTTCCGCTACTACTTTAGTAAACACACGGGGAGCGACTGCCACCCCAAAGGGAAGGGCCGCATACTGGAAATGTTGAACTGACCCATCTAACTGCACTGCCACTCTGAGAAAACTTTGATGATCTGCATGAATGGGTATATGGTAGTAGGCATCTTTCAAATCTAACATCACCATGAAGCAGTTTTGAAACAGTAATTTTATTGTTGAATTAATTGTTTACATCTTAAATGGGCGTGTGACCAGGAATTCATTGAGGGATTTAAGATTTATTATGGTCCTAAAGGAACTGTCTGGCTTGCGGACCAGGAACAAAGGGGAGTAGAAACCTTTCCCCCTTTCTTCCTCTGGAACTTTAGTTAGGACCTTTTTATGGCAAAGATCCCGAACTTCAGCTTCCAGGGCAGACTGTTCTGAAGAGGATGACCTAAGAGGAGTGACCTTAAAACGATCTTGGGGAACCCGGGAGAATTCTAGTCGTAGGCCCGCAGCTACCACCCCCAGTATCCAGTTGCTATTAGAGATTAATGTCCAGGCCGGGTAGAAGGCAGCTAGTCTCCCCCCTACCGGAGCAACTAGTCATTGGGGCGGCTTTTTAGTGTCCCGTGCTGGACCTTCCTGGCGCCCCCCTCCTCCAAACATGAATCCAGTACCTCTCCTTCTTTTGTCATCCCATCTGCCCTGATCCCTGGACGGCCTCCTACGGAAATATCCTTTCCTGGTAAAGGGGCGTCTAAAAGAGGGGTTCGGCAGACTGGGGAACTTCTTTTTATCGTCCCCGGCCTTCTCTAAAAGTTCATCCAGGACGGGCCCAAACAGGTATTCGCCCTCACAAGGAATGGAACAGAGTCGAGATCTGGCCTGGATGTCTCCTGGCCAGCATTTTAACCAGAGAGCCCTTCGAGCTGCGTTGGATAAACCTGCGGTTCTAGCCGCCATCCTCGCAGAATCTGCTGACGCATCAGCCAGAAAAGTAGCAGCACTTTGGATAACTGGTAAAGCTTTTCGAATGTATGCTCTTGAGGTTCCATCCTTCAATTGGGAATCCAGCTGATCCAGCCAGACCATCAAGAATCTGGCCGTACATGTGGCCGCTACCGCTGGTCTCAAGGCACCCGCTGACATCTCCCATGTTCCCTTCAGAAAAGAATCCGCTTTTTTATCTAGCGGGTCTTTTAAGGAGGCCATGTCATCGAAAGGTATGGAGGACTTTTTGGAGGCTTTGGCCACTGCCGCGTCCAGCTTAGGGGCCTTGTCCCATTTGGTTACCACTGGGTCATCAAACGGGTACCTTCGTTTGAAGGCGGGTGGCAAAGAACCTCTTTTTTCTGGCTTTTTCCATTCTCTATCTATTAGGTTCTGGACTTTATCATTCAGCGGAAAGGATCTGCGCTTTCTGGGATCTAGGCCTCCGAACATCACGTCCTGTGCCGAAAGTTCCGGTTTTGTGTCTGCTGCCCCCATGGTGGACCTTACTGCTTTAACTAACTTATCCATCTGGTCTAAGGGAAAGCAGAAACGGCTCGAGTCTTCCTCTGAAGATGATGAAGTGGAGGCCGAGGAATCTGAGGAGATATCGATTCCAGGTGCGGCCGAAGACTCTGAACCCGAGAGGTTAACATCTCTTCCCTTAGAGGAGTCTTTTTTAGATAGGGCCTTCATTTCTGTCCTGATTATCTCCCTCAGGCTTGTGGTGAAGTCTGGTGTTTCTTCCGCCACCTGTATGGACGGGGAAGAGTGTAAGGGCCTGTCAATCTACCCCTAGGGTACCGTCCCCATCCAACCCCTACCGTTTGTCGCACGCAAGGCTGACACAACTTTTTAGGGTGGCCGTCTGGCAAAGGACAATTACAGAGGGCACATTCCCTGTGCTTCTGCTTCCCCGTAGCTTTCCTTGCCTGCGAAAGAACGAAATAAAACACTGCATCAGGGTACATTCACGGAGATCTCTTACCCATGCAGACGAGGCAGGTACCGGGTCACGGAGGGAGGCAGGAGGGTCCTTTAGCCTGGAGGAACTTCTGTGGCTTTGTTCGCCCGTCCGTTTCTTCTTCTGCTGGCCACTCGCATGTAAATTCGCTGTGGCCTGTTTCTCTGGGCGCTGCTCTGTGGGGGCTTCTGTCGAATCCATTGCTGGGCCTTCAGAAGCACCCCAGCAGCGTCACCTCCTGCTTTTAAAGCCTCCCACAGTGTCCGGGTTAGCAGGGCTCTGGCGCGGCACCTCCCCCCGGGTCCTCCCCCCCCGCGACTCCCCCCCCCCCCCCACATGCTCCGTCCCCCCCGGGGCCGCGGGCCGCCCCAGACCGCCGAGCACCGGCGGCGCATCCCGGAAAGCCGGCCGGCACCCGACTTCCAGTTTCGGCGATCCCGGCCCCGCCCCTTCCGCTGCGTCACTTCCGCCGCGCGATCAAGGCCGCGGGAGCGCGCGGAAAGGAGCCGGCACGGCGCCCCCGGCTCCGGAATGCCCGCCGCCCCCACATGCGCCGACCTGCGCCCGCCGAACAGGCGCGACCACCAGCCCCCGGCAAGAGAGGGAGAGAGAGGAGCAAGCGGAGACCGGGTGAATACAACAGGAGGGGTTCCAGGGGTCATACTTACCTTGTGCCGGCCCTATGGAGACGGCTGTCCACCGGACCCTCTGCTCCGCCTGCTCCAACCACTGTCGTGGTGACCTACCCGGCCCCACCGTGGCGCATCCAGGGACCCGAGCTTGACCGAGGTAGGAGACCCCCCCGCTACCTGGGTCGGTCAGCCGGCCTGGGAATCCCTCGACGACTCCATGATGGACCATCTGTAGGAAGTCCCGTCCTATAGGAACAGGAAACCAACTGATGCGTGGGAGAGGTGCCGCCCTTTTGTATCTGTAGGTTTCCTGTTCCTGAAGGGCGGATCCCCTCTCTCAGGTGGTGCTGTCATGGACGACCGATAAACTCATTATATAGAGTCATTACAGAGTGATCTATCTCACGTGTTTATTTCTGTTAATGTTGATGATTATGGCTTACAGCCAATGAAAACCCAGAAGTCTTTATCTCAGTAAATTATAATACTTTATAACACCAGCTTGAAATATGATTTTAAAGTCTGAAATGTATGTTCAGTAAATGCACTCAATACTTGGTCGGGGCTCCTTTTCCATCAATGTAGCGTGGCATGGAGGCGATCAGCCTGTGGCACTGCTGAGGTGGTATGGAAGCCCAGGTTGCTTTGATAGCAGCCTTCAGCTCTTCTGCATTGTTGGGTCTGGTGTCTCTCATCTTCCTCTTGACAATATCCTATAGATTCTCTATGAGGTTAAGGTCAGGCGAGTTTGCTGGCCAACCAAACACAGTGATACTGTTGTTTGTAAACCAGGTATTGGTACTTTTGGCAGTGTGGACAGGTGCCAAGTCCTGCTGGAGAATGACATCTCTATCTCCATGCTTCCCTCTGCCGACAAGCTTTTTGAAGTGCTCTAAAATTTCCTGGTAGACCGTTGCGCTGACTTTGGTCTTGATAAAACACAGTGGACCTACACCAGCAGATAACAGGGCTCCCGAAACCATCACTGATTGTGGAAACTTCACACTAGACGTCAAGCAGCTTGGATTGTGGCCTCTCCACTCTTCCTCCAGACTCTGGGACCTTGATTTCCAAATGAAGTGCAAAATTTACTTTCATCTGTAAACAGCACCTTGGACCACTGAGCAACAGTCCAGTTCTTTTTCTCCTTGGCCCAGGTAAGACGCTTCTGGTGTTGGCTTTGGTCATGAGTGGCTTGACACAAGGAATGCGACACTTGTAGCCCATGTCCTGGAAACGTCTGTGTGTGGTGGCTCTTGAAGCAATGATTCCAGCAGCAGTCCACTCCTTGTGAATCTCCCCCAAATTTTTTAATAGCCTTTTCTTAACAATGCTTTCAAGGCTGCGGTTATCCCGGTTCCTTGTGCACTTTTTTCTACCACACTTTTTCCTTCCACTCAACTTTCCATTAACATGTCTGGATACAGCACACTGTAAACAGCCATCTTCTTTAGCAATGGTCTTTTGTGGCTTACCCTCCTTGTGGAGTGAGTCAACGACTGCCTTCTGGACATCTGTCAAGTCAGCAGTCTTCCCCATGATTGTGGAACCTACTGAAACAGACTAAGGGACCTTTTTAAACGCTTAGGAAGCCTTTGCAGGTATTTTTTGTTAATTATTCTAATTTAGTGAGATAATGACTTTTGGGTTTTCATTGGCTGTAAGCCATTATCATCAACATTAACAGAAATAAACACTTGAAATACATCACTTTGTGTGTAATGACTTTATATAATATATGAGTTTCACTTTTAGCATTGAAGAACTTAAATAAATTAACTTTTTGATGACATTCTAATATTGTGAAGAGCACCTGTATATCCGGAGGAAATTAGAGAGCAACAGCACTCAATTGCTCTGGATGTATGTGATTTGTCCAAAGGCTAGAAAAATGAAGCCAGCACTGATTGGCTACAGGGATCGGGTGACAATGTTAAGCGGTTCCTGGGAGAGCCAGGGCCAACACCTCTGGAGGTACGCTGGTGCCCGTGGTGAGTATAAGTGTTATTATTTTACTGTCGGAAAAACATAGGTATTCATAAGAGGTGGTCTGAGTAGTGGACAACCCCTTTAAGCAAGCGGAGCATGACAAATCAGAGTTATTAGTCAAGCACAGCCCCTTCAGGCCCTAAGTGGGTGGAGTACGACACACCAAGGTGGAAAGAGCGTGATGGACCAAGCACTGCCCTATCAAGCCCTAAGTGGACGTGAACCATAAAAGACCAAAGTTAGGGATCAAGCACAGGTCCTAAGTGGGTGGAGCATACCACACCAAAGTTAGGAGACATGCCTCACCCCTCCAGGCCCTAATTGTATGTACCATGACACCAAAGTTAGGAGTCATGCACCACCCCACCAGGCCCTAAGTGGGTGGAGCATCACACACCAAAGTTAGGAGTCATGCCTCGCCCCTTTGGGCCCCAAGAAGATGGACAAAACACAAACCACATTTAGAAGTCATGCACAGCCCCTTCAGACCCTAAGTGGACATAGCATGACAGACCAAAGGGGCCCAAGATAATGGTCAAGCACAGCTCATTCATGCCCTTTAGGCTGCCAGGACTTGCTGGGACTGGGGGTTAAAGTTTATCAAACTTCTGGAAAGCCATAAGTTGAGACCATTACACATTATGGCCACTTACATTTTAATTCAGAAATAAGAAATGGAGAAAATCAAAGGGCACAAAAAAATTCAGTAAAAATAATTTTTATTGCATAGAAATTCATCATAAAAACATTTTTTTTACCTGCTTCTTACCAAATATCAGCCTTCATAAGGCCTGTCTGGCAATAGACATTATATATCTAGCCATAATAAATAGACTTTATATTTAACTCTTCACGTTTGAGAAACATTATATTTGAGGTGCCTTTAAAGTGTACAGTTAACTCATGGTGGCAGCCATTTTTTTTTCTTAATTATTATTATTTTGAATGACCCAATAAAAAAACAGCACCACGCAGGTCTATAGGTAGTATCAGGTATTGCAACTTCAATGGAGCAGAACTGCAATACCACTCACAACTCCAAGTCAGGTGGGGCGCTGTTTGTGAAGGAAAGCAGCCACGTTTTGCTAATTCTGGACACCCCCTCTAAAATATAGGTCTACATGTCTGCTAGATTTCATTATTAAATCATCTGTACATGATTTTATTACAATGGTGGGATACAGTGTGATTTTATAGATGAGGCTGGTGCCGAAGTTTATAAAACTTGCATTAAACAGGGAGTCTACGTAGTTTGGGGCGTGAGCGCACAATGTCCAGAAATCCAGTCTTAAGATGTTGGGATGTTTGGTAAAATCAGGCCTTCTAATAATATATAAACACTAGGCCTCATTTATGAGAATCGCCTTTGTTGCCTATAGCAACCAATCAGAGCTCAGCTTTCATTTTTCAAACTGTCCTGGTAAAATGGAAGCTGCGCTGTGATTGGTCGCTAGGGGTTACAAAAGCAATTTCTCTTCTAAATAGTTTTCCTAAAGTTGTCTCTTCAGAAGAGCAGCCATTTTAGGATCTTCTATTCAGTTAAGTCTAAAAAATGGCCACCACCCTTGTGAAATTACATTTTCACATATATGCAAAGAAATATAATTATTTCTTAAATCCCTTCGAGGAAATATTCCCATATGATTCAGTGCAAGAATGTTAAAATGTATTTTTTCCCCTAAAAATTTCCGAGCCCCTGAGATGGATTAAAATTTGACACTGTACAGATTTACATAGTTGTGAAGAAAAAAACTTACATTTTTGGATCAACCCTTCATTTATTAACACATGCTGTATACACACATACACAGAACAGCCTTAATCCAGACGTTCTGGACTATCAGATGCTGGATTACTGGAACTCTCCACTGTGTATATATTTCAGCCTTACCTGAGATTAATTATATTATGTCTATGCATAATATCGAGTCATTGAAGTATACATGTAATTAAAGGGTCTGTATACTTTTGCATATATTATATTTTAACGCTCCATAGCATCTAATAAAAAAAAAAAAAATGATGCAACTTTGCAAAAACAGTTTGCACCATAACGTGTGTCTCCAGCTCCTATGCAGGCCTATGTGTCGCCATGGTTACAGACTACAAACAACCCTTGTGTAGTCAGATACTACAGTCACACGCCATTCACTGAGATCCTTACTTCCATCTAATATACCGTATGTTCAATAGTTTAGTAAGAAGTTTGGGGGAACATGTAAAAAGAGTTGCTTGTAGTCTGTAACCATGGAGACAAATGTATACATGGGAACTGTATACATAAAACGGTTGGAGGGTTTTTTAAAACTGATTTATAAAGTCACTTCATTTTCTTTGGTGTTAAATTGATCAGAGCAATTGAATAGAGATTGTAAAAGTCTACACACCCTTCAATTACGCAAACCTAGATTTCAAAGGGCCGTTTCCATCTTCGTACATGAATATTGTTGGACAGCGCTTGTAAAAACCAAGCCCTTTTGCAATTTGCTTCTTATTAAAATTTGCGGCCATTTTTTTTTAGAAATTAACACTTCGAACGACTGAAAATTGAAGTAAACCGTAAATTGCAAAAATTGATTGTATTTACAGAGGTTGTCCAGGACTTTAACATTAATGGCCTATCCTTGGTATACGTCATCGATGTCTGATCGGCGGCATGTGACACTTAGTACCCCACCAATCAATGTCGGCGGCAGAACTGCTCAGTTACACAGCACAGCTCTGTCGACTCTATAGTGACCGCGGCCGGGTGATGCACAACCCCCCCCCAGTCAAAACAATAAGTGGTGGATGTGCGGTCACTATACAGTTGACAAAGCAGTTCCGGCCAACACCACACAGTTGATTGTCGGCGGTGCCATGTGACACCACCACCGATCAGACACAGAGGACCTACCCCCTAAGGATAGGCCGCCAATGTTAAAATTCCGGAGAACTCCTATAACAAGCAATATCTGGCAATATCCATTCATGAAGGTGGGAATGATCCTTTAAAAGGTTAAAATAAGGTTCCATAACAAATAATAATTACATCAGTATAATATCCGGTATGTACATTGCGCACCCTAAGAAACAGTCTAGTAGTTTTCTAAAATAAAAATTTTTTGTATTTCAATTTTTAACGCAAAATGACTTCATTAAGTATTTGCACCCCAAGGGGCGGCAGTCATTCTGTGCACCGAGCCAATGACTACAGTCTATTATTGCACTTGTGATTCAAAGTCCTTCATATTGCGGGCTAGAAAGAAGCGGCGTTGTTTTGTGAACCCCCAACCAAATGTGGGAGATCTCATCTGGTTTTTGGAACAACTTAACTATTTTACCAAACGAGATACAACTTTTGTATTGTTAGCCAAAAAAAAAAAAAAAACTACCTATAGGGGTGTAGAGTTAGGAGATGCAAGGAGACAGTAGACAGTCCCAAAAACTTCCCTACTTCCGATGCCAGTTTCAGAGGTCCCACTCTACTTGCCAAAGAGGCTTTTTAGGCAATCAAGTAATACATAACGAGTTCTCAAACAATCAGGAAGCCCAATAGTGCTGAAGAGGCCCACTGACCGCTGTTTCACCCAGTGGAAATCAGACACAGGGCTTCATGGTGGACCCTACCTCAGGTCACTAATGGGACTCTAATGTGATAGTTTTTTGGGCTGGACCTTCAGTCTCAAGGAACAAACTAGCGGGTCTTCTAGGGTTATGCTTTATACCACAATAACAGTGCCACAAAAAAAATGGGAAGAAGTCTGCGCCTATTATGAAAGGTAGACATAAACCATGGAAGCCCTGCTTGATTATCATACATTTTCTGCTAGAAGATCAGACCCACCTTTATCCGCTTTTGGCACTTTTGAAAAATCAAGAAGGATGAAAGGTGTTTTCAGTGAATATTTTCCTATACAATCTGGCGGTATATCAAAATTTTGAGCTGACCACAGGGCCACCAATTTTTTGGCCAGGAGGCTCATAAGGCATGTACAGAGTCATTAGAAGCTGGACTCAGGCACAGTTTTCTTCCTGCCCAGGGAGGAAGTTTGATATTTCATTCTTTGTAAAGTACTTGAAGATGCCTTCTCAGTAGCCATCTGTCTAGTGGGTTGATGTGGCGCGCTTCCATTTCTATACAGAGTAGCTGACCTCTTCATAGTCCATTCTGCTTTCGTCTGGACGTTAGTTGAACTATGCGCTCGTCTGATGTCCATTTTAGATTTATTATCCTCCTTCTGCCTCCGTGGCAATGTACCACTAGTCCTTCCATCATCCACCACAACCCCATTGGATAGAGAAGTCCGGGAGATACAGTTATGTAGCTCGGATGGGGTAGGGGTCTCAGAACCAGTCTGCCACTTAGGCTCTTTCCTTTGTAAATTTGTCCTCATCTTGGTTGATTTCACTTCTGATTCAACTTCAGAGAGTTTAATCTTGTCTAATCTGTGATCTCCAACGTTTGTATGATGTCTTTGGTTAATGTCCCCCTTTTGACCTGAAGAAGCTTTGACTTTTACTGCATTATTTGAGGCTGAGCAATTTATACCCACGAGCCCATTACTGTTTGAGGTCCTATCTTTACTTTGGGACTGTGTGGACGCAACTCCCTTTCCAGCCTGCTCAGTACTGTCCTGGTGGGCCAGTCTCTCTTTTGACTTACCCCTCAAAGTATCTGTCTTTGAAGATGATGACAATGCTCTGGACTGTCCACTTGCAGAGCTGGTTCCATTGGCACTATGGCTAGTTGATTGGTTGAGATTGGGCGGAATTCCATTGGATGACTTTTCTGGTTTAGTCATCACGGGCACAATGGGCTCATTAGTGTACTTCGGACGTCTTCCCGACTCCAAGTATTCCACAAGCTCACGAGTTTCAGGCTTTGCTTTGTCCTTAGATCCAAATGACCACCGGAGAGGCATTGCCTTACTGATGCTCAACTTAATTTTAGAAGCCGATGAAACCTTCATACTTGCACTTCGACCCTTTGCTCCTCGGACAAAAGACTTTGACCCTACAAAAAATTAATGGAACATTTTAGAAACATGATCAAGTAACTATCAATCTACCCAGACTTATCTGCAAGGCAATGTAGATACCTTTCTCCATGTTCTTCTCCGTCTCTAGAAAGATGGGGGAGTCTGGTATTTTTGGCACTGGTGTGCAGTTCGTGGTTGCCCAAGATACTAGACTTTCTCTCTTGCTTCCACTTAGTCTTAGGACCCAGTGATCAGACATGGTTGAGCTTGTGGATCCTGCAGTTACATCCAAGAATTAGTACAACTCATTTTAGGTCAAGACTCTTAACTATGAAATTACCAAATCATGACATTCTCCACTATCCCCAATTCCCCAATGTGGAAATATGATTGAGGTTCTACATATCTTGACAACCATAATCCATACTTCTCACCTCGTAGTTGATAGCACAAAAAAGACCAACCAGCCAAAAATAACACCCCTCTTCTTCCCAGCCCAGCCATGAAAAAGTCCTACTGACCATCATGGAGAACACAACAAATCAGACCATACCTTTAACCGAGCTGCTAGCAGACCAAACTGGAATAGCATTTCTCTTTTGGTAGAAGAGGAGATAGGCCCCTCGGGTACAGACATCCTCCTCAAGAACACGTTCTACATTATTGTCATCATAGCTGTACCATCGGGCATCCAAAGAGTTCCTGCAGAAGGCTAAAGGCACAAGAGGATATAGTCAGAGCAGTATCATTTTTACCCTAGGTGCCAGTGTACACCACAATGTGATTTTCAAGTCATCGGGATGGCTTTGTGACCCACCTGTGTAGTGACCTCCTTGTAAACTTCCATGGTGGTTACATACTGCATACAAATCGTACAACACATCCAGGTGCCCATTCTCCAGTTGGCATGGAGGCTGCTTCCAGGATGACCATTGTCCTAAGGGGCGTTTGTTTCCCTGGCCCCTCTTAACCACATGTGGTGCCATGTCCATCCCTGCCAAGGGGAACTTGACTAGAGTAGACAACTTGTTCCTACGGCCACCAACCTGCCGGAACCTCTTAAGATGAATGATGAGGATATCAGGCAGAGTCCATAGGCTCAGTTTCACTGTACCTTGCTGCAGAATCTTACAGTGTGGGCACCTCCAGGCATCATCTGGAGCCAACTGTGGAGGAAAAAGGTAAACATGTGACACCAGTTACAGAAATTGTATAATTTTATGTATGTCCATATTTGTTTCAACCAAAAGCAATCAGAGTCTAGCACATGGCTGCTCTGTATTATTAGACACCTATGGGCTGCCCCTTACCTGTTCTTCCTTCGTATACAGCTGAAAGCACTCGTCCAAGGTGCAGATCTGCTGCTGGTGGTCCAGTTGTTGGCTCCTTACAGATTCATCATCCTGAACCACTTCTTCCTGGATACTCCCAAACAATCTTCAAGAGAGTCATATAATGGAATAAGCCAAATTATGCCAACACTATAGGCCATGTATAGGGGGTCTGTATGGCATGAAAGTATGAAGGTATGAGAGTGTGTCTAAAAATGTATGCGCGTGTATTTGTATGTTTGTGAGAATGAAGATGTATCTATTTGAATATACAGTATGTGTATGTAGGAATGTATAGTTTATGGGTTTATGCATGTATGAATATAAATCATGTGTGTATTTAAAGAAGTGTGTCAGTATGAATGTATAGTGTGTTTATGTATAGGAGTGTGAAGGCGTGCGTGCACTGCGCGTGTGTATGAATGTACAGTATGTGTGAATGTATATGCGCATGTATAAATGTAAAATGTACTGTATGTATGTGAACGTATGTAATTGTGATTGTGCTTATGTTTTAATGTACACCAAGTGTATGGATGTGTGTGTATTCATATGTATGACTGTACATTGAGTGACTACTATATATGTACAGTGTGTGTATGAATGTAGTACATGTGTTTTTTTATGATGAGCATTGTATGTATTAATGTACAGTTTGTATATAAATCTAAATGTATGAATGTGCAGCGTGTACCTCTATGTATGAGTCTGCATGACTACAGTATGTGCATATATGACTATGCAGTGTGTATCAATGGACATTAGTGAATATATGTACGAGTGTACACTGTATGTATTTATGAATGGGAAGAGTCTATATATACATGCGTGTATATCTCAATTGTTGGAGAGCTGTTATCTTGGCTGGACACAGAGGTATAACCGGAACACTGTCTCTTTAAGAAAAGGCTTGGTTTATTGTAGACAGCATAAATCAAGCTTGGGAAAGTAAATACGGCCCTCTGGGCAAAACAAAGAAACAAACAAAAAAAAAAAAAAAAAAACAGTCCTTTTCCTAGTGGGAATCGCTCACAGGCAGCAATGCCTACAGTTCAGGTTGAGCACACACTTTCCTGGAGTCCCATCTCTCCAGGAACCACTGAACACTGAAAGCTTTGGCAATCAGCCATTTAAGCCCAGACCTTGTGACTCCCTCCATCATGTGACTGATCACATGATCTTGTTATCATACAGGTCCTGTCAGGACTATGCATGTGGAGATACGGTGGACCCGCTCTATGGAGGTCCACTAAAAACAGCCCATAATATAACTCAATAAACCGTCCCAACACGTAGTGTGTTGGAGGAAATTATTCTGGTTTTACGTCACTGATGCCATCATGCCCAGTGACACGCATCTCCCCTCCATCACTTCACCAGTGAAGTGTTTATAACAACATTCAGTGGGTATGTATTATGTAAGTGTGTGAATATATATGTGTGTATATGTATACATGTACGGTGTGTATGTATACACATGTGAAGATACTTTAATGGAACTATATCATATTTTGCTCAGTTTATTTTGTTGTAAAACGGAAACTTACACTAAATATGTAAAACAGCCTAAGTGGACTGCAGGTGTGTATATGAATGTATGTTTGTATGCACGAGTCCACGCTTGTGTGCATGCGCGAGTCCACGCTTGTGTGCATGCGCGAGTCCACGCTCGTGTGCATGCGCGAGTCCACGCTCGTGTGCATGCGCGAGTCCACGCTCGTGTGCATGCGCGAGTCCACGCTCGTGTGCATGCGCGAGTCCACGCTCGTGTGCATGCGCGAGTCCACGCTCGTGTGCATGCGCGAGTCCACGCTTGTGTGCATGCGCGAGTCCACGCTTGTGTGCATGCGCGAGTCCACGCTTGTGTGCATGCACGAGTCCACGCTTGTGTGCATGCACGAGTCCACGCTTGTATGCATGCACGAGTCCACGCTTGTATGCATGCACGAGTCCACGCTTGTATGCATGCACGAGTCCACGCTTGTATGTATGCATGAATCCACGCTTGTATGTATGCACGAGTCCACGCTTGTATGTACAGCTCTGGCAAAAATTAAGAGACCACTGCAAAATGTTCTCTTTATAGGTATATTTTTGAGTAAAATATAAATTGCTCTTGTATTCTATAAACTACTGACAACATGTCTCCGAATTTCCAAGCACTAAATGTTGTATTTTTTTTTCTGAAAAGGAGAGATGGCCAAAATTAAATAAAAGAACCAGTGTTTTCAGACCTCAAATAATGCTAAGAAAACAAGTTCATAATCGTTTAGATACAGCAATACTAATGTTTTAACTCAGGAAGAAATCAGAAATCAATATTTTGTGAAATATCCCTGATTTATAATCACAGATTTCATGCATCTTGGCATGCTTTCCACCAGTCTATCACACTGCTTTTGGGTGACCTTATGCCACTCCTGGTACACACATCAGCAGTTCTTCTTTGTCTGATGGCATGTGACTATCCATCTTCCTCTTGATTACATTCCAGAGGTTTTCAATGGGGTTCAGGTCTGGAGATTGGGCTGGCCATGATAGTGAATTGATGTGGTGGTCCTTCATCCACACATTGATTGACCTAGCTGTGTGGCATGGCGCATTGTCCTGCTGGAAAAACCAGTCCTCTGAGTTGGGGAACATTGCCTGAGCAGACGGAATCAACTGTTTTTCCAGGATAACCTTGTATGCAGCTTGATTCATACGTCCTTCACAAAGATTAACCTGCCCAATTCCAGCCTTGCTGAAGCATCCCCAGATCATCACCGATCCTCAACCAAATTTCATAGTGGGTGCAAGGCACTGAGGCTTGTACGCCTCTCCAGGTCTCCGTCTAACCATTAGATGACCAGGTGTTGAGCAAATCTGAAAATTAGACTCATCAGAGAAGATTACCTTACTCATGTCCTCTACGGTCCAATCCTTATGGTCTTGGCAAACTTCAGCCTGGCTCTTCTTTGCTTCTGATTGATGAAAGGCTTTTTTCTAGCTTTACATGACTTGAGCCCTGCCTCTAGGAGCCTGTTATGAACTGTTCTTGCGGTGCACTTCACCCCAGCTGCCATTTGCTATTCTTTTTGTAGGTCACTTGATATCATCCTGTGGTTGCTGAGTGACATTCGAATAAGATAACGGTCATCCCGGTCAGTGGAGAGTCGTTCTCGCCCTCTGCCAGTCTGTAGCTTTGTTGTCCCCAATGTCTGCTGCTTGACCTTGTTGTAATGGACTGACGTCTTAGAAATTTTAAGGATCGAGGCAACATGACGCTCACTGTATCCATCTGCTAGTAAAGCCAGAATTGAGCCCTTATTTTCCTCACTCAAGACTTTTCTTTTCAACTCCTTTGGCGTGGGTAAGTTATTTTTTCATTCCTATTACTTTTGGGATATTACTAGCACTTGTTTTGCCATCCAGCTTGTCCTATTGCAAGAGGATTGTGAACACCACAGCAGGGTTTTTTATATTTTCCTTCGTTAAATAAGATTTGGTTCAGGTGATCACCTAATCAGAAGCACATTAAGTAGAATGAGGTGTACTTTGGTTGGAATTCATCTGACACTGGAGTGGAATGGCTCTCAGACATGTAGAGAAGCTGATTTTTATAAAACTGAGCCGTGCTCTCTTAATCTTTTGCCAGAGCTGTATATACATACGCTTCCATGTTTGTATGCATGAATGCATGCGTCCATGTTTGTATGCATGAATGCATGCGTCCATGTTTGTATGCATGAATGCATGCGTCCATGTTTGTATGCATGAATGCATGCGTCCATGTTTGTATGCATGAATGCATGCGTCCATGTTTGTATGCATGAATGCATGCGTCCATGTTTGTATGCATGCGTCCATGTTTGTATGCGTGAATGCATGCGTCCATGTTTGTATGCGTGAATGCATGCGTCCATGTTTGTATGCATGAATGCATGAGTCCATGTTTGTATGCATGAATGCATGCGTCCATGTTTGTATGCATGAATGCATGCGTCCATGTTTGTATGCATGAATGCATGCGTCCATGTTTGTATGCATGAATGCATGCGTCCATGTTTGTATGCATGAATGCATGCGTCCATGTTTGTATGCATGAATGCATGAGTCCATGTTTGTATGAATGCATGAGTCCATGTTTGTATGAATGCATGAGTCCATGTTTGTATGAATGCATGAGTCCATGTTTGTATGAATGCATGAGTCCATGTTTGTATGAATGCATGAGTCCATGTTTGTATGTATGAATGCATGAGTCCATGTTTGTATGTATGAATGCATGAGTCCATGTTTGTATGTATGAATGCATGAGTCCATGTTTGTATGTATGAATGCATGAGTCCATGTTTGTATGTATGAATGCATGCGTCCATGTTTGTATGTATGAATGCATGCGTCCATGTTTGTATGTATGAATGCATGCGTCCATGTTTGTATGAATGCATGCGTCCATGTTTGTATGAATGCATGCGTCCATGTTTGTATGAATGCATGCGTCCATGTTTGTATGAATGCATGCGTCCATGTTTGTATGAATGCATGCGTCCATGTTTGTATGAATGCATGCGTCCATGTTTGTATGAATGCATGCGTCCATGTTTGTATGAATGCATGCGTCCACGTTTGTATGAATGCATGCGTCCACGTTTGTATGAATGCATGCGTCCACGTTTGTATGAATGCATGAGTCCACGTTTGTATGAATGCATGCGTCCACGTTTGTATGAATGCATGCGTCCACGTTTGTATGAATGCATGCGTCCACGTTTGTATGAATGCATGCGTCCACGTTTGTATGAATGCATGCGTCCACGTTTGTATGAATGCATGCGTCCACGTTTGTATGAATGCATGCGTCCACGTTTGTATGAATGCATGCGTCCACGTTTGTATGAATGCATGCGTCCACGTTTGTATGAATGCATGCGTCCACGTTTGTATGAATGCATGCGTCCACGTTTGTATGAATGCATGCGTCCACGTTTGTATGAATGCATGCGTCCACGTTTGTATGAATGCATGCGTCCACGTTTGTATGAATGCATGCGTCCACGTTTGTATGAATGCATGCGTCCACGTTTGTATGAATGCATGCGTCCACGTTTGTATGAATGCATGCGTCCACGTTTGTATGAATGCATGCGTCCACGTTTGTATGAATGCATGCGTCCACGTTTGTATGAATGCATGCGTCCACGTTTGTATGAATGCATGAGTCCACGTTTGTATGAATGCATGCGTCCACGTTTGTATGAATGCATGAGTCCACGTTTGTATGAATGCATGCGTCCACGTTTGTATGAATGCATGCGTCCACGTTTGTATGAATGCATGCGTCCACGTTTGTATGAATGCATGCGTCCACGTTTGTATGAATGCATGCGTCCATGTTTGTATGTATGAATGCATGCGTCCATGTTTGTATGTATGAATGCATGCGTCCATGTTTGTATGTATGAATGCATGCGTCCATGTTTGTATGTATGAATGCATGCGTCCAGGTTTGTATGCATGCATGCGTCCAGGTTTGTATGCATGCATGCGTCCAGGTTTGTATGCATGCATGCGTCCAGGTTTGTATGCATGCATGCGTCCAGGTTTGTATGCATGCATGCGTCCAGGTTTGTATGCATGCATGCGTCCAGGTTTGTATGCATGCATGCGTCCAGGTTTGTATGCATGCATGCGTCCAGGTTTGTATGCATGCATGCGTCCAGGTTTGTATGCATGCATGCGTCCAGGTTTGTATGCATGCATGCGTCCAGGTTTGTATGCATGCATGCGTCCAGGTTTGTATGCATGCATGCGTCCAGGTTTGTATGTATGCATGCGTCCAGGTTTGTATGTATGCATGCATGCGTCCATGTTTGTATGTATGCATGAGTCCATGTTTGTATGTATGCATGCGTCCATGTTTGTATGTATGCATGCGTCCATGTTTGTATGCATGCATGCGTCCATGTTTGTATGCATGCATGCGTCCATGTTTGTATGTATGCATGCATGCGTCCATGTTTGTATGTATGCATGAGTCCATGTTTGTATGTATGCATGCGTCCATGTTTGTATGTATGCATGCGTCCATGTTTGTATGTATGCATGCGTCCATGTTTGTGTTCAGGAATAGGGCGATGAGTTTTTAAGCCCGTATGGCACCAAGGTAGCTTGTCCCACTCCTGTTTGTGTAAGTTTGCGTATCTCCGAGCGTACATATGTGTGTATGTATCTGAATTATCTCCCTTACATACCTCTCTTTGCTTCTGGGATCCCACTCTATCGCTAGCTTCACATGGGGTGGTCCTCCAGACCCGGAGAGTTGCAGAGCCCTATCATAACAACAAGAGCAGCTGATGGGCACTCCAGAGGTGGGCATGGTCACACAGTCAGCAGTGCTACATACAGGCGCATGCTTGCCACTACGTATTACTAATATTCTCCCTCCCGACCCAGTATACAGCTGTAATCATGGCGGCTCTTGGCTGCACAACAGTCTCAATAGTTCACTTTGCAAAAATTGTGCAGTAGCCAAACCAGCCAGTAGGTGGCAGTCACAGAACAGACAGGTCGCAGATAACCCTTTCAGCCACAGTACTATCCAAAATCTCCTACAATATTATCTTATAGGATTAGATGGCCGCGATTGGCCCCAGGTTATTTCGGGTAACTCTAGGTCTTCTCAGTGCCTCATTTTTTGGCATATGGGGTTCAATCACTCTTTATAAAGGCCTTATAACAAGGGAGCAACTAACCTGCTCACAGATGGATGTTGTAGGGGTCGGGTGTCCTTCGATGACAAATAACAGCTGCTCACTGGCGCCCCCACCACTCGGATATTAAAAATCACTCCTCCGCTCTGTAGGGACAGAACAGAGATAACATCTCTATAAGGTGACAGCAAGCAGCCAGAAATCCAGCGCTCAGCCCCAGGCAGGTACCTACTGGAGGGTTTGCCTCGCTTCTCATCAAATATCGGATCTTTCCCACGAGGTTCTGCTGCAGTTGATCCCAAGATACTGCCCTGTCTTCCCGTAATATTAGCGGAGGTCCAAACCTGGCCAAAGCAAGACAAAAATCAGCTATTCCTTATGCAAGAGCTTCAGTGAGCAATGCAAGGAAACAGGAGGGAACTTGCCTAAATGTGTCCAATAAATAACAGCAGAATAGTGAGTGCAGCTCTGGAGTATAATACCGGATGTAACTTAGGATCAGTACAGAATCAGCAATGTATGTACACAGTGACTGCACCAGCAGAATAGTGAGTGCAGCTCTGGGGTATAATACAGGAGGTAACTCAGGATCAGTACAGGATAAGTAATGTAATATATGTACACAGTGACTGCACCAGCAGAATAGTGAGTGCAGCTCTGGGGTATAATACAGGATGTAACTCAGGATCAGTACAGGATAAGTAATGTAATGTAATGTATGTACACAGTGACTGCACCAGCAGAATAGTGAGTGCAGCTCTGGAGTATAATACTGGATGTAACTCAGGATCAGTACAGGATCAGTAATGTAATGTATGTACACAGTGACTGCACCAGCAGAATAGTGAGTGCAGCTCTGGAGTATAATACTGGATGTAACTCAGGGTCAATACAGGATAAGTAATGTAATATACACAGTGACTGCACCAGCAGAATAGTGAGTGCAGCTCTGGGGTATAATACAGGATGTAACTCAGGATCAGTACAGGATAACTAATGTAATTTATGTACACATTGACTGCACCAGCAGAATAGTGAACGTAGCTCTGGAGTATAATACAGGATGTAACTCAGGGTCAGTACAGGATAAGTAATGTAATGTATGTACACAGTGACTGCACCAGCAGAATAGTGAGTGCAGCTCTGGAGTATAATACAGGATGTAACTCAGGGTCAGTACAGGATAAGTAATGTAATGTATGTACATAGTGACTGCACCAGCAGAATAGTGAGTGCAGCTCTGGAGTATAATACAGGATGTAACTCAGGATCAGTACAGGATAAGTAATGTAATGTATGTACACAGTGACTGCACCAGCAGAATAGTGAGTGCAGCTCTGGAGTATAATACAGGATGTAACTCAGGGTCAGTACAGGATAAGTAATGTAATGTATGTACATAGTGACTGCACCAGCAGAATAGTGAGTGCAGCTCTGGAGTATAATACAGGATGTAACTCAGGATCAGTACAGGATAAGTAATGTAATGTATGTACACAGTGACTGCATCAGCAGAATAGTGATTGCAGCTCTGGGGTATAATACAGGATGTAACTCAGGATCAGTATAGGATAAGTAATGTAATGTATGTACACAGTGACTGCACCAGCAGAATAGTGAGTGCAGCTCTGGGGTATAATACAGGATGTAACTCAGGATCAGTACAGGATAAGTAATGTAATGTATGTACACAGTGACTGCACCAGCAGAATAGTGAGTGCAGCTCTGGGGTATAATACAGGATGTAACTCAGGATCAGTAATGTAATGTATGTGCACAGTGACTGCACCAGCAGAATATTGACTGCAGCTCTGCAGTTTAATACCGGATGTAACTCAGGATCAGTACAGGATAAGTAATGTAATGTATGTGCCCAGTGACTGCACCAGCAGAATAGTGAGTGCAGCTCCGGAGTATAATACAGGATGTAACTCAGGATCAGTACAGGATAAGTAATGTAATGTATGTACACAGTGACTGCACCAGCAGAATAGTGAGCGCAGCTCTGGGGTATAATGCAGGATTTAACTCAGGATCAGTACAGGATGAGTAATGTAATGTATGTGCACAGTCACTGCACCAGCAGAATAGTGAGTGCAGCTCTGGAGTATAATACAGGATGTAACTCAGGATCAGTACAGGATAAGTAATGTAATGTATGTACACAGTGACTGCACCAGCAGAATAGTGAGTGCAGCTCTGGAGTATAATACAGGATGTAACTCAGGATCAGTACAGGATAAGTAATGTAATGTATGTACACAGTGACTGCACCAGCAGACTAGTGAGTGCAGCTCTGGAGTATAATACAGGATGTAACTCAGGATCAGTACAGGATAAGTAATGTAATGTATGTACACAGTGACTCCACCAGAGGAATAGTGAGTTCAGCTCTGGAGTATAATACAGGATGTAACTCAGGATCAGTACAGGATAAGTAATGTAATGTATGTACATAGTGACTGCACCAGCAGAATAGTGAGTGCAGCTCTGGAGTATAATACAGGATGTAACTCAGGATCAGTAATGTATGTACATTCAACCTCCCCCAAATAAGCTGTCCCTTTAAATGATGCAAACGTACCTCATCGCCTGCTGACTACCACTTTCCAAATTGCACAGAAGTAACAGAAATTTAGAACTTGAAGACAAGACCTCGGTCGAGACAGACCCTCCTCCTGTTAACTTTGGTGCATCTTGATCGCTGCAGCGGGGGGAAGAAGGGAGGCTGTGAGGGTAACCTGCAAGAATAAAGAATGACATCTCCAATTGTTGGGTTATTCCTTGTGATGTGAAAGCCCCTTGCAGTGGAATTGCCCTTTAATCCTAAACTCACCTGAGCTCCTACTTGAAGCCGATAGTTTATTTAAGGGTGCAGGGGCCTGGATGGCGTACAGCGGGTCTCCCTCAGCAATGGTGTTGAGGTCTTCATCATCAGAGAAAGATCGCTGGAAGCCGCTGGACTGGAGCTCCACCAGGATCACCTGCAGAGGAGCAGATAGAAAGAAGCAACTAAATACTATTTTGTAATTTTGTATTACAAGTTGTGATAGTTGCCTTTTTCCCTTTTTTTTTTTTTTTTTGGGGGGGGGGGGGGAGGGACTTTACCTTTGCTTTATTTTTGGGATTTTATTTTTAATTTAACTTTTTTGTTATTTACTTGTTTAAGCCATTTTATTTAATTTTTGGGTAGGTCTTTAACATTATATTTTTAATTATTTTTTACCTTAATTTTTTTTTAGTTTTTAATCCCTTAACCCCCAAGGGTGGTTTGCACGTTCATGACCGGGCCAATTTTTACAATTTTGACCACTGTCCCTTTATGAGGTAATAACTCTGAAACGCTTCCATGGATCCCGGTGATTCTGACATTGTTTTCTCGTGACATATTGTACTTCATGTTAGTGGTAAAATTTAATTCAAATAACTTGCGTTTATTTGTGAAAAAAACGGAAATTTGGCGAAAATTTTGAAAATTTCGCAATTTCCCAACTTTGAATTTTTATGCCCTTAAATCACAGAGATACGGCACACAAAAAACTTGATAAGTAACATTTCCCACATGTTTACTTTACATCAGCACAATTTTGGAACCAAAATTTTTTTTTGTTAGGAAGTTATAAGGGTTAAAAGTTGACCAGCAATTTCTCATTTTTGCAACACAATTTTATTTTTACGGACCACATCACATTTGAAGCCACTTTGCGGGGTCTATATGATAGAAAATACCCAAATGTGACACCATTCTAAAAACTGCACTCCTTAAGGTGCTCAAAACCACATTCAAGAAGTTTATTAACCCTTTAGGTGCGTCACAGGAATTTTTTGAATATTTTAAAAATAAATGAACATCTAACTTTTTTTCACAAAAAAAATACTTCAGGTTCAATTTTTTTTATTTTACCAAGGGTAACAGGAGAAATTGGACTGCAAAAGTTATTGTGCAATTTGTCCTGAGTACGCTGATACCTGATATGTGGGGGGGAACCACTGTTTTGGCGCATGGCAGAGCTCAGAAGGGAAGGAGCGCCGTTTGACAATTCCAATGCAAAATTAGCTGGAATTCAGATCGGACGCCATGTCGCGTTTGGAGAGCCCCTGATGTACCTAAACAGTGGAAACCCCCCACAAGTGACCCCATTTTGGAAACTAGACCCCCAAAGGAACGTATCTAGATATGTGGTGAGAACTTTAAACCCACAAGGGCTTTACAGAAGTTTATAACGTACAGCAGTACAATTAAAAAAATCATATTTTTTCCACAAAAATGATCTTTTCACCCCCAATTTTTATTTTCCCAAGGGTAACAGGACCCTAAAAGTTATTGTACAATTTGTCCTGAGTACGCCGATACCCCACATGTGGGGATAAACCACTATTTGGGCGCATGGCAGAGCTCGGAAGGGAAGCGGCGCCATTTGACGTTTTTGGCTGGAATTGAGATCGGACACCATGTCGCGTTTGGAAAGCCCCTAATGTACCTAAACAGTGGAAACTCACCACAAATGACACCATTTTGGAAACTAGACCCCCCAAGGAACTTATCTAGATGTGTGGTGGGCACTTTGAACCCCCAAGGGCTTCACAGAAGTTTATAATGACCGGGCATGAAAATAAAAAAATCGTATTTTTTCCACAAACATGATCAATTAGTCACCAATTTTTTTATTTTCCCAAGGGTACCAGGAGAAATTGGACCCCAAAAGTTGTTGTCCAATTTGTCCTGAGTACGCTGATACCCCATATGTGGGAGAAAACTACTGTATGGGCACACGTCGGGGCTCGGAATGGAAGTAGTGACGATTTGGAATGCAGACTTTGATGGAATGGTCTGTGGGTGTCATGTTGCTTTTGGAGAGCCCCTGATGTACCTAAACAGTGGAAACCCCCCACAAGTGACCCCATTTTGGAAACTAGACCCCCTAAGGAACTTATCTAGATGTGTGGTGAGCACTTTGAACCCCCAAGTGATTCACAGAAGTTTATAACACCCGGGCGTGAAAATAAAATCATTTTTTTCCACAAAAATGATATTCTTGCCCCCAATTTTTTATTTTCCTAAGGGTAACAGGAGAAATTGGACCCCCAAAGTTGTTTTGCAATTTGTCCTGAGTAGGCTGATACCCTATATTTGGGGGTAAAACACTGGTTGGTCGCATGGCAGAGCTTGGAAGGGAAGGAGCACCATTTGACTTTTTCAACGCAGGATTGGCTGGAATTGAGATCAGACGCCATGTTGCGTTTGGAGAGCACCTGATGTGCCCAAACAGTGGAAACCCCCAATTCTAACTCCAACCCTAACCCCAACACACCCCTAACCCTAATCTCAGCCCTAACCCTAGCCCTAACTTTAGCCCTAACCCTAATGGGAAAATGGAAATACATTTTTTTATTTTATTATTTTTCCCTAACTAAGGGGGTGATAACGGGGGGTTTGATTTACTATTTATGGCGGTTTTTATGTTTGGCAGCTGTCACACGCTAAAAGACGCTTTTTTATTGTAAAAATAGCTTTTGCATCACCACATATTGAGAGCTATAATTTTTCCATATTTTGACCCACTGAGTCATGTGAGGTCTTATTCTTTGCGGAACGAGTTGACGTTTTTATTGGTACCATTTTCGGGCACGTGACATTTTTAGATCGCTTTTTATTCCGATTTTTGGGACGCAGAAAGAACAAAAAACCAGCGTTTCATGAATTTCTTTTGGGGGGGTGTGTTTACACCATTCTGCGTGCGGTAAAATTGATAAAGCGCTTTTATTCTTCGGGTCAGTACGGTTACAGCGATACCTCATTTATGTCTTTTTTATGTTTTGGCGGTTTTATGCAATGAAAACTATTTTATATAAAAAATAATTATTTTTGCATCGCTTTATTCTGCGAGCTATAACTTTTTTATTTTTTGCTGATGATGCAGTATGGCGGCTCGTTTTTTGCGGGACAAGATGACGTTTTCAGCGGTACCATGGATATTTATATGCGTCTTTTTGATCGCGCGTTATTGCACTTTTTGTTCGGCGGTATGATGATAAATCATCATTTTTTGCTTTGTTTTTTATTTTTATTTTTTAAGGGGTTCGCTAAAGGGGTTAACTAATGGGACAGTTTTATAGGGCAGGTCGTTACGGACGTGGCGATACCAAATATGTGTACTTCTATTGTTTTTTTCTTTTTTTATTTCCAAAAAATGAATTTATTGGGGAATATTTTTTTTTTTTCAATTTATTTAGCGATTTTTAAAAAAATTATTTTTACAGTTATTTCTTTTTTTTTTTAAAACTTTATTAGGTTGTCCCAGAGGGGACATCACTGTCCTGTGACAGATCGCTGATCTGTCACATCACAGATCACTGTGACAGATCAGCGATCTGTCACAGGCACTGCTGCAGGCTTCCTCCTTGCCTGCGCTTTGCAGGCATGAGGAAGTCAGCTCCCTACAGGCCCCAGAAGGTCCCCGTCGCCATCTTGGATCCGGGGACCTGTAGGGAAAGAGACCCCCCGCAGCAGCGCTGCACATTGCGTTGCTGTGGGGGGCTCAGGGAAGCACGGAGGGAGCCCCCTCCCTGCCGATGCTTCCCTTTAGCCCCCGGTACACCGCGATAGTGTTTGATCGCGGCGTGCAAGGGGTTAACGTGTCGGGGGCGGTCCATGACCGCCCCTGACACATTATCACAGCTGACACCCGGCACAATTAGCTGACACCCGGCCGCGATCAGCGGCACTCACCACATGGGCGCCGCTGATCGCTGTGACGTAGTATCCCGTCCCTGGGAATTAAGTCCCAGGGCACATGGACGGGATAGTACGTCACATGGGACTAAGGGGTTAATGACTAGAGGTATTTCAGTTTTTGAATTTCAGTTTTTTGCTCCTCTTTTTCCCAGAGCCATAACTTTTTTATTTTTCTGTCAATATGGCCATGTGAGGGCTTGTTTTTTGCGGGACAAGTTGTACTTTTGAATGACACCATTGGTTTTTGATATATCGGATACTGGAAAATGATAAAATAATTGTGGTTAATTTGCAAAAAAAAAGTGCAATTCCACAGTAGTTTTTTTTTTTTTACCATGCTCACTAAATGCTAAAACTGACCTGCCATTATGATTCTCCAGGTCATTATGATTTTGTAGACACCAAAGATGTCTAGTTTTTTTTTATTTAAGTGGTGAAAAAAATCCCAAAGTTTGGAAAAAAAAAAAAAAAGGCGTCTCCATTTTTCGGGATATGGGGTTGAATGAGCGTTTACTTTTTGTGCACCAAGTTGACGTTTTTATTGATACCATTTTGGTGTAGATACGATCTTTTGACAAAATCAAAACAACGTAATTCTAGCATTTTTAATTTTTTTTCTCATTATGCCGTTTAGCAATCAGGTTAATTCTTTTTCTATATTGATAGATGGGGCGATTCTGACTGCTGCGATGTAAAATGTTTATATTTGATTTTTTTTCTTGTTTTATTTTGAATGGGGGCGAAAGGGACCCCCCTTGAACACAGGCTCTCCATGCATGTGCTGTGACCAGTAACATAGCTGCGACACATGCAGCTGTGGTGCCAGACTGCTGACCAGCTGGCACGCTTCATGTATTCATGCTCCCTTTGCAGCTTATTCGGCAATCGATATAGCTTGCCGAATAAGCAGGGACTCGATCAAATTCGCTCAACTCTACTCAATTGCTATGAGCGCCGACCACCGGGCGACAATTATAGCAATCTGGCAATGGCAACAATAGAAGTCTGCTGCAGACCTATGGTTGTCATGCTGACCCATAAGTGACCCGCGATCATGTGATGGGGTCACAGATGGGTGGGAAAAAAGGACACGCTTCTGGTAAGTGCGAGTTAAATGCCGCTGTCAGAGATTGACAGCAGCATTTAACTAGTTAACAGCTGCAGGTGGATCACAATTCCACCTGCGGCTGTTGCAGGCACGTCAGATGTATAGATCATCTGACATGTGCCCGGAAAGGTGAGGGTTCTGCACCGAAGCCCGCACCAAACAGGGCGAGTCAGGCTTGTGCATACTATTATGCCCAACATCGGAAAGGGGTTAAGAAGGACCTTTCACTTGCTCAAAAAAATTGACCCAATTGTAAAAATCCCTGAGCTCCCCTGATTGTGTCATTTTTCCTTTTTCCGCTGCGTCGCTCCATTGCAGAGATATTAACATTTGTTGCTTTTGGAGTACAGCATGTGAAATCTCTTCTTGTAGTTCTTCAGAGTCTTCTCTAGGGGCGTGTCAACCCTCTCTCCCAGATTCTGCCAATCACAGCTCAGCAGCTGTACCAGTCTCACATGTTATCAAGCTGTGAATGGCAACTGGGAGGGAGGGGTTTAAGCAAACCCGCCAAGGAGAAGACTTTGAACAAATGCCCAGATGGTCTGCAAAAAGAGATTTCACATACTGTGCTTTAAAAGCAAACTATGGTAAAATCTCTGGAATGGAGCGATGTAGCATAAAATGGGAAAAAAGCTACAGAATCTGGGGAACTCCGGAATTTTTACAAGGTATTTAACTAAATGTTTTTAAGCATATGACAGGTCCTCTTTAATTTTATATTTTCATCTACTATTTTTTTTATCCAATATATTTTATTTTTTGGGGGGTTGGTCTTCACTTTCATTTTTAACTATTTTAAATTTAATACGCTTGAATAGAAATTTCTACAGGCACCTCATAGGGCATGCAAGTAATATGCGCTAACTGGCCTTGACAAGAGACTCGATGGCTCCCCCAACATCCCCAGATACACTGTCAAGATCAAGTCTGATCGTGGTCCAAAGGGCTTGTTCACATTAATAAACACATAAATGTCACTGTGGGGTCTACTTTCGGGACTCCCACAAATCCCATAAATGGGAATCTGAAATGCACACCACCTCTCCATTCTATGGGACTTTCGGAGATGGATTATGGACTGAACTCAGCTATCTCCAGAAGACCCATAGATGATGGTGTGCATGGGTGGCTATTGCTCCACTCCACCTTGGCATTTTGGGGCCCATTCAGTAGGTCCCAGCAAACAGTCATCCATTGAATACCAGACGTATGCAACCACAAAAAAATACCTGATCGGAAGGAACTTTGCCCAGATCGGCCACCATCTGACGCAGAGATGCAATGGTGCCAAACAACGGCACCGCCAGGCCTACGCGCAGGAACCGCTGCTGCTTGGTTTGGAAAACTAAAATAACATTCAGAGCTCTAGAAACAACAACAAAAATTAGGGGTGGGAGGCACATACTTTTTAATCAGCCATCTTTCCCACAATCCTCAATGAATAACCACTCATTACTTTAGAAACTGGGTTATACGAGTAGAGTCGTTTCAACCAATTTTTCTCAATCGCTAGGTAGGGTAATTAAAAAAAAAAAAAAAGGGAAAATATAGCAAAAAAAAAAAAAAAAACAACCAATACATTCCACCATTTAATGAGTAAAGTGTAAAAAGTAAATAATAATAATGACATTTAATTACTGTAATTAGTAAGCGCCAATTCCCAGTAATCCATGTGATAACATCTCCGCCAGCTCATAGAGGCAGCTTAACCCCTTCCTTTCCTTTACCGCTTCTTATCAAGACGCAGACAAGAGTGTGGGAGTCAGTGATATTTATGGGAAGCGGCAAACTGTAATTATCCCATGCGTTCCCTCATACGTCCTGTATAATTTCATATTACTGAACTAATTACAGACCGCCCACCCACTCGTTGTAGATCCACCAAGCGACGCTTCAATGCTTTGATCCATTTGACACTTCATGCTTCTATATAACATATCTCGGATTGCATGAGGTTCTAATACATCAGGTTTTGCAGCAGGTTGTAAAGAAACATGGCCGTTTGCGGTGTGTGGGTGGTTCAATCTGGTGGACAATATGCTAACTGCAATACTCTATTATAATTTTATTTTTCAAAATTAAAAAGAATAAAAAAAGTTATGTATTTTTTTTTTTTTTTTGGGGGGGGGGGTTAATTTACTTACCTTGTCTGTCGTAAAGGAATGGGCAAGGAAACGCAGAGGAAGGGGTCGAAAGTGTCACTCTGTTTGTGGCAGTGTGGACAGGTGAGGGAAGATCTGAAAGGATAAAACATTTATACCTGACCTGGGAGCAGAATGTAAGTCACAGACAATAATAGGAAGAAGCTGTTTCTTTATATAGATAATATGGAAGCTGGCGAGGAGTCTAGTGATCGGTAATTACAGTGGTGTCAACTCCTTAACCACTGGGAGGGACGGCCATTATCCCGCTTTTGGGCAGCAAAAAAATGTGGTCACCAAATTAAATCATAATCTATATAATTATTTTCAAAACTGAATAAAGAGTTTTGCAAAACAATAACTTAGAAAACCAAAAAAATACCTTTTTGATAGCAATGACTGCTTTTATTATTTATTCCTTTCACAATTCACCATACCTGTACTGTGCTTGAAAATGCTCTTGTACAAAACTCTGTCCTATATCTATTGGTGAGGAGGGTGCAGAGCTGACTGAGCCGTGATCAGAACCTGGAGGCTGCAGAAGAAGAGCAAACAGTCAGTACAATACTAAACAAAATAATATTACTATATTGTATAATTGCACAGCAAGGGACACTATAATAGATTAATGCTGCACCTCTGTGGTTAAGAATATAACTACTCTAATACTGCCCCATATACAAGAATATAACTACTATAATACTGCCCCATATACAAGAATATAACTACTATAATACTGCTCCTATGTACAAGAATATAACTACTATAATACTGCCCCTGTGTACAAGAATATGACTACTATAATGCTGCCCCTATGTGCAAAAATATAACTATAATACTGATCCTATGTACAAGAATATAACTACTGTAATACTGCTCCTATGTACAAGAATATAACTACTATAATACTGCCCCCTATGTACAAGAATATAACTACTATTATACTGCCCCTATGTACAATAAAACTACTATAATACTGCCCCCTATGTACAAGAATATAACTACTATAATACTGCCCCTATGTACAAGAATATGACTACTATAATACTGCTCCTATGTACAAGAATATAGCTACTATAATACTGCCCCTATGTACAAGAATATAACTACTATAATACTGCCCCTGTGTACAAGAATATAACTACTATAATACTGCCCCATATACAAGAATATAACTACTGTGAAACTGCCTCTAAGTAAAAGAATACAACTTCTATAATACTGCCCCTATGTACTACAATATACCTACTATAATACTGCTCCCTATGTAAAAGAATATACCTACTATAATACTGCCTCTATGTACAAGAACATAACTACTATAATACTGCCCCTATGTACAAGAATATAACTACTATAATATTGCCCCTATGTACAAGAATATAACTACTGTGAAACTGCCTCTATGTAAAAGAATATAACTACTATAATACTGCTCCTATATACAAGAATATAGTTACTATAATACTGCCTCTATGTACAAGAATATAACTACTATAATACTGCCCCTACATACAAGAATATAACTACTATAATACTGCCCCTATGTACAAGAATATAGTTACTATAATACTGCCTCTATGTACAAGAATATAACTACTATAATACTGCCCCTACATACAAGAATATAACTACTATAACACTGCCTCTATGTACAAGAATATAACTACTATAATACTGCCCCCTATGTACAAGAATATAACTACTATAATACTGCCCCTACATACAAGAATACACAGCTCTGTCAAAAATTAAGAGACCACTTTCAAATGTTCAGTTTGTCTGATTTTTCTCTTTATAGGTATATTTGAGTAAAATGTAAATTGTTCTTTTATTCTATAAACTTCTGATAACATGTCTCTGAATTTCCAAGCAATAAATTTTGTATTTTTTTCTGACAAAGAAAAATGGCCAAAATTAAAAAAAAAACAAAACACAAAACAGAGCTTCCTGACCTCAAATAATTCAAAGAAAACAAGGTCATAATCATTTAGAAACAACAATACCAATGTTTTAACTCAGGAAGAGTTCAGAAATCAATATTTTGTGAAATATCCCTGATTTGTAATCACAGCTTTCATGCGTCTTGGCATGCTTTCCACCAGTCTTTCACACTGCTTTTGGGTGACCTTATGCCACTCCTGGTACAAAAATTTAAGTAGTTCTTCTTTGATGGCTTGTGACTATCCATCTTCCTCTTGATTACATTCCAGAGGTTTTCAATGGGGTTCAGGTCTGGAGATTGGGCTGGCCATCACAGGGTATTGATGTGGTGGTCTCTTAATTTTTGCCAGATTATAATACTATCCCTATGTACTGGAACATAACTACAATAAAACTGTATAAAAACATCTATTTATATAATTGCCTTGTAAAGTTTTCATTTCCTGCTCTGTCCAGATGTCACTGTATCCCAGAATTCCAAGCAGAGGAAGTTCACCAACCGCCATATTGGGACACCCACACCCAAGTGATGTGTGTCTCAATATGGAAACTGCTGCTGGTACCAACCTATTGCGCGGTACCACCAGCGGAACACCATCGCACCACACACACACTCTATAATCCGTACGCACCACACTCACCCTCCTGCGCGGTCCCACCAGCGAAACACTGTCGCAAACACACCGCCACCGGGATCAGCTGAATGATTCACTGACCGCCGCCATCAGGATTCACTGACCGTACACGAGGAGCGCATGCTCAGTTTTAATGTTACCGCCGCTATCTGTCTGCACAAAGATGGCGGCGGTCTGATTTACAGCGCCTGCGTGAATTCTGCGCAGGCGCAGTGAATCATTCGGCTGATCCGGGTGGCAGATGCACGACATGTCTACAGGCAGAGGAAGCCGGTCACATTAAAGGGGTTTTCCTACGAACGAAAGTTCATTTTAAAAAGTGTCTGACCGTGTACTAATACCACAGCTCCTGGGCAGGGGAGGAAGCAAAAGACAATACTGACATTACAGCACAGAAGGGGATCACAAAATGATACATTTTGTGAGGTAAAATATTTCGCTGATTGTTTTTTAACAATACTTTACCTCACAAAATGTATCCTCTGCGAACTCTTGCTGTAATGTCAGTATTGTGTTTTGCTTCCTCCCCTGACCAGGAGCTGTGTTATGTTCTGTACACTTTCAGACACCGGGGTGAGAGAGACAGAGCACAGGGGGGAGACAGCTCAAATGGGACAGCACACGAGGAGAGAACACAGCACAGGAAGGAGAGAGACAGCAGACAAGGGGGATAGCACATGGGGTAGACAGGTCAAAGAAGAGAGCACAGATGGGAGAAGTCAGCACATGGGGAAAGAGTGTGGATAGGTGGGTGAGCACATGGGGGGGGAGAGATTCTCAACGCTGCAAAGCCTGCCCCCATCGTGACATTACCGCCTCCATCTAGTTAGTATTATAATAGCAGTATAATAAGCATTACTTATGCCACTGTTCCCTGTCAAAAAAAATAAATACATCAAGACGACACAACTATCATAGGTATAAATAGATTTTCCTCTTTAAATGTAAATAAATGTATAGATTGTGTGCAGTCGGCTGTGGCATGGATAAGCTGCCTGCGAGGGATTATGCGCGATAAATCCAACATGGATTTTTTCTTGTGTGTTTTTTATAATTGGGTAACTATGATAAGCAGACGGATGACACCCACTACAACACGTGGCCCCCTCCCCGCACATAGAGGAGCTGCTCTTGTAACTGGAAAAGGAGATGGCAGGCGATCAAAGCTAATTGGCATCAGGCAGCATAAGGGTACTTTTATCTTTTGGCGTAATAAGAGTTAACAGCATGGAGGGGAGGGGGATAAAAAAATTTCAAGGAACTGATGGATGTTATTTTATGTAAGGGGAGGGGGCCGTAAGAGGATTGTTAAGGAAGCATGGTAGATCCGTTAATGAGAGTTCTGCCAAGTACAGAGTCTGTTCAGACTGCAAAATACAAGCTCCTCGCCCATCTGTCTAATTCTGGGGAACACTCCGCCGCTACAACATGAGCATGACACTAAACCTAATGATCATAGGAGCCAGCCATATAATGGGGGGTTATTGAGAACCTTAAACCCAGAGGACTTAGCCAAAGATGGTGCAAATGTAGCCGAAGCCACCTACATGCCAACAGTGCCATGAGGGATAGCATGCCAGAAAATTGGCTGCCCTGGCCCGAAAGGGACAGGGTACTCCGCACAATAGCGGCAGTATCCCTGGGATGGACAACCAAGTGCGAACAACACTTCAGGGGCCCCACAACAAAGTCAAAAAGGGCTCCTGGACCCGTGATAGCCCCCAACCCATGAGGAAAAAGAAATGACCCTTAGGTTGGTACACCTTCTATAGTTAAAATCCAGGAAAGGTTCATACTCCCATGAGAAGGAGTTGTAAATTGCATCTTTAGGGGGTGGAGAAGTAGGAACCTCATTCGGACCACGGCGCTTTAGGGGGCACAAAAGCCCATCTATCACCTAAAAAAGTGTGACGAGTTCATTGGCTCTTTATATCCAGAACTTTCTATTGCGTGCAGGAGAGATCACATTTTGCCGGCACATAGACCATACATTATTTATAAGCTATGCAATAAAAGTGTCTTGCTCCAGGCGAGGCCTTCAGTACCATTACCACGCCTGTAAATAGAGTGTCAGCTCCACAGATCACAGCCACTAACAGCATCTGTTGTACACATTTGATCTATACGTCCCAAATGTGCAAGATCCAGTAGGACAATTCCAATTTTGGTGAGCTGTCCCAAGAGGTCAGGAGTGTCCCAACTTCAACTGTGTCCTTAGGACACAGATACAATTGAACATAATGGTGGTGCATGGAGGCGTCAGATCTCTGCTCTACCAATCCATCTGGATTGACTGTAAGACCTGCAAAGACCCTCAGGTCATGTGACATTCTCACATTTAAGCAGCTCATTCTTTTGTGCGGGGCACTCTAGGGACATTATTATGAGTGTGGAGTGTACGGTGGGGCATTATAATGTGTGTGAGGTGTATGGTGGGGGCATTATACTGTGTTTGGGGTGTACGGTGGGACATTATACTGTGTGTAGGGACCATTGTATGCAATTCATATTGTAGGCAGTTATTCTGTGTATGGTGGGCACTGTGGGGGCATCATAATGTGTGTGGAGGACACAAATCATTATATTGTATGGGGGCTGGGGGCACTGTGGTGGCATTGTGATGTGTGGTGGGCATTGAGGGGGTAACAGTGTGTGGCAGGCACTGTTGGGGTATCTTATTGTGCAGTGGGCACTGTGGGATGTCATACTGTGTGGTGGGCACACCATAGCATGTGGTAGGAACTGTGGGGGGGGGGGTATACTGTGTGTTGGGCACTGTTGAGGTATCATACTGTATGATGGAAACTGTGGAGTATCATAGTGTGTGGTAGACTCTGTGGGGATATCATCTTGTTTGGTGGGTGCTGCGGGAGAACCATACTGTGTGAGGTGGGCACTGTAGGGATATAGCGTGTAGTGAGCACTGTGGAGATATACTGTGTGGTGGGCACTGTGGAAGTATCATTCTGTTTGTGTTGGGCACTGTGATGGGCACTGTTGGGGTGTCATTGTGTGGTGGACACTATGGGAGCCATTAAAAGGGAACTGTAGTGTGTAGTAACCCCAGTGGGCTTCACTAGGAGAAATGTTTCTCTGGGTGCACACAAAGGACTGGGCGAGATTAGAGACATGGCTGAGTGTAGAATACTACGATAACAATACGCGCACCGCCATATGTGTCCCTCTTTCATAATTGTCAAAGCGGAGAGGTATGATATCAGCAAGTGAAACTGGTTGCAAGCGACCACGTCAGCCCGGGGCCGGACAGACGCTCCTCTCCCTGCCCAGAAGTCTGGAAGGATGAGTTATTTACCAAGCAAACATATACCCAGGAAAGAGCCGGAGGTCACATGAGTGCCACGGGCAAAGGTGACGGAAGGAAAAAATTGAGTCTTTTGTTATAATATAGTATAGAGTAGGGAGAGAAAAAACTAAGGAAAGGAGAGAAAATCCAAAAGTTGTGTAAAAGGGGCAAAAATATTCTGCATTTTTTCTTTTTTGCATTTGTTATTTTATAATTACACATTGTGCTGTTATAGTCCCACACAGAGGCACCGATCCAAGGGTGAACTTACCATAGAGATTGCAAATATGGGGCTATTGGAAAGACAGGGTCCAGTCCTGATTGTGAATAATTCTATTGGGTGGGCGAGACCTATGTAGAACCCCCAACTGCATAGTTAAAAAAACAAGGGGGTGGGATATTGGCTCAAGCATCATGGGAAGGGCTAACAAGCATCGGGCTCTAAGTCCTGGATGGCAAATTTGAGCACAATAATTTATTTTAGACTGCGCCGGTAATTAAACAGTTAATTCCCAGATCCCGGAATCTGAAGCACTTCCTGCTGTGACACTGACCCTACGAGGAAGTGACCTCATGCTCGGAGGTGACAGGTACAATGTTAGTCCGTGTTACACGCCTCATCGGATCTCTGATGTACTTATCCTCTGCCTAATCCCAGGTTTGAGCCTCGCTAGCAGGGCGTGGATACAGGGCGACACCAGGGACGACGCGGCCAGCTCAAGCTGTGCTGTGCACTCTGGAAGCCATGTCTACCCTGCAGAAAATACAGACTGGAGGTCACAGAAGGGTAAAGCCACCCACGGGGCCCAAATCAGACTCAAAATGTGCAGACCTCTGTCTATTTGAGTTACTCATAGAAGGGCACTCAGCGTCAGTATGTTCCCGGTAAAGCAGTATGGGGTGGAGAAGCTATAATTATAACCATCGCTCTATACTGCGTCTGTAGAGCAAGGGGCCCTATAGCTAAGTAGAAAAGTCCTCAAAGTCTATGAAAACGAAGACAGGGCCCTCAAGGCTGATTTGCAATCCATTGACACTTGTGGAAAGTCCAGGAAAGGTTCATGGGTCGAACCTTAGTTCAAAATAAGGAGGTAGGCTACAACCTCGTTCAGTTTCTTAGGTGAATTACAGTGGGTACGGAAAGTATTCAGACCCTTTTAAATTGTCCACTCTGTTTCAATGCAGCCATTTGGTAAATTCAAAAAAATTCATTTTTTTTCCCCTCATTAATGTACACTCTGCACCCGATCTTGACTGAAAAAAACAGAATTGTAGACATTTTTGCAAATTTATTAATAACGAAAAACTGAAATATCACATGGTCATAAGTATTCAAACCCTTTGCTCAGACACTCATATTTAAGTCACATGCTGCCCATTTCCTTGTGATCTTCCTTGAGATGGTTCTACTCCTTCATTGGAGTCCAGCTGTGTTTAATTAAACTGATAGGTCTTGAATTTTAAAGGCAAACACCTGTCTATACAGCTCCGACAAAAATTAAGAGACCACTTCCAAATGTTCAGTTTGTCTGATTTTTCTCTTTATAGGTATATTTTTGAGTAAACTGTAAATTGTTCTTTTAGCCTACAAACTTCTGACAACATGTCTCTGAATTTCCAAGCAATAAATTGTTTTTTTTTTTCTGAGGAGAAATGGTGAAAATAAAAAAAATGCAGTGCTTTCAGACCTCAATGCAAAGAAAACAAGTTCACAATCATTTAGAAACAACAATACTAATGTTTTAACTCAGGAAGAGTTCAGAAATCAATATTTTGTGGAATAACCATGATTTTTAATCACAGCTTTTATGTGTCTTGGCATGCTTTCCACCAGTCTTTCACACTGCTCCTGGCGCAAAAATATAAGCAGTTCTTCTTTGTGTGATGGCTTGTGACAATCCATCATCCTCTTGATTACATTCCAGAGGTTTTCAATAGGGTTCAGGTCTGGAGAATGGGCTGGTCATGACAGGGTTTTGATGTGGTGGTCTCTTAATTTTTGTCAGAGCTGTATAAGACCTCACAGCTCACAGTGCATGTCAGACCAAATGAGAATGAGGTCAGAGGAACTGGCCAAGGAGCTCAGAGACAGAACTGTGGCAAGGCACAGATCTGGCCAAGGTTACAACATAATTTCTACAGTACTCAAGGTTCCTAAGAGCACAGTGGCCTCTATAATCCTTAAATAGAGGAAGTGTGGGACCACCAGAAGTCTTCCTAGACCGGGCCATCCAGCCAAACCGAGCAATCGTGGGAGAAGAGCCTTGGTTAGAGAGGTAAAGAAGAACCCCAAGATCACTGTGGCTGAGCTCCACAGATGCAGTAGGAAGATGCGAGAAAGTTCTACAAAGTCAACTATCACTGCAGCCCTCCACCAGTCGGGCCTTTATGGTAGCGTGGCTCGACGGAAGCCTCTGCTCAGTGCAAGACATATGAAAGTCCGCATAGAGTTTGCTAAAAATAACACAAGAAGGACTCCCAGACTATGAGAAATAAGATTCTCTGGTCTGATGAGACGAAGATAGAACTTTTTGGTGATAATCTAAGCGGTATGTGTGGAGAAAACCAGGCACTTATCTACCCAATACCATCCCAGCAGTGAAACATGGTGGTGGCAGCATCATGCTATAAGGGTGTTTTATAGCTGCAGGGACAGGACGACTGGTTGCAATTGTATGAAACATGAATGAGGCCAAGTACAGAGATATCCTGGATGAAAACCTCTACCAGAGTGCTCTGGACCTCAGACTTGGCCGAAGGTTCACCGTCCAATAAGACAATGACCCAAAGCACACAACTAAAATAAGAAAGGAGTGGCTTCAGAACAACTCTGTGACCATTCTTGACTGGCCCAGCCAGAGCCCTGACCTAAACCCAATTGAGCATCTCTGGAGAGACCTGAAAATGGCTGTCCAGCAACGTTCACCATCCAACCTGATGGAACTGGAGAGGATCTGCAAGGAAGAATTGTAGAGTATCCCCAAATCCAGGTGTGAAAAACTTGTTGCATCATTCCTAAGACGACTCATGGCTGTACTAGTTCAAAAGGGTGCTTCTACTCAATACTGAGCAAAGGGTCTGAATACTTATGACCATGTGATATTTCAGTTTTTCTTTTTTAATAAATTTGCAAAATTTTCTACATTTCTGTTTTTGTCAGTCAAAATGGGGTGCAGAGTGTATATTAATGAGAAAAAAATGAACTTTTTTGAATTTACCAAATGGCTGCAATCAAATGAGTGAACAGTTTAAAGAGGTCTGATTACTTTCTGTACCCACTGTATATATGTCAATTTGCTGTCATATTACCCAACTTCCCTACAATCCTAAAAGAAAAGGTTAGACCTTTAAGGATGGTTTACACCATGCTTAGATTGACTTGATGGACTACGTTGCAACATATCAAACTGGTCCTTCAGGACATCCTTTAATGGGACCAGAATCTAAACCTATGTAGTACATACACCTATTGGGTAGCCGTAGACCTTCCAGGACGATCTCTTTAGACAAAATAATGGTCCAAAATAAAAAAAAGTTTACACCATGCTTAGATGGACCTCATGGAGTACTTTACAACATGTCTAACTGGTCCTCTAAGGCATCCTCTTGTGAGCCCAGATTCTAAACTCATGTAGTGCATACACCCATTGGGTAGCTGTAGACCTTCCTGGAGGATCTCTTTAGACAAAATAATGGTCAAAAATTAAAAAGAGGGTAGAACTTTACAGATGGTTTACACCATGCTTAGATGGACCTCATGAACTACGTGGCAACATGTCTAACTGGTCCTCTAAGGAATCCTCTAGCGAGCCCAGATTCTGTAGTACATACGCCCATTGGATAGCTGACCTTCCTGGAGGATCTCTTTCCGAAAAACATTCGTCCAAAGTTTTTCAGACATTTTGTTATTTACTATTTTTTTACCCTACCGAAGTCTGGAACGATCAAGCCAGATAGACGCTGGATTGGTACCACCACATGGCAACTCAACAGTACCAATAATGACAATTGAGAACACTTTTGAAGCTCGCTCCAACCGATAATTTAGGTGAGAAATGTCCCCTTCTGCACCATAGATGCCCATCAGCATAGCGAGTGCTATTTATGGGTCACCCCACCCTCCCCCAGTATAAAATATGGAATATATTATGAAGCACAAGAAGCAATCTTAAAAACAGCAACGGGAGACGTGAATCCGGAATAATAGCGCAAAGGTTCAGCCGTTTGGAAGATTGCACAGGGAAAAGCTAAATATTTCATCACTTTTCAGTCTTACTGTAACATCGGCATACCCTGGAAGGCTGGTAACCAGCACTGCATATAGTCACCAAAGCACCCAAGAGGGAAGGGGAAAAGAGGATGGATTCTTTTGCATCATTGCAAGAAAGCCGTCCACATGGCGGCCCACAGAGGTTTGCTGACCGCTATATGGCCCGACAATGAACTCAAGCTCATATCCAAGGACATGATTTTTTAAAAAGGTTCTCATCCGGCCATCCTAGAAAATTTCAGAACACACAGCGGGCTTGGCATGTGGTCCTAAATGTGATCAGGAGAACATCACACTGACGTGCCTCCTACACGGCGGGGGTGCAAGAAAGACCCTGAGGCCCAAGACAGACGTTAAAAATGTATTGACTTTTTTCCCCAACCACACTAAGGCTGTGTGCACACGCTGCAGATTATGCTGCGGATCCGCAGCGGATTTGGCCGCTGCGGATCCCCAGCAGTTTCTGCTGCGGTGTACAGTACCATTATTCCCTATGGGAATTAAAAACCGCTGTGCAGACGCTGCGGATTTTTCCGCGCGGATTTGCTGCGGTTTCAAATCCACAGAAAGAATTGCATGTCAATTCTTTCTGCGGATTCCACAGCGGTTTACCATCTCCTCCATTGTGGAGATGATAAACTGCAGGGCAAAACCGCAGGCTAATCCACAGATAAACCGCCGGTCTTTTGACCTGCGGATTTATCTGCGGATTTTGCAAAATCCGCGCGGATGAATACGCAGCAGATTCCGCAGCGTGTGCACACAGCCTAAGCTCTAATTTGTTTTTTTTTGTTTTTTTTAATAGGAACAAAACCAAAAAAGAAAATTATTTTTTTTCTATGCAAAAATAATGTGTAATCAAAGATTTTTGAAATTAAAGTTAAAAATAATTTCCTAAGCAAAAAAAAAAGTTTTTCTGAAATTGAAAGTTCGAAAAGTATACTTTTTTTCTAAGCAAAAAAAAAAAATGTAAGAAAGAAAAAAGTTTTTTTGAAATTAAAAAAGTTGAAGAAAATTCTTAAAAAAAAAATAAAAAAAAAATAAAAAAAGAATAGCCCATCAAAGCAAGATGCTTCTCTACCCGGTGCTTCCCTCTGTTTTCCTGCTGATTAACAGATTTGTCTGAGGATTTGCAGGAGCCAATTAAGGTTGGATTCAAAAACATCACAAATTATAATTAAAAGAGGATTAAGAATCCAAATCCATACAATGGAGGGAAGAAAACGAAGAGATGAGAAGAAGAAAAAAAAATTTGGAACACAAAACAGTCAGCTACAAAAAAAAGTCATGGGCAGTTTTCAAAAAATGCTAAGAAAAATATCCCTCCCCCCCCCCCCCCATTTATTTTTCAAAATTTCAGAAATATACATGCTGGATTGTATTTGTGACAGTTTTTTATACTAAAGCTCATGTTATTTTTGTTTTAAAGGCCTAAATGTACATTAAAGTTGTCTGAAGCCGCTTATTTTGTAGTGATCACCGACCATCTAACATGTATGGGAGTCTTCCGATTCACATCATCAGATAATTGGAGGGAGATATAAGAATAAGGCAGTTTGCATTAACCCCTTAACGACATGCGCCGTACTAGTACAGCGCATGTCGGGTCTCCCCCTTTGATGTGGGCTCCGGCGCTGAAACAACATGTTTTCTGGCACCTCAGCTGTTTTGTGCCAGGAACAGCCGCGGGTGGAATCACGATCCACCCGCGGCTATTAACTCGCTAAGTGCCGCTGTCAAACTCTGACAGCGGCATTTAACGCACGTTTCCGGCCATTGGGCCAGAAATTCGCCCATCGGTGACCCCCGTCATGTGATCGCGGAAGGGCTCTTAAAAAAGGCCTGGGAGAGTTCAGCAGCAGTCATAAGAACTAATATAGCTGCAACATCAGTAGCGCGGTCCATGCATCTATGGATAGATGATTTGGAGGATCACCTGTCAGATAGAACTCCGAGAGAAGCCATCCTAAAATCCCTCCCCTTACTAAAGTTAGCTACAGGGTTTCTAGCTGACGCCTCGGCAGAGTCCGTCAGATTCACGGCCAGAAGTCAGTAGTCCCTGTCCAACGCAGCCGGAAGGGCCATCTGGCTTAAGAGTTGGTCGGGTGACATGCAGTCAAAGAATAAGCTGTGCTCAATTCCCTTCTCGGGGGGGGGGGGGGGGGGGAAGGGAGAGTCTTTGGGCCCGTTCTCGATGATATTTTAGAGAAAGCTTCAGACTAGAAGAAGGGATTCCCTGAAGAGAAACGAAAAAGGTATCAGCCCTTTCGTAGACCCTGTTACAATCAGAATACGGACTACAGAGGGAAGGGGAAATCGGGTCGATGGAGCTACCCCAAGGGGGGTGAGAGCAGAAGTAGAAATAGGGATACCATCTTCTCCGGCTCAGGGTCAAGCTCCCGAAGGAAATGACGCCACCAGAGTAGGGGGGCGATTGCTCAGGTTCCTGAGGGAATGGCAGGAGGTTACCACCAGCCCCTGGGTGCTACAGGTCATCTCTCCGGGATACAGGATAGAGTTCGACTCCCTCCCCCCGAACAGATTTCTAGTAACCAGCTCTCGACTCAGTTCAGCTTCCCCTATGTGGTTGGATATCCAGGACCTCCTGGAGACGTCTGCAATCGTTCCAGTACCCGCCCGAGAAGAGGGGAGAGGACACTACTCGAGCCTCTTCTCGATAAAAAAAAAACCATCTGGGGAATCCAGAACGATAATAAATCTCAAACCCCTAAACAGGTGGGTAACATACAAACGGTTCAAGATGGAATCGATAAGATCCACGATTCCTCTTCTGGGAAAGGCGGTGGTAATGTGCACTATAGATTTAAAGAGTGCGTATTACCACGTCCCCATCTACCCAGACCATCAAAAATATCTCAGATTTGCAGTAGAAAGGGATGGCAGGATATACCACTATCAGTTTCGCTGCCTCCCCTTTGGTCTAGCGTCAGCCCCAAGAGTCTTCACAAAATTAATGGTGGAGGTAGTGGCCTACCTAAGAGGTAGAAGCCTTCGCCCTTCTCCGCCTCTGGTACCTTTATTAATACTCCCTTCTGACATAGGTCAACAACTTCGGTTTCTAGGGCAGTCTGTTCCGCCAAGGAAGACCTGAGCGGGGTAACCCTAAAACTGTTCTGGGGGACACAGGCAAATTCGAGCTTTAGGCCTGAGCCTACCAACCCCAGGATCCACTTACTGTTCGAGATCCGCGACCAGGCTTGGAAGAAGGCCGATAGTCTACCTCCCACCGGGGCCTCTAGTCATTGGGGAGGTTTCTTGGTCTCACAGGATGCTTCTTGGCGTCCCCCTCCAAACATAAAACCGGTACCTTTCCTCTTCTTATCTTCCCATCTGCCCCGGTCCCTGGATGACCTCCTCCGAAAAAATCTCTTCCTAGCAAAGGGACGTCTATAGAAAGGGGTGGGCAGAGAAGGGAATTTCTTTTTATTGTCGCCAGCCTTCTCCAGGAGTTCATCTAGGACTGGTCCGAATAGATACTCCCCCTCACACGGGATGGAGCACAGCCGGGATCTGGCCTGGCTATCCCCGGGCCAGCATTTTACCATATAGCCCGTCGTGCTGCATTTGATAGCCCTGCGGCCTTGGCCGCCATTCTCGCGGAATCTGCCGAAGCGTCGGCTAAAAAGGCTGCCGCATCCTGGATGGTAGGTAGGGTTTTCAAGATAGATTCCCTCGAGGCTCTGTCCTCTAACTGCATTTCTAGCTGGTCCAGCCAGACCATCATAGATCTGGCCGTGCAGGTAGCTGCGACCGCCGGTCTCAGGGCGCCATGTGCCTTTCAAGTAGGAATTCGCCTTTTTATCCAGCGGATCCTTGAAAGAGACCATGTCATCAAGAGGGATAGTGGATTTTTTGGACATCTTAGCCACTGCTGCATCCAATTTCGGGGTTTTATCCCATTTATTCACCACAGGGTCCTCAAAGGGATATCGCCGTTTAAAGGCTGGTGGTAGGGAGCCTTTTCTTTCAGGTTTCCTCCATTCCCTGTTAATCAAATTTTGGACCCTGTCGTTTAACAGGAACGACTTACGTTTCCTGGGGTCTAAACCCCCGAACATTAGGTCCTGTGCAGACCGTTCAGGTTTGGTGTCTGTTACCCCCATGGTAGCCCTGACTGCCTTGACTAGATTGTCCACTTGTTCCAGACCTAGTCAGAAACTGCTGGCGTCTTCCTCTGAAGAGGACGCAGACGCAGAGGTGGAGGGCTCTGAGGAGTCTTCATTCCCTCTAGGGTCAACTGAAGAGCCTGACCCTGAGAAACTTGCCCTCTTTCTTTTCCTAGACGACTCCCCCTGGGGTACGGATTTTAGGGCTTTAACCTCTGTCCTGATTATTTCCCTTAGACTTGTAGCGAAGTCAGGGGTTTCTTCCGCCACCTACAGGAGGGGGACAGAGTAACAGAGCAAGGAAGTATGCCTGTAATTTTTTTTTGGGACTACGCCCCCCTTTTTTTTTTTCTTTTTTTTTTTTACCGTCTGCCGTATGCATGACTGGCACAGCCTCTTAGGGTAGGCATGCGGCAAGGGGCATTTGCAAAGGGCGCATTCCCTGTTTTTTTGCTTTGTCAGTGAATTCCTTTCCCTATAGGAGGAAAACAGAAGGGGAACACTGCGTCAGGGTCAGGGTACATTCACGAAGATCTCTTACCCTGAGCAGAAGGCGTAGGTACCGGATCACGGGGGGGGGCGAGCTGGATCCTTCGGCCTGGAGGAACTTCTATGGCTGGATTGTCCAGTTTGTTCCTTCTTTTGCTGGGAGCTGGTTTGGGACCTCTCTGAGGTACAGTTGTGGCCAAAAGTATTGACACCCCTGCAATTCTGTCAGATAATTTTAGACCATTCTTCTTTGGCAAACTGCTCCAGGTCCCTGATATTTGAAGGGTGCCTTCTCCAAACTGCCACTTTTAGATCTTTCCACAGGTGTTCTATGGGATTCAGGTCTGGACTCATTGCTGGCCACCTTAGAAGTCTCCAGTGCTTTCTCTCAAACCATGCTCTAGTGCTTTTTGAAGTGTGTTTTGGGTCATTGTCCTGCTGGAAAACCCATGACCTCTGAGGGAGACCCAGCTTTCTCACACTGGGCCCTACATTATGCTGCAAAATTTGTTGGTAGTCTTCAGACTTCATAATGCCATGCACACGGTCAAGCAGTCCAGTGCCAGAGGCAGCAAAGCAACCCCAAAACATCAGGGAACCTTCGCCATGTTTGACTGTAGGGACCGTGTTCTTTTCTTTGAATGCCTCTTTTTTTCTCCTGTAAACTCTATGTTGATGCCTTTGCCCAAAAAGCTCTACTTTTGTCTCATCTGACCAGAGAACATTCTTCCAAAACGTTTTAGGCTTTTTCAGGTAAGTTTTGGCAAACTCCAGCCTGGCTTTTTATGTCTCGGGGTAAGAAGTGGGGTCTTCCTGGGTCTCCTACCATACAGTCCCTTTTCATTCAGACGCCGACGGATAGTACGGGTTGACACTGTTGTACCCTCGGACTGCAGGGCAGCTTGAACTTGTTTGGATGTTAGTCGAGGGTCTTTATCCAACATCCGCACAATCTTGCGTTGAAATCTCTTGTCAATTTTTCTTTTCCGTCCACATCTAGGGAGGTTAGCCACAGTGCCATGGGCTTTAAACTTCTTGATGACACTGCACACGGCAGACACAGGAACATTCAGGTCTTTGGAGATGGACTTGTAGCCTTGAGATTGCTCATGCTTCCTCACAATTTGGCTTCTCCAGTCCTCAGACAGTTCTTTGGTCTTCTTTCTTTTCTCCATGCTCAATGTGGTACACACAAGGACACAGGACAGAGGTTGAGTCAACTTTAATCCATGTCAACTGGCTGCAAGTGTGATTTAGTTATTGCCAACACCTGTTAGGTGCCACAGGTAAGTTAGAGGTGCTGTTAATTACACAAATTAGAGAAGCATCACACGATTTTTCGAACAGTGCCAATACTTTTGTCCACCCTCTTTTTTTATGTTTGGTGTGGAATTATATCCAATTTGGCTTTAGGACAATTCTTTGTGTTTTTTCATATAAGACAAATTAAATGAAGATAATAACAAAGAATTTGTGTTTGCAATCATTTTCAGGAAGAAACTGAGTATTATCTGACAGAATTGCAGGGGTGTCAATACTTTTCGCCACAACTGTACGTTCTTGCTCTTTGTCCAGCTGGGGCACGGGAGCTTCCTGCTCATCCATCCTGCATCTGAGCTGAAGCCGCTCGTCAGTGCCTCTGTGACCTTTTTCTTCCCCCCGGTAATCCGGGTTCACAGGTGACGTGGCATGGGGCTGATTTTTGCCCCCCTCCCCCATTTTCCCCGACGTCCATCCCTCTGCGTGTCGCGCCCCCCCCACCCTTCCGGCGCCCGCGCCGCATGGGGAGAGAGAAAACCGCTGGCACCCGACTTCCGGTCCGGCGCCGCTAGCCCCGCCGCGTCACTTCCGGTTCGGGAGCACGTGAGGACGCATAGGCCACCAGCGTCAATGGCCCCGCCGCGTCACTTCCGCTCCGGGGCACGCGAGGACGCGCAGGCCACCGGCCCCGCCCCCCGCCGCGTCACTCCCGGTCCGGACGCGCGCAACACCAGCGCTACCGGCCCCGCCCCCCGCCGCATCCGTTCCGGTACGGGCGCGCGAGGATGCGCAGCCCACCGGCGCCCGACACACAGCACCCCCCCCCGGACGCCACCGAGGCGCAGCCGCACGCCCCCGACCGCGATTCAGGCAGAGGGGGACCGCACCGGCCAGAACAAGGACCGGGATCAGGGGAGGAGAGGCCATACTTACCTGCCGACGCTGGCCCAGGAGACGGGCATCCGCCGGACCCCAGCTCCCACCTGCCCCGCACACTGACGTGGAACCCTGCGCGGGCCACCGTGGCGCTTCCAGGGGACTCCGCACTGCCCGAGGTAGGAGACCCCCCCGCTAACTGAGTCGGACAGCCGGCCTGGGGATTCTTCATCCATGATGATATGATCTGTAGGGAATCCTGTCCTCCAGGAACAGGAAACTAACTGATGCATGGGAGATGTGCCGCCCTTATGTATCTGTAGGATTTCCTGTTCCTGGAGGGCGGATCCCCTCTCAGGTGGTGCGGTCATGGACGACCGAATAAAGAGATATTTCCTTCCCTTTTCTGGGTGCTCTCTCATCTCTTCCTCCTCTGATTCGGACAGGATCTCCTCAGAAGAGGTGTCCGATTCCCTCTGCCTCTTTCTGGATACCTGGGGGTTCATCTGTGGGGTCTGGGGAACGACAAGGCCTGACACTAAAGCCTGCACCTCTTCCCTTATAATCGCTCTCATGTTAGACATGAGTAGCGTGTTCTTCCCCCACTATGCGTCCTGTACATGCATCACAGAGGGCTTTCTGTCACGTGTCCTTTAGCTTCTTAGAGAAAATTGGACACTTCTTTTCTTTCCTCCTGGGCTCCTTTCTCTATCGTTGCCCGATCCGCTCCGGCTGGAGAAGATGCCGCTCTCCGTCCTGATCCGGTCCTATACAGGCCGCGGCCCGTGACACCGGTTGGCCGCGACCCGGAAGAGACCACCCTGTGATGACGCAACCGGAAGTGACGCGCCCCGCCTGTGATGACGCGACCGGAAGTGATGCGGCCGCGCTGCTCTCCTCTGTGCCGGAAGCGATGTGCCGCGTCCGGCTGCGGGGGATGCCCTGCGGTGATCTATTCCAAGGACGCGCTTGTGGGGCCAGTGGACTCCATAGAGGCGGCCCGGGCTCAGGGACATCGGCGGCGGCGTCCGGGGTGGAGAGACCCCGACAGGAGGAAGCGACCCCATATCCCAGGAGCAGCGCTGCACTGGGTGTGCTGAGGGACCCCCTGCCGGGTGTCAGCTGTAGAATTCTTGAGGTAGGAAGGGAAAGGCTGGGCCCCCCGATCCTAACCATCTGCCCGGAACGGGCAGATCTTCTCTCGCCGTTCCTATCCGCAGTGGGACAGGAAAAACACTGAAGGGTGGTAGGGGGAGGGTCCTTTTAAGCTCTTGTGGTTTCCTGTCCCACTGTGGATAACAAGAACGTCCTCCAGCGTGCTGTCAGGTGGTGACCTGGAAAAAAGAATTAACCCGATCGCTAAACAGCGTAACGAGAAAAAAAATCAAAACGCCGGAATTATGTTTTTTGGTTGCTGTAACATTGCATTAAAATGCAATAACGGGCGATCAAAAGATCGTATCTGCACCAAAATGGTATAATTAAATACATCAGCTAGGTGCACAAAAAATAAGTCCCCACCCATCCAGAGATCACGAAAAATGGAGACGCTATGGGTATAGGAAAACAAGGATTGTTTTTTTTTACCACTTAAATAAAAAAGAACCTAGACATGTTTGATGTCTATGAACTCGTAATGACCTGGAGAATCATAATAGCAGGTCAGTTTTAGCATTTAATGAACAAGGTTAAAAAAAAAAAAAAAAAAAAAAAAAAAAAAAAAACACTTGTGGTATTGCACTTTTTTGCAATTTCACCGCACTTGGAATTTTTTTCCCGATTTTGAGTACAATATATGGTAAAACCAATGGTGTCGTTCAAAAGTACAACTCATCCTGCAAAAAATAAGCCCTCACATGGCCATATTGACTGAAAAATAAAAAAAAAAGTTATGGCTCTGGGAAGAACTGGAGCAAAAAAAAACACGAAAGCAAAAACGAAAGAGGGCTCCGTCATGAATCGGTTAATATGCCCGATCCTTTTGTTCTCCAGGCAGATAAGCTGATGTAAGATGAGTCTAGTTACCTCTTACTCTGCTCTCCCCATAAAGAGCATGCTTAACCAAGCCCAATGTTCATGTTTATGGGGGATTGGAAAAGTAACAGACGGACAAATAAGCGATCAGCCAACAGTTCTCCAAGGTGTATGGACACCTTAAGCCAAAGTACACCAACCTTGACAGAGTTCTTGGGTTTCTGAGACGGTGAATTGAGATCTTCATGGACCCTGTCCAGTAGCCACAGAAGAAACTCCAAAGCATCGTGTTGAGAATTCCCTCTAAATTGGGAGCCATACTTGGCCACGACATTCTGAAAGAGAAAGAAGAGATGGTCACTGATCAGGAGAAGACAAAAACTAAGAAGGGTCAGCCAGATACCAATATTGAGATTCATTCGAGCCCATGTGATTCTGGTTTGGACGCTACCCCAACATGTAGACTTATCTGGTTCACAGCTAATTTATGGCCACAGACCAACAATGAAGTTAAACTTGAAACAGAGCCCGTAAAAGAAAAATGGAGCAATTTTTTTTTAATAAAACCCAATTTCATAGCCCAAAGTAAATGCATTTAAAACAGAAAAAATAATGTTATTCTACTTTTTATTTTTTTGTAAAAAGAGGAAGGGCATCCGATGATAAACATTTTCCCATGGTATCGTATTCCATATTTCCGGTGGCTCACATGGCATAGTTTGCATTCTTTGCTTGGTATAACCGGTCTCACACATACCTGGACCACTACCGCACCTGGTAGAAAGAGGCTACATGGTCCGCAGTAATAATACCCAGCGTCTGTATGTTTCCCCAGATCAGACCACAGCGCAGCCCCATTCCTCCCTTGACCTCAATATATGTATATAGTTCTAGATTTTTTGAAAGAGCACAATCTATTTATTCATAAAAATCCCATGTCTATTAATTTTCAGCCCTGCCATAAAATGATCTGCTTACATAATTTCAGTGAAGTTTTCGTCATCACAGAAGAAAGTATTAACAAGAATAAGGCAGCTGATATCACTCTGTTCTGATGATTGACTGTTTAGCGACTGGTGGATGAAATCATAGTCTTCTTCTGTTAACTACGTGCAGTCATCATTGCTTTGCATCAAAAGGGTTTTATAAACAAGGACATTGCCATTTACTCCCCAAATCAACCATTTATCAGATCATTCATGAATGTCAAAGAGAGTGGTTAAATTGCTGTGAAGAAGGCTTCAGGACACCCAAAAAAGTGCAGCAAATCAGGACACCTAAAAAGTGCACCAAAGGAGATTTAGCTACAAGTTTGGTTTAACACCAGTCCAGAGCTTGCTCAGGGACGGCAGCATGCAGGAGTCACTGCACCAAAGACAGACTGACATTCTGCAAGATGTACAGGGACTGGACTGCAGGGGACGGGGTAAAGTTATTTTCTCTGATGAAGCCCGTTTCAGACAGTTTGGGACATCTGGAGGAATCATCAAAATTGTGTAAAGAAAGGAGAAGAGAAGGTGCAGAATTGGTGAAAAACAGAAGAAGAAAAGGGGAAAAAGAAAAGGTGAAGAGAAGAAAAAGGTGAGCACTACCATGAGTCCTGTGTCAAGCCAACAGTGAAGCATCCTGAGACCACTCATGTTAATCCATGGAGGGTTCTCGCTCACAATTTTCCATAAGAACACTGCCATAAATAAAAAATGGGATCTAAATATCAACCAAGAGCTACTTCTCCCATCATCCAACAATTCTTTCTTCCAGCATGATGGAGACCATGTCACAGGGAAAAAGTGATAACTACGTGGCTTGGTGAACAATACACTGAAATTTTGGGACCTTTCGTGAAATCTCAAAATGATGAGGGACAAGCAAAAACACAAAAATTGTGAAAATCTCCAAGCACCGACGAGACAAGAATGGGAAGTAATCAGTCAGGATCTGGCTGAGAAGCGGATATCCAGGGGAGAAAGGCAGCAGTCTGGAGAAATAAGGATAGATATACATACATATATAGATTATATTCTCAATATTCTCAGCTGCAGATCCCTGCAATGGGGGTTAGCATGCCACAATGACAGGTCACCGGAGGACAGCGAGGAAAAATAAATATAGACAGCGACCACTGACTCATCCTCGTCAGCACGTCACCGGATCATAGCTCACCTCCACGCATCAGAATCATATCTGTGGCTCTGAAGACACTGTACCTGCTACTACTGTCTGCTGAGCTGTGTATCTAATCCTATCATGTGTGATACTGTCTGCTGAGCTGTGTATCTAATCCTATCCTGTGTGATACTGACTGCTGAGCTGTGTATCTAATCCTATCCTGGGTGATACTGACTGCTGAGCCGTGTATCTAACCCTATCCTGTGTGATACTGACTGCTGAGCCGTGTATCTAATCCTATCCTGTGTGATACTGTCTGCTGAGCTGTGTATCTAATCCTATCCTGTGTGATACTGAATGCTGAGCCGTGTATCTAATCCTATCATGTGTGATGCTGTCTGCTGAGCTGTGTATCTAATCCTATCCTGTGTGATACTGTCTGCTGAGCCATGTATCTAATCCTATCATGAGTGGTACTGTCTGCTGAGCAGTGTATCTAATCCTATCCTGTGTGATACTGTCTGCTGAGCATCTAATCCTATCCTGTGTGATACTGTCTGCTGAGCTGTGTATCTAATCCTATCATGTGTGATGCTGTCTGCTGAGCTGTGTATCTAATCCTATCCTGTGTGATACTGGCTGCTGAGCCGTGTATCTAATCCTATCCGGTGTGATACTGTCTGCTGAGCTGTGTATCTAATCCTATCATGTGTGATGCTGTCTGCTGTGCTGTGTATCTAATCCTATCCTGTGTGATACTGGCTGCTGAGCTGTGTATCTAATCCTATCCTGTGTGATACTGTCTGCTGAGCTGTGTATCTAATCCTATCATGTGTGATGCTGTCTGCTGAGCTGTGTATCTAATCCTATCCTGTGTGATACTATAGCTGCCCTCCTGGTCAGACCAGTTCATTACTCTCCACTACAGGAGTACCCAAATCACTGTTGTGGTAGAGGAGGAGGGGGGTGGATTCAATAATGGAGCACAGGGAGGAAAATACCACAGACCAGTCCTGTTCTTTCACACAGAGCCTTTGTGTGCTGGAACCAGTTTATCAGCTCTTCCCACTCAAGGAACAGAGTACATGTCATAAACCTCTACACTGCTGCCTTAACCTGGGCTTATATTACCCATAACTATATTCATATTCAGAATAGACTGTCATACCCAGGTTATACCAGCTGTACATATATAATTATATACAGGAGATGCCCAGGTTATATCAGCTGTACATATATAATTATATACAGGAGATACACAGGATACACCAGCTGTACATATATAATTATATACAGGAGATGCCCAGGTTATATCAGCTGTACATATATAATTATATACAAGAGCATACCCAGGTTATACCAGCTGTACATATATAATTATGGACACAACATACCCAGGTTATACCAGCTGTATATATAATTATGAACAGAACATACCCAGGTTATACCAGCTGTACATATATAATTATATGCAAGAGGATACCCAGGATATACATGCTGTACATGTATAATTATATACATGAGATGCTCAGGTTATACCAGCTGTACATGTATAATTATATACATGAGATGCTCAGGTTATACCAGCTGTACATATATAATTATATGCAAGAGGATACCCAGGATATACATGCTGTACATGTATAATTATATACATGAGATGCTCAGGTTATACCAGCTGTACATATATAATTATATATAGGAGATACCCAGGTTATATCAGCATGCTCCATATCACTTCATGTAAGCAGGAACACTTATGTTCACACTTCCTAACTTACTACAAGGTGCTGGGGACATAGCAGACAGCCTCAGAGGTGAGGCTGATCCTTACATTCTGGACATGAGTAACAATCATTTATCCTTTGAAGAGGCATTCAAGAACATAATGCAGAATAACTCAGCATCTGAAGCCTCATTTTATTCTAAATATCCCACATACAGTGTGATACCATAGTGCTGGGATAATGCACACAGTGATGTCACGGTAGTGGGATAATGCACACAGGGATGTCACGGTGCTGGTATAATGCACACAGTGAATTCACAGTGCTGGTATAATGCACACAGTGAAGTCACCGTACTGGGATAATGCACACAATCATGTTACAGTAGTGGGATAATGCACACAATGATGTCATGGTGCTGGTATAATGCACACAGGGATGCCACAGTGCTGGTATAATGCACACAGTGAAGTCACCGTACTGGGATAATGCACACAATCATGTTACAGTAGTGGGATAATGCACACAATGATGTCATGGTGCTGGTATAATGCACACAGGGATGTCACAGTGCTGGTATAATGCACGCAGTGATGTTACGGTACAGGGATAATGCACGCAGGGATGTCACAGTACTGGGAATTGGAGATTTACACTCATTTTACTCATACAGTGGGTACGGAAAGTATTCAGACCCCATTAAATTTGTCACTCTTTGTTTCGTTGCAGCCATTTGGTAAATTTAAAAAAGTTTTTTTGCAAATTAAAACAGAAAAACTGAAATCTCACATGGTCATAAGTATTCAGACCCTTTGCTCAGTATTGAGTAGAAGCACCTTTTGAGCTAGTACAGCCATGAGTCTTCTTGGGAATGATGCAACAAGTTTTTCACACCTGGGTTTGGGGATCCTCTGCCATTCTTCCTTGTAGATCCTCTCCAGCTCCATCAGGTTGGATGGTGAATGTTGGTGAACAGCCATTTTCAGGTCTCTCCAGAGGTGATCAATTGGGTTTAGGTCAGGGCTCTGGCTGAGCCAGTCAAGAATGGTCACAGAGTTGTTCTGAAGCCACTCCTTTGTTATTTTAGCTGTGTGCTTAAGGTCATTGTCTTGTTGGAAGGTGAACCTTCAGTCAAGCCTGAGGTCCAGAGCGCTCTGGAAGAGGTTTTCATCCAGGATCTCTCTGTACTTGGCCGCATACTGTCCCTGCAGCTGAAAAACACCCCCATAGCATGATGCTGCCACCACCATGTTTCATTGTTGGGATTGTATTGAGCAAGTGATGAGCAGTGCCTGGTTTTCTCCACACATACCACTTAGAATTATTACCAAAAAGTTCTATTTGTCTGATCAGACCAGAGAATCTTATTTCTCATAGTCTGGGAGTCCTTCATGTGTTTTTTAGCAAACTCTATGCGGGCTTTCATATGTCTGGCACTGAGGGGAGGCTTCCGCCAGGCCCTCTGCCATAAAGGCCTGACTGGCTGCAGTGATAGTTGACTTTGTGGAACCTTCTCCCATCTCCCTACTGCATCTGTGGAGCTCAGCTACAGTGATCTTGGGGTTCTTCTTTACCTCTCTCACCAAGGCTCTTCTCCCATGATTGCTCAGTTGGGCTGGATGGCCAGGTCTAGGAAGACTTCTGGTGGTCCCAAACTTCTTCCATTTAAGGATTATGGAGGCCACTGTGCTCTTAGGAACCTTGAGTACTGCAGAAATTCTTTTGTAACCTTGGCCAGATCTGTGCCTTGCCACAATTGTGTCTCTGAGCTCCTTGGCCAGTTCCTTTGACCTCATGATTCTCATTTGGTCTGACATGCACTGTGAGCTGTGAGGTCTTATATAGACAGGTGTGGCCTTTTACAAATCGAGTCCTATCAGTTTACACAGCTGGACTCCAATGAAGGAGCAGAACCATCTCAAGGAGGATGACAAGGAAATGGACAGCATGTGACTTATGTATGAGTGTCTGAGCAAAGGGTCTGAATACTTATGACCATGTGATATTTCAGTTTTTCTTTAATAAATTTGCAAAAATATCTACATTTCTGTTTTCTTTCAGCCAAGATGGGGTGCAGGGTGTACATTAATGAGAAAAAAAAGGAACTTTTTTGAATTTACCAAATGGCTGCAGTGAAACAAAGTGAAAAATTGAAAGGGGTCTGAATACTTTCCAAACCCACTGTACATTGTCACTCTCTATTGAATTATGAGCTGCCCAGAGGAGCGGGGAAATAACTGCTCTGTGGCCATTTCTGGACCATTTCACAACCTAATCCCGTGTTCTGGTTACTGCTGTAGTAAATTTCCCCCATTATCAGGTGCAGCAAGTGCAAAATAAACACGTACACAAGAACAGGCAGCATTGTCTCCCTTTATCGCCTCAGGGGTGAACAAGGGGCCAAAGCACTCCATTCCCATGACGCAAGAGCCCAGTGCCTTGGCACAATGCTCAGCCTCCATTACCGAGTCCCACACATTCCAAACCTGTGTGTCAAGTGCAGCCAGTAACGAGGAACCCGCTGCACTCACCAGGCAGCAAGGCACAAAGCACTTGTTTGATTAGAACGCAAAAAAGATCATTTTAGCATAACAACTTTTTGCATACTTTTTTGAAAGTAAACAGTAATGTCACAGTATAATGATGATGCACACAGTGAGGTCACTGTACAAAGATAATGCACATAATGATATCACACTACTGGTATTATGCACACGAGATGTCACAGTACAGGGATAATACACACAGTGATGTCACAGTAAGGGTGTGAGCACACGCTGCGGATTCTGCTGCGTTGTACAGTACCATTATTTCCTATGGAAAAAAAAAAACGCAGTGCACATGCTGCGGATTTTTCCGCGGGTTACAATCCGCAGCATGTCAATTCTTTGTGCGGATTCCGCTGCGGTTTCACACCTTATCATTATGAGGTGTGAAACCGCAGGGCAAAACCGCAGGCTATTCCGCAGTCCTGCAGATTTAACTGCGGATTTTCCAATAAAATCCGCACAACCAAAAAACTACGCGTGCACTTACCTAAAATATCAATACACACAGTGATGTCATATGTGAGACAGTGGCATTGTTGTAAATGGCTGGTATGTGTCGCAGCGGAGGAGGTCCTGTGCGCCGTAAGCCAAAAATGTTTATCTGGGACCTGTAGTTCTATGACCTATTGTTTTTGTTTATAAGGGGGCTTAAAGGGTTAGCCGGAGACTGGGTGGGACTGGCTAACCACACACACCTCCCACCTATGGGGGTGGTTACAGCCACATAATGTGACCATGGTTTGGGTCACATATTCTAGGTTGTAAGGTCCTGTGTGAGGTCAGGCCTGTATGTTGGAAGATCCTATGGGTTGACGGACTTCCTGAAGAGCACATGGTGAGGCTGTGTGCCTTGAAGGTCTCTGTGTTGGAGGATCCTGTGAGTGGACCGGACTCCTGAATAGCACATGGAGAGACCGTGGACCGGGATGGTGTCTGTGTTGGAAGGTCCCACGAGGGGACTGGATTCCTGAAGAGCACAGAGTGAGACCATGTGTGTGCAGAGTCTGTGACGGCACTGTGTTGGGGAAGCTACCAACCTTCTGAGGGTCTGGAACTGTCAGGAGGGCCCTGGTCGCAAGGAAGGTGATCTCAGTACGGCAGCTTCCCTGGGAGAGAGGACTGACAAGGAGTCAGTGTGTGGATCAGGAGCTCCTGTAAGGTAACTCCAGACAAGGGGGTTATAGTAATGGCAGACAAGTATCTGCCATTGGAACAGACTGTTGGTGCTTGTTGTGTTCCGTGGATGTTAATGAATTGTGCGGTCACCCAGGGTAACTGGATGAAGTGAGGTCCAGTGTGTTTAGAAACTGCAACCTAATGTCGTGTGTCATAGAATAAAGTTGTGAGAGACATTGGTACAGCGTGCGGTCGCCCACGGTAACGGGACAAAGAAGTCTGGCGTGTTTAGGGACCGTGTTTCAAAGCTATATACTACTAAGTGCTATGGATTATGTAAGGTCTGTGATGTATAACACGGCCTACAGTGGTTTATGCTGAGTAAAATAAACCAAATAGACTGTTTTGTGAGAAAAACGTGCTTGTGTGCCTTAATTCCGTTGCCAAGCGACTGTCCCCCAACACATGCAGTAAGCGCTGCCTTACACATAGTACAGGGAGTATGCACACAGTGATGTCACAATCCAGCGATAATGCACACAGTCATGTCACAGTACAAGAATTATGCAAACATGTCACAGTACAAGAACAGTATAACACAGTGATATCATAGTACAGTGATAATAAAAACCTGACATCACAGTCCAGGGATAATGTACACAGTGATGTCACAGTCCAGGGATAATGTACACAGTGATGTCACAGTCCAGGGATAATGTACACAGTGATGTCACAGTCCAGGGATAATGTACACAGTGATGTCACAGTCCAGGGATAATCTACACAGTGATGTCACAGTCCAGGGATAATGCACACAGTGATGTCACAGTCCAGGGATAATGCATACAGTGATATCAGAGTACAGGGATAATGCATACTGTAATGTCACTGTACAGGGATAATGCATACAATAATGTCACAGTACAGGGAAAATGCACACAGTGAGATGACAGTCCTGGGTTTTCCATGCTTGCCTTCCATTATCCAAGCTATCACAAATTGCTCCACAGATCTGAATGGATCGACTCCATAGTCACCCTGGTGCTTATGCCCTGGTTAGAGGGAACTCGGATTTAATAAATGTACCGAAAAGTAAAGAGAACCTTAGGCTATGTGCACACGCTGTGGATTCACCCGCGGATTTGTATCTGCGGATCCGCAGGTAAAACCGCAGATAAAATGACCTGCGGTTTTACCTGCCGATTGGCCTGTGGTTTTCCCCCTGGACAATGGAATAGGTGGCAAACCGCAGCGGAATCAGCAGAAAGAATTGACATGTCAATTCTTTCTGCGGATTCAAAACCGCAGCTTTTCCGCAGTGAAAAAAAACGCAGCATGTGTACAGCAGAATGTAAATCCCATAGACTTACATTGTACTGTACACTGTCTGCAGAACTGCTGCAGATCCGCAGCGGCCAAAGCCGCAGCAGAATCCGCAGCGTGTGCACATAGCCTTATACTTATAACTCCCTCCCGAAGTAGTGAGAAACGCGCATCGGGGCAGAAGGACGCCCAGGATATCCACATGCACAATACCACAAGTGATATATCCTCCAACATATTTTCTATTGGCACATACATATTGTCTTAGCGGTGTGGCTGGCATTATACAAGCTGCAGACACACAATGAGCTCTTAGCACTCAGGTGGTTACCTTATTGTTTTATTGTGGCATGTACTTTTATTGCAGCCATTATTAACATAGGTTTATCCACCTTAGACTATCCTTTAGTTCTATTTGTTTACATAGATTGCCGCATATCAATAAGTCACCCTAAGATTACCACATTTTGATCTATTAGGACTTTTTTTGGCATATTGCACTTTGCATTTTGTTTTTTTTTTCAGGTTGGACCAACTTATTAGTTGGCCTATATTGTGTCCCATCATGTTTGGTCATGCAATATAATATAGCTTGTGTCACGTGGTACTCCATGGTATTAAGTCGCTCCTTTATTGATCTGGCACCTTTCTTTTTGTATCTTTTTACCATATCTTATTTTTGTATTAATAAAATATCACTTTTTAATATTCTAAGTACCTCTTTTTTACCATGGTATTAATTTACTTCTGGTAATAAATTGACTTATTAGTTCTCTTATAACTGTCAGACTTGATTTCATTAGGATCGAAGGCTGTGTGAACTGTTACCAATAAAGACAAATGTCCAATATGGCACTGGTTCTTCGTCTTTTTGCACACCCTTTCCTACAGTGCCTGTGATCTCTCCCCAGCCACTATGCTTCAGCCCGGACAACTTCCTATAGGAAATTGCCCAGAACGTCTATTTACCCCGCAAGTCTGTTCAAAGGTTGACGTTACTATAAGAGACAAGGAGCCGCTACTGGGACTGCACACGTCTGACGTCTGTACAATGTGGACAAACCAGTTTGTGCGTTCACCTGAGGCCGGTATGCGAGGGCCGGGTATGAGCACAGTCCAGATATGTACAAGATAGGAGAGCAGAGGACCACAGGGAGACGAGCACTGAGGTGCGTGGCCATGAAGGACGCCATAACCCAAGGCGGCGACCCAATCACATGGCTGGTATGCGAGAGCCGGGTATGAGCACAGTCCAGATATGTAAAAGATAGGAGAGCAGAGGACCACAGGGAGACGAGCACTGAGGTGTGTGGCCATGAAGGACGCCATAACCCAAGGCGGCGACCCAATCACATGGCCGGTATGCGATGGCCGGGTAGGAGCACAGTCCAGATATGTACAAGATAGGAGAGCAGAGGACCACAGGGAGACGAGCACTGAGGTGTGTGGCCATGAAGGACGCCATAACCCAAGGCGGCGACCCAATCACATGGCCGGTATGCGAGAGCCGGGTAGGAGCACAGTCCAGATATGTACAAGATAGGAGAGCAGAGGACCACAGGGAGGTGAGCACTGAGGTGTGTGGCCATGAAGGACGCCATAACCCAAGGCGGCGACCCAATCACATGGCCGGTATGCGAGGGCCGGGTAGGAGCACAGTCCAGATATGTACAAGATAGGAGAGCAGAGGACCACAGGGAGGTGAGCACTGAGGTGTGTGGCCATAAAGGACGCCCTAACCCACGGCGGTGACCCAATCACACGGCCGGTATGCGAGAGCCGGGTAGGAGCACAATCCAGATATGTACAAGATAGGAGAGCAGAGGACCACAGGGTGACTAGAACTGAGATGTGTGGCCATGATGGACGCTCTAACCCAAGGTGGCGACCCGATCACACTGCCGGTATGCGATGGCCGGGTGTGAGTACACTCTAGATATGTATAAGGAGAGCAGAGGACCACAGGGAGACGAGCACTGAGGTGTGTGGCCATGAAGGACGCCCTAACCCACGGAGGCAACCCAATCACACGGCCGGTATGCGAGGGCCGGGTATGAGCACAGTCTAGATATGTGCAAGATAGGAGAGCAGAGGACCACAGGGAAATGAGCACTGAGGTGTGTGGCCACCCTAACCCAAGGCGGCAACCCAATCACACAGATCGGCACCATTAATCAGCCTGCAGCTGTACACCACTGTATGGACTTCCCTGTAACATTGTGTCTCAATGCAAAGTCATCAAACTAATCTGTAGGGGTATAACTGCAGGGATCCCCCAGTATAGCCCCAAAATGAGGGTCCCCGACTCACTCTCCCTAAAAATGAATGAAGCGCGCAGGGTAAATATACAGTCTGGCCTGAGGTTGAAATATGCTTTTTTTCTGCCTGATCTGAAATAAGTGAAGGAGTCTGGTTTGAGGGTCCTAATGAATATACATATGGGGTCCCATCTGGAGTCTGATATTAATAAAGGGGCCTGGTCTCTAGTCTGAGATTAACGCGGGAGGTCTGAATATAATAAGAGGCACTGATCTGAGATCTGAATTAGAATAGGAGGTCTGGTCTGGGGCCTCTATATATATACAGTAGGGTACCCATCTTGGATCTGATATTAATATAGAGGTCTTCTCTGGGCTATTATATTACCATAGGGGCCTGGTCTGGAAATGATAATATAGGGTATCCAAATTATTTTAATATAGGAGTCTGGCTATATTTAAGGGCTGATATCAATATCAGGGTCTCATAGTAATATATGGGGTCTAATCTGGGCTATGATATTATTTTAGGGCTTGGTCTGTGGTCTGATAATTTAGGGGGGCAATATTATTTTGGTTATCTGATATTAATATAGGGGTCTGGTCTGGGGTATGACTATGTAGGGGGTATGATCTGGGGTATAACTATGTAGGGGTCTGGTTTGGAGCATGGCTATGTAGGGGTCTGGTCTGGGGTATGACTATGTAGAGGTCTAGTTTGGGGTATGGCTATTTTGGAGTCTGGTCTGGGGTATGACTAGAGAGGACTGGTTTGAGATATGAAGAAGTATGGGTCTGGTCTGGGGTATGGCTATGTAGGAGTCTGGTCTGGGGTATGGCTATGTAGGAGTCTGGTCTGGGGTATGGCTATGTAGGAGTCTGGTCTGGGGTATGGCTATGTAGGAGTCTGGTCTGGGGTATGGCTATGTAGGAGTCTGGTCTGGGGTATGGCTATGTAGGAGTCTGGTCTGGGGTATGGCTATGTAGGAGTCTGGTCTGGGGTATGGCTATGTAGGAGTCTGGTCTGGGGTATGGCTATGTAGGAGTCTGGTCTGGGGTATGGCTATGTAGGAGTCTGGTCTGGGGTATGGCTATGTAGGAGTCTGGTCTGGGGTATGGCTATGTAGGAGTCTGGTCTGGGGTATGGCTATGTAGGAGTCTGGTCTGGGGTATGGCTATGTAGGAGTCTGGTCTGGGGTATGGCTATGTAGGAGTCTGGTCTGGGGTATGGCTATGTAGGAGTCTGGTCTGGGGTATGGCTATGTAGGAGTCTGGTCTGGGGTATGGCTATGTAGGAGTCTGGTCTGGGGTATGGCTATGTAGGAGTCTGGTCTGGGGTATGGCTAGAGATGACTGGTTTGAGATATGATCTTAGTATGGGTCTGATCTGGGGTATAACTATGTAGGGGTCTGGTCTGGGGTATAAAAAAAATAAGATGGCAGAAAATTATAAAATTGTAGAAGCAATGGTCATTAAGAAAAGGGAAGGTCTGGGGTATGACTATGTAGGGATCTGGTTTGGGATATGACTATATAAAGGGGACTGGTCTGGGGTGTGACTATGTAGTGGTTTGGTCTGGGGTATGACTATGTAAAGGGGACTGGTCTGGGGCTGAAATTTCTTTTTGGTTGTCTGATCTCAGATCTATGGTAAATTAAGTTAGGGGGTCTGGTTTAGGCCTTGTGCACACCTTGCGGATTCTGCTGCGGATCCACAGCGTTTCAGGCTCTGCGGGTCCGCAGCAGATTTAGGTGCGTTGTACAGTACCATTGTTTTCAATGGTAAACTAAAAAATGCTGTGCACATGCTGAGGATTTTTCAGCGCGGATTTGCTGCGGGTTCAAATCTGCAGCATGTCAATTCTTTGTGCAGATTCCGCAGCAGTTTCACACCTTCTCCATTGTAGAGGTGTCAAACTGCAGGGCTAAACCGCAGGGCTAAACCGCAGGTCTTTTGACCTGAGAATTTACCTGCAGATTTTTCCAAATCCGCATGTGCACACAGCCTTAGGGTCCTAATGTACAGGACATACTTAGGTGGTCTCGTTGGAGGCTCATATTAATAAAGGGGTCAGGGATTTGATATTAATAAAGGGGCCTGGTCTGGTGTCTGACATTTATATAGTAGGTTTGAATATAAAAAGGGGAACGGATCTGGGATCTCAATTTTGTTAGGGGGTCAGGTCTGGGGTCTGATTATATATGGAGGTTTGATCTGGGGTATGATATTAATAAAGGGCCTAATTTGGGGTCTGACTATAGGGGGCAGTCGTTTGGAGTCTGGTTCTTATATACAGGCATAATATAGGGGTGTGATAATATGGGGGGGGGGGGCTGGTCTATATTAATATAGGGGTTTGGTCCAGGGTCTTATAATATATGGGCTAGGATAATATTATAGGGGGATAGTATTAATATAGAGGGTCTAATCTGGGGTATAATAATATAGGGACCCTGTACAGGGTTCTGAATATATTTAGGGGGTTAGTCTTGGGTTTGATATTTATATAGGGGTCTGAGGGTTTGGTCTGGGATCTGACTATATGACGATGGTCTGGTTTGTGATCAGATATTAATTCAGGGGTCTGATATTAGCATAGGGGGTCTGAATACATAAAGGGCATCTGACATTAATGTTCTGATATTAATATTGGGGTTTTCTATATATTTTTTGTTACTTAAATGCATTTATTTAGGGTAAAAAAAAAACATTTTTGCAATTGGGCGTCATTCGAAATTTTGCACTGTTTGGCTTTTGCAGGCCGCACATTCAACTTTGAGGTGGTCCGCGGTTGCAAATCAGCTCAGAAAAAGACAGATAAAACAGCTACAAACTATCCTGGAATTAGCAGATTCTGACAGATTCTCAGTTAACTCATTCTGCAGCCAGCAATCAACATTGTAACACATAGATCATAGAAGGCAAACGGTGCACCATTTTTACTGAAAGCCAATGACAAAAATTATTTTTAGCCAAAATACATTCAAGAAAAAAAACAACCTAGTTTTCTATGGGAGGATTTCCCACTCAGTTCTAATGACCTGCGCTGGTGAACACAGAAAACAAACATAATAAATATATAAAGGGTTATCTGTACCGACTGCCAAATGGAGACATGGGGATTCTCATTCCAGAGTCCTATATCTATGGCTTTACTCCATTCAGGCAGACACCTGGGCATTGAGCTACCATGGATGGAACTTTTAAAAACAAACTGATACTTAGAAACAAAGTTAGAACATGGGCGTAACTGCCGAGGTAGCATCTGTTTAGGGGCAACGGCACTGATAATGGGGAATGGAATCGGGTAGTACAAAAAGACACAGACACTCTGCTGAAACTAAAGGTCCAGTTCTCCATAGAACTTTATGAGCACCAACTGCCATCTCCTATCTCAGTAATGGATCTGTAGTCACTGAAGACACATTTTACCTGTGAATTAAGAATGCTCAGAATTTAAGATCAGAACAGTAGGAGGAGGATTTCCCTGATCAGATGCATTACAACATATCTTATTTTCATATGTAGTATTGATTTAAAAAATAAAACGAGGGCTACTTCTTACGTTTTCAAAGTCCTTAAGGAGGTCACGTGGGAGTGGTCAAATCAATGGGACTCAATGGTACCAAGTTATGCCCTTGACTTGAGGGAGATCTCACGCAGCGATTATGTGCCGTACTTCTGGCAAAACTGCTTAACACATTGCCATGATGACAGCACCTAGCCAACGTACTGGCTGCAGCGGTCACGTGTATACAAAGAACGGAAAGGACCACCAGAGAGTTAGCGCTGAATCAGCAAGGGACGCATTTCATTTCGGTCTCTTTTACTCCCTTTAAAGTATTAAAATTCGGTGTGCCTGCTGTCACCACTAGGGGGAGCCCGCTGCCTGCCAGGTAGTCACTGAACACAACAGTATGTAACAGCTCCCTCTAGTGGTGACAGCATGGGACAGAATTTTATCACAGCAATACGTTGCGATTTGGAGCTCCTTATCTGCCAAAACTGACGTCATATTTTGAAAACATACTTTAGGTTCTCGCATTGATTGGAGTCACTTTTCTGTAGCAGTGAAGATGTTAAGCTCGCCCACAGAGGGACATTAAAGTGTCGCAGGGCGGGGGGGAAGCTTCTCGCAGATGATACAATGATCCTCTCCGGGGACACAGACGCTTTTAATTTAATTGTACGCAGCATTTTACCAATTGGATAATTCCCTTGCTTCGACTTTACGCCGACACCTGAGATCAGTCACCTTGGCGCTCGTCACTTAGTGTGTGTGGGGGGTGCAATCACAATATAAATGGCGCATAGTAGCTGGGGATCCTATTGGGTATCGTGCATGGGACTTCAGGTTACACTTCAGTAAAATCTTGTTTCACTGTTACGCATAACCAGCTGGTAATGGTATATTGCTGATGAGGTCAACTGCAGAGGCGATCGGTGCGGTGAAGCTTTATGGAACATGCAATCAAGATCAATACCGGATTAAACAAACTGCTTTTTGTTTTCTTTTTTTCTTAATGAGTGTTTGCAAAGCGTTAATTACGCCGAACAACAAGAGGGCCTCTGTCTGGTGAAGGATATTGTTATAATCAGTCAGTGATGACATCATAACGGCGTAGATGATTAACTAGTGCCAACCCAAGCCTATATAGGATTCTGAATGACATGAGGACATTACAGGGCGCAAAGATTAGGATAAGGCTGTTATGAGGGAGGGCAACCAGGGGGCTTGTACCAACAAGGAGGTGCCCAAACGCTAATAAAATTCAGGGTGGAAAACCGAACCTTGACCTGCGTAAGAAAAAGACAGATTACAACAGCGGCCTCACTATCACACTTACCTTAAAGTCCACAGAGAGTTGAGGGGTGTACTCCAAGGTCCACAGACCTCTGACCAAGGACGCCAACCTCTCCGTGACCTCCGCCCTTCCAGACGGCGAGGTCTCCTCTGCGGACCCCTTCTGAAGACCCTCGTGCCCCTTAGTCCTATTCAGCTCCCTTCTGAACTGCTCCATCCCCAGGTACTCCGCCAGGAGGTCCGTGTTACTCAAGCACTGGACCACAGCATTCATAAAACAGGTGTTCCCATGGTTCTTCAACCCCTGAACCCCAGGAACCTTGTCTTCCGAGCTGAAAGAAGACCTCTCCTGACCCTTGGCCAAGGTATGAGCTCTGCCCAGGTTGTTGTTACTGTCACCGCCTTGGACAACCCTATAGTCCTCCTGCCCGGATCCTTTCCCGTCTCCAGGGTGGGTTTTCTGTGTGAAGCCCCCATCATCATCCTCTGTGTCCAAGTTGTCTCTCTCTGCATCCACCAGGTGGGACAAATTGCTCAAAGTTCTGAGGATCCTTTGCATGAAATTTCCCACAGACCTGAGGGACTTGCTCCTGAAGAGCTTCTTGGAGCCCTGGCTCTTGTCTTTGGTGGCCTTGTGCTGCTCCTCCATGGTTTCTTCACCTGGGAGTCTTCTCTACCTGCACAGGTTGACCAGGAAGAAGGCACAAGGACTGGACGGGGTTGATTACAAGCCTATCCTACAATGTGAGCTGCCCATGGCTGCTAGAAGGGTGTAGCTGTGCCCTCCATGCTGGTCACATCCTACCTGGCTGCCTGGGGAAGGTGTGTGACCCATACTGTCTCCCTCCTGGCTGTGTGTATCTGCTGCCTGGCTCTGCTCCACCTCCAGACTACGAATATTATTAGCTACTTTCACAAGGCAGGCAGGTCTCTGCAGGGCTGGGGGCGCCCTCTGCTGGTGACAGCTGGGTATGACAGGCTGGCTACTGCCACACAGAAGAGGGGTGAGGGCTGGGGGAGATGAGCTGCACCCTGCACAGGGCAGGCACAGAGACCCTGACAATTAGGCAGAAATAGGGGGAAAATACCATCTATTATTACTGAGCCAGTGTATCGCAGCCTGTCATGTGCGATTCTATATGCAGTCCTGATGTATCTAATCCTATCCTGTGTGATACTGACTGCTGAGCTGTGTATCTAATCCTATCCTGTGTGATACTGACTGTTGAGCTGTGTATCTAATCCTATCCTGTGTGATACTGACTGCTGAGCTGTGTATCTAATCCTATCCTGTGTGATACTGTCTGCTGATCTGTGTATCTAATCCTATCCTGTGTGATACTGTCTGCTGAGCTGTGTATCTAATCCTCTCCTGTGTGATGCTGTCTGCTGAGCTGTGTATCTAATCCTCTCCTGTGTGATGCTGTCTGCTGAGCTGTGTATCTAATCCTATCCTGTGTGATACTGACTGCTGAGCTGTGTATCTAATCCTATCCTGTGTGATACTGTCTGCTGAGCCGTGTATCTAATCCTATCCTGTGTGATACTGTCTGCTGATCTGTGTATCTAATCCTCTCCTGTGTGATGCTGTCTGCTGAGCTGTGTATCTAATCCTATAATGTGTGATACTGTCTGCTGAGCTGTGTATCTAATCCTATCCTGTGTTATTCTGTCTGCTGAGCTGTGTATCTAAGGCTGGTTTCACATTAGCGCTTTTTAAGCGCACGCACGGCCGGGGGTAGCTCCGCCCCCGAGCCGGCTCTCTGCCCGGCGTGCCCGCCCCTTGCTTGTAGCGCCGCCTCCTAGCGCACAGCGGCGTCTGCGATCGGCGCACCCTATCTTTAGCATAGGGTGCGCAGATCGTGCGCAGGCCGTGCGCTAGTTGCGCTTTGACCTGCGCTGCGCACTTTTGACGGTGCGCCGTGTGCGCCAAAATCAAACTTTTCGGATTTTGGCGCGCACAGCGCACCGTCAAAAGTGCGCAGCGCAGGTCAAAGCGCAACTAGTGCACGGCCTGCGCACGATCTGCGCACCCTATGCTAAAGATAGGGTGCGCCGATCGCAGACGCCGCTGTGCGCTAGGAGGCGGCGCTACAAGCAAGGGGCGGGCACGCCGGGCAGAGAGCCGGCTCGGGGGCGGAGCTACCCCCGGCCGTGCGTGCGCTTAAAAAGCGCTAATGTGAAACCAGCCTAATCCTATCCTGTGATACTGACTGCTGAGCTGTGTATCTAATCCTATCCTGTGTGATACTGTCTGCTGAGCTGTGTATCTAATCCTATCCTGTGTAATACTGTCCGCTGAGCTGTGTATCTAACCCTATCATGTGTGATACTGAATGCTGAGCTGTGTATCTAACCCTATCATGTGTGATACTGAATGCTGAGCTGTGTATCTAATCCTATCCTGTGTAATACTGTCTGCTGAGCTGTGTATCTAATCCTATCCTGTGTGATACTGACTGCTGAGCTGTGTATCTAATCCTATCCTGTGTGATACTGACTGCTGAGCCGTGTATCTAATCCTATCCTGTGTGATACTGACTGCTGAGCTGTGTATCTAATCCTATCCTGTGTGATACTGTCTGCTGAGCTGTGTATCTAATCCTATCATGTGTGATACTGTCTGCTGAGCTGTGTATCTAATCCTATCATGTGTGATACTGTCTGCTGAGCCATGTATCTAATCCTATCATGTGTGATACTGTCTGCTGAGCTGTGTATGTAATCCTATCCTGTGTGATACTGTCTGCTGAGCTGTGTATCTAACCCTATCATGTGTGATACTGTCTGCTGAGCCATGTATCTAATCCTATCATGTGTGATACTGTCTGCTGAGCTGTGTATGTAATCCTATCATGTGGGACAGTGTCCGCGCACTGCACCATACTACACTCCCCATCCGGTAATGGTCGGGGTACTTGGGATGGATCGGGTTAATCTGGGGTCACATTCTTTGTCCTTCTTCAGGTCCTCCCTTATTGTTGTACAATCACTGTGACATCATCAGGAAATCTGGGCTTGGGGGCCAGGAAATCAGCGGAAATCTTGCAGGACCGGATCCTACTCCTGCTGGTAACCCCTGCACTGCCAGCAATGAGAAGGATTCCATTGTACCCCCAGGATAAGTGATGTCTGATCCACAACAAAACCACGTGTAGCAAAGAGAATGTGCCTCTACGAAATGTGACAGCGTAGAAATCCAGCCTTACACAAGCAATTAAAAGGTCAAAGTATGTGGGGTCCTGCCCAATGTATGTTAGGGAACGAGTAATATAGCAACTCTGTGCCCAAATACTGCCAAATAGTGCACTGACAACACAGCTGATATCATAGCGAGCTAGGGAGGACGGTCAGGGACTGGGGGGGGCTAGGGAGGGCGGCCAGGGACTGGGGAGGGCGACCCAGGAACTGGGGGGCTAGGGAGGATGGTCAGGGACTAGAGAGGGCGACCAGGGACTGGGGGTGTAGAGAGGGAGGCCCGGGTCTGGGGAGTTAAGGAAGACAATCAGGGCCTGGGACACTAGAGAGGGCAGCCAGGGTCTGGGGGGTTAGGGACTGGGGAGCTAAGGAGGATACCCACTGACTGGGGGGCTAGCAAGGGAGGCCAGGGTCTGGGGGGTTAGGGACTGGGGAGCTAAGGAGGATACCCACTGACTGGGGGGCTAGCAAGGGAGGCCAGGGTCTGGGGGGTTAGGGACTGGGGAGCTAAGGAGGATACCCACTGACTGGGGGGCTAGCAAGGGAGGCCAGGGTCTGGGGGGTTAGGGACTGGGGAGCTAAGGAGGATACCCACTGACTGGGGGGCTAGCAAGGGAGGCCAGGGTCTGGGGGGCTAGGGTCTGGGGAGCTAATGAGGTCAGCCTGGGACTGGGGCCTACAGAGCAAGGCAATCAGGGACTGGGGGGATAGGGAGGGAAGCAAGGACTTGAGGTCTAGGGAAGGCCGCCAGGGACTGTGGTCTAGAGAGGGTGGCCAGGTACTGGGGGCTAAGAAGGGCGGCCAGGGACTGTGGGATAGGGAGGGCGGCCAGGGAGACTAGGGACTGGGGAGCTAAGGAGGGCTAGAAAGGGCGGCCAGGGACTGTGGGCTAAGGAGGGCAGCCAGGAACTGTGGTCTAGTGATGATGGCCAGGGACAGGGGACTAAGTTCTGAAGTCTGGGAGTAGGGAAATGGCAGGGTGGCCAGGGATGATGGCTAGAGAGCGGCCAGGATTGGAGTGGAGGGTGGCTAGGGAGGCCGGTTGTGATGGGGAAACTAAAGAGCGAATGCAGCGAGGGACTGGGGGCTAGAGAGTACTTTCAAGGACAAAGGGACTAGGGAGGGAGGGTGGCTGGAACAGGGGGGCTAGTTGGGCTACCAGGAGGGTAATGAATGGCTTGGGAGGGTGACCAGGACGGGGTATTGAGTGGGAGGCCAGGGACTGGGAAAGGCGGCCGGGGCTAGAGACGGGGTCTCAGAGCTGAGGGGGGCGACCAGGACATGGGATAGGGAGGGAGGCCAGGCATTGGGGGGCTAGGGAGGTCAGATGAGGAAATGACAGGTTATACAATACTGAGCTGACATCACTTTTGGGTAGTTTCCTTTAGTCTCACAGCAGCGGACCCCCCTCAGTTGTGATGATAACTATAAAGCAGCATCAGGATGATGGGTGAGTACGATGTGATGGTATGTGTGATCTCACCTGGAAACGTCATCCTGGGATTCCCAGGAGTAAGGTCTTGGGGTGGAGCAGAAACTCAATCATCTCGGGATCAGACATTAGTCACCAAACACATGGTGCCGAGTCTCCGCGGCAAAATATCCCAGGAGGGCTTATTCACACGATACAATCACAGCATGGCAATTTTGGAAAGTCTTGAACTCATCGTGTCATTTTCTACAAGCTGTCCTAAAACTACAACTCCCATCGTGCCCCGACAGCCACACGTTGGGGAACCAGCTCTACAGGAACCGTCCAGAAGACAGACGGAAATTTATCTGGACTTGTTGGTCACCTGAAATCCTCAGTATGACGGACGGCGGCATTTACATGCTGTATACAGTGGACACGATCAATGATCACGGGTTCAATTCCCTTAGGGGGGTCTAATAAAAAAAAAAAAAAAAAAAAGGAAAAGGACATTTTTTCCATAGATTGGAAACCAATAAATCCCCCTCCCCAAAAAGAAAATGGTCGGATTATAACTTTTTCACCATTTCCACATTTTTTTTTCTCCGTTTTCCACGATATTACAACTCATCCCATGGGAGAAAGAAATACATTGCCAGCCCTCGCTACATAGATGGAAAAAAAAAAATTATGGCTCATGGGGGGAGTAAAAAAAAACCAAACACCCAGTAATGAAAGAGTTAACTTAACGCTTTACCATAACCCATAAGGCCTCACTTGGTGATTGTCCTGTGTTCACGGGGAACCAGGTGGATGAAGGTATATTCACACGTGGTGGGTTTTTCTGCCATGCTGGCAATTTCGAAAAATGATAACACAGACGTGACTGCGAAGTGTGAATAAACGTTTATGGCGAGAATATTGGGGCAAAAATCCCGTTTATTAGTAGATTCGAGGAGCACGGGCACAGCTCTGATCGTTTCCGGCTCCGCAGCGTGATCCGATACCATCAGGACCTTGGAGACCCACTGGGGCTCACAGTCATATTACATGGCAGCAATAAATAATGGTGAGGTGAGGGGGCTACCTAAACAGGATAGGGGTACTTCCAGCGTAATATGGCACCGTCAGTGCTGACGCTGATGATGTACTTGGAGAGAGGGCAGATTTTTAGGCGGGTGATGCTGCCGCTGTGTCCGATGCCGACCTGCGTCACTTCTCCCTCGTTGTAGTCCCACACCTTCACCAGCTTGTCATCTCCACCTGGCACAGAGAGAAGAAGTGATTGGCGGAAGATGGCGGCGAGCCTCACAAGCTATCTCCTCAATCTCAATACCTCATCTAGCTGACAGTGAAAATGAAAGGGCTTGTCTTGTGCCGCATCAGGTGCTAAGGACGTCACGTGTGCTCAACCCTTCACGATCTGCAGGTATGGCGCACTTGTCCTTATGTCATGTGGACGTGTACAACTCCTGCTGATTGTGTAGATGCGGCGTCATCAATTCCCACATGTAGTTGGTGAGCGGCGCCTGACAACCCCTTTAAGCGTACGTCCTCATGGGTCAGATATGCCTTGGATGGATAGATCAGCCGTATCTGTGTATGACCCAGAACACTTCTACACTTTCACAAGTTCATGGCCCTTTAACAGTGGGAATCATGGCTGATATCTGACTTGTGAAAGACAAGATACCTTGGCTATACGGCTCCAAGTAGGAGAGCAGAGCCCCTTACTGAACGCGAGGGTCAGGGGTCCCAGATGAGGAGAAAATTACAACGTCTGTATTGCCACCTGGTGGTCATAAACAGACACTACACCTTATGATTTTACCTGTCACAAAGTGACTTCCGCTGTCACTTATATCCATCCCGTTGATTGCTCCTGACATGGATCCATCCAGTCCTCTGATCGCTGATCCGTCAAACACCTCCCAGTACCCGATCTAAGAAGAGGCAAAGAAATATGAAGCTGCCATGTGGTTACCTTTTCCCGAGGACAGTAAGACAGTGCCACCTGCTGGTGATTATGGGTTCTGCAGAAACTTTCCAGAAATAAGTCTTGTTTCTGGACAAAGAGTGCCTATCAATAGTGTTATTATCTGTGCTCCATGATGGAGGAAACCTAGAAGAGACCACTGGTGGATGCAGGTTAGGATGCACGGACCTTTCTGTCGGTGCCACTGGTGATGAACTGGAACTCCTCTGGGTGGTAGCAGACGCAGCGGAACAGCGTGTTAGATAAGACCATCTGCTTTCTAATGAAACGCCTGAAAAAGAGAAAAAAGGAAATAATATTTGTCAGTTCTAAGAGGAAGCCAAAAAACTGGTTAGGGTTTTAGAGCATGGGCTGAACAATTAGATATTTTAATTGATCAGACAAATTCAATATTTTTTTTAATGCTTTTTACATTTTTTTTTTTTTTTGGTCCCCTTAGGGGACTTGAACCTGCAATCGCTTATATAACACATTCCAGCAGAGCCTGGGCTTCATAATTGCACAAACATCTGCATATCGGCCACTACATATAAGACACTGACTCGATGTCCCATATGATGCAGGCCCCGTCAGCGCTGGCCGTGACGCACTCCCGGTTGTTGCTCTTCAGTTTGATGCAGGACACTGCTGACTTGTGCTCCTTCATGGACTCCACCAGACGCTGGCTTTCCTTACCGATCTCCCACACTCGCACCTGTACAGAGAAGCCCACGTCAGGATCTGTTTTTCCTGCCTTTCGGCACAATATGGAAGCAATGGTGTCTACAGACCCTGCCGTCGCCTCCTCCGCTCACGATTCTCTTGCAGTCGCCGGTGGCAGCGATGGCTGTGACTCCCATTGTGTGCGCGTTCTCAATCTGGTACATTAGTCGGCCACTTTCGGGGGTGAATACTCGGATTTTGCCGTCATTCCAGGCTGATGAAACAATAAGGAGATATATATATATACTAGCTGAAGAGCCCGGCGCTGCCCGGGCATAGAAACTAACTGTGGTTAGTGATAAATTATAATTATGCTCCATTCCTCAGTCCCGTGCCCATATACCCATAATACATATCCTCCATCTCATAGTCCCATGCCCATATACCCATCATACATATCCTCCATCCCATAGTCCCATGCCCATATACCCATCATACATATCCACCATCCCATAGGCCCGTGCCCGTATACCCATTATACATATCCTCCATCCCATAGTCGAGTGCCCATATACCCATCACACATCCTCCATCCCATAGTAGAGTGCCTATATACCCATCATACATATCCTCCATCCCATAGGCCCGTGCCCATATACCCATCATACATATCCTCCATCCCATAGTCCCGTGCCCATATATACCCATCACACATCCTCCATCCCATAGTCAACCATTATGACATCATAATGAGCGGCGGCAGGGCTTGCAACCTATGATGACATCAGCGTCGCCAAGGAAACCATTATGACATCATAATGAGGGGCGGGGCTTGATACGCACACACTGTTTCCCCAGTATGCAAATAGGGGCATTATGACATCATAATGAGGGGCGGGGCTTGACACAAAAATTGTTTGGTGAATTGGAACGCGCGGGGTTAAAATCTCGCCTCACAACATAGCTTAGGACGCTCTCGGGGTCCAGACGTGTGACTATGCCAAATTTTGTGGCTGTAGCTGCGACGGTGCGGATGCTAATCCCGGACATACACACATACATACATACACACTTACATACATACACACATACATACATACACACTTTGAGCTTTATATATTAGATATAACATAGTATAATATAACAGGGAGGGAACTACCCGTGCTGTCAACTGCGACGGTGTGGATGCCAATCCCTGACATACACACATACATACATACTTACATACATACATACATACACACATACATACATACACACTTTGAGCTTTATATATTAGATATATATATATAAGCTTGATAAAGACGGGTCACCGTTGAAACGTCGCCACCTGAGGATCAGTAAAGTATCCACTTTTTTCAAATTTAATTTGGAGTGCTGCCTGGTTTTTTTTTATTAATTTTTTTTCTTTATTTTATTAACTCGGTTGTTTGGACACTGCTGAATAGGTTTTGCACCAAATGTATAATTTTGGTAGTGCTGCCCTTTTTTTGATTTTTTATATATATATATTGAGGTCAGGTGAGCCCTTATTGTTTCTCAGACTGGAATGACTTCACCACTGTATATACAGACATAGAAAGCGCCAACGTACATGCTATAACATGCCGAAGACGGTGGCATGGTGCACAGACCGTTTTGGAAACCCCTTTGCCTTTAATCTGTACCCCATGATGGGTTAAAATATGGCCTTCCAGTGACCGGACTCCATACAGCAATCTCAGCAGGTGGCACAAATAAAGGTTGTTGTATTTACCGCCACGACTGCACCAAAGGCAGCTGCTGTCTGTAGCCCACAGCTTTAACACAAGTGAGAGCGACCCCCTTATGAAATGATGTGGAGAGGAGGATGGGGGTGACCCTCACCTGATATGATGCTTCTGCCATCTCTCATGAACTGGATGGCATTGCAGGTCACGTTGGGCACGGTGATCCTCAGCAATTCCTTGTGGCTGGTGGCGTGCCAGACACGGATGTCATTCTTGGAGCAAGTGGCAAACAGCTCAGACGTGCCACTGGAAAAAAACCAAATAAAATAACATATAGGAGCGGTATAATGTCAGCTGTATGAATGATACGTGGCCATACAATAATGGCACATGTCACAGAGTTACAGTCGCCACGTACAAGGGGAAGACAATATCGTTGATCGCCTCGCTGTGACAGGTAGAGATAATTTCCTCTCTAAATTCAGGATAGCTGAAACGATAAATCTGGGCTTGTCCGGTCCCCACAAAAAACTGGTGTCCCTGTCCTCGCAGAGTAATAGAGTTCACAGCTCCCTGCACGTTCATGCTCCTGGATATAAAAAAAAAAGGATTTCTCTACAGAAAATGAATGAAACTCTACTACAGGATCATGGAGAAATGACCCAAAATGACTAATTTTTGGATGAGGGGGTTACTTACTTAACCGCTTTGTAGTTTGGTGCTTTACAAAGCGATAATTTTCCATCTCCAGATCCAACAATAAACTCTCCAGTTTTCATCAGGGCCAGAGCTGTCACCCCCTGACAATGGCAAGAAGAAGGGAGTCAATGATACCATAGATGGGGGCTCAATTTCGGTTCGATCATTACCTAACATTTATGCAGCCCCCACACATTCTGCATCATTAACCACAGGAGCTTACTATCAGCTCACCAGGCTGAAGCGATCTTTCTGGGGTCCGCAGCTGCTCAGCAGCTTGTTCTTTGTGTTGACTTTCAAGATATCTCCAGTAGACGTCCCGCAGTAAAAACAGCTGTCGTCTTCTGCCACCTGAGGAAGGATGAACATGGAGGAGAAACATGAACAACTATAGATATCTCTGTAGGTGAGATGCAGAATATTCCTGGAAGGGGTTAAAAATCCTGTATCAGTACTGTATATACAAAAAATCCCCCTCCCCATGGCTGCGTTATGTATGCAGCACCCGAGGCATCGGGAAACATCACTGTGTGCACAAACGGAAGTGCTCCCTGCAAATAGCGGTATACATGGAGGTTGATGGGATTAACTCAGCGTGGACCAACTCAGCGTGGTACTTACCGCCAGGCACGTAACCACCCGCTTCAGCTGCCCAGTCTGACATTCGGTGGGACGCATTTTCCTGTTCGGCAGATCTAACTCCCACACTCGTAGGGTCCCGCTATGAACAGAAGAGATGAGACTCCATTACTTTCCATAGGTAAAGCAAGAGTATAAAGTGTTTATTATAATGTGACTGATACATGGCTGCAAATATCAACCAAGAAGGATTTACAGGGTTTCATTACACTGTTCTTTTATAGGAACTGTAAGGCTCTGAACTGTGTGCATAGATCACATTACTTATAAAATACTCCAGAGCTGCACCCACTATTCTGCTGGTGGAGTCACTGTGCACATACATTACTGATTCTGTACTGATCCTGAGTTACATCCTGTATTATACTCCAGAGCTGCACTCACTATTCTGCTGGTGCAGTCACTGTGTACATACATTACATTACTTATCCTGAGTTACATCCTGTGTTATACCCCAGAGCTGCACTCACTATTCTGCTGGTGCAGTCACTGTGTACATACATTACTTATCCTGTACTGATCCTGAGTTACATCCTGTATTATATTCCAGAGCTTCACTCACTATTCTGCTGGTGCAGTCACTATGTACATACATTACATTACTTATCCTGTACTGATCCTGAGTTACATCCTGTATTATACTCCAGAGCTGCACTCACTATTCTGCTGGTGCAGTCACTACGTACATACATTACTTATCCTGTACTGATCATGAGTTACATCCTGCATTATACTCCAGAGCTGCGCTCACTATCCAGTGCCGTCACTGTGTACATATATTATATTACTTATCCTCTACTGATCCTGAGTTACATCCTGTATTATACCCCAGAGCTGCACTCACTATTCTTCTGGTGCAGTCACTACGTACATACATTACATTACTTATCCTGTACTCATCCTGAGTTACATCCTGTATTATACTCCAGAGCTGCACTCACTATTCTGCTGGTGGATTCATGGTGTACATATAGAAGGACTCACTTTCCTCCTGTTATGAACATGTCCTCGCTGTGGTTGATGAAGGTCACAGTCAGGGCATGTCCCGCGCTGAGGGAAGAAGCCGGGCTGCCACATATGGCTTCTCTGGTTGCCACGTTCCACAGGATGACACTATAATACAGAGAAGGACAGGTGATAAGATGAAGACTGAGCAGCAGATCAGTATGGAGGAACGTGAGCAGGTGGCTGCAGACCTCACTATAGTCATGGCTGGCCTCAGTTACCTGCCATCGTCCTGACCACCCAGAGACACCAGGTATTGGTCGTTCGGCGAGAAGGCTAGGGCCTCCACCTTCACTTTGTGTAGACTGAGCTTCCCCCAGGGCTCTCTCTTAACGTAGTCCCAAAGAAAAATATCTGCCTGTAAAGAATAATTCCTGTTAAAATCCAGAGCTGCATTCATAATTCTGCTGGATTCCAGAGCTGAAATCTCTTAGCATCTCATCCATGCTAAGGGACGTTACCCAGCCGGCCTTGATAAGTTGCAATATTGGAAGTGTAGGAAAGATATAAAAGTGCAGCTAGGGGGACAAGTTTAGTGATTCCAGTCTGAAGAATTGTGAATGCAGCTCTGGAGTATAGTCCAAACTTAGTACAGTCAAAATCTAGTGATATTACGCATTTTATACCTTGAATCCCATGTAGGTGACTTGTCCTGATGCCAGGTACTTGCCGGACTTGGAGACGGTCACGCAGGACACGTTGTTGGTGTGACCGTGCAGGAAGTGCTGCTTAGGTTTGTTCAGACTCTGGATGATGACTGTGCACCCCAACGGGTAAATGAGATGCTCTCTGTCTGGGTGGCTGATCAGCCCAGAGGGCACGTGCCCTGAAAGAGAGGAGCGTTAAGTAGCACCAGACTCCTAAAGGGTCATATACACCAAGATTAATATTATTGACTGGTGCCGTGCAACAGGAATCCAGAAAGCAGAAAGTCATAGGGTTGATGGGCTGGAAGCAGGAAAAATGGGCAAGTGTAAGGATCGGGGCGACTACAAGGTCCAAACTGTGATGTGTAGGGCACCAGTCAGGCTATCTGCAAACCAGCAATACTTTGAGGTGTTCCCTATATACGGCAGGTCTTGTGGGGTGTTCCTGTATACGACAGGTCTTGTGGAGTATTCACTGTATATGGCAGGTCTTGTGGGGTGTTCCCGTATACGGGAGGTGTTGTCGAGTATTCACTGTATACGGCAGGTCTTGGGGGGTGTTCCTGTATATGGCAGGTCTTGTGGGATGTTCCCGTTATGCAGCAGGTCTTGTGGGGTGTTCCCATTATGCAGTAGGTCTTGGGGGGTGTTCCTGTATATGGCAGGTCTTGTGGGGTGTTCCCGTATACGGCAGGTCTTGCGGGGTGTTCCCGTATACGGCAGGTCTTGTGGGATGTTCCCAGTATACGGCAGGTCTTGTGGAGTGTTCCCGTTATGCAGCAGGTCTTGTGGGGTGTTCTCGTATACGGCAGGTCTTGTGGGGTGTTCCCGTATGCGGCCGGCCTTGTGAGGTGTTCCCGTATACGGCAGGTCTTGTGGGGTGTTCCCTGTATACGGCAGGTCTTGTGGGGTGTTCTAGATATGCGGCGGGTCTTGTGGGGTGTTCCCGTATACGGCAGGACTTGTAGGGTGCTCCTGTATGCAGTGGGTCTTATGGGGTGTTTCTGGTATAAAACAGGTCTTGTGGGGTGTTCCCACTATACGGCATGTCTTGTAGGGTGTTCCCGTATACGGCAGGTCTTGCGGGGTGTTCCCGTATACGGCAGGTCTTGTGGGATGTTCCCAGTATACGGCAGGTCTTGTGGAGTGTTCCCGTTATGCAGCAGGTCTTGTGGGGTGTTCTCGTATACGGCAGGTCTTGTGGGGTGTTCCCGTATGCGGCGGGTCTTGTGAGGTGTTCCCGTATACGGCAGGTCTTGTGGGGTGTTTTCAGTATACGGCAGGTCTTGTGAGGTTTTCTCATATACGGCAGATCTTGTGTGGTGTTCCCGTATACGGTGGGTCTTGTAGGGTGTTCCTGGTATGCGGCAGGTCTTGTGGGTTGTTCCCGTATACGGCAGGTCTTGTGGGGTATTTTCAGTATACGGCAGGTCTTGTGAGATTTTCTCATATACGGCAGATCTTGTGTGGTGTTCCCGTATACGGTGGGTCTTGTAGGGTGTTCCTGGTATGCGGCAGGTCTTGTGGGTTGTTCCCGTATACGGCAGGTCTTGTGGGATGTTCCCAGTATACGGCAGGTCTTGTGGAGTGTTCCCGTTATGCAGCAGGTCTTGTGGGGTGTTCTCGTATACGGCAGGTCTTGTGGGGTGTTCCTGTATGCGGCGGGTCTTGTGGGGTGTTCCCGTATGCGGCGGGTCTTGTGAGGTGTTCCCGTATACGGCAGGTCTTGTGGGGTGTTTTCAGTATACGGCAGGTCTTGTGAGGTTTTCTCATATACGGCAGATCTTGTGTGGTGTTCCCGTATACGGTGGGTCTTGTAGGGTGTTCCTGGTATGCGGCAGGTCTTGTGGGTTGTTCCCGTATACGGCAGGTCTTGTGGGGTATTTTCAGTATACGGCAGGTCTTGTGAGATTTTCTCATATACGGCAGATCTTGTGTGGTGTTCCCGTATACGGTGGGTCTTGTAGGGTGTTCCTGGTATGCGGCAGGTCTTGTGGGTTGTTCCCGTATACGGCAGGTCTTGTGGGGTATTTTCAGTATACGGCAGGTCTTGTGAGGTTTTCTCATATACGGCGGGTCTTGTGGGGTGTTCCCGTATACGGTGGGTCTTGTGGGGTGTTCTCGTATACGGCAGGTCTTGAAGGGTGTTCCCGTATACGGCAGGTCTTGTGGGGTGTTCCCGTATACGGCAGGTCTTGTGGGGTGTTCCCGTATACGGCAGGTCTTGTGGGGTGTTCACTGTATACGGCAGGAGTGATGATACCCTAAATACTGATATATCTGCTGCTGACTATGACGGGTGACGGCTCACACAGAACATCTCACTTGCAGTCACACTACTCCTGTTTGTCATTTACAATAAAGTTGCATTTGTACAATATCCACCTGTACCTTGAAGCCTTACATTCTGTGCCATCCCTCCCTCATGAATGGATCCAGTAGATCATCATCACACACTTTCCGATCTCACCATTAAAACCGATGACTGACTCCAGTTCCAGCTGCATCCCGTCCTCCACGCTCGGGGCCGCCATGTTCCCTCGTTACTGTCCCTTTATAAAGTTTCACAGAGCTTCCTCCCGTCTCCTAGCGACGGCCCCCACGTTATGTTGTACCCGTAGTCATGGATATGAAGCACGGAGCATGCGCAGTGTTCCTTTTGAGGAGTTGGGTTGCCAGGTTTATGTGCTGAGACGGCAGCTCGGGTTTCTACGCGTGTGCAGTGGCCGCCGCTCTGGTAGCACGCATGCGCTGTTTTTAGGCGCCTAAATTCCTGTCAGCACTCAGCAGAGACAAATTCAAGTTTTCATTGAGTGTCATGAGGTTTGGTGTTTATTTGTGCGCAGTGTATGAGTGTAAGGAGCATATCATGGATTCCCAGTCCTTTACTCCTAGTAAACAATATGGAGGAAGGTTCACTTGTAATGTTTGTGACGTAAGTAAAACATTTTGACAGAAAATGTTATACAAAACATAGTTAACACAATGTCAAACTGACTTCTGGAAAATTCCAATCAAAAATTGAACACAGAAAACATTAGTTTTTTTTAGTACTTTAACCCCTTCAGAACCAGGTCATTTTTTTCCTTCATTTTTTTCTTCTCCCAAAAGCCTTCATTTTATTTTTCCTTTCTTTCACCTCAGGACTAGTTGTAGTTTTGAATCACATCATTAATTTTATTCTATAATAGAAATCATTAAAAATTTTCCAACTGGGATGAAATGGTCAAGAAAGAAAATTCTACCATGGGGGGGGGGGTCTTTTTACGTTATTGATTGTGTGGTAAAAATGACCAGAAAACAGATTCTCCTGGTCAGTATGATTACAGCGATACCAAACACGCATAGATTTTTTTATAGAGTGTGGAATAAAAAAAAAAATCCAAAGTTGTAAAAAAAAAAAATATTCTGGTTTATGTCACCATTTTCCGAGATTCAAAAAGTTATTTTTCTGTCTACGGAGCTGTATGAGTTCCTCTGTTCTGCATCCCAAGCTGCTAAATTTACTGATATTAATTTGGGGCACGTACAACGTTGTGATTACTTCTTATTACATGTTTGTAGGGAGGACTGGTGACCGAAAAATGACAATTCTTCACTACAGCGTCAACCGTATAGTTACTTAATTTTATATTTTGATCGAATTTCTACAAACCCAGTGATACTAAGCATATCTATTTTTTCTTGTAGTTTTTATGGGGGAATAGACTGATTCAAATTTTATATATTTTTTTTAAATTTCTTACGTTTTAAAAACTTTTTTAATCATTTTACTTTTTTGTCCCTTTAGCGCTGTTAGGGCTGGTGGAACGCACCAAATATTAAAAGATGGTAATAAGGTGCATTCGCAGCCCGGGGTCCACCGTGCAGGGGTGGTAAACTGCTGCTCAGCAATGGCGGATGCTATCTGGTGGTATAGAAAAACACACGCGGGTTATCGTCACCCGGTATGTACAGGGGCGGACTCTGTTGCTTCACAGAGCTGCACTACCGCAGAACATGCTGTAAATGCCGGAGCATGTTTAAAGCTCACAGAGCTCGGCAAGGGAGCACACAGAATGCGGTCAAAGAACTCTGCCCCAAGGACACAGGGTCAGAGTCCCTCTAGACCTTCTGGGCATGTGGCGTTGCACCTGCGGACGCCACTATAGACGCTGACTAGGGTGGAGTGTCGAGCACATGCACCGTGGCGTGCAGACCCAGCGGTGGACACTGATGCCAGTCTCAGACTCTGCCTCTACCTACACCTAAGCCTGGGTGCTTAACAGGCTAGGCTGCACCACACATGCGTACAAAGGGTAGGGGTTTCTTAATGAGTCATTCACCAGAGACATTCATACAACACTCACTCCTCATAGTCTGGTAATGCAGTCTATACTAGCGCATGGCCGAGCGGCCATGCAAACCTTTTATAGCAGCGTCCTGCCGGGACCTTCCTGACCTTTCTGATGGTCCAATCCGAGCTGGAGAAGGACCTGAGCATGTGACCTCCGATCTCCAATGAGAGATCGTCCTACGGGCATGGTCAGTGGACTGAAAGAAGGACAGTCCCTGGGAGTAGCTCACTGCTGACCAGCATGCGTTGCTATAGCTGGACCAGAGGTGGCAGCAGCAGCAGCAACCAAACCCACAGAGCTGGTCTGAGCAGAGCACCGGGATCAACGAGTCTGCTGAGCAGCCTCCTCTGCGGCCGGACAGGAATGGGAGACTGCCGGGATTCCTGCTGTGCAGCGACAGGAACCTGATGCCTAACAAGCGCGTAGGTCGTGGCGGTACGTTATAGAGCAAGGAGAAACAAAACTAGTAAATTTATAGATTTACTCCAGAAAGGATAGGCAGTGTTTACAAAAATACAAAGGATGTTACAAAAAGAGACAAGATACAGTATATACAGACAATTACAAAATGAAGTGGATTAAAATAAGAACTTACACTTATCAGTCCATGGCATGCTGGGGGGGGGGAGAGCGCCTTCCATAAAGGAAAATGGTCTATCAGCACAGCTTCCTAGCTGGCACCCCGAGCAAATGACAACTTCCTACTTGAGCATCCTAGTCTTATGTCTTTTCCTGGCTGACCTCACTGGGCGGAGCTAAGGAATGTACTCCCTTTTGAAAGTTACTAAAAAACTTATAAGTGCGATAACTCTGGCTGCGAGTGTTAGGCCTGTTTCACACATCAGTTTTTCCAGATCAGTCAAAATTCGCCAAAAAGTGAAAATGGCGGATCCGCTAAAAATGTGTAAAAACTGATGCAAGCGGATGGTACAGATCAGTTTTTTGACGGATCCGCTATACGGATTTTTGTACGGATCCGTCAAAAACCGGATCCGTTCCATCCGCTGGCATCCGTTTTTGCCATCCGTTGGGTCCGTTTTCTGACGGATCCGTTTTTCCACACCTCCAAAATGGGATGCTCCCAAATATGATTGGCTCTTGGAAAATGCTCCCAAATGTGATTGGATCCTGGAAACTAGGGAAAACTATATCTATGGTGTTGTAAACAATATCTTTGAAAGGTTGTAGAGCTAGTGGCAGCGATGGAAGCAGTTATTGCGAGTATTAACAGCTTCTGTGTGGAATTTGATCTTCGCTGCAATCGGTTGGCAATTATTGCTCTCCAGAGGGAGAAAAGAAAACTGCAAATCCTGCGTTGGAGAAGGAAGAGACGACGGCAGTGGATTCATCCGATAAATGCACAGAGGTTTACCCTTGGCGTGTTTTCTACACTGTATCTTGAATTGAGGGATAATCCGGACAAGTTCTTCAACTATATGCGCATGAGACCGGACCTGTTCGAGATTTTGGTGGAGCGCAAATCCGGAGAAGGGATACCTACATGCGCTTTTCTATTTCACCGGCGGAGCGTTTGATGGTGACCCTTCGGTAAGTTATCTATTTTTTAAAATGTTTCAGATTCTGTAGACTTTTATTGTTATGTTATGGCTTGTAGTTTGTATTAATTTTACTTTTTTCCTTTTTTTTTACCAGATTCCTGGCCACTGGAGAATCCTTCACCTCCCTCCATTACCAGTTCCAGCTTGGGATTTCAACAATATCTGGAATTGTCCAACAGACCTGCCAGGCGTTGTGGGATTGTCTACACAAGGAGTACATCCCACAGCCAACACAGGAGAGGTGGCTGGAGATTGCGGCCAACTTTGAACAAATCTGCCAGTTTCCAAATTGCGTTGGTGCCGTGGATGGGAAGCATATTAGGATTGTGAAACCCATTGGATCTGGATCAGAATTTTTCAACTACAAGAAAGTCTTAGTTACTCACCGGTTAACGGTATTTTTCAGAGTCCATGACAGCACCACCTGAGAGAGGGGATTCGCCCTTTAGGAACAGGAAACCTACAGATACAAAAAGGGCGGCACCTCTCCCACGCATCAGTTGGATTACAGAGCACAGAGGACCACCATGGTTAATAACATAACTTATCCATAATACTATACATAATTTAAATTACCCGTGTACGTATAAGTGGAAGAAGTGCACACCCAAATTAAACTAAAGGGAGGGAATATACGGGTGCTGTCATGGACTCCGAAAAATACCGTTAACCGGTGAGTAACTAAGACTTTATTCGGTCGTCCATGACAGCACCACCTGAGAGAATTACAGAGAGTAATAACTACTTTAGGGAGGGACTACAGCCTGCAGCACCCTTATCCCAAAAGAGAGGTCTGTGGAAGCACCCAAGTCTAGCCTATAATGACTATAAAAGGTGTTCGGAGAGGACCAAGTAGCCGCCTTACATATCTGGTCGATGGGGACTTCTGATCTCTCGGCCCACGAGGTCGCCATGGCTCTGGTGGAATGTGCCCTCAGCTTCCCGGGTGGCGACCTGCCTTTTGAGGTGTATGCTAAGGCAATCGCTTCTCTAATCCACCTGGCTAGTGTATTCTTTGATACTCTATAACCTTTCCTAGGGCCTTGGTGGGAAATAAACAGGGCATCATCTTTCTTCCAAGGATCGGTAGCTGCCACATATTCTATAAGGCACCTCCTAACATCCAGGGTATGTAGTTTCTCTTCCTTCTTATTAGCCGGATTAGGGAGGAAGGATGGCAGGACTACTTCCTGAGTCCTATGAAAGTTAGAAACCACTTTAGGTAAATACGCTGGATCAGGTGTGAGTATTACCCTATCATTTTTAATCTGTATATAAGGAGGCCGCCTAGATAATGCCTGGATGTCGCTAACTCTGCGAGCTGAGGTTAGAGCTATCAGGAAAGCTACTTTGAGGGACAGGATTTTTATGGAAGCTAATGAAATAGGTTTGAATGGAGCTTCCGTCATGGCCGTGAGGACTAGATTCAAGTCCCATGGCATGAATCTATCCTTCACTACCGGCCTGGATCTTCCTGCTGCTTTAATGAATCTACTGATCCAGTAATTACCCGCGATGTTGCAGCTAAAGAGGGCCCCTAAGGCTGCTACTTGTACTCTAAGGGTACTGGTGGAAAGCCCCATGTCCAGACCTTTCTGAAGAAATTCTAAGATCTGATTTATAGGTGTTGAACCCCCAGCGACTATTCCCGAGCTCTGAAGGAATTTCTTCCAAATTCTAACATAGATTTTGGTAGTAATGGCCTTTCTACTTTTAAGAAGGGTATTAATTAAGTCTGGGGAGAAGCCTTTATCTTTTAAGAGTGCCCGCTCAAACTCCACGCCGTCAGATGTAGGCCAGCCACATGAGGATGGAAGACTGGGCCCTGGGATAGGAGATCCGGGATGTCCGGAAGAACCCAAGGATCGGACACCGACATGGTCCTGAGGCAAGAAAACCAAGCCCTCCTGGGCCAAAATGGGGCGATGACTATAACCCTTGCTCTGTCTTTCCTCGTCTTTCTCAACACCAAGGGTAGTAGCGATAGGGGAGGGAAGGCGTATGCTAGCCTGAAGTCCCACTTTATCAGAAAGGCATCTACCGCCAGGGGGTTCTCTCTGGGATTTAGGGAGCAGAATAGTTTCAATTTTCTGTTTTCTTTGGTGGCGAAGAGGTCTACCTCTGGCTGTCCCCACCTTTGCACAATCAGGTGGAAGATCGAGATGTTTAGGGACCATTCTCCTTGCCTATGGCAGATTTCTTAAGCCGCAATCTGCTAAATGTTTTCTTTCCCTTTTATGTGTAGCGCTGTCAAAGATAAAAAATGCTGCTCTGCTAGTTGGAACAACCGTTCTGCCACAATCATCAGGGGTTTGGAATGAGTCCCGCCTTGGTGGTTGATATAAGCCACGGTGACCTGATTGTCGGAGAGCACTCGCACATGATGGCCCTGCAGATTCATAAGTAGCTTCTTAGCTGCCTGTTCTACTGCTGTCAATTCTTTCAAATTAGATGACATATTTATCTGGTGCTGGTCCCATAGGCCCTGGACCACGACCTCACCCATATGAGCCCCCCAGCCGGAAGGGCTAGCATCCGTAGTGACTATGCGGGATATGTCGAATTCCCAGGGAACTCCTCTGGATAAATTATCCTTGTCCAGCCACCACTCTAGGGACTCCCTTGTGTTTCGGGACAAGGTTAGCTGGCCCTCTAAGTAACCTCCGAGGATTCTTTGATGCAGTAAAAACTCGCCCTGAAGTGTTCTTGAAAGAAACTGGGCCCACTGCACCGCCGGGATACAGGAGGAAAGGGAACCCAGAAGGGACATGGCTTTCCTGAGGGACATGGTGGGGTTACTGCAAGCGTTCAGGACCTGATAGTGTAAGCGAACAAGCTTCTCCGGAGGCAGACGGCATTCCTGTTTCTCAGAAACTAGAATCAGGCCTAAAAACTGCTGGATTTTTATCGGCTGTAACCGAGATTTTTTGATATTCAGCAGCCATCCTAACCGCTCCAGGGCAGACATTGCCCTCTGTAGCTGTTCCGTACAATGTTTTGCAGTTTATCCTATAATCAGGAAGTCATCTAAGTAGGGTACTACTAGAATGTCAGATTCACGTAGATGGGCCATAACTTCCGCTACTACTTTGGTAAATACCCGGGGAGCGACTGCCACCCCAAAGGGGAGGGCCGCATATTGGAAATGTTCAACTGACCCATTTAACTGAACCGCCACTCTGAGGAAGCGCTGATGAGCTGCATGAATGGGTATATGGTAGTAAGCATCTTTTAAATCCAACACCACCATAAAGCAGTTTTGAAACAACAATTTTATTGTTGAATTAATTGTTTCCATTTTAAACGGGCGTATAACCAAGAATTCATTGAGGGACTTAAGATTAATTATAGTCCTAAAGGAACTGTCTGGCTTGCGGACCAGGAACAGAGGGGAGTAGAAACCTTTCCCCCTTTCTCCTTCCGGAACCACAGTTAGGACCTTCTTAAGGCAAAGATCATGAACCTCGGTCTCCAGGGCAGCTTGTTCTGATGTGGAGGACCTTATTGGGGTGACCCTAAATCGATCATGGGGAACCCGGGTGAATTCCAGTTGTAGACCCGTAGCTATCACCCCCCGTATCCAATTACTATCCGAAATCATGGACCAGGCTGGGTAGAAGGCAGCTAGTCTCCCCCCTACCGGGGCCTCTAGTCATTGGGGCGGCTTTTTAGTGTCCCGTGCTGGACCTTCCTGGCGCCCCCCTCCTTCGAACATAAAACCTGTACCTCTCCTTTTGTCATCCCATCTGCCCTGATCTCTGGATGACCTTCTACGGAAATATCCTTTCCTGGTAAAGGGGCGTCTATAAGAAGGATTCGGGAGGCTCGGAAACTTCTTTTTATCATCCCCGGCTTTCTCTAACAGTTCATCCTGGGCAGAGCCAAATTGATATTCCCCCTCGCAAGGAATGGAGCAGAGTCGTGACCTGGCCTGGATATCCCCTGGCCAGCATTTTAACCAGAGGGCCCTTCGAGCTGCGTTAGATAACCCTGCGGATCTAGCCGCCATCCTTGCAGAGTCTGCTGAGGCATCAGCCAGGAAAGCAGCGGCACTCTGGATGATTGGTAGGGTTTTCCGAATGGATGCTCTTGAGGCTCCGTCTCTCAGATGGGAATCCAGTTGATCTAGCCAGACCATCATGGATCTGGCTGTACAAGTGGCAGCTATCGCTGGTCTTAGGGCTCCTGCTGACATCTCCCATGTTCCCTTTAGAAAGGAATCCGCTTTTTTATCCAGCGGGTCTTTTAGGGAAGCCATGTCATCGAATGGGATGGAAGATTTTCTGGAGGCTTTGGCTACTGCCGCGTCCAGCTTAGGGGCCTTATCCCATCTGTTCACCACTGGGTCATCAAATGGGTACCTTCGTTTGAAGGCCGGTGGCAAGGAGCCTCTTTTTTCGGGTTTTTTCCACTCCCTATCTATTAAGCTCTGGACCTTATCATTTAAAGGGAAGGCCCTGCGCTTCCTGGGATCTAGACCTCCGAACATCACGTCTTGTGCCGAAAGTTCTGGTTTTGAGTCTGTTACTCCCATGGTGGACCTTATTGTTTTAACTAGTTTGTCCATCTGGTCTAACGGGAAACAGAAACGGCTCGAATCTTCATCCGAAGAAGACGAAGTGGAGGCCGGGGAATCCGAGGAGTCATTGTTCCTAGGAGCAACCGAGGACTCCAAACCTGAGAAGCTAACTTCTCTCCCTCTAGAAGAATCCCTTTTTGACAGGGCTTTCATTTCTGTCCTGATTATTTCTCTCAGGCTTGTGGTGAAATCCGGCGTTTCTTCCGCTACCTGTAAGGATGGGGGAGAATGTAAGGGCCTGTCAGTCTATCCCTGGCCCTCGTTCCCTTCCAACCCCTACCGTTTGTCGCACACATGGCTGACATAATCTTTTGGGGTGGCCGTCTGGCAAGGGGCAACTACAGAGGGCACATTCCCTGTGCTTCTGTTTTCCCGTAGCTTTCCTCCCCTGCGAAAAATACATAAGGGAACACTGCATCAGGGTACATTCACGAAGATCTCTTACCCATGCAGATGAGGCAGGTACCGGATCACGGAGGGAGGCAGGAGGGTCCTTTAGTCTGGAGGAACTCGCGGCTCTGTTCACTTGATCGTTTTTTCTTCTGCTGGCCACTCGCATGAGGCTTCGCCACGGCCTCCTTCTGTGGCCGCTCCTGTATCTCGTCCTGCTGCTCTATGGGGGCTTCTGTCGTATCCATCGCTGGGCCTTCAGAAGCACCCCCGCAGCGTTGCCTCCTGCCTTTTAAGGCCTCCCTCCCGGGTCAGCAGGGTTCTGGCGCGGCACCTCCCCCGCATCCGTGACCCCCCTCCCGCATGCTCCTCCTCCCCCCCCTCGCCACGGGTACAGCGCGTCCCCCCGGACAGCCGCGCACCTGCGGCGGACAGTGGAAAGCCGGCCGGCACCCGACTTCCGGTTTCGGCGTCCCCGGCCCCGCCCCTTCCGCCACGTCACTTCCGCCGTGCGTCAGAGACCGCGGGAGCGCGCGGAACGGAGCCGGCAGGGCGCCCCCGGCTCCGGTGTGCCCGCCGCCCCCACATGTGCCCGCCTGCGCCCGCCGACCGGGCGCGACCGCCGACCCGAACGCGGGAGGATGACCGGACCCCGGGGGGAGACTCAGGAGGGGCATACGTACCTGGTGCCCACACTTTGGAGACGGCTGTCCACCGGACCCTATGCTCCACCTGCTCCAACCACAGCCGTGGCGACCTACCCGGCCCCACCGTGGTGCTTCCAGGGACCCCGAACTGGACCGAGGTAGGAGATCCCCCCGCTACCTGAGTCGGTCAGCTGGCCTGGAAATCCCTCGTCGACTCCATGACGGACGATCTGTAGGGAGTCCTGTCCTCTAGGAACAGGAAACCAACTGATGCGTGGGAGAGGTGCCGCCCTTTTTGTATCTGTAGGTTTCCTGTTCCTAAAGGGCGGATCCCCTCTCTCAGGTGGTGCTGTCATGGACGACCAAATAAATTCTTTTCAATTGTACTTATGGCTATTGCAGACGCAAAATGCTAATTTATTGCCGTGGACATTGGTGCATATGGGCGCTCAAATGATTCTCAGGTCTTCAAGATGTTCGCAATGGGCCGTCGTTTGTATGAAGACAATTGATTTCCCACCTCCAAGACCACTCCCTGGAACAACAGACCAACCAATGCCATTTGTGTGTTGGTGACGACGCATTTCAGCTGTCCAAACATCTTCTCAAGCCATATGGTAGTCATGGATTGACACACGGGAAAAATATATAACTATCGATTGACCAGAATGCGAAGAGTGGTGGAGTGCGCTTTTGGGATTTTATCTCCAAAATGGAGAGTGCTGTTGACGGCCATAAAAATGAAGACTGACACTGTGGATGAGGTGGTGAAGGCATGTGTCATCCTGCACAACTTTGTACTTTCAAAGGAACCTGTTTCCATGGATGAAAATGATTGTGAAACCACCTTGTGGGATTATCAGCAGCCAACTGTTCGGAGTACTGGGTCAGTGTCAAGAATGAGGGACAAATTTGCGGATTATTTTCTGTCACCAGAAGGAAGAGTTGACTGGCAAGATGACAAGGTATAATTTTTTTTTAATTTTTTTTTTTTTTTATACCAATTGCGGGTAATAACAGTGTTGTGTTTTTTGACCTTTACACCAACGGTGTACTTTGAAATGTGACCAAGTCTTGTGTTTTTTGACCTTTACACCAACAGTGTACTTTGAAATGTTACCAAGTGTTGTGTTTTTTTGACCTTTACACCAACGGTGTACTTTGAAATGTGACCAAGTGTTGTGTTTTTTGACCTTTACACCAACGGTGTACTTTCAACCTTTACCAAGAACTAAAGAAAAAAGTAAACTACACAATAAAGTTCTTTTTAAACAAAAACTTTATTTTTGCAATTTTTTTCAAAATTATATACTGTTATTTCAGTAATTTTGAGAACTGTTCTTTTAAAAATGTTTTTAGAAAAATAGATAAAAAATTTTTATAACAAATTTTTTTACAACGTTACAGATGCCGGTATTGTTGGGTGGAGATATCATCGGAGTGGTTAACAGGGTTGACCACATCGAGGGGGGGGTGGAGGACTGGGAACGGAGTTGGTGAGGATCAGAAGTGGAAGGGGGGGTTGAAAACATGAGGTTGGGACGGGAGTTGATGGACAAAGGAGGTTTGTGGGAACATTGAAGGTGTGTGTGGGGGTGGGTATGGTGAAGGCATTGGGGTATAATGCAATGGGGAAGGAAGGTACTGGGAAGAATGGAATGGGGAACTAGAGAAAGGAGAGGGAGAGGTAGGAGGATGGATGGTGGTAGGATGATGGATGGTGGAAGGATGGATGGTGGAAGGATGGATGGTGGAAGGATGGATGTCATGGTCAACGTGTGTCTGGACGCAGATGTTACCGCAAGGTGAACCCATAACACACGTGACCCAGGATACAGCGCCTCCAGTGGCAAATTTAAATAATACGTGCAGATGGATACACCGCCTCCACCTGGCGAATTTAGGTATTACACGTTAATATAAATTCTGGAAACCCCGCCTCCAGTACGGCAAATTTAAATAATAAGGGGGAGCCTGGGAAACATTAACAGTGGTGGGCCCTGCGATTGGGAATGGGGACGTGGAGACCTCCTAAGCTCCCCTGAGCCAGTGTCCCTGCACTCCTTACGTTCCCTATACAGGCTCCACACCTGTCGCCACACGCGAACCTTAAACCCTTGCTCGCCCTGACTCTAAACCCTCACTAGGGAATTGGTCGGTGCGGAGACTAATCCCACCACTGCACTAACACACATGAGGAAAGAAGACAATACAGGGGAAACACCACTTCGCTTTAGGCTCTGTGCTTATGCTCCTGCAACAGAGCCCCACCACCTGCGTGCGTCTTCTCCTCCACCCGGATCCATCACCATCCTGGATCCTACACCATAGTGCAGCCTTGGAGCAGAGTCCATCTCCAGTTGCAGCAGTCCAATAACAGAGTTACAAGGATGAGTCAGCCTCTGCCAAAATTCTAAGCATGCTTGAGTCCAGCTCTCGGCCACCAAGTCGAGCATGCCGAGTGCAACTCTCCATAGTTGCCACTCCACAAAGCCATGCACGCACTTCCCGCCAACACCATAAACTGCGACTCCTCCATGCCATGCCAGCAATTCCTGCAGACACTATTAGCTGCCACTCGTCTCCTCTGGCTGACTGCGCAGGACTCCTCTTCAGCTGCATGTTCACCCAGGCTTCACAAACTCAGAATGAATAAATCAATATTACCAGAAGTGATTGCACACCCTGAGACTCACTTATAGAGCGCCACACCTGATTCATAATTACGTGCACATTAAACCTAAAGTGCGATACCATTAACCACCACCGGGGACAGTCAAGTCACTTGGCACTTGCCAAAGTAAAAAAAGTTCACCCTGTGCAATTTAAAACTGTCAGATCAAATTCAGATCATGACAGTACCCCCTCCTTAATGAGGGGCCTCTGCACCCTCAAGACCACCCCTCATTAGGGAAACACCTACAGCGGGGACGCCCAGATCCTGAGTTCACTCCACCACTACCTGAATTCAGGTTTATGACAAACACACCGCTGGTATTGGCAATAAAGTTCATTTTGGAGGCACCACTCAACTCCACAGCGCCGACCTGGGGAACGAGTTTATGTATGTGTATGTTTGTTATGAGCTGATCAGGCTCCACAACATACTTCCACAAGATGTTTTTTGGTGGCACCCATACACGCTCGTTCACACACAGGTCCGGACCTGAACGTTCATTGCACACATTTGTTTGTCATAATTGGTGAACTCATTCTGGACTCGACAACAGAGGCGTCCCCCTGTGTCACCACACTCACACCCCCGCTATTCGCCACGGGACACCACCCTCCAACCCTCTTTACCATGAGGTCTACGCCTCCCAGGGTTGGTTAATGGCGAGGGTTGAGATTTGTCCCTACTCCCCCCCAGCACACCTGCTGCTCACACCAGGAGGAGAGGGGACCGGATATGGAGGAACATCAACTCGCTGGTCACCTCCACACGACCAGGAGGGGGCGGCATTAAAGATTTGGCGTGAGCCCCGCGGACTCTACACCAGTCTGCTCATCACTGGAACGTACCCCTTCACCTCGGGGAATACCAAGCAGCTCCGTGGGGCACCATTCCTCCCACCGCCTCGGTACGCCCACGTGCATGAGCAAGTCCCGCTCCCCAGCAGCGACTCTAGGGGCTTTTAGCCAGATCACAGCTGCCATTTTTTTTTTTCTCAGCAGAGGCCCCAGACCCAGATAACTGCTGCTGCAGCAGCTTAAACACACCATGCCGCTCCCAGTCACCTCAGTGAAGTCCAGCAGCAACTGCTCACAGGTCACCACATGGCCAAAGGCCCCAGACCCTGACAATTGCTCACAGGACTCCACATGGCCAAAAGCTCACCAGAAAAAAAAAAGGTAAGGCTGGTGATAATGTCATGGTCAACGTGTGTCTGGACACAGATGTTACCGCAAGGCGAACCCATAACACACGTGACCCAGGATACAGCGCCTCCAGTGGCGAATTTAAATAATAATACGTGCAGATGGATACACCGCCTCCACCTGGCGAATTTAGGTATTACACGTTAATATAAATTCGGGAAACCCCGCCTCCAGTACGGCGAATTAAATAATAAGGGGGACCTGGGTAACATTGACAATGGTGGGCCCTGCGATAGGGAATAGGGGAGTGAAGACCTCCTGAGCTCCCTTGAGCCAGTGTCCCTGCACTCCTAACGTTCCCTATGCCGGTTCCGCACCGGGCGCCGCACGCGTACCTCAAAACCCTTGCTCGCCCTGACCCTAAACCCTCACTAGGGAATTGGTTGGTGCGGAAACTAATCCCACCACTGCACTAACAACACACATGAGGAAAGAAGACAATTCAGGGGGAAACACCACTTAGCTTTGCTCTGTTGCGTACGCTCCTAGCAACAGAGCTCACCACCTGCGTGCATCTTCTCCTCCACCCGGATCCATCACCATCCCGGATCCTTCACCACAGTGCAGCCTTGGAGCAGGGTCCACCACCAATTGCAGCAGTCCAGTAACAGAGTCCCAAGGATGAGTGAGCCTCTGCCAAGTATCTAAGCATGCTTGAGTCCAGCTCTCGGCAACCAAGTCGAGCATGCCGAGTGCAACTCTCTCCATAGTCGCCACTCCACCAAGCCATGCACGCACTTCCCGCCGACACCATAAACTGCGACTCCTCCACGCCATGCCAGCAATTTCAGCAGACACCATTAGCTGCCACTCGTCTCCTCTGGCTGACTGCGCAGGACTCCTGTTCAGCTCCATGTTCACCCAGGCTTCACAAACTCAGAATGAATCAATCAATATCACCAGCAGTGATTGCACACCCTGAGACTCACTTATAGAGCCCCACACCAGATTCATAATTACGTGCACATTAAACCTAAAGTGCGATACCACTAACCACCACCGGGGACAGTCAAGTCACTTGGCACTTGCCAAAGTAAAAAAAGTTCACCCTGTGCAATTTAAAACTGTCAGATCAAATTCAGATCATGACAGAGGGAGGATGTAATGGAATAGGTGCATGGGTAGAATGGGATGCTTCAGAGAGTACAGCCACTAGAGCATTGTGACAGGCTTGCATCACATGCATCTGCTGTGAGTACTTAAACCTTCCATTTGCCGGACAACTGACTGAAAAAAAAATATGTCTCGGCGTCTGGTTTGACTCTGCATTCATCCGTTCCATGTAGCTTCTGAGTTCCATGATACTTTGATTTATCATGTTCAACCCAGAAGCTGTTGTCCATAAATGTGGAAACCATTCTGGACGGATGAGTTCAGACTCAAACAGTCAGACAAGGTCATCCTTTCCTGACCTCTCAGATGCTGCCGCCAGAACCAAAAGTTGGTTGAGATGTTGCGGCAGTGTCAGAGGGGTGGGGTAAAGGGTACTGTAAGTTGTCACCAGCAGCTTCATGTGATGAAGTCTGCCTTGCTGCTCCAGTGCTGGTGGAGGGGATAGAGGGACGAGAAAAGATGGAAGGTAGAGAGGGGTCGGATACCTCGATGTGGTCACCGGTGGCGGTCTCCGAAGGGATCCCTCCAGAGGGAGGCAACTCAGAAGCAGGCTCCCGAGTGCTGCAGACGGTGCTAAAAAAAGAAAAAAATATATATTAATATATTTATATTTCATTTAACATTGCTGAAAGAAAAATTGGTTAAACATGTAAACATTTGTACTACAGAAATGGTGTGTGGAATATTTACCTTCTGCTCACCATCGTTGACCGGAGGACCGACAGGGCTCTGTAATGTTCATACGGGGTACTCCTGCGTCCTCCCGATCCATTCGGGGCCTGCATCTCCTTGTTGAAGTCCCTCTTGAAGCGATCCCTGAGCGACCGCCACCGTATGATAACCCTGTCACTTGTGAAGGAAAAAAAAAAAAAATTGGTTAGTATTCAACACTTCACATGCTGTAATATAAGTTACTGAAATTGGAATACTTACGCACAAAATCCCTGGCCCTCGCATCGAGCTCCTCCCAGTTCTCTACAACCTCAGAACACACCTCATCCCATAGCCGTCGGTTGGTTGGTTGGTCGGCATGTAAGCGGTTTGCCATGTTCCACAGCGGCTCCCGTGGTTGGACAACCTCAATGAGGAGGTCAACATCTATTACAAGAGCCTCTTCCACATGTCGTTGGGGAGCACGCTGTGAAACCTGTGAAGAAAAAAAAATAAACAAAAAAAAAAAATGATTACATTCAAACACATGAGGTTCATTAATCAATCACCCAAATAAAGGTTTACTTACCGCTCGCCGACCACCAGATGCAGCACCTCGACGACGCTGGGATGTCCTGGGAGTCGCTCTAGTGCGGGCACCGGATTCTGAAGACTGTAAAAAAAAAATTTAGGGTTGTATGGATGCATAGTTATTGTGTGTGCTGTGATGAATGTTTGTGTTGGGTGTAGCATTATGTATGTATGTATGAGTTTTTGTATCTGCTAACCTTACACTCTGCGCGCCCCCTCCTTGCATTTCTCCACCCTGCATGTCTCCTGGAAGCTCCTCAGATTCAGCTTCCTGTGAAAACATAATACATGCATATAGGGTTAAAAAAAAAAAGCAAAATAAGAGTAAAAACAAAAATTTTTTTACCTCAGTTCACTAATGATGTGAGGGGGAGCTCTCAAAAGACGACATTGCTGCGGCCTGGCTTGCAGGTCTGCTGCGGTGTGGCTGTCAGGTCCTTCCTGATCAGATCTGCAAGTATAAAGACACTTGTAAAGCTACTATACAAAGGATCAGAAAAAGCTTTCAGGTCAATATACTTACAGGGAAAATAGAACTGGTTGCCTATCTGCTGCGGTCTGGCTGGCTGCTCTCTGCTGCGGTCTGGCTGGCTGCTCTCTGCTGCGGCCTGGCTGGTGGGTCTCTGCTGCGGCCTGGCTGGCGGTGCTTCCTGATCAGATCTGCAAGTATAAAGACACTTGTAAAGCTACTATACAAAGGATCAGAAAAAGCTTTCAGGTCAATATACTTACAGGGAAAATAGAAATGGTTGCCTATCTGCTGCTGTCCGGCTGGCATTTCTCTGCTGCTCCCTAGCGGGTACTTCCTGAACAGATCTGCAAGTATAAAGAGAATTTTAACATAGAAAAATAAAAATCTTCATTGGTATTAATGTGTGTAATTCCCTGAAATTCTCACTGAGAGTACACCCAAGTGTTTGCATGTGTGTAAATTCCCTATTCTCACTGAGAGTGTTACCACACTGTGCACGTGTGTAATTCCCTGAAACTCTCACTGAGAGTATTGTGAGGCTCTGAGCCATGTTCCTGTTCTGTTTGACTTTGCCCTTACTTTTGCCCTTATCAAAGATGGAGTAAGTAGCTTCACAAGGGGCCATCTTGTTCCTGTTTGACTTTTCCTGTTTCCTGCCTGCTGTGTACTAAAGGGACTCAGCACATTATACCTGTGCTTGTGTATCTGGATCTTCACCTGCTGCCAAGCTTGGAGAACTCGCATTGTGCCTGCTTCTTCTATACCTCGGGATTCCCCGTTTGTTGCTTACCTGCCTGACCGCCTCTCCTGTCCGGATCTGCTCTGCTTCATTCATCTCTGCGGCCTGCTCTCCGCTTGAAGCCCGGTCCAGGCTCAGGACTTTAGGACTGTGTGCTCCCGGACCTCAGACTCTCGCCAGTTGGTTCGTACAGACTCTACCTGTTGCCAGAACTTATATCTGCTTACCGTGTAATACTGAAGCCTGCTTCCTGCAATACCCCTGAACTATCTTTGCATAGTACTGTGACCTGTTGCTACAATATAATACTGAACCTTTGAACATATACTGTGTCTGTCTTCTCTGACCCATGCTACCGAGTTCCATAGAACCTATAGTACCAATTTGACAGGATACACAAGCCAATAATATGGAGCTCGCTGGGTCAGATTCTGTGGAAGTACGCCTTAAAAAGATATGCACATTTATCTCAGGACTTCAAGGGGAGCTTCAGGCTACCAAAACAAAATTGTCGGCACTAGAGACTCAAGCTAACCATAATGCTACCATAGCCGATACGTCCATTCAGGCGTTAGCTACTCGTCTCTCAAAACTAGAGACTACAGTTTCAGCCCCAGCCGCAACCCCACCTTCGATTCCAGCTTTCCCTAAACTCCCGCCATTCAGGTTCGGTGGCGAAAGAGAAAAGTTCCGAGGGTTCCTAAATCAGTGTCAGCTGTATTTTGCTGCGCATGCGGCTCAGTTTCCAACAGGACGAGACAAGGTGTTAGCTATGATAATGCTGTTAACCAACAAGGCTCTTGCTTGGGCAAATCCCCTGATTGAAACTAATGATGTCTGTTTGAATTCTTTAAATGACTTTATTTCCGCAATGTGTCAGATGTTCGATGACCCCAACCGAAGTGCCACAGCAGAAACCGCATTGCTGGCCCTCCATCAGGGAAAGCGTCCTGTCGTAGAATACGCGATGGAAGTTCGGAGGTGGGTGTTGGATACCACATGGTGCGACTCAGCAAAATACGCAGTGTTTAGGAGGGGGTTATCTGCCGCAATTAAAGACGAATTGGCTAGAGGCGAGTCACCCACTGCCCTGGGAGACTTCATAAACCATTGCATTCGTATTGATATTCGTCTTGCAGAACGCCGGCAAGAGAGATGGGCAGATGTTAACCGCAGTAATTTTTTAACCTTGCCGTCTCCCTCCAGGGAAGCTCAGAACAAGTCTTTCCTCCCGGTTGAGTCAGAACCTATGCAGGTCGATGCAGTCCGGAGAAGTCCTCCTGACCCACGCAAGGAGCACCGTTTTAGAGAAAATTTATGCTTCTATTGTGGAAAATCAGGTCACTATATTTCAAATTGTCCCGGTAAGAATCGCAAGACCACGGCTGCGGTAATCGAATGTGACTTCTCGGATGTATCTTCAGTAGTTTCCCACTCAAACCCTCCTAGGAAGGAAAGAGTCGGCTGGAATCACGACTTCTCCGACTGTACTTCAGAAATATTCTCACCGGTGAATGCAGCCATCTCATCAGTAAGTTCCACTACTTCGACCTTGGACGGCTCAAGGAAGGACTCGCACTGTTATATCCCCATCAAGATATGGACCCTGTCCCAGTGGATTACTAGTTTCGCTATGGTGGACTCAGGGGCCAGCGGCAATTTTATGGACATTACATTCGCTAAAGAACACAGTATATGTTCACAAAGGAGGATTTCTCCGGTATTGATGGAAACTGTGGATGGTTCCCCACTGGTATCCGGGCCCGTAGACCTTGAAACAACGTCACTGAAAGTCCGTATGGGGGCGGATCACTCAGAAAGACTGTCCTTCTTGTTAATTTCTTCCCCTCATTTTCCCATAATCCTAGGATTACCATGGCTACGACTGCAAAACCCCACTATCAATTGGGAGACGAAAGAAATACAGTTTCCAAGAAGACAGATATCTTCTAAAGAACCAGCTTTAGTTGGGTCAGCATGCTCAGTTGACCTAAATCTACCAATAGAGTATCAGGATTTCATCGATGTATGTGACAAAAAAAATGCAGACAAATTACCTCCACATCGGCCGTACGATTGCCCCGTGGAACTGCTACCTGGTGCCACGATTCCTTTCGGTAACATTTACCCTTTGGCTGGGCCAGAACTAAAAGCCCTCAAGGAGTATATCAATGAGAACCTAGCCAAGGGATTTATACGACCATCTTCCTCCCCAGTGGGTGCCCCAATCTTCTTCGTAAAAAAAAAGGATGGTTCACTCCGCCCATGTATTGATTACCGAGAACTCAACAAAATTACGATCAGGAACTCCTATCCACTTCCATTAATTCCCGAACTACTTGAAAGGGTGCGACACTCTAAAATCTTCACGAAATTAGATCTCCGTGGAGCATACAATCTAGTACGGATCCGCCCCGGTGACGAGTGGAAAACAGCCTTCCGGTCACGCTATGGGCAATTTGAGTACCTCGTCATGTCTTTTGGTCTCCGTAATGCGCCGGCTACATTTCAACACTTGGTGAATGATATTTTCAGAGACATACTCGATATTTTTGTTGTTTATTTGGATGACATTTTGATCTTTTCCAGCAACATCGAGGAGCATCAGCAGCACGTGAGAGTAGTCTTGGATCGTCTACGGCAGAATCACTTGTATATCAAGTTGGAGAAATGCGAATTTCACAAGACGGAAATCCAATTCTTGGGGTATGTTATCTCTCCTCAGGGTCTCAGCATGGATGCCAGTAAAACTTAAGCCATTCAGGAGTGGCCAATTCCCAAGTCTGTGAAAGAAGTACAACGATTTATTGGATTCGCCAATTTTTACAGACGATTCATTAAAAAATTTTCGGAGATCGTCATACCCATCACCCAATTGACCCGGAAGAAGATACCATTTGTCTGGTCACCGCAAGCGCAGACAGCATTTTCCAAGTTAAAAGCTAAATTCACATCAGCACCGATCCTCGTACACCCGGATCCAGATCGAGCTTTCATAATGGAAGTAGACGCTTCCGACTGTGCGTAGGGGCCATAATCTCGCAAAGAACAGGTGAGAAAGATCTTTTACACCCTTGTGCCTTTCTTTCGCAGAAATTGTCGCCCGCAGAGAGAAATTACAATGTCGGGAATAAAGAGCTATTGGCCATTATAACCGCATTCAAGGAATGGAGGCATCTACTACAGGGAGCATCTCACCAGATTGTTGTATTTACGGATCATCGGAACCTCGAATTCATGAGATCGGCAAGGTGTCTAAAACCTAGACAGGCCCGATGGACTTTATTTCTTAATCAGTTTGACTTCATTGTTTCCTACAGGCCAGGCTCTCGTAATGGGAAGGCCGATGCACTATCTAGGATTCACTCAGGAAACGTAACTCCAGCATTACCTCCGAGGACTATACTCTCAGAAAGAAACTTCATAGGAGTGTTACACAATCAAAATCTATTAACAGGTATTAAGGAAGCCTACGCTGGAGACCCACTACTGATCCGACCCCCCAATCAGGTAAACCTAACCTTGAAAAACAGACTTTGGTTTCAGGGGCTGTAAAATAATGCATATCCTGTAAAATACTCAGGACTAGTTACCAGATAAAAATATAGTGGTTTATTTGGTTTCTTCCATCAAAGAAAGGTTATTACAGAAAAACAGGTGAATAAAAATAGGTGAAAGAGAAATTGTCCATTGTTCATAGCAAAGCAGCATGTATTCTTCTTCTCTCCGAGATCCTGAATAGCAAATGGCTGCTGTGTCTCAGTTCGGCTTCTCACATCCCCGTCAAGTAATATACCAGCTGTTATGTCGTGTCATGGCCCAACACAGGCGACATCTTCGTGTCCGTCTCTCATGATGGTGAGGGAAGAAGACAGCACCCTCTACAGTTAGCCATGAATTATATACGTCTCTTGAAACACGTGATCTCTACATATATGGAGCTGTCTTTCTACCATGAGCCAAGCTTAAAAATAGCCTATGTCGTGTAAGCTAAAGCATTCTACAGAACTGGGTCTTATAAGAAATTAACGGATTATTAATATTTAACAATTCCCCCTTTTGAGGGAGACAGACATTAATTGGAACCCTCAAATATAACAAGATCTTCTTTCTTCTTTTCTTCTTCTTTGACAAAATAATTTAATATCAATAATAATAATAATAATAATAATAATAATATTAGATTACCATTATAAGTACTCAATGACATAATTGATGTGAATTCATGTTATGGTAAGTCGTGAACAATATTCATATAAAATATGTATAATTATACTTCCCTAAGTCTAAATTGAAGCATCTCAGGTCCAGTCATCATCATCTGATGTCATCTGGTCTTCATTTTGATGTCTTCTGTCTTCTTCTTGGTTCTTTTAAAAATACAGTTTTCTTATAGCATATAGATGTGTTGTGTATCAAATCAAAGTCCATAATTTCAAATGTTAATACGAAAACAAAGTCTATGCAGCTTTAATATCTGTGCAGTGTCATCTTTAAAAACCTGGGCTTACATTGGCTCGCCTTGGATATTCTGGAATCCTCCATCGGTACTGGTCTTTGAACAGGTGTGACGTCTTTGGTCAGCAAAGCAAGGGTTAAAATGACTCTTCCTTGCTAAACATAGCACCATAACCAGTCCTTGTCCTAATGCACAGGACATATGTCAGGGTTGTAGCTTCCTGATAATTACCTTCATTGTTCACCAGCTTTCATCGAAGCTTTTCAGGTGATTGAAAACCTCTGGAACTTGATAAGAACGTGATAACACCGTTCATCTCAGCATCATAGGATCATCGTCCTCTGGTTGTCAGGTTAGACACTTTAATTGTGACTGTCGGTGGTGGATACTGCACTTGTGACTGTCAGTGGTGGATACTGCACTTGTAATTAACACAGTCTATTACTCAGTAATCATAGCTTTGTTACCTTCTGGGACTTCTGGATCGCGGCATTCTTCTTCTTGCAACTGATAAAAATCAATGAAGTTTAGAAATGTGAAAAGTCTTTATTAACATAATTTCAGTATCTTGCTTGAAGTCTTCATTCCCTATTCTATACCAAATCTGGTAATTTCCTATCCTATAATATCACAGCGTACCATAGCAATCAGTAATATCCATATAATTATTATCAGAATTTGTACTGTATATGGATTTCAATATTTGAAATAATAAACCAATAATAAGTGATAATACATTATTATCCATTTTTTTTCATGTGATAGAACATTTTTATGTCATAGGTGTAATTACCTTTTTCAACCCATAGGTGTCACTGTGTTTTATGTAACCAGTGTTTTCATCTTTATTAATAAGGAATATATTTATTATACTAATAATATGTAGGAATGTATAGCCATGAACCAAAATAAGAATATATGAGTGAGCGAATGAATGAATAAAAGAATTGTTGCATATAACTCAGAAGTGAAACATTTTCCTTAGTAATAGAACCATATAATTGCTATATTTAATGAAGCAATATTCTCAGTAGATATTACTTTACTAAATATTGGTGAAAGAATTAAAAATAATGAAAAATAAGAATAAAAATAAAAATAAGAATAAGGCCTTTATGTTGATGCAGAGTAGTTATGTCTTCAAATTATGCAACTTTGCATGTAATTCCTCTTAGTGTAAAGAAATGACTCTTTATAATACTTGTTATTATACCCAATACTTATACCATTGTACCTTATTAATATTTTTTCCTATTAAAATGTGTGAAGAAGAAGTATTAATCAAATGTGATTATGTAGTCAGGATAAAAAACATATTTCTCCCTTAATACCAAAAAATATTGTTTCATGAAATAATTCATTTATCAAAACCAAAATTAAAAATAATTAATGTATAAATTATGTGAATTTATACTTGCTTATACCATTATTTGTCTGAAGATGTGTAACCATCAAAATTAATTTGAATATCATAAAATTATCCTTTGGAAAAATTAATTTAAATGTAACACACTTGGACAGAGAAGGAAGGTCCACTATTCCCAGATGCAGCTGGTGAATACCAGGCTCTGTGCTGGTGCCTGTTTAAAAGAGCTAAAGCTGATAAGGAAAGAATAGATTTTCTTCCTAAACTATTTTCTATTTTGTTGTGCGATTGCACTTATCCACAATTAACTAAATCAAGAAATAATAACTACTATAGAAATATAGAAATATATGTTTGTATAGATAATATTTCATTATGTATCTTAATCTAATAATTTCCTAAAGATAAAAGCTTTGGGGGGTTTTTTTTTTTCTTCTTCTCATGCATTCAGGATCCTGAGGTCTCACAAACGTATCACATTACTCGCTCAGCAGCTGCTCATACACTCAGTCACTGTCACTCAGACTGTGTCACATATTAAGTTTAATACACGTATTTTAACCCAAATTATCCTAATTATCAATGCATTGTAAACTATTTCAATTTAGTCTCTTAATATTTCTTTGAATATTCCCCAAATACACATGACATAAATATATATGTATAGCTATACTTGACATTTAGGCCTAAAAAAAAAATTCCATTGCTTTGCAAAAGTTGAGACCCCCTTTAAAATTCTTTTCCTAAGGAACAGGGACATAGTATACTGGTATACTTGTATTATTAGAACAAGGTTCAAATTCCCCTGCTGTGGTTGTCATTCAAACCATGCAGTAAAAAAACACACACCCAGAACATTTTAAAAAGCAATTAGTTATTTCCTTTTAAGGGTTAGATATATAAAATCATGCAATTATTGCAACATCCTGTGTAAATAAAGGCATAAATCCTTGGAAGAGAATTTTTCTCGATTAAGTCCTGCTTTGAAATGAAAATTCTAAGGAAACATAAAAAATAAGATTAATATCATATTCATATTCTAAATATTATTACTGATGTAGATTTTAATTTTCATTAAAAAATACAGTTCTACTATTTCTACTTCTACAAACACTCTATATATACTGTATGACTATGTATATATCCACAAACCATAAAACTACAGGATTATACTCTATAAAATAATTACATATAACTCACTAATTGTATAACACTGTTACACAATATATATTACTTTTTCTAACCAATTCCTACACCCATACTTATTTCTCTGCAAAAAATATCCTGAAAGGTTCTTGCCATTTTAAAGCTGATAGATTCTTGGAGCAGAGTATTCAGTTTACAGGCCATGATGTCACTCACCACCTGTTTCTGTCTGTTAAATTCGGCCATCTTTGTTACAGAAAGAAAATCAGAACTCATCATTTTTCTTAATTCAATTTGTATCTTTTCGGTGTTCTTTTGCATCATTCCATATGGTTTATAACAAACATGTGATTTTCTTTTTCTTTCTTCGTAGATTTGATTTTGGGGAAAACTCATTTTAGAAGGTTTTGCTAATACAGGCTTCTGATAAGATTTTACTCTGCCTGTCTTTCCAAAATTAGCACAATTTATTTTCCTTTCACGATTCTCGTGTTTCCTGGCAAAATCAAGAAATTGCGCACATTCAAACAAAGAATCTTTTTGTGACGCAATAACACGAGATGCAGGATTTAGAAACCAAAATTTGCTTACAAAACTCCTTATGAGGGACGGTGTTTTGACATTCTCACTCAGCATTTTGTACAAACGTTCATATATGGACATGAACGCAAAAATACATTCCTTCCGACCAATCCTTAATTTTTGAAGAATATCAATATCTGGATGATTTTCATTTGATGAACAAAAAATGAGAATTTTTAATCTGTCTTTATCAGTTAAATTCTCATGTGTTTCACCAGATAACTTTAAAGACAATCTCCTAGCAAAATTTACAGGGATCCACATTTTGAACAACTGATTCTTCTCCTCGTTAGATAAATCAAAGCTATCAGTACAACTTTCAAAGATCTCAGAGTTTCTATAAACATCTATTTTGTTGTCATAAGCAGGAATTATTTGGCATATTTTTATCAAATTCTTCCTCACGCTACTTCGGATTTGGGCCTGTGAGTCTTCTATTTTTAGTGGTACGTCTTTCCCTTGTACGTCCTCTACGTCAGTTCTGAAGTCTCCTCCTACTTCTCCATCTTGTTCCACGTCTGCAAGGTCACCTTCAATGACTGCTACTTGTAACTGTTTCTCCACATTACAGTGAATCTCGGGAATATCACTATCCTCTACACAATCATTTTTAGATTTCTCTGACACAGATCTATGAAATATATCTACCATCTGTAGAATATTTTTTAATCTCTCTCTTTCTCTATTGAAAAACTTAGAATCTAACCTCTGATTCTCGAGTTCACACTCGGCATATAAACTTAACCATAAAACTTCTGAATTAGAATTGTCTACAGACTTAAATTTCAATTTACTCTGCTTAGCAAGACAATTAATGACATCCATTTCTCTTACCTTGAAATGTCTCAGCTTGTTCCCTTTGATGGACAACGCTGGGTTCCTGTCTTTACACGTCTGGCTTACGTCTGGTACTTTTGGCACTTGTAGTACTTCTCAATCTATCTGGTACTTCTTACTTCTAGGTTCTATGTGATTCTTGTAAGTAGTGGAATTCCCGATAACTTACACATATGATTTGACGTTAGCAAAGTCCAATCCCCCGTGTGTGCAAGTTGAGGGAAATCCGCAAAAAAGTACAAAAATTCAGATCTGGCTGGCTCTCCAATGTAAAATAATGCATATCCTGTAAAATACTCAGGACTAGTTACCAGATAAAAATATAGTGGTTTATTTGGTTTCTTCCATCAAAGAAAGGTTATTACAGAAAAACAGGTGAATAAAAATAGGTGAAAGAGAAATTGTCCATTGTTCATAGCAAAGCAGCATGTATTCTTCTTCTCTCCGAGATCCTGAATAGCAAATGGCTGCTGTGTCTCAGTTCGGCTTCTCACATCCCCGTCAAGTAATATACCAGCTGTTATGTCGTGTCATGGCCCAACACAGGCGACATCTTCGTGTCCGTCTCTCATGATGGTGAGGGAAGAAGACAGCACCCTCTACAGTTAGCCATGAATTATATACGTCTCTTGAAACACGTGATCTCTACATATATGGAGCTGTCTTTCTACCATGAGCCAAGCTTAAAAATAGCCTATGTCGTGTAAGCTAAAGCATTCTACAGAACTGGGTCTTATAAGAAATTAACGGATTATTAATATTTAACAGGGGCAACGCCTGTATATTCCGGAAACGGTCAGACTAAGTGTACTAAAATTAATGCATGACTCAAAGATCGCTGGTCATAGAGGAGTCCAGAAGACTCAGGAATTCTTGTCTCGCTTCTTTTGGTGGCCGACCTACCGGAGAGACGTTCAGCATTACGTCTCGTCATGTGAGGTATGTGCAAGATCAAAGGTTCCCCACTCCTCACCTACGGGACTGTTACAACCCCTCCCTATTCCATCTCGCCCTTGGGGGTCTGTTTCAATGGATTTCATTGTAGAATTGCCTACTTCTAAGGGGAAAAACACTATCCTAGTAGTGATCGACCGTTTGACCAAGGCTGCCCACTTCATTCCCTGTATCGGTCTTCCGACAGCCAAACAGACAGCGGACCTCATCGTACAAAATGTTTTTCGGCTACATGGAGTTCCTGACGAAGTGATATCAGATCGAGGGGTCCAATTTACCTCAAAATTTTGGCGAAGCTTCTGTGCCGCCCTGGACATCAACGTAAATCTATCATCTGCTTTTCATCCGCAGTCTAACGGACAAACGGAACGGACTAATCAAACCTTGGAGCAGTATTTACGTTGCTACGTATGCCACTTGCAAGATGATTGGGTAAACTTACTCCCGATGGCCGAATTTACATATAACAACTCGCAGAGTGCCTCCACCAAGCAGTCTCCTTTCTTCGCCAATAAGGGGTATCATCCCAGCATCCTCCCTCGACTCCCGATAGACACGTCTGTACCCGCAGCAGCTGACCGAATTACGTGTTTACAACAGAATTTAGAGTCTTTGAAACAAACGCTGGCTACAGCTCAAGAGAGATACAAGAGAGCTGCAGACAGGTTCCGTAAACCAGCACCAACATGCAAGGTAGGAGACATGTCTGGCTTTCGACAAGAAATTTGAAATTAAGGATTCCGACATCTAAGTTGGGACAGAAATATGTTGGCCCATACAAAATCGACAACATAGTGAGTCCTGTAGCCTGCCGTCTTAAGTTGCCTACATCTTTGAAAATACACCCTGTTTTTCATGTCTCCTTGCTTAAACCGGTAGTACCGAATCCTTTTCCTGGACGTACACCTGTTCCACCTGGTCCGGTTCTCATTGACGGGCAAGAAGAATTTATCGTGGAAGGTATCATCGACTCTCGGATCCATAGGGGGAAACTTCAGTACTTGGTGAAATGGCAGGGTTACCCATCGGAGGAGAATTCCTGGGAACCTCAGGAGAACATTCGAGCTCCCCGTCTGATCCAACGGTTCCACAGCCGATACCCCAATAAACCTGATCTAAGGTCGTCCAGAGGACATCCTTGAAGGATGGAATAGTGTGAGGCTCTGAGCCATGTTCCTGTTCTGTTTGACTTTGCCCTTACTTTTGCCCTTATCAAAGATGGAGTAAGTAGCTTCACAAGGGGCCATCTTGTTCCTGTTTGACTTTTCCTGTTTCCTGCCTGCTGTGTACTAAAGGGACTCAGCACATTATACCTGTGCTTGTGTATCTGGATCTTCACCTGCTGCCAAGCTTGGAGAACTCGCATTGTGCCTGCTTCTTCTATACCTCGGGATTCCCCATTTGTTACTTACCTGCCTGACCGCCTCTCCTGTCCGGATCTGCTCTGCTTCATTCATCTTTGCGGCCTGCTCTCCGCTTGAAGCCCGGTCCAGGCTCAGGACTTTAGGACTGTGTGCTCCCGGACCTCAGACTCTCGCCAGTTGGTTCGTACAGACTCTACCTGTTGCCAGAACTTATATCTGCTTACCGTGTAATACTGAAGCCTGCTTCCTGCAATACCCCTGAACTATCTTTGCATAGTACTGTGACCTGTTGCTACAATATAATACTGAACCTTTGAACATATACTGTGTCTGTCTTCTCTGACCCATGCTACCGAGTTCCATAGAACCTATAGTACCAATTTGACAAGTATACCCAAGTGTTTGCATGTGTGTAAATTCCCTAACACTGTCACGGAGAGTGTAACCACACTGTGATTGCATGTGTGTAATTCCCTGAAACTCTCACTGAGAGTATACCCAAGTGTTTGCATGTGTGTAAATTCCCTAACACTCTCACTGAGAGTGTAACCACACTGTGATTGTGAAACTCTCACTGAGAGTATACCAAAGTGTTTGCATGTGTAAATTTCAATCTCTCAGTTGAGAGTATAACCACACTTGTTTACCAAAAACCAATACTTTTGCACGTATACCCATACTTAATTTTACCTGGTTTTAAAATAATACTACGGACAGTTATTATTTTTTTTTTTTTCACAAGTAGTAGCTACTCTGCTCTTTATTTTAAATACCACAATAAATGAAAAATAAAAAAAATCCAGAAAACATACTACAGTTACACCACAGTTAAACTACATACAATACAATAACAGCACAATTGCAAATATGGAAATAAAATTCAGTACACATGCAACAGAAAAACAATTTAAGTATGAAAAAAAAAAAAAAGGAATAATAAAAATACACACACACACACAGACATGCAACACTGGGAGGCAATGAAAATACATGCAGGAAGGCAGACAAGCCACAGACACACAGACATGCCTCACACAATTGCAGGCTTTGGTAGCAGGCCTCTCCGTCCTGGCTTGGTGCTGGGCAGCTGCTGTCAGGCGTCTTGCAGCTGGGGTCTTGCTGCTGGGCCGGTTTTATGGCTGGCTATCTGGCTCTGTCTCTCCTCAGCTGGGGGTCTTGCTGCTGGGCAGATGCTGTCTGGCTTGCTCTGTGTCTTCTCAGTCTGGCTGGTGCCAGATGTCTGGGCCCAATGATTAATTAGCCCACTTTATATAGTTTTTGGACTGTCTGGAAAAGTATTTTTTTTTTTTTTTTTTCTGAGCATGCTCAGTGCAATTTAGCAGATTCCACAAAATAGCGGTTCCCGGCGGATCCGCCGCCCATTCTACCGCATGGTGGACGATGGCGGATCCACCGTGATCCGCCATTTTGACGGCGCCAAAAAACGTTGCAAAGTCCGTTCACCTCAGACAGAATCTGCCAGGAATCTGGCGGATCTGCCGAATAACGGACGACCATCCGCCACTAATGTATACCTTTGGGAAAAAATGGCGGATCCGCCATTCTCAAATTTTGGCGGATTTTGACTGATCTGGAAAAAATGATGTGTGAAACAGGCCTTAGGCATCAGGTTCCTGCCTCTGCACGGCAAGAATCCCGAGCTTTGCCATCTGCAGTCTCCCATTCCTCTCCGGCCGCAGTGGAGCCTGCTCAGCAAAAACGTCATTCTCGGCATCTTGCTCAGTCTGCTACTGTCGGCTTGGTTACTGCTGTTAATCAGGGTTCAGCTATGGTAATCTGCAATAGCCAGATGCGAGCAGATCCTGTTACTAAGTCCTTCTTTCGGTCCACTGAGCATGCCCGTGGGAAGTCCTCTCATTGGAGGTCACATGCTCAGGTTCTATTGCTGCTCCCTTTGGACCACTAGGAAGGTCCCAGAAGGACGCTGCTATAAAAGAGTCTCAAGGCCACACGGCCATGCGCTAATATAGACAGTAATGGATAGTGATGTGTGTGATGATGGATGCTTGTGAACCGCAGAATGATTCATTAAGAAACCCCTTCCCTTTGATACGTACTGTATGTTGGTAGGGTTTAGAGTCCTGAGTCAGCGCCAAGCGGTGGCACTGCATAGCGCCGCAATGCTTCAATCACCTCTCACACGTTAAGCCAGAGAGTGTGATCTGCACGAGACACCTCTGTATCGCATACGCTGCAGTGTCCATCTCAGCGGTGCCGTACGCAGTTACTGCGCTTTCCAGCGCTAAGCTTAGGCTGGTTAGTGGTATCCGCCAGGGCGGCGCTGTACACACGCAGTGTGGTAACACAACTGTCGGCTGCACCCTGTGATTGTTAACAGGGCACAGCATTTCTCTAGAGTTAATCCCTTATGCCGCAGTAGCGGTTTCCTAAGCCGTAGTCTGTGAGGTAACAGGCTTCGGTGTCTCTTTCTGCGGCTCTGTGCTGTAACAGAGTTCGCTCCTGTGCACACAGGGTCACCGGTTATGGGTCACCCTCCCAGGGCTGTGGAGTACTCGGTACCGGGCCGGTATCAGTGGGATGTGTCACAGCAGCGGTGACCCGGACCGTGGCCCTGGGCGCCCAAGTAATAGGAAGATGTGAATGGTGGAATGTAGTTAGATGAGTAGTTTGTGACGCCACCTATGGTGCTCGGCAAGGGAGGTGTTAAGCCGACGCTGCATGCAGATCCGCTGGGACTGATTGGTATGGTGCAGCAAAGATGTAAAAGCTCCCCACAGGTGAAGCTATAGTCCCAGGGCAGTGTAGATGTGGTCGGCATGGGGATGTAGCGGTGCCGGAAAGGTAGGAAGCAGACAAGACACAGCGGGGTGCAATTTCTGTACCTTTACTTGGTAACTGCAGTCCAGGGTCCTGATTACAGATGGTATTGGAGCAGGCTAGCCTGGAAGCAATTCAAGGATTCTCTCTCAGCAGATAGGTGGTGCAGTCTCCTTACTAGCGCTTATTCGAATGAAGTACTCCCAGTACTGAGTTACACTGGAGTTCCTCCGGACAGATGTTCTCAAGAACCTCCCTTGTACGGCAGACAGCTGTAGCCTATCTCGGGGACTCCTCTCTCCTGAGTCCCGGCTCACTATCCAAGCTGCTGTTGTGCCCTCAAGTCTTAGATGGGAGTAGGGCATTTACAGCCTCCTACTCCTCTGGTGTCTGTTGCAGGACCGTTAGTATCAGTACAACCGTGGAGACCAGGCTCCAGTTCATGCGCTCTCTCCAGAGATGAGCTCGTCCTCTCCGCTCTATCTCAGCGCTCCTTCCACAGGTCTGCACATTTCACCCTCCGCAGACTAACTAACCACCCCCTCCTCTTGGCACTCAGAGAGCACTCCTCCCCTTAATCCCGGTTTAGAGTTCCCCCTGCTGGCCTGGAGTGGAACTGTGTTGCATGCATAGATTCAGGGCTGCCACTAGGAATTTCGGGGCCCCATACTGGCAAAATTTATGGGGGCCCCCCTTGAGGCTCCACCCCCAGCTCCGCCTCCACCCTAGCTCCTCCTCCACCATGCGAACTTTCCAAAATCCCTCCGCCCTTTCTTGGAAAAACTTCACTTCTACACCACACCCTCACCAATCTCACATCAACACCATATCACATACATAGCCATCAGCTTTAGTTTTGACCAAAAGATTTTTTAAGCCTGCCACCATGACAAGGTAGACTCTATTGACAGGGCCCTACTCTACTCTAACCTATTAAACATTTGGTAACTTTTTTTAACCATTATTGTGCATCCATCTTCAGACAATGACCAGATGATACTGAGTCAGTGCCCATCTAACTCTAACATACTCCAGCAAGGTGGCAAAGGCAGTACCTTATATTAGGTTGGTCACATATTAAGTCAATGTAATTGTACCCCCCATGAGGCCCCCAGATTCTGTTCCCTCTCCCGTCATGGCTCTTTGGGCACCGCCACCATGCCACCGGAGAGGGAGACATCGGAGAGAGTCAGAGACAGACAGTCTACTCACCCTGCTCGCTCGCCGCCTCGTGACTGGTCTGCCAGTGCCTACCGTCTGCGCCTCGCCATCCACCGTCCCGCTGCCGTCCACGGTCACCATCTTCTGCTCCCAGCCTGGTCCCACCACGTGGCGCGCTGGCACAGCCTATGGGTGATGGTCACACAAAATCCCTCATGCTCCATTCAAACATGGCTTTAGGACCCTAACTTCTCAGAAAAGGGCTTTTGGCTGCCAGCTATGTAAGGTGTATGTGCTCCCCAAAACATCGCAGATATCAGCACTTCAGACCAGACATGCTTCTGTAGACACAGACTGTGCTAACAAATCGCCAGTGATCAGCACTGACACTGGTATCCGAGGTCCCAGCAGTCAAAGATGACAAGATGAGAATGGAGGGGCTGCCATGTCCCTGACTAATATGTCCCCACTGCTACAGATCTGATAGTGAACTGCCAATCAGATCAATTTACCTGAATGACATTGACATAGGGGAACTGGAAAATCCCCAATGTTCAGCACTAGACCTGTAGTGAGGGTCAGCCCTAAGAGTAAGCGCACGAGCAGCACATTCAATGTGGACTTTCCTCAACAAAATCATGTGGCACGTGTGGATCTTGTCACATACAAGTGACACACTGTGGATTTTAAAATGCACATTTGAGTGGGAATCTCCCACTCATTTGTATTTCCTCACACATTTCCTGGAGGAATAGAAATGCATATTTATAAGTATCTAATGGTCCCAGGACTGCGCTTTATGTTACATTACCATCAAAAATCTGTTCTGTCAAAACCCTACAAAAGAGCCCTAACCCTAAAAATGGCACAGAGTGGACTGAGAACCAGTGGGACTATAAAGCCCCCAGTCAATTTTACACTGCAGACTTCTCCGCTGCCTTGCACATTGTGAGAATAGAGCAGGTGACTTTATAAGAGTTGTCTAAAGGTGACCCCAAAAAATCCCTGAGGTAAGAAAAGACTAGATAATATTACCCCCTCCCCTATGTCTGACTCTGAACCCTTCAGCTAGTGCAGGGGAGGGAGAGGACTGGGGGGCTTTATTTACTGTATTGGGAGTTATCTGGGGACAAGTGAAAGACCCCTAGAAGATGACATCTCATGCACATAGGGCAACCTGAAACAGTAGGGTAAGTGGGAAGAAGCCGGCTCTGCAGCAGAGAATATAGGGCAGGTGGGTGGGAGTCTGCCCCTGTGGGGTACAACACGGGGATGTACCCTAAGACTCCCAACCCCACAATGGCACTGCAGCCCCTCAGGGGGAGACAGGTTTATTAAGCTGGACGGAACCGCTGCCCCACAGAGCCTTGCTCTCCCAGCATGAGAGACGCAGTCATATCGCAGCTGCTGCAGAACTCCTATCTGAAGCGCGGTTTCCCTTATCCCCTTCACACGGCCATAAGCGCCCGCCGCCGACGTTGCATAACAACTTTCTCATGGGCCCCCCCAATGCCAAAATGCACAAGCGGCTCCGCTCCGCTCACCTCGTACACGCGCGGCTCCGCTCACCTCGTACACGCGCGGCTCCGCACACTTCGCACACGCGCGGCTCCGCTCCGCACACTTCGCACACGCGCGGCTCCGCTCCGCACACTTCGCACACGCGCGGCTCCGCTCCGCACACTTCGCACACGCGCGGCTCACCTCGCACACGCGCGGCTCACCTCGCACACGCGCGGCTCCGCTCACCTCGCACACGCGCGGCTCCGCACAGCACACCTCGCACACGCGTGGCTCCGCTCACCTCGCACACGCGCGGCTCCGCTCCGCTCACCTCGCACACGCGCGGCTCCGCTCCGCTCACCTCGCACACGCGCGGCTCCGCTCCGCTCACCTCGCACACGCGCGGCTCCGCTCCGCTCACCTCGCACACGCGCGGCTCCGCTCCGCTCACCTCGCACACGCGCGGCTCCGCTCCGTACACCCTGTAAACCCCTCCTGAACCCACACAGAAACTTTACCTCATCCAGCAGTACACCATGACAACCAGCACAGCAGAGTCCTGCAGACATGAGGCCCCTGATCATGTGACCCCTGACTCCACCCCTCCTGTGACCTCATCACAGGTCCTGTGCGCACACAGCAGACGGAGCTGGAGGAGCCTGAACAAAATGTAGGGGGGCCCGGGGCCGAGCGTGGACCGGGCTGCCATTGTTCTCAGGTGCCGGGCGGGCACCGGGCCCCCCTAATCACCAGGGTCCCCACACAGAAACTTTACCTCATCCAGCAGTACACGACAACAAGCACAGCAGAGTCCTGAATACGTCCAGGGCCCTGATCATGTGACACCGGACTCCTCCCATCTTGTGACCTCATCACAGGTCCTGTGCGCACACAGCAGACAGAGCTCGGCTGCCAGTGTGCTCGGGCGCCGGGCGGGCCCCCCCTAATCACTGGGGCCCCATACACTTGTAAGGGCTGTCATGCCCTGATGGCGGCCCTGCATAGATTGACTGTGAGAGAGACCCATCATTGCCTCCAAGCCTGGCATTACCCTCCCCTGGAGGAAGGCAAAGCCACTGTGGCGACCATACCCCTGGGGACACCACACTCCCCCCTAGTGCAAGTCAGCACTCCAGGGCTGGACAAAAACATGAAACATATAAACAGTTAAATAATAATATTGTACAAGAGTTAAAAAATGAAAAAGTTACAAAAACCAAGTGCTTCAAAAATGGTCCTAAAATGATAAGTCCAGCATCAATGTCCATGGTCCATTCCTAGGCAAATGGTGAAATATATACAGATTGGTGACCACACAAGTCCTGTGGTACAATGTCCATAAAACGAAACTGGCAAATTCAAAGGAAACTCTTACAGGTTACCTGTAGGCACAAAACGTGAAAAACAGTTACATATATACACAATTTCAACAGTCATATTACTTTATATGTGGAACCTAATGGGTGGTATACCTTGGGTGGTACGGGTAGACCTGCATAATACTGGTGTAGTGTGTAATGCACTGGATACACTACTGTGGGTTCTGCATGGCACAGGGATACTAGATTGTCTGTGAACTCTTAGACTCACCAGGGGCATAACAGGTTCACCACTGGCAGGGCGAGGGTTCTCTGGCTCCACTGCTGGTGTGGCATCTGCTGCCTGATTTTCCTGATCCTCAGGATTTCCTTGAGTCACGTCTTCCTGTGCTACCAATTTTGGGGGAAATGTCAACACCGGCACCACTATAGCATCATTTACTTTAGTCCAATTCGCAGGGAATTCCCCAAGTATTGTGCTGACCTTCTCTTCTTTCTCTATGGGTTGGATGTTATCTGGTTCTTCCACCCTTTCCTTCAGCAGGTCAGGACATAGTTTGAGGTGATCTCTTGATATTGCTGCTGAGGTTTCTCCTCCATCTTTGCTAATAAGGCATACCTTGGTATTATCAAAGCTTGAAGGCAGAATAGTATAAGGTTCAGCTTCCCATTGATCATCCAATTTGTGCAATCTTCTCTTCCTTTTTAAGACCTGTTCTCCTGGCGACAAAGGAACGGCAGGTGCATTTTGATTGTAAAGCTTTTCCTGCTTTTGTCTTGCCTGGGCTAGACTCTTTTCCACGCATTCTTGAACTCTTCTGTACTGTTGTTGTCTTTCTGTATCCAAGTCAGCATCTGGTGACGTTACTTCGGGCGTAAGGACTCCCATGTCAAAATCAATAGGCAGCTTACCAGGTCTTGCTCTCATTAAGTAGGCTGGGGTACAGTTGGTGGAATTCACTGGAATATGGTTGTAGAGGTCCACCAGATCTGGCAACTTCTCTGGCCACAGATTCCTCTCCTCCAAGGGCAAAGTCTTCAGTAGGTCAATCACTACCTGGTTCATCTTCTCACACATGCCATTGGTCTGTGGGTGGTACGGGGTTGTCCGGATCTTCTTACAACCATACAAGTTACAGAATTCCTGGAACACTTCTGCCTCGAAAGCTGGACCTTGATCTGTAAGCACTCTTTCAGGATATCCATGTGGTCTACAGAAGTGCTGTTGGAATGCTCTGGCCGCTGTCCTGGCTGTCTGATCTTTGACAGGCACAACTACCAGGAATCTTGAGTAGTGGTCCACAATGGTAAGAGCATGGATGTAGCCTGACTGACTTGGAACCAGCTTCACATGGTCCAGGGCTACCAACCCCAGGGGCTGTTTGGTGATGATTGGCTGTAGGGGAGCTCTCTGGCTGCTTCGATCCTTTCTGCGCAGGTTACATTGTCCACACTCCCGACACCACCTCTCAATGGCTTTCCTCATACCAGCCCAGTAGAACCTCTCCCGGAGCAATGCTTCCAACTTCTTCCATTCAAAGCGTCCAGCTCCATTGTGGTATGCCTCTAGGACCATTGATGCCTCTCTCTTTGGGACTACCACCTGCCAGACCAGCTCATGAGTACGGGCATTGATACTCCTCTGACACAGTTTTCCTTCATAGATGAACAGCCGGCCTCTCTCCTTCCACAACTGCTGGGTTTCTTCAGGAGCATCCGACTCTGGGCGTGAGTCAGCTTGTGACAGTAGCTCCTTCACTAGGCGGACTGCAGGGTCACTATCTTGCGTTTCTGCTCAGTCATGATGGGGCAATGGATTCAGGGTGGTCTGTTTCTAACTCCATGAGCACGCTGGGCCGCAAGTGGCCAGTGGAAGGGAGGTAACTCCATTTCTTCAAGAGCCTCAGGGTCTTCTCCTGCATCTGGTAGGTTAGGCATTCTGGACAGCGCATCAGCATTGGCATTCATGTGCCCTGCCCGGTACTTGATGGTAAACTCATAGTTAGAGAGCCGAGCCATCCATCGCTGTTCCAGTGCACCTAGTTTTGCAGTGTCCAAGTGCGTCAACGGGTTGTTGTCCGTGAAGATAGTGAACTTGGCGGAGGCTAGGTAATGTTTGAACCTTTCGGTGACAGCTCAGACTATGGCAGCTTGAAAGAACTGTAGTTGTCAGGGTTCCTTTCAGTGGGGTGCAGCTTCCTGCTGGCGTAGGAGATCACTCTTTCTTTCCCATTCTGTACCTGCAACAGTACTGCTCCTAGTCCCACGTTGCTGGCATCAGTGTACAGCACAAAGGGTTTGTCATAATCTGGGTAGGCCAGAACTTCATCTCCTGTGAGAGCCATCTTCAATCTGGTGAAGGACCTTTCCAACTCTTCAGTCCATTCAAAGGTGGAATTTTTCTGTTTGGTTTTCTTGGACTGCCCCACCAGAAAATTTTGCATAGGGGTGGCTATTTCAGTAAAGCCTTTGATGAATCTTCGGTAGTAGCCTACCAGTCCAAGGAATTGGCGTACTTCATGAAGGTTGCTGGGCGTAGGCCAGTCCCGGATGACTGTGACCTTATCAAGATCTGGTGCCACACCTTCTGCACTGACCACATGACCGAGGTACTGCACCTTGGGCTTCAGGAGGTGGCACTTGGAGGGCTTCACCTTCAGGCCGAAATTGGACAAAGCTTCAAACACTTCAGCCAAGTGTTCCAGATGATCTTCATAGGTTTTGGAGAAAACAATGACATCATCCAGGTACAACAGGACCGTCTCAAAGTTCATGTGTCCCAGGCAACACTCCATCAGCCGTTGAAATGTTCCTGGGGCCAGGGACGCATCTATAATGAGTCATGTTGAGACACCTGCTGAAGCGGCAATCAGCAGGGGGCGGCATTATGCGCTGCTCTACCTGCAGCACCTACAATTTAGCCTCTGAGTCTGCACGCTGGTTCTGCGGCAGCGGTCCTGCAAGAGGCTGTAATTGATGATCACAGGAGGGAAGTAGTCAGGGCCGCCCTGATCATGTGACCCCTGACTCCTCCCCTCCTGTGACCTCATCACAGGTCCTGTGCGCACAAAGCAGCCATATATGAGGAGTGTGGCTCCGCGGGTGGAGGTCGGTGCCGGAGGCTCCATTATTCTCTGTGGAGTGTGGCTCTGCGGGTGGAGGTCGGTGCAGGAGGCTCCATTATTCTCTATGTGGAGTGCGGCTATGCGGGTGGAGGTCGGTGCCGGACGCTCCATTATTCTCTCTGTGGAGTGTGGCTCTGCGGGTGGAGGTCGGTGCCGGAGGCTCCATTATTCTCTATGTGGAGTGCAGGTGGAGGTCAGTGCTGGAGGCTCCATTATTCTCTATGTGGAGTGTGGCTCTGCAGGTGGAGGTCGGTGCTGGAGGCTCCATTATTCTCTATGTGGAGTGCGGGTGGAGATCGGTGCTGGAGGCCCCATTATTCTCTATGTGGAGGTCGGTGTTGGAGGCTCCATTAATCTCTATGTGGAGTTCGGTGCTGGAGGCTCCATTATTCTCTATGTGGAGTGTGGAGTGCAGGTGGAGTTCGGTGCTGGAGGCTCCATTATTCTCTATGTGGAGTGTGGCTCTGCGGGTGGAGGTTGGTGCTGGAGGCTCCATTATTCTCTATGTGGAGTGCGGGTGGAGGTCGGTGCTGGAGGCTCCATTATTCTCTGTGGAGTGCGGTGGAGGTCGGTGCTGGAGGCCCCATTATTCTCTATGTGGAGTGCGGCTCTGCGGGTGGAGGTTGGTGCTGGAGGCTCCATTATTCTCTATGTGGAGTGCGGGTGGAGGTCGGTGCTGGAGGCTCCATTATTCTCTATGTGGAGTGTGGCTCTGCGGGTGGAGGTTGGTGCTGGAGGCTCCATTATTCTCTATGTGGAGTGCGGGTGGAGGTCGGTGCTGGAGGCTCCATTATTCTCTATGTGGAGTGCGGTGGAGGTCGGTGCTGGAGGCCCCATTATTCTCTATGTGGAGTGTGGCTCTGCGGGTGGAGGTTGGTGCTGGAGGCTCCATTATTCTCTATGTGGAGTGTGGGTGGAGGTCGGTGCTGGAGGCTCCATTATTCTCTATGTGGAGTGCGGTGGAGGTCGGTGCTGGAGGCCCCATTATTCTCTATGTGGAGTGCGGCTCTGCGGGTGGTGGTAGGTGCTGGATGCTCGATTACTCTCTATGTGGAGTGCGGGTGGAGTTCGGTGCTGGAGGCTCCATTATTCTCTATGTGGAGTGTGGCTCTGCGGGTGGAGGTCTGTGCTGGAGGCTCCATTATTCTCTATGTGGAGTGCGGGTGGAGGTCGGTGCCGGAGGCTCCATTATTCTCTGTGGAGTGTGCCTCTGCGGGTGGGGGTCGGTGCCGGAGGCACGGGACATCCTCTGGACTGGAAGCAAGCTGGATCTTTTCCTTGGAGGACACCTGCAGGGACTGCACGGTTTTGGTAAGTGCAGCCATCCCTTTGGTCAACTCCTGGACCTGAAGACGCAGCTCCTCAGTTGGATCTTTATCCAGCCTCTACAGGGATGGAATCAGCCTCTACAGGGATGGAAGGGAAAGATGTTGCTTCCTGGTGGTAAGTGATCGCTGGACGCCTAGGGGGCGCTGGGCGGCTGTCAGTTGATTCCTGCAGTACCCGAATAGCCCTGTCCTTAAGATTAGCAAAGTCCAGATCGGGGTTTTGCAGGGTTATGATGCGCAACTGTCCTCTGTGCGTACTGGATAGAAGTCCTTCAATGAACTGCTCCTTTAACAGTTTATCTTCCTCCTTCACACTGTCAGGATCAATTTGCTTAACTGCTCACAGCGCCTCCTGCAGGTTGAGAGCATAGTCCCTTATACTGTCCTGCGCCTTCTGTTTACAGCCAAAGAACCTCATCTTGATTTCAGCTGCAGTGCATGTGTCAAAGGTGCTTCTCAGCTTGGCCAGGATCTTTGCAACAGTTTCTTTATCAGTGTCCTGCCAGGCTTTCACTTCTCTCTGCGCTGCACCCGTTAGCTGTCCAATCAGGATATTCACTTTCTGGCTCTCAGACAAAGGGTAGACTTTAAGCAAACTGCACAGTAGGGTGACCGCAAAAAATCGATGTCGGAATTTTGTCCGTCTGGACCCCACAAAACGATTCCTCTTTCCAGATATTGAGAGAGCCAAAATTTGAGCTCTATCAAACGACGTTAACCCGTGCCGTTCGTCGCTCAAAGTTTGAAAAAATCCAAATTGAGGTATTTTAAGATTTAGGTATTTTGCATAGTCTGTTAGACTATAAAGAATGTGACCACAACATTGCAGAAATAGCCCTGACCAAATTTTCAAACCATTTGTGGTATTTGAATGCAGAGTTGGTGGGATTATCGTTTTTTGATCCCACCATTAGACAATGAAAAGTTGTTAATGGCTAATAAATTGCTCAGTAGCACAGATGAACCATCAGAGCACGCTAGGGTTGTAAATCCAAAAGTTAGGAAAGAAAAATTAAAAGAGGTAGGAAATAACCGACTTTAACGACCTTCTGACAAAAGATGAAGAACAAAAGCAATATGTCCTGCAAGTTGTAAGCAAATGCCGAGCATTATATTCTGACGTTTCAAAAACTACTTTAACAAAAGCTCTAGAATAGATTAGATAACTATGTAAAATTATCAACTCATGTAGGTTAGCGTGCTCTGATGGTTCATCTGTGCTACTGAGCAATTTATTAGCCATTAACAACTTTTCATTGTCTAATGGTGGGATCAAAAAACGATAATCCCACCAACTCTGCATTCAAATACCACAAATGGTTCGAAAATTTGGTCAGGGCTATTTCTGCAATGTTGTTGTCACATTCTTTATAGTCTAACAGACTATGCAAAATACCTAAATCTTAAAATACCTCAATTTGGATTTTTTCAAACTTTGAGCGACGAGCGGCACGGGTTAATGTCATTTGATCGAGCTCAAATTTTGGCTCTCTCAATATCTGGAAAGGGGAATCGTTTTGTGGGGTCCAGACGAACAAGATTCTGACATTTTTTTCCCCCCCCATATGAGATCCAGTCACCCTACTGCACAGTCTCTCTCTAAATTCACTCAGGGTATGTGACTCACCTGAGTACTGCGGTAGCCAGGCCGCTCCCGGTATGTAGGGCATAGACAGCGGCATTATGGGGACCGCTGCGGGGTTGGCAACGGCATCCGCCGCTGCATTGCCTTGTGGCGCGGACATTCCCTTCCTCCCCCCTAATTAACGTTAACCAGGGCCGGGGGTTGTGTGAGCTCACCGGCGACCGCTTCGGAGGCCCGATGCTCCGGGCTGTAGGCCTCAGCTCCTCCTCTTCTCGCGCGGCACTTCACTTCTTCGCGCTCTGTGGCAGGCCCCGCCCATGAAGGCCTGCCCCTTCTTCCCGTGCGCGCCAAACAGCGCGGCAATGGCGGCAATTGGCGCCAATATCACAGTCTTTTACACAAACAGTCTATGGCACACAGGACCCGGGGGGGACCGGGCTCCGTAATCCTGTTCATGACGCCAAATTGGGTAGCCCTCCCAGGGCTGTGGGGTACTCGGTACCGGGCCGGTATCAGTGGGATGTGTCACAGCAGCGGTGACCCGGACCGTGGCCCTGGGCGCCCAAGTAATAGGAAGATGTGAATGGTGGAATGTAGTTAGATGAATAGTTCGTGACACCACCTGTGATGCTCGGCAAGGGAGGTGTTAAGCCGACGCTGCATGCTGGGACTGATGGTATGGTGCAGTAAAGATGTAAAAGCTCCCCACAGGTGAAGCTATAGTCCCAGGGCAGTGTAGATGTGGTCGGCACGGGGATGTAGCGGTGCCGGAAAGGTAGGAAGCAGACAAGACACAGTGGGTGCAATTTCTGTACCTTTACTTGGTAACTGCAGTCCAGGGTCCTGATTACAGATGGTATTGGAGCAGGCTAGCCTGGAAGCAATTCAAGGATTCTCTCTCAGCAGATGGGTGGTGCAGTCTCCTTACTAGCGCTTATTCGAATGAAGTACTCCCAGTACTGAGTTACACTGGAGTTCCTCCGGACAGATGTTGTCAAGAACCTCACTTGTATGGCAGACAGCTGTAGCCTATCTCGGAGACTCCTCTCTCCTGAGTGCCGGCTCACTACCCAAGCTGCTGTTGTGCCGTCAAGTCTTAGATGGGAGTAGGGCATTTACAGCCTCCTACTCCTCTGGTGTCTGTTGCAGGGCTGTTAGTATCCGTACAACCGTGGAGACCAGGCTCCAGTTCATGCACTCTCTCCAGAGATGAGCTCGTCCTCTCCGCTCCATCTCAGCGCTCCTTCCACACGTCTGCACACTTCACCCTCCACAGACTAACTAACTAACCACCCCCTCCTCTTGGCCCTCAGAGAGCACTCCTCCCCTTAATCCCGGTTCAGAGTTCCCCCTGCTGGCCTGGAGTGCAACTGTGTTGCATGCATAGATTGACTGCGAGAGAGACCCATCATTGCCTCCAAGCCTGGCATTACCCTCCCCTGGAGGAAGGCAAAGCCACTGTGGCGACCATACCCCTGGGGGCGCCACAGTTATTCCGCCGGTGTTCAGTTAGCGTCTGCCATTACCGAGCAACAGTTTGCCATCTTTAGTGTGATCCGCAACCCTAACAGGATATTAGCACCAGAGTCTGGCTCTAATGGAGGATGAGCAGCGAATTCTTGCGTGCATCCGGCAGCTGGAAGGCAGGTTGGTGGCTCTAGAGCCTCCAGCCTCAGCTGCGGATGTTACGGTGGTCGTGCTCCAGGCAGCCACTGAGGCTGTCTTCCGTGTGTCCACTGCCATCCCTGTCCCGACTTTGTCCCACCTTCCGCTGCCCGAGAAGTTCTCGGGCGATAGTGTGTCATTTAGGGGTTTCGTGAGCCAGTGCTCTATATAGCTAGAGTTGCTGGCTGCACGATTCCCCTCCAAGCGGGCTAAGGTGGAATTCATCATTTCTCTCTTGTCGGGCAGGGCTTTGCAGTGGGCCACACCGCTGTGGGAGCGTGGTGATCGTGTCGTGCAGAGTGCCACTCAATTCTTGGCCACTCTGAAGCAGGTCTTCTTGAGGCCGCAAATCACCCATGACACCGCGCTCCGGCTGCTGGCATTATCGCAGGGCTTGTCCTTGGTCAGTCACTTCACCATCCAGTTCAGGACGCTGGCCTCTGAGTTAGAGTGGCCAGATAAGGTCCTTATACCGGCGTTCTGGAGAGGTTTGGCTGACCATGTGAAGGACGCCCTGGCCACCAGGGAGGTTCCCGCCACACTGGAGGAGCTCATCACCGTCTCCACCCGTAATGACCTTCGCTTTACTAAGCGAGGGTTGGAACGGTCTCAGTGTAGGCAGAGGTTTAGGCTGGCACCTAGTTTTGCTAAACCTCTGGGATCTTCCGATCGGGTGTCCGAGCCTCAAGGGGCCACGGGGTCTTCTCGCGTGGGATCCAGGCCCCGGTCCACTCGAGTACCTGTGGTCTGTCCTGTTTGCCGGCATTCTGGTCACCTTGCCAACAGATTCCCACAGCGGTCAGGAAAATGCTCGCCTCTAGTGGTCATAAGAGGGGGCTCTCTAGAATCAGCGGCGTTTTCCTCCAAGCTGACCTTTAAAGGAACGCTTGTTGCTGGTTCTTCCACTCTGGCGGTGGAGGTTTGTGTGGACTCCGGAGCGGAAGGCAATTTCATGTCTTCAGCCTTCACTCAACGGCACGCAATATCCCTGGTTATGATGGCCAATGCAGTCACCGTCAGGGTGGTGAACGGCGCTACTCTACCCTCTCAAATTACCCACCAGACCGCCCCGTTGATACTCTTGGTGTCTTCGTCTCATCAGGAGACTATATCCCTCCTCGTCATGCCCGAGGGTATCGATCAGGTCCTCTTAGGGGTTCCCTGGTTATGGTTCCACTCTCCCCACATAGAGTGGTCCTCGGGGAGGATTCTCAGTTGGGGTAAAGCCTGTGAGGGTAGATGTCAGAGGGAGTGCGTTCAGGTTGCTTCCACCGAAGTCCCCGCAGATCTTTCCTCTCTCCCCAAACACTATCAGCAGTATGCAGACGTGTTCTCCAAAAGGGCGGCGGAGACTCTTCCGCCCCATCGCCCCTACGACTGTCCTATTGACCTCTTACCTGGTGCTGAGCCTCCTCGGGGTCAAGTCTATCCCCTTTCTCTCCCAGAGACAGACGCCATATCTCAATATATCAGGGAGAATCTGGCAAGGGGATTCATTAGCAAGTCGGTGTCACCAGAAGAGGTGGGATTCTTCTTCGTCCAGAAGAAGAATGGAGAACTGCATCCCTGTATCGATTACAGGGGTCTTAACGCTATCACTGTTAAGAATAAGTACCCTCTGCCCCTGATATCGGAGCTGTTTGATAGGCTATGGGGAGCGAGAGTGTTTACCAAACTCGATCTGCGGGGGCCTTACAACCTGATTCACATCCGTGAGGGGGACGAATGGAAGGCGGCATTTAACACCAGGGATGGGCACTATGAATACCTGGTGATGCCCTTCGGGCTCTGTAATGCTCCGGCCGTCTTCCAAGGCTTTGTGAACGATATCTTCCGGGATATGCTTACCACCTTGGTAGTAGTCTTTCTGGATGATATTCTCATCTACTCTCCAGATATCGACTCCCACCGGAGAGGTTCGCAAAGTTTTCGACCTCCTGTGGGCAAACTCCCTGTGTTAGGAGTCAGATTTCTGCCTCTCCTTTGCTGAAATCTAGACCCTCACGTTCTGCAGTCTCCTGCGCTTTTCCTGCTGCAGAGGAGATTGCAGAGGAGATTGCCCTGCAGCAACTCTCTCCAGAGGCTAAGTCCTTTGTTCCCTCATCTGAGCATGCTCATGGGACGAACTCCCATTGGAGTTTGGGAGTCAGGTGCTTAGGTCCTGTGTCGAATCCCATTGGCTCTTCCTGGAGCCTTGGAGATTTCCGGAAGGTCCCGTTCGCTATAAAAAGCTGCTGTATGTTTGTTGATGGATGCTTGGACTGGTGAATGACTCATTTGAAACCCCTATTCCCCTGATACTACGTCTGTGTGAGTGTTTGAGTTCTGCCAGTAGCAGCGCTAGCGCCAGCGCGAATTTGCTCCATCTATCTCAGCAGCTTAGCGTCTGCATTGCACCAGCGTGATAGCGGCGTTCTGCCAGCGGCGCAGTTATCGCCACACTGCGATTGCAGTCCTGCCGGGCGTTCGCAGTTGCGACGCCATGCACACGTGTCTCTACGGTAGGTCTAGACGGAGTAGTCCTGCTGTCAAAGGCTACTCCTGTGACCATAAAAAAAAAAAAAAAACCTCCAAAAAATATTTTGGGATCAAAGACAAAAAAGAAACCAAGGTAGCAGCAGAAAAAGTGATCCCTAAAACTTCACTTTTAATCAATATTTAAAATCTGGACAATCCCAGTTCATAGGGACTAGGGTAATATTTAAACAGACACCAGACAAAAATAGTAATAGATACTCCAGGCCACTAAACTCGCCCTAATGGGCCCTGGCAATCCCTGCCTAACCGCGGAGGTTGGCACCCTAGTTGTAGACAATAGTGGCGCCCCCGCTCAACGTCGGTGACCCTAATACACCCTAAGAAACCCTAGTCCACGGCGAGGATACACACAATAACCACCCGGAAAAATTCCTGGTGGAGAGACTGTATAACGTCTCTAAGATATTTGACTTATCTCGTACTAGAATCATGGGCATATAGACCCACCCCAAATAATATCTCGTAGTAAAAAATACTGATATATAGCAGCTTATGATGACTTATCTCGTAATAAAAAGGCTTATGCTGCAAAAAATGACAGACCTGATACAGCCCCCCAAAAAAAAGGGAAAGAAAAAGAAAAAACGTTTATACAGTAAAAAGTGCAGCCACAAAGATGCACAATCCAAGCACTTCAGGTTACATAACCACAAGAATTATCCACCAGATATAAATTAGTGGCATGAAAATAATATACACAACGCTTTTTAGGTCATAGATAGTGGACATAATAGTCCTACATATAGACAATGGTGGCAGCAAAAAAACAATCCCTGATTGCCAGGTTGCCCTAGTACAAAAACATTTTGCCATCCATCAAACAATAGGTCTGTCAGCGTTATGAAATTAGTAATACTTATCAGCCATCAGAAGATATGAGGCCCAGCCCGACGCGTTTCCCCCTCCTAGATACTGAGGGTTCATCAGGGGCAAAGAAGAAAAGGGGATTCCATCCCCCTGGCCGAAAGATCAGTGCAGTGTGCGGCCTCACACTAGGGCAACCTGGCAATCAGGGATTGTTTTTTTGCTGCCACCATTGTCTATATGTAGGACTATTATGTCCACTATCTATGACCTAAAAAGCGTTGTGTATATTATTTTCATGCCACTAATTTATATCTGGTGGATAATTCTTGTTATGTAACCTGAAGTGCTTGGATTGTGCATCTTTGTGGCTGCACTTTTTACTGTATAATCGTTTTTTTCCTCTTCGCCACGACAGCACCCACAGAGAGGGGATCCGCCCCAGGAACAGGAAACCTACAGAGAGATAAATGGGGCGGTCCCCCTCGCTCCCTCAGTTTGGTTTCCTGTTCCTAGGAAGGAACCCGCAGAAGAGGATACCTGGTCTGGTAGCCGCCTGCCTGCATAATATGAGCAGCAGGGGCCCCAGGACTGGAGGCAGCGTCGGGCGGAGTGGTGATGGTTCCCCCCCCCAGAGCTGGTAATGCAGGTGAGGCCGGAGGTAAGAAGGTGCCAAGGCTCACTGAGGGGACAGGGGCGTATATTCCCCCCCCAGGAGGGGACGAACGCATTACACAAATGCCGTTAGCCATATCATGGATGGTGGCCGCGTGCCCCCCCCCCCGAGAGAAACAGAAGAGCCTGAGCGTTTGTGCCAGGCAGCGCTACCGGAGGTCATACCTGCAGGGGTTAACGTGTGGGCCGTGTGCGTGGTGTCACTGTCGGGGCCGCGGCATCAGCGCTTCCAGCGGCGCTCCCAGGCAGGCAACCCGGAAGTGAGAGCATGGAAGACTTCCGGGATCAGCGCAGGAGGCGGCGCTCGCGAGAGAACGCATGCGCAGAAGGGGCTAAAAAAAAAAGAAAAAATGGAGGATGAAAAAAAAAAAAAAAAAAAAATGGTACGGTTATAAAAGGAAGCCACGGAGGCAGCGCCAGTGCGCAGTCATGTCATCCATAGATGACCCAGCTTCGCTCCCGCTAAGTCAGCCAGTGGAATCCCCACATGGCAGCAGACAAAGCGGTGCTACTAGGAGAAGCAGCAGCGCCAGAAGAAGAGCCAGCTCCAGGAAGGAATCTAGCGGACCTTTCAGGCAAATTGAGCCCCTTGAGAAGAAATCATCCCACGCCTCGCCTCAGCTTGAGGCGCGGACCCCGCAGCCGGTAGTTTGCTGACGAGACTCACGGGTGAGTGTGTTTAGTCAGATTAAATAACTGATGGGCCTCTTTTTTCTGGTCCATACCCCCCTTTTAGGCCAAAAGAACAGAGAAGGCGAAAAATAGAGAGTGTGCCTTATGTTCTCAGCCCCTCCCAGACGGCCACCCTAAAAGATTATGCCAGGCGTGTATTGAGGAGGCCTTACAGGAGGAATCCTCACGGAAGAAAGAGGATATCCGGGCGATAATTAGGGAAGAGTTACGGGCCTTGGGCAGCACCAGTAGTCTGGGGGGTCACTCCTCCGTGAGACAGATAAGTTCACCAAGAGGAGGAGCTTCGCCGGCGTCAAGGTCGCCATCAGAATCCGGGGAGCTAGACTCTGATAGATCCCAGGAATACCCTTCCTCAGAGGACGAGGAGCAGGCGTGTTTCCCTACGGACAGCATTAGTAACTTAGTTAAGTCTGTCCGAAATACCATGGGGCTACCTGAGAGTAAGGACCCCAAGACTCCACAAGACATAATGTTTGCAGGCATTTCCCGTAGGAAGGTCCGAGCATTCCCAGTGGTCCCTGTTACACCGCTCCGCCATACTCACCCGGCCTCCGCTCCCACGCCGCAGTCGCCCTCCGCTCCCACGCCGCAGCCTCTCTCCACCCGACGGCCGCGGCGGTCACCTGAGACAGGCCCGCGACCGATGCCTTCCCTGCATGCTATGCGCATGCGCCATAGGCCGCAGCCGCGCCTCCTTCCTGCTTCTTATGCTCCGGCTGTGCCCTGACCCGGAAGCACCTTTGGACCAATGGCTGACCAGACGGGGCCATATCAGGCCGCTTCCCCCTGAGGGAGGCGCCTGATCGTTGTGTTTCCTGACACTCTGGCCTCGCTCCATCGTGCACACTCTGCTCCTGCAGTGTTCCTGTCGTCCTACTCCAGTCCTGCCTTCAGTGTTCCTGCCGTCCTACTCCAGTCCTGCCTTCAGTGTTCCTGCCGTCCTACTCCAGTCCTGCCTTCAGTGTTCCTGTCGTCCTACTCCAGTCCTGTCTTCAGTGCTCCTGCCGTCCTACTCCAGTCTCAGTCTTACTCCGGTCCATCCTGAGCCGCCCCTCTCGGTACCGGCTACCGTGGTACTCGAACCCCTGGGCCTGCTCCTAACGGTCCCTGTATAGGGGTCGGTTCCACCTGGCAGCTCGCCCGGGGTCCCTCGGTGCCACGGTCCAGAGGGTCCACTCTCGGAGCTCCCGCTCCTGACCACCCACGCTAACAGTACGATCAGGCCATGGACTCCGCCGGTACTACGGCTGCTACCCAGAAAGAGTTGCTATTCCTACGGGAGAATCAGGGGCGCATTATGTCAATCATGAAGTCGATGGACACCCGTTTGTCGGCCTTACAGGTGGCCGATCCTGGAAATGCCACTCAGCTGGCCAGTCTCCAACAGGAGCTGGGTCAGCAGCAAGATACTCAAACCCACATTTTGTCCTACATGGCCTCCTTTGATAGTCGCTTGTCGGCCCTCCAGGCTGCTGCTGCAGTGCCGACTCCTCCCCCTGCGTCTGCTGCTCCTCCGACGCCCCGCCTCGCCAAGCCGCCTCGTTTCACCGGGGATCCCAAGCTCTGTAGGGGGTTCTTAAATCAGTGTAGTCTCCACTTTGAATGGCTGCCGCAGCAATATCCCTCGGACCGGGCCAAAGTGGCCTTCATCATGTCCCATCTGGAGGGAGAGGCCCTTTCTTGGGTAAACCCGCTCTGGGAATGTGACGACCCAGTCGTTTCGAGTTTCCCGGTTTTCCTGGATACGTTTCGTAAGGTTTTCGATGAGCCGGGCCGGTTAGCCTCTCTCACTGAGTCACTCTTTAACTTACACCAGGGCTCTCTCACGGTCGGACAGTATGCTATTCGCTTTCGCACTATTTCCTCTGAGCTCGGCTGGAATAACGCAGCTTTGGTGGGGGCATTCTGGCGCGGTCTTTCTAGTAAAATAAAGGATGAACTCGCAGGTCGAGATACCCCGTCCACCTTAGAGGACCTTATCTCGCTGGCTACCCGCATTGACCTGCGCTTCCTGGAGCGCGCTCGGGAGTCAGTGAGAGACAGGCGCTCCTCCAGGTCAGTTTCTCCTTTCACTCAGTCGGCCAGCTCACGTTCAGTCGGATCTTCTTCCCTCTCTTCGGGTGAGCCCATGCAGATAGATCATCTCAGGTTGGCCGAGTTACGTCAGAGAGAGAGACGGGCACAAGGTCTGTGCCTCTATTGCGGTCATTCGTCACACTATATCCGCACCTGTCCTAAGAGACCGGGAAACTACTCCACCTAGGTCAGGTAAGAGAGGCCTTCCTAGGTGATGATGATGATTCCTCTCAACCCCTTACGATTTCTGTGCTTTTGGTTTCAGGAGGGAGGCGTGGTTCCGAGGTGGCCTACGTGGATTCGGGCTCAGCGGGTAACTTCATTCGGCCGGAAGAGGTAGACAAATACCAAATTCCTGTAGTCACTCTATCTAACCCAATTCAGATTGCCACCGTGGATGGCAAACCGCTACAGGTGACCGTCACCTTGGTCACTGAAGAGGTGGAATTGCAAATCGGAGCCTTACATCAAGAGAAGATAGTCTTTTACGTTTTACCTAAGCTCTCTCACGCCATTCTACTCGGTCTTCCATGGTTAAGGACTCATCAGCCTGTTCTCGACTGGTCTTCTGGGGAGATACTCCGCTGGGGGCACCCGTGCCAAGCTCGCTGTCTGACTCCTGTCCGCCTGGCGGCCGCTCCACGGTCACCTCCAGACCTCCCGGGTCTTCCTCCAGCTTACAGCTCCTACGCCGATGTTTTTGATAAGAAGGAAGCGGAGGTCCTCCCTCCACACCGGCCGTTTGACTGCCCAATTGAACTTGTTTCTGGTTCAACCCCCCCAAGGGGCAGAATCTACCCTCTGTCTCCCGCGGAGACCACCGCCATGTCCGAGTACGTCCGAGAGAACCTCGCCAAAGGCTTTATACGGAAATCCTCTTCGCCCGCGGGAGCCGGGTTCTTCTTCGTCAAAAAGAAGGACGGGACTCTACGGCCATGCATTGACTATAGGGGCTTGAATGAGATTACCATCAAGAACAGGTACCCTCTTCCACTCATTCCGGAACTGTTTGACCATCTCAGAGGGGCTCGGGTCTTTACCAAGCTGGACCTCAGAGGAGCCTACAATCTGGTCCATATCCATGCAGGTGACGAGTGGAAGACCGCTTTCAACACTCGAGATGGCCATTACGAGTACCTGGTCATGCCCTTCGGTCTTTGCAATGTTCCTGCAGTCTTTCAAGAGTTCGTCAACGAGATCTTCCGGGATCTCTTGTACTCCTGTGTGGTCGTGTACTTAGACGACATCCTCGTCTTCTCGCCGGACCTCTCGTCCCACAGAAAGAGTGTCCGCCTGGTGCTTCAGCGTCTTCGGGAGAACCGTCTGTATGCAAAGATCGAGAAATGTCTCTTCGAACAGACCTCTCTGCCATTTCTGGGATACATTATCTCCGACGCTGGTCTAAGGATGGATCCCGAGAAGTTGTCTGCCATCCTCAAATGGCCTCGCCCTGTCGGATTAAAGGCGATACAACGATTCCTCGGGTTCGCCAACTATTACCGGCAATTTGTCTCCCACTTCTCCGTGATCACAAGACCCATTTCTGTGCTCACCCGTAAAGGGTCTACTTCCAAGGATTGGTCTCCTGAGGCAGAGGAGGCCTTTCTGTCCCTAAAACGGGCTTTCTCCACGGCTCCGGTCCTGCATCGCCCTGAGAGCGATCGACCTTTTGTACTCGAGGTGGACGCTTCCTCGACTGGTGCCGGGGCGGTGCTGTCCCAGAGAACCGCCTCCGGTCGCCTGCACCCTTGTGGCTTCTTCTCGAAGGCCTTTTCTCCATTCGAGTGTAACTACTCGATCGGTGACCGGGAACTTTTGGCCATCAAGTTGGCCTTGGAGGAATGGCGCCACCTCCTGGAAGGAGCTGTCCATCCTTTTGTCATCTTCTCGGACCACAAGAATCTGGCCTATCTCCAGTCTGCCCAGAGACTAAACCCTCGCCAGGCCAGATGGTCTTTATTTTTTGCCCGATTTGATTTCGAGCTCCGATTCCGTCCCGGCAACAAGAATTCCAAAGCCGACGCCCTGTCCAGGGTCTTCCAACCACACGAATCCACGGAGGAACCGTCACATATCATTGATCCCACTAGGATCATCACCGTGGCTCCAGTGAACTGGCTTACTCCTCCGCCTGGCAAGACGCTTGTGCCAGAGAATCTCAAGCAAAAGGTTCTTCTATGGGGGCACTCCTCCAAACTGGCCGGCCATGCCGGAACTAAGAAGACCCTTGACCTTATCAAACGTCACTACTGGTGGCCCTCACTTCGCCAAGATGTACTCGACTTTGTGGCTTCTTGTCCATCCTGTGCAAAGAACAAGGTGCCACGGAGATCTCCGTCCGGCTTGTTGCTTCCGTTGCCTGTCCCTACGGTTCCTTGGGAGAACATCGCCATGGATTTCATCACCGACCTACCCTGCTCTGCGGGCTGCTCAGTCATTCTGGTGGTGGTGGATCGTTTTTCCAAGATGGCTCACTTCATCCCTCTGCCCGGTCTTCCCTCAGCGCCAGAGCTGGCCGAGATCTTCATTCATCAAGTCTTCAGGCTTCATGGACTACCTCGACGCATTGTGTCTGACCGAGGGGTTCAGTTTACCTCCAAGTTCTGGCGTTCGCTTTGTAAGCTTATGAACGTTTCCCTCGACTTCTCCTCGGCCTACCATCCACAGTCCAACGGACAAGTAGAGCGTACCAACCAGACGCTTACGGGATACTTACGCCACTTCTCTAACGCCCACCAGAACGATTGGGTCAACTTACTCCCCTGGGCAGAGTTCGCTTATAACAACCATGCTGGTGAGTCTTCGGCCAAGTCTCCGTTTTTCATTGTTTTTGGCAGACATCCTGGTGTCCCTCTTCCGATAACCCCTGCCTCTGAGGTACCCGCGGCCAATGCCTTGTCCTCGGAATTTTCTAAGATTTGGGCTGAGACCAACACATCACTCAAGAGATCCGCTGATCAGATGAAGAACTATGCAGACAAAAAGAGGTTGGATTCTCCTCCGTATCGTGTTGGCGACAAGGTCTGGTTCTCCTCCAAATTCGTCCGACTAAAACTGCCCTCCTACAAGTTGGGTCCACGCTACATCGGTCCGTTTGAAATTCTGGGACGTATTAACGAAGTTGCCTACAAATTGAGGTTGCCTGCTTCGCTCCGGATCCCGAACACCTTTCACGTCTCTCTCCTGAAGCCTGTGGTGCTGAATCGTTTCCATTCCTCGCTTGATCTTGGTCCTCAGCCGGTGGGTGCCGACAACGTTTTTGAAGTGCAGGACATCCTCGCTGTGAAAAGGGTTAGAGGTAGGACTTTCTTTCTCATTGATTGGAAGGGCTTTGGTCCTGAGGAGAGATCCTGGGAGCCTCGGGAGAATATTAATGCTCCCCGTATCCTCAAGAGGTTTCTTGTTAATCTCCGGGGGGGCGGCTTAGGGGAGGGGGTACTGTTACACCGCTCCGCCATACTCACCCGGCCTCCGCTCCCACGCCGCAGTCCCCCTCCGCTCCCACGCCGCAGCCTCTCTCCACCCAACGGCCGCGGCGGTCACCTGAGACAGGCCCGCGACCGATGCCTTCCCTGCATGCTATGCGCATGCGCCATAGGCCGCGGCCGCGCCTCCTTCCTGCTTCTTATGCTCCGGCTGTGCCCTGACCCGGAAGCACCTTTGGACCAATGGCTGACCAGACGGGGCCATATCAGGCCGCTTCCCCCTGAGGGAGGCGCCTGATTGTTGTGTTTCCTGACACTCTGGCCTCGCTCCATCGTGCACACTCTGCTCCTGCAGTGTTCCTGTCGTCCTACTCCAGTCCTGCCTTGTGTTCCTGCCGTCCTACTCCAGTCCTGCCTTCAGTGTTTCTGCCGTCCTACTCCAGTCCTGCCTTGTGTTCCTGCCGTCCTACTCCAGTCCTGCCTTCAGTGTTCCTGCCGTCCTACTCCAGTCCTGCCTTCAGTGTTCCTGTCGTCCTACTCCAGTCCTGTCTTCAGTGCTCCTGCCGTCCTACTCCAGTCTCAGTCTTACTCCGGTCCATCCTGAGCCGCCCCTCTCGGTACCGGCTACCGTGGTACTCGAACCCCTGGGCCTGCTCCTAACGGTCCCTGTATAGGGGTCGGTTCCACCTGGCAGCTCGCCCGGGGTCCCTCGGTGCCACGGTCCAGAGGGTCCACTCTCGGAGCTCCCGCTCCTGACCACCCGCGCTAACAGTCCCAGCTATAAAAGAGCTGGTGAAAATGGAGTGGGAAAAACAGGGGCAGAAGACCTTCCTGCCCTTAACGTCAAAGCGTAAATATCCGTTTGACGATGAGGAATTGACAGCTTGGTCGAGAGCCCCCAAAGTGGATGCGGCGGTGGCCTCTACCTCTCGTAGATCCTCCCTGCCGGTAGAGGATTCAGGAACTTTGGCTGACTCATCAGATCGTAAGACCGATACACTCCTTAAACGATCCTGGGAAGCATGTGCGGCAGCTTTTAAGCCCGCAATAGCAGCCACGTGCACAGCAAGATCAATGTTGGTATGGCTAAATGACCTAGAGGACAATATTAAAAACGGAGTGGCCAGGAATAAACTCCTGTCCTCTATGCCCCTCATAAAAGGAGCAGCGGCCTTCCTCTCCGATTCCTCGGCGGACTCTCTCCGTTTATCGGCTAGAGCAGCGGGGCTAACCAATGCAGGCCGGCGGGCCTTATGGTTGAAGGGGTGGAAAGGGGACACGCAGACAAAAACTAAACTGTGTGCTATACCCTGCCAGGGTAAGTACCTATTTGGCACGGAACTGGACGAGATTTTAACAAAAGCGGGAGAGAGAAAAAAAGGTTTTCCTAACCCGTATATTCCCTTCAATAGGAGGTCCTACAGAAAGCCGCCGTTTGGCAAAAAGAAGGACTTTAAACCCCAGGATCGCTGGGGAAATAAGGACCCCAAACAGAGGGGCAATCTATTCGGGAAGCGTCCCTTCAGAGGAGACAGGTTCCGCTAATACCAGTACACCGGTAGGTGGCAGACTACTGAAATTCAGCCACCAATGGGGGAAGGTAACATCAAACCCATGGGCCATTGACATCGTCTCATCAGGCCTAAAACTAGAATTTGTTCGGCATCCACCGAACTTCCTATTGACTTCCATGAAGTCCCAGATACAGCAGGAAGCACTGGAGATGGAGATTGCAGTATTACTAACTAAACAGGTCCTGATAGAGGTCCCAGGGGACGAAGAAGGAATGGGCTTTTATTCTCCTCTATTTTTAGTCCCAAAACCAGATGGCTTTTTTAGGACCGTAATAAATTTAAAGAAGCTTAATACCTTCTTAAGGCTGAGGCCATTTAAGATGGAGTCAATAAATTCTGCAATAAAACTTTTGTTTCCCAGGTGTTACATGGCAGTTTTGGACCTAAAGGATGCCTATTACCATCTACCCATATACCAAGAGCACCAGAAGTTCCTGCAGGTAGCGGTCTGGTTCAAGGGTCGGATTCAGCATTTCCAGTTTGTGGCAATGCCATTCGGGCTATCCATGGCTCCTCGGGTATTTACCAAATTGATGCTGGAAGTGATGTCGTATGTAAGGCTGAATGACACACTAGTGGTCCCTCACTTGGACGACCTGCTCGTAGTGGGGAATTCTGTTTCTCAGTGCAAAACAAGAATGGCCAAGATTATCTCATCCCTACAAACGCTAGGATGGCTAATCAACTGGGAGAAGTCCAGACTAGAACCAGTTACCTGTCAGAGGTTCCTAGGCCTGCAAGTAGATTCTGTAAGTCAGAAGTGCTTTCTGCCAGACGCTAAAGCAGTGGCCATAATCAATAAGATACGGAATACTACAGAAAGACCCGTAATATCATTGAGACAGGGTATGTCTTTGCTGGGGTCCCTGATATCGTGCATCCCAGCGGTGCAATGGGCCCAGTTCCACTCTAGAACACTACAGTGGGCTATTCTGCAGGAAACAGAGAGACTGCAGGGGCGGTTGGAAGGGAGGATGTCCCTATCGCCAGAAGTTGTTAAATCCCTAAAGTGGTGGTTAAATCCTACCAATTTGTCTAAGGGAGTGCAATGGTGGGTAACTCCCTCCAAGGTGCTCACCACGGATGCTAGCCCCTGGGGCTGGGGGGCCCACCTGGAGGAGCACATGATACAAGGCCGGTGGGGTAAACATGAGATAGAAACCTCCTCTAAAGTAAAGGAGCTAAAAGCAATTTACTATGCGATATCTCAATTTCTCCCGCAGTTAAAAGGAACCCACGTGAGAATCCAGACAGACAATACCACCGCAGTGGCCTATATAAACCGACAGGGAGGTACGCGGTCGGGACCGTTGATGTCTATCGCGGAAGAGATCCTAGAGATAGCCGAGGTACATCTTCACTCCTTGTCGGCACTCCACATAAGAGGAGTAGACAACTTTCAAGCAGACTATCTCAGTCGCCAGGTCCTATATCAGGGCGAGTGGGTCCACAGCAGGCACGTCTTCGAGACGATAGCGACAGAATGGGGCAGACCGGAAATAGACCTGTTTGCTACCAGAGCCAACAGACGCGTAAAGAGGTTCGCTTCGCTCTACAGGTCAGACAACCCAGATATTCTAGGTGCCCTCCAAGCACCCTGGGCATTCCGGCTAGCCTATGCCTTCCCTCCAATGGTTCTACTTCCATCGGTAATCAGGAAAATAAGACAAGAGAGGGCGAGGGTCATCTTGATAGCCCCGTTTTGGCCCAAAAGGCCGTGGTTTTCATGGCTAAGAGCCATGTCAATAACCGACCCGTGGATCCTGCCGCTGCACCAGGATCTTCTCTCGCAGGGACCCTGCTACCATCCACAGGCCAAAGCCCTACACCTAGCGGCCTTTGAAAGGGAACTATTGAAGCAGAAGGGCTTTTCGGAAAACCTAACTAATACCCTGCTACAAAGTAGGAAAGAATCTACTACAAGAATATACGCTAAGGTGTGGAGGAAATTCCTGGCCTTTCACCCAGCAGAGCTAGCCGGTGAAGTACCCATTATGCCCATCTTAGAGTTTCTTCAAAGAGGCCGAGAATTGGGCCTCTCAGTTAATACTCTAAAGGTCCATATATCGGCCCTAGGAGCCCTATTTAACTATAACGTGGCAGCAAATAGATGGGTAAACCGTTTTGTTTCAGCCTGTCAACGGTCAGAACCGGTGCATATTCCTCGGCTTCCGGCATGGAACCTTACTCTGCTTTTGGATGCCTTTACTCAGGCCCCTTTTGAGCCCATAAGCTCGGCATCAGTGAAGTGCCTCTCATTAAAAACTGCTACATTAGTGGCTTTAGTTTCAGCTAGAAGAGTAAGTGATCTTCATGCTCTCAGTAGACCCTCCGTTCCTGTCAATAACTCGAGACAGACTTATTTTGAAGACAGACCCGTCCTACCTTCCCAAACGGGCGACTAAGTTTCATAGGTCTCAGGAGATATGCCTACCCTCCTTCTATTAGAACCCGTCAAACCAGGACGAGGTGAAATATCACACCTTAGATGTAAGAAGAGCGGTACTAGCCTACCTTGATAGGACCAGTCCCTGGAGGCAGAGTAGGTCTCTTTTTGTCTCCTTCCAGGGCAGCAGAAAGGGGTCTGGAGTCACAACAGGCACATTATCCAGGTGGATCAGAGATGCGATCACAATGGCATATTTGGCTAAAGGAGAAGAACCTCCGCTGGGGATTAAGGCGCACTCTACTAGAGCCATATCATCCTCCTGGGCCGAGAGGGCAAACGTCCCAATTGAACAAATATGTAAGGCTGCAACCTGGTCTTCTCCATCTACATTCTATAGTCACTATAGACTAGATTTGTCCTCTACGGAGGATTTGACCTTTGGTAGATCGGTCCTTAACACGGTGTGCCCTCCCAAGTGATTATCTCTGGAAATCTCTCAGTGGGTGCTGTCGTGGCGAAGAGGAAAAACCGGATTACTTACCGGTAATACTCTTTTGTAGAGTCCACGACAGCACCCGCTCACGTCCCCCCCCGTAAAAGTTTTTCACACATGGGTCTCCTTGGTGGTGGAGATTGTAATTAGAATTTAATATATGATTAAACTTAGCGAATCTAAAGGCTATATGGGTAAAATATATGAATCGCCCAAACAAAATGACTAAAACATGTATGGCGGTTCCTCCGTTGTTCTCGGTAATACAAACTGAGGGAGTGAGGGGGACCGCCCCATTTATCTCTCTGTAGGTTTCCTGTTCCTGGGGCGGATCCCCTCTCTCAGTGGGTGCTGTCGTGGACTCTACAAAAGAGTATTACCGGTAAGTAGTGTTGAGCATTCCGATACCGCAAGTATCGGAATTCCGATACCGACTTCCGATATTTTTTCAATATCGGAAGTCGGCATCGGAAGTTCAAAGTTGATTGATAGCCGAAATGACGTCATCATGATGCGCGGTGTGTGCGCATCATGATGCGCCGTCATTTCGGGCCTTCCGGGGGTCTCTGCCGGGGGGCTGTGTGGACTGCCCGGGGTCTGTACCGGCCTGCCGGGGGGCTGTGCCGGCCTGCCGGTGGTCTGTGCACCCTGTGGGGGTCTGTACCGGCCTGCCGGGGGGCTGTGCCGGCCTGCCGGGGGGCTGTGCTGATGTCCGGGGATCTGTGCAAGCATCGTCCGATGGGACTATAAGTCCCATCTGGCGATGCCTGCTACCATGACAGTGATTGACACATTAGCCAATGATGGGACAGTAGTAGTCCCACCATCCGGCTAATGTGTTAAATGTTAAAAAAAAAAAAAAAAAAATACTACATACATACTACATACATGCTACATACATACTACATGCTACATACATACATATATACTACATGCATGCTACATACATGCATGCTACATACATACTACATATATACTACATGCATGCTACATACATACTGCATGCTACATACATACCACATATATACTACATACATACTACATGCATGCTACATGCATGCTACATACATAACATATATACTACATGCATGCTACATACATACTACATACATACTACATATATACTACATACATACTACATGCATGCTACATACATACTACATGCTACATACATACTACATATATACTACATGCATGCTACATACATACTACATGCTACATATATACTACATACATACTACATACATGCTACATACATACTACATATATACTACATGCATGCTACATACATACTGCATGCTACATGCATGCTACATACATGCTACATACATACCACATATATACTACATACATACTACATACAATACATTCATACAATACATACATAGACATACAGTACATATAACATACACGATCCGAAGCACGATCCGAACCACGATCCGAAGCAGTCCACGAGTGTGTCCCACGATGATCTTGGGTAGAGAACTGCAGCATCAGCTGATGCTGCCGTTCTCTACGGGCTGCAGGAATCCAATGACGGAAGGTAGGTATCCTTCCGCACTGTATTCCTCCGCCACTTAAAAAAAAAAAAAAAAAGTCCCTAGTCTCACTTTATGCCATTGCTGCGTGGGAAATTCCCACACAGCAATGGCATAAAGTGAGACTAGGGACTTTTTTTTTTAAGTGGCGGAGGAATACAGTGCGGAAGGATACCTACCTTCCGTCATTGGATTCCTGCAGCCCGTAGAGAACGGCAGCATCAGCTGATGCTGCAGTTCTCTACCCAAGATCGTCGTGGGACACACTCGTGGACTGCTTCGGATCGTGGGTGAGTATTTTTGTGGTTTGTTATGTTAATATTTATTCCGTAAAAGACAATGGCTTCGGGGAACAATGTAACAAGTATTGGTAAGTATGTTACTCTATGTTATATGTATGTATTGTATGAATGTATTGTATGAATGTATTGTATGTAGTATGTATGTAGTATATATGTGGTATGTATGTAGCATGTAGTATGTATGTAGCATGCATGTAGTATATATGTAGTATGTATGTGGTATGTATGTAGCATGCATGTAGTATGTATGTAGCATGCATGTAGTATGTATGTAGTATGTATGTAGTATGTATGTAGTATGCATGTAGTATGTATGTAGTATGTATGTAGCATGCATGTAGTATGTATGTAGTATGTATGTAGTATGTATGTGGCATGCATGTAGTATGTATGTAGCATGCAGTATGTATGTAGCATGCATGTAGTATATATGTAGTATGTATGTAGCATATATGTAGTATGTATGTAGCATATATGTAGTATGTATGTAGCATGCAGTATGTATGTAGCATATATGTAGTATGTATGTAGCATATATGTAGTATGTAGCATGTAGTATATATGTAGTATGCATGTTGCATGCATGTAGTATATATGTAGTATGTATGTTGCATGTAGTATGAATGTAGCATGTATGTAGTATGTAGTATGAATGTAGCATGTATGTAGTATGCATGTTGTATGTATGTAGCATGTATGTAGCATGTAATTTTTTTTTTTTTTTTTTACATTCAACACATTAGCCGGATGATGGGACTACTACTGTCCCATCATTGGCTAATGTGTCAATCACTGTCATGGTAGCAGGCATCGCCCGATGGGACTTGTAGTCCCATCGGACGATGCCTGCACAGACCCCCGAAGCCTGCACAGACCACCGGCAGGCCGGCACAGCCCCCCGGCAGGCCGGCACAGCCCACCGCAGCCTGCACAGACCACCGGCAGGCCGGCACAGCCCCCCGGCAGGCCGGCACAGCCCACCGGAGCCTGCACAGCCCCCCGGCAGGCCGGCACAGCCCCCCGGCAGGCCGGCACAGACCACCGGAGCCTGCACAGACCACCGGCAGGCCGGCACAGCCCCCCGGCAGGCCGGCACAGACCACCGGAGCCTGCACAGACCCCCTGGCAGGCCGGCACAGCCCCCCGAAAGGCCCGTACAGACCCCAGAGAGGCTGTACAAGGCAAAAACAGGGTTTTTCTTATTCCGATACCGGAAGTCCCATAGACTTGAATGGGACTTCCGGTATCGGAATCGGCGATAGCGATACTTTTTTTTTAAGATCGGCCGATCCATTCCGATCCGATACTTTGAAGTATCGGACGGTATCGCTCAACTCTACCGGTAAGTAATCCGGTTTTCTTTTTCTTTCCCTTTTTTTGGGGGGGCTGTATCAGGTATGTCATTTTTTTGCAGCATAAGCCTTTTTATTACGAGATAAGTCATCATAAGCTGCTATATATCAGTATTTTTTACTACGAGTTATTATTTGGGTTGGGTCTATATGCCCATGATTCTAGTACGAGATAAGTCAAATATCTTAGAGACGTTATACAGTCTCTCCACCAGGGGTTTTTTCGGGTGGTTATTGTGTGTTTGTGTTTTTTTGTGTATCCTCGCCATGGACTAGGGTTTCTTAGGGTGTATTAGGGTCACCGACGTTGAGCGGGGGCGCCACTATCGTCTACAACTAGGGTGCCAACCTCCGCGGTTAGGCAGGGATTGCCAGGGCCCATTAGGGCGAGTTTAGTGGCCTGGAGTATCTATTACTATTTTTGTCTGGTGTCTGTTTAAATATTACCCTAGTCCCTATGAACTGGGATTGTCCAGATTTTAAATATTGATTAAAAGTGAAGTTTTAGGGATCACTTTTTCTGCTGCTACCTTGGTTTTTTTTTTTTTTTGTTTTTTCTTTACTCCTGTGACCATAAATACCGCGTGTGCATCGCTGAGATTCTGTGACCTTAAACAGATTCAGCATTTCTGTTTGGTTTTTGCTTCCAGCCTCTGTGATTGTAACAGAGCTTGCTTAGTGCAATCGGGTGCAGTTTAACCCTTTGCACACTGCCGCCAGATCGCTCTGCCTTCACTTAGCTGCGGTTTTTCCAGCTTCTGGAAGGCACTTTAATTATATTTTTATTTAGTGCCTTCCGCCACTCCTAACATTATACTAGCGCCAGGGTCTGGCTAGTGATGGCAGATCAGCAGCAACTTATGCAGTGCATACGGCAGTTTGAGAACCGGCTCACCCTCGAGAGTGCTCTCGCCGCTGCACAGGCTACGGATGCTGCCGTACAGGCTCTAACTGATGCGGTAGGCCGTATGTCCGTGTCCACCCTTGCACCGACAGTCACCCGCCTCCCGTTACCCGATAAGTTCTCTGGGGATGGCGCCTCCTGTAGGGGTTTCATCAGCCATTGCTCAATCCACCTGGAGCTGCTGGCTGCGCAATTCCCCACAGAACGGGCCAAGGTGGCATTTGTTATATCCCTAATGTCGGGCAAGGCTCTGGAATGGGCTACGCCTTTGTGGGAGCGCGGTGATCCTGAGATGCGGACCACAGGGCACCTGTTAATGGCCATCAAGCGGGTTTTCCTCGGCCCACGGGTCACGCATGACACGTCTCTGCAGTTACTTGCACTAACTCAGGGGTCGCTCTCGGCTAGCCAGTATGCCGTCCGTTTTCGGACACTGGCGTCCGAGCTGGAGTGGTCCGACAAGGCCCTTATCCCCGTTTTTTGGCGTGGGCTAGCGGAGCATGTCAAGGATGGTCTCTCAACTAGAGAGATCCCCCCCAGCCTGGAGGAGCTAATTTCTGTCTCCTCGCGTATCGACCTCCGTTTTATGGAGCGTGCTCCCTCCAAGTGGAGAGCTAGCTCGGCTCCCAAATTGTTTGAATCTCTTGAGCTGCCTGAGCCAGAGGTTCTACTCCCAGAGCCCATGGAGGTGTCTCGCACCGATTTTGATACAGGTCCGACTCAAGAGTCCTTTTGCAGTTGTTACCATGTGTGTGCTGCTTCTCAGGAGGCCAGCTCCCCGCAATGCTCGGAATCTGAACCGGTCGTAGAGACCTTTGTCCCTCCCCATCTTAGGACTCAGGTTCTCACCTGGGCACACGCGTCCAATGCGCACAACCATCGGGGCTATATGCAAACCACGAAGCTATTGGCCGGTGCGTATTGGTGGCCCCACAGGGCTCGGGACATAAAAAGATTTATTCAGGCATGCACCTCATGTGCTCAGGATAACCTTCCTAGGCAGAGGGTGGCGACGGCCGCCGACTCACGGCGACGCTCTGTTGCATCGGCCGCTCCCGCCATTTCCCAGGTGTCTCTTCTGAAACCTGGTGACCTTGCCTCCACTGATGCCGTCCAGGTGTTCCGGTTTACCGTCTCACCTACCAGGACACCAAGTTCGCCTTCGGACGAGTTTGTGCCCTATGCCACCACAGGGCACAGGTTGATGGTCCGGAGGGCTCAGGGAGGAGGGGGCCCTAGGGGGGGGGTAATGTTAGGAGTCAGATTTCTGCCTCCCCTTTGCTGAAATCTAGACCCTCACATTCTGCAGTCTCCTGCGATTTTCCTGCTGCAGAGGAGATTGCCCTGCGGCAACTCTCTCCAGAGGCTAAGTCCTTTGCTCCCTCATCTGAGCAAGCTCATGGGACGAACTCCCATTGGAGTTCGGGAGTCAGGTGCTCAGGTCCTGTGTCAAATCCCATTGGCTCTTCCTGGAGCCTTGGAGATTTCCGGAAGGTCCCGTTCGCTATAAAAAGCGAGCATGGCTGTTCCGCCATGCGCTAGTCTATTCATATTTGCTGCTGTATGTTTGTTGATGGATGCTTGGACTGGTGAATGACTCATTTGAAACCCCCATTCCTCTGATACTACGTCTGTGTGAGTGTTTGAGTTCTGCCAGTAGCAGCGCTAGCTTGTTCCATCTATCTCAGCAGATTAGCGTCTGCATTGCCCCAACGTGATAGCGGCGTTCTGCCAGCGGCGCAGTTATCGCCGCACTGCGATTGCAGTTCTGCCGGGCGTTCGCAGTTGCGACGCCACGCACACGTGTCTCTACGGTAGGTCTAGACAGAGTAGTTCTGCTGTTTAAGGCTACTCCTGTGACCATAAGTACCGCGTGTGCATCGCTGAGATTCTGTGACCTTAAACAGATTCAGCGTTTCTGTGTTTGGTTTTTGCTTGCAGCCTCTGTGATTGTAACAGAGCTTGCTTAGTGCAATCGGGTGCAGTTTAACCCTTTGCACACTGCTGCCAGATTGCTCTGCCTTCACTTAGCTGCGGTTTTTCCAGCTTTCGCATGGTGGACCCCGAGTGGCGAAGGCACTTTAATTATATTTTTATTTAGTGCCTTCCGCCACTCCTGACACCCTCTATGCCAACTTGTAGAAGTGTGTGTTTGAGCAGGAGTCCTTGCCTTTCCTGGGCTATATCATCTTCGCCCAGGGATTGGCCATGGATCCTGCCAAGCTACAGGCGGGGATGGATTGGCAAGAGCCCCATTCTCTCAAAGCGGTGCAGCGCTTTATGGGGTTCATAAACTACTATCGCCAATTCATCCCCCACTTCTCAACTTTGGTAGCCCCCTTAGTGGCCCTCACCAAGAAGGGCGAAAATCCCAAGTTGTGGTCGATGTCTGTCTCCAAGGCCTTTTCCTCCATTAAGTCCCATTTCGCTAGCGCTCCCATTCTACATCGCCCCGATGTATATAAGCCCTTCATACTGGAGGTGGATGGCTCTTCCGTCGGTGCTGGAGCGGTCCTTTACCAGAAAGACACGCAAGGTTGGAAGCGACCATGCTTCTTTTTTCTCCAAGACCTTCACACCGGCGGAGAGGAATTATTCTATCGGGGACAGGGAGTTGCTAGCGATTAAATTGGCCTTTTTGGAGTGGACACACCTCCGGGAGGGGGCTCACCACCCTTTACAGGTGTTCACCGACCACAAGAACTTGGTGTATTTGCAAACATCCCAGCGGCTGAACTCTTCCCAGGCCAGATGGTCCTTGTTCTTCTCACAGTTCCATTTTACCCTACATTTTCTCTCCGGGGACAAGAACGTCCGCGCCGATGCTCTTTCTCGCTCCATGGTGTCATCGGAGGAGGAGGAGCCTCGGCTGATTGTCCCATCCAAGAGCCGGAGGACCGTGGCTCCGGTTGCCCTCCGGGCAAGACATTTGTCCCTGCCCGTCTGCGACCGGAGGTCCTCTCTTAGGCTCACTCATCCAGGATGGGTGGACATTTTGGGACAAAACGGACCTCTGAGCTTCTGGCGAGGACGTACTGGTGGCCGCATATGGCCTGTGACGTCAGGGACTATATTCAGGCATGCATCTCTTGCTCCCAGAATAAGTCTCCTCGGCAGCGGCCCGCTGGGCTACTTTACTCCCTGCCAGTAGCGGACAGGCCCTGGGAGATGGTCGGTATGGACTTCGTGTTGGGACTGCCCAAGTCCAGTGGCAGCATGGTCATTTGGGTTGTCACCGACCATTTCTCTAAGATGGTGCACCTGGTACCTCTCTCCTGGTTACCTTCTACACGGGGCCTGGCAATGTTGCTCATTAAGCACGTTTTCTGCCTGCACGGTATGCTGGACAAGATTGTCAGCGACCGGGATCCCCAGTTTGCATCTCAGTTCTGGAGAGAGCTCTGTAGCCTGCTCAGCATTGAGCTAAATCTCTCCTCGGCCTATCATCTCGAGACGAACGGGTTGGTGGAGAGAGCCAACCGGACCCTGGTCACATATCTATGACATTTTGTCTCGGCGAGGCAGGATGACTGGACCTCCTTGCTGCCGTGGGCGGAGTTCGCTTTGAACAATGCTGTGGCTGATTCCACCGGTCAGACCCCATTCCTCCTTAATTACGGCCAGCATCCGCGCGTTCCTGTGCCCATGCCCGTGTCGTCCACCGACTATAGGGTGGCAGACTGGGCAGTGGAGGCATGTAACATTTGGGACCGCACTTAGGATGCCATACGGGCCTCCAAGGAGAGAATGAGGTCTTCCACTGACGCACACCGGCGCCCCGCTCCCACTTTTGCTCCCGGCGACTTGGTGTGGCTCTCCGCTCGTAACATCAGGCTGCGGATTGAGTCCACTAAGTTTGCGCCTCGCTTTTTAGGTCCATTCAAGGTCCTCGAACAAGTTATCCCTGTGGTCTACCGTCTGGCCCTTCCTCCACACCTGGATATCACTGACACCTTCCACGTGTCCCTCCTTAAGCCTTTCACATGTCCCGGTTTTCGGAGTCACCTACCGGGACATCAAGCTTGTCCTCGGACGAGTACGAGGTGAACGCCATCGTGGGGTGTAAGGTGGTACAGGGCAAAAAATATTATCTAGTGGATTGGAAGGGTCATGGCCCAGAGGATAGGACCTGGGAGCCTGTGGAGAACATTTGTGCTCCCTTGCTTACTAGGAAGGTTCTGGAAGGACGCTGCTATAGAAGAGTCACATGGCCGCACGGCCATGCGCTAATATAGACAGTAATAGATAGTGATGTGTGTGATGATGGATGCTTGTGAACCGCCGAATGACTCATTAAGAAACCACTTCCCTTTGATACGTATGTTGGTAGAGTTTAGAGTCCTGAGTCAGCGCCAAGCGGTGGCACTGCATAGTGCCGAAGTGCTTCCAGCACCTCTCACACGTTAAGCCAGAGAGTGTCATCTGCAGTAGACACCTCTGTACTGCATACGCCACAGTGTCCGTCTCAGCGGTGCCGTACCCAGTTACTGCGCTTTCCAGCGCTAAGCTTAGGCTGGTTAGTGGCATCCGCCAGAGCGGCGTTGTACACACGCAGTGCGGTAACACAACTGTCGGCTGCATCCTGTGATTGTTAACAGGGCACAGCATTTCTTTAGGGTTAATCCCTTGTGCCGCAGTAGCGGTTCCCTAAGCCGTAGTCTGTGAGGTAACAGGCTTCGGCGTCTCTTTGTGCGGCTCTGTGCTGTAACAGAGTTCACTCCTGTGCACACCAGGTCAGCGGTTACTCCGCCGGTGTTCAGTTAGCGTCTGCCATTACCGAGCAGCAGTTTGCCATCTCTGCACGGTGAACTCCGGGTTGCGATCGCACTTTATTATATTTTATATTTAGTATGACTTGCAACCCTAACAGTGAGGCTCCCAGAGTGACGGCAGGAGTATTATATGTTTTCTTACCAAATTATCTTTCGTTTAAGACCGAACATGTCTGGGAGGCTGGAATGGGCAGAAATCTGTTTCCCGCCTGTGGATAGCTTTAATTATTCAGACTCCAAAAAATATAAGTGTCCTGCAGGGCCAGTTTTTGACAAAGTGGGGCCCCAAATGCTAACATTGTAAAATCATACATTTAGGTTACATTACATGAACAATTGGCAGAGGGGCCTGGAGCCAGTGCTGGCATTGTGGCCCCCATATTCAGGGGCCTTATATCGGCCGACGGGTCTGCCACTATTAACATTACACAGGAGTGTTGCTAGGGTCAGAAAAGATTGGGGTGCCCAAGCCCCAAAGACAAAGTTGTCCCCCAACCCCCTCTTAATTTTTTTTTAACACTGCAGATAACACAGCAGGGCTTCCAACCGTCCTGGATCCTGTGGGACAGTCCCGATTTTGACACTCCCACCTGCGGGATTGTAGTTTTCCCGCACTGCAAATCAGCCGCCACACCCACCTGTCATTTCAGAAGGGACTGTGTACCGATCGCCATACAATTCCCTCTATGCACAGCACACTGCAGAACAGAAGCCCTCCCCGGCTCACGTGACCAGTCATTAAACCTGTCAGTGTGAGTTTACTGTATAGCGCACTGAATTGCCGCCTGTGCTAAAAGACACCTGGTGCGTATTTCTCACAAGTCACATGTGTGGTCCGTGCGTAATCCGTATTTTTTGCGCACCCATAGACTTGCATTGGCGTATTACGGGCGTAGTACGCTGACAATCGCAGCATGCTGCGATTGGCACGGACCGTAGAATACGGATGAGAAATATACGGCTGGTGCGAGGGACCCCATAGAGAATCATTGGTCCGTGTCTAATGCGTGCTTTTAGCGCCTCTCACTCTCCCGTATTCCTCGCCAGTGTGACTCCGGCCTTAACTCTGAAACGCTATGGCTATGTTCACATGCATTTTTTTCAGTAGCCAAAACCTGTTCTATTGGCAGTAAAAATGTTGCGTTCAAAACGCCTGTTTTTCAGCTTGTTTCTGGTGTGCTTTACACTTTTTTCAGCTTTTTTTTAAGTGAGGATGTTTGCTTTGTCTACAGTATGTTTAAGGCCACGTTCACACTTTGAGTATTCGGTCAGTATTTCACATCAGTATGTGCAAGTCAAAACCTGGAGGGTGAGAAATCCAGAAGTGGTGCCGTGTTTCTACTATACTTTTCCTCTGATTGTTCCACTGCTGTTTCTGCATTACAAATACTGATGTGAAATACTGACCAAATACTGAACATGTAAACGAGACTGAATAGTTTAATTCACCAAAACCACCTAAAAAAATTGCAGCGAAAAATGCCGTTGCAGTATCTGCAGCTTTCTTTTTTATATTCTTTCATTGCTTTCTATGGGTGAAAACACACTGAAAGAAGTGACACGCTGCAGATTTAAAATGCGCTACAGTTCAGAAATTCAGTCAGAAAAAAAACAAGCGCATGCAGGAGATTTCGGAAATCTCATATGTTTTGCTAGCACTTTAAATAGCAGCTTTTGGCCACGTTCATAGGCAAAATTTTTGCAGCTTTTTCTTCCGCAAATAAGAAGTTTACAGCATTTTACAGCACAAGCAAAGACTGAGATTTTCAGAGATCTCCTGCACACCCTTTTATTTTCTCCTGACTGAATTTCACAACTGCAGCATTTCTTAAATCTGCAGCATTTCACTTCTTTCAGCATTTTTTTTCACCCATAGAAAGCAAAGAAACAGTTTTAGAAAAGCTGCAAATGTCACACCGTTGTGTTTCACTGTGTTTTTGGTGAATAAAACAAACTTTATTAAATATGTACTGTAGACAAAATGAATACTATGTCACGTCGGCGGTGGTAGCCGCCGCCGTCCCAGCAGCGGCAGGGCCCACTGCCGCCTATACTCACCGGCGCTCGCCATGCCGCACTGTGCCCGCCTCCTCCTCGTTCCCATCAGTCCGGCGCATGCCTGCTTCGTGCGGGCGCCTTAGGCCGCGGGCGCGCGCTCTGCAGGTCTCTTAACCCTGCAGCGCCCGCCCAGTAGCCTGAGCGCCCAATCAGCCAGCAGCACGGGGTATATCAGGCGTCTCCAACATGGTGGAGATGCCTGATTATCATTTGCCTTTCCTTACGGTATCCTGGCCAAGTGTTTAGGGGTTTCCCCTTCTCACTCTCTCTCCTTAGTCCTATACTCCGTGTCTCCGTCCTGCACTCCAGTGCCCAGTCCTGTACTCCGTGTCTCCGTCCTGCACTCCAGTGCCCAGTCCTGTACTCCGTGTCTCCGTCCTGTACTCCGTGTCTCCATCCTGCACTCCAGTGCCCAGTCCTGTACTCCGTGTCTCCGTCCTGCACCCCAGGGCCCAGTCCTGTACTCCGTGTCTCCGTCCTGCACCCCAGGGCCCAGTCCTGTACTCCGTGTCTCCGTCCTGCACCCCAGGGCCCAGTCCTGTACTCCGTGTCTCAGTCCTGCACCCCAGGGCCCAGTCCTGTACTCCGTGTCTCCGTCCTGCACCCCAGGGCCCAGTCCTGTACTCCGTGTCTCCGTCCTGCACCCCAGGGCCGTCCTGTACTTCGTGTCTCCGTCCTGCACCCCAGGGCCCAGTCCTGTACTCCGTGTCTCCGTCCTGCACCCCAGGGCCCAGTCCTGTACTCCGTGTCTCCGTCCTGCACCCCAGGGCCCAGTCCTGTACTCCGTGTCTCCGTCCTGCACCCCAGGGCCCAGTTCTGAACTCCGTGTTTCCGTCCTGTACTCCAGTGCCCAGTCCTGTACCCCGTGTTTCCGTCCTGCAATCCACTCTGTACTTCCTACTCCGTTCTGCATTCCGTTCTCAGTCCTGTACCCCTCACTCAGTCCTTTGAGCCGCCCCTCTTGGTTCTAGCAGTCGCGGCATCTGTCTTCCGAGGGCCTGCCCCTAATGGCCCCTGTATAGGGGTCGGCACCACCTGGCGCGCTCACCCCCGGGAGCTCCAGTGCCGCGATCCAGAGGGTCCACTCTCGGACGTAACCTACCTGCTGTCACATACTATACAAAAAAAACAGCAAAAGCTCTAAGGGTATGTGTCCACAATCAGTAAACTCTGGATGCTGCGTACATTCGCAGCATCCAACCCGCAGCGGCCAGATGTTACAGCATAGTGGATGGGATGAACACATGGAATCACCTGCGTAAGATGGCAGCACTTTAGACGGAGCACATGTCCGCTGCGTCCAAAGTGCTGCCATTTCTGGATTGTCTGCGCATACCCTAAAAATGGGTGTTTTGAAAGCAGTGTTTTTACTGCCAAGAGTCGGCTTTGGCAGCAAAAAAAATGCACCAAAAACGCTTATTCAAATGCACACCTGTACTAGTACTGATATATAGAGGTGTAGAGGAGGCCTGACTAGATTTAGGACACAAGGACGGGAGTCACGTGCTGACCCTACACATCGTGGTTACTATAGGTACCGTTCCAGCAGCTGGATTACAAAGGCAAACCTATACCACTTATACACACACCTCAAAACCAAGGATCTAGTCATATCCCTGATGAAAGCTCGAGATGTAGAGCTGAAACGTTGGATTGTAACACCACCCTTTTTTGGATTGTAACACCACCCTTTTTTTTTCACAATCAAAATCACAACAATTTAAGACTGTCGTTGAGAAGACTTTACTTTCATGTTATTAGTGTGCCGGGGTTACTCCTATACTTTAGTGACAGGAGGTCGCCCTGTCACATTACAAGCAGTGATTAGTGACCGTGGTCAGAGCTGATGCTGATCGCTGCTGTATGTGGCTGTGAATCCTGATCCTGCAGCAATCAGTACAGAGCTCCAGGACCACAGTGAGTAAATCACTGCACTCTGACCTCTTATTGCTGCTCTTACCAGGTTCTGTGGCTTCACTTAGGCATATCCATTCTCAGGACAGTGCTAGGAGCAGCCATGATCAGGACTCAGGAGGAGACACACAGAGCTTCAGGCATCTTCCTGGCTGTCACTGTGCTGTAATCGGCCCCTCCCCCTCACTCTCAACTTTTAACCTGACTGCATGGAGAAAGAGACAGGGGGGTTCAAGGGGTTTTGCGAGAGACACTCTAAAACTTCAGAGCAATGCACAGCATTATTCACTGCTGTACACCCTCTGGGCACATGATAAATGGGCTGCAGATGCAGGGGGCCCCCTTTGTAGGTGGGGGCCCCAGGCATCTGCCTGGTCTGCCTGCCCCAAACGCCGGCCCCGGTGTCCTGCTCCTATGACTATTTTGTGTTATTAAATTTGGGTTTGAAGGAACAAAGAAAGCATGTGCTCAAACCTTTCCTTCCTGTTTGAGCCAGCCAGACCAGGGTCTCGCATTACACCAGCTTGTATAGCAGTAGGGAAGGGTGAGTAGACATTCCAACAGGAAGGGAGAGGAGGCTGCAGCTTGAGAGGCTCAGTGTTAGAAGACACGAACGAACTTGAGGTAGGAGCAACATGGGGAACTGTATGTATAACTAGAACAATAGGAAATACTTCATATTTCCTGACAGCCCCCGAAATTGTGTCTCACATCGTGATCGGATTCGGAACCATCAGCACCCCACAATCGTGTCTCACATTGTGCTAGGAACCATTGGCACCCCGCAATTGTGTCTCACATTGTGCTAGGAACCATCGGCACCCCAGAATCGTGTCTCACATTGTGCTAGGAACCATCGTCCCCTGCGATTGTGTCTCACATTGTGGTAGGAACCATCAGCCCCTGCGATGGTGTCTCACATTGTGCTAGGAACCATTGGTCCCCTGCGATAGTGTTAAATATTATTAGTTATGGATTTATATTAGTTATCGATTTATATATTAGTTATGGAGTTGTATTCTTATCACACTCAGTTCTGTACTGGACATTGCCTTCCACTGACACTGCATGTGCTATTTTAGCAAGTGGTGAATGTCAGCTCCACTACATATTTAAGTTTAGCTTGAGGTAAATGTCAAACTCCATATATACAGAGATCACGTGCTTTAAGAGACGTATATAATTCATGGCTCACTGTAGAGGTTGCTCACTCCTTCCCTCACCATCATGAGACACCGACGCAAGATGTCATCTCTGCACGGACATAGCGGAACAGCTGGTATGTAACTTTACTATGAAGAAGCCTAAGAGACAGAGGCCATTTGCCATGTGGAATCCCAGAGAAAGAAGGTGACAAGCTTTTGCTATGAATTAATGGACAATCTCTCTCTTTCCTATTTTTATGTTTTTCTGTAATAATCTTTTCTTTGATGGAAGAATCCAAATAAACCACTACATTTTTATCTGGTAACTAGTCCTGAGTATTTTACAAGAATACGCATTATTTTACAGATGGTGTCTGACTTTTTGTGGCAGAAACCACCGGTCCTCCATGATCGTGTCTGACATTGTAACAGGAACCATCAGCTATAACTATGAATAAAATGGTTGTTTATGCCATAAGAGGATTTTCCTCCAGGGGAACTGTCAATTTGGGAACCAGAAGGGGCCTGAGCCGCTACTGAAACATGTTGATGGTGGGTTTCCCTTTTGTCTCCGTTCACATCTCGTTTTTGGCTACATCGGATATATGCAAGGCCGGCTACGGGTTTATGCAGAACCTTGGAAAGAGTTACATTAGGCTTCTCTTCTCCTTGACTTCCAAGAGCTATACTTTATTTTATTTTTGAGTCTTTAGAGTTGTACGGGGGTCTTTTGTTTTGTGGTATGAGCTGTCATATTTAACATTAGCATTTTGGGGACCTTCTGATTACTTTTTATTCCATCTTTTGAGGAAAGCAGAATTTTTTTAAACACAGCCATTTGATAATTTTGATATTTTTTTTTTTATTTTAATTTTGGAGCTCACCACATATTTAATTAATTTGGACAGTTACACGCAGTGATACCCAATTTTATTTTTTTATTTTATTTACATTACGGAATTAAGAAGTGTTATGAACTTTCATTTTGTTTTAATTTTCTTTATTTTTAATTGCTTTTTACATTATTTGAGTCCCCCTAGGGGACCCGAACCTGCGATCACTTGAAGAAAACACTACAGTACTGTTCTATTGCAGTGTTTTGTACTCGGGGTCAGCCTTGGGTATACTGCCTGCGCAAAAGAGGATGCATTACCCTTGTGTCCCTCACCATCATCCAGTCTAGGAGTGGGCGCCAGGGGGACCTCTACATAGATCACAAGTTTAAGCAGTGGGAGTAATAAGGATTACATATGTAGTTATACAGCAATTTAGTTTTTTTTTTAATGAAAGTAGCCAACCTTTTTATTTTGACTAAACGGGGCATTATGAAGACAACCCATTGATATGAATGAGCACTGTGTAATAATTCATTTCTCCTGCAGGAAAATTAAACACTTCCAAGTAGAGTTGAGTGACTTTGGTCGGATCGGGTTTCATGAAACAAAATTTGTTTCAGATGAAACTGGTCCGACTAGGGCAAAAAAAAGTCGGTGTTTCATCTGAAACCTGACAACAATGCAAGTCAATGGGAAATAAAAGTCGGCATTGAGCGGATGACATTCATCCACTCAATGCTGACTTTTAATCCCCATTGACTTGCATTGGGGTCGGGTTTCGGACGAAACTCCGACTTTTTTTGCCCTAGTCGGACCAGTTTCATCTGAAACAAATTTTGTTTCATGAAACCTGATCCTACCAAAGTCGCTCAACTCTACTTCCAAGTTTTCCCAGATTAGAGCTGATTGCTGGAGGTCTCAGCAAGGGGACACTTTGGGATCTACCTAATGTCAACTGACCCTTATACCATCTCGGTAATAGTCCAAGCAAGCTGGATCTTTTCTTTGGAGGACACCTGTAGGGACTGCACGGTTTTAGTAAGTGCAGCCATTCCTTTGGTCAACTCCTGGACCTGAAGACGCAGCTCCTCAGTTGAATCTTTATCCAGAGTCTGTGCATCAGCCTCCACAGGGATGGAAGGAAAAGATGTTGCTTCCTGATGGTAGGTGATCGCTGGGTGCCTAGGGGGCGCTGGACGGCTGTCAGTGGACTCCTGCAGTACTCGAATAGCCCTGTCCTTAAAATCAGCAAAGTTCAGATCAGGGTTTTGCAGGGTTATAATACGCAACTGTCCTCTGTGGGTACTGGATAGGAGTCCTTCAATGAACTGCTCCTTTAACAATTTATCTTGCTCCTTTACACTGTCAGGATCAACTTGCTTAACGGCTCGCAGCGCCTCCTGCAGGTTGAGAGCATAATCCCTGATACTGTCCTGCGCCTTCTGTTTACAGCCAAAGAACCTCATCTTGATTTCAGCTGCACTGCGAGTGTCAAAGGTGCTCCTCAGCTTGGCCAGGATCTTTGCAACAGTCCCTTTATCAGTGTCCTGCCAGGCTTTTACCTCTCTCTGTGCTGCACCCATTAGCTGTCCAATCAGGATATTCACTTTCTGGCTTTCAAACAGAGGGTATACTTTAAACAAACTGCACAGTCTCTCTTTAAATTCACTCAGGGTATGTGACTCACCCGAGTACTGCGGTAGCCAGGCCGCTCCCGGTATATAGGGCATAGACAGCGGCATTATGGAGACTGCTGTGGCAGGCGCTCCACCTGGCGGTGCTGTGGGGTTGGCACTGGCGCCTGCCGCTGCATCGCCGTTGGGCACGGACATCCTCTCCCCCCAGTTAACGTTAGCCTGGGCCGGGGGTTATGGGAGCTCACCGGCGGCCGCTTTACAGGCCCGACGCTCCAGGCTGTAGGCCTCAGCTCCTCCTTCTCTTGTGCGCTGTCCTCTCTTCCCGCACGACACTTCGCTTCTTTGCGCTCTGCGGCAGGCTACGCCCACGAAGGCCCGCCTCTTTCTTCCTGCGCGCGCCAAGCTGCGCGGCAATTGGCGCCAATTTCACACTCAGTCTTCTTGCACAAACAGTCTATGGCACACAGGACCCGGGGGGTACCGGGCTCCGTAATCCTGTTCGTGACGCCAAGTTGGGTCGCCCTCCCAGGGCTGTGGGGTACTCGGTACCAGGCCGGTGTCAGGGGAATGTGTCACAGCAGCGGTGACCCGGTCCGTGGCCCTGGGCGCCCTAGTAATGGGGGGAATGTAGTTAATGGAATGTAATAGTTCGTGACGCCACCTGTGGTGCTCGGCAAGGGAGATGTTAAGCCGACGCTGCAGACAGATCCGCTGGGACTGATGGTATGGTGCAGCAAAGATGTAATAGCTCCCCACAGGTGAAGCTATAGTCCCAAGGACAGTGTAGATGTGGTTGGCATGGGGATGTAGCAGTGCCGAGAAGGTAGAAAGCAAACAAGACACAGCGGGGTGCAATTTCTGTAACTTTACTTGATAACTGCAGTCCAGGGTCCTGATTACAGATGGTAACGGAGCAGGCTAGCCTGGAAGCAATTCAGGGATTCTCTCTCAGCAGACGGGCTGTGCAGTCTCTTTCCTTACGCTTGTTTGAATGAAGCACTCCAGTACTAAGTTACTCTGAAGTTCCTCCTGTCAGATGTTCCCAAGAACCTTACTTGCACGGCAGACAGCTGTAGCCTCTCTCGGGGACTCCTATCTCTCTGAGTCCTGGCTCTCTATCCACGCTGCTGTTGTGCCTTAAGTCTTAGATGGGAGTAGGGCATTTACAGCCTCCTACTCCTCTGGTATCTGCTGTAGGACCGTTAGTATCGTACAGCCGTGGAGACCAGGCTCCAGTTCTGGCGCTCTCACTGCGAGGGAGCTCTCCTTTCCTAGCTCAACCTCCAACAGCTCTCTACACGTCTGCACACTTCACCCTAAGCAGACTAACTTACTCTCCCCTCCTCCTGGCCCTCAGAGGGCACTCCTCCCCTTAATCCTGGTTCAGAGTTCCCCCTGCTGGCCTGGAGTGGAACTGTGTTGCATGTATGGATTGACTGCGAGAGAGACCCATCATTGCCTCCAAGCCTGGCATTACCCTTCCCTGGAGGAAGGCAAAGCCACTGTGGCGACCATACTCCTGGGGGCGCCACATGTCCTCCAGGGCAGAGACTCGGCCAACCTCCCGGGCAAGTCAGGGCTCTCCTCTCCAACACTCCGCCAACATGTACCTTTCCTGAACGACTCCGCCAATGCGCCTTTTAGTGTGAAGCTCTCCAGTACCGTGGTACTCTGGAGTTCCTCCTGTCAGATGTTCCTAGCAATTCTACTCGTATGGCAGACAGCTGTAGCCTCTGTCGGGGACCCCTTTCTCCGGAGTCCTTGCTCTCTATTCAGTTGCTGTTGTGCCCCGAGCCTAAGTTGGGAGTAGTGCATTTACAGTCAACTACCCCACCGCTATCTGCTGCAGAACCATAAGTGTCCATACAACCTCGGGGACCGGACCCCAGCCTTGCGCTGAGAACCTATAGGCAGGGTTCCTCTTCCAACGCACAACTCCTCTCTACTCCTTCATTCCATACTTGTCTCTCTTTCCTATGGAAGCTTAGGTGGCAGTTCTACATCTTTCTCTCTCTTGTTCCTTTCCCGTGCCAGCTGGCTCAGATCACTGATGCAGCTGCAGCACTCCTTCTTCTCTCCCTCTTCTAGGGATCTCCTTCCTCTCGGATCCGTCCTCAGACTCTCCTGACTGACTGTCCAGACTCCCCTCAGACTGACTTCAGACTGACCTGTAATTCTAAACCTTCCCAACCTTTTATATGGATCTCAACTCCACCCACCTCCCAGCACATCCAGTGTTCCATGCAGGGAACCACCAGAGGTGCTCTGCTACTCTCTAAGCACTGAGCCGCAATGTGGTTGTGCAGAACTACCCTGTTGTGTGGGATGCGAGTGATGGAGTGTGGAAAGGAGCTCCCAACTTACTAAGGTGGTGGGGCACTACACCTTAGGAGAAGGTGCAGTACCTCTGTGGTGACTGAGCCTCAGGGGCGCCACAGAAGCATGTTTCCACCCTGGGCAGTCCTCTGAAAAGATGCAATTTAAAGGACACCAGTTTGTCTTTCTTGGGGAGTTCATTTTCTTTTCAGATTTAGGAGCTTTGGCAGCCCCAGACTTCCAGATGCTGTATATGAAAGTTTTCTTCGCACAGTGGTGGGTTGTCGAAGGTTTCACAGTGCTCCGTCCTCCCATTATTCAGGTCAGCGTCGACACACAGTGCCTGTCCGCCACCGCCCCCTGAAACAAAATATCACAGATTTTTATTTTTTCATGATTTTTTTTTTTTTTTTTTTTTATTAAAAAAATGTGCAAGAAATGTGAATGTAACCATTATAAGAATAAAAACAGGAGCCATGGTAAATTATGGGTATGTTCACACGGAGTAAATCCAGCACACACTCGCTCTGCAATCTAAGGGGTTTCTGCCGCAGATTTTTACTGCTGTGGTTCTGAACGGGCATTACTTCTATTCAGTGGGGCTACTCCGTTTGCAGCTACTGTATCAACCACCTTTTTCTTGGGGAGGAATTTTCCCTGGAAAATTCTTCAATAAGTGACATTTACTTTGACCATTTTTTTATTTTTATTTTTTTAAAAACTAAACTTGCAAAAATTAGTGTAATTGAAACTCCCCAGGAGACTTTTATTCCAAAGGGGGGGACTGTACAAAAAAAAAGTAGCATTTCATGAATCTCCCTAAAACATCTGGATAAGCAAAGTTGCTAAGAAAAAATAATTAAACAAGACATAAAAGGGAAGGACAACTGAAAAAGTGGCACAAAATGTACAGAGAACAAGTGGCAAATACTAGATCCACAAAAAATGGAGGAAAAGACTCCAGAAAAGTGGAAAAACGGCAATGATGAATCAGAGCCAAAGTATATTAGAAAGTTACAGAACTTCTAATTATACTGTGATTGAACAACATTTATTTGAAGAAGCCCTGTAAGAAAAAAAAGGACTTTCAGCAATGCGATCCATCAGATTTATTAGAAGTCCTGTCTTACCTATTATAAAGCCTTGGCTGTTTCCGGACATAAACATGGAGGCGGTTTTGGACGGTAGCTGGAAATGTCGGACAGCAAGGAACGGAGATAAGCGGTTTGGGATTCCTTCTCCTGGGACAGTCAGGAAGTTCGCAGACTGGGAAGGACTGCTGGGAGCTGAGGTCATTGTAAGAGATCGATGTCGGGGGGTTGGTGAGAGTCGGGCTCCATGAGAGTAAGATCGGGGTCTGGAACGTGGTGAAGGTGGGGCAGTCTTCACCATTTCTGGTTTCTTCACCACCACCCACTCATACCTCTCCATGTCCGGGCGAATCTGCAAAGAAAATAGATATGTCTTTAAGGGTTTATTTCTATAACAAAAAGTTTACCCCTATCCATAGGATGAGTGGTAAATTGCTGATTGCTGAAGGTCCGACCCCTTAGACCTCCGGAGAGCTTGATTTTGGGATAACTGAGAATAATACCTATGGGACTGCCATAGAAAGCCCCTATGAATAGGGGAAAACTTTTTTGGAGTGGGGAATACCCCATCATTTAATTTTAAAGGGCTGATCACTCACGGTAAACACAAAGCATTCCCCGGTTCCAAAAAATGATGACACCTGTCCGCAGCTTTTCTTTCGTTCATTCCAGTCGGTGGAGAGGTAGGCACCACATACCTAAGGAGGAGAGGAGGGAGAGAGACATTATTATATATGGCGGCTCTGTAATCACCGACGCTTAGATCGAGGGTTCCAGTTTAGGTTTTGCACTTGAGCAGACCACAGTCCTGGAAAATTGGGAAACATATCAACAAGCTTTAAACCAGAAAATGTCTAGAAATTGTTGAGCCAAATCCGCAGCTGCTCATCGGAGGAGTAGGTTTTAATTTTTGACTTTTCAGAATTTTGGCACAATGATCAATTTTGTAGACTATCACTTATACTGTCATTTAAGATTTTGATGACTGTTGACCTCCCAATAGTCCTGGAGGTGAAAAAGAGAATGAAACTATCTCCAGTTTTTTATTCCATGGCTTTGTGCACACAAAGTCATTTAAAATCAGAAGAATCCCACGCGTTTTGTCAAGCAGGACTCTTTAGGAAACTCTTTTGAGTTGTGTTTTTTTTTTTTTTTTTTTTTTCTGACAGCAAAGATTGAGACAGAGAGACTCATTGCCAGAGAAAGTAAAAATAATCCCAAAATATTCTTTAACTACATAAATAGTAAGAAGCTAAAAAATGATAGTGTTGGTCCCCTTAAAAATAGTCTGGGTGAAATGGTGGATGAGGATGAGGAAAAAGCCAATATGCTAAATGACTTTTTTTCAACAGTATTTACACAAGAAAATCCCATGACGGATAACATGATCAGGGATAAAAATTCTCCATTAAATGTCACCTGCTTAACCCAGCAGGAAGTACGGCGGCGTCTACAAATCACTAAAATTGACAAATCCCCGGGCCCGGATGGGATACACCCCCGAGTACTGCAGGAATTAAGCACAGTCATAGATAGACCACTATTTTTAATCTTTAAAGATTCCATAATAACAGGGTCTGTACCACAGGACTGGCGTATAGCAAATGTGGTGCCAATATTCAAAAAGGGGACAAAAACTGAACTTGGAAATTATAGGCCAGTAAGTTTAACCTCAACTGTGGGTAAAATCCTGGAGGGTTTTCTAAGAGATACTATACTGGAGTATCTGGAGAAGAATAACCTTATGACCCAATATCAACATGGGTTTACAAGAGACCGTTCCTGTCAGACTAATCTGATAAGCTTTTATGAAGAGGTAAGTTCCGGACTGGACCAAGGGAATGCAGTGGACGTGGTGTACATGGACTTTTCAAAAGCTTTTGATACGGTGCCACACAAAAGGTTGATACATAAAATGAGAACAATGGGGATAGGGGAAAATATGTGTAGGTGGGTTAAGAGCTGGCTCAGGGATAGGAAACAAAGGGTTGTTATTAATGGAGCACACTCGGACTGGGTCACGGTTAGCAGTGGGGTACCACAAGGGTCAGTTTTGGGCCCACTTCTTTTTAACATATTTATTAATGACCTTGTAGGGGGCATAGAGAGTAGAATTTCAATATTTGCAGATGACACTAAACTCTGCAGGGTAATTAATACAGAGGAGGACAATTTTATATTACAGGAGGATTTATGTAAACTAGAAGCTTGGACTGATAAATGGCAAATGAGCTTTAATTGGGAAAAATGTAAGGTCATGCACTTGGGTAGAATGAACAAGTTGTATAATTATGTGCTTAATTGTAAAACACTGGGCAAAACAGTCACTGAAAAAGACCTGGGTGTATGGGTGGACGACAAACTCACATTTAGTGGCCAGAGTCAAGCAGCTGCTGCAAAGGCAAATAAAATAATGGGATGCATTAAAAGAGGCATAGATGCTCATGAGGAGAACATAATTTTACCTCTATATAAGTCACTAGTGCGACCACACTTAGAATACTGTGTACAGTTCTGGTCTCCGGTGTATAAGAAAGACATAGCTGAACTGGAGCGGGTGCAGAGAAGAGCGACCAAGGTTATTAGGGAACTAGGGGGTCTGCAATACCGAGACAGGTTATTACACTTGGGGTTATTTAGTTTGGAGAATTGAAGGCTTAGGGGTGATCTTATTACAATGTATAAATATATGCGGGGACAATACAAAGACCTTTCTAATGATCTTTTTACTCTTAGACCTATGACGGGGACAAGGGGGCATCCTCTACGTCTGGAGGAAAGAAGGTTTAAGCATACTCACAGACGCGGATTCTTTACTGTAAGAGCAGTGAGACTATGGAACTCTCTGCCATATGATGTTGTAATGAGTGATTCACTACTAAAATTTAAGAAGGGACTGGATGCCTTTCTTGAAAAGTATAATATTACAGGGTATATACACTAGTCTCCTTAATATTGCGTTGATCCAGGGAGCTAGTCTGATTGCCGTATGTGGAGTCGGGAAGGAATTTTTTTCCCCAATGTGAAGCTTACTGTTGTCACATGGGTTTTTTTTGCCTTCCTCTGGATCAACATGTTAGGGGAAGTTAGGATAGGATATGGGTTGAACTAGATGGACTTAAAGTCTCCCTTCAACCTTAATAACTATGTTACTATGTTACTGTTGTGTTTTTCCATTCCATTGCATAATGAAGAAACCGCTAGCATTTTTTTAAGCCAAAACGCTCCAAAAAATGTCCGGTTGTCTTTTGAATTTTACCATTGACGTGCATATTAGAGAGCCTATTCTGAGCAGAAAATGCCAGAAAAATGGACATCACTTCTTTTACCCCCCCCCCCCTTGCCGTTTTTAGAAATCTGAAGCGATTAGAAGACGCTCTAAAGCCTGAATGTGAATTCTTACATTGAAATGGATATTCTTTTCTACATTTTTATAGGTTTTTCAAGTGACTTCTGCCGGAAAATGACATCTTGTCCAGAAAGCATATACCGGTAGCTGTTTTTATGATGGAAAAATCAAAGGTTTTCTACCTCTTTTGCAGTTGTCTTGATGAGAAGGACCGTGGGCTCCATCCCTTCACAATGTGAGTAAAATCTGCAATCAGAGGCAATGTCATTAGATCTAGAATCTGCATTTGCAGGTAAAGCATTCCAAAAAAATAATAGGAGAAGCTGTGATTTTTTACAAGTTTGACAAATTACATAATGATCCTCTTAAAGGGACCCACCACATTTCTAAAGTAGGCAACATTTAAGGTTTTAAGCATATCCTTTCTGCTTACAAAGTCCAGCCCCAACTTCCATTCTTTCTTTACTTCTCCCATGTGAACTTTATGTAGCTGGTCATTGGCTATTAAAAAAAAAAAAAAAAAAAATATCAAAGTTTTTCATATCTTCATAAATGGGTATTGTTGGATAGAGCTTATAAATACAAGACATTTTGCAATTTACTGCTTATTAAAATTGTTATCCGTTCTTGAGATATTAAAACTTTTCTGTTTACAGCTTGTTGCCGCGGAGACCGACCACTGCTCCTAGACAGTAGCACAGGTACAGTGCTTTTATATTCTTTTCTATTGGGCTTGTAAGTGCTATTTTGCAGCAGGCCTGGAACGCTGCAGCGCGCTGTTACCTCCTAATCCCGGCCAGCAGCAGCTCTGTGCTTACAAGCTATACAACAGCGGTGGTTGGTCTCCTAGGCACTGAGATGTAAACAAAAGTGTTAATATCTTGAACGGCTGCAAATGTTAATAAGCAGTAAATTGCAAAAGTGTTTGATTATTGGAGAACTATCCAGCAATTTATATCTACATAGATGAAATTAACCCTTTAAAGTCAAAATTAAAGTTTTAGTTTGTGTTGCCATATTCTTTACTTTTCTGTCAATTGAGCTGTCATTTTTATGCCTACCATTTTGGGGTACATGCATTTTTTTTAGAGAGTTAGGCAATGCTAGATTTTTTTTTTTGTGGTATTTTAATTAGTTCAGCTCACACCAGGTGTGACTTTATTTTTTTTTTAGGGATCCTTATTAAGCTCCTAAAAGCTATGACACCCCATTCTACCCCCCTCAATTTCATCACATGTACTAATGAAATTACAGAGGGTCCAACCTTCATTAACCATCTAAATGCCGCAGTTACTATTAAATGCAGCATCTAAATGGTTAAGCTATTGCATCCAGAACTGACTTTGCAGTTAGAGGCTGGTGCCAGCTGTATAACACAGCTCAGCCCCTACATCACATGTCTGGAATGGGTTAGGGTAAGACATTCCTACCACAGAAGCAGGACCAGAAGAAATGCCAGCACTGAGTGTTCTCCTGCTAGCCCTGACCCTCTTATATTGACTACTGGCAGCCACCACTAGGGGGAGCTCACAGATTTAGACAGTAGTTATCAAGTTCAATAAATAAATGTGAGCTCCCTCTAGTGGTGTATAGTATAATACTAGCTGAAGAGCCCGGCGTTGCCTGGGAATAGTAACCAACTGTGGTTAGTTATAACAAATTATAATGATTATATTGCACATAAAAACTGTGCATCTAATCCTATCCTGTGTGATACTGACTGCTGAGCCGTGTATCTAATCCTATTCTGTGTGATACTGTCTGCTGAGCCGTGTATCTAATCCTATCCTGTGTGATACTGACTGCTGAGCCGTGTATCTAATACTATTCTGTGTGATACTGACTGCTGAGCTGTGTATCTAATCCTATTCTGTGTGATACTGTCTGCTGGAATACCCATGACCTCTGAGGAAGACCCAGCTTTCTCACACTGGGCCCTACATTATGCTGCAAAATTTGCTGGTAGTCTTCAGACTTCATAATGCCATGCACACGGTCAAGCAGTCCAGTGCCAGAGGCAGCAAAGCAACCCCAAAACATCAGTTGATGCCTTTGCCCAAAAAGCTCTACTTTTGTCTCATCTGACCAGAGAACATTCTTCCAAAACGTTTTAGGCTTTTTCAGGTAAGTTTTGGCAAACTCCAGCCTGGCTTTTTTATGTCTCGGGGTAAGAAGTGGGGTCTTCCTGGGTCTCCTACCATACAGTCCCTTTTCATTCAGATGCCGATGGATAGTACGGGTTGACACTGTTGTACCCTCGGACTGCAGGGCAGCTTGAACTTGTATGGATGTTAGTCGAGGTTCTTTATCCAACATCCGCACAATCTTGCGTTGAAATCTCTTGTCAATTTTTCTTTTCCGTCCACATCGAGGGAGGTTAGCCACAGTGCCATGGGCTTTAACCCCCTTCACTACCAAGGGTGGTTTGCACGTTAACTCCCGGGCCAATTTTTACAATTCTGAACACTGTCCCTTTATGAGGTAATAACTCTGAAACGCTTCCATGGATCCCGGTGATTCTGACAAGGTTTTCTCGTGACATATTGTACTTCATGTTAGTGGTAAAATTTCATTCAAATAACTTGCGTTTATTTGTGAAAAAATGGAAATTTGGCGAAAATTTGTAAAATTTTGCAATTTTCCAACTTTGAATTTTTATGCCCTTAAATCACAGAGATACAGCACACAAAAAACTTGATAAGTAACATTTCCCACATGTTTACTTTACATCAGCACAATTTTGGAACCAAAATTTTTTTTTGTTAGGAAGTTATAAGGGTTAAAAATTGACCAGCGATTTCTCATTTTTGCAACACCATTTTATTTTTACGGACCACATCACATTTGAAGCCACTTTGAGGGGTCTATATGATAGAAAATACCCAAAAGTGACACCATTCTAAAAACTGCAGCCCTTAAGGTGCTCAAAACCACATTCAAGAAGTTTATTAACCCTTTAGGTGTGCCACAGGAATTTTTTGATTATTTAAAAAAAAAATGAACATTTAACTTTTTTCACAAAAAAAATACTTCAGGTTCAATTTTTTTTATTTTACCAAGGGTAACAGGAGAAATTGGACTGCAAAAGTTATTGTGCAATTTGTCCTGAGTACGCTGATACCTGATATGTGGGGGGAACCACTATTTCGGCGCATGGCAGAGCTCAGAAGGGAAGGAGCGCCGTTTGACTTTTACAATGCAAAATTGACTGGAATTCACATCGGACGCCATGTCGGGTTTGGAGAGCCCCTGATGTACCTAAACAGTGGAAACCCCCCACAAGTGACCCCATTTTGGAAAGATTAAAACGTACAGCGGTACAATTAAAAAAATCATACTTTTTCCACAAAAATGATCTTTTCACACCCCAATTTTTATTTTCCCAAGGGTAACAGGACCCTAAAAGTTATTGTGCAATTTGTCCTGAGTACGCTGATACCCCACATGTGGGGGTAAACCACTATTTGGGCGCATGGCAGAGCTCGGAAGGGAAGCAGCGCCATTTGACGTTTTTGGTTGGAATTGAGATCGGACACCATGTCGCGATTGGAAAACCCCTGATGTACCAAAACAGTGGAAACCCCGCACAAGTGACCCCATTTTGGAAACTAGATCCCCTAAGGAACTTATCTAGATGTGTGGTGAGCACTTTGAACCCCCAAGGGCTTCACAAAAGTTTATAATGCCTGGGCGTGAAAATAAAAAAATCCTTTTTTTCCACAAAAGTGATATTTTTGCCCCAATTTTTTATTTTCCTAAGGGTAACTGGAAAAATTGGACCCCAAAAGTTGTTTTGCAATTTGTTCTGAGTAGGCTGATACGCTATATGTGGGGGTAAAACACTGTTTGGGCGCATGGCAGAGCTGGGAAGGGAAGGAGCACCATTTGACATTTTCAACGCAGAATTGGCTGGAATTGAGATCCGACGCCATGTTGGATTTGGAGAGCACATGATGTGCCCAAACAGTGGAAACCCCCCCCCCCAAGTCTAACTCCAATCCTAACCCCAACACATCCCTAGCCCTAACTTTAACCCTAGCCCTAACCTTAACCCTAGCCCTAACCCTAGCCCTAATGGGAAAATGGAAATAAATACATTTTCTTTTAATTTTTATTATTTTTCCCTAACTAAGGGGGTGATAATGGGGGGGTTTGATTTACTATTTATGGCGGTTTTTATATTTGGCAGCTGTCACACACTAAAAGACACTTTTTATTGTAAAAATAGTTTTTGCATCACCACATATTGAGAACTATAATTTTTCCGTATTTTGACCCACTGAGTCATGTGAGGTCTTATTTTTTGTGGGACGAGTTGACGTTTTTATTGGTACCATTTTCGGGCATGTGACTTTTTTGATCGCTTTTTATTCCGATATTTGGGACGCAGAATGAACAAAAACCAGCGTTTCATGAATTTCTTTTGGGGGGTGCGTTTACACCGTTCCGCTTGCGGTGAAATTGATAAGACTGTTTTATTCTTCGGGTCGGTACGGTTACAGCGATACCTCATTTATGTCGTTTTTTTATGTTTTGGCGGTTTTATGCAATGAAAACTATTTTATATAAAAAATAATTATTTTTGCATTGCTTTATTCTGTGAGCTATAACTTTTTTTATTTTTTCGCTGATGACGCTGTATGGTGGCTCGTTTTTTGCGGGACAAGATGACGTTTTCAGCGGTACCATGGATATTTATATGCGTCTTTTTGATCACGCGTTATTGCACTTTTTGTTTGGCGGTATGATAATAAATCATTATTTTTTGCTTCGTTTTTTATTTTTAATTTTTAAGCGGTTCGCTAAAGGGGTTGTCTAATGGGACGGTTTTATAGGGCAGGTCGTTACGGATGCGGCGATATCAAATATGTGTACTTTTATTGTTTTGTTTTTTTTATTTCCAAAAAAATGAATTTATTTGGGAATATTTTTTTTTTCTAATTTATTTAGCGATTTTTGAAAAATTATTTTTACACTTTTTTTTTTTTTTTACTTTATTAGGTTGTCCCAGGGGGGACATCGCTGATCTGTCACATCACAGATCACTGTGACAAATCAGCAATCTGTCACAGGCATAGATGCAGACTTCCTCATGCCTGCGCTTTGCAGGCACTGAGGAAGTCAGCTCCCTACAGTCCCCCGAAGGTCCCCGTCGCCATCTTGGATCCGGAAACCTGTAGGGAAAGAGACCCCCGCAGCAGCGCTGCACATTGCGCTGCTGTGGGGGGCTCAGGGAAGCACGGAGGGAGCCCCCTCCCTACCGATGCTTCCCTTTAACCCCCGGTACACCGCGATTGTGTTTGATCACAGTGTGCAAGGGGTTAACGTGTCGGGGGAGGTCCGTGACCGCCCTGACACATTGTGCCGGGTGTCAGCTGTGATAATCAGCTGACACCCGGCCGCGATCAGCGGCGCTCACCACTTGGGCGCCGCTGATTGTTATGACGTAATATTCCGTCCATGGGAATTAGGGCCAGGGTCACATGGACGGAATATTACGTCCAATGTAGGTAAGGGGTTAAACTTCTTGATGACACTGCGCACGGTAGACACAGGAACATTCAGGTCTTTGGAGATGGACTTGTAGACTTGAGATTGCTCATGCTTCCTCACAATTTGGTTTCTCAAGTCGTCAGACAGTTCTTTGGTCTTCTTTCTTTTCTCCATGCTCAATGTGGTACACACAAGGACACAGGACAGAGGTTGAGTCAACTTTAATCCATGTCAACTGGCTGCAAGTGTGATTTAGTTATTTCCAACACCTGTTAGGTGCCACAGGTAAGTTACAGGTGCTGTTAATTACACAAATTAGAGAAGCATCACATGATTTTTCGAACAGTGCCAATACATTTGTCCACCCTCTTTTTTTATGTTTGGTGTGGAATTATATCCAATTTGGCTTTTGGACAATTCTTTTAGTGTTTTTTCATTTAAGACAAATGAAGATAATAATAACAAAGAATTTGTGTTTGCAATCATTTTCAGGAAGAAACTGAGCATTATCTGACAATTGCAGGGGTGTTATTCTGCCACCGATATATGTGGATGAGATGTGTCTGAGGGATGTGAACACGAATCTCTATATAAACAATGGCGGATAGCATTACTCGCCAGCCTGTGCTCCCAATCCCTATCAGCGGCACGTGGTGGTCCTGAAGGATGATGCAGTGATGAATTCAACAGGCTTTATTACAGTACCTTGATGAGATGAGATGTCAAGGAAGATGAAGAAATGGAGATGAGGTAGGAGTGAGGACTGTAGGTTAGAGCTGTTATAGAAGCACCAGATTAGAGATGATAGGAGCTCAAGGTTGGAGGTAACAAGAGAATCCTTTCTCCAGCTCTGCAGCGCATGTGTGTTACAAGATGGCCAGAGTACAAAACAGGAAACAGCACGAAAAAGATAGGAGGAGCTAGAGGCAGAGAGGTATTATGGGAAAGTACCATAACAAAATATTACAGTGTAATACAGCAATGGCCAGTAGATGGCAGCAAAGTATAACAAATACAATAGATGATAAACCAAGTATATACCATTACCTAAATGTCCATGTATGGCTGAAAATCTATCTGAATAAACTGAAACAGCACACTCCCCGTCTGAAATCCTTGGATTTCATATATCAACAATCTCGAATTGGAGTGTTTACCTGAAGTACATGGAGAGATACCTCAACCTGTAAGATGCAAAAAAACAATGCATGCAATGCGACAATAAAATATTGTTTAACAAGATAGATGAATGTCTATAACGAGTTCCTGAAGTAATCCAAAGGATAACCCATCTTCGGATTGTAGTAGCCGCGCTAGGCCAAACTGTCTCTAACCCATTTGTAATCCAAAGGTCTAAGTTCCTTGAAAGAATTCCTACTGATTGGATGGATAATCAATCCTCAACCGGTATGAGTAAGACAATGTCTGATATAGGCCTAATGAAGAATTTGGGGTCACCTTGCTTAGCAACTGTCACCTCTACCTTGCGTACCTTGCTATCGTCACTTGGAAAGGTTTTAGATATAAGTCCCATAGGCCATGCGTTTCTTTCCTCCTTCTGGTCTTTCATGAGGACAATGTCTCCTACTTGTAAATTTGGCTTTACTTGTTGACATTTTCTTCGTTTTTGGAGGAGTGTCAGGTACTCCTTCTTCCATCTTTTCCAGAAACAATTAGCCAGATGTTGCACATGCTTCCACCATTTCTGATATTTAATTACGGTAAAGTAACACGGGCGCTACCTATCCAAAAAACTCAGATGCAGCTGGTGAAGAAACAGGACTGTGTCGGCTCCTGTTATAAAGTCTGAGCGAACCGTGTATTTGTGTGATTCACCGCGCTATGCTGAGCAGATGTATACAAAAAAAAAAAGGGGGAAATAAATACTTAACAGCAGTTATACGTACTTACTTAAAAATGAAGTTGTTGTAGAATATTCTGTGTTAGTTGAGATGTCTACGTGGTAAGTAGTTTGCAGGTTATCTGATGGTAGAGATCTTGATTTTGATAGCTGCTGATGCTATTGGAACAATGATATATTAAGGTACCAATAAAACATACAAAAGGTCACACCACTCCTTGCATGTCCACCATACTCACTGGTTGTATCTTAAAGTTTATATTCTCTTCGGAGTGTTCCCTTTATGGTGGATCAATTGATAAAATACTAAATATGAAGAGAATTTCAATTACTAACAGTGACCACAACCTTGATATTAAGTCCCAGTTCCTGGGGTACATATGCACTTACTTGTGCTAGATTTGTTATGCTACCAGGTGTAAATCCTGATTGACTCTCTATAATGGTCTTTGTTGGCTTTATTTAGAGCCGGTGCAGGGACGATATCCACTGTTGAAAAAATGACAAAGTGCTGGGTAAGGAGGGATCCACTAACCCCACAAATAGTGCTAGCGTTCCAATAGCCAGTTAGTCCTGGTAGGACTTCTATGCACTTACTTCTGGTAATTGCTCTGTCGCAGTCTGGCTGAGGCATCTGCTGCTGATCGAGTGATAAGCGATGCAGTGTAAGGAGGGATCCACTAGACCCCCTAATTATGCTAGCATTCCAGTAATCAGTTAGTCCTAATAGGACTTCTATGCACTTACTTCTGGTGATTGCTCTGGCGCAGTCTGGCTGAGGCAGCAGCTGCTGATAGAGTGATAAGTGATGCAGTGTAAGGAGGGATCCACTAGACACCCTAATTATGCTAGCATTCCAATAATCAGTCCTAATAGGACTTCTATCTGGCTGAGGCAGTGGCTCTGGCTGAGGCAGCGGCTGCTGATGGAGCGATAAGCTATGCAGCGTGTAGTAGGGGAGCGGGTAGACGCCAGCACCTCGTGTACTCCGGCCGGAAGTAATGACGAGGACGCGGCGAGAGTGGGGGGCGGAGCTACTGTGACGTCACAGGCAGGGAGGAGGACGGGTGCACGAGAGGCACAAACCAACCAACGCGTTTCGAGGGGGGCTTCCCTCTTCGTCAGGGCTAATTAGCCCTGACGAAGAGGGAAGCCCCCCTCGAAACGCGTTGGTTGGTTTGTGCCTCTCGTGCAGCAGTCCTCCTCCCTGCCTGTGACGAAGAGGGAAGCCCCCCTCGAAACGCGTTGGTTGGTTTGTGCCTCTCGTGCACCCGTCCTCCTCCCTGCTTGTGACGAAGAGGGAAGCCCCCCTCGAAACGCGTTGGTTTGTGCCTCTCGTGCACCCGTCCTCCTCCCTGCCCTGACGAAGAGGGAAGCCCCCCTCGAAACGCGTTGGTTGGTTTGTGCCTCTCGTGCACCCGTCCTCCTCCCTGCCTGTGACGTCACAGTAGCTCCGCCCCCCCCACTCTCGCCGCGTCCTCGTCATTCCGGCCGGAGTACACGAGGTGCTTGCGTCTACCCGCTCCCCTACTACACGCTGCATAGCTTATCGCTCCATCAGCAGCCGCTGCCTCAGCCAGAGCCGCTGCCTCAGCCACTGTCTCAGCCAGATTGCGCCAGAGCAATCACCAGAAGTAAGTGCATAGAAGTCCTATTAGGACTAACTGATTATTGGAATGCTAGCATAATTAGGGGGTCTAGTGGATCCCTCCTTACACTGCATCGCTTATCACTCTATCAGCAGCAGCTGCCTCAGCCAGACTGTGACAGAGCAATTACCAGAAGTAAGTGCATAGAAGTCCTACCAGGACTAACTGGCTACTGGAACGCTAGCACTATTTGTGGGTTTAGTGGATCCCTCCTTACCCAGCACTTTGTCATTTTTTCAACAGTGGATATCGTCCCTGCACCGGCTCTAAATAAAGCCAACAAGGACCATTATAGAGAGTCAATCAGGATTTACACCTGGGTAGCATAACAAATCTAGCACAAGTAAGTGCATATGTACCCCAGGAACTGGGACTTAATATCAAGGTTGTGGTCACTGTTAGTAATTGAAATTCTCTTCATATTTAGTATTTTATCAATTGATCCACCATAAAGGGAACACTCCGAAGAGAATATAAACGTTAAGATACAACCAGTGAGTATGGTGGACATGCAAGGAGTGGTGTGACCTTTTGTATGTTTTATTGGTACCTTAATATATCATTGTTCCAATAGCATCAGCAGCTATCAAAAACGAGATCTCTACCATCAGATAACCTGCAAACTACTTACCACGTAGACATCTCATCTTACACAGAATATTCTACAACAACTTCATTTTTAAGTAAGTACGTATAACTGCTGTTAAGTATTTATTTCCCCCTTTTTTTTTTTTGTATACATCTGCTCAGCATAGCGCGGTGAATCACACAAATATACATTTCTGATATTTGTCTCCGGACACAGATTCTTCAGGCGGGTTAGGAATAGTTCCAAGTTTCTGGGTGAGGAAAGTTGCCGGAGTGAGAATAGTAGGAGATTCTGGATCCATAGATATGGGTACAAGGGGTCTTGAGTTTACTATAGCAGAGACTTCTGCTAAGAAAGTGGTCAAGGTCTCGTGAGTGAGTCTTGAAAGATTTGAGTCCATCAGCATAGATTCCAGTATCCGACGAGTAATGCCTATCATTCTTTCCCATGATCCGCCCATATGGGAAGCATGAGGAGGATTGAAGACCCATGTACAGCCATAGGTTGTCAAGAAGTTCTGGACTGGTGTTGAGTTCAGTTGTAGTTCTCGACAGGCCCCTACAAAGTTTGTTCCACAATCAGATCTTAATTGTTTTACTGGTCCTCTGATGGAGAAGAATCGTCTTAGGGCATTGATGAAACTGGAGGAATCCATAGACTCTATCACTTCTACGTGTATTGCTCGTACACTCATGCACGTGAACAACACTGCCCAACGTTTACTTTCTGCATGTCCGCCTCTGGTACGACGTGCAGCGACTGCCCATGGGCCAAAAACGTCCAAGCCAACATAGGTAAATGGAGGCTCTGTGCTTGTCCTATCGGCAGGCAAATCAGACATCTGTTGTTGTTGCAGTTTTCCTCTTGTCTTACGACACTGAACACAATGATGAATTAAATGGGAAATCGGTCTCTTTGCTCCCACAATCCAGAAGCCTGCAGCTCTTAAGGCTCCTTCAGTGAAGTGTCTGCCTTGATGTTTGATTTTTTCATGGTAATGTCGTATTAGTAAAGTGGTGATATGGTGATGACTAGGAATAATTAGAGGATTCTTTTCTGCCTCATCCAATTTAGCCTTGTTTAAACGACCACCAACTCTCAATAAACACTTCCCGTCTAGAATCATAGAATCATAGAATCGTAGAGTTGGAAGGGACCTTGTGGGCCATCTGGTCCAACCCCCTGCTCAAAGCAGGATTCGCTAAATCATCCCAGTCAGATGTCTGTCCAGCCTCTGTTTGAAGACTTCCATTGAAGGAGAACTCGCCACTTCTCGTGGCAGCCTGTTCCACTCATTGATCACTCTAACTGTCAAAAAGTTTTATCTAATATCTAATCTGTGTCTCCTCCCATTTAGTTTCATTCCATTGCTTCTAGTCTTTCCTTGTGCAAATGAGAATAAAGATGATCCTTCTACAATGTGACAGCCCTTTAGATATTTGTAGACAGCTATTAAGTCTCCTCTCAGTCTTCTCTTTTGCAAGCTAAACATTCCCAAATCCTGCAACCTTTCCTCATAAGACAGGGTTTGCAGACCGGTCACCATTCTGGTCGATCTTTTCTGAACTTGCTCCAGTTTGTTGATGTCTTTTTTAAAATGTGGTGCCCAAAACTGGACACAATATTCCAGATGAGGTCTGACCAAAGAGGAGTAGAGGGCAATAATGACTTCACGTGATCTAGACTGTATGCTTCTGTTAATACATCCTAGAATTGCATTTGCCTTTTTTGCTGCTGCATCACACTGTTGACTCATATTCAGTCTGTGATCTATTAGTATACCCAAGTCTTTTTCACATGTGCTGTTGCTTAGCCCTATTCCTCCCATTCTGTATATGCTTTTTTCATTTTTATTGCCCAGATGTAGTACTTTGCATTTTTCCCTGTTAAAAACCATTCTGTTAGTTGCTGCCCACTGCTCCAGTTTATTTATATCTTTTTGAATCCTCTCTCTCTCTTCTCTAGTATTAGCTATCCCTCCTAGCTTTGTGTCATCAGCAAATTTAATCAGTTTACCCTATTACTGGGTTTAAGTTGACAATGGGGCTGTTTTTAGGAACGTCTTGTTTTTTACGTATACATTCCAGTTCGTTGTGAAAAACATTCTGCTGCACATTGCGTATCACAAAGAGTTCACTCAGAGCAATGTCTTCTGCAGAGAGGGGCTTATGGCAGATATGTCAACCATGACAATCAGTGTTACTGTTCTTAATGCGATAGCATTGTACAACGTGTACTAACCTTGCAATGGCACGAACCAACCTCGTCCATCTTGAGAAGCGATCAAACCGCCGACAGTCCAAGTCAACCTTCTCTTTGAATTTGGTAATGAAGATGCTGACATCAGGACGGATCTCTAGGTCGACATCTGGATCCTGCAGGTTGAAGCTGTCTACAACGGCAGTCTCTTCACATTGGTCGTGAAGGAACCCTGGTCCTGTTATCCAAGAAGAGCTTGTGAAGGCATCAGTAGACACTGGTCTTGTAGCAAGGTTAAGATGGGATGGGACATGCTGCCATTGCTGGGGCTTAGAGGATTTCCTGATCCTTTCCACGCGGTTACTGACATAGACGTAGAAGCGTTTCGTCTGGTTATATATGTAGCCCAGAACTACCTTACTGTCTGTGTAGAATTTTGTGTCATCCACGTGAATAGCTAGTTCGCTCTGTATGAAGTCTGCAATCTCTATGGCTAGTACAGCCCCACAGAGCTCGAGTCTGGGTATGGTGTGCTCGGGTTTAGGAGCCAGTTTAGCCTTTCCAAACAGAAATCCAACGTGTGCTGCATTGTTAGAGTCTACAACCTTCAAGTAAGTGACAGCGGCAATAGCTTCAGTGGAAGCATCAGCGAATACATGAATCTCTTTCCTTTGACTCGTAGCTAGGGATGCCGGAGTGTAACAACGTGGTATGTGGATCTTATCTAAGGCGCAAAGAGATTCTCTCCACGACTTCCACCTTAGTTGTTGGTCCGCAGGGAGTGGTACATCCCAGTCCTTTATGCACTCTGAGAGTTGTCTCAGCAGAAGCTTGCCTTGTATATTCAGGGGTGCGACAAACCCAAGTGGATCATATAGACTGTTCACCACTGACAGAACCCCGCGCTTAGTAAATGGTTTTTCCGCACCACTAACCTGAAAGCTGAAGGAGTCCTTTAGCAAGTTCCACCTCAGACCTAGGCTTCTCTGTACTGGTGGATTGTCTGAGCCTAGATTCAAGTCCCTAAATTCAGCGGCATGATCATTAGGGTGAAAGGCCTTCATGACAACAGCACTATTGGAGGCAATTTTATGCAATCTTAAATGAGCTTTAGAAAGCATACCTTGTGTCCGTTTGAGCAGATCTATGGCTGCTTCCGCTGTGGGCAGGGATTTAAGACCGTCGTCCAGCCTTCCCGAACTCTGCTGCGCCATCAGAGGCAGTCCTACGCAGGCCGTATGTAGCAACTGCAGGAGAAGGACTGTTTCCGAACACGTGCACCTTCATGCGGTATTCGACCATTTCCTTGTTGGTGTCATTGTCTCGGTGCCATAGAAAACGGAGATAATTTCTGTGATCTTGTTGCACGACGAAACAATGGAACATTTGTTCGATGTCGGCGGTAATGGCAACCGGTTCCTTTCTGAATCTCATGAGCACTCCCACCAGGTTATTAGTCAGGTTCGGACCAGTGAGGAGATCGTCATTCAGAGATATGCCGTCATGTTTGGCACTTGAATCGAACACCACTCTGATTTGTTTCGGCTTTCTTGGATGATATATTCCAAAGGAAGGTAGATACCAACATTCTTCATCAGCTTGCAATGGTGGAGCTGGCTCTGCATGGTCATTGCGAAATATCTTGTCCATAAAGGCTATGAAATGTTCCTTCATTTCAGGCTTGTTCCTCAATGTTCTCTGCAAGGAGATGAATCTAGATAAGGCCTGTTCTCTGTTGTTAGGAAGCCTGGTCCTTGAAGCCTTGAAGGGTAAGGGAGCAACCCAGCAGTCAGATTCGTTTTTGAAGAATCCACTGTCCATCATTTTAAGAAACTCTTTGTCTTCTATGGATAAGGCGACTTTGTTGTCATCTTTTGTTGTGTGAAACACTGTTCTCCCTAAGTCATCACTGTAGGGAGTAGGAATGATGTCAGGCTCTTGGATGCAATCAGAGAACCTTTCTTTCACTTCGTAGTGATGAGGGCATGGCTTAAAGTGAGTTGCGCGACCATATTGGAGTACATACGTTTTACAGGCGCTGACTTCGGATGCCTTGTGACTCCTATCCAAACATACATCGCCCACGATTACCCAGCCTAGGTCGAGTCTTTGGGCGTATGGAGCATCATCTGGGCCGTTACATTGTTGGTGCACCTTGTGGACCTTCAGAATGTCCCTCCCGAGTAGGACCAGAATATCAGCATTCATGTCCGGAGGAGGGATTTCTTTAGTCAGGTGCCTCAAGTGGTGATGATGAAGCGCGGCTTCCGGAGTGGGAATCTCCTCCCTGTTATCAGGTATCTGGTCACATTCAATTAGGGTTGGCAAGGGTATATGCTCGTTTCCCTTGATTGAAGAGACTATGTACCCAGAGGCTCTCCTGCCAGAAGTCTCAATACGACCAGAGCAGGTGTTTAGGGTGTATGGAGTCGTTTGTCCCTTTATGTTAAAGATCTCAAAGAATTTGGGCCTTGCTAGAGATCGGTTACTTTGCTCATCTATTATGGCATACATTTTGGAGGCCTTGTCGGGTTGTCCTTCTGGATATACCTTAACCAGACATACCTTGGCACAGCATTTAGGAACAGTCCCTTCTTCACATACCTCAATACATGAGGAGGAAACAGCAGTTGGATTAGAAACTTGTGGCTCCCCGCCATGCTTTTGAGCAGGATTGGATGTCACAGAAGGTTGCGAGTTGTATGGAGCTGTCGTGGGATGCAAGGCTGTGACGTGTTTATCACTGCTGCATTCAGTGCACTTAATAGCGGCCTTACAGTCCTTAGTGAGGTGGTCTGAGGAGGCGCAACAATTATAACATATCCCAAGCTCCTTGAGGGTATCTTTACGCTCCTACAAAGTCCTTGCTCTGAATCCATGGCATTCTTTAAGCGGGTGAGGCCTTTTGTGGATAGGGCACATACGGTTACTGTCCATGACTTTAGGAGCAACATTATTTGTTTTAGTGAAGGCAGGTGTAGTAAGTGGAACGTCAGTCTTTCTCACGGATACTGTGTTCCTTGAATCTCTACGTTTGGCAATGTTATCATACCTTGTAGATGATGATGATGCTGGTGGAGAAGGCTCAGTGAAGCTGGGATCATTCTTCCTTCGAGCTTGGTCACTGATGAACCTGGAAAAATGTGAAAAGGGAGGAAAGGACACATCATGCTGCCTTTTATACCGTGAGCCGTGGTCTGCCCATTTATCCTGCATGCTGTGTGGCAACTTGGACACTATTGGATTAACGCCATGAGCAGTATCTAGGTAGCTCAGTCCTGAGAGACGTGGGTCTAATTTTGCCAATTCTATTTCCTTTAGCAGGTCGCTCAGATCTTGAAGTTTTCTATTGTCCTTGTTAGTTATCTTTGGGAAAGTTTGCAGTCTTTTAAATAAGGCACACTCTATGGCTTCTGAGCTGCTGTAGGTTTGTACCAGTCTCTCCCAGGCTGCAATAAGACCTGCATCTGAATAGTCCACATGAACTGCCCTTATTGTCTTTATGTGCTCTGCTGATTCAGGGCCTAACCAGTTAACAAGCAAATCCAGTTGTTCTTTGCCAGTGAGATTAAGGTCTTGGATCACTGCTTGAAAGGTCGATTTCCAGGCTCTATAATTCTCGGCACGATCATCAAACTTCGAGAGCCTAATGTTTATTAACTCCCGGCGAATCATGTATCTGGCGAAGTCAGACATGTCCGATCTCCCGGTCATTGCTGCAGGTTGAACTTGTGGTATCCTTAGGGGATGTAAGTTCTCTGGCTTATATGACTCTGACAAATCAGGACGAAATGATGCGGCATAAGGGTTAAACTGCGGTTTAGTCTCTATAGGTTCTGCTGGCTGTGGCCTAGATCGCGAGTTAGTGCTGGAAGTTACCTTGTCGGCAGTAGGTGGCGACATTTCTTGATTTGCGGGCGCATCCGTGTTAGAACCTGGAGGTGGTGCTGGTGCAGATGTTGAATGTCTTAGCACGTAGTTAGAAGTGCGATCAGCTGAGTCCTCCATTTCTCCTGGAATAAGACAATCCGAATTATCTTCTTGTCCCAATGCTTGTTCAAGAACCTTCAGTTTAGCAAGGGCTGTTGCTTCTTCCCTTTCTGCTTGGAGTATTTTTAATTTCCTTTGAGCTTCCATTCTGTTTCTTTGAGCTTCTACCTCCACTTCAGCCTCCCTCTTTGCAAAGGAGCTTTTTACTCTAGCTTCCTCTGCAGCAGCACGAATCTCCAGTATCTTGTTGGACAATGTTGACTTCTTGGAGTGAGATGATCTGGAAGACAAAGATGTGATTTTGGTCGATGTTGTGCGATGTGACCTGGCTTCTTGGAGGTGAGCGATGCGGAGTTCTGCTTTATCCTGGGCATCTCGTACTAATGTGGTCTTTTCTTGGAGAAGAGCTTCCCTTTCAGCTAGTTCTGCTGGGGCGTCTTCCATGTCACAGTTACTCAGAAATGTGATGTACCTTGCAGACAGTCTCTGGTAGCGATCATAGGCGGCAGATAAACTTCAATTTGGCGGTTAAATCTGCGGCATCACTGTGAGAGCGTGGAAGAGCTGCTAAATCATGATCAACTCTGCTCCATAAATGTTCTAGGTTATCACGGAACTCGTCTCTAGTAATCTCAAAGTTCTCTCGGGCCTTTTGTGTCGGCCTGGTTACACGTTTGGGTCGTACATCTTGCTCTGCAGTAAGTGCGGACTCTGCTCCTGCAGCAGCTATGGTGTCAGGAACCTGATGTGCTTCACTTGCAGATGGGTCCACGGTGCCTTTCGTGGACATGTTTTAGCTAAGATTGTGGATGGTCAAGACTTGCAAGCAGATAATGCATATACACACAGACAACTGTAGACTTAGGTCTCTTGTTACTATTCTGCCACCGATATATGTGGATGAGATGTGTCTGAGGGATGTGAACACGAATCTCTATATAAACAATGGCGGATAGCGTTACTCACCAGCCTGTGCTCCCAATCACTATCAGCGGCGCGTGGTGGTCCTGAAGGATGATGCAGTGATGAATTCAACAGGCTTTATTACAGTACCTTGATGAGATGAGATGTCAAGGAAGATGAAGTGTTAAATATTAATAATCCGTTAATTTCTTATAAGACCCAGTTCTGTAGAATGCTTTAGCTTACATGACATAGGCTATTTTTAAGCTTGGCTCATGGTAGAAAGACAGCTCCATATATGTAGAGACCACGTGCTTTAGGAGACATATATAATTCATGGCTAACTGTAGAGGTCGCTCCTCTTCTTCCCTCACCATCATGAGAGACAGACGCAAGATGACATGACATAACAGCTGGTATATTACTTGACGGCGATGTGAGAAGCCGAACTGAGACACAGCAGCCATTTGCTATTCAGGATCTCGGAGAGAAGAAGAATACATGTTGCTTTTGCCATGTGGGATCTCAGAACATGATCTAATGGACAATTTCTCTTTCACCTATTTTTATTCACCTGTTTTTCTGTAATAACCTTTCTTTGATGGAAGAAACCAAATAAACCACTATATTTTTATCTGGTAATTAGTCCTGAGTATTTTACAGGATATGCATTATTTTACATTGGAGAGCCAGCCAGATCTGAATTTTTGTACTTTTTTGCGGATTTCCCTCAACTTGCACACACGGGGGATTGGACTTTGCTAACGTCAAATCATATGTGCAAGTTATCGGGAATTCCACTACTTACAAGAATCACATAGAACCTAGAAGTAAGAAGTACCAGATAGATTGAGAAGTACTACAAGTGCCAAAAGTACCAGACCTAAGCCAGACGTGTGAAGACAGGAACCCAGCGTTGTCCATCAAAGGAGCTGAGACATTTCAAGGTAAGATAAAATGGATGTCATTAATTGTCTTGCTAAGCAGAGTAAATTGAAATTTAAGTCTGTAGACAATTCTAATTCAGAAGTTTTATGGTTAAGTTTATATGCCGAGTGTGAACTCGAGAATCAGAGGTTAGATTCTAAGTTTTTCAATAGAGAAAGAGAGAGATTAAAAAATATTCTACAGATGGTAGATATATTTCATAGATCTGTGTCAGAGAAATCTAAAAATGATTGTGTAGAGGATAGTGATATTCCCGAGATTCACTGTAATGTGGAGAAACAGTTACAAGTAGTAGCAGCTATTGAAGGTGACCTTGCAGACGTGGAACAAGATGGAGAAGTAGGAGGAGACTTCAGAACTGACGTAGAGGACGTACAAGGGAAAGACGTACCACTAAAAATAGAAGACTCACAGGCCCAAATCCGAAGTAGCGTGAGGAAGGATTTGATAAAGATATGCCAAATAATTCCTGCTTATGACAACAAAATAGATGTTTATAGAAACTCTGAGATCTTTGAAAGTTGTTCTGGAAAATTTGATTTATCTAACGAGGAGAAGAATCAGTTGTTCAAAATGTGGATCCCTGTAAATTTTGCTAGGAGATTGTCTTTAAAGTTATCTGGTGAGACACATGAGAATTTAACTGATAAGGACAGATTAAAAATTCTCATTTTTTGTTCATCAAATGAAAATCATCCAGATATTGATATTCTTCAAAAATTAAGGATTGGTCGGAAGGAATGTATTTTTACGTTCATGTCCATATATGAACGTTTGTACAAAATGCTGAGTGAGAATGTCAAAACACCGTCCCTCATAAGGAGTTTTGTAAGCAAATTTTGGTTTCTAAATCCTGCATCTCGTGTTATTGCGTCACAAAAAGATTCTTTGTTTGAATGTGCGCAATTTCTTGATTTTGCCAGGAAACACGAGAATCGTGAAAGGAAAGTAAATTGTGCTAATTTTGGAAAGACAGGCAGAGTAAAATCTTATCAGAAGCCTGTATTAGCAAAACCTTCTAAAATGAGTTTTCCCCAAATATATGAAGTACAAAGGAGATCACATGTTTGTTATAAGCCATATGGAATGATGCAAAAGAACACCGAAAAGACACAAATGGAATTAAGAAAAATGATGAGTTCTGATTTTCTTTCTGTAACAAAGATGGCCGAATTTAACAGACAGAAACAGGTGGTGAGTGACATCATGGCCTGTAAACTGAATACTCTGCTCCAAGAATCTATCAGCTTTAAAATGGCAAGAACCTTTCAGGATATTTTTTGCAGAGAAATAAGTATGGGTGTAGGAATTGGCTAGAAAAAGTAATTATATATATATATATATATTGTGTAACAGTGTTATACAATTAGTGAGTTATATGTAATTATTTTATAGAGTATAATCCTGTAGTTTTATGGTTTGTGGATATATACATAGTCATACAGTATATATATATAGAGTGTTTGTAGAAGTAGAAATAGTAGAACTGTATTTTTTAATGAAAATTAAAATCTACATCAGTAATAATATTTAGAATTATATGATATTAACCTTATTTTTTATGTTTCCTTAGAATTTTCATTTCAAAGCAGGACTTAATCGAGAAAAATTCTCTTCCAAGGATTTATGCCTTTATTTACACAGGATGTTGCAATAATTGCATGATTTTATATATCTAACCCTTAAAAGGAAATAACCAATTGCTTTTTAAAATGTTCTGGGTGTATGCTTTTTTACTGCATGGTTTGAATGACAACCACAGCAGGGGAATTTGAACCTTGTTCTAATAATACAAGTATACCAGTATAGTATGTCCCTGTTCCTTAGGAAAAGAATTTTAAAGGGGGTCTCAACTTTTGCAAAGCAATGGAATTTTTTTTTCAGGCCTAAATGTCAAGTATAGCTATACATATATATTTATGTCATGTGTATTTGGGGAATATTCAAAGAAATATTAAGAGACTAAATTGAAATAGTTTACAATGCATTGATAATTAGGATAATTTGGGTTAAAATACGTGTATTCATCACACTTTCATATGTGAGGTATTTGGTTTAAACTTAATATGTGACTCTGAGTGACAGTGACTGAGTGTATGAGCAGCTGCTGAGCGAGTAATGTGATATGTTTGTGAGACCTCAGGATTCTGAATGAGGAAAAAAAAAAAAAAACCCCAAAGCTTTTATCTTTAGGAGAAATATGCAGATCAGATAAATTATTAGAATATTAAGATACATAATGAAATATTATCTACACAACATATATTTCTGTATTTCTATAGTAATTATTTCTTGATTTAGTTAATTGTGGATAAGTGCAATCGCACAACAAAATAGAAAATAGTTTAGGAAGAAAATCTATTCTTTCCTTATCAGCTTTAGCTCTTTTAAACAGGCACCAGCACAGAGCCTGGTATTCACCAGCTGCATCTGGGAATAGTGGACCTTCCTTCTCTGTCCAAGTGTGTTAATCTTAAACTACATTTAAATTAATTTTTCCAAAGGATAATTTTATGATATTCAAATTAATTTTGATGGTTACACATCTTCAGACAAATAATGGTATAAGCAAGTATAAATTCACATAATTTATACATTAATTATTTTTAATTTTGGTTTTGATAAATGAATTATTTCATGAAACAATATTTTTTGGTATTAAGGGGGAAATATGTTTTTTATCCTGACTACATAATCACATTTGATTAATACCTCTTCTTCACACATTTTAATGGGAAAAAAAAATATTAATAAGGTACAATGGTATAAGTATTGGGTATAATAACAAGTATTATAAAGAGTCATTTCTTTACACTAAGAGGAATTACATGCAAAGTTGCATAATTTGAAGACATAACTACTCTGCATCAACATAAAGGCCTTATTCTTATTTTTATTTTTATTCTTATTTTTCATTATTTTTAATTCTTTCACCAATATTTAGTAAAGTAATATCTACTGAGAATATTGCTTCATTAAATATAGCAATTATATGGTTCTATTACTAAGAAAATGTTTCACTTCTGAGTTATATGCAACAATTCTTTTATTCATTCATTCGCTCACTCATATATTCTTATTTTGGTTCATGGCTATACATTCCTACATATTATTAGTATAATAAATATATTCCTTATTAATAAAGATGAAAACACTGGTTACATAAAACACAGTGACACCTATGGGTTGAAAAAGGTAATTACACCTATGACATAAAAATGTTCTATCACATGAAAAAAATGGATAATAATGTATTATCACTTATTATTGGTTTATTATTTCAAATATTGAAATCCATATACAGTACAAATTCTGATAATAATTATATGGATATTACTGATTGCTATGGTACGCTGTGATATTATGGGATAGGGAAATTACCAGATTTGGTATAGAATAGGGAATGAAGACTTCAAGCAAGATACTGAAATTATGTTAATAAAGACTTTTCACATTTCTAAACTTCATTGATTTTTATCAGTTGCAAGAAGAAGAATGCCGCGATCCAGAAATCCCAGAAGGTAACAAAGCTATGATTACTGAGTAATAGACTGTGTTAATTACAAATGCAGTATCCACCACTGACAGTCACAAGTGCAGTATCCACCACTGACAGTCACAAGTGCAGTATCCACCACCGACAGTCACAAGTGCAGTATCCACCACCGACAGTCACAATTAAAGTGTCTAACCTGACAACCAGAGGACGATGATCCTATGATGCTGAGATGAACGGTGTTATCACGTTCTTATCAAGTTCCAGAGGTTTTCAATCACCTGAAAAGCTTCGATGAAAGCTGGTGAACAATGAAGGTAATTATCAGGAAGCTACAACCCTGACATATGTCCTGTGCATTAGGACAAGGACTGGTTATGGTGCTATGTTTAGCAAGGAAGAGTCATTTTAACCCTTGCTTTGCTGACCAAAGACGTCACACCTGTTCAAAGACCAGTACCGATGGAGGATTCCAGAATATCCAAGGCGAGCCAATGTAAGCCCAGGTTTTTAAAGATGACACTGCACAGATATTAAAGCTGCATTTCATCTATAGACTTTGTTTCTTATCAACATTTGAATTTATGGACTTTGATTTGATACACCACACAATTCCTACAACATCTATATGCTATAAGAAAACTGTATTTTTAAAAGAACCAAGAAGAAGACAGAAGACATCAAAATGAAGACCAGATGACATCAGATGATGATGACTGGACCTGAGATGCTTCAATTTAGACTTAGGGAAGTATAATTATACATATTTTATATGAATATTGTTCACGGCTTACCATAACATGAATTCACATCAATTATGTCATTGAGTACTTATAACGGTAATCTGATATTATTATTATTATTATTATTGATATTAAATTATTTTGTCAAAGAAGAAGAAAAGAAGAAAGAAGATCTTGTTATATTTGAGGGTTCCAATTAATGTCTGTCTCCCTCAAAAGGGGGAATTGTTAAATATTAATAATCCGTTAATTTCTTATAAGACCCAGTTCTGTAGAATGCTTTAGCTTACATGACATAGGCTATTTTTAAGCTTGGCTCATGGTAGAAAGACAGCTCCATATATGTAGAGACCACGTGCTTTAGGAGACATATATAATTCATGGCTAACTGTAGAGGTCGCTCCTCTTCTTCCCTCACCATCATGAGAGACAGACGCAAGATGACATGACATAACAGCTGGTATATTACTTGACGGCGATGTGAGAAGCCGAACTGAGACACAGCAGCCATTTGCTATTCAGGATCTCGGAGAGAAGAAGAATACATGTTGCTTTTGCCATGTGGGATCTCAGAACATGATCTAATGGACAATTTCTCTTTCACCTATTTTTATTCACCTGTTTTTCTGTAATAACCTTTCTTTGATGGAAGAAACCAAATAAACCACTATATTTTTATCTGGTAATTAGTCCTGAGTATTTTACAGGATATGCATTATTTTACATGAAGAAATGGAGATGAGGTAGGAGTGAGGACTGTAGGTTAGAGCTGTTATAGAAGCACCAGATTAGAGATGATAGGAGCTCTAGGTTGGAGGTAACAAGAGAATCCTTTCTCCAGCTCTGCAGCGCATGTGCGTTACAAGATGGCCAGAGTACAAAACAGGAAACAGCATGAAAAAGATAGGAGGAGCTAGAGGCAGAGAGGTATTATGGGAAAGTACCATAACAAAATATTACAGTGTAATACAGCAATGGCCAGTAGATGGCAGCAAAGCATAACAAATACAATAGATGATAAACCAAGTATATACCATTAACTAAATGTCCATGTATGGCTGAAAATCTATCAGAATAAGCTGAAACAGCACAGGTGTCAATACTTTTGGTCACAACTGTACATTCGTACATACACACCCACATTGAGCTATATTAGATATCCAATTAGAAAATCAGAGGTCCCCTTTAAATATGTAAGACCCCTGCACTATGAATAAAACTGGAGCGCAAAGTGCTTGTTTAGCATGCCCCAATTGTTGCTCGCTTGCTTCTTATGCACTAGGGAATTTTGGATAGATTTGAAAACTTTAAAGGAGCAAATTTTTTTTTTGAAAGAAAACCTTTAGCAACTCATCTCCCCAGTTTTCTGTCTCTCAGATAGATACAAACAATTTTGGGATTTATTCTGCTATTTTATTTTGGGGATTGACCTTTTGTAGCTTTGTATAAATTGTAAGAAAAATAGAAGACAACTTAAGAATCCTGAGCAAAACGAATCGGGTCGTATCAGTGCATTTAGTGCCCCCTGGTGGAGAAATTCTAAATTACAGATCATGCCTGATAACTTGTTTCCAGAAGTGTTTGGCAGCGGCTTTCTCCACTCTCCCCATCAAAAATCTACAGCAAATGATATATCCAGAGGCCGATGACTTTGTCACCAAATACTTATCACAGCCGAGAATTTGCCACAATCGTAACCATTTTGGACAATCTTTTGGGCAAGGTGTAAAAAACAATGGGAGATCTCCTGTTGATAGGTCCTCTTTAACCTCTTCATTCACACCATTTCTAATTTTTGCCCTTTCATTTGTTTTTTTTCCTTCCTCTTTTTCTGAGTGATATAACTTTTGTATCCTTTCCACTGAAATAGCCATACGAGGGCTTGTTTTTTTTTTTTTTTAGTGAGTTGTAGTTTTAAATTACATCATTCATTTTTACCATATAAAATATTGAAAAATTAGGAAAAAAATTCCAAGTAGGGTGAAATAGTGAAAAACAATATGCAATTCCGCCATTGTTTTTTTAAATGTATTTTACTTTGTTTAATTTTCACGTTTATTAAGCAGTACAAATGATTCTCTGGGTCAGTATGATTACAGCCATACCAAACTTGTATAGTTTTTGCTATTGTTATTTTAGTCCTTGAAAAGAATTCAGACTATGTAAAGAAAATGTGATTTGTGTCAACTTTTTTATTTTTTTATCAACTGAACTATGCGAGGGTTTGCTTTTTTTGTATGGCGAGCTGTAGATGTTCTTAAAGGGATTATTCAGTACTTTTATACTGATGGCCTGTCCTTAGGATAAGTCATCAATATCAGATAAATGGAGGTGAGAGAGCACACCCCTGTCGATCAGCAGTTCCAGGTGCCAGCAGCGGCCAGATGTGATCAGTTATGAAGTGGAACTTTACTGTATTATGGCCATGGCAGGGTGCTACACATTCACCCTTATGCATCGTTTGGCTCAATGTTTCCCTGCCCGGTGAGTTTACTGATAATCTACAATCGAGCTCCTGATGAAGAATTTGTAACTTTTTTAGGCTAGTTTCACATTGGCGCTTTTGAGCGCAGCGACGGCCTGCGCACGGCCGCCGCTAAGCCCCGCCCCCTGCCACGCCTCTGCCGGTAGCTCCGCCTACCGGCGCAAGACGCTGCATGCGTCCTGCGTCCCCTATCTTTATCCCTGGGGGCGCAGGCTGTGCACAGTATGCGTTTGGCGGCGCATGCGTCCTTTTCACGGTGCGCTGACCAGCGCCAAACGCAACCTGCTGCAGTTTGGTTGCGCTCGGCGCACTGTGAAAAGGACGCATGCGCCGCCAAACGCATACTGCGCACGGCCTGCACCCCCAGTGATAAAGATAGGGGACGCAGGACGCATGCAGCGTCATGCGCCGGTAGGCGGAGCTACCGGCGGAGGCGCGGTAGGGGCGGGGCTTAGCGGCGGCCGTGCGCAGGCCGTCGCTGCGCTCAAAAGCGCCAATGTGAAACTAGCCTTAATTTGTCGTTTTCTGAACTCCTCTGTGCTGATTTATGACCATATCAAAGTTGAGCTGAACCTTCATATGGTCATAAATCAACAGAGAGGAGCTCAGGGAACAAGACGGATAAAAGAGTTACAAACTCAAGCTCGATGATGGATTCTCAGCTAACTTATTCTGCAGCTATCAATAGACATTGCAACACAAAGGCTCTAAAAAGCAAACTGTGCAATATTATTAATGAAATCCAATTGCAAAATATATTCTTAGCCCAAAATACACGCATTACCTTGAAGATATTCATATCCTTTAAACTTCAGGCTACAATCTATGTATGCTTTCTGATGAGAGACCTTCCTGACTATATAATAGTTGACCTATGTGCATTTCAGAGCTTATAGTCTTTTGCCAGTCCTAGTCTTCTGCCAGTCCTAGTCTTCTGCCAGTCCTAGTCTTCTGCCAGTCCTAGTCTTCTGCCAGTCCTAGTCTTCTTCTATGAACTGTATGTACACAGTCAAAGGTAGCAGTCTTTAGTTATCTCCGCATTCGCAGTGCTTACCACCGATAACATACATAAAGCAGAATAGCTGAACAAGACCTTCCATTACACAATTACAGCCCCGCATGCAAAAATATATTCAGCGATGTTCTGCTCTAATCCCTATTTCCTGGCCTTGACAAATGTATTTTTGTTTGACTCCTGGCAGTGGAGTGGCAATAGATTAGCTGTATTTTAGACAAGCGGCTCTGCGAGAGGAACTCAGGCATTAAATTGCTTTTTTTCCTTCATAGAGGGCTATCTCTAAAAGCAATGCTAAATAGGAAGTCTGGGGATAAATGACTGGGTACAAATCATGCTATTTTTGGGAAACTTTGAGCAATCAGACCTAGGGAGCACCATTATAAAGACTTTCCTACACCCTCAGGGTCAATCAGAGAGGGTGGGTGGGCTACATATGATGGCTAAAATCTTATATTAGAATTACCTAAAACAATAGAGTGCTAAGAGTGTGACAAGATAATAGTATTTATGTACACCCCAAAAGATGAGCAATTCGATTTGTGCTGTCTGAGTCTGGCATCCAGTCTAGTCCTACATGGCAAACAAATCTTCACTTCTGCATTTCCAGCATCCTCACCATAGGTGTCCATTGCACTTACCAGGCCCTGCGACCATATGACGTACGTCATGCTGTGAGACATCATGACGTTGCGGATCTTAGTAAGCGCCAGAAGCTGCTCGTCAGAAATGGAAATGAGCTACCATGGAGAACCGGATTGGACCCCAGGACAGGACAGAGTGAACTGAATTGCCCATCTCTAACATGAACCATCCAATTAGAACATATTAGCTCATGCAGATATAGCAAATATTACAGTCCCTATGGATAGGGAGAGTCAAAAGGTAGTCGCCACCTCTACAATATGTTTGCTCCTTGGCTCCATCTAACCGGTCATGGTGATCGTTACCCTTTGTAGATGTTTGATTAGTGACGTTACCTCTGTAGACTATAGCCGTGCTCCAGGGTAGAAAACAACAGAATAGGGGGGTACAGGGAGTAGCGTTCAGGAATCCATGACCACAACACCCTCATTTCATGGGCCGTTACGATTTCCGAGGTGAAGTTTGAGATGTCTACGGACATGTGAACCGGTTGCCTATCAGAAAACAGGACACAGTTATTACTAAGTCAGCGCAACGTTAATCTACAAGACGAGTCATTGCGCATCTCTATCTACCTATACAATCTGCCATGTCCATACTCTGTAAGGGTAATAACACTAATGAAAGGGCTAGAACCAGTGCCACACACTAACCATGCTACGTAGATAGCATTGGTAGAGGTCCACAAGTCGGGATCCATAAAATGAAGTGTAGGCATAAGTACCCCTGCTTATCACTTAAGAAAGTGGTTCCAAATATAGAATTATACTTGAAATATCCATTCACCTTTGTTGCATGACGGTGATCCCACTCTGCGATAAAGCCTTACTGTTGGCCATGTGTAGAAGCCAAATCTCCTTGTGGGAGAAAAGTCGAATGTTGAAGGCCTTTTCCAAGAGTTTTTCCACACAAACGTGGCCAGAGATGTTCTTGACAAACTCCTGGATGTCACATTTAATATCCTGCCCCTCATACTCAGCATGGAGTTTGTACTGCTTGAGCAAGGCCAGAGCCACTCGGAACAGCACCTTCTTTCCCTCCAGAAGGAAGACGTCAAAGACCCTAACGACGTATTCAAAAGGCAAGTCTCCAAAGATCCACATCAACCAATCTGAGAAGACCTCCGATGAGTTTTCACAATGCGTAGTGACAAACTTATGGCCAGCCTGACAATACTTTTTGGCTAGGTCACCAAAAGTCATGCTGGAGGCTTCGTAGGACAAGAAGCTTTGTTCAATGTAAGTCTTGTGTGGTTCAGTGCATGAAATAAGGCGGCAAGTCCTTTCGAAGCACTCCGCTTCATCTTCGCTGAAATGCATCAAGAGGGCCACCACAGCGGGCAATGCAGGGCAATACGTGATATCCGGAAACTGGTCGCCAATGCATATGAGTATCTTCTTCACAGCAGTTTCACCTCGAACATTAAGGCAGTACATGGACATAATACCACCATCCAAGAATTCAGGCAAGGGGTGATCATTCAGTCCACTTTTCCCAAATAGGCGTTCAGACACATCATGAAAAACAGTTGCAGTAGGTGTAAATATCCGACAATTAATATTTTTGATAATCTGATTGTAGGCTTGAGCCCGCAGGGCTCTATTTTCACCCCATGTTCCTTCTCTTGCCATCTTTTTGAGCTCCTTCTGCAATTGAGGAATTTCTACATGGGAAGTTTTCAGAGGTTCAGTCTTATTTGGGAATTGGTCCCAGTCCACAAAATGCCCACAGTCAGCATAGGCATTGGTATCGATTTCCCAGACATCTGCATCTGGTGTAATGATTACTGGTGGTGCACAAGAAATACTCATTTCTGGGAAAGAAGGAGAACATGTTAGACAATGGTTAATCATTTAGTAACTGTTTTTGGTTTTTGATAGGTGGTTGCTACATTTGGCACAGGAGTGGATGTAGTAGTACTGTCCCTAAATCTAAAAGGTACTAAATTCCCCACCATATAACATTATGTAAAGGGGTTACCTTGTGATGAGCCATTCATTTCCGCATTTGAAGTGACAGGTACCAATGACGTTACGACCCACACACCTGCCAAGATACGTGTTCTTTTGGCAGGTATCGTGCACATGCTCTGTTCATTCGAATAGGACATGATCACACTACATGACGTACACACGTGATCAGACATAAAAAATGTCAAAGGCAAATCTTCAAAGCTCTATACACATTAAATTAATATCGGGTGAACTCGCCAATTTCAGTGAGATTGTCCACCCCTTTAGTGTGTATGTGGGTCTACCGAATCTCCCCTACCATCTGTATGGGGGGTACTACTAACTGTCCTGTGACAGATGATATTGAGGAAAAAAGGATTAGGAAGTTGAACTATAACTCTTGATCCATTTGTTACCATTGATATTTAACAGTGGTCTACTCCCCTTTTCCCACTGAAAACACATGGACACATGATCAATCATGCATGTGTATGGGGGGACGGGGAGAATAACTGTCGGCAAAACGAGCATTCGGTCAAGAGGTATCTAAAGACCACCAAGCACATTAGATTAAAATTGGCTGAACCTGTTGGGACTCATTGACCGTCTGATGTGTATGAGGGGCTTCCCGAGACTCCATACATGGATGATGTCAAGGGAGAAAAGGATAGAGCATGATGCTGCCAAAGGTGTCTGGCAGTGGCTTACAACACTCTCCCATGAAAAACACATGAACCTTTGGCCGAGTTAGCTGTGAATCCCTTTGCAGTAAACAAGCCCCATCCCATAAGTAACTCACAACAAATGTGCTGCTGTTTATAGTGAATTTAAGGTCACATTTTGCCCTTGTTTTTGGAACAATCTAATGACAGTAAATACATATATTTTTTCCTTTTTTTTAACTTCCTGTGTAGATAGTTTTGGGTTTATTCCATAATCTATAATCCACCAACCAGGTGAGAAAATTGGAGGAGCACATGTGAAACTAATCGTGGATTGATCCATTGATCTGCCCAGCTTTAGTACAGAAGAACTTACAGAAGAACTGTCTAAGAACTGTGCTCCTTGCCTAGGAGACTGGCCACCGCTGATAGTCTGCAGAGGTGGCCTGTAACCTAGGCAATGAGCAATAAACAATATAGATTTCAGCGGGCTAATCAGAACGGAAAATCTGCAACATGTCAACATACCGATAAAGATAAAATCCCAATTCACTCATTATCCGACAAGCCGAAAGCTGAGCTACTTGGAGACATTTTCTTGAGTTATCACACTTTATGATACCCATACACTTTCATACTCCCTATTAACCCCTTAAATGCACTGCTAGTCTCCATGAGCAGCATGTGATCCCAAAGGTGCATCACTTTGTGCATCCAGCATTGTGGGGTGTTAACGGCTACCATCTTAGTACTCCCATGATGCCCAGCATGTGTCCCGTGCCTGGGCTTCATAGGAGATCTTTAGTTTTCCTACAATGCAATATATAGACAATTGCAGGTTTCAGTCCCTAAAGGGGACTAAAATATAAAGTTGTTTGTTTTTAAATATAAGAGAGTAAAAAAAAAGAAATATATACTTACAGTTTAAAACAAAGAAATTAAAAATATAAATAAATTTTATATTGCTGTACCAGTAAAATTTGCATCTATCAAAATAGAAAATTATTTAACCGTTCTGGTAAATGCCATAAAGCAAACCATTAAAAAAAAATGCCAGATTTTAATTTTGCTATTTCGGCGCTGCGCCTCACACGAAAAATGCAATAAAAAATTATCAAAACGTTGTCTGTATCCCAAGATGGTACCAATAAAAGCGTCAGCTTGCCTCACAAAAGCAACCACCTCTGAAGTTTTTGCTTTCGAGTTGACTAACCCTTTTAAATGTATATTAACTGTTAAAGTGACTAGATAATGATAGTAAACATTCCTTACCGAAATGAGGAGAGCGCACCAAAATTGAACCAGTTTCCAGATAGGTAAGAAGTAGCAGGTATAAAGACTAAGGTCCCACCTCACCTGTATATTATGAAGAGCAGGTGTCTCCGCCCCACCTCCTGCCGACTGCCCACCCGTCCGTCCGCCCACACAAGTCTTGTTTTCTGTTTTTACTGCAGATGAGCTGGAAGATTGCTCTCATGCCCGGTGAGGAGAGAAGCAATCACTTCTCAAGGACACTTATCAGGAGTATATTTCCTACAGTACAAAAAAAACATCAACAGACATTAGTCACCTCCATAAACAGCAAATTTTACTATCCAACAACATCCATTATTTTTTAGGGCGCCCACACGTCCTGCCAGGAAAATCAATAAAGTGATTTAAAGGGTAACTCTATATTCAGATACAACATTGGTTATAATTGATGGGGACCTGTCACGGTGTATATTTGTGAAGAAGGGATACACACATGGTTCACGACACTGTGATTGAGAGGTGGACGTGCTTACATGACTTTCTACATTCACTTCTGGAAGATCCAAAAATTGCCCAAAAAATCAAAACGCGTGCTCAACTACTTTTCTAATTCCAGTAAAAGTAAATTGAGTATGTTAAAATCTAACCGCCCAATACTTCTTTCTTCCGACAACAATGCTCAGCTATTTTGAAACTATCATGGAAGAGAACAGAGTAAGCTGTGAATGTACAGCCACCTCCTCATTCCAAATTGCATTAGACCCTTTATTCACATGCGTATTGGCTTTTCACCCCTACGAATAAAATCATAGAGCATGTTGAAATCTATCTGCTTGATCCTTCATTCCTCCATCAAAAATTCTTGTTTATATTTGGATGTCCCGTAGAAGTGAACAGAGAGAGCTGCGCATGCGCAGCCATTCCCCCATTCCCAAAGGAACATGCCTATTGGCTTTCAACACCTAAAAACAAAATGACTCAGCATGTTAAAATCTACCAACCCAATACCTCTTTCTTCCGACAAGCATGCTCAGCTATTTTGAAACTCCCATAGAAGAGAACAGAGTAAGCTGTGCATGCGCAGCCACCTCCCCATTCCAAAATGCATTAGACCCTCTATACACATTTTAGTTGACTTTTCACCCCTACGAATAAAACGATTGAGCATGTTGAAATGATTCTACTCAAAGATTGCAGAATTATTTATTGCACATGGTAGGGGTCGAGGACCCTACACCAGGGGTGGATTAAGGGTAGCCAGGGCCCGGGGCAGTTCAGACTCTGTGGGCCCCCCTCGTCACGTGACGGGGGTCACGAATCGTAGAGCCACACTCTACATAGAGAATAATGGGGCCTCCAGCACCAACCTCCACCCGCAGAGCCGCACTCCACATAGAGAATAATGGAGCCTCCAGCACCGACCTCCACATAGAGAATAATGGAGCCTCCAGCACCGACCTCCACCCGCAGAGCCGCACTCCACATAGAGAATAATGGGGCCTCCAGCACCGACCTCCACCCGCAGAGCCCCACTCCACATAGAGAATAATGCAGCCTCCAGCACCGACCTCCACCCGCAGAGCCGCACTCCACATAGAGAATAATGGAGCCTCCAGCACCGACCTCCACCCGCAGAGCCCCACTCCACATAGAGAATAATGCAGCCTCCAGCACCGACCTCCACCCGCAGAGCCGCACTCCACATAGAGAATAATGCAGCCTCCAGCACCGACCTCCACCCGCAGAGCCGCACTCCTCATACATGGCTGCTCTCAGTGCTGTGCGCACAGGACCTGTGATGAGGTCACAGGAGGGGAGGAGACAGGGGTCACATGATCGGGGGCCCTGACACCTTACCTCCTGTGATCTTGTAGTGTCGGTGGTGGGGTGCCGAGCTGGGGGGGGTGGTCCTACTTTTGTACCGCGCAGAGATGATAACAGAGACACGATGAGGCAGATTCTGGGTGCAACAGGTCCAAGTTTATTTCATGACTTGCCGTCCGCCTGACGGCCTCCGCAGCACACCGCACGTTTCTTCACTTATCGGCCCTCCGTTTCCAGAGCCGCTTACACACCGTACTTTTACAATAGGGACGTACATATGCGTACTGTCCCTCCTTCACTTGTTCGACGCTCCTGACAGGTCCGCCACTGTGGCCGCCCTAGGCCCAATAACCAACAGCGCTTTCACTGGTCAGTCGTCGTGTCAAATACGGTATATGGCACTCACTGCCTCGTCTCTTCTGCGGTATCTTTCTGTCAGGACCACCCCCTGACGTTTCCTCTCCTCAGTCCCCTTGGTCGGATTCTCCTCAGGGCACACAGACTGGCGAAGTCCTCCTGTCACCTGGGCTCCCCCTGGGGACTGGAACTTTCTGGAACCCTCCCTCAGTATTTATAACTTCCCCGGTTCCTTGAAACTGTCACTAACTGTCACCACGCCCCCCATGACCAACGGTTTCTAAAGCCCTAAGCTGCTGTAAAGTCCTTTGCTCACACTCCACCCTGCCATCTAATGGTCATCCCAAGGTACTGCACGTCCACTACACTTTTCTAGTTGTTTCCCCACTGTAATCACTGTCTCCTACCTACACTGTGCAAACCTATCTTTCTTCACTCTGACTAGTCCGTCCGTCCGTCAGGTCACCTTCCCTACACTCCCCCTTCCTTTGTCCATTGTCGTCCTCGACAATCGTCATCCCTGCCTTCGTCGTTCTGAATCTACACCTACATTCTGTTGTCGGACCAGAAGTTGAGCCAAACCCACTATCTGCGGGGGCCGAACCACACTGGGAGCACTATGCTCTGAGCAGCCTACTGCTACTCACCAGCGCGCACGCCACATGACGTCTTTCAAATTGGGCAAGGTACACCCGTATTCTCTCTACGGCGTGTATCTTTCCCCTACTCTCCCCTACTGTTACCTTTCACTATCCGGTACGCCATGATCGAGGCCACTCACCTACCAGATCATTGCCGGCGCCCGCCTTTCCTTCTTCAGGGGTGTCCGTGGTGTCGGGGGACCTGACCTAGGACGGCTGTCTTTCTCACATCTTCCCATTCATTTTCCTTCTTTCAATTACATGTCATGGTCGGCGTCCCGGTCTCCCAGACCTCAACTCTTAGATCCCTACCGGATCTCACACTTTCCTTTGGTCCCGCAGACCTTCCCTTACCCGGACCTGTTGCATTTTACTTTGGCATATTATACAATAAACAACTTTATAATAGCACAAGTACCCATTTTTTATAATTTTTTTTTTTTCATTTTTCTTTTGCTTTAAAACTCAACGTTTAACAATAAACATCGCCAGCACTCCTTTTCCCTCCCCCTTCCTTGGACATGGACACTCCCTCTTGTCTTCGTATCCCCGTTCTGTCAAGTTTCCAAATCAGTAAGTAACATCCTGTAAGAGGAACATTCTAAAAAAAAAAAACAGCCTAATCACATAAAACATTTTTTCTTTAAAACTAGACTCTGACAGTCCAGGCCATCTCCTGATGGCCGGTAGCAAGGGGTCCACAGCCGTGAAACTCCTGGGGTGAAGGGAGTGTCCAATACAGTCCTCTTTACGGGGGTTCGCGTTCCTCGGGTACTGCCAGTACCGCCACCGCATAATACCCGCGGGGGCAGTATTCCTTATAATAAGAGACATAGTCCCCTATTTCCAGGGCACGGCCGTGGCGTATGGAGGCTACGTTCACGTATACCTTCTGGCCAGTCTGATCACGTATGAAGCCATACCCCCGGGCCACATTAGTGTACACCAGCCGCCCCCGGGATCTTTCCACCGCCATGCCAGCCTCCCCTTTTGAATGAAGCAGGCTCCATACCTCCTGCTCTCGAACCTTCTTTTGTTTTACCACCTCCGCAACCCAAACGGAGGGTACCGCGCCAGTCCCAGAGTCCGGTGGGCGGGACCTTGCCGAGAAAGGGCGTGGGGTAGAGGCGGCCGATGATATCTGTGGCCCAGCAGTCGCTGGGGCCGGGTAGCGGATGGGAGCAGCCGTGACTCCGGAGGGCTGGTCCACAGGGCCCGATAAACAGACCCCAGCCGGTTCCAATACTGGCTTCACCGCGGCCACAGGGTAGGCCGCATCCACAACTCCCAGCAAAGCCGGAGTAACGGCCGGTTCGGGTGATGAGGCTGACACCGGCCGAGGGAGCGCAACCGCGCCTTCTGTAAATAAGCTCCGCCCTGGTGACTCCGGGCGGGAAGGCTCGGGAACGGGAGCTAGGGCCTTGCTCAATTCCACGTATAGCATAGGGCCCTCCGCAGCCGGGCCTTCCGGTACACTGGAGGCTGCGTGTTGTGGCAAAATGATAGGGGCCGCTTGTGAAGCCGCCGGCAGGGCCGGGGGAACTCTCACCTTCCCCGGCGCCACGGCCTCCGTCACACCACCGCACGGCTCATCCTGCAGCCTCCGCTCTCCAACTCGCTGCTCAGCGGGCCTAGCTTCCAGACTCAGGGGCTCCGCGGGGAGACTCTCCGCCGGCATCAATGGCGGCCGCTCCTTCTGGTTCCGCACGGGCTCCGCACAGATTCCTCTTCTTGCCCATGGACCCGAAGATGACGTCTTCTGTCTCAGCTCGTTCTCCTGCCGCCACTGCCATTCTAGGCGGCCGATGCCCCGACACCTGCAGAGTCTCATACCGCCCGTTGGGCAGCACTCGAATGGCATCAGACAGCCGCAGCCAAGTTTTTCTTCTGTGCCACTCCCTCTGTGAGGTGAGGTGTCGGCAGGCCTCTCCACCATCCTGTCAGGGTCCAATATATGGAAGCGTCGATTTCCAGGCACATACTGCTTCCTTTTGGGGTACGTTGGAGGGGGTCCCAGTCCATTCAACACGACTGCAAACACCTGGACCTCTCCTCTGCGCTGAAGCAACACCGCCATACTGCACAGTACCTGGTACCGCCCCGGATCCTCTGCTGGCCACACAGATCCGCCACAGCGCTTCCCATTTGTATTCCACAGGTAGGTCATTTGTAATCCACAGGTAATTGTAATCCAAACAGAGTAGTCCAAGTCCTTTTCCATTCTTTGAGGCAGGTCTGCCGCAGAAGATGGGGTATTAGCGGCGGCGATCCTGCCGACTACGCCAAATGTAGTGTCGGTGGTGGGGTGCCGAGCTGGGGGGGGGTGGTCCTACTTTTGTACCGCGCAGAGATGATAACAGAGACACGATGAGGCAGATTCTGGGTGCAACAGGTCCAAGTTTATTTCATGACTTGCCGTCCGCCTGACGGCCTCCGCAGCACACCGCACGTTTCTTCACTTATCGGCCCTCCGTTTCCAGAGCCGCTTACACACCGTACTTTTACAATAGGGACGTACATATGCGTACTGTCCCTCCTTCACTTGTTCGACGCTCCTGACAGGTCCGCCACTGTGGCCGCCCTAGGCCCAATAACCAACAGCGCTTTCACTGGTCAGTCGTCGTGTCAAATACGGTATATGGCACTCACTGCCTCGTCTCTTCTGCGGTATCTTTCTGTCAGGACCACCCCCTGACGTTTCCTCTCCTCAGTCCCCTTGGTCGGATTCTCCTCAGGGCACACAGACTGGCGAAGTCCTCCTGTCACCTGGGCTCCCCCTGGGGACTGGAACTTTCTGGAACCCTCCCTCAGTATTTATAACTTCCCCGGTTCCTTGAAACTGTCACTAACTGTCACCACGCCCCCCATGACCAACGGTTTCTAAAGCCCTAAGCTGCTGTAAAGTCCTTTGCTCACACTCCACCCTGCCATCTAATGGTCATCCCAAGGTACTGCACGTCCACTACACTTTTCTAGTTGTTTCCCCACTGTAATCACTGTCTCCTACCTACACTGTGCAAACCTATCTTTCTTCACTCTGACTAGTCCGTCCGTCCGTCAGGTCACCTTCCCTACAATCTCATCACAAGCCTTTGCACGCTACCAGCAGCATCAGCGTTCACGCTACTTGTAGATGCTGCTGGTAGCAGAGCACATAATGCCGCCCCCACGGTCACTCACTTTTAGGTGGGGAGAAGATGGAGTGCCATTGCAGCAGCCAGAAGGAATGTGGTGGGGGCCCCCTTAGAAGCTCTTGTGGTGGGGGCCCCGGGGCTGAAGCCCCGCCTGCCCTGCCTATAATCCGGCCCTGCGCGGTGGCGGATTATAATGGGGCAATTTACTGGCCTGGGCTGTGGGCCCCTTAACCCCACTGGGCCCGGGGCAACTGCCCAAATTGACCTCATTATAATCCGCCACTGCCCTACACCACCAGTGGCTCATACAGTGCGATGGATGTGCAGTTTCATCACTCACTACTGCCATAAATACACATCTCACCTTTATAGTCAGTACCTTGAACTGGATCCAATGCCGCTTGTCACCAATAATCGCATAAAGCACTATAAACGGTGATACTTAACAAGCAGTTGTCAGCGAGCTGCCAGGTCTTGGCATCGGACACGGAGCCCGGTGTCTACCATTCCCTGGTATAATACAGCCATTGTTACCCAGAGATGGTGCTTACTGTGACATGTACCGTACCACATCGTCCCCCGAAAAATTCAGAAAATATGCCGCCACCAGCAGTTCTGTGAAGTATAGCAAGGCGTAAATAGTTTGTAAGGAGTCTCTGGGACTGTGTCATACATGATAGGCTTAGGTACGTGACTTAGCAGCCATTATCACACATTATAAACCTAAACTGAGTGGCTGAGACACCATCACACGTGATTCATAGCACTTCTGGTCTGTGCTAACTATTCCATACCAGGAATAGCTCAGCAGTCAGAATCACACAGGATAGGATTAGATACACAGCTCAGCAAACAGTATCACACAGGATAGGATTAGATACACAGCTCAGCAGACAGTATCACAGGATAGGATTAGATAAACAGCTCAGCAGTCAGTATCACACAGGATAGGATTAAATACACAGCTCAGCAGACAGTATCACACAGGATAGGATTAGATACACAGCTCAGCAGACAGTATCACACAGGATAGGATTAGATACACAGCTCAGCAGACAGTATCACACAGGATAGGATTAGATACACAGCTCAGCAGACAGTATCACACAGAATAAGATTAGATACACGGCTCAGCAGACAGTATCACACAGGATAGGATTAGATACACGGCTCAGCAGTCAGTATCACACATGATAGGATTAGATACACAGCTCAGCAGACAGTGTCACACAGGATAGGATTAGATACACAGCTCAGCAGACAGTATCGCACAGGATAGGATTAGATACACAGCTCAGCAGACAGTATCACACAAGACAGGGTTAGATACACAGCTCAGCAGACAGTATCACACGTGACAGAGTTAGATACACAACTCAGCAGTCAGTATCACACAGGATAGGATTAGATACACAGCTTATCAGACAGTATCACACATGAAAGTATTAGATACACAGCTTATCAGACAGTATCACACATGATAGGACTAGATACACAGCTCAGCAGACAGTGTCACAGAGGACAGGGTTAGATACACAGCTCAGCAGACAGTATCACACATGATAGGATGAGATACACGGCTCAGCAGACAGTATCACACATGATAGGAATAGATACATGGCTCAGCAGACAGTATAACACAGGATAGGATTAGATACACAGCTCAGCAGACAGTATCACAGAGGACAGGGTTAGATACACAGCTCCGCAGACAGTATCACACATGATAGGGTTAGATACACAGCTCAGCAGACAGTATCACACATGATAGGATTAGATACACGGCTCAGCAGACAGTATCACACAGGATAGGATTAGATACACACCCCAGCAGACAGTATCACACAGGATTGGATTAGATACACAGCTCAGCAGACAGTATCACAGAGGACAGGGTTAGATACACAGCTCCGCAGACAGTATCACACATGATGGGGTTAGATACACAGCTCAGCAGACAGTATCACACATGATAGGATTAGATACACGGCTCAGCAGACAGTATCACACAAGATAGGATTAAATACACAGCTCAGCAGACAGTATCACACAGGATAGGATTAGATACACAGCTCAGCAGACAGTATCACACAGGATAGGATTAGATATACAGCTCAGCAGACAGCACCACACAGGATAGGATTAGATACACAGCTCAGCAGACAGTATCACACAGGATAGGGTTAGATACACAGTTCAGCAGACAGTATCACACAGGATAGGATTAGATACACAGCTCAGCAGACAGTATCACACTGGATAGGATTAGATACACGGCTCAGCAGACAATATCACACATGATAGGGTTAGATACACGGCTCAGCAGACAGTATCACACAAGATAGGATTAGATAACAGCTCAGCAGACAGTATCACACATGATAGAGTTAGATACACGGCTCAGCAGACAGTATCACACAAGATAGGATTAAATACACAGCTCAGCAGACAGTATCACACAGGATAGGATTAGATACACAGCTCAGCAGACAGTATCACACAGGATAGGGTTAGATACACAGCTCAGCAAACAGTATCCCACAGGATAGGGTTAGATACACAGTTCAGCAGACAGTATCACACAGGATAGGATTAGATACACAGCTCAGCAGACAGTATCACACAAGATAGGATTAAATACACATCTCAGCAGACAGTATCACACAGGATAGGATTACATAAACAGCTCAGCAGACAGTATCATGTGGCATATGCAACAGAAATGGTCTTATTGTTTATGTAAAGGAGGACTTTACACTAGCTTGACAGCAGATGGCGATAGTGTGAAGTTAAATGTTTGCTGTATTGTGGGGAGGGAAGTTCTCTATTGTTGATGTTAGCTTTACTTTCTCTTTTGACTGTATTATGCCAGCAGCATGGGCTGTGTGCTTCTGAATTCTTATCTCATGTTTACCCATAAGAAGTAAATGCTGTTTACACAAGATAACTTGCTCAGTGAAGTTCTCCTGTGTACCGGGGGATTCTCAAAAGATACACTCTGCTACAGGTTATAGGCCCAGACTCCCAGGAGATAGCCCAGACACTCAGGACAGAGACACCCAGAAGATAACTCCAAGCAATAAATTCAGACACCTGAGAAGCAGATAATCTCTGTTAACAGAAGGAGATAAAACCAAGTGAATGGAGACTGAAAAAAAAAATCCAGATACAGAGGGACAAAGGAATTTATGTTCCAGGCACTGGAGGACTGCACACTGGAGATAATTACAGAGAATCACCACACACAGGAAAGACAGGAACTCTCAAGAAGAAAGAAGAATATCTTCATAAAACAAGTAAGGTTATATAAAAATGATTGGCAGCACTGTGCTGAAACTCACAGTAGCTAAGTTGAACAGTGAAAATTATCAGTTATGGAAATTCAAAGTAGAGATGTTGTTATCTAAGGACGATTTATAGGAAGTAATCATTACAGATAGACCTGATGAAGATAATCATACATTGGATAGATAGAATAGAAAAGCTAGTGCCACCATTATCTTATTAGTAGATGATGCTCAATTAATACACATAAGGAATGTGGGACGCATTGAGAAAATTACATGAAAGACCCAGTTTAAATTACAAGTTATTTCTATTAAGAAAGCTTTACAGTATGAGATTGAGTGCAAATGACGATATGCAGAAGCACACATTCTCAATGATGGAAGTAATATCATAGCTAAGGTCTATTGGCGAAGACATTAAAGAAAGTCATGTAGCAGCAATATTATTATGCTGTTTACCTGATTCGTATACAGCCTTAATAAATGCACTAGAGAAAGACCTGGAAAAGACATCACATTAGATTTTGTGAAAACCAGACTAATAGATGAATATCAGAGAAGAAAAGAACAAACAAATGATTCTTCTACTGAAAAGGACAGTGGAAATGCTCTTAAAGCTACAGAATTTAAAAAACCCTATAATAAAGAGACAAGAGAATGTTTAAGATGTAAGAAAAAAAGGTCATTTAAAGAAAGACTGTACCATATGGAAAGCAGAACAACAAAAATTCCAACATAAAGCGCATACACAGAAAGTGAAAAACACAATTTCCGATTTAAGTGAGAATAATTGGAATGGCACATTTAAAGTAACAGACAAGAAATCATCACTCGGTTGGTTTATTGATTCAGGAGCAACGAGTCATATGACAAGTGACAAGAATTTCTTCACTGATCTTGATTCAGATAATAAAGAAGCCATTTATGTTGCAGATGGGAGCAAAATAACCGCAGAAGGTATAGGACAAGGTATGCTAAACTGTTCAAACAAGTTCGGACAAAATTCAAAGATACTTGTACAGAATGTGTTGTATGTTCCAAAATTGGAAGGCGGATTATCTGTGAAATGGTTAACAGCCAATGGACTCACTGTAAAATTCAAAGACAATGCGTGTTCAATTCTAGCAGGAAACAAGGTGATAACCAATGTCAAGGCAGATGAACAATTATATCATCTTGACACACCAAAGGAACAGATGAAGGTATGTATGCATCATCACAAAATGTTAGGTGTCAGGTTTCTGCGTCTGCTCTGCAGGAATCCAGAGCCTCACATTCTGTGGTCTCCTGCTGTCTTTCTACTGCAGAGGAGATTACTTTGCAGCAGACCGCTTCAGAGACTAAGTCCCTCTGTGCTCCTACTGGGCATGCTCACGAGACGATCCCCCATTGGAGATCGGGAGTCATGTGCCCAGGTCCTGTTCCAGATCTCATTGGTCCTCCTCGGAGATCCCGCACGGCTATAAAAAGCGCGCATGGCCGTTCCGCCATGAGCTAGTATAGTCTACTTGCTATGTGTGAATGGTGACGGATGTATGATTCTGGTGACTGACTCATTATAAAACCCCTTCCCTCTGATATTACGCATGTGGATAGGGAATTAGTTTAGCAGTCAGCGCCAGTCAGTGGCAAGCCTTAGGCCACTGTGCACACTGCACCTCTACGCTAGCGTCCAACATTGCGCTTGCTTTCTAGCTTTGTCGTCGAGCGGCAGTGTCCTACGCCGTGCTGCAGTTGCAGCCCTTGTTGGCGCTCGCAGTGGCGACGCTGCACACATGGTAGGACGCAGCTCCTCTGTCTTAGGTCCTGCTCCTGCGACCTGATACCGTGTGTGCATTTTCCTGAAGCCTGTGACACTTAACAGGTTCAGCGTTTTTTATGTTTATGTTGCAGCGCGTCTGTGTGTGAACAGAGCCCGCTCTGCGCACTTCGGGTGAAGTTGAACCCGTGCGCATTATACCGCCATATTGCTCCTCTGTCATCACCTAGCAGCGATGTAACACCTACAGCACGGTGGACCCTGAGTGGCGAACGCACTTTATTATTTTTATTTAGTGCGGTTCCGCCGTTCCTAACACTAGAACTGTATTCACTTGTGGCATAGACGTCTAGGACACAGACACCCTGACAGTATAAGGCCTCTTTCACACATCAGGTTTTCGCCGTCAGGCGCGATCCGGCGCTTTTGACAGAAATCGGATCCGGCGAAATGCAATGCCGGATCCGGTTTCCCCCCCATTGACTTGCATTTGCGCCGGATCGCGCCGGATGGCCATGCGTTTCATCCGGTTTTCGCCGGATCCGGCAATGTGTCGCGATCCGGCGTCTGGAAAAAACGGCTACTGTAACGTTTTTTGTCTCCGGCGAAAAAGCCGGACACGCCGGATCCGGCGCGTCCGTCTTTTTCACACAATGAAAGCCTATGAGCGCCGCAATGCGCCTGATCCGGCAAAAGCCGGATCCGGTGGCCGGATCCGTTTTTTTTGGTCTGAGCATGCTCAGTAGCTCTGCCCACTACAACCTGTCAAAGAAGGGCTGTAGGAACATGCTATATATAGTTTTCCAGTAGCCAATCCCGTTCGGAAGGCCACAAGGGTCAATTTTAAAAACCAGATCCGGCGTAATCCGTCGAAAAACGGATAGAAAAACGGATGAACCGGATGAGACGGATCCGGTTTTGTCTGTCAAGAACAAGACGGATCCGGCAGAAAACCGGATCCGGCACATCAGGTTTTACAAAACATTTGCCGGATCCGGCATTCCGGCACGACGCCGGATCGCACCTGACGCCGAAAACCTGATGTGTGAAAGTAGCCTAAGGGAACTACAAAGAAAAGAATTGACAAAAGATCTAAAGATATCAGATTGCTCAATTACCGTAAGATGTGATGTTGTATAAAATCTAAAGCCACAAGAATATCTATTCCAAAAGAAAGTGAGATGAAAAGCAAAAGACCACTTGATTTGGTGCATACTGATGTATGTGGACCCATGCAAGTGACTACATCAGGAGGAAATAGATACATGGTGGCTTTTATAGATGACTACTCATGATACACAGTCACATACTTAATTAAGAACAAAAGTGAAGTTTTTGATAAACTTGTAGACTATGTAACAAGGACGAGTAACAAATTTCAAAGGAAGCCAATTGTCATCAGAAGTGATAATTGAGGTGAATTTACAGGTTACAAAATAGAAAACTACTTAAGACAGAATGGTATAGAACACCAGAAAACTGTTCCGTACACACCTAAACAAAATGGAGTAGCAGAAAGGAAAAACAGAACTCTGACAGAAATGATGAGATGTATGCTGACAGATTCCAAACTACCAGAGAAATATTGGGGTCAGGCAGCAATATCAGCTACATATCTACAGAACAGACTTTTTTTTTCCAGAAAACTGAAGAAAACTCCATATGAACTGTGGCAAGGTATTAAACCAAGTGTCAATCATTTAAAAGTTTTTGGATGTAAAGTTTTTATATTCATTTCAACAGAAAAACATTCCTAACTTCAAAACAGATCCATGGAGGGAATATTGCAAGGGATACAGAATCCTAGATCCCAAAACAGACAGAGTCACGGTGAGTAACAGTGTGACATTCATTGAGGATCTAAATAAAGACACTAGAATCATAGAATCATAGAATCGTAGAGTTGGAAGGGACCTCCTGGGCCATCTGGTCCAACCCCCTGCTCAAAGCAGGATTCGCTAAATCATCCCAGTTAGATGTCTGTCCAGCCTCTGTTTGAAGACTTCCATTGAAGGAGAACTCACCACTTCTCGTGGCAGCCTGTTCCACTCATTGATCACTCTAACTGTCAAAAAGTTTTTTCTAATATCTAATCTGTGTCTCCTCCCATTCAGCTTCATCCCATTGCTTCTAGTCTTTCCTTGTGCAAATGAGAATAAAGTTGATCCTTCTACAATGTGACAGCCCTTTAGATATTTGTAGACAGCTCATGATCTCAATTGACACAAAAAATGAGAAAAACAGCAGTGACATAACTGAAGAGGTATCTGATGAGAAAGCAGTTGAAATTGATGAAGAACAGAATACTGAAAATGAAGAAATACAACTACAAACAGACACAGAACCAAGACGTTCAATGAGAGAGAACAAAGGAAAACCACCAAAACGTCTCTCATACAAGACAAGCACAAGTAAATTTTATGACCCTACCTCTTGGGAAGACATATCTAAACTCCCTAAAGAAGAAGTTAATAAATGGATAGAAGCAACAGAAACAGAAATGAAATCCATGCATGACTCAAATACATGGACACTGACAGATTTACCAGAAGGAAGAAAAGCCATAAGATATAAATGGATTTTTAAAGTAAAATACCAAACAGATGGTGCACCTTAAAGATACCGAGCAAGACTCGTAGCTAAAGGGTATCTCAAAATATGGAGAAGACTATGATTAGACATTTGCTCCAATTGTCAAACAAACTACAATAAGAACTTTACTTACAGTTGCAGCAATGAAACATGGAACTGAAACATCTGGATGTAAAGACAGCATTTTTGAATGGAGATTTAACAGAAGACATTTACATGGGACAACCTCCAGGATTCAAAGATGAAAGAAACCCAAACAAAGTTTGCAAACTACAGAAAAGCATATATGGTTTAAAGCAAGCAGCTAAAGCGTGGAATGACAAAATCACAGAAGTGCTTACAAATGAAAATTTTTAAAGAAGCAAAGCTGATCCATGCTTGTACACAAAAAGGCTGATGAATAGATGGATTTATATACTCAAATATGTAGACTACATTCTGATTTGTTTTGAACAAGAAAGGGATAAAGAAAACATTATAAAAAAACCCTGAAGCAACATTTTGAAATCAAAGACTGCTAGCCATTCATTTGCCCATTTTCTAGTGGTCAGCCAGGGGTTAACTTTATTACAGATCAGTTATGTCCTCTGATAATAACAGCAGTCTCCACATGTTTGCCATGTTTGTTGTGTAAATTCTCCTGGGGGCGGCACATGACTGTGTACTCCTCCTCTCCATGTGTCATTTATGATTAGGATCATATGACTGTTCCTAATGTAAAACCCCCCAAAAAATGGGTGTAATCCTGACCATGCTGTGGCTATATAGCTATTGTAGAACTACAGATCCCAGCAGCACAGTCATAGAGTATCATATCAGTGACACTGGACTTAGGCTAAGTGCAGGCGTACTTTTTTGCCCTGCAGATTTTTCCACGCAGAATTGAAGAAATCCGCAGGTCAAATGACCTGCATTTTTCCTGCGGATTTCTTCCTGTTTTCTTGCGGTTTTTGTGCGGTTTTCCCCTGTGGATTTCCCCCTGCGGATTTGGAGAATGGAGCAGGTGGAAAACTGCACAAAAGAAGTGACATGCTGCATATTTTGAACCACAAGAAAACCGCGCGGAAAAATCCGCAGCGTCTGCACAGCGTTTTTTTTTCTATTGACTTACATGCTACTGTACATCACAATGCGGATATGCAGCGTTTCTGCGCGGTAAAATCCGCTGCGGATCCATTGGAAATCTGCATTGTGTGCACATGGCCTTAGTCAGTGCATTCATTTGGCTGTTTGGGTATCCTGTAAAGATGGGGATCCCGATATCTAGAGATGTCCCCCTAGGACAGACTTTCACTACTTGAATAGAGAGACCTTTTAAATCTTAAGGGGGCTTTACACATAGCAATATCGCTATAGCGTTACCGATTTTGTGATGCAGCAGCGATATTGCAAGCGATATCGCTACATGTGATACTTACCTCGACCGGCTCCCCCGCTGTCAATCGCTGATCGCGCGAGATCGGCTGGGTCCATTTCTCGTCGTTGGCTTCCTGCTGGCGCCGACGAGCGACTCCATGGACACAGGCGGAAGACGGACACCCTAACCGCGTCTGAAAGGTAAGTGCGACCGCCGACCGCTGCTGCATCGCTGGTGAGATCTGCCTGTTTGGCAGCTCACTAGTCACCATTTAGCGATGCACCAGCGATCCTGACCAGGTCGTATCATGGTAGGGATCGCTGGTGCATCGCTAAATGTAACAGGGCCTTTAGGCTTGGCCTTTCGAAACAACATTCTAAATAAGTTCAGACCCTTAAATTAATGTTAGACCCCCCCGAATATATTTATTTATATCCTCTATATTACAATGAAACCCTAAATATATTCAGAGCCCAAACCAGCCCCCCAGTAAAGATTTGTATCCCCTGTACGAAAATCAGACCCTAGGCCACATCCCAAATAAATATATTCAGACCCCAAACCAGACCCTCTAAAAATATTATCAGAGTCCCGATTTGACTCCCTAAATTCATTTAAGACCCCTCAATATAATTCAGAAACCTAAAATATAGTCAGAACTCCTATATGAATGTCATACTATTATCAGTACCCAGACCAGACCCCTAAATTTAGTTAAGACTCCAGATCAGTCCTAAACTCATATCAGACTAGAAACAAGATCCCTATATTAATTCAACACCCTTGATATGAGACCATAGATCAGATGACTGTATCAATGAGACCCTAGACCAGAGCCCTATATTAATTAGAATCCAGATCCCTATATTAATATTAGACCCAGACCAGACCCCTATAATATTAGACCCAGACTCCTATATTAATATTAGACCCCAGACCCCTATATTAGACCCAGACCAGACCCCTATATTAATTAGAGTCCAGACCCCTATATTAATATTAAACCCAGACTAGACCCCTATATTAATATTAGACCCCAGACCCCTATAATATTAGACCCAGACCAGACCCCTATATTAATTAGAATCCAGACCCCTATATTAATATTAGATCCAAACTAGACCCCTATATTAATATTAGACAAGACCCCTATATTAAAATGAGACCCCAGACCAGACCCCTATATTAATGAGACCCCAGACCAGACACCAATTAATATTACACATCAGACCCCTATATTACTATTAGACCCCACACCAGACTCATATATTAGCAATAGACCCCAGACCAGACTCCCATATTAATATGATACACCAGACCCCTATTTTAAAATGAGACCCAGACCACTTTATTAACGAGACCCCAGACCAGACCCTTACAATAATATGAGACCCCAGACCAGACCCTTATATTAATATTAGATCCCAGACATCTCGGTAATATGAGACCCCAGACCAGACCCCTAAATATGTTCAGACTCCTAAAATGACTTCAGGCTAATGCTGTGCCCCTTACAGGGACAAGAAGGTGAAAACTAGATATTAATAGGTTTCTGGGTGAAGGATCCTAAAAATAGGTGACCTCAGGGTAAACCAAAATAACTTACATTGAGTAGGACCACCCATTTATGACCTAACATTTAACCCTTTAAGACCATTCAAGTTGATTTCTTAAAAGGCCAGTTAGGGTCATTATTCTGCTTTTTGTCTTTTTCAAGGTTATTCTATATCAACGTGCACAAATAAAATGAAATATATCCATAAAAAATAGTAGATATAACACGTACTGCCCTGCAGCTGCCACATACAGAGCCGAAAACTGCCTGCGCCATCAGGAAGAGAATTACTAAATCTGGAGCAGAGCCATGTACCACACAGCAGGGGGCGCTAGACCTGCAGCAGAGCCATGTACCACACAGCAGGGGGCGCTAGACCTGCATCAGAGCCATGAACCACACAGCAGGGGGAGCTAGACCTGCAGCAGAGCCATGAACCACACAGCAGGGGGCGCTAGACCGGCAGCAGAGCCGTGAACCACACAGCAGGGGGCGCTAGACCTGCAGCAGAGCCATGTACCACACAGCAGGGGGCGCTAGACCGGCAGCAGAGCCGTGAACCACACAGCAGGGGGAGCTAGACCTGCAGCAGAGCCATGTACCACACAGCAGGGGGCGCTAGACCTGCATCAGAGCCATGAACCACACAGCAGGGGGTGCTAGACCAGCAGAGCGATGTACCACACAGCAGGGGGTGCTAGACCTGCAGCACAGCCATGTACCACACAGCAGGGGGCGCTAGACCTGCAGCAGAGCCGTGTACCACACAGCTGGGGGCGCTAGACCTGCAGCAGAGCTGTGTACTACACAGCAGGGAGTGCTAGACCTGCAGCAGAGCCATGTACCACACAGCAGGGGGCGCTAGACCGGCAGCAGAGCCATGTACCACACAGCAGGGGGCGCTAGACCTGCAGCAGAGCCATGTACCACACAGCATGGGGCGCTAGACCTGCAGCAGAGCCATGTACCACAGAGCAGGGGGCGCTAGACCTGCAGCAGAGCCATGAACCACACAGCAGGGGGCGCTAGACCTGCAGCAGAGCCGTGTACCACACAGCAGGGGGCGCTAGACCTGCAGCAGAGCCATGTACCACAGAGCAGGGGGCGCTAGACCTGCAGCAGAGCCGTGAACCACACAGCAGGGGGAGCTAGACCTGCAGCAGAGCCGTGAACCACACAGCAGGGGGCGCTAGACCTGCAGCAGAGCCATGTACCACACAGCAGGGGGCGCTAGACCTGCATCAGAGCCATGAACCACACAGCAGGGGGCGCTAGACCTGCAGCACAGCCATGTACCACACAGCAGGGGGCGCTAGACCGGCAGCAGAGCCGTGTACCACACAGCAGGGGGCGCTAGACCTGCAGCAGAGCCGTGTACCACACAGCAGGGGGCGCTAGACCTGCAGCATAGAATCATAGAATTGTAGAGTTGGAAGGGACCTCCTGGGCCATCTGGTCCAACCCCCTGCTCAAAGCAGGATTCGCTAAATCATCCCAGTCAGATGTCTGTCCAGCCTCTGTTTGAAGACTTCCATTGAAGGATAACTCACCACTTCTCGTGGCAGCCTGTTCCACTCATTGATCACTCTAACTGTCAAAAAGTTTTTTCTAATATCTAATCTGTGTCTCCTCCCATTCAGTTTCATCCCATTGCTTCTAGTCTTTCCTTGTGCAAATGAGAATAAAGTTGATCCTTCTACAATGTGACAGCCCTTTAGATATTTGTAAACAGCTATTAAGTCTCCTCTCAGTCTTCTCTTTTGCAAACTAAACATTCCCAAATCCTGCAACCTTTTCTCATAAGACAGGGTTTGCAGACCGGTCACCATTCTGGTTGCTCTTTTCTGAACTTGCTCCAGTTTGTTGATGTCTTTTTTAAAATGTGGTGCCCAAAACTGGACACAATATTCCAGATGAGGTCTGACCAAAGAGGAGTAGAGGGCAATAATGACTTCACGTGATCTAGACTGTATGCTTCTGTTAATACATCCTAGAATTGCATTTGACTTTTTTGCTGCTGCATCACACTGTTGACTCATATTCAGTCTGTGATCTATTAGTATACCCAAGTCTTTTTCACATGTGCTGTCACTTAGCCCTATTCCTCCCATTCTGTATATGCTTTTTTCATTTTTATTGCCCAGATGTAGTACTTTGCATTTCTCCCTGTTAAAAACCATTCTGTTAGTTGCTGCCCACTTCTCCAGTTTATTTGTATCTTTTTGAATCCTGTCTCTCTCTTCTCTAGTATTAACTATCCCTCCTAGCTTTGTGTCATCAGCAAATTTAATCAGTTTACCCTCAATTCCTTCATCTAAATCGTTGATAAAGATGTTGAACAATACAGGGCCCAGGACAGAGCCCTGTGGTACCCCACTTGAGACATTCTTCCAACTGGATGTGCAGCCATTTACGACCACTCTTTGGGTCCGATCACTAAGCCAGTTATGAATCCACCTAACAGTTGCCTTGTCCATTCCATACTTAGTCATTTTTTCAATAAGGATTGTATGAGAGACTTTGTCAAATGCTTTGCTGAAGTCAAGATATACTATATCTACAGCATTTCCTTGATCCACCCAATCAGTGATTCCGTCATAGAAGGAAATTAAGTTAGTCTGACATGACTTATTAGTTACAAACCCATGCTGACTCTGTTTAATCACTTCATTCTTATCCAGGTACTGACATACATGTTGTTTAATAATTTGTTCAAAGATCTTTCCTGGTATAGAAGTCAGACTCACCGGCCTATAGTTGCCTGGGTCCACCTTCTTCCCCTTTTTGAAGATAGGAACAACATTTGCTCTTCTCCAGTCTTCTGGCACTTCTCCTGTTCTCCAAGAATTTTCAAAGATTATGGAGAGGGGTTCAAAAATTTCTTCTGCTATCTCCTTCAGTACTCTGGGGTGTAATTCATCTGGACCTGGAGACTTGAATTCATTTAGATTAGCTAAGTGTTTCCTCACTATCTTTCTGTTTATAGATATCCTGGATTCTTCTATTCCCTTAATAGGACAGTGAAGAACAGTTGATGTTACATTTCCTTTCTGAGAGAAAACAGATGCAAAATAGGAATTTAAAAGTTCAGCCTTCTCAACATCCTGTCTTACCATTTCATCATTTTCATCCTGTAAAAATCCTATAGCATCTTTGACTTTTCTTTTACTTTTCACATATCCCCAAAATCCTGCTACACAGCAGAGGGTGCTAGACCTGCAGCAGAGCCATGTACCACACAGCAGGGGGCGCTAGACCTGCAGCAGAGCCGTGTACCACACAGCAGGGGGCGCTAGACCTGCAGCAGAGCCATGTACCACAGAGCAGGGGGCGCTAGACCTGCAGCAGAGCCGTGAACCACACAGCAGGGGGCGCTAGACCTGCAGCAGAGCCGTGTACCACACAGCAGGGGGCGCTAGACCTGCAGCAGAGCCATGTACCACACAGCAGGGGGCGCTAGACCTGCAGCAGAGCCATGTACCACACAGCAGGGGGCGCTAGACCTGCAGCAGAACCGTGCACCACACAGCAGGGGGCGCTAGACCTGCAGCAGAGCCATGTACTACACAGCAGGGGGTGCTAGACCTGCAGCAGAGCCATGTACCACACAGAAGGGGGCGCTAGACCTGCAGCAGAGCCGTGTACCACACAGCAGGGGGCGCTGGACCTGCAGCAGAGCCGTGAACCACACAGCAGGGGGCGCTAGATCGGCAGCAGAGCCGTGAACCACACAGCAGGGGGCGCTAGACCTGCAGCAGAGCCATGTACCACACAGCAGGGGGCGCTAGACCTGCATCAGAGCCATGAACCACACAGCAGGGGGCGCTAGACCGGCAGCCGAGCCGTGTACCACACAGCAGGGGGCGCTAGACCTGCAGCAGAGCCGTGTACCACACAGCAGGGGGTGCTAGACCTGCAGCATAGAATCATAGAATTGTAGAGTTGGAAGGGACCTCCTGGGCCATCTGGTCCAACCCCCTGCTCAAAGCAGGATTCGCTAAATCATCCCAGTCAGATGTCTGTCCAGCCTCTGTTTGAAGACTTCCATTGAAGGAGAACTCACCACTTCTCGTGGCAGCCTGTTCCACTCTTTGATCACTCTAACTGTCAAAAAGCTTTTTCTAATATCTAATCTGTCTCCTCCCATTCAGTTTCATCCCATTGCTTCTAGTCTTTCCTTGTGCAAATGAGAATAAAGTTGATCCTTCTACAATGTGACAGCCCTTTAGATATTTGTAAACAGCTATTAAGTCTCCTCTCAGTCTTCTCTTTTGCAAACTAAACATTCCCAAATCCTGCAACCTTTCCTCATAAGACAGGGTTTGCAGACCGGTCACCATTCTGGTTGCTCTTTTCTGAACGTGCTCCAGTTTGTTGATGTTTTTTTTAAAATGTGGTGCCCAAAACTGGACACAATATTCCAGATGAGGTCTGACCAAAGAGGAGTAGAGGGCAATAATGACTTCACGTGATCTAGACTGTATGCTTCTGTTAATACATCCTAGAATTGCATTTGCCTTTTTTGCTGCTGCATCACACTGTTGACTCATATTCAGTCTGTGATCTATTAGTATACCCAAGTCTTTTTCACATGTGCTGTCACTTAGCCCTATTCCTCCCATTCTGTATATACTTTTTTCATTTTTATTGCCCAGATGTAGTACTTTGCATTTCTCCCTGTTAAAAACCATTCAGTTAGTTGCTGCCCACTTCTCCAGTTTATTTATATCTTTTTGAATCCTGTCTCTCTCTTCTCTAGTATTAGCTATCCCTCCTAGCTTTGTGTCATCAGCAAATTTATTCAGTTTACCCTCAATTCCTTCATCTAAATCGTTGATAAAGATGTTGAACAATACAGGGCCCAGGACAGAGCCCTGTGGTACCCCACTTGAGACATTCTTCCAACTGGATGTGCAGCCATTTACGACCACTCTTTGGGTCCGATCACTAAGCCAGTTATGAATCCACCTAACAGTTGCCTTGTCCATTCCATACTTAGTCATTTTTTCAATAAGGATTGTATGAGAGACTTTGTCAAATGCTTTGCTGAAGTCAAGATATACTATATCTACAGCATTTCCTTGATCCACCCAATCAGTGATACCGTCATAGAAGGAAATTAAGTTAGTCTGACATGACTTATTAGTTACAAACCCATGCTGACTCTGTTTAATCACTTCATTCTTATCCAGGTATTGACATACATGTTGTTTAATAATTTGTTCATTAATCTTTCCTGGTATAGAAGTCAGACTCACCGGCCTATAGTTGCCTGGGTCCACCTTCTTCCCCTTTTTGAAGATAGGAACAACATTTGCTCTTCTCCAGTCTTCTGGCACTTCTCCTGTTCTCCAAGAATTTTTAAAGATTATGGAGAGGGGTTCAAAAATTTCTTCTGCTATCTCCTTCAGTACTCTGGGGTGTAATTCATCTGGACCTGGAGACTTGAATTCATTTAGGTTAGCTAAGTGTTTCCTCACTATCTTTCTGTTTATAGATATCCTGGATTCTTCTATTCCCTTAATAGGACAGTGAAGAACAGTTGATGTTACATTTCCTTTCTGAGAGAAAACAGATGCAAAATGGGAATTTAAAAGTTCAGCCTTCTCAACATCCTGTCTTACCATTTCATCATTTTCATCCTGTAAAAATCCTATAGCATCTTTGACTTTTTTTTTACTTTTGACATATCCCCAAAATCCTGCTACACAGCAGAGGGTGCTAGACCTGCAGCAGAGCCATGTACCACACAGCAGGGGGCGCTAGACCTGCAACAGAGCCATGTACCATATAGCAGGGGGCGCTAGACCTGCAGCAAAGCCATGTACCACACAGCATGGGGCGCTAGACCTGCAGCAGAGCCATGTACCACACAGCAGGGGGCGCTAGACCTGCAGCAGAGCCGTGAACCACACAGCAGGGGGAGCTAGACCGGCAGCAGAGCCGTGAACCACACAGCAGGGGGGCGCTAGACCTGCAGCAGAGCCGTGTACCACACAGCAGGGGGCGCTAGACCGGCAGCAGAGCCGTGTACCACACAGCAGGGGGCGCTAGACCTGCAGCAGAGCCGTGTACTACACAGCAGGGGGCGCTAGACCTGCAGGAGAGCCATGTACCACACAGCAGGGGGCGCTAGACCGGCAGCAGAGCCATGTACGACACAGCAGGGGGTGCTAGACCTGCAGCAGAGCCATGAACCACACAGCATGGGGCGCTAGACCTGCAGCAGAGCCATGTACCACACAGCAGGGGGCGCTAGACCTGCAGCAGAGCCATCTACCACACAGCAGGGGGCGCTAGACCGGCACCAGAGCCATGTACCACACAGCAGGGGGCGCTAGAACGGCAGCAGAGCCGTGTACCACACAGCAGGGGGCGCTAGACCGGCAGCAGAGCCGTGTACCACACAGCAGGGGGCGCTAGACTGGCAGCAGAGCAATGAACCACACAGCAGGGGGCGCTAGACCTGCAGCAAAGCCATGTACCACACAGCAGGGGGCGCTAGACCTGCAGCAGAGCCATGTACCACACAGCAGGGGGCGCTAGACCTGCAGCAGAGGCATGTACCACACAGCAGGGGGCGCTAGACCTGCAGCAGAGCCATGTACCACACAGCAGGGGGCGCTAGACCTGAAGCAGAGCTGTGTACTCCGAGGAGGGGCGCTAGTGTATTTTGCGCTCATTCAGTCCCGACTATTTTGACCTGCCCGGGTAACCGTCAGTCACGTGGTACAAACAGGAAGTGTCGCTCTTCTCCGCCGCAGCTATGGATCCTTGGTGGGTGCAGTATAATCCGGATCGTTGTTGATGTGTTATATATTATCTATCTATTACAACAACTCCCAGCAATGTATGCGAGTACGGTGGCTAGTAGTGTGGCAGGTTGGCAATAGTGATGGTGGGATTCTATCTATATGTATCTAGTATCACTTTACAAGGGTTTTGTGTCAGTGTCATTATCCTGTACCCCAAGTGTCAGTGTCATTATCCTGTACCCCAAGTGTCAGTGTCATTATCCTGTGCCCCAAGTGTCAGCGTCATTATCCTGTACCCCAAGTGTCAGCATCATTATCCTGCACCCCAAGTGTCAGTGTCATTATCCTGTACCCCAAGTGTCAGCATCATTATCCTGTGCCCCAAGTGTCAGTCATTATCCTGCGCCCCAAGTGTCAGTGTCATTATCCTGTACCTCAAGTGTCAGTGTCATTATCCTGCACCCCAAGTGTCAGTGTCATTATCCTGTGCCCCAAGTGTCAGTGTCATTATCCTGTACCCCTAGTGTCAGTGTCATTATCCTTCTACCCCAAGTGTCAGCGTCATTATCCTGTCCCCCAAGTGTCAGCGTCATTATCCTGTCCCCCAAGTGTCAGCGTCATTATCCTGTCCCCCAAGTGTCAGCGTCATTATCCTGTCCCCCAAGTGTCAGCGTCATTATCCTGTCCCCCAAGTGTCAGCGTCATTATCCTGTCCCCCAAGTGTCAGCGTCATTATCCTGTCCCCCAAGTGTCATTACCTTGTGCCCCGAGTGTCGGCGCCCCTATCCTGTGTCCCGAGTGCCGGGTTCCTTGTCTTGCCCAACCCTCCTGAGTAATGTGGTCCTTGTCCTGCCCAACCCTCCCGAGTGATGGGATCCTTGTCCTGCCCAACCCTCCCCAGTGATGGGGTCCTTGTCCTGCCTCCCTCCTCCCCTGAGTGACGGGGTCCTTGTCCTGCCTCCCCTGAGTGTCGAGGTCCTTGTCCTGCCCAACCCTCTTGAGTGATGGGGTCCTTGTCTTGCCACACCCTGCCGAGTGATGGGGTCCTTGTCCTGCCCAACTCTCCCGAGAGATGGGGTCCTTGTCCTGCCCAACCCTCCCGAGTGATGGGGTCCTTGTCCTGCCCAACCCTCCCGAGTGATGGGGTCCTTGTCCTGCCCAACCCTCCCGAGTGATGGGGTCCTTGTCCTGCCCAACCCTCCCGAGTGATGGGGTCCTTGTCCTGCCCAACCCTCCCGAGTGATGGGGTCCTTGTCCTGCCCCACCCTGCCGAGTGATGGGGTCCTTGTCCTGCCCCACCCTGCCGAGTGATGGGGTCCTTGTCCTGCCCCACTCTCCCGAGAGATGGGGTCCTTGTTCTGCCCAACCCTTCCGAGTGATGGGGTCCTTGTCCTGCCCAACCCTCCCGAGTGATGGGGTCCTTGTCCTGCCCCACCCTGCCGAGTGATGGGGTCCTTGTCCTGCCCCACCCTGCCGAGTGATGGGGTCCTTGTCCTGCCCCACCCTGCCGAGTGATGGGGTCCTTGTCCTGCCCCACCCTGCCGAGTGATGGGGTCCTTGTCCCGCCCCACCCTGCCGAGTGATGGGGTCCTTGTCCCGCCCCACCCTGCCGAGTGATGGGGTCCTTGTCCCGCCCCACCCTGCCGAGTGATGGGGTCCTTGTCCCGCCCCACCCTGCCGAGTGATGGGGTCCTTGTCCCGCCCCACCCTGCCGAGTGATGGGGTCCTTGTCCCGCCCCACCCTGCCGAGTGATGGGGTCCTTGTCCCGCCCCACCCTGCCGAGTGATGGGGTCCTTGTCCCGCCCCACCCTGCCGAGTGATGGGGTCCTTGTCCCGCCCCACCCTGCCGAGTGATGGGGTCCTTGTCCCGCCCCACCCTGCCGAGTGATGGGGTCCTTGTCCCGCCCCACCCTGCCGAGTGATGGGGTCCTTGTCCCGCCCCACCCTGCCGAGTGATGGGGTCCTTGTCCCGCCCCACCCTGCCGAGTGATGGGGTCCTTGTCCCGCCCCACCCTGCCGAGTGATGGGGTCCTTGTCCCGCCCCACCCTGCCGAGTGATGGGGTCCTTGTCCCGCCCCACCCTGCCGAGTGATGGGGTCCTTGTCCCGCCCCACCCTGCCGAGTGATGGGGTCCTTGTCCCGCCCCACCCTGCCGAGTGATGGGGTCCTTGTCCCGCCCCACCCTGCCGAGTGATGGGGTCCTTGTCCCGCCCCACCCTGCCGAGTGATGGGGTCCTTGTCCCGCCCCACCCTGCCGAGTGATGGGGTCCTTGTCCCGCCCCACCCTGCCGAGTGATGGGGTCCTTGTCCCGCCCCACCCTGCCGAGTGATGGGGTCCTTGTCCCGCCCCACCCTGCCGAGTGATGGGGTCCTTGTCCCGCCCCACCCTGCCGAGTGATGGGGTCCTTGTCCCGCCCCACCCTGCCGAGTGATGGGGTCCTTGTCCCGCCCCACCCTGCCGAGTGATGGGGTCCTTGTCCCGCCCCACCCTGCCGAGTGATGGGGTCCTTGTCCCGCCCCACCCTGCCGAGTGATGGGGTCCTTGTCCCGCCCCACCCTGCCGAGTGATGGGGTCCTTGTCCCGCCCCACCCTGCCGAGTGATGGGGTCCTTGTCCCGCCCCACCCTCCCGAGTGATGGGGTCCTTGTCCCGCCCCACCCTCCCGAGTGATGGGGTCCTTGTCCCGCCCCACCCTCCCGAGTGATGGGGTCCTTGTCCCGCCCCACCCTCCCGAGTGATGGGGTCCTTGTCCCGCCCCACCCTCCCGAGTGATGGGGTCCTTGTCCCGCCCCACCCTCCCGAGTGATGGGGTCCTTGTCCCGCCCAACCCTCCCGAGTGATGGGGTCCTTGTCCCGCCCAACCCTCCCGAGTGATGGGGTCCTTGTCCCGCCCAACCCTCCCGAGTGATGGGGTCCTTGTCCCGCCCAACCCTCCCGAGTGATGGGGTCCTTGTCCCGCCCAACCCTCCCGAGTGATGGGGTCCTTGTCCCGCCCAACCCTCCCGAGTGATGGGGTCCTTGTCCCGCCCAACCCTCCCGAGTGATGGGGTCCTTGTCCCGCCCAACCCTCCCGAGTGATGGGGTCCTTGTCCTGCCTCCCCCCTCCCCTGAGTGTCGGGGTCCTTGTCCTGCCTCCCCTGAGTGTCGGGGTCCTTGTCCTGTCCAACCCTCTTGAGTGACGGGGTCCTTGTCTTGCCCAACCCTCCCGAGTGACGGGGTCCTTGTCTTGCCCAACCCTCCCGAGTGACGGGGTCCTTGTCCTGCCCATCCCTCCCGAGTGATGGGGTCCTTGTCCTGCTTCCCCTTAGTGTCAGCGTCCTTGTCCTGCCCAACCATCCTGACTATCAGTATACTGTCCCCAAGTGAAAACAAATTGTTTGCTGCATAGTGATGAATGATCTGAAATACCCCTGTTTCTTTTAAGAATTATTTAGTTTTCTGTGACAATAGTGGAACTCGGAACACCCAATGTGCTCCTAACCTTAAGGAGTGCTCAGGGTTTGCACCTCTATTCCCGCTGCTTCCCTGAGTAATCTTTTTTTCAATCCACCATACAGTTAGAGATATGAGTGTTTGTTTTTTCTCCAAGGGGGTGTGCAGTTGAATAAAATAAGAGCGACAGCTGCCCACTTTTGACCATTGAGGCTCTATTCAGATGATTGGTGGGGGACGCCGGGTGTCAGAGCCCACTAATCTAATATTGATGACCTAATCAAAGCATGGGCCATCAATATCCTTGTAGTGATTCTTTAGGTCTGTTCACATTGTTCCAAGCTCTATATGGAGTTGTTGTTCACTGACAGCAAGCAGAGGGATGATGGAATGATGTGAAAACACTGTATGTTAGAAGGTTTTCCGAATGTTTGTTATGTAGTGATTAAGCTTCATTTATAAAGCAATGGACAATCCCTTTAAGGCAGCAGTTGTCCAGTTTAATATATATGTGGTACGTTGTTTTTGCTCTTTTTCCACTGGCTTCGCTCACTGTTTATTGTGTACACATGATGGGAGGAACCCACGAGTTTTCCACAGTTCGTCATGGAGCTGTCTCGCCTGTTCTGTAACCTGAAGGCTACAGGGAAACTAAAAAGTGTGTTCTCCTTCCATGTGAGTGCTGCAGCCAATCAGTAGCTGCTGATCGTCCGCAGTGTTTAGCAGAAGAAGCGGTTCATGTATGTATTGAGAGTACATGCACGCTTAGGCGAACTCAGCGTGCATATGTAAGGGAGATCGGGGGGCGCAATTTTCAGCTAAACACTTTCGCCTGGCAGCAACCACCCCCCCCATACACATGTACTTTCATGGAGGGCATGTCGAATCTTGAGAGTTAGGAAGCCGAATACACATGTGAGGGTCGCCCAGTGCTGCTAAAATCCTCAGCTGTGTCCAACATTCATACATATGGATGACTATAAGCCTTACAGAAAATCTCAACAAGAAAGATAACCATGAATGATGAGCAGGTAACACCCCTCTATAGATAGCGTTCATCAAATATTGAGGTTCCTGTGCCTCTAACATGTGCAGGCGTGAAGTCTAGGGGCTGATGAGGATTATGTTCTGGTTGCAGGTTGTCTGCGTACGATTCCTCCTATCACCTCGCACAGGAAATTGCAGAGAAGATCCACGAGCGGAATCGCTATGTGAGGAATGGAGAGAACCCAGTAAAGGTAAAAAGTCTTAAAGGGGAACTCTGGAAACAGTCCCATGTAGGAAACCAGAGCCGTTCTATATGGACTAGAGTTGGGTGACCATTGCGTATCTCCATCATTATTTCTGAGGGTCTTTGTTTTTTGTGTGTATCTAATGACATCCTCTCATCAGTGTGGACAAGATCTAGTAAAATGTCATTGACTTTGCTGCTATTATTGATTTTACACCTGGAGAATCTGCTGCACATTTTTCCTCCCTTTCCTTCTCTCCAGGGCATGTTTTACACTTCTTTACTGTCTGGATCCGTCCTCCAGTAGCTCTAATGTTGTCGGGTGATCATTCTCAGATGCACCTAATGGCCCTGTCTAATAACACCCTCTTACCGCATCCTCGTTCATCTGACAGCTGGATTGTAGCACAGCTCATGCTCTGAAGAGCTGACCGATACCAGCTGCAGATGCACCTAATGAGCCTGTCTAATTCGTAAAGAAAACATGCAACTAATGACCCTGTCTAATAACACACTCTTACGGTTCTGCCCAGTTCTGCTATGTAATACTCAGCTCTGAAGGTCCCACTGATACCAGCTGCCAATGCACCTTTTGACCCACTCTTACCCATTAAGAAAATGATGACCCTGTCTAATAAAACAGTTTTGTGTATGCTCATTACTCTTATAACATCTTTGCTATGTATGAGAGAGGATGATCGTGTTCACTAGAGGAGACTGGAATATACAAGGTTACACTGTAATTTACCTTATGTTTGTACAGCAACATCACATTGATTAATTATTTCATGTGGATATAGATTTTTTTTTTTTTTAATTTTTAAAGAAACTCATTTGTTAAAATTTTTTATAAAATCATTTTTGTACTAATGGCAATAATCAAGCAGAATAACCATTTACTACACGACTGTCTCCCTTCTTCCCCCTCTCTCCTCTCTCTACCTCTTTTCTGTGTATTTTTGTTTTGTTCATTCCCTCTGCCTCCTAATTCTTTATTCTCATTGTTTCACTTATTTTGTTTTTCTTTCCTTTTTTCTTTTTCAATACTTTCTTTAATTTCTTTGATTTTTTTTTTTAAACTACTTTTATTCTTTTTCTTTACCTTTACTTTCCTTGTTTTTTCTTTCATTGTTTTTTTCCTTGCATGGCTACACTAAATTATTGACTGGGACAATGGAGGCAGCATTTATGGCAGGCAGTATTGTGGAGCTTCTATATATATTTGGGAATTGCTATGTATGCAGTTTCCTTGTAGCTCAGTTTATTTCAGGTTCTATTTGTTGACTGGTTTTGCTTAATGCGTCATGTTAAACAGTTCTAATGTAGTGACAACAGGTGAAATCCGATTAATAGCTGTAATTATAGTGGTAGGTGACTCAGTCCCCGTAATTGCTTTGTTGTCGTTCTGAGTCGAACACTCAATTAAAATCCTAAAGTTTCCGTATACTGGTTAGAGGTTTTTTCTGTTACAAAGTTCCAAACCCTCTGCATAAATAAATGAAGCATTCTCTCCTACCTGCAGCCAACACCAGAGGGAGCTTCCATCATCATTCTGAGTACAGTCTGCAGTGAATGAATAAGCTCCCTCTAGTGGCGGCCTACTTGTTCATTTTTTTTTGTCTGTGTGTTGATTGAAACTTTTTTGCTATTTCTTTAAAAATATTTTTTTATCTTTATTTTATTAGTCCTTCTTGGGAGACATGAGCCTGCGCTGTTGTGTTCGTCTCTACTATATACTGCAGCACATCAGTATGGCGCACATGGTAGTAAAGCGGTTAATGAATGACCTCTGTTGTGCGCTTTCTTGCCTGTACACATAATTACCCTCCCCCAGATATGATGTGATGCAGAGAAACACAAATCTGTAATTTCCCCTGTATTGAAAACATGGCCTCATAATCCGTTTACCCCTCCTTCCCCCACCTTCCTATTAAAGGGATTGTCTGTTTTCTATAAATATCAGGAAAGGTTAATGACCTCCGAATATAAACAACCATCATATTTCCATTTACTTGCCAGCAAGTGGAGTTCTAGAGCAGGGTAGGAAATTAAAAAGGTGCTTATTAGGAACCGTTGATTTTAGGGGACAAGCAGAGAGAGGAAGATGTATCGGGAGTATTGCCAACCAGGACTAGTATGGGTTATATCCAGTGGAGCTCCCCACTAACATTGAACACACAAAAACATGGAGCTTATCAACCACCAAGAAACAATCATAGAATAAAAAATCCCCTTTTATCGGAATATAATTCCATGTAAAGTGATAGTGCAATAATTCATAATAATGGGTAGTCAGCTCCCTATTCCCACATAAATATAGTAGCTAAAGTATCATGAGTTTTTCCAAAGTCAGTGACCGCTCAGTAAATCTGTGCAATAGGGAGGCTGGTGTTACCATTATGAGTTCTTACCCATGTTCATGATGTGAACACGCGCCCCTACGCGCGTTTCGCAACAGCTTCCTCGGTGGGGGGGGGATCTTTTTTTTTTAAAATTCTATGTTTCTTCCTATGCTTTGGTGTTTGTGATGTGACACCACTTTTTGGTGTACCTGTAACCGCATTCTAATTTCTCTGTTCTAACAAGTACTCTGTGATATGTGACTGATTGTCTTTTTAAACTATTTTGTTATTAAAATATTTTTTATCATTATGATTTGATTGGTGGTTGATAAGCTCCATGTTTTTGTGTGTTCAATTATATGGACACTAGATAGGTAGATAGACATGGTACAGGTCAATAGTTAAAACACATCTCTTCGTGCAGTTCTTTTCCTCGTTCTTAGTAGAATGTGCACATTGTAAATTCAGACTGAGGCAGAAAACTACAAAGGATCATACAGTATATGGAAACACGTTGGATACAAACCAGAATATGTGTTACACCTCGGATTCCTCAGAATCCCCCCATTTACTCTAACAGCTTTACACCTCCTTGGCATTGTTTCACTGCAGCTTCATCAGGCATTACCTGGAATGGCCTCCAATGAATAGATCTCTTCCTCAAATGTTCATACATGGAATCATCGACCTTCAGAAAGTGTTTGCCACAATCAGGCATGTTTTGCAGAGGCAGTGTGTGTACCAGCTCCATACAGTGCCGAGCCCTATAACACAAGTGTTAGCTAAGTGGGTCTTGCCATATTCTGTTGTCTAATATAATTTACAGTCCATGATTGCTTTTAGAAATTAGTCAATCTGGAATATTGCTAGAACTTTGAAGGTATCTACAAGCGCAGTAATAAAAAAAAAAAAATCAGTCGCTTTGATGAAAGTGGTTCTCATGAACACCACTTCAGGAAAGGAAGACAATGAATGATCTCTGCTGCAGAGGATAAGTTCATCAGTTACCAGCCTCAGAAAGCGCTAATTGTCAGCACCTCAGATAACAGTCTTCACAAATTTGGGCACAGATATCAAGGAGCAAACACATCTCTACATCAACTGTTCATCAAACACTGCAAGAAGTGGCCTTTGTGGCCGAATTGCTGCAATTATGTAATTATTGAGGACCACAAACGAGAAGAAGATGCTTCTTTGGACTGGACATCAGATCAGTCGAAATCTGTATCTTGTTCTGATGAGTCAAAATGTATGATGCTTGGTACAAGCCGGTATGTCTGTGTGAGACACAGAGAAGGTGAGAGGATGGTTCCTACATGTTTCGTGCCCACCGTAAAGCATGGAGGGGAGGTGTGATGATGGGGGCGCTCTGCTAGTGACACTTTGTGATTTATTCCAAGTTCCAAGCACATTACCCATCATGGCCACCACAGTGTTATGCAGTGATGACACCCCATCTGGTTTGCACTTAGTGGGACCATCATTTGTGTTGCAGCAGGACAATGACCCCAAACCCCTCCAGGCTATGTGACGTCTATGTGACCAAGAAGGAAAGATGTCATGGCTTCCACAATCACTGGACCTCAACCCAATGGAGATGGTTTGGGATGAGTTGGACACAGAGTGAATGAAAAGCAGCAACAACTGCTCAGCACCTCAGGGGACTGCGTCAGAACTGGTGGAGGCCATTCCTGGTGACCTCTGAAGAAGCTTCTGGAGAGAATGATGTGGGGGACATCAGAATAAAAGGGGGGACTATGAGGAATCTAAAGTTTAATTTTCTGATATGTTTCTCACGTGTTTTACTCCTTTTTTTCCTTTGTAGTTTGCTGCCTTCAGTCTGAATCTGCAGTGTGCACATTCGAATAAGAACAAGGAAAACCATTGCACGGACAGCTGTGTCCAGACTGTTGACTCATACTATATGTACTGTCAGCGGCAATCATAATACCCATACATTATGACAGGAAGTGTTGTCATGAGGACGTCTCACACTGGGGTCTGTCTTTATAAGCGGAACATATCTGCTTGTACTGTACACAGTCGTCCTGAGTGTTTGTAGTGACAACAAGGCGCCTGGCGATCATCTTTTAGGCATCGACTGTGGAAACTCTTGAGTTTTTTTACAAATTTGTTTTTCCGATGAATATTTTTACATTTCTGTTTGCACCACACGGGGTTAACATTTAGGGTACGGAGAGGGGCCCTGTAGCAGATGGTTTACATGACCCTGCCGGGCACCAAGAGAAAACCCAGTCATGGCCTCCCCTCTGACCTCTCTATTTATTACAGGTAAGATATACATCTCAGCAGACGGTATCACGTGTTGGGATTAGATACACCACTCAGCAGGCAGTATCACACACACGATAGGGTAAGGGTGTGTGCACACGCTGCGGAATCCGCTGCGGATTAATCCGCACGGATTTTGCAAAAAACGCAGATAATCCGCAGGTCAAAAGACCTGCGGATTATCTGCGGTTTTGCCTGCGGTTTGGTCCTGCGGATTCACTATCTCCGCAATGGTGGAGATAGGAACCCGCAGCGGTTTCCGCAGAAAGAATTGACATGCAATTCTTTCTGCGGATTCAAAACCGCAGCAAATCCGCGCGGATTTTTCCGCAGCGTCGGCACAGCGTTTTTTTTTTCCCATTCATTTGAATGGTACTGTACACCGCAGCTAAAGCTGCTGCGGGTCTGCAGCGGCCAAAACCGCTGCGGAAACGCAGCGGAATCCGCAGCGTGTGCACGTACCCTTACATACACAGCTCAGCAGACAGTATCACACATGATAGGATTAGATACACAGCTCAGCTGACAGTATCACACAGGATAGGATTAGATACACAGCTCAGCAGACAGTATCACACATGAAAGGATTAGATACACAACTCAGCAGACAGTTTCGCACAGGATAGGATTAGATACACCGCTCAGCAGTCAGTATCACACAGGATAGGATTGGATACACAGCTCAGCAGTCAGTATCACACAGGATAGGATTGGATACACAGCTCAGCAGTCAGTATCACACAGGATAGGATTGGATACACGGCTCAGCAGTCAGTATCACACAGGATAGGATTAGATACACTGCTCTGCAGACAGTATCACACATGATAGGGTTAGATACACAGCTCAGCAGACAGTATCACACATGATAGGATTAGGTACACAGCTCAGCAGACAGTATCACACAGAATAGGATTAGATACACAGCTCAGCAGTCAGTATCACACAGGATAGGATTAGATACATAGCTCAGCAGTCAGTATCACACAGGATAGGATTAGATACATAGCTCAGCAGACAGTATCACACATGATAGGATTAGATACACAGCTCAGCAGAGAGTATCACACAGGATAGGATTAGATACATAGCTCAGCAGACAGTATCACACAGGATAGGATTAGATACACAGCTCAGTAGACAGTATCACACAGGATAGGATTAGATACACAGCTCAGCAGACAGTATCACACAGGATAGGATTAGATACACAGCTCAGTAGACAGTATCGCACATGATAGGATTAGATACACGGCTCAGCAGCCAGTATCACGCACAGTACCACCTGTCCTTGCATCACATGACCATAACCCGTCTTCTCTCCACAGATAAATGTGACGGTTCGTTCTCTTATGAAACGGCTGAATGATGACATCGGACTCCTTCGGGACTCGCTCCTGAGATCGGTCTCCTCACGTCAGATGTATCCTTCACTTTATCGGCCATCTGTGATATGAAGGATCGCCACCGGTCGGCGGCACAATGGTTTCCTGTTCAATTCTAGCCAGTGAAGAATTTTTTTTCTTAAATACTAAAATATGATATTTTAATCGTTATGGTTTTGGTAAATGCCAAACGTTCATTTTTTTAAAAAACATTTTTGGAGGGGAAAAATTGAGTAACAATTGTCTATAACTGCTTGGATGCTGCAGTCGCCTTTGTCTGTGGCATCTAAGGCGTACATTTCTGTGAGTTCTCTCCTTTCGCCACCACAGCCAGTTATACCCCATTATGGTCCAGATTACTACAGATTTATGGCCTTAACCTAGGTCCTGTGTAGCACACAGCTGGAGGGAGACCGGAGACAGACCCTCGTGGATGAGCTCCTCACCAAAGAGCGGCAGCTGCAGATGTCTTTCAAGTTTGAAAGCCCTGAACCCGACATCATACGGTGAGATTTCATAATACAAGTAGTGTGGGGCTCGTTTACGTTCCTGTTAAGACAAATCGACGAACTATGATGGGGACTGGACAGCTGCTAATAACATGGTTCTGTTCACCCATACCGTCTTCTCAGCAGCTGATCACCTGTGTGCACAGGACGAGGGGACGTGCTGCCGACAGCCATCAGTTTTATACATGCACAAAAGTACAATCGTCCAGGGATCAGGCGTTTTGCTCTTTTTTTAGGTGATTGCCAGCAAATCAGCGATTGTCGGCTCATCCAAAAAAGGTTTTAAGGCTCACGTATCCTGGAGAGATAATGAACAGTGTTACACATGATGGGATTAGAAACCGTGTCTCACAGACAGTATCACACAGGAGAGGATTAGATACCGTGTCTCACAGACAGTATCACACAGGATGGGATTAGATGCCATGTCTCACAGACAGTATCACACAGGAGAGGTTTAGATACTGTGTCTCACAGACCGTATCACACAGGATGGGATTAGATACCGTGTCTCACAGACAGTATCACACAGGAGAGGATTAGATACCGTGTCTCACAGACTGTATAACACAGAATGGGATTAGATACGGTGTCTCACAGAATGTATAACATGGGATGGGATTAGATACCGTGTCTCACAGACTGTATAACACAGGATGGGATTAGATGCCATGTCTCACAGACAGTATCACACAGGAGAGGATTAGATACCGTGTCTCACAGACAGTATCACACAGGAGAGGATTAGATACCGTGTCTCGCAGACAGTATCACACAGGAGAGGATTAGATACCGTGTCTCACAGACAGTATCACACAGGATAGGAATAGATGCCTTGTCTCACAGACAGTATCACACAGGATAGTGTTAGATACACAGCTCAGCAGACAGTATCACACATGATAGTATTAGATACACAGCTCAGCAGACAGTATCACACATGATAGGATTAGATACACAGCTCAGCAGACAGTATCACACAGGATGGGATTAGGTACACAGCTCAGCAACCAGTATCACACAGGATAGGATTAGATACTGTGTCTCACAGACAGTATCACACAGGATAGTATTAGATACACAGCTCAGCAGACAGTATCACACATGATAGTATTAGATACACAGCTCAGCAGACAGTATCACACAGGATGGGATTAGGTACACAGCTCGGCAACCAGTATCACACAGGATAGGATTAGATACTGTGTCTCACAGACAGTATCACACAGGATAGGATTAGATACACAGCTCAGCAGACAGTATCACACAGGATGGGATTAGGTACACAGCTCAGCAACCAGTATCACACAGGATAGGATTAGATACTGTGTCTCACAGACAGTATTATACAGGATGGGATTAGATTTCGTGTCTCACAGACAGTATAACACGGGATGGGATTAGATACTGTGTCTCACAGACTGTATAACACGGGATGGGATTAGATACCGTGTCTCACAGACTGTATAACAGGATGGGATTAGATACCGAGTCTCACAGACTGTATAACACAGGATGGGATTAGATGCCATGTCTCACAGACAGTATCACACAGGAGAGGATTAGATACCGTGTCTCACAGACAGTATCACACAGGAGAGGATTAGATACCGTGTCACCATTACAGTCAGTGGCTGTCTAACCTTGGATGTTGCAAACTTTTCTGTTCTGGTATTCCACAGACAATCTGCAGCGACATCTGCGCTGTTACATTAGTTGTTGGGTGCAGATTTCACTCTTGCGAAGTGGCAGCAAGATTCTTACTGACAAAATCTGCAGAAAACTTACTAACTCTTAGGCTGTGTTCACACACAGCGTTTTTTTTAGCGGTTTTTACCGCGGTTTTCACTATAAAACCGCTATAAAACCGCTAAAAATAAGCTGCACAGTCATTTCTATGCATTTTGCACTTTGTGTGCACATTGATGCGTTTTTTACCGCGAAAAAACCGCATCGCGGTAAAAACCGCAGCATGCACATTAATTTTGCGTTTTTTTCCGCAGTTTAGGCTTCTCCCATGCTTTTAGAAACCGCTGCGGTAAAAAACGCATCCAAAAACGCACAAAACGCCGCGAAAAAATAGGTGCGGTTTCTGGGAAGGGATTCAGGTTTTTGTGCAGAAATTTTCTGCAACGTGTGCACATACCCTTATACAGCAATGTTTAATGCAAGCGATCAAATGATTGCCTATCACTGTGTGGACTAAAATAATAAGTAAAAAGTAATTTATAAAACTTTTTAACATTATTAAAAAGGGGGAAAAATATAATTTCAAATCACCTCCTTTTCCTAAAACAAAAATAAAAAACAAACAGAAAAAAAAAAGTGGTAAAAGTATGAACAATGAAAGTATACAATTATTTAACCCATACAGTAAATGCTGTTAAGAAAAAAATAATTAGAAGCCCCAAATTCCTTTTTTTCAGTCAGCGCACCTCCCAAAAATGCAATAAAGAGTTTAAAGTGTGCGATAAAATGGCCCTATTATTAGGCTGCACCGCAGCATGCAAAAAACAAGCACTCATACAGCTAATTCTTTGTAAATGGAAAAAGTGAGAGGAAAATGGCAACAAAAAAATGTTTTATGTTTTATATGTATATAAAGTAAAATTTTTATTTTTAAAACAATTAAGAATAGTAAACATGACGAGCAAAATTAAAGTTTGCCCAGTTATGAAAGGGTTTCATTTTGCAGTATGTTGCAGACCCCTTTTAATCAAATCGTCACTTAACATATGTTTCTTTGCATCTTCTGATAGATTTCTTATTTTTTTTGTTTTTGCCTTTTACCGTGTCTGTAACGTCACTTACATCTATTCTATATGTGTATGTCTTGTGTGTGTGTGTGTGTGTATCTTACACACATACAGTGCCTTGAGAAAGTATTCGGCCCCCTGTAACTTATCAACCTTTTCCCACATATCCTGCTTCAAACATAAGATACCAAATATAAATTTTTGGTGAAGAATCAACAACAAGTGGAACACAATTGTGAAGTTGAACGAAATAAATTGGTTATTTTACATTTTTGTGGAAATATAAAAACTGAAAAGTGGCGCGTGCAATGTTATTCGGCCCCTTTACTTTCAGTGCAGTAAACTCACTCCAGAAGTTCATTGTGGATCTCTGAATGATCCAATGTTGTCCTAAATGACTAATGATGATAAATATAATCCACCTGTGTGTGATCAAGTCTCCGTATAAATGCACCTGCTCTATGATAGTCTCAGGGTTCTTTTCGAAGCACAGAGAGCATCATGAAGACCAAGGAACACAACAGGCAGGTCCATGATACTGTTGTGGAGAAGTTTAAAGCCGGATTTAGATACAAAATGATTTCCAAAGCTTTAAACATCCCAAGGAGCACTGTGCAAGCGATCATATTGAAATTGAAGGAATATCATACCACTGCAAATCTACCAAGACCTGGCTGTCCCTCTAAACTTTCATCTCAAACAAGGAGAAGACTGATCAGAGATGCAGCCAAGAGGCCCATGATCACTCTGGATGAACTGCAGAGATCTGCAGCTGAGGTGGGACAGTGTTATGAATGGGTCACCGAGGAGGAAAAAACCTAAACATGCTAAGCCCAGAAGAACCAGAGAGGTTGGTAGCTATGCAGATTGCAGATCCTTGATCCTAACCACACAACTAGCAGCAGCCGTGGAGCGTACCTACGATGAACCTAGACGCCTCGTCGCGGCCGGAGGACTAAATAAGCCTAAAGCAAGAAAAGGGGAAAACTAACTGCCCCAGAGCAGACCCCAAGACCCCAAAGGAGTAGACAGCCCCCACACAAGTATTGATGGTGAAACAAGATGAAAACACAAACATAGGCAGGAAAATAGGCTGAGCTAACGATGGGGCCCAAACTAACTAGAAAGGAGAGGAAAGGAAAGACACTGTCTGCAATCTGCCCAAAACCCTACAAAATAATGTCCAACACTTCTGATAAAATTAACCCTGAAGTCACTAGACTTCTCCCACTATATCAGCACTCTGAAATATTCTGAGACAGAGCAAAAAGAGGCCAATCTAGTAAGGGACAAAAAGCAAATTGGCAAATACAGATAAATAAGAGTGGAAATTCAGCACAGGCCCAGCCAGGCCTGGCTGACCACACAAAAAACTGAATAGAACAACAAAATCAAGTGTGAACATTAGCAGAGAAACTTAGCTTGAGCTGACTGGAACAGAGCTGAGAACCAAGACCTGACAAGCAGAAGGAATCACCAGCACCAGAGTAGGGCGTCGGCTGTCTTAAATCCAATCTGAGATTCCTGAGGTCCAATCGTCATCCTCATTATCAGGTGGCAGATCTCTACTGATTAAATCAGCATCACTACCTCCTGTTACCACCAGAGGGAGCCTGGAAGGAGAACTCAATGAACTCATAACAGTACCCCCCCCTTGAGGAGGGGTCAATGAACCCTCATCCACGCCACCAGGCCGATCAGGATGGGCCCGGTGAAAAGCACGAACCAATCTATTGGCATGAATATCAGAGGCAGAGACCCAAGAATTATCCTCCTGGCCATAACCTTTCCATTTGACCAAATACTGGAGTCTCCGACTAACCAAACGAGAATCCAATATTTTCTCTACCTCGTATTCCACATTGCCTTCAACTAACACAACACAGGGTCAGGAGGTGCTGCCATAGGAACCACTAGCTCAACAAACCTCTTCAACAGAGATTTGTGAAATACGTTATGGATCTTGAACGTAACTGGAAGAGCCAATCGAAACGAAACAGGATTAGGAATCTTCAAAATCTTATAAGGTCCAATAAATCGTGGCTTAAATTTTGGAGATGCAACCTTCATAAGAATATTCTTAGACGACAACCAAACCATACCACCCACTTTAAACCGGGGACCAATGGTCCTATGCCGGTTGGAAAATCGCTGGGCGTTTTCCTGAGAGAGTGACAACTTATCCAACACTTGGTCCCATATCTGCTGCATTCTCTCAACCACAGTGTCCACACCTGGGCAGGACGAAGATTCCACTTGCCCTGAAGAGAATCGAGGATGAAACCCAAAATTACAGAAAAAGGGTGACATCAAAGTGGCAGAACTAGCTCTATTGTTCAGCGCAAATTCGGCCAAGGGCAAAAATGAGACCCTATCATCCTGATCAGCAGATATAAAACATCTTAAATAAGACTCCAAGGTCTGGTTTGTTCTCTCAGTCTGTCCATTGGTCTGGGGATGAAACGCGGAGAAGGATAACTGAATTCCCAGATTGGAACAAAAGGCTTTCCAGAATCTGGAAACAAACTGGACTCCTCTGTCGGACACAATGTTCTCAGGAATCCCATGTAACCGAACCACCTGTTGTAAAAACAAGGGTACCAACTCAGCGGAAGATGGCAACTTTGGGAGTGGTACAAAATAGATTTTCGAAGATGGTCAATCACAAATCACCCAGATAAGTCATTCTCTGAGAGACAGGAAGATCAGAAATAAAATCCATTGAGATATGGGTCCATGGCATCTTGGGCACCGGCAGGGGCATCAGCAACCCACTAGAACGAGAACAGGGTTTAGACCGAGAACAAGTCCCACAGGACTGTACAAAATTCCTGACATCACGAGATAAGGCAGGCCACCAAAAGGACCGACTCACCAAATCTCTGGTACCAAAAATACCTGGATGACCAGCCAATGCGGAGCAATGAATTTCAGACATCACTCTCTTTCTCCACTGGTCAGGAACATACAATTTTCCCATAGGGCAACGCTCAGGTTTATCCTCCTGAAATTCCTCCAGGGCGCATCTCAAATCGGGCGAATTGGTAGAAAGAACTACCCCCTCACCTAGGATTGTAGTAGTCTCGGTCACATTAAGAGAATCGGCAATGGAACTCCTAGAAAGGGCGTCTGCCTTAACATTCTTAGTTCCCGGAAGAAAAGAGACCACAAAATTAAAACGCGTGAAAAACAAGGCCCATCTAGCCTGTCTAGGATTCAAGCGTTTGGCCGACTCCAGATAAATCAAATTCTTGTGATCGGTGAGGACCATAACTTGATGTCTAGCTCCCTCCAACCAATGTCTCCACTCCTCAAATGCCCATTTCATGGCCAACAATTCCCGATTCCCCACATCATAGTTGCGTTCAGATGGGGAGAACTTTTGGGAAAAGAAGGCACAGGGATTCATCTTAGAAGTCACAGGGTCTTTTTGGGACAAAACAGCTCCTGCACCAATCTCAGAAGCATCTACCTCCACCTGAAATGGAAGTGAGACATCAGGTTGCCGTAAAACCGTAGCTGAAGTAAATCTCCGCTTAAGCTCCTGAAATGCTGAGACAGCCTCAGGAGACCAATTCAGCACATCAGCGCCCTTCTTGGTCAGATCAGTCAGTGGTTTGACAATACCAGAAAAATTACCTATAAATTTACAATAGAAATTAGCAAAACCCAAAAACTTCTGGAGGGCCTTCAAAGAAGTAGGCTGAACCCAATCATAAATGGCCTGTACCTTGGCCGCGTCAATTTCAATAGTCGATGGAGACAAGATAAATCCCAAAAATGAAATCCTCTGTACACCAAAGAGGCATTTAGATCCCTTAACAAACAGGGAATTCTCCCTCAAAATCCAGAACACAGTCCGGACGTGTTCCACATGAGAATCCCAATCACTAGAAAAGATCAAAATATTATCCAGATAGATGATCAAAAACTTATCCACAAAGTCACGGAAAACATCATTCATAAAGGACTGGAAGACAGAAGGGGCATCAGTGAGCCAAAAAGGCATCACCAGGTACTCAAAATGTCCATCCGGAGTATTAAACGCCGTCTTCCATTCATCCCCGTGCTTGATGCGAATAAGATTATACGCCCCCCTGAGGTCAAGCTTAGTAAACCAGCAGGCACTCTTAACTCTGGAGAATAAATCAGACATCAGAGGTAACGGGTACTGATATTTAACCGTCATCTTGTTAAGGGAATGATAATTAATACACGGTCTTAATGAACCATCTTTCTTGGCCACAAAAAAAACCCCAGCACCTAAAGGTGACGAGGATGGTCTAATATGACCCTTCTCCAACGACTCCTTAATATAGGATTGCATAGTATCATGTTCGGGTACTGATAAGTGGAAAAGCCGACCCTTGGGAAATTTACACCTAGGCATCAACTCAATTGCACAGTCATAACTCCTATGAGGAGGCAAAGAAGCCGACTTACTCTCACTAAATACATCAGAAAAATCGGCCAGATAATCAGGAATATCATGAGACTGAGGAGAGGTGGAGAAAACAGGAGCGTCCCTAAGAACACACTGACAACCCCAACTCACCACAGACCCAGATTTCCAATCCAAAACTGGATTATGAGTTTGCAACCAGGGAAAACCCAGAACAATAGTATCATGCAAATTATGCAGCACCAAAAATTTACAATTTTCTTGGTGGTCTGGGGTAACTCGCATTATCACCTGGGTCCAAAACTGAGGTTTATTCTCCGCAAAAGGAGTAGCATCAATACCCCTCAAAGGAATAGGCGTCCGCAGAGGCGTCATGGAAAAACCACAACGTTTAGCAAAGTCCAAATCCATCAGATTCAACGCTGCTCCTGAATCCACAAAAGCCTTAGTGGAAAACGTGGATAAGGAGCAGATCAGAGTAATTGCCAAAAGGAACTTGGGTTGTACCCTGCCCACAGCAAATGTGTGTGCAAAACGTTTCTCTCGTTTAGGGCAGACATAAATAGTATGAGAGGCATCTCCACAGAAAAAACACAGCTTATTATGCCTTCTAAACTCTTGACGTTGCACCCTAGACAAAACCCCATCACATTGCATAGGTTCAGACATTTGTTCAAAAGGTGGCAGCGCCTCCCGTGTAGTTTTACGTTCACGTAAACGCCGATCAACTTGAATGGCTAATGACATGGAATCATCCAGACCAGAGGGAACAGGAAATCCCACCATAACATCTATTACGGTCTCTGATAAACCCTTCCGAAAGAGAGCTGCCAAAGCACTATCATTCCATGTAGTAAGGACCGCCCACTTTCGGATTTATATATACAGTCATATGTTAAAGTTTGGGCACCCTTATTAATGTTTAACCTTTTTTCTTTATAACAATTTTGGTTTTTGCAACAGCTATTTCAGTTTCATATATCTAATAACTGATGGACTCAGTTATACTTCTGGATTCAAATGAGGTTTATTGTACTAACAGAAAATGTGCAATCTGCATTTAAACAAAATTTGACTGGTGCAAAAGTATGGGCACCCTTATCATTTTCTTGATTTGAACACTCTTAACTACTTTTTACTTCCTGAAGCACTAAATTGATTTTGTAACTTCATTGAGCTTTGAACTTCATAGCCAGGTGTATCAAATCATGAGAAAAGGTATTTAAGGTGGCCACTTGCAAGTAGTTCTCCTATTTGATTCTCCTATGAAGAGTGGCATCATGGGCTCCTCAAAACAACTCTCAAATGATCTGAAAACAAAGATTATTCAACATAGCTTTTCAGGGGAAGGATACAAAAAGTTGTCTCAGAGATTTAACCTGTCAGTTTCCACTGTGAGGAACATAGGAAATGGAAGAACACAGGTACAGTTCTTGTTAAGCCCAGAAGTGGCAGGCCAAGAAAAATATCAGAAAGGCAGAGAAGAAGAATGGTGAGAACAGTCAAGGACAATCCACAGACCACCTCCAAAGACCTGCAGCATCATCTTGCTGCAGATGGTGTCACTGTGCATCGGTCAACAATACAGCGCACTTTGCACAAGGAGAAGCTGTATGGGAGAGTGATGCGAAATAAGCCGTTTCTGCCAGCACGCCACAAACAGAGTCGCCTGAGGTATGCAAAAGCACATTTGGACAAGCCAGTTACATTTTGGAAGAAGGTCCTGTGGACTGATGAAACAAAGATTGAGTTGTTTGGTCATTCAAAAAGGCGTTATGCATGGAGGCTAAAAAACACAGCATTCCAAGAAAAACATTTGCTACCCACAGTAAAATTTGGTGGAGGTTCCATCATGCTTTGGGGCTGTGTGGCCAATGCCGGCACCGGGAATCTTGCTAAAGTTGAGGGTCGCATGGATTCAACTCAGTATCAGCAGATTCTTGACAATAATGTGCAAGAATCAGTGACGAAGTTGAAGTTACACATTGGATGGATATTTTAGCAAGACAATGATCCAAAACACCGCTCCAAATCTACTCAAGCGTTCATGCAGAGGAACAATTACAATGTTCTGGAATGGCCATCCCAGTCCCCAGACCTGAATATCATTGAACATCTGTGGGTTGATTTGAAGCGGGCTGTCCATGCTCGGCGACCATCAAACTTAACTGAACTGGAATTGTTTTGTAAACAGGAATGGTCACAAATACCTTCATCCAGGATCCAGGAACTCATTAATAGCTACAGGAAGCGACTAGAGGCTGTTATTTTTGCAAAAGGAGGATCTACAAAATATTAATGTCACTTTTATGTTGAGGTGCCCATACTTTTGCACCGGTCAAATTTTGCTTAAATGCAGCTTGCACATTTTCTGTTAGTACAATAAACCTCATTTGAATCCAGAAATATAACTGAGTCCATCAGTTATTAGATATATGAAACTGAAATAGCTGTTGCAAAAACCAAAATTGTTATAAAGAAAAAAGGTTAACATTAATAGGGGTGCCCAAACTTTAACATATGACTGTATATAAAAAAAAAATTCTGACCTTTTTTTTTTTTTTTAACTACTTTTTCCTGCTTTTGAATACCCTAGAATCTGCTGTATGGCTGGTGATTCTGTTATGAATGGGTCACCGAGGAGGAAAAAACCTCGACATGCTAAGCCCAGAAAAACCAGAGAGGTTGGTAACTATGCAGATTGTAGATCCCTGATCCTAACCACACAACTAGCAGCAGCCGTGGCGCGTACCTACGATGAACCTAGATGCCTCGTCACGGCCGGAGGACTAAATAAGCCTAAAGCAAGAAAAGGGGAAACCTAACTGCCCCAGAGCAGACCCCAAAGGAATAGACAGCCCCCACACAAGTACTGACGATGAAACAAGATTCTAACACAAACATAGGCAGGAAAATAGGCTGCGCCAACGATGGGGCCCAAACTAACTAGAAAGGAGAGGAAAGGAAAGACACTGTCTGCAATCTGCCCAAAACCCTACAAAATAATGTCCAACACTTCTGATAACAAAATTAACCCTGAAGTCACTAGACTTCTCCCACTATATCAGCACTCTGAAATATTCTGAGACAGAGCAAAAAGAGGCCAATCTAGTAAGGGACAAAAAGAAAATTGGCAAATACAGATAAATAAGAGTGGACATTCAGCACAGGCCCAGCCGGGGCTGGCTGACCACACAAAAATCTGAATAGACCAACAAAATCAAGTGTGAACATTAGCATAGAAACTTAGCTTGAGCTGACTGGAACAGAGCTGAGAACCAAGACCTGACAAGCAGAAGGACTCACCAGCACCAGAGTAGGGCGTCGGCTGTCTTAAATCCAATCTGAGATTCCTGAGGTCCAATCGTCATCCTCATTATCAGGTGGCAGATCTCTACCAATTAAATCAGCCTCACTACCTCCTGTTACCACCAGAGGGAGCCTGGAGGGAGAACTCAATGAACTCACAACAGGACAGTCTGTCCAAAGGACAACAATCAGTTGTACACTGCACAAATCTGGTCTTTATGGAAGAGTGGCAAGAAGAAAGCCATTTCTCAAAGATATCCATAAAAAGTGTTGTTTAAAGTTTGCAACAAGCCACCTGGGAGACACACTAAACATGTGGAAGAAGGTGCTCTGGTCATATGAAACCAAAATCGAACTTTTTGGCAACAATGCCAAACTATATGTTTGGCGTAAAGGCAACACACACCATCCCCACTGTCAAACATGGTGGTGGCAGCATGATGGTTTGGGTCTGCTTTTCTTCAGCAGGGACAGGAAAGATGGTTAAAATTTATGGGAAGATGGATGGAGCCAAATACAGGGCCATTCTTGAAGAAAACCTGTTGAAGTCTGCCTAAGACCTGAGACTGGGATGGAGATTTGTCTTCGAACAAGACAATGATCCCAAACATAAAGCAAAATCTACAATGGAATGGTTCACAAATAATCGTATCCAGGTGTTAGAATGGCCAAGTTAAAGTCCAGACCTGAATCCAATCGAGAATCTGTGGAAAGAGCTGAAAACTGCTGTTCACAAACGATCTCCATCCAACCTCACTGAGCTCGAGCTGTTTGCCAAGGAAGAATGGGCAAGAATTTCAGTCTCTCGATGCACAAAACTGATAGAGACATACCCCAAGCGACTTGCAGCTGTAATCAAAGCAAAAGGTGGCGCAACAAAGTATTAAGTTAAAGGGGCCGAATAATATTGCACCCCCACTTTTCAGTTTTTGTATTTCCACAAAAATGTAAAATAACCAATAAATTTCTTTCAACTTCACAATTGTGTCCCACTAGTTGATTCTTCACCAAAAATTTACATTTGGTATCTTTATGTTTGAAGCATGAAATGTGGGAAAAGGTTGAAAAGTTCCAGGGGGCCGAATACTTTCGCAAGGCATTGAAATTGCAATGTCGAAGGAAAACTAGCAACAAAAATTGTATTTCCTTTTTTTCGGCACGTCTATTGCCACTTCCCTAATTTCCTTCTCTGTGTTGCAATTTCACTGTAGAGGAATGTGTGTGTGTGTATACAGTGACTTGCGAAAGTATTCACCACCCCTTGGCATTTGTTGTATTTTGCTACCTCACAATCTGGAATCTCACTGTTTTTTTGTTTTTGTTTTTTTTTGAGGATTTGCATCAGTTCATGTAAAGCGCATGCCTACAACTGTGAATGTTTGGTTTTCTTTTTATTGTGAAACAGGCAACAAATAGGACAAAATAACTGAAAACTAGTGATGAGCGAACATGCTCTGATAAGGTGTTATCCAAGAATGCTCATGTCCAACCCGAGTTATTTTGGCGTACTCTAATAATATGTGAGCCCACGCGGCTGCATGTCTCGCGGCTGTTCGATAGTACAACACATGCAGGGTTTGCCTACCAAACAGACAATCCCCACGTGTTGTGGCTGTAAAACCGCTGCGGGTACTCGAACATATTATTTGATCACGCCAAAATAATTCTGTTAGCAGGCGAACATTCTTGGATAACACCTAGTCTGATCACGATTGCTCATCACTTGTGATAACTTCAGTGTTCATAACTATTCGCCCCCCTAAACTCAGTACTTTGTAGAGCCTCTTTTTGCGGCAACTACAGCTGCAAGTCGGTTTGGATAAGTCTCTATGAGCTTTCCACATCTTGCCACTGGTATCAAGTTAGATGGTTTCCTCTGGTGAACAGCAATCTTCATATCTGACCACAGTTTCGCAATTGAATTAAGGTCTGGGCTTTTACTAGCCCACTCCAGAACATTTACACATTTCCCCTTAAATCACTCGAGTGTTGTTTTAGCAGTATGCTTTGGGTCATTATCTTGTTGGAAGGTGAACCCTCCGTCCCAGTCTCAAATCACTGACAGACTTAAACAGGTTTTTCTCAAGAGTATCCCTGTAATCGCACCATCCATCTTCCCCTCTACTCGAACCATTTTCCCGGTCCTTGCTGCTAAAAAATATCCCCACAGCATGATTCTGCCACCACAATATTTCACTGTGGGTATGGTTTTCTTGGGGTGATGAGCTGCGTTGGTTTGGCGCCAGACTTAGCGTTTACCTATGTGGCCAGAAAGTTAAATTTTGGTCTCATCTTACCACAGCACCTTCCTCCATACATTTGGGGAGTCTACCACATGTCTTTTCGAAATCTCAAAACAAGCCTTACAATGTTTGTGTGTAAGTAAAGGCTTTAGGATTTTTTCTACCCACGCTTCCATAAAGGCCACCTCTATGGAGTGTATATATTATTGTGGTCATATGGACAGATACTCCAGTCTCTGCTTGGGAACTCTGCATCTCCATCAGGGTTACCTTTGGTCTCTGTGCCACCTGATAAATGCCCTCCTTGCCTGGGCTGAGAGTTCTGGTTTGCGCCCTCTCTTGGCAGGTTTGTTGTGGCACCATTTCCTTTTTATCTGGTTTGAGGTGTGATTTTCATTTTGCCCACACTTGTCACTTGCCACAGATGACTTTGAATGAGCATCACATGCTTGGAAAATAGTTGTTTACCTACAATTTAGGAAAGTGCCAACAATTTTGCCTTGACCATTTTTGTGGGAATTTGTTTGCAATTTGCCGTTTTTCTTCTGTTTTTTGTTGTTTCCATACACACAGTGGAAATAAATGTGTATAACAAAACAAGTGTAATTGCAATAATTTTCTGTTAGAAATACTTAATATTCTGTAACAATTTCAAGAGTGGCAACACTTTCGGCTATAACTGTATGTATGTATGTATGTGTATATATATATATATATATATATATATATATATATATATATATATATATATATATAATTGTGTATGTACTGTGTGTGTAAATATATGTTGTGTGTGTCTGGGTAGGTAGCTAGCACTTACTCTGGACTTTTTTGTATTGTAAACCCTTATTTCTCATGAGTATATTTCCATGCCGTTGTCTGGCTGTACACAGCATGGAACGACTATTTGACTGTCCAATTTAAGCCATTACAACTGGCAGTTTGAATAGGGCACAGGGGCAGAGGTATCAGAGCGATGAATTCCGCCCTTTCTTCTCATTTAAGAGCTGGAACATTCTGACTCCTGTTCCGGCCCTTCACACCGTGTCCGTCAGCCCCTGTTCCCTGGGCTGACAGTTTCCGTCCCCCTCCTCCCTCCATGTGACGATCTCTGTTACGCTTACTGCTCCGCTGATCATATGACGGTTCGGGTCCCAGTAGCCACATCTTCTCTTCTGAAGAAATTTGGGAAATTAATCACAGTTTATATTTGGTCATAACTCACTGACTCCCGCTCAGACTGTGGACACTTATCCTGGTCTGCGGGAGTCAAAATACGGTAGTTATTTCCCGATGGAAATATCACAAAACAACCAGGTAGAATATTGCTCTGGTTGCTACTTAATCTGCAAGATCACAAGGGAACTTCTATCTACTTGAATTATTATCCCAAAAAGGCTTCTCCGCTGTTGTATTATGTTTTTTTATTTTTTTATTAAAGGTGGTCCCAATTCTTGTTTCCAACTACATGCCCATGAGTCGTGGCCTCATGTGCACGTGGCACCAACCTAAACATTGTACAGTGCCCACCTTCACAGCAGCCAGACGTCTTAATGGCTGTACCTTAGTCAGCTGGATATTAGTTGGTCAGGAATGGTCTGAGGAACATGAAGGTGACAACTTGTCTCCAAATTCCCAGATCTCAAACCTATCATCTATGCTGGAAAAGCAAGTCCAATCCATGGAGGCCTTAACGAGAAATTTATAGGATCTGTTGCCAGGTACCACAGGAAATCACAGATTGTAGAGTACAGATCAAGTGACAATACTTTGACTTGTTTCTCGGGCACATCCCATATATGATCTATGAGAATGAGATTTGGTGAGTTTGGGGACAAGTCGTAGCCTTCACCTCTTTCTCGGGTTCTTCAGATCGTTCTTCACTGACCATTATCCTGCTGAAAGATGCACTGCCATTTGGGAATACTCCTCCCAAATGGCACCACTGTACAATGGTTAGGTAAGTGGTACATGTCACATCCACATGATGCCAGGACAGAAGGTTTCCAGCAGAATATTGACCCATAACTCTGCCTCTGCTGCTTGTATTATTCCCGTACCACAACCTGGTGCCATCTCCAGGGAGGTGATGCACACCTCCCAACTGTCCACATTATGGGACACCTGATTCATCAGACCAGGATGCCTTCTTCCATTACTCTATGGTCCAATTCAGATGGTCCCATGCTCACTGAAGGCAGGGGTTTTTATAGGCACCCTGACTTGGAGCTTGCTGCGTTGCTCTCTTTGTCCTAAGACCTTTCTATCATAGCTGCCATGCTTTGCGTCTTCTGACGCCTTTCTATCATAGCTGCAATGCTCGGTGTCCTGAAACTTTTCTACCATAACAGTACATTTATCAATAATTTGACCTCATAAAATCTGCTGGAGACTGTACAGACCTCACAAGACCCATCTGATACCTCACAAGGCTTTCTATAAACGGGGAATGCCCGACAAGACCTGACGTATATGGGGAACAACCTACAAGATGTGCCGTATGCCGGCAAGACCCCACAAGACCTGCTTGATAACGGAAATACCCAACAAGGCCTGCTTGATACCATAAAGACCCCACAAGGCCTGCTTATTGACGCAAAGACCCCACAAGGCCTGGTTGATTATGGAAAGACCCCACAAGACCTACTTGATAACGGAAAGACCACACAAGACATGCTGTATACCAGCAACACCCCACAAGACCTGCTGTAATGATGTATAATTTGCACTGATGTATCTTGGGCTGATGTTGGCTTTCTTATATAGGATACATTGGGCTCAGAGTGCAACATACAATTTTGGGGTCCCAAAATCTCTGTCTGTCTCAGCTGCACACTCTATAGACCCCCGAAGTATCCCCCCGCGCCTGTACAGCGCCTTCCTTCTTAACAATTGTGATAATTAGTCAAATCTGCTAGTGTAATCAGAAGCGATGTGCACAGTCCAGCGCACAGCCATGATTTCAGGGGTTTAGGCGATTAAGTGAGCTCAGGCAGTGGGTGGCTAATTGGATAATCTTTAATCTTCACACCAGTAATAAAAAAAAAAAAGAGAAAAAAGCAGAGCCGATCCGATCACAGGACGCAGAGGAAGTTCTGCTTACCAAACATGTCAGGGAGATTACACTTTCCTGCAGAGATAATCGTGCGGTGTCTCTGCATCAGTATAAAAGAGGTGATCAGTAAAAGGCGACAATTGTCACTCATTTTTTTAATGAGTTGGAATTGAAAGTGATTCAGTACAGAACAATACAATGCCCAGTGTTAGGACAGCGGCTGCCGGTCAAAGCTTCATGGGCCGTGATCATTATGTGTAAATTCTACCCAAACCTCTTTTTAGAAAGTTTGATACAGCTTAGTGTACTTCTGACCTCTGTGCGACCTGAAAACAACTGATCAGTCAGGTTAGGTTATCAATATCACTGTCCTTTAAGGGTGCAGCACATCTGGTGTAATGGTACAAGCATAACGTATATGCTAATGGCGCACAGCACATAACCATGTGGCTTCCACCTTACTTATATACATGCCAGGGAGCTACCCCCTCATGGGCATGTCCGAGAATGAACGTTGGTGCAGCAGAGTGATCCCACCTAATAGAAATGTGGCTCAGCACGTAATAAATGTGATATCTATTTTGGCTATATCATCCATGTATCATCCATGTAGACATTGTGAAGATGTAAAATTTGTGTATATCAGTACTGTACAAATGATCAATTTTTTTCAAATGTCAACCATATGCTGTGAACTTTCTCCACATACGCCAATTGATCATATTGCAGCAGCATTATAACTAATGTGCATTGTAGCTGTGAAGTCTGCTCTACAGTGAGATAAAACTCCAGAAAGAAGCAGCACTAGGGATATTATACAGCTGTACTAAGCAGTGTTGCTGTTAATCCAGCACTGTAGAGAGATATATAATTAATAGCAGCAACATGAAGAAATTATGTAGTACTAGTGATTAGTGTAGCTCTGAATCCAGCTATGAGGTGAGGCTAAAACGCAAGAAGCAGCAGTACTGGGGATATTATACAGCAGTACTAAGCAGTGTTTCTGTTAATCCAACACTGTAGAGAGATATATAATATTTAAATAGCAGCTACATGAGGAAATTATGTAGCACTAGTCATTAGTGTAGCTTTGAATCCAGCTATGAGGTGAGGTAAAACACAAGAAAGAAGCAGCAGCATTGATAACATACAGCAGTACTAAGCAGTGTACCTGTGAATCCTGCACTGGGGTAAGAGGGGTTGAGATATTATACTGCAATACTAAGCAGTTTAGCTGTGAATCCAGGATCGGGGTGAGATAAAGCAGTTACTGTGGATTTCATTACTATGAGAGTGAATGAGATTCTTACAAATCTCATTAACATGTAGTGGACAATTTCCATACAGGGGAAAAAAATTTGCTGTAGATTTTCAGCCGAATTGCATACGAAATCATTGTCAGAAAATTTTCGTCCTGTGCTGACTAAGAAAAAATATTTATGTACTGCATTGCTAGGACATTCTTTCCAGCAATCCTTTGTGTGGCCATCTGGCTAGTTGTGAATATATTGCTCTGCTCTTTTCTCATCATGCCTCATAGGTCCATGTGGAGGGGATGTAGCTGTAGGCACTGACCTTCAGATTAGAAAGGAAGATGCGCAGGATACATTTCAGGAGACTTTTCAGGATAAGCTGTCATGCAGCTTTTTTCCTCATAGATTGTAAGCTTGCGAGCAGGGCCCTCATTCCTCTGGTATCTGTTATGATCTATGTGATTATTGTTATGCTGTAATGTATATTGTCTGTACAAGTCCCCTCTGAAATGTAAAGTGCTGCGGAATATGTCGGCGCTATAGAAATAAAATTTATTATTATTATATTATGCATGTGAACATGAGGAATAACTCTAATTCAGGCCATAATATGACTTGTATCCTGCACCTTTAAACAGTTTTCCCCACTGAAGGCTGTGTCTAATTTCCAGTTGTATCTGAGCTAGTGGGTGAAGACTAGCTGTTGATGATTGCCTTGCTCATTACTCTCACACATGAAGGATTTGTGCTCTCCTTTCTCTCTATCTAGCAAATGTTGAGAAGCATCAACAGTGTGGAGAACATTATTCAGCATTAGAGTGATATAAAACACTCAAAGCTGCAGCTTTCTAGATCAGCATTTCTGAACACAGTTGCTGTGAATGGAGAACTTGGATGAGATAAACATGGAAAGCAGCAGCATGGAGGACATTGTGTAGTAGTACTGAGCTGTGTAGCACTGGGGAATCCTAAAACATATTCAGAAACAGCTGGGTTTGTCTAACTCTACTGTTTCCTCCTTCTCCTCCATTGACTTCAATAGACAGCTGTAATCTGATCCCTCAGTGAGCTTGCAGTCCAACATGTCTTGAGCAGGAAACATTTTAACAACTTTTGCAGAAGACATGGCTCACATGTGGAGAAATTTTTTTTTTTTATAAACCCCTCATTTATATTTTCCTTGCCTTTTGAACTGGCTTTTAGTTTTTTAAATCTCAATCCTCATTCTGTAACACCTCTACATGCACGTTATATCAACTTTGTGTCTTTGCACAATTTTTTAATGTGTTTCCCCATTTTAAATACTTTACTGCACTATGCCCCAGAATATTTTTACATTAGGTTTGTGGCCTTCCCAAAACTAATCAGTAGATGGCGCAGTACACCACCTAATGGCACATTATACTGCAGTGAATAGTCAGGGACGTCATTACTTTCCTGCCGCCATCCATGACCCTTTGCTGCGCCTAATTTGCGTCTTCTGACATTTCCAAACCGTTTGGCTTATGACATTTGGGAATGGAGCATTAGAGGGGTTTTCTAGGAGAAGCAAATGTCAAATAATAATAATTAATGAAAAAAAAAAAAATAAAAGTAATAGAAAAGGGGTCAGCAGTGAGTCGGACCCCTTGCCATCTAGCTTTGATGTTGTGCTAACAAATGATACTCTCCAAGCGGAAGTGTCTTGTACAGAAACCTGGAGTGGCTGTCAGGGCATGCTGGGAGTTGTAGTTTTGCTAGAGCTGGGGAGCCACCGGTTGGTGAACACTGCTTATATATTAGGTTGTAATTTAACATTGCATTAATTTCTCCCTTTAATTTTGACCAGTTCGAGTCTGATGGCCGGCGGCGGAGCTGCGGGATCTTCTCCGTACAATCCCTGGGTATTGGAGGAACCAGAGGAGACACGAGGTCTTGGGATTGGGGAGCTGAGGCAACATCAGCAGCGGATGATAGCAGGTAACCTGTCCCAGCATCGGGTGCAGTTTTGGACACGGTGGCATCACATTCTTTGTGTTGATCCCATCGGGTAAAGTTGACGGACATAGGGTAGGACTCAAGATGAGGACATGAGAAAATTGCAGAGTAATCATGCTGCTCTGGGGCAAATGCGATTTCTTGGGAACTCTTTATCTTCAATGGTGGAAAAGAAAAGTTGCAACAAAATCGGTATATTCTGTGAATTTCAGGCAGATCTGCAAAAATATCTGCACATAAAATAAATATTATAGGTCACCCTCTTGTCTTTGCAGCCACAGTTGTTTGTGTAAAAGGGGATGTCTGGCTCCCTGCATGCAGAATGAACAGCCCCTTTATCTTATGCCTGTGCAACCAGCTTACATGGTCTCCCATAAAGTGCCCATACGCTACATAGACTCCCATAAAGCCCCCATACATTACATGGACGCCCATAGAGCCCCAATACATTACATGGACTCCCGTACATTATATGGACTCCCATAAAGCCCCCATACATTACATGGACTCCCATAAAGCTCCCATACATTACATGGACTTCCATAAAGCTCCCATACATTACATGGAATCCCAAAAAAAGATACCACTGTGCAGTTTTATAAAAATCAGCTTCTCTACATGTCAGTTGAATTCCAACCAGAGTACACCTCATTCTACTTAATGTGCTTCTGGTTAGGTGGTCAACTGAACCAAAATCTTATTTATCGAAGGAAAGTATAAAAAACCCTGCTGTGGTGTTCACAATCCTCTTGCAATAGGACAAGCTGGATGGCAAAACAAGTGCTAGAAATATCCCAAAAGTAATAGGAATGAAAAAATATTCTTTTAAACATGCCAAAGGAGTTGAAAAGAAAAGTCTTGAGTGAGGAAAAGAAGGGCTCAATTCTGGCTTTACTAGCAGATGGATACAGTGAGCGTCATGTTGCCTCCATCCTTAAATTTTCTAAGACGGTAGTCCATTACAACGAGGTCAAGCAGCAGACATTGGGGACAACAAAGCTACAGACTGGCAGAGGGCGAAGACGACTCTCCACTGACCGGGATGACCGTTATCTTATTCGAATGTTACTCAGCAACCGCAGGATGACATCAAGTGATCTACAAAAGGAATGGCAAATGGCAGCTGGGGTGACGTGCACGGCAAGAACATTTCATAACAGGCTCCTAGAGGCAGGGCTCAAGTCATAGAAAGCTAGAAAAAAGCTTTTCATCAATGAGAAGCAAAGGAGAGCCTGTCTGAAGTTTGCCAAAGACCATAAGGATTGGACCATAGAGGACTGGAGTAAGGTAATCTTCTCTGATTAGTCTAATTTTCAGCTTTGCCCAACACCTGGTCGACTAATGGTTAGATGGAGACCTGGAGAGGCGTACAAGCCACAGTGTCTTGCACCCACTGTGAAATTTGGTGGAGGATCGGTGATGATCTGGGGATGCTAATGCAAGGCTGGAATTGGGTAGGTTAATCTTTGTGAAGGACGTATGAATCAAGCCGCATACAAGGTTATCCTGGAAAAACAGTTGATTCCTTCTGCTCAGGCAATGTTCCCCAACTCTGACGACTGGTTTTTCCAGCAGGACAATGCACCATGCCACACAGCTAGGTCAATCAATGTGTGGTTGAAGGACCACCACTTCACATCCCTGTCATGGCCGGTCCAATCTCCAGACCTGAACCCCATTGAAAACCTCTGGAATGTAACCAAGAGGAAGGTGGATAGTCACAAGCCATCAAACAAAGAAGAACTGCTTACATTTTTGTATCAGGAGTGGCATAAGGTCACCCAAAAGCAGTGTGATAGACTGGTGGAAGCATGCCAAGCCGCATGAAAGCTGTGATTATAAATCAGGGATATTTCACAAAATATTGATTTCTGAACTCTTGCTGAGGTAAAACATTAGTATTGCTGTATCTAAACGATTATGAACTTGTTTTTTTAGCATTATTTGAGGTTTGCAAGCACTGCATTTTTTTTTGTTATTTTGACTATTTTTCATTTTCTGAAAATAAATACAAAATTTAGAGCTTGGAAATTCAAAGACATGTTGTCAGTAGTTTATAGAATAAAAGAGCAATTTTATATTTTACTCAAAAATATACCTATAAAGAGAACAATCAGACAAACTGAACATTTTGCACTGGCAGGGCTGTGGAGTCGGAGTCGTGGAGTCGGAGTCGTGGAGTCGGAGTCGGAGTCGGTGCTCATTTTGGTGGAGTCGGAGTTGGAGTCGGTATAAAATGGACCGACTCCGACTCCTAAAATATATAATAAATTGGGTACAGTAATTCAATGCAGAATGTGCTGAATATTTTTTCATAGGAGTTTGGGAAAGTTATGAAATGTCATATAAATGACTGTTCTATTCCTGATCTAAGGCTACATTCACACACAGCGTTTTTCCTGTGTTTTTTGAGGATACGTTTTTCAGCTGCAAAAGCTGATCATCTTTTTAAAAAACTGCATCACCTGAAAGGTTTTTGAGCTCATAGATAATGTTTTCAATAGCAAAAGCAGATTAGAAATCTGCTCTATCTATCCATTTATCCATATCTGTCTATCCATATCGTATCTGTACCAAAAAGAATGAAAACCGGGTAGTACACCAATATATATTCTGTTCTATCTAAATATCTTGATTATTGGATCATAAAAATGATTAAATGTCTGAGGTTCACATTGTACTACAATAAATTTTTCACTTAAATATAAGCAATATATGTGGGAGTCGGAGTCGTGGAGTCGGAGTCGTGGAGTCGGAGTCGGTGTAAGGGAAATTGAGGAGTCGGAGTCGCAGGTTTGGCTTACCGACTCCACAGCCCTGTTTTGCAGGGGTCTCTTAATTTTTTTTCAGAGCTGTATCTCCCAACTTGCCCATACACAGGGACTCTCGGCCAAAGCGCTCCTATGCCTACAGGATGAATCCTTATCTTCCCTGACATCTTTAGCCTGTAGACCCCATACACACTTTATCGTTCAAGCCAATATCAGCGGGTTTGCTCGGCTTTAGTCAAGGCGTCTGCTGTACCATTCTGTGCATCTGAAAAACAGCAGCCGTAACATATACCAGCCGGACACACTTAGCTTGTTGAATGGGCGGTGTCTACATCCAAGACTTTGATATTAGTGACCTCTTATTAGCAACCCCCTTTAGTAGCACAGCTCTGTTCCTGGTGCGGTAGCCCAGGTCACATTCACTTCAATAGGAGCTGAGCTGCAGTGCCAAAAACGTCCGCTCCTGTATACTGAGCTGTTGCTGGAGCTGATCAGTGGATGTCGGACCCCCCCACCAGATTTGGTACTGATGACCTACCCAATCTCCGTACTGGATGACCCTTTCAGATTGCTTCGGTGACCACTTTGTAACATCCAGTTTTCACTTTCCTTCCCCGGCAGATGTGACGGGCAGATCTCGAAACAAGTTTGAATTCGGCATTTCTCCTCCTATTACACTCGGGTGCTGATTGCATCCATGTGTCATACCCTTTATAGTGCCAGCCAATGCCAACGTCTATGACAATTCAGTCTCTCACCACCCGTCCGTCCTAATGGGCCTCAGCCGGGCAAAGCAGCGATCACCAACGCCCTCTTTTTTTTTTTTTTGTAAGGGCTGTCCACACCAATTATCAGACGATTTTTTGTGTGTAAGTACGCTCATACCATACCATTACAGAAAATTAGGCCTAATTTGTTGCAAACGTTTTCCCTGGGTCCAATTTCAAAAGAACAAAGCTGTCAGATCGACAAGATTACATGTTCTGGCAGCGCAAAAACGTTCCTAGAAATCAGCCTGCAAAAAAAAAAATCTCCCCAGCCGTCCAGTCTCACGACTCCACCAAGTGCTGCTCGCCGCCGGAGGTCCCGTATTCATAGTGCACGCCGGGGATGAGAGGAGAAATAATGCTACACTATGGAAATTCACAGCATTTGCAGATTATTTTATTTATTTATTTTTTTTTTTTATAGTTTATTCGTCCCTTTTATGCATCTCTGATCTTTCTGGATTTTCGATCCCAGCAGCAGCCGCCCCTGATTTTATGGTAGTGAGGTACTAGAAGACTAATTAAAAAAAGGAGAGGGAAAATAAGACCCCAAGAGTTTTGTAATGCAGAGAAAATGCAATTAGTGCACATCTGGGCCTCTGCACACCGACACCGCAATTCCTTTTTGGTGTCTGGAATCCGCTGAGATGTCCCAGATTAAGACTGAACAAACTGCTGTCTGGTCAATCCATTATAACCCTTTGTGTCCTGGGTTTCTAAACGTGTGCCCCATCATATCAGCAGGTAATATTAGGTAAATGCATAAAATACAAAACTGCAGTATTTTTTGTATTCGACTGTTATAACATTCTCCACCCACATCCAGAGCTGCATTCAGAGTTCTTCTGTGCAGACTGATGCTCTCTGGGGGATTCGGCACGTCTATAAGTTGCATTAATTTCAATTGGAACCGTATAATACTTCACTTGACCTGTGAGGGAAATGTTGGGAAACTCAACACTGACACCTTGATTTCCGAAAGATATCAGGTCATCACTGGATCAAAGCGATTACCCCAGTTTTCAGGGGAACTTTCTACTGAAAAGGAGAAGAAACTCTTAACCCTTTACCACCATGCGCTGGGTCTTTAAGAGGTGGTCAACTGTTGGAAACAATTCTCTCTTTTTTTTCTATGTATTTAGGGCTAAAAATAATTTTTGCAAATGGGTTTAGTTTAAAATGTTGCACAATTTGGCTTTTACGGACTATTTTTCCTTCGCAATCAACTTTTGGTGTGGTCGGTGGTCATAAAACAGCTGGGAAGAACTCAAAAAGAGATAAATAAGAGAGTGGTTTGAACTCACTTATGGTTTTTCAGTTAACTCCTTCTGCAGCAGCAATAGATAGGCTATAGAAGGCAAACAGTAAAACCACAAGAAAAAACGCAATGAAACGTCCATGAGAATAATATAGTATCAAAAAAGTGAAAAAACTTTATTAAATAAACCAAGCAGGCAGTACATGGGATAAAAAAGTGACAGATTGAATCTGCAAGCAAAAGGCGGTAGGACACTGCAGAGTACCTTCAGTTGAGTCCCAACATTAAGAGGGGCCCTATACATATGGTAAATATATACCTCCCAATGTCCCAAAAATACATAAAGTGCATACTGTGCATAGAGTAATATCAGGACAAATTTCCACAAGTAACAGCATTTCACTAATAATAACCATATGAGCAAGCACTCGAAGGAAAGGACATACCAGAAGTACAGAGAGAGACACACTGCTGTCCACCGGAGACCCCAACGCGCGTTTCGGATTTATAATGAAACCTTATAGATGCCGCCACATAATTGCGTCTATAAAAAAGACTAAGTCATGGGCCCCGAGTGTGCGTCAGTGGCGGCTGGCATGGCGGTAATGGGATGGGGGACGGCCCCATGACTTAGTCTATTTTATGGACGCAATTATGTGGCAGCATCTATAAGTAGCCACAGCGCTGACATCACGACACGCCCCCTGAGGAAGGAAAATTCCGAAACGCGCGTCGGGGTCTCCGGTGGACAGCAGTGTGTCTCTCTCTGTACTTCTGGTATGTCCTTTCCTTCGAGTGCTTGCTCATATGGTTATTATTAGTGCAATGCTGTTACTTGTGGAAATTTGTCCTGATATTACTCTATGCACAGTATGCACTTTATGTATTTTTGGGACATTGGGAGGTATATATTTACCATATGTATAGGGCCCCTCTTAATGTTGGGACTCAACTGAAAGATTTATATTAAGGTACTCTGCAGTGTCCTACCGCCTTTTGCTTGCAGATTCAATCTGTCACTTTTTTATCCCATGTACTGCCTGCTTGGTTTATTTAATGAAGTTTTTTCACTTTTTTGATACTATATTATTCTCATGGACGTTTTCATTGCGTTTTATCTTGCGGTTTTTCTAGTAGAGGTGCAGTGTGTCCTACACTGTCCGTTATTGTGCTAGGGGTATGATTTTTTTATTATAGTAATTTCACATTTATCTGTGATATGAATTTTCATCATCCCACTAGCCTTTTGTGTTATCTCATTTTACAACTAGAAGGCAAACAGTGCAAGATTTACAATGAAACCCCAGTTGGAAAAAATATTTTTATATTCCCAAAAGTGTGCATTTAGATTGAAAATAAATAATATCAAAATAATAGTAAAAAAACACCTAAAAAACTCTGTAAATGTACACCATTGGGATGGATTTGAAGTAGGAGCTGCATCCACACTGTCGGTGGTTACCCAATAGCCACTCTAAACACCAGCTTTGATCTTGGCCGGTTAACCCCTTAGATGCCACAGTCCATACTGAGCATGGCATCTAAGAGGTTAGAATTTCATAGTCATTAATATCAGAAGTACATATTCATAATGTTACATGGACATTCTTATCTCTGCACACAGAACAAGACGCCGGCCTGGATGCCCTCTCGTCCATTATCGCCCGCCAGAAGCAGATGGGATATGATATCGGAAATGAGCTGGATGATCAGAATGGTGGGTGACTAAGCGTCTTAGTTTGTAGCAGTAGGTAAATGGCCACACGTTGCGATGTACTGACCTTATTTGTAACTCTGGACACCTTGCCCGCCTCATACATGACATTTTCCGACAGTCCAAACAACAACTGGTGCTCACATCTTCGTAAAAGGGTTGCCTTATACATCTAATAGTATAAAAGGCACAAAAAAATGATTGAACACAACAGCACAAAAAAAGGCAGACGAAAATGTCCACTGCGCTCGCCGGGCAACATGTTTCAGACCTGCCTGGTCCTTAACATTGGACCAGGCAGGTCTTAAACATGTTGCCTTAAAGCAGAAAGGTTGTTGCTCCCCTTTTCCCATTCAAAAGGGGGCAGCAGTGAGCACATGAAAGCGTTTCTCCCAGAATATACAGAAGGTGTAGTCTTTGCTACATCCTAAAACATAACTGCGGCAACACATAGACGTGAAGAACGTATATGATAAGGCCTAATGTTTAGGAAGAAAGGTGCAATCAATAATGCTTATTCCTTATTGTCCTCCATAAGGGACTCACTTTTCGATCTGGTCACTATATTTACCAGTGTTGAGTGAAATTGCCAAAATTCGGATTTACTTGTTTTCCCGAATTTGGCCAGGAAACTAAATTTGCATTGAATATATGTCGTATTATGCTGCGAGGTGGTAAAAAAAAATTAATACTCGCCAAATCCTTGACCCTCACCTTTACCACAGAGCTTCGCCCTTGGTCATTCTTGGCTAGTCTTCATAGTCCACCAATATTGAAGTCAGGGGCCACGTCGGGTCTTCAGCACCTCTGGTGCCCACTAGGCTTCATAGCGCCATGACGTTGTGAGATCTAGTGAGTGCCAGAAGCGATGAAGACTGGACCGGAATATCCAAGTGGGGAGCTGTGTGTACAAGGTGAGGGTCAGGTCAAGGAGAAGTGGCATTATTATTATTATTATTATTATTATTATTATTATTTAATTTATTTTATTACTTTTTTAATTTTTTATATTTATTTTATTTGTGTGTGTGTGTGTATGTGTATATATATATATATATATATATATATATATATATATATATATATATATATATATATATAATATTTTTAACTCTTTTCCAGCACTTTTGAACCTTGGTATGTTGTAATCGCATGTTAGTATGTGGGATCAATAAAAAAAATAAAAGTTTAAAATATACACAGCCCCCCCAAAACAAACCTTTACTTCGTATAAAATGCATTTACTTGCACAAATAAAAAAAAAGTAACAAAAAAACTTATATGTCATGTTAATATAAGAAGAAAATATAAAAAATAAAAGTTACTTCTGTGGAAATGCTACAGAGCAAAGATTAAGGAATGTAGTTGGCCATTATGGATAAGATCAGCTGAGAATGAAGCCGGACATGTGTGCTGCGTGATGGCAGCATAGGGGTTAACCCTGTGTAGTGGCTGGTATGATGTCATCGCCATGATGTCACTGGTTTATAGAGGAGAGATTCTCACCAGCTTCCCCAGATCCTGGCTTGGCCGCTTGCTCTTTACTTGTCAAGTGGCTGATATTTGCAAGGTGCTTTGTCCTGCGCTGGGTCAAGCAGACAAGAAAACAAATCATTTCCTCGAGGAAGGGTGTTTTTTCTTTTTTTTCCCTCGTACCCTGCCAAAAGCGACACATCTCTGAATGTAAATATTTGTCTCTTGTGAGAACCGCGCTCTGACAAAACAAACACTAAAAAGAGGCCGAGAAGATTCAATAAATGCTGGCGGGGGCCCACAAGACCCCTCCGGCTGATAGACAATGCAAAGATGCCAGTGAGGGAAGGTTACCAAGCCGTGGATGAAACGAGATAATCAGAATACATAAATGGTAAGTTGGCATCTGTACGTGACCCTAAATCTCTGCCGGGTCCATATACATCTGTACAACATCGATCGGCCACATGCTAGAGCCAAGACATCGGTAGGGCTTCAAAATCGGTGTGAAATCCGCCAACAAATGGATTCTTTTATTCTACTGGAAAATCTGGGATGAAACCACATTTGTCGCGAAATTTGCTCCATCAAATAAGTAAAATTCATGGTGCGGATCTGCGACATGTCAAAGGACACCTTCCCACCTGGCGGATTTTCTGCTACATATAAATGCTAGCGTAGTACATGAAATTTTAATGAATCCCATGGAAAATGACAATAAATTCAGCAAATTTTAAATTTTGGCTATGGATGTCAGTGTGAATTTTTCATCCTTGGCAATTCAAGGGGTGAAGTGTATTATGTATACCCCTTTTCCCATGTAAAGCGCCATGGAATAAATGGAGCTATAATACTAAATAATAATCATACAGCCCTCCCTACACCTTCTTCACTGCAGATGTCATCAAGGTCCACAGTAAATGTGTTCTGTGAGAATGTAGATTTAGGGTTTTTCAGTAAATTCTCTTGCATTTTTTTCAAATCTTTGTGTCAAGGGTGAATTCGGATGTGGCGGAATCCGCTGTGGATTTTACTTGTGCAGGTAAAATCCGCAGATGATTATTGTACCGGTCAAGTGGAAGAGGTTTTACAGATCTCATTTACATGCTTTGGACATTTTTCCTTGTACATTTGTGGTCATTTAGTAGGGAAGAAATTGGCAATGTAGTGTCCATGTTGGGTTTTCTACTCTTAAGGATTTGTGGCAACATCTGCAATTAAATTTTTTCCACTAAGCGTGGATTTATCCTAATTCTCACGGACCAGTCTTCCTATATTACTTGCTTTCGTTAAGTTTGGATGATACAGGAGAATTATTTAGCCGCAGAGACACCAGATCTTCATAGAAATGTGGTCTAAGGGGTAAGGTTTCTCCTTGTGGAGAGTGACATACCAGCTCTGGCTTGTCAAGGTAAGGAGGCTTATTCGCCATGCAATGCTCCTCTGGAAAATTTAATATGCAAATTGCCTCTTCAGAGAGAAAGAAGACTTTTACTCTACAGCGCTCTACATCGCTACTACCAATAGGTGGCGCTGTAGAGTAAAAGTCCTCTTTCTCTCTGAAGAGGCAATTTGCATAGAAATGTGGATTCTTTTCTCTCTTCTCTGAGCCTCGTCCTTTTTAAACTATGGTCTCCTAGAAAAACTTGGGTAAGAAATTAAACTAATTATGTTTATCACCTGTCCAGCTATGATTGCCGGGGGTCTAACCGCTGGGATATCCACCAGTACAGGGTTCCCAAAGTCCCCGTGCTGGACCACCTCTTAACGTGTATATTACATAGTTTTGCAAAGAGATAACCTTATACATTTTTTCCTTACATTTTGCTTTCGATCATATGCACGAAATTAGACGTGACCCTTTCCCACAGTGACGTGCTGCATTGAGTCATCCGACCTTCATCTTGTCCTCGGTCCCGCTCCCGTGAGTCATCCTTTCTGTTTATTAGAAGTGAGGCTTTGTGACTAACCGCTGCCCATAAATCGATCTTTACAGGGAAGCCGCCGTCCCCTCATTACCTTGATGATAAAATTTCCTCTCTCCATAATGGCAAACACTACCATGTTCCCTTTTGTTGCTCGGCTCGTTTCGTGACACACCACAATTTTATGGTCACCAGTAAATGTTTATATGATGATTGGGCACTGAACTCTCATGATGTTCCAGAATAACTGGTCCAGGGAGCGTGCGGATGAAACAGAAGCTCAGCCAGGGAAGAAAAAGAAACACTAAATAAGTGAAAATAAATATGAGCAAAGGGATCGGTGAAAGTTTACAACCACTTGTTTCAGTCCCATTAAACTTCATTTCCACTCACAATATTCACCGTTCGGCCATCCGTTGTTGGATGGGGCTGAGGTCCGGGCTCTGTGCAGCCGGTCCTGTTCTTCCACCAAACTCCCATATCCATGTCTGTATGGAGTTTGTGCACTCGGCACAGTCTTGGGAAGCAGAAAAGGACCTTCCCCAATCTGTGCCCACAAAGATGGAAACTACAATTGTCCACAAGGTCTTGTCCTGAGGGATTAGGGTTTCCGTTTACTATAAATAAAGGTCCAACGTTGAGCCCAGAAAAACAACCCATAGCATTATCCTCCTCCACCAAATAGTACATTGGATACAATGCAGGCAGGTGGGTAACGTTCTGGCATTCACCAAATCCAGACTCATTCATTAGGCGCCAAATAGATAAGTGTGATCTGTCACTGCAAAGAACATGTTTTCTCCAGAGTCGAGTGGTGGTGGCTTTACACCACCCCATCTGACACTCGGCATTGTGCTTGGTGATGTAAGTCTGCATGTACCTGCTCGGCCATGAAGCTCCTGGTGGGGGCGCAGTGTTTGTGCTGATGATAATACCAGAGGTGGTCTGGACTCTGCAGTTATGGGGTCAGCAGAGTGTTGGTGACTTTTCTGCCCTGTGCTCCACAGCACTCGACACTCCACTGGGTAGCATTATGGGGTCTTCTTTTTGGAGCTGAGTTGCTGCGATTCCTTCCACTTCTCAATAATATCACTCACAGTTGATGGGGGGAAGAAATGTCATGAACAGACTTGTTACCCCGGTGGCTCCTATTACAGGACTACGCTGCTATCAGTGAGCTCTGCACCACCAGCTGTTCTGTCAAGTTAGTAAAGACCGACAGCATAGCAGTGGGCCGGATGTTATAAACCTGGGGGGAAAGCAGGGGCCGGATATCATACTCAGGTGGGCAAGGGGTCGGATGTTATACAGCGCGGAGCAACCGAACTGGATGTTAGACTAGTGACCAATTTGTTGGGAGTGCCCTTGGAGAACAACCTTTTGTCTACTGTTGCTCCATTGAGTTCAGAGAGAAAAATGTATGGTAGTTTTTCATGCCCCATGAGGTGCCTGCTGCAGGAAAGTGAAACCTTTACTGCCAGGTTTTCTCACAGATTACATCTGTCAGACACCCTGGTGATCAGCTCATTATGGGGTCTCTTTTTTCAGGGAAAGATTGTAGGTTTTAATTAATCTGGGGAGAGTTCATGTTCACTACGGCTCGTTTATGCTGCTCCGTGAATTGACTAGTTTGCTTTTTGTAAACTATAAAACTTGGGTCCCAGACAAGCCGTGCGGCCCTCTTCACCCGCTGTCTATAGCACAACAACTTTACTCTTGGCAGAACTTATTTGCGGCTCCTCGGGACCAAAAAACAAGTCAACCAGCGGTAAAGGTCGGAGTAGCCTCGCCCAAAGAGTGCGGGAATCGACTCGTATAACGACAGGGGCAGAGAAGGTTCAGGCTATGGAGAAAATGGCATAGTCAAAGAAGAATGTCTGGCTCTGGATCGTGACGATTTGCAGCCACGCTAAAGGAAGAAGGGATTATTTGCAGATTGGGACGCGGTTTATAGGCACAGAGATGAGGACGGTCGCAATGACGTCTCGATGGCTTGTCGTGCGAGGTCAAAGCGATGCCCTTTAAATTCCTCAGGCTCCCAATAACTGTGAAATTTTCGGGCGGGTCGGCGAGATAAACGCGTGCTGTACGTACTTCATTCACAGACCTTGCATGCCTCCAGCACTAATAAGGTTGCCACTTGGCTTCGCATTAGACGGAGGAATCCGCCAGCTAGACTTGCCACCTGGCTCGGCATTACCAGAGCAGATCCAGCATGTCAAAGTTTCACATCTGGACGGGAACATTTTTAAAGGTTTTTCTATCAGGCAGGCCTCGGTTCTGCGTCTCTCATTACTTGCTGAGGTTCCCCCTTGAGAAAGTCTGGTTGTCATTGGGACAGAATTAAAGAAAAGCAGATCCAGCGAGGAAGAGGGACTGAGCAGCCATATTTTTTTACTGTCCTGTCCTTTCTGACATCATGAAATGATTGGACAGGTCACTGCCGCCACAAAATCTGTGCACTCTTCTGCTGAAATACATTGTGTTGCTGGTGATGACACTTCAGAATTAAAGGATTATTTTCAAAATTGCAAGTTATTCCATGTCCAATCCCAAGATCGGGATTCTGGAACTGGAAGAATTCTGTAAAAATCTTGATTAGCTGCTGCAGCATCCTGAATGGTGCTCTACCTCCGCTCCATTCATTATCTATGGGACTATCGGAAATAGCGGAGCGCGGAACTACGCACTTTTTGTCAGTTCCGTAGACAATGATTGTTGTAGAGGCTGAGCATTTGCACCTGAATGGCAGAGCTATAAAACTCGTCCTTGGGTGTCTCAAAGTCACAATCTTAGTGTCACTGGTAGTCCCAGCATTCAGCGCCCAAATGATCAGAAAATTATCCCTCGTTCAATGGTTAGGGGATAACCTGTGATTTTGGGAATAACCCTTTAAAGAACACTCATCTGTGAGCAGTTTTTGTCTCATTTACATCATAATAGGTGGGAAGTATGCTTGGAGGGGCACTTCATTAGTGTTAAAGGGTCCTAAGTCTCTCATCAATTTTTCAATATACCAGTGAATAGTGCGCAGCTCAGCAGATAGGAGTGCACAAAACCTACACAGAAAATAGGGTATGGCTTCGTAGCCCATTCTTTCTATCTGTACTGCGCTCTGCGTGGGAATTTAGGCATGAGCTGAAGATCATGGGGGGTGGATTCAGGTTGTGAGAACTCACACCAATCGCTCCTTAGACCCCCAAACAGTGCGCGGTTCTACAGATGGGAGCGCACAGAAAGTGTGCAAAGTGCGGGGTACGGCTTCGTAGCATGCTTTCTATTGACTCTGTACTCCGCTCTTTGTGGGTGCTCAGGCATGAACTACAGATCTGTGGGGGTGCAAGTCATCATAACACCCCCACAATGATCACTCTACAGACCCCCAAACAGTGCGCAGCTCAGCAGATTGGAGCTCACAGAAAGTATGCGAAGTACAGGGTACGGCTTTGTAGCCTGTGCTTTCTATCTAGTTCATACTCTGCTCTTTGTGAGTGTTCAGGCATGAGCTACAGATCTGTGAGGGTGCAAGTCGTAAGACCCTACGGTCATCACTTTATAGACCCCTGAACAATGCGCAGCTCAGCATACGGGAGCGTACAAAGTGTGCAAAGTATGGGGTACGGCTTTCTAGCCCATTCTTTCTATTAAATTCATATCCTGCTCCGAGGGGGGCTCTCGGGCATGAGCTACAGATCATGCAAGTTGTGAGACCCTACATAAATCACTGAATGGCCCCCCCAAAAATTGCGCAGCTCAGCAGATAGGAGCACATAGCCTTCGCTCCATGCAGGCAAGTCACCTCCTTACACATTCAGGGGTGATTTCTTACCGTCTACGTGGATGGGTCAGGTTACCACCAAAACCATTATTTGGTTGACCAATCTATTTGAAATGAGCAGATCTGGCCAATTGGCACTAAGATCCCTATGGGATTGGAGAGGGTACAACTTCTAGGACCTCAGTGGTGGTGGTTTAGTGCTTCTGCCCTTCCACTGTTCTTCCTGTGTAGCAAGTATCCAGAGGTCGCTACGTCATGGACTTATTCGAGTTTGAGAACGCCGATGTGGAGGGAAGTGAGTGTAGAGATAAATCAGAACTTATACCCTGTTGGATCATAAAGTGATAATTTTTTTCTAGTGATGTGCCCTGATTTATAAGATGGGAATACCCCTTTAAGAGATGGAGGTGTCATCACCACTTCACTCAATCAGCTAGACAGCCTATAGATTTCACCTCTTGAAGCTAAATGTATGACCCCACTGGACACGTACACGACTAATCACTTCTCAACAAACCACAAAAGTGGAACTTAAGAAGCCCAAAGTTTCGTTCCTCAGTACTGAAAGTCTAATGTTTCATGAGTCTAAAATCCTGCATGGTACCAGGGTTCATCACTGATGACATGTGGAAGTACGCAGGTGCTGGTAGCCGGAATTATATTCTGTTTTTATGTTTGCCGTTGCTATGCTTAATCATCCTTTAATCATGTATCGCCCAGCCGTCCCAATAGTCTGGAATGTTTTTGTTTTTTTTCTCCTCTTGCCCATTATAGTCTGATTGCATGATCTGGATGTGACCTGCGACATCTCAGAGCAAGGTTCATAGGAAAAGTGTAGAAAATTCATCTAAATGAACCTAAAACATGACAGTCAGCTTTCAGATTAAGACTACTACATAGTGAATTTACCTACAGAATAGTGAGTGGAGCTCTGGAGTATATAATACAGGATGTAACTCAGGATCAGTAATGTAATGTATGTACACAGTTACTACACCAGCAGAATAGTGAGTGCAGCTCTGGAGTATAATACAGGATGTAACTCAGGATCAGTACAGGATAAGTAATGTAATGTATGTACACAGTGACTGCACCAGCAGAATAGTGAGTGCAGCTCGAGGGTATAATATAGGATGTAACTTAGAGACAGTACAGGATAAGTAATGTAATGTATCTACACTGTGAGACAGTGAGCAGCGTTGTTGTGAATGGCCGGTATGTGAGCAGAGGCGGAAGTCCTCTGCGTTGTAAGCCTGTAATGTTGCTCTGGGATCTGTAGTTCCGTGATCCTTGTTTAGCTTATAAGGGACTGGGCTTACAGAGTTAACCGGAGAGCTGGTCTGGTCTGGGTAACCACACACCTCCCATCAAGTGGTAGGTCTCATAGGATATAATGAGATTGTTGTTTGGTCACATGGTCTCTGTGTTGGAAGGTCCTGCAAGAGGACAGGTTTTCTGAAAAGGACATGGTGGAGATCATGTACCTGCAGAGTTTGACGGCTACTGTGTTGGGAAAGCTACCGTCCTTCTGTTGATCTGGAACTGACTGGGTTGAGCTTGTCGAGCAAGTACATCTTTGGGTCAGTGATCCCAGTAAGGCAGCTTCCCTGGAAGTCAGGACTGACAAGAAGTCAGCATGTAGAGTGGAGCTCTTGGAAGGTAACCTCGGACAAGGGGGTATTATGGAAGGCAGACTGGTGTTTCTGCTATTGGAACATACTGGTGGTTATAACAGGTTCCATTGATTTAAAGAAATGGACTATACTTTACGCGATTTATACTGTCTAAATAAACTGAATAGACTGTTTAAATGGAAAACCGTTCCTGTGTGCCTTAATCCCGCTGCCAATTGACTGTCCCCCAACACATACAGTAAGCGCTACCTCACATATCGTGCTAGACTGTGAGCAACGGTCCAGGAAGCGTGTGTGAGGACTGCGGCGGATGTTTGCTGTGGGTCCACGAAATCCGCAGAGCGAAGCTTGGTAGAGCCTTGCGGAGCCATGCATAGTGGTGTGGAGCCTTGCAGAGCCCTGCATAGTAGTGTAGAACCTTGCAGAGCCATGCGAGCAATGCGTAGCCTTGCTGTGCTGAGCCTGGCAGAGCCTAGCGGAGCAGCTGCAGGAGCAGCAGCAGCGGCTTGTGATCAGCAGCCAGATGTGCCAGGAGAGCCAGTGGCTGCAGCAGGAGCTGTGGCAGCGCCAGCAGGAGATGGTGGGTTGTCGTAAGAGGACATTGTTGGTCCAGGGCCAGTGCAAGCTCAGAAAGATATTGGTGTACTGTGCGAGATGGGGCATGGGGAATCCACGGGGTGTACCCCAAGGAGGGAATGGTGTCCCTAAAACGGGTGGAGTCCCAAAAGGGGGGGTAACCCAAACAGGGGTGGTTGCCCAAACAGGGGCGGTATCCAAAAAGGGGGTAGTTGCCCAAAAGTTGGTGGTGGCCCTAAAGGGAATAATGGCCCAAAAGGGGATAGAGTCCAGGAAAGTGGTAGTTGCCCAAAAGAGGGCGAGACATTCCGAAGTCAAAGAGGTGGCGCAGACGGACTGTTGCCGGGGACAATGGTACTATGTGTGTCCAGTCTGCCATATGAAATACCCACCCAGCAAGAGGCTACATGGGTGTGCCCTGCAGATGAACGCAGAGGATTGTCATGAACTAGGGGTGTGTAGTTGCCTCCTGTTCATAAGGGATTTATTATATCCCACTTTCCAGTTCCGGTTTGGAACTTGCAGCTCGCTGGTGCCTCCCTTAACTTCAGGTTAGTCAGGGAACTACACCTAGGATAAGAAAGACTGCCTTGCTGTGTACTGGCTATTGGGCACTCTGCAGTGAGGGCGGTATGTATATCCCCAGTCTCAGGCAGGAAATACACATGTAAAACCCCTGTTCCATCACTGCCAGAATATCCCAATTACCCCATAACACACACCAGCTCCTCGCTCTACAAAAAATCAATATCTGGTCAGGAGCCAACCCACACAGTAGCATACTTTCGGCACGGAGGACATGGCAATGTGTTTATAGAGCAAGGAAAGCGAAACTAGAAAATGTTATATATTTACTCCAGAAAATATAGGCAGTGTTTACAAAAATATAAAAGATGTTACAAACAAGACAAGATACAGTATATACAGGCAATTACAAAATAAGAAGGGATTACAAGATGAAACTTAATCTTGTCAATGGCACGCCATGTGGAGGAGAGGTTCCCAAAGGCAAAGGTTCAGTCCACAGCATGGATAGTAAATAGCTGACCTCCCTCAGGTACTGAGCACCCTGCAAAATGGCTGTTCCTGTTTTATAGTTGGCCCATAAACTTAGGTACTTCCCCCGTGCTGACCTCACAGGGTGGCTGGATGCGCCCCCTTTGGAAAGTTATGAAAAACCTTCTATTGGCCATAACTCTTGGAGGGAAGCTCGTAGAGGGATGACGAAAGTATTATATGTCTGCTTACAAAATCATCTTTCTTTTGAGACTAAACATCATATCTCTATGTATTACGGGGAAGCATATACCCGTTTCTCAGTTTCTGATGAGCGAGGAGATCACAAACCACTGTGGTGAATAGCTTTTCTGATGCAGATTCCAAATATATATGTTTCCGGCATCTATGCCCAATCTGTGTTGTTATATTCAAGTTTGAGGGAACAAAGGAACTTCCAAAACCAAGTGCTTTTAAACAAAGGCTGGTTTAACTGATAGCAAACCACATTTCCGAGGGAGGGGGAAAGAGTGGTATAGAATTACACAGGCAGACTGAAGGGGCATGCAGCTGTGAAGGGGGGATGTTGGTGAGCTCAGTGTACTTTACAAACCAAATGGGGGGAAGGGGCCTCATGTCGATCAGAAACCAAGGAGCTGCAGGGGAACCTCTGTAGGTGTATTTGGAACAATAAGAATTACGTCATATTTCCTGACAAGGATATGTTCAGACTGGTTGATTCTGGGAACTTGGTGACCCTAGTGAGGGCTGTGCCCAATAAATTTGTAACATCCAAAAGGAAGATCAAGGTCACCTGCATCCATGGAGGCACTAAGGACTATCCAGTGGCAAGGGTGATCCTCGAGACAGTCAGGGACATTGCAGGCAATGATGTCGCTATAGTCCCGAACGTGTCCGGTGATAGTAGGCCGGGACTCTATGCTGTTCTCAGACTTGTGGGAGATGGGAGCTCCTCTACAGCAGGAGGATGGAGGGCTCTCTGCTGATGGGGTTGCGTACATTAAGGCAGTAACGCCTCCCAAAATTGGCGGGTCAGACGTAGGGGTGACCAGATGAAAGGATGCATGTAAAAAAAGAAGAGAAGCCAGCGCTGCTTGTAGTCAGAACGCAATACATAAAGTGCATATGCACATATTAATTTCTAACTGTATTTCAAAATGAGATATTAAGCAAAAAATTGATCAATCATTTGAGCTACCCCGCCACGCCAAGGCAATCTCATATGGGTCAGTCCTACTCTACGTTTTTTTATATTCGCTGTGCCATTACAGCCTCCTAAATTCTAATTAATAATACTAAATATACAGAGTATAAAAGTGCTAAGTGCCAACAAGGCCATTATAACCCAAGAAAAGCGCTCATGAAGAAGTATATATAGATAAACCGCAAGCAAAAAAATAAATAAAATAAAAAAGTAATAATGGCGGAGAAAAAATTCATCTTCTGGACAGGCATATTGTCATCAGATATATAATATATCCATAAACCATTCACCAAGAAATAATGTAGACATATCTCCAAAAACAATATATCACTATAGATCAAGATAGATGTGGGATTAGAGCATGCCTAGATAATAGTGATATATTGTTTTTGAAGATATGTCTACATTATGTCTACTTTTTTTTTTTATTTTATTTTTTTGCGTGCGGTTTATCTATATATACTTCTTCATGAGCGCTTTTCTTGGGTTATAATGGCCTTGTTGGCACTTAGCACTTTTATACTCTGTATATTTAGTATTATTAATTACACATTGATAATATGTATATAAAATACTTTAAGGCATTTTTTCAAATGCGCCTCTTTACAAGCAAGAATATATATTCTGGTCACCTTGGATTTTATATATCAGTGCACTATTCCACTTTAATAAATATCACATTTAATTCACTTCCACTGTTATATTATTTATTGGTATTTATATTCCTTTTTATCACATTATTTATGATGATCTCTGCATCGATTGTGCGCCTGCGCAGTTGACTCACGGCCGTTCGTTTCCGGGAGCGCTCTATACTGTTCACTTCAGGCTCGTTTGCCTGCGGCGTCAGTGAGCGCGTCACCGGAAATGACGTTCACACGGCGGTGTCCAACAGCGCATGCGCCGCTTGTATCGAGCAGAGATATCATTGTGGCCATTCATCCCCCTTTTTCACTCTGCGCCTTATGATTGGATATCGGCACTATTTAAACACTGCCCGCACGTCACTGGGACACGCCCCCGGAAGAAGCTTGTTGCGAAACACGCGTTGGGGTAGTGGAGGCTGCGGCGCACATCTACTTATTTGCACATAGTGTTCAGGTATTTGTATATCCTTTGGCTTACTGGGTACTGTTTTGGCTCTGGTTATGTGGGGACTTAGACTTCATTGTCATGTTACCGCTACATGTAGCCATATACATTTATTCATAATTCTTTGCTATTAGTCATTTGGCTTACCCTGTAGCTGTTGATTTTTCTATATTCATGTAGGGACTTAGACCTTTGTGTCATGTTGCCGCTGCATGTAGTTATGTACATATGATATCATGCTATTAGCCTCTTGCTATATGTAGCCTTATGATATATACATTTTATTATACTTTACCTGCACTTATTTATGTTTGTTAGGACATCCGTCTACCTCCTATTGTGCAATTTTCGTTTTTTTTGTGTCTTTTTATGTGTATATTAATAAACATGTTATTTTTATAAATTTCTCTGGATCTCTTCATGCTTTTTCGGCCATGTTATTACATTGGTCTGGAAAAAGGTTTTGATCATATATGTCTTGGAAGTGCCAGATCATTGATTATCATTGGACATATTTAGTTTATTTGTCACCAGAAGTGTACCACGGTATGACTGATAGTGATGGGGTAGCTTAAAAGAGTGGAGCTGACACCCAGTTAGAGAGCAACTTGAGGGTTCACAATACTGTGGGGTATGACACAGACTCCGAGGGTGACTGTGATTCTAAGAAAGAAAGAGTACAGTAAGGAGGGCAAGTCCTCCAGTCACCAGAGACATAAAGAGCGCAAAGCGGTTGAACAAGTTGCACCCTTTGAATATATGAATGAAGAAAAGGTGGTGTCTTGTGCTTTTGTTCAAAATGTGGATTCTCTTCTGGACTGTACAAAGAAGGTGGATAAATTCATGTTGCCCATAGAAACCGCTAGGTGGGAGTTTGATGATCAGTCGGTAGAGAGCCCTAGAGGAGAAGGAATCCTGGTGAGCTCTGGTGGAGCGAGAATCCACGAAGGTCAAGGTGAACAGACCTGTAAGAGACCCACATCTGCGGAGACAGAAAAAGGTGAGATGGCTGAATGTGGTGAAGGATCCAGAGAAGTTGATGCTGTGGAGCTGGTGTGGGTGGAATACTTGGAAGTTCGAGAGAATCGAGAGGTAGCTAAGGGTGACATGGCAGGACCTCAAGAGAGGGTCAAAGTTGTCACTGTAGAACTCCAAGAGGAGGCCAAAGGCACAGAGGTGGTGGAAGCTGCTGAAGAGGTGACCTTGGTACCAGATGACTCATTAGAGTATGTAAGCTCAACTTATTCTGAGGATGGTGGAGCAGAGAGAACTCTAAAGGGTCAGGAAGAAGGGGGTCAAGACAACCCAAGTGAAGAACTCTAGAGACAAGCGGCTGTAATCAGAATAGGTGAGCTGGAGAAAGAGGTTCCGAGCTCAGAGGTCGTCTGGCAGAGTGACAGTTAATGAATAAAGCAGCCTTGGAAAAGATGGAGCGACAGATGTCTATCCTGGCCAAACAAGTGGAAGCAGGTGACATTCGGAGAAAGATGGCTCTGAGAGCTGAACAAGATGGTTGTCTAATGACAGCAGGAGAGAAAGAGACTTCTCTTTTTAAATGCTTGATAGACGTACCTGAAGACCTGAGAGAGGCATGTACCAGGTAGTCTATGCATGAAGAATTTAAGAAGGCTGTGGGGGCGTGTTAGGTGTACTGGACCCGGACACTAAACAGTTATTGATACTGTCCACAACTGATGTCACAGCTAGGAGAATGGTTGTCCTGAGTGACATGCACTGGAGATGTGTGCGTACGAAGTGGATGATCCGATTGAAGAATCAAGATCCTGCTAGGTGGCTGTAGCAGATGAGGGAAGCTCAGAGTCTTGTGGAAGACTTTGTTCAGGTGCCTATTCCTATGGTGAGTGAGGAATGTCATTGGAAGAAATGGTCGAGCCATGCAAGAGATGGGTAATGTCTGGAGTGGTGAGATTAAGAATTCCAGATGACCATGAAGACCAGATACCCAAAGAAAAGGGTATGGTTTCATTCTTCGCTGTGGGTATGGTGGAGAGTCTTAGAGATATACGGACTCTGCTGGAGTATCATGTTGGGTACCTAAGGGAGATAGAGCAGCTAAGGATATGTGCACATGCTGCGGATTCTGCTGCGGATCCGCAGCGGATTTAGCCCTGCGGATCCGCAGCAGAATCTGCTGCGTTGTACAGTACCATTATAACCTATGGAAACCGCAGTGCACACGGTGCAGAATTTTCCGCGCGGTTTTTGCTGCGGTTTCCAATCCGCAGAACTAATTGACATGTCATTCTTTTCTGCGGATTCCGCTGCGGTTTGCCATCTCCTCCATTGTAGAGGTGATAAACCGCAGGGCAAACCCGCAGGCTAATCCGCAGATAAACCGCAGGTCTTCTGACTTGCGGAGTTTGCAAAATCCGCACGGAAAAGTCCGCAGACCAGTCCGCAACGTGTGCACATAGCTTAAGACTTGACAGACTGCAGATTAATAAACAGCTGCAGGAAATGAAAAGAAGCTGGCGACCACTTTCAACCTGAGGTCTGGAAAAGCGAAGGGATTCCCTAAAGAATAGAGGAGTTAGAAGTAGTGACTCCTCTGTTAGCTCAGTGCTGAGTGACCTGGGCAGGAGACCCTGTAGCGTACTAGATAGGTCAGACTCGGAAAATACAGTAGGCTCGACTGTAAGTGAATCTCATGGCTGCACAAATCATTGGAGGTTGTCATAGAGATAGAAGTCGGGTGAAGGGGCGTACTTGAGAAAGGTGGTGACTGCAAAGGGTCTGGTAAATATATGCAAAACACAAGCCGCGGAGACACCATCACATGTTTCTCAACGCAAGCAATGACTAGCCAGGTCCTTTCCCGGGAGGGAACAACCACGGGAAGGGCAGTCTCCAATGAAGGAAACCACCTATACCAAAACATGGTATCCATCCACAGACAGCTGTTTCGGGGTATTGCCCCTCATCAGTGTGGAGTAGGAAACTGGCCAGTAGGAGCAATGCCTAGTAGAAGACTGTGAAAAATGAGGATGAATGAACTCATGGGAAATATGTAAATATAAGCAAAACACAAGCCACGGAGACACCACTACTAGGCATTGCTCCTACTGGCCAGTTTCCTACTCCACACTGATGAGGGGCAATACCCCGAAACAGCTGTCTGTGGATGGATACCATGTTTTGGTATAGATGGTTTCCTTCATTGGAGACTGCCCTTCCCGTGGTTGTTCCCTCCCGGGGAAGGACCTGGCTAGTCAATGCTTGCGTTGAGAAACATGTGATGGTGTCTCCACGGCTTGTGTTTTGCATATATTTACATATTTCCCATAAGGGTGGGGTCATTGCCCTAGAATGACTGAGTTGAGAAACATGTGATGGTGTCTCCGCAGTGTTGAATGTTGATCTCCATGAGTTCATTCATCCTCATATTTTACAAAGGGTCTGGTGACACGGACAAACTGTGACTCAAGGGCTGACGTTCAAGGACTACATATGGACCGCAGGGGGCAGGGGAGACCTAACAAAGTGATAACTTTGAAACATGAGGTGACAAAGTCCGATAGTGCATTGTTCACAGACAGGATTTTAGTGTCAGGAATGGACAATGTTTCGGGAACTGATGCTCAAAATAGACTGAGAACGCCCTCTCGACTGGTAGGGCAAGGTAACATGGGTGCCCTGTCTCGCGGCCCCTGGTTTATGACAGGTGTTCAACCCCACAGGTATGAACAGGGCGGGGGGGATATGTGAGACAGTGACCAGCGTTGTTGTGAATGACCGATATGTGTCGCAGAGGCGGAGGTTCTCTGTGCTTTAAGCCTGGAATGTTGCTCTGGGGCCTGTATTTCCACAAGCCTTGTTTAGCTTATAAGGGGCTGGGCTTACAGGGTTAGCCGGAGAGCTGGCGGGTTTGGCTAACCACACATCTCCCATCAAGGGGTGGGTATCATAGGATATTCCTGAAAAGCACATGGTGGAAATCATGTACCTGCAGAGTCTGTGACGGCTACTACGTTAGGGAAGCTACCGTCTTTCTGTGGATCTGGAACTGACGGGGTTGAGCTTGTCGAGCAAGTCATCGTTTGGGTCAGTGATCCCAGTAAGGCAGCTTCCCTGGAAGTCAGGACTGACAAGAAGTCAGCTTGTGGAGCGGAGCTCCTGAAGGTAACCTTGGACAAGGGAGTTGTATGAAAGGCAGACTGGTGTTTCTGCTATTGGAACAGACTGGTGGTCATAACAGGTTCCACTGATGTAAAGAAATGGACTATACTTTACGCGGTTTATGCTGTCTAACTGAATAGACTGTTTAAATGGAAAACGTTTCTGTGTGCCTTAATCCCGCTGCCAATTGATTGTCCCCCAACACATTCAGTGAGTGCTACCTCACAATACAGTGACTGCACCAGCAGAGTAGTGAGTGCAGCTCTGGAGTATAATGCAGGATGTAACTCAGGATCAGTACAGGATAAGTAAGGTAATGTATGTACATAGTGACTGCACCAGCAGAATAGTGAGTGCAGCTCTGGAGTATAATACAGGATGTAACTCAGGATCAGTACAGGATAAGTAATGTAATGTATGTACACAGTGACTGCACCAGCAGAATAGTGAGTGCAGCTCTGGAGTATAATACAGGATGTAACTCAGGATCAGTACAGAATAATAATAATAATCTTTATATAGCGCCAACATATTCTGCAGCTCTTTACAGTTTAACAGTTTCAAACACAAGTCATAAGTAACAACGTTAACAATACAATAATTAAAGCAAAATAAGACGACCCTGCTTGTGAGAGCTTACAATCTACACTCACTGGCCACTTTATTAGGTACACCATGCTAGTAAGGGGTTGGACCCCCTTTTGCCTTCAGAACTGCCTCAATTCTTCATGGCAGAGATTCAACAAGGTGCTGGAAGCATTCCTCAGAGATTTTGGACCATATTGACATGATGGCATCACACAGTTGGCGCAGATTTCTCGGCTGCACATCCCTGATGCGAATCTCCCGTTCCACCACATCCCAAAGATGCTCTATTGGATTGAGATCTGGTGACTGAGGAGGCCATTTGAGTACAGTAAACTCATTGTCATGTTCAAGAAACCAATCTGAGATGATTCGAGCTTTATGACATGGCGCATTATCCTGCTGAAAGTAGCCATCAGATGTTGGGTACATTGTGGTCATAAAGGGATGGACATGGTCAGCAACAATACTCAGGTAGGCTGTGGCGTTGCAACGATGCTCAATTGGTACCAAGGGGCCCAAAGAGTGCCCAGAAAAAATTCCCCACACCATGACACCACCACCACCAGCCTGAACCGTTGATACAAGGCAGGATGGATCCATGCTTTCATGTTGTTTACGCCAAATTCTGACCCTACCATCCGAATGTCGCAGCAGAAATCGAGACTCATCAGACCAGGCAACGTTTTTCCAATCTTCTACTGTCCAATTTCGATGAGCTTGTGCAAATTGTAGCCTCAGTTTCCTGTTCTTAGCTGAGAGGAGTGGTACCCAGTGTGGTCTTCTGCTGCTGTAGCCCATCTGCCTCAAAGTTCGACGCACTGTGCGTTCAGAGATGCTCTTCTGCCTACCTTGGTTGTAACGGGTGGCAATTTGAGTCACTGTTGCCTTTCTATCAGCTCGAACCAGTCTGCCCATTCTCCTCTGACCTCTGGCATCAACATGGCATTTCCGGCCACAGAACTGCCGCTCACTGGATTTTTTTTCTTTTTCGGACCATTCTCTGTAAACCCTAGAGATGGTTGTGCGTGAAAATCCCAGTAGATCAGCAGTTTCTGAAATTCTCAGACCAGCCCTTCTGGCACCAACAATCATGCCACGTTCAAAGGCACTCAAATCACCTTTCTTCCCCATACTGATGCTCGGTTTGAACTGCAGGAGATTGTCTTGACCATGTCTACATGCCTAAATGCACTGAGTTGCCGCCATGTGATTGGCTGATTAGAAATTAAGTCTTAACACACAGTTGGACAGGTGTACCTAATAAAGTGGCCAGTGAGTGTACAATGAGGTGGGGGAGATACAAAGTACAGGTGCTCGGATCAGTAATGTAATGTACAGTATGTACACAGTGACTGCACCAGCAGAATAGTGAGTACAGCTCTGGAGTATAATACAGGATGTAACTCAGGATCAGTACAGGATAAGAAATGTAAAGTATGTACAGGATTGGTAATGTAATGTATGTACATAGGTACAGGGTTGTTCCCATCTTCATATATGGGTGTGTTCAAATAGTGGTTGCAAATTCAAGCAATTTTTCAAATTACTGCTTATTAAAATTTTCAGACGCTCTTGACACTTTTCTTTACAGCTAGTTTCCTTGAAATCCAACTACCACTGCACGACAGGATAGCTGTAGCATCCTTTTACATCCTAATCTTGGCCAGCTTCAGTGCAGTACTTACAAGCTAGATAACAGCGGTGGTCGGTGTCCTAGACAACAAGCTGTAAACAAGATGAAAATGTAAATATCTCAGGAACAACTACAAATTTTAATAAGCAGTAAATTGCAATAGTGCTTTTTTATATAAGCGCTATCCAACAATATTGTCTATGAAGATGGGAGAATAACCCTTTAAACGTTTTCTGTGGTGCATACGTACATATAAACAGTGAAATGATCTTCAAAAGTGAACATACGATTTAAATTTGGAACATAATGGAAATAATTCTTCATTGTGATGGCTTTATGAAGTACAATAGCAGAGAGATGAATTCCAAACCCAATAAGATGATTATAATCGCACGTTCCTTATTTGACTTTTTATTTTTTTGTAAGGTTTTTATTTATTTGCACAAGGTTTGCTTTATTAAAGCTCATGTCACCAAGAATTGATGTTTCCACTTTAGTTTTACTATTATCCAGCTGTCTCTGTCTGCATACCTTGCCAAAAGAGGTGCACAAGGAATGATTTGCTTTCTTTTCGGATCCATTTAAAGGCAAAACCTCTCAAAATAATTCTTTTGTAGGGTTTAGTCGCAGTCATCCAGAATTTTTTTGCCACAATTTTTCAACATCGCTGCAAAATTCTTATTTTTTCTTAACAATTTTTTAAGCTCACACGAAAAGCATGTGTCCGCACCTTGTGGATAAACTGATAATAAAAAGGCTTTATTTTATTCATTTATAGCAGTTTTTTTAATGTTTTTTCATTTACATATAAAATATTTTACAGTAGTTTTTAGTAGGTTCCCTGCCTGTTCGCATTTGCGGTTCCGTGCCTGTCTGCGGTTCCGTGCCTGTCTGCGGTTCCGTTCCTGTCCGCATCTGCGGTTCCGTGCCTATCCGCATCTGCGGTTCCCTGCTCGTCTGCTCTTGTGGTCCAGTGCCTCTCCTGTCAGTGACCCAGTTCTTCCTGAAGCTATTCCTGTCTGTCCAGTCTTCACTGGGTATTATCCGTTCCTATATTCCAGTTGTACCTGCCAGTATCTGCCTGCCTGTGTATCAAGCAGTGAAACTATGGATTATATACTTTACAAAAGTATGGATTCTCTTGTGGAGCGCAATGAGGCTATGAATTCTTTACTGCATGAGCAGTGAGACTGAATTTTTTACTGTACAAGCATTGAGTCTAGATTCTTAACTGAACTAGTATTGAGACTATGGATTCTTTGTTGTTAGAGCATTGAGACTATGGATTTTTTTTTTACTGTTCAAGCATTAAGACTATGGATTTTTTACGATAATTGAGACAATGGATTCTTTATGAGCAGGGATACTATGGATTATTTATTCTATGAGCAGTGACAGTAGGCATCTGTTGTGATTCTTTACTGTAAGAATAGCAAGAGTATGGATTCTTAATTGTAAAACCAATAAGACTGGAATCTTTACTGCATGAGGAATGAAGTGATTAATCAGAGTCAGCATAGATTTGTAACTAATAAGTCATGTCAGGCTAACTTAATTTCCTTCTATGACAGAATCACTGATTGGGTGGATCAGGAAAATGCTGTAGCTATAGTATATCTTGACTTCAGCAAATTATTTGACAAAGTATCAAACACAATCCTTATTGAAAAAATGACTAGGTATGGAATGGACAAGACAGCTGTTAGGTGGATTCATAACTGGCTTAGTGATCGGACCCAAAGAGTGGTCGTAAATGGCTGCACATCCAGTTGGAAGAATGTCTCAAGTGGGGTACCACAGGGCTCTGTCCTGGGCCCTGTATTGTTCAACATCTTTATCAACGATTTAGATGAAGGGATTGAGGGTAAACTGATTAAGGCTGTGTGCACACGTAGCGATTTTTAAGCGTTTTTGCCGCGATTTTCGGCGCGAAAACGCTTAAAAATCGTGTACAGAACGCCCCCCATGCATTCCTATGGCATTCCGCACATGCTGTGCTAATGCTGCGCTTTTTTCCGCGGCGGAATCGCATCGCGGAAAAAATCGCAGCATGCTCATTCTTTGTGCGGAATCGCAAAGAATTGCCGCGATTCCGCACCCATAGGAATTCATGAGAATCGCTTACTTCCCACATGTGGCTATGCCCACCATGCGGGAAGTTAAGCGTCTCATGTGCGGTTGGTACCCACGGTGTGGAGGAAAGGAGACTGTCCTCCAGGCCCTGGGTACCATACCCCTGTAAAAAAAAGAATAAAAAATAAAAAATCGGGGTATATTTACCTTCCGGCGTCCCGCGATGCATTCCCGGCCTAAGCGTTCCCAGTAATGCCTTGCAGCAAGGTCCTGTGATGACGTAGTCTCGCGAGATCGCTATAGCAACGCAAGACTACCTTATCACAGGTCTCGCAAGGCATTACTGGGAACGCTGAGGCCCGGGAATGCAGCGCGGGACGCCGGAAGGTAAATATACCCCGATTTTTTTTAATTTTTTTTAGCATTTTAACATCCTATCTTTTACTATTGATGCCGCATAGGCGGCCTCAATAGTAAAAACCTGGTCACACTTGTCAAACACTATGTTTGACGAGTGTGACCAACCTGTCAATCACTTTCCAAGCGATGCTTCAAATCGCTTGGAAAGTGCTTGAATATCGCACGCGAAAATCGCGGCAAAACCGCGATCATAATCGCGGTAAAATCGCGCTGAAAAAAACGCGCGATTTCTGGGAAGGAGTCCGGTTTTTAGTGAGCGTTTTAAAACGCTACGTGTGCACATAGCCTAAATTTGCTGATGACACAAAGCCAGGAGGGATAGCTAATACTAGAGAAGAGAGAGAGAAGATTCAAAAAGATATACATAAACTGGAGCAGTGGGCAGCAACTAACAGAATGGTTTTAACAGGGAAAAATTCAAAGTACTACATCTGGGCTATAAAAATGAAAAAAACATATACAGTATGGGAGGAATAGGGCTAAGCAATAGCACATGTGAAAAAGACTTGGATATACTAATAGATCACAGACTGAACATGAGCCAACAGTGTGATGCAGCAGCAAAAAGGCAAATGCAATTCTAGGATGCATTAACAGAAGCATACAGTCTAGATCACGTGAAGTCATTATTGCCCTCTACTCCTCTTTGGTCAGACCTCATCTGGAATACTGTGTCCAGTTTTGGGCACCACATTTTAAAAAAGACATCAACAAATTGGAGCAAGTTCAGAGTACAGCGACCAGAATGGTGACCGGTCTTCAAACCATGTCCTATAAGGAACAGTTGCAGGATTTGGGAATGTTTAGCGTGCAAAAAAGAAGACTGAGAGGAGACTTAATAGCTGTCTACAAATATCTGAAGGCATGTCACATTGTTGAAGGATCATAGTGACATAGTTAGCAAGGCCGAAAAAAGGCATTTGACCATCCAGTTCAGCCTATACTCCCTTAGAATAAATCCCCAGATCTACATCCTTCTAAAGAACCTAATTAACAGTAAGATACAATATTGTTACGCTCCAGGAAGACATCCAGGCCTCTCTTGAACCCCTCGACTGAGTTCGCCATCACCACCTCCTCAGGCAAGTAAATCTAGATTCTCACTGCCCTAACAGTAAAGAATCCTCTTCTATGTTGGTGGAAAAACCTTTTCTCCTCCAGACGCAGAGAATGCCCCCTTGTGACAGTCACCTTCCTTGGTATAAACAGATCCTCTGAGAGATATTTGCATTGTCCCCTTATATACTTATACATGGTTATTAGATCGCCCCTCAGTCGTCTTTTTTTTTAGACTAAATAATCCTAATTTTGCTAATCTCTCTGGGTATTGTAGTTCCCCCATCCCCTTTATTAATTTTGTTGCCCTCCTTTTTACCCGCTCCAGTTCTATTATATCCTTCCTGAGCACCGGTGCCCAAAACTGTTCACAGTACTCCATGTGCGGTCTAACAGGGGATTTGTAGCAGTATCATCTTTATTATCATCCTTATTATCATTTGCACAAGGAAAGACTAGAAGCAATGGACTGAAACTGAATGGCATGAGACACCGATTAGATATTAGAGAAAACTTTTTGACACTTAGAATAATTAATTAGTGGAGCAGGCTGCCACGAGGGGCGGTGAGTTCTCCTTCAATGGAAGTCTTCAAACAGAGGCTGGACAGACATCTGTCTGGGATGATTTAGTGAATTCTGCTTTGAGCATGGGGTTGGACCAGATGACCCAGGAGGTCGCTTCCAACTCTACGAGTCTATGATTCTATTATTCTATGATAGGAGGGGTACCATGGATACTGTACTGTATAAGTGAATATCATGGATTCTTTACTGCATGAGCAGTGAGATTATGGATTCTTTAATTTACAAGCAATGAGACTATGGAGTGAGACTGTGGATTCTTTACTGTAGTAGCAGTGAGCCTGTGGTTTCTTTACTGTAGTAGCAGTGAGCCTGTGGTTTCTTTACTGTAGTAGCAGTGAGCCTGTGGATTCTTTACTGTACTAGCAGTGAGCCTGTGGATTCTTTACTGTACTAGCAGTGAGCCTGTGGTTTCTTTACTGTACTAGCAGTGAGCCTGTGGATTCTTTACTGTACTAGCAGTGAGCCTGTGGATTCTTTACTGTACTAGCAGTGAACCTGTGGATTCTTTACTGTACAAGCAGTGAGCCTGTGGTTTCTTTACTAGCAGTGAGCCTGTGGATTCTTTACTGTACGAGCAGTGAAACTATGGAGTCCTTATTATACAAGCAGTGAGACGGCAGTTTCTGCCAGACATTGTTGTCAAACAGTCGCATGACATGCAGCCCTGGAGAGTGAAACATATTTTTCAAGCACGCCGAAGACAATCGGTTAGCACCCTAGCATGCTCAGATAACACCTTATCCCGGCTCGTTCGCTCATCACTACTGGAGATAAAACCCTTATTTTTTTTAATCTATTACAATTGAATGCTGAGTATTTCTAGTCCTTTTTTTTACCCCACTATTCCGGTTCACAGTCATTGTTTCCGGAGCCGTGGTATCATGGAATACTGCGACTTGGCATCCTCCTACTATCCTTTTTTTAAATTTTTTTTCCACTCTCCGGCATCACCCGTTAAGTGCCCTTTTTCTGAGAACAATACATTGACATCGTGATACGATCCTTTCCTTGGCACCAGCTTGGCGCAGCTCCTTATTACCTGGCACGGAGGAATCCCAGGAGACGGGCGCGCCACGAGGAGCTTGAGTAAGCCGCGGAGAAAGGAGAGCTGACCTTTTTAATTTCATAATACAACATACAAGTTAGAAAGCCACGGCGGGGACAATGGCCCGCTACATCTAATGCGTCTGAAAATAGCAGATTTTGTTCCGTTGACAGCTCTCGTATTGAGGATTAGGCTCCAACTGATGCATTTTTAATAGACCCACGGGTTGCCTTTCTGAACTTGAAGGAGTCCTTCCGGGCTGTTATTTCTCCCTCGCTGTGTGGCGGGATGGCAATTGGATTATATATGTACAGATCACAGATACTTGCCAATAAAAATTAGCAGCACTAATTGAACAAGCCTGGGGAGGAGGATTACGGCTGGTTAATGCCGTTTCCTTGCAGAATAGGATGGTAAAGTAGTGATGTCACAGCCCTGTGACGGCTCGGATTATGACATCATTGATCGCTCTGCCCTGGGAATTATTTAGCAATGTCAAAGCTTTTCAGCATGTGTGACCCTAAAGCTGGACCATATGGAAAAGCAGAGAAGCTGCATTAAGGCAGATGATGTATGGTCCTCCGCCGTGCCTAACGTGGCATCTAGCAGGATGGGTAGGCGGAAAGGACTTGTGAGAGCTATTTATGCTCTTTACCTATGGATTTGTCACGCTGTTTAATAACCCCCATCTCATGGTGTCAGGGAAGAAGTGATATATTTACTCAGCACTAGGGCTAGGAAGGGATTTCTGATTGATAGTTTAGTTGCTAATATCCAGGAAACCAGACACTAGGTGATAAGTGTAACATGATGACGCTGACATTTGGGGTGCAGGATAATGGCGCTGACACTTGGGGTACAAAATAATGGCACTGACACTTGGGGTGCAGGATAATGGCGCTGACACTTGGGGTACAGGATGATGGCACTGACGCTTGGGGTACAGGATGATGGCACTGACACTTGGGGTACAGGATGATGACGCTGACACTTGGGGTGCAGGATGATGAGGCTGACACTTGGGGTGCAGGATGATTACGCCGACACTTGGGGTGCAGGCTGATGACGCTGACACTTGGGGTGCAGGCTGATGATGCTGACACTTGGGGTGCAGGCTGATGATGCTGACACTTGGGGTGCAGGCTGGTGACGCTGACACTCGGGGTGCAGGCTGATGACGCTGACACTTGGGGTGCAGGATGATGACGCTGACACTTGGGGTACAGGATGATGACGCTGACACTTGGGGTGCAGGATGATGACGCTGACACTTGGGGTACAGGATGATGACGCTGACACTTGGGGTGCAGGATGATGACGCTGACACTTGGGGTGCAGGATGATGACGCTGACACTTGGGGTGCAGGCTGATGACGCTGACACTTGGGGTGCAGGCTGATGACGCTGACACTTGGGGTTCAGGATGATGACGCTGACACTTGGGGTGCAGGATGATGACGCTGACACTTGGGGTGCAGGATGATGACGCTGACACTTGGGGTGCAGGATGATGACGCTGACACTTGGGGTGCAGGATGATGACGCTGACACTTGGGGTGCAGGATGATGACGCTGACACTTGGGGTGCAGGATGATGACGCTGACACTTGGGGTGCAGGATGATGACGCTGACACTTGGGGTGCAGGATGATGACGCTGACACTTGGGGTGCAGGATGATGACGCTGACACTTGGGGTGCAGGATGATGACGCATGCTGACACTTGGGGTGCAGGATGATGACGCTGACACTTGGGGTGCAGGATGATGACGCTGACACTTGGGGTGCAGGATGATGACGCATGCTGACACTTGGGGTGCAGGATGATGACGCATGCTGACACTTGGGGTGCAGGATGATGACGCATGCTGACACTTGGGATGCAGGATGATGACGCATGCTGACACTTGGGGTGCAGGATGATGATGGACACTGACACTTGGGGTACAGGATAATGGCACTTACACTTGGGGTGCAGGATGATGACGGACACTGACACTTGGGGTACAGGATAATGATACTGACACTTGGGGTACAGGATAATGGCACTGAGACTTGGGGTGCAGGATGATGACACTGACTTTAGTCTTAACTAGAGTACTTGACTAATACTACTGTAGTGAGGGGGTCCCGGTTGTGGCCCCTTCTTATGTCCTTCTTGGTCACAGTCCTGAAATTTGTTGAGCTCCTCTTCTAAGCGATTATTTCTTCCCACAGACTAACTTTCAGGGAACAATTCAGAACATTTCTGAGTTTTATAGGGGTCCTGTCTGAACATTAATCTGCACTAACCAGTCCTGCGCTACACACAATTTTTTTGGTCAACTCCATGTGACCTGTTCATATCTTTTAATGAGATTTTAATTAAAAAGTTTTTATTAGACCCATAAATATTGGATAAATCACTGGTATATTGTAAATCCCACGTGTAGAAAGGGGGTCAATCTCACTGTAACCACAAGAACGTTTCCTCAGGAAGGAGAATAGGTCGGGGATTTACGCTACTTTATTAGCGGCTCACAATATTTTACAAGTTTGCTCAGATCTTCAGTGTCAGCTGAAGCAAATCCTCTGTATCCTCCGCTCGCAGACACCTTGCTGCCTTAAATGAAAGCTTGGATTTGCCACCATCATAGTTTCTTCCCCACCGGTGGCTCGTAAACATCACCTGACAGCTCCAAACTTGTAACTTTTTGTGTGTGGGTCTCTCTGTGGGACAAAAAGTGAGGAAGCTGTTGAATGATTTTGGAAGTGTTTCCCTACAAGAACATTAATTGCAATAGTATCCTCACATTATCTATGACCTTTCTTTTTCTTTTTATTTTTTGTTAATTTTCTAAGTGGACATTTTTGGGGTCTAATCGCTTGGACCCCCCACAATCATGGAAACGAGGGTCATAAAGTCCTTTTTTATGGATGGAGCAGTAGTTAGCATGTGCGACCACCACTTCATTCACTGTCCATAGAACTGGTGGTCACACATATTAAGCGAATCATTGGGGGTCTCAGCAGTTGGTCCCCCTGCAGTCCAACATTTATCCCATGAATAAGTGATAAGTTTTGTCCCATTACCAACATCTATGTAAAATAGATTGACAGCTGAATTTGCTGATTTTTTTTGAGGGGATCAGTTGACTATCTCACTTCTCCAACAAAAGCGGGATCAGACTTGTTGAATTTCAACTTCCCTGACTCTTTTTTGTTCTTGGGAGGTAAGCATCCACCAGAGGTGTCCAACAGGTTCCTGCTTATTTCTTCTCATTAAAAAAAAAATGCATGCACACTCTGCCGAACAGAGTGTGCATGTCTATAGGATAGACGGATTGAATAACTGTTGGCCTTAAAGACCTATTATAGAATTTTTCATAAGTGGGAATAGAGTTTTACACAATGACTAAAGACTTTGAAATGCGCTAGCCAGTTTCATTCATGTTGTAGTATGTGGATGAGGTTTATTTATATATATATATATATATATATATATATATATATATATATATATATATATGTATGTTTATTTTTTTTAATAAAATCTGCATTGTTTTAAGGACTTCAGTGCTGTGTTTGATCTATTTTTTTTCTCCAAAGAGTAGAGAACGTCATAAAATAAAGTTCCATCACCGACCCCTAGAAGCACCCAAGCGATTTTGGAAGTGTTTATTATTTTAGTGACCGCTAAAGTCAATCAATTGTTATGCACAAGTCATATATGGTAGTGTTATCACTGAGGCTAGTGACTGGTTGCAGTGGTCACATGTATGATGGAATAGATTTTACTTTTACAGAACAGCGGGAGACTTGAGGGCTAATTACTAACACTTCCAATCACACTATACACTTGCAGGTCGAACTTGGTTGGGGACTAAGAGCTGCTGCCAGACACCCTTGCTTATCTCCTGTAACTACAAAAAGTCTAATATATGTTAAGATCCAATCTTTTTCTTACCCGACATCTTGCGTCCATCAGTCAAGATCAGTCTTGAGGCTACATTGAAACTTCTCTTTTGTTCTTCTAACTCACTCATTCATTCACACCGGGATCAATCCGGATTTGATCGACTTGTGGTCAATTCTTGACCTCTACGTTTAGGTGACTTTTTTCTTGTTAATTATTTAATGGCCTTCAGCTTGATCTCGAGCCATGGCAACTTGATGAATGAACGCTTTGTAGGAAGATTGATCTTGTGCAAGCCTAGATAGGTCCACTAAGGTCTTCTCCGCCGTTATCCTGATTGTATCAAGCCATCGGGTTGCTGGTCTTCTTCTTTGCCTTGTTCCTTCTCTTCTTCCAACTATGATGTCCTTCTCCAGTAATTGCTCTCTTCATATGACATGTCCAGAGTAGGCAAGTTGTAGCTTGGTGATCCTTGCTTCGAGTGACATGTCTGGCTTGATTTGTTTCAAAATTGATTTATTTGTTTGTTCTTATTATTCGTATTGATAACATCCTTCTCCAGCACCTCATTTTGAAGGTGTCAATTCTTCTTTTGTCTTGTTTCTTTATCGCCCAGGTTTTGTATGCACGTCTTACTTACCTGTTTCTATATACCTTCTATATGCAATCGAGCCACATCAGAAACCACAAGAGATTTCCATAGACTTCATTCCTCAGGTCTGCCACACACATCCTCTGGAAAACCACTTAGCATAGAGCGCTCATGACGACACCACGTGATCCGAACGCTATCCAAAGATCTGCTATTTTCTGAGTGGGTCAGACTAATTAACTTGTGTTTTACTGAGAGCTACTGCTGGAGGATTTATTTTTTTCCACAGGTTTGTACCATTCCAGACCCTGATGATTAAGGTTGGCTAAACGGCTCCCTGAGGCCTAAATATTTTAACTTTTCTGACACATTTCGAGCTCCGTTATGTCTGATTAACATCAGTTGTTTGTGTATATTAGGAGACGTTGGCGCTGCGTCTAAAAAAAAAAAAAAAAAAAAAATATCCCAGGGAAATCATCAATTCACAAAGTTCACTTCTGTTACTATGTAGAATTTTAAAGAGTCATTTTCTTCCCAACATGATAAACCTCATAAATCAAAATCAAGTTTCTTGGTAGCAGTTACATTTGTTAGACTGTTGTGGTCTTTTTTTGTCTAAAAAAAAGTTTTTAAACCTTTCAACTTTCCTGATGTTTTTTTTCTCCAGTCACGCCTAAACACTTAAAGAGGTTGCCCAGGACATCCTCGAAAGTCTTTTTTTTTTTTTTTGCAGTGGATCTGGCTACAAAATGCCTTCTTAAAAAATAAGACAAAATTTCAGAGAAAAAAAATGTTACCTGCACTTTTCAAATAAACGTAATATAACAAAGCTTCACTTGTTGTTTTTGAGTTGTTCAAAAACGTCTGTCTGAACATAGCCAAAGAACCCTCAAAGAGCGGTCTACAGATGTGCAGAAGGTATACTGGTTTGGGTTATTCGAGACTATCGATGTATGCGTTGCTGCCAAAACTGCCGATTATTTTGGCTGCTGACTAGGCAGGCAGCTATCTTTCCAAACGCGCCTTTACACTTGCACACGTGTCTCGAGTGATGATCAGCATGTGTTCTCAATGGGAAGAGGTCATTAGGCCGATGAACTCCAACATGTCCAACTTTTTTTTTTTTTAAATTCAAGATTTATTGATTTTTTGGAAAAAGAAACATTACCAATGTGGCCAACTGGTAAATAGAAATACACAACCACTTAAATGTGTATGAAATTACAGGAAATAAAATGATGGGTACTATGTAAAGGTTGCTAATTAATATGATCTATAAATAGGTAGATTCATTTATTTATTTAAAGGCCTTTAACTTGATCTCGAGCCATGGCGATTTCATGAAAGAACTATATGTGGAAAGATCGATCTTGGGCAAGATTATATACAGTAGATACACCAGGGTCTTCTCCACTGTTTCTTTGATTACATCAAGCTGTCGGGTTGCTGGTCTTCCTCTCAACCTTGTTCCCTCTACTCTTCCGACCACAATGTCCTTATCCAGTGATTGCTGTCTTCGTATGATGTGTCCAAAGTAGGCAAGTTATGGCTTAGTGATTCTTGCTGCGAGTGACATGTCTGGCTTGATTTGTTCTAAAATCGATTTGTTTGTTCTTCTTCCCATAGGGGAGTAGAAAAGAGTAATAAGCTAAGGAGGAGCCAAAGGGGGACCATAAGGCTACTTTCACACATCAGTTTTTTGCCGTCAGGCAGGATCCGGCTATTTTTAGAAAAAACGGATCCGGTATAAATTTTGGAGAACTGTAGAAACGGATCCGTTTTTCTGCTGGATCCGTCTAGCAGGTTATATCGGTTTCCTGGGGGCTGGCCAATTGGATCTGAGCATGCGCAGACTTAAAAAAACGGATCCGGTGGCTGGATCCGTCTTTTTCTGGATCCGGCGCATTCCGGCGCCCATAGACTTTCATTGTAGCAAAAAGCCGGAAGCGTCGGATCCGGCGCTTCCGGCTTTTTCGCCGGAGACAAAAAACGTTACAGTAGCCGTTTTTTCCAGACGCCGGAATGAGACAAGTAGCCGGATCCAGCAAAAAACGGATGAAACGCAATGCCATCCGGCGCTAATGCAAGTCAATGGGGAAAAACTGGATCCGGCATTGCATTTTGCCGGATCCGGTTTTACAAAAAAAAGCCAGATCGCGCCTGACGGCAAAAAACTGATGTGTGAAAGAGGGCTAAGTCAATGCTTGATAAGACCAAGATTACACTGAGGAAACTAAGGATATCGATTGGAAGATGTAATATCAGCAATCTCTTAAGATGCGAAATAGGCACTAGTTAGGGATCATATTATAATATATAATACATACAGTATTATGATATGCTGGGGAGGTGAGGAAAGCTTCCCGATGAAACCATTTGGTAAGGGTTTTAGAAATTTCTTTCCATGTTTGAGCTATCAGTTTCTCCATACTAAGAACCTTAGCAATTTCCATAAACCATTCTAAGGAAGGGAGGGTCTACTGATTTGCAGCGGTGGGGGATTATTGTCTTAGCAGCTTGGAGGAGATGTCTTAAGAATTTTCTGTACGTTAATTTGAGCACAGAGAACGTATATAACATATAGCTACTGGGGTACTAGGGATTTTTACTCCAGTCACCTCCTGTATAATCTTGAGCACACCATCCTAGAAAGCACTGGGCAGGCCCACCATATATGTGACATCGTCCCCTTGTGTGCTCCACAACACAAATTAGAAAATTCAGGAAACCACTTATGCAGGGCAGAGGGGACTCTGTACCATCTTGAGCCAATTTTATAACTTGTCTCCTGTGATTTAGCGACTATTACTGACTTAAGAGACTAAGAGAAACATTTATCCCACTGAACTTTTGTAAATGTTTGATGTTCACACTCCCAAGCACTGCAGAATGGAGGTTGATCGGTCAGGTCTGCATCTATCGACAATCTGTAAATACCTGAGATGGCATGTGGGAGGCCTGAGGGGGCAAAGCACCACTTTTCAAAGGAGAACATAGGACAAGCAGATTTCATGCGTGTATCTAGCGAAAAGTTAAAGTGCTGTTATTGAACATATTCAAAGTCATGTCTTGTCTTACGAGGGCGGTCGAGGTAGTGGAGAGGGGTAAGAGCATATCCTCTGGGGCCACTTGGTAGGTGTTAGATCCGCGGGTGCCCGTCATTCTTCTAATACTTACAGTATGTCGCCTGCTTCGGCTTCCTGGCGCATTGCTGGTCAGGGGCGTTCCTGCTGTCCTCTGGTACTTCTGGTCTCCCGGCCTGCTGCTAGGTTGTGGTGTGTGCGCATGCTCCCTGGTCGGCTGAGGACGCGGGGAGTGCGCGTCTCCTACGTTCTAGGGTCTTGTCACTCACTGACTCAGAAGTGCCTCTCATTCAATTGCGGGTATGTATGGGGTATTTCTTCCTGCCTTCCCCCTTGGGCCATGCCTGATTATCTCGTTAGCTCAGGCCCTGTAGTTCCTCTCTGTATTGCGTGTCTTAGACCTGTTTAACCCTGCCTAGCCCTTGTCTTCCCCACAGTGCCTCCTGTCTTCCCTGCTCCTGGTGGCCCCTGGACTCCACGTGTCTCCTACAGACTCCCTGCTCCCGCTCTCAGTGCTCCTCTAACCCCATCAGGATCCGTTATACTTCGTGGCTCTACCGAATGTTGTCCAATTCCCCTCGTGTCACCATCCTAGTTCACTCCTTGTTGCTGTTTCCCCTGTGCCATGGGACCCGTGTCTTTTCAGTCTCCCATCCTTATATGTTCTCTCCTCGTGCCTCCATGCTCAGCACCTCGGTCCCTACGAGTCGCCCTTTCGGCTGCGGCAGTCATGGTGCTTGAATCCCCAGGGCCTGCCTCTGATGGTCCCTGTATAGGGATTGGCTCACTAGGTTAGCTCGCCCTAGGGAGGTTCGGTACCACGGCCCTGAGGGTCCACTATAGGATAACCTTCCTAAAGCGTTACAGTAAGCATGCAGTGGTGTCTTTTCCAAACTAAATAGAGATTTGTGGAAATGCCCGGAGGAAACAACGGGTTATGAGTTATAGGCATTAGCGGGCCTTGCAGGTCAATTAGGGCACCTCTTGTACTTTTAATGTCTGCCTTACACTGTATAAAATTAGAATGTTATTTTGGGCTGTAGAGGGACAGGTCCTTGGTAAGGAGGCTACTGATACCGAGCAAATATCCTGTGGAATACGAACCCAAAGTTTTTGCTTGGAGCATTGTATCAAGTCTAGTATCCTCTCATGTGCGGCCACTAAGTAACATCGGGGGCAGTGTATGTAGGGTGAGTTAGAATATTATTTCGTATCCTCAGCCTACCTGTTGACCAAACAAACCGACTGAAGATATCTTTAATTTTAACTCTGTAAGAGGAAGACAGTTATTTTGGGATATTTTGCTGTAGATACAGCCTGGGTAAGATTGTCTTTTTAGGGTACTAACACTTCCAAACCAGGAGAATTCTCCTTGATTTCAGGAGCTAAGAACTTCCTCTAACTTGGACAAAAATGAATGAAAGTTGAGTGGTAGCAACTTTGAAAAACTGATGGGATTTTGATGCCCAAGTAGCTAATTGTCACGGGGCAGTGAGGGGAAAACGGGTGACGTGGAACCAGGGCCCCTGAACTGCCCCTAAGGGTAAGGGGGTCCTGACTTTCCTTAACTTGGGGGTACACTTGATGGTAGTGAGGCCCAAGTCCCCGACCTGTCCCTATCTCCTGTTCAGCTCTGAGCTAATCCCCCCAACCCCCCTCCTCAGGAGGTGAGACAGGGAATAAAGTGTACTGCACAAAAAAACAAAGGAAAGTATTCAACAGAATAGGGTAAAACAAAACAACACTTGGCTTGCTCTGCTGCAATGCTCCAGGACAGCAGAGTTAGCCACTTGAAAACAGCATAGAACTGAAGCACCACAGAACTCTGTCAGCTCCTGAACTCCAGCTTGGTTGGTCTCCAAAGAGGAACAATATCACCAACAGTTAGCTGGTGCACCTGGTGAGCTTATATAGGAGGGGGGGAGTGGTTTCCACCTGCCTCAACAGGTAGACCAGCCATGCAATTGCACCAGCGGCCACCGGGGGCAAAAACTGTGTGTGTGGGCCACTTAAAGGGGAAATAGGTTTTTAAAGTATTTAATTGTTGAGGTAGAGAGAAATTTAATTCTTCAGATTTGTCCATGTTTATCTTGAAGTGTGACCATTTCCCAAAGCGAGCCAATTCAGACATCAAAAAGGGAGAGATATGAGGGTTTGTAATATAGATTAGTGGGTCTTTGGGAAATGCAGAACAATTATATTTCTGACCTGCGAGTTAACGATTGGCGGGAATCTAAATGTCGGATTGGCGTGTATAGCCTCCAGAAGATGTTCCATTATTAGCATATATAACAGGGGGAAAGTGGGCAGCCCTGCCGGGTGCCATTGTTTGTGGAAAAATGTTTTGAAAATGTACCATTGATTTTTAGTTTTGCTATCGGGTTTTGATAGATTGCAAGTATTTTGGATTTGAATATTGGACGCACACTGATATGGTCCAAAGTTTGGGAGAGAGAATACCAGGAAGTTCTGTCAAAAGCCTTTTTGGCACTAAGGGAATTTTGCATAGCTAATAATGTCTATTGTTTTTAAGGGTGTTGTGTCCATCTTCTCCGCCCTTGACAAAATTCACCTGATCCGGAAGGTTGGGTTTTAACCTATTTGCTAATTATTTGGTGTATATTTTCAAGTCAGCATTTAGAAAGGAAATTGGGCCATAGCTATTGCAAGAAATTGGGTCTTTCCCTGGTTTAGGGATCACTGTAATATGTGCAGCTGTGAAGTGACAGGGGAATGTGCTGGAGTCTGGAAATTAAATGGCATTAAAGGCATTAATCATCAAAAGAGTCAATAGTTCAGAAAAGCAATTCTAAAATTTTGATTCAAGTTCATCGGGTCCTGGACTTATTTTTCCCAGATAGGTCACCTATTATTTTTAGTTGGTCATGCGAGGAAAAGGGTTCTTCTAAATCTTTTAATGTTTCTTCTTTTCACTGCTGAGAGGGAGAGGGTATTGTGGAGTAGTATTCTGTACCCAGGGTTGTAGTTTGTATAATTTGGAATAGACAGGTGCAAAAACAAAAGAATATCCGCACTGCTGCCTGCAACACCTTTTAGCCAATACACCTGAACGTGTCAGGAAAATACTGATTAGACCCGTCCTTGGATGCCAATCCAAAGCAATAAGCCAAACGAACAAAGTCAGTGCTCAGAGAGACGTTGGCCGTTTTGCGCATTGTGCACTTCTATGGGTCCTCATAAGTCCAGTAACTCCACACAGGGCTCTCCTGCTATTGCTTTTATGCAACTTCAATAAAAGGGATATTTTAAATGGAACGGTGAGTGCCATCCTCTCTTTTTCTCTCTGACTTTATAATTTGGAATAGTAGAGTGAAAAGAGCTGGCGATTTCAGGGGTAGTGTTTACCATAGAATCTTTTGGATTTTTGATGCATGGGATGTTATTTTGCTCCACTTTAGATCTCAAAGCATTAGCCAGCATTCTCCCTGGTCTATTTCCAAATTCATAGAATTTGCTATAATTAAGTTGAGTTAGACACCTGTGGGAAGTGTCTAGTAGTTGTTTAGCTTCTAGTCTAGCTTTTAGAAGTTTCTTGAGTATTGTTGTGGAAAGTGCTAGTTTCTGAATCAGTTCAAGTTTATTATTTTTTTGGAGAGTTATTTTTTATGCCGGTGCCTTATCCCTTTTGATCATTGTTGTTCCACTTCCATGTTTAATGAGCACACACTAAAGGACTTCCCATTTGATTGTAGATGATTTGTTGTCTATACGAGTCTTGTGACTTAGAGTAAAAACTAATCCTTATCTGAGTGTTGTTAGAATCTTCAAGTGTCATATAACTGCATCTGAAACAATGATTTTTTTTTAATACGTTTTATAATTATGTACGAGAGGTAGAATCTACTCTTGGAGTTGTCCAATGTTGGGTCCAAAGTAGCATTTAGATATCCACAAAGCAGTACAGTCCCCAGTATGAATGGGAAAGCAAAATCTATCAATTTTGAGACAAAATTATCTTGGTTTGGGGCATAAACCTCAATAATAGTGAATTATTGGCCTTTCGGTGGAAAATGAGCGAGTAATACATCTTGCCTCAATATCAATGGTGCAATCATTGATAAGTGTGGTAAGGATTGATGGAGTGCAGTCGCCACTCCTTTGGAGTGTATTGGCGAAATGCCAGGTTTTATAGTGCTTGTTTTTGATCGTTAGCGAGTGGTCAGATTTAAAGTGTGTTTCTTGGAAACAGACAATATGTACCTTACACCGATGGACGTGATGGAGAATCTGTGATTGTTTTCAAGATATATTGAGTCCTTTCGCATGGAAATAAGCGATATTCAGGTCTGCCATTTATGTTTGGTCAGGAATTCTTCAAATACGGTTTTCATAGAGCGTAGAGAAGCAACTTGGTCTCCTTGGTTAGGGCAGGAAAAAGAAAGAGAGGTTATAGAAAATATACCAAAAAGGAAAAGCAGAAAAAAAACAGAGGGGGAAAGCCTCTGAGATACAAACTAGGCAATGAAAAGCATATTTGCGGAGCTTGTGGAGACAGACATGACATAAAATAACTACTATAAAAGTGAAAAACGAATGTTAATAATATCTATATTCACCGGTATCCTAGCTGGAATATAGTGTCTAACAAATAACGGGTATAGAAATCAGTACGTAAATCCTAGGGGCAGTACAACCACTGTCATTGAACAGCTCAGGGGGAGCAGGACTTGGCAAACATTAGGTTTCTCCGATCCCAGATATGGAAAGAATGGATTGGCCATAACAAGATATTTAGTGGCTTAATATGACGTGTGTGACTAGGTCAGTGGGGACAAGTTCCTTGTTGTCCAAAGCATAGTGCAGAGCTCGGAGGGGAGAGCTGATGTAAGGAAGCTGGTGGAAAAATGTCATGCTTTAACATTTGAGTGTTCCCGAACCGACCAGAGTGCAGAGTCAAGTTGTTCCCTTCAGATTCTGGTGTTTTGAATTCAGTCATCATTTGTTTCCCTTTGCGGCCTTCTTTTAAAGGTAGTGCTCCTTGGAGGGGAGGAGAGTATGAGGATTTTTGATCCGGCTTCTGGAACCTTGGATACCAAGTGCTAGGACCGGCTTGTTTGGCAGAGTGATGTTAGGAAGATCTATGCTTGATAAGGAAGCTGGTACGTCTTCTGTAGAGCGGAGCACATTTTATTGAGGTTCCTTGCGAACTGTTAAGGAGAAACCACAGTTGAAGGAAATGTCTCTATCTCTAAGACCGTCCAGTAGAGTTGAGCGACTTTGGTCAGATTGGGTTTCATGAAACAAAATTTGTTTCAGATGAAACTGGTCCGACTAGGGCAAAAAAAGTCGGAGTTTCGTCCAAAACCCGACCCCAATGCAAGTCAATGGGAAATAAAAGTCAGCATTGAGCGGATGACATTCATCCACTCAATGCCAACTTTTATTTCCCATTGACTTGCATTGGGGTCGGGTTTTGGACGAAACTCCGACTTTTTTTGTCCTAGTCGGACCAGTTTCATCCGAAACAAATTTTGTTTCATGAAACCCGATCCGACCAAAGTCGCTCAACTCTACCATCCAGTAATGGTTTAAGTGCGGATCGTTGGGCCAGGGATTCCGTTAAAGATAGATAGTAGAACAGAAGGAATGTCCAAGTTGCTGATTAATTCTGGCAGACCTCTAATATGGAGTTTTTTTTCTCCTGTTCCTACTCTCCAAGTCACCTAAGGTCTATTGAATTGACTGGAATGGTACAGAGTGCATTTCACCGTATTTTGTAAAGTTTGCAATTTGGAGCCAATAGTCTCCTGTGACTGGGATAGTACGTCCACTCTGCTGGTGAGTTGGGAAAAATCAGACCTGAACTGAACAAATTCCTGTTTACATTCAGCTACTACTTAGTTGGCTAGGATCGAGATGTCATTTTTGGTAGGGATGGATTGCAGGAGTGCCCTTAGATCCGCTAGGGATGCCGGTTTGTTGTCGTCCAACTGAAAAGGACGTAAGGGGTAGAGGAGCTCCAAAATGAAGCTGAATCTGCAGAGCGGATTAAATGTTTTTAAGAAATCTCAAGATGGAAGAGGCCAGGAGCCATTTGGTGAGCTACATTTCTTGCTACATGTTCACAGATTTACCTGTGGAAAAGCCAAACTTCACATGCCACAAATGCAAGCTTGTGTCCCTGTTGGAGGAAAAGTTGCAAAATCTCGAAGAGAGGTTAGCTACGTTGAAGATCATTAAGGAAGGTGAAGAGTTCTTGGACAGAGCAGAATTATCTCTTCATGTTACAGAAAGAGAAGAAATTCGAAGTGCACCTGAAGAAACAGAGGAATGGAGACATGTGACCCAGAGAAGCAGGAGGATCAGGAGGCAGTCAGCACCCATACTGCTCAGAAACCAGTACCAGGCTCTCACGCAGGAAAACGATGAAGAAATACATCAGGAAAAGACTTTGCCAACAAACAGCAACCTTATACGCCTTCAGAGTCCTCCTGGATGGAGAAAGAAAAATGTTGTGAAGAAGAAACGGAGAGTGGTGGTCATGGGGGATTCCCTGTTGAGAGTAACAGAGGCCGCTATCTGCAGACCGGATATAACTTCAAGAGAAATGTGCTGTCTTCCAGGTGCAAAAATTAAAGATGTGTCTGACAGGATATCAGGACTCTTCAGACCTACAGATGACTACCCATTCCTGCTACTACATGTGGGGACAAATGACACCGCAAGAAACGACCTGGAAACCATCTGCAGAGACTTTGAAGACTTAGGCAAGAAAGTGAAAGAACAGGGAGCGCAGGTGGTCTTCTCTTCCATCCTCCCAGTGGATGGCCATGGAACAAGGAGGTGGAATAAGATTCTGCAGGTGAACAACTGGCTACGTCGATGGTGCCGTCAGCAACGATTTGGATTTCTGGATCACGGAATAAACTACTTATACGATGGACTACTTGCTAGAGATGGGGTGCACCTTACGAAGACTGGAAAGCATGTATTTGGAAGTCGCCTTGCTACACTTGTTAGGAGAGCTTTAAACTAGAACAACATGGGAAGGGAAGCAAAAGGCCAGAAAAAGCCATACACCTGACAAATGCTATTGAGAACTCTGCTATTAGAAGTGGAAAGGAAGAACAAAGACGAAAGAATCTAATTAATACAAATATTGGAGAGAGAGAAACCAATCACAAACTAAAATGTTTCTATACTAATGCACAAAGCATGGGCAACAAACAAGGAGAATTGGAACTACTAACACAGGAAAAGAAATATGATGTCATTGGAATCACTGAAACTTGGTGGGACAATACACATGATTGGAATACAAGACTAGAAGGATACAACTTATTTGCAAGAAACAGACTTGATAAACGAGGAGGGGGTGTCGCATTGTATGTTCGAAACGCGTATATCTGCACAGAGATTGAAGCTTCAGAGACTGGGAGTTCTGTGGAAACTGTTTGGGTAAGAATACAAGGACAGAACAATGGAAAGGACACCATTGTAGGCATTTACTACAGGCTGCCTGTGCAAGCTGAAGATATGGATGAACTCTTTATGCATCAAATGGCCAAGTTCTCCAAAAAATATGACATAGTTGTCATGGGAGATTTCAACTATCCAGACATTTGTTGGGAATCTCTCTCAGGCAAAACTAACAGGTCAAGGAAATTCTTATCCTCTCTTGCTGACAACTTTATCTTCCAAAAGGTAAGGGAGAAAACAAGGGGAACTGCTACCTTGGATCTAATCCTTATAAACAGGGAGGAAATGGTTGAGGAGCTAAAAGTGGCTGGGACCCTAGGAGGTAGCGACCATGCTATTTTAGAATTTTGGATAACTAGAGGCGGAAGACCTGTGAAGACTCAGACGTCAAGGTTAGATTTCAGAAAGGCAGATTTTAAGGGATTCAGAAAGAGAATTGGAGGGATCCAATGGCTGGATATCCTTAAAGACAAAAATGTCCAGGAAGGATGGGAAATCTTGAAAAATGAAATTCTCAAAGCACAGTTGTTAACAATTCCGAAAAGAGGGAAGAATAGGAAGCATTTAAGGAAACCAGGATGGATGAACACAGAACTTAAGCACATGCTAAAAAGGAAGAAAAAAATGTTTATAAAATGGAAAGAGGGAGGCATATCTAAAGAAGAATATAATGCTGTCTGCAGAACCTGCAGGGCACAAATCAGATTAGCTAAAGCTGAAAATGAATTGAGGCTTGCAAGAGATGTCAAAAGCAATAATAAAGGATTTTGGGGATATGTCAAAAGTAAAAGAAAAGTCAAAGATGCTATAGGATTTTTACAGGATGAAAATGATGAAATGGTAAGACAGGATGTTGAGAAGGCTGAACTTTTAAATTCCTATTTTGCATCTGTTTTCTCTCAGAAAGGAAATGTAACATCAACTGTTATTCACTGTCCTATTAAGGGAGTAGAAGAATCCAGGATATCTATAAACAGAAAGATAGTGAGGAAACGCTTAGCTAACCTAAATGAATTCAAGTCTCCAGGTCCAGATGAATTACACCCCAGAGTACTGAAGGAGATAGCAGAAGAAATTTTTGAACCCCTCTCCATAATCTTTGAAAATTCTTGGAGAACAGGAGAAGTGCCAGAAGACTGGAGAAGAGCAAATGTTGTTCCTATCTTCAAAAAGGGGAAGAAGGTGGACCCAGGCAACTATAGGCCGGTGAGTCTGACTTCTATACCAGGAAAGATTAATGAACAAATTTATTAAACAACATGTATGTCAATACCTGGATAAGAATGAAGTGATTAAACAGAGTCAGCATGGGTTTGTAGCTAATAAGTCATGTCAGACTAACTTAATTTCCTTCTATGACGTTATCACTGATTGGGTGGATCAAGGAAATGCTGTAGATATAGTATATCTTGACTTCAGCAAAGCATTTGACAAAGTCTCTCATACAATCCTTATTGAAAAAATGACTAAGTATGGAATGGACAAGGCAACTGTTAGGTGGATTCATAACTGGCTTAGTGATCGGACCCAAAGAGTGGTCGTAAATGGCTGCACATCCAGTTGGAAGAATGTCTCAAGTGGGGTACCACAGGGCTCTGTCCTGGGCCCTGTATTGTTCAACATCTTTATCAACGATTTAGATGAAGGAATTGAGGGTAAACTGATTAAATTTGCTGATGACACAAAGCTAGGAGGGATAGCTAATACTAGAGAAGAGAGAGAGGATTCAAAAAGATATAAATAAACTGGAGAAGTGGGCAGCAACTAACAGAATGGTTTTTAACAGGGAGAAATGCAAAGTACTACATCTGGGCAATAAAAATGAAAAAAGCATATATAGAATGGGAGGAATAGGGCTAAGTGACAGCACATGTGAAAAAGACTTGGGTATACTAATAGATCACAGACTGAGTATGAGTCAACAGTGTGATGCAGCAGCAAAAAAGGCAAATGCAATTCTAGGATGTATTAACAGAAGCATACAGTCTAGATCACGTGAAGTCATTATTTTCCTCTACTCCTCTTTGGTCAGACCTCATCTGGAATATTGTGTCCAGTTTTGGGCACCACATTTTAAAAAAGACATCAACAAACTGGAGCAAGTTCAGAAAAGAGCGACCAGAATGGTGACCGGTCTGCAAACCCTGTCTTATGAGGAAAGGTTGCAGGATTTGGGAATGTTTAGTTTGCAAAAGAGAAGACTGAGAGGAGACTTAATAGCTGTCTACAAATATCTAAAGGGCTGTCACATTGTAGAAGGATCAACTTTATTCTCATTTGCACAAGGAAAGACTAGAAGCAATGGGATGAAACTGAATGGGAGGAGACACAGATTAGATATTAGAAAAAACTTTTTGACAGTTAGAGTGATCAATGAGTGGAACAGGCTGCCACGAGAAGTGGTGAGTTCTCCTTCAATGGAAGTCTTCAAACAGAGGCTGGACAGACATCTGACTGGGATGATTTAGCGAATCCTGCTTTGAGCAGGGGGTTGGACCAGATGGCCCAGGAGGTCCCTTCCAACTCTACCATTCTATGATTCCATTACACACTGTACCAGTGGTAACCCCTCATCTGAAGATCTAATATAAACTGGTTGCAAGAGAGCTGAAAGTACATTAGCATGGTCAATTCAGCTAGTTTCTGGGAATCTTGTGGATGATGCAGAGGGAGGTGGGGGGTGAGTCATTCCAAGAGCCTTTGGACCATCTTGATGTTGAGTGTGGCTGGGACTGCAGGTGCGGGACAGCCCAAGTGATATCCCCCTGTTCTATAGAATGAGATGAGCATGGTGGATTAATTCACCTGGTAAGGGATATTTGGGGTTGTTCAGTAGGTGGCCTTGTTGGAAGCCTGGAATGTGGAACGAGTCCCAGGTCAGGGTAGTGAAACCCAAGAGTGTATTTGGGCCACCTAATAATAATGCCATTTCATGTGGTGCTTGAAGGAGAGGACTTCAAGGAGGGGGATCTCTTGTTCCCTTGGCAATAAGGAGAGATCAGTTTGAGAGTGGCCTCTTACCTCTGTGGGGATTGTGGCCTCTCCGCTGTGTGATGTACGCTTGAGGTGGCAAGAGTAAGGAGATGCGTGTGTGTATCATTGCATATGTGGCTGATGCTCCTAAGCCACTCTGTTCATGTAGGAGTCACCATCAGGATGTGGTTTTGTATCCCTCACCGCAGGTGTTGTTTTTACGGAAGGCAGAGAGTCTTTTCCATAGGCCTCTTTATGCTGTACCCTTGGCAGGAGGGCCTGTCTGGGCTGTCTCCCCCGTCTCCTGTGTCGTAGTGGGATCAGAGCCGGAGTCCGACTGAGAGCTGTGGTGGTGCGGGGAGATTCTCTGACAGTGGCGACACTGATCTCTTTGGAATCTGTCCTGGTACAGGACCCAGGGGACCTCCTCAGCTGGTTGCCTGGTAATAGAGATTACAACCCTTTGTCTCTCTGCGGTAATGTGAGAGTCACTGGGTGAGGAGTGGCTACCATCTTGTAATGGCATGGATCCCTCTAATGATGTTTCTGTAATAGGAAACCAAGGGCCCCGTTCACTAGTGGGATTTGGGTGTAGTTTCCTTTCCTGATGTGTGAATGGGGAGCCCTTTGGGGTCAACTAACCGGTGCTCTGCTCCCACCGGACTTTTCTTTTTTTTTTCTACAGCGGCCATGAAGGTAGAGTTGAGACATCTCCATTCACATGAATCTTGCCCATATAGCCAATGTGGCCAAGAACATAGCAGGTTCAGTCTGTTGAAGTTAATTTATGGTTTCTACACAGAAGAATCATTTTAGAAGCAAACTCCCAGAAAACTGCTCAATGAGCGCCATGTAGTGAATAGAATTCCCATGCTTCTTTTGGATCCTAGGATCATCTGATCATTGTCAGGTGTCTGCCCAGCATGGCAAAGCTACTGGCTCATTGTAGGCCAAGATTAGCTTTCCCAGTGCCTTGTGTCACTATAGGGTGCTCAGGTTAGAGGGAAGCTGTCAGGCAAGTCATGCTGCCCAAGCTGAGGGTAGCCTGAATCGCAACCCGACTGCAGAATTCCAGCCATGGATTCTGCTCCCTGAAAAGCTACGGCCCGTTTCACAGCTGGAAGCGAAACTTGTCCGGCGCCTCCCCAGGATATCATCTCCCAGCATTGCTCCAGATGATTGACAGGTCTTTCTCTATGTACAGTCCAGCGAGAGACGTCAGTCATCTGAGGTGGTGTTGGGAAGAGTTGATGGGGTTGATGCTGGGTTAGTCTCGTCTTGGACTATGGTTACCTGATGGATTATGCTGGTGCAGTTGTGCAGCCAGGTTCTGAGTCTTGCTGTCCGCAATTTGGAAAGCATGGCAAGCTTGACAGGTTCTCTTTTAAGTGTTTCTTAAGGGGGGGGGGTAAAGAGACGTTGTGTGTGTATATGTACTGTATATATAAGTTTAGAGGAAAACTATGGGTGGTTGCAGATTCCTTGAAATGACAGATATGTCTTTGTTTTTTTTACTTCTTTTCCCAGATCGCACTGTTAACTGCATTGTTTCAGCACAAATAAATAAGAGGCGCATCATATTTAGATTTCTGGCCTTTCGTGTTCCCAAAGGAAGAGAGGGGCTACATGATTAATAATTACACATCATCGCGTGCTCTGCGGCAGCCCCAACACCAGGGCTCTTTAAATCAAAGGCCGTCAAACATTCCTTTGGTTAGGAAAACATGAGCCGGTGCCATTGCTGTAAATGAAAAGTCATAATTTTTCAATGAAGACCCTCCTGTATTTAACAGGTCAGGCTGTGTAGGACGAGGGTGAAAATTAAGTGTCCACAGATGTTCTGGATATGCAGCTCAATTATATGTTCTTTTATTGGGTGCGTTATAGAAATGTAAGAAACGTGGAGAATTTTTTTTTTTTTTTTTTTTAACAATTCAAAAACCAAAGCTTGGTTTTGCTTTTCAGAACATATGCCAGCAGGTGATTTCTTCTTTGGCCAAGACAAGGCCGGCAGGGCACTTGACTTTGACAATACCAGGCTTAAATGATAGTCCGCATTAGACATTAAAGAAGTTGTCCACTGTTTGGACAACTTCTTCTCATACAACTCTCTTGGCCCCCATAAAATAATAAAGCTTATACTCCCCTCCCGTGCCTGCGCCGTTTCTGCGGTGTTGGCACTCCATCTCCCGGGGCTCTCGTGCTGTTGTTGTGACACGTGACAACAAACAGTCCAATCAGCGCTGGCGTCACTGTCCCCGGCTGCAGTTGATTTGAGCAGAAAAAGGAAGTCTGAGATCAACTGCAGCTCGAACTTACTTTTCGTGTTCGATTTATCCAAAGGCTGAGACAGTGACGCCAGCGCTGATTGGGCGCCGGCTTCACGTGTCACAACAACTGCGAGTGCTGACACCGTGGAAATGGTGGCGGCGTGGGAGGTGAGTATAGACTTTATTACTTTATGGGGGCCAAATATTTTGATCAAGAAAAGGTTGTCCTAGTAGTGGGCAACCCCTTTAATATTCTCTTTGTTCCTATTGAAATTGAAGAGGTAGAAAACAAGATTATGTGATGCAAGATTATATTTGATGATGGCAGCCATCGCTTGAAAGTCTTGAGTCGCATGCTGAAACCATCTCAGCTCGTTCTGTGGCACTTTGCGTTGTCTTCTTTGGAGAAACCTTGACCCATAATTTATTTCAAGTGTGACCACTGGAAGAAAAAAGTTGTCCATCTAATGTATTTATGTGATAGGCACTTCAGAGCAGCACTCTTGACTGTAAGTTAAGACAATAAATCGATGGTAAACTAACAATTCGTTCCAAGCTCTCAAGTAAAAGCACACATTAAAGCAAACTTAGAGTCTTCTTTAATGAGTATTAGAGTTCGTTAATACAAGCAACTTTTGCAATTCACAGCTTTTAAAAATTTCCAGCTGTTTTTAGGGTTTTGTCTAAAATTATGTCCAATTTGCAATTGCCTTTTTTCCCTGATTTTTGTTGTGGAGCTCCAATACACACAAAGGTAATTTTGTTTATAACAAAACTTGTAATTACAATAATTTTCTGGGAGAAATGCTTCATTTTCTGGAAAAATTTCAAAGGTGCCAACTCTTTCGGCCATAACTGTATGTCTGTTTAGCCATCCCATATGTTCTCTATACATTAATAACTCAAGACTGGTCGGCTGTGTGCATTTCTCTTTGTGTCAAGTCCCATGTTTCTGCCCTTCACTCATCTGTGGTTCACTCACGTTAACACTTCATATGTCCCTTCTGGGCTTAGCGTTGCTGAATACAATATAATTCTGTCCCGTTTTAGGCCAAAATCGTGAGAATGTTAATAAAAGACTTATTAAAGAGGGAGGGTGTGTGCGGGGAGCATTACCTAGAAATATTTAGGAGGGGTAAGGAAAAAAATAAAAAGAAAAGTAAAACTGTTCCATTCCTGAATGTCTCAGAGATCTGAACAGAGAAAGTTGACATTTTCTAAAAATTTTTTGTGGGGGGGTTATATGAATAGATTGTTAATCCTAGTCATTCTGGTGATCCCACTGGGCCATTACTGTTGTTCTTGGCCGATGTTACAATATTGAGTCATTGACTCTCATGGTGGTAATGTTTTAAGATGTGGGTTTTTTTTTATTCTTAACCCAGGGACTCTTGTCAGTGTATGAGTCTTACTCATCTACCCCCGGGAACACTGAAAAAGAAGACAGGTGACTTAGTGAGATTCTGCACCTATACGAGCTATATATCAACAGTCAGATGAATTTCCAGTGTTGGCAGACAAGTCGGACAAAACAGTTTGTGTACATTAAAATAAAATATTAATTTGGCAAAGGAGAAAGATCTGTCTAGCAATGATGACCTTGTTGCACCACTTTCTTGGCCTTAAAGGGTAACCGCCATTTTCATTGTTATTTCAGAAATCAAAAGTACACATGAAAATGAGCAACTTTGTAGTATACTATTAAATTTATTTTTTTTTATTAAAAAAAATTTTTTTATGATGATTACTACTCTAATTTAGTAGCAGATTCTCCTTGGGCATAGGTTGTTTTCTCTTGATGGAAAAGACTGAGGCAAGGTATCGCCAGAAACAAGACTGTCAGGAATATCTCCGCTCACTCAAAATGATATAATTGCAGTTTTGTGTGTTAAAAATATTTTTTTTTCATAATTTTAATCACTAGATCATGCCATAACTTTAAAAGTGGTGAGGGTCCTTTTTGAGGGCATCAATGGGCCACGACGCTCCTTTAGGGCCACTTGTATGGCTTTATCGAGAACTACAGCTAGCTCTATTCTCTTGAGTTTCAGCGGATGGCTTTCAAAGGCTGTAAAGGAGGAACCAGTGATATTGTCCATTCATCCTCAAAATCAATGGGGGTTCATGAAAATTTAACATAGCTTCAATGCTACATAACCAGTTTTCTGGAGTGTTTCTCATAAAGTAGTTGTATGCATCGTATGAAAGTGCTCAATAGGATGCCATCCATCTGAGCTTCTGTAATAATCTATAAGGATGGGATGAATTTATGTCCTATATTTCTCATCATGAGGTTCTGCCAGTGGTTTGGCGTCTTCTGGAAAGTCAGATTCTTTGCCTAAATATTTAGACAGATCGTATTGTTCTGAACAAGCAAATCAATTTTGGACAAAACCTGTCCCTGAAAGCAAGAATCTCCAAGCTACCACTTGCCTACTTTGGAAATATCATACGAAGAGAGCAATCACTGGAAAAGGACATCACGGTCGGAAGATGAGGAAGACAAGTAACCCGATGGCTTATTACTATCAAGATAACGGCAGACAAAAGTGGGCCTATCTAGGCTTGCACAAGGTCGATCTTCCTACATAGCATTCATCCATCTAGTCATCATGGCTAGAGATCAAACCGAAGGTAGCTAAACAATAATAATGTATTGTTCTAAAAAGATAGACGACCCAAGTGTAAAAACTCACAGAAATTTCCAATATGACTATATAAGTCAACTGTCAAACATGCCTGTCGCAGACTTAGAGATTTTGACTCCCCTACTCTTGCTGTGTCCATATTTCTAATAACTTAAAGACAATCTATCAACCCCCCTTTTAAGCTCCATCAGATAACAGGAGACCAGCATATAACCCTTTCTCAAATATAAATGATTAGTGAAAATGAACAGTTTCCTCAATAATTTAGTATATTAAATATTTGTCTATTTAAGAGAGAGAGGCTGCAGTTAATCTCTCAACTGATTCACTATCTTCACCTGTGCGAAATTTCTTGCCTCTAAGTTGGGAGATATCAGTGTAGTGGGGGGGAGTGTGTGTCAATTCAAGAGATAGATGTGTTTCTGTTCTTACTGGGTCTATATATATATATATATATATATATACTGGGTCTAGTGATTTATGAAGATGAATTCCTGTGTATTATGGAGCAACAGGAGGGAGGTTGGAAGAAACTGCTATAGCGGTAAACCCTGTCACAGCTTCTCCTCAGTGTGTCTGCTGTGGAGTCTGTGTGCCTGTAATGAAAGAGACTCAGCTTGGCCCTTTAGAGGCAGCTGTGTCCCCATAGTAGATTTCCCTTTTACAAGCGGCTGTGTTTTCTTTTTAGATAAACCCGTTAGAAGCAACTGTATTTCCTCCTTTATCTAGGCTACATAGTCCACATGGACATCTTATTACATAGGTGATGACTATGTATGCTCCTGGTGATCATAGTGCCTGATTTGTGCTTTGTTGATTTGTTAGCCAAGCAAAACACAGACGTGCTCGCTTAGTGCTGAGAGGTTTGGCATCATCCTAAAGGTGCTCCTCCAATCTCTAAAATAGAAAATGCCATCCAAAGACACAGCAACTTCTCAGCCCAAACGGGCGGCGAAACATATATTTTTTTTTAGCTGCAAAACATTTCGTCGCCATCTTCTGCAACTTCTCCATATGACATCTTTGAAGGACTCCTTTAGACTCTCCAGGCAAACAAGGAGAGGAGGACCAATTCTTCATTTCCCTTGGAGAGTGCACTGGGAGTTTGAGCCGACCCCCAGAATAAATAACATTTTTTTGACAACCTCTAAGCAGTCTGGAAGAGCTTTTCGGTTTGGAGGAAGCAGACGTGGGTCTGTTGTTAATGGCACCTGCAAAGCTGTGAGCGTCTTTGAGTTTTAATAGATGATTAATCATGATTTTTGTCAAACTTTTCTCATGTCTTTATTTCTTGGCTTGTCCTTGTAGTCTATTAAAGCATAAATCCCCGTGTTCCCACCATGCTTAGGAACACAAGGAACCCACCCGGTCTATTCCAGATGTCATCCTGTTTAGTCCCATATGCCCAAAAGTTTTACGGAAGCATCCAAGGTCACTGAACTGAATTCTTTATCCCCACGCTCACTAGGGGAGCAAATTTATTGTGCTGTCAGAGACGTGACTGCCTCATTTCTGCTGGAGCTATATGTTTTTGGAACGTTGTTACAGTGGCATAAAATGAGTGTGCTTCATTGTGGCTACAATAGGCGCTCATAAATTCAGTCTGAGATAGAATTGCTTCATCCCAGAGTTGGGTTTGTCACTGAGGAGAATTAGGTTAAAAAATGTTCTGTTCTCTGAACGTAAAGGCGAAGCAACGCTCTTGTACGGTAGCAGGTAATGGATGATCACTTAGAATCCACCGATCATGAGAACAGCATTTTCCCCCACCCCTTACGCGGTTACCAGCAGCTGACTGTGGTATCTCTGTTTGAATTGCAACTTAGATCCGACATTGGCCTCAATTCATCATTGCCTTTGCGCCTGTTTATTGTTTAGTTTTATGTGTTTTTGTCCTTTTTTGGTTTGCACCCAATTAATAATTTTATTTGCACTTTTTTTTAAGTGTACTTTCTATGTGCTTATTTGTTTTTATTTGCTTTACGCTTTATGGGTGGAGTTTAGCTATTCTAGATGTTTTCAGTATAACTGTAGCGATACCAAGCTTGTCACCATTTTCTGAGACTGCCTTTTCTTTTTTTTTCATAGATGGCTTGTTTCTTCATTTTTTTTTTTTTTATAGTTAGTTTTTTTTATACCATTTTGCAGTATGTACAATGTTTTGAATGCTTTTATTGCATTTTAGGGCAGGGGGTGCGGTGACTGAAAGAAATGCAAATTGGGCTTTTCAATACTTGTATACAGCTCTGGCAGAAATTAAGAGACCACTGCACAGTTTTATAAAAATCAACTTCTCTACATGTCTGACAGCCATTCCAACCAGAGTACACCTCATTCTACTTAATGTGCTTCTGATTAGGTGATCACCTGAACTAAATCTTATTTAATGAAGGAAAGTATAAAAAACCCTGCTGTGGTGTTCACAATCCTCTTGCAATAGGATAAGCTGGATGGCAAAACAAGTGCTATTAGTATCTGAAAAGTAATAGGAATGAAAAAAATAACTTTTAGCCATGCCAGAGGAGTTGAAAAGAAAAGTCTTGTGTGAGGAAAAGAAGGGCTCAATTCAGGCTTTACTAGCAAAGGGATACAGTTAGCGTCATTTTGCCTCCATCCTTAACATTTCTAAGACATCAGTCCATTACAACAAGGTCAAGCAGCAGACATTGGGGACAACAAAGCTACAAACTGGCAGAGGGCGAAAACAACTCTCCACTGACCGGGATGACCGTCATCTTATACAAATGTCACTCAGCAACTGCAGGATGACATCAAGTGACCTACAAAAGGAATGGCAGATTGCAGCTGGAGTGAAGTGCATGGCAAGAACAGTTCATAACAGGCTCCTAGAGGCAGGGCTCAAGTCATGTAAAGCTAGAAAAAAGCCTTTCATCAATGAGAAGCAAAGGAGAGCCAGGCTGAAGTTTGCCAAAGATCATAAGAATTGGACCATAGAGGACTGTAGTAAGGTAATCTTCTCTGATGAGTCTAATTTTCAGCTTTGCCCAACACCTGGTCATCTAATGGTTAGATGGAGACCTGGAGAGGCATACAAGCCACAGTGTCTTGCACCCACTATGAAATTTGGTGGAGGATGGGTGATGATCTGGGGATGCTTCAGCAAGGCTGGAATCGGGCAGGTTCATCTTTGCAATGGACGTATGAATCAAGCCACTTACAAGGTTCTCCTGGAAATACCTTCTGCTCAGGCAATGTTCCCCAACTCTGAGGACTGTTTTTTTCAGCAGGACAATGAGCCATGGCACACAGCTAGGTCAGTCAATGTGTGGATGGACCACAACATCAAATCCCTGTCATGGCCAGCCCAATCTCCAGACCTGAACCCCATTGAAAACCTCTGGAATGTAATCAGAGGAAGATGGATAGTCACAAGCCATCAAATAAAGAAGAACTCCTTACATTTTTGTACCAGGAGTGGCATAAGGTCACCCAAGAGCAGTGTGAAAGACAGTTGGAAAGCATGCCAAGACGCATGAAAGCTGTGATTACAAATCAGGGATATTTCACAAAATATTGATTTCTGAACTCTTCCTGAGTTAAAACATTAGTATTGTTGTTTCTAAATGATTATGAACTTGTTTTCTTAGCATTATTTGAGGTCTGCAAGCACTGCATTTTTTTGTTCTTTGACCATTTCTCAATTTCTGAAAATAAATACAAAATTTAGTGATTGGAAATTCAAAGACATGTTGTCAGTAGTTTATAGAATAAAAGAACAATTTACATTTTACTCACAAATATACCTATAAAGAGAAAAATCAGATAAACTGAAAATTTTGCAGTGGTCTCTTAATTTTTGCCAGAGCTATATATAATTTTTTTTTTTCTTTTGCTTTTTTGTGTTTAACATATGGTTAAGATATTTTTATTGGACTTTTATGGATGTGACAATACTGAATTTTTGTTTATTTTGCTTTTACATAGGAAAAAGGAGGTGGTTTAAACTTCTATCTCTTTTTATTTTATATATATATATATATATATATATATATATAGTTGCGCCCGCCGGCGCTCACCTGGGGTCCTCCTCCTGCCGGCGCCCCCCCCCTCTCCGCTCTCGCGCCGTCCCCTGTCTGGCTTTGCAGGGGTTCGGCGCGTCGGAGGTCCGCGCATGCGCGCTCGCCCTTCCTCGTCCTCTGTGCATCCTGGGGGTACGTGACCCGGTGGCTCCACCCCCATCATGGCGGCGCCCACCGGGTATTTCAGCTGGGCGTCTGGACAGGTAAGATGCCTGTTTGTCTTAGCCCGTGGCGCCCGCTATCCTTGCGCAGCGTCACCCTTGGCCATCAGGTCCCCGCGCACCCTCTGCTGCGCTCTCCTGTATCTCTGCCTTTGTCCCCGTCTGTAGCCTGCTCCCGTGTCTCCCTGTCTCTGCCTACCGTCCTCCTTGGTTCCTCTGCTTCCTCCTCCTGTGTTCCCCGTGCCGGTCCCTCTCCTGTACCTCTGCCCTATTGTTGCCTGCCTCCTGTATTTTACGCTCCTTCCCCTGTCTCGTTCCTTGTCTCATTTCCCAGGCCCAGCCTTTCCTAACCCCCTTTCCCTCATCTTCCTTTCAGCTTCTGGTCCCGGTTCCGTCCTGACCCTTCGGGCTTCCACAGCCTGCCTCCTGTTACTTTGGATCTACTCTACCCCTCGTATTCCTTTCCACACTCTGATCTGCTCTCCTGTATTTACCCTGGGTCGTCCCTTTGGTTCCGGCTGTCGTGGTTCCATCTCCCTTGGGCCTGCCCCTAACACTCCCTTTATAGGGGGTGGTCATCACCTGGTCCGCTCGCCCACGGGGGCTCTGGAGCCACGACCCAGAGGGTCCACTCTCGGGTTTTCTACCTAGAAACCCTAACAGAACAAACAGGCCATGGACCCCACCGGAACCGCTGCGGTTCAAAAGGAGCTGCTCTTTTTACAGGAGAACCAAACCCGTATCATGGCGTTCATGAAGTCCATGGATTCCCGTCTCTCTGCGCTCCAGGCCTCCGACCCGGGGAACGCTTCCCTATTGGCTGGACTGCAACAAGAGCTGGCACAGCAGAGAGTTTCCCAGGCCCATATTCTTAGTTACATGGCCTCTATAGACGACCGCTTACACTCCCTGCAGGCGGCCGCCGCGTCTCCCGTCTCAGCTTTGGCTCCTCACCCACCGCCCCTCCTAGCTAGGCCACCTCGTTACAACGGGGACCCCAAGCTGTGTTGGGGATTTCCTGAACCAATGCCGTCTCCACTTCGAACTCCTGCCCCAGCAGTATCCCACTGAGCGGGCCAAGGTGGCTTTTATTGTCTCCCACCTCGAGGGAGACGCTTTGGCATGGGTTAACCCTCTCTGGGAGCAGGATGACCTTGTGGTCTCCCAGTTAAGTACCTTTTTTGAGACGTTTCGTCGATTATTCGACGAACCGGGCCGTCTGGCCTCTACCACGGAATCCTTATTCAACCTCCACCAAGGGTCCCAAACCGTGGGTCAATATGCCATCCGGTTTCGGACCCTATCCTCGGATTTGGGGTGGGACAACGAGGCATTGGTAGGGGCCTTCTGGCGAGGTCTCGCGGGTCGTATTAAGGACGAGCTGGCTGGTCGTGATACACCCACCGCCTTAGATTAACTGATTTCACTGGCCACCCGTATCGATCTACGATTCCAGGAACGTGCTCGTGAGAGGAGGCTCCCCAGCCGTCCGTGGACCACCCTGCCCTCGCTCCGGGATATTCGCTTCAGCTTCTATGCCAGAACCCATGCAGGTAGACCGGCTTAAACTATCGGGACAACGCCGAGAGGAGAAACGTAAAAATGGTCTCTGTTTCTATTGTGGCAGCGACTCCCATCTGGTCCGTGCCTGCCCGGAGCGTCCGGAAAACTCCTCCGCCTAGGTCAGGTAAGAGAGGCCTCCCTAGGTGTATGTGATACCTCTCCACCCCTCACTCTGTCCGTTTTGTTGCACGTTGGTGGTAAACGTTTTTCTTTGGTGGCCTATGTAGATTCCGGCGCAGCAGGAAATTTTGTTAGGCTTAAGGAGGTTCTTAAATTCTCGGTTCCAGTTAAGACCCTAGAAACTTCATGGATCCTTGCTTCCGTGAACGGTAAACCTCTTCAAGAGGCAGTTACCCTAATCACCCAGGAGGTAGAACTCCAGGTAGGGGCCTTGCACAAAGAGAAGATCGCCTTTTATGTCCTGGTGGGCATCTCGCACCCTATTCTTCTTGGTCTTCCCTGGTTACGGGCCCACGAGCCTACCTTAGACTGGCATAAGGGCCATATCCTGCGCTGGGGAGAGTCCTGTGGGGCGGGGTGTCTGCTGCCGGTGCGTCCCGTGGGTGGTTCCCGTTCCCTTCCCCTGGTCCCCGGGTTGCCCATCGCTTACAGCTCTTTTTTGGACGTCTTTAGCAAGAAGGAGGCCGAGAACCTCCCGCCGCACCGACCCTACGATTGCCCCATCGACCTCGTCCCTGGAGCTATCCCTCCGAGGGGTAGGATTTATCCGCTCTCGCCGGCAGAGACGCAAGCCATGTCTGAGTACGTTCAGGAGAACTTGGCCAGGGGTGTCATACGGAAGTCTTCCTCTCCTGCGGGTGCAGGCTTCTTCTTTGTCAAGAAGAAAGACGGGTCGCTCCGCCCGTGCATCGACTACAGAGGTTTAAACAGCATCACGATAAAGAACAAGTACCCATTGCCCCTCATCCCCGAACTCTTTGATCGCCTTAGAGGAGCCCAGATATTTACCAAACTTGATCTCCGAGCAGCCTATAACTTGGTCCGAATACGCGCTGGGGATGAGTGGAAGACCGCGTTCAATACGCGTGACGGTCACTACGAGTACCTTGTTATGCCTTTTGGCCTCTGCAATGCACCTGCAGTATTCCAGGAACTTGTCAACGATATTTTTCGAGACCTCCTCTATTCCTGTGTCGTGGTTTACCTTGACGACATCCTTGTCTTCTCCCCGGATCTCTCTACCCATCGGTGGGACGTTTGGCAAGTGTTGCTACGTCTTAGGGAGAACCACCTGTTTGCCAAGTTGGAGAAATGCGTCTTCGAGCAACCGTCCCTGCCGTTTCTAGGATACATCATTTCGAGGTCTGGTCTGAAGATGGATCCTGAGAAAGTGTCCGCTGTCCTGAACTGGCCTCGTCCCCTTGGACTCAAAGCCATCCAACGCTTCCTCGGCTTTGCTAATTATTATAGGCAATTTATTCCTCACTTCTCCACCTTAACCAAGCCTATCTCTGCCCTCGTACGCAAAGGGGCAAAACCCCACATCTGGCCTCCTGAGGCAGAGGACGCCTTTCAAGCTTTGAAGAAGGAATTCTCTACAGCGCCTGTTCTCCACCGTCTGGATGCAGATAGACCCTTTATTCTTGAGGTCGACGCATCATCTGTTGGAGCTGGAGCAGTTCTCCTGCAAAAAACCTCCACTGGTCGGACTGTCACATGTGGATTTTTCTCTAAAGCCTTTTCCCCGCCCGAGCGCAATTATTCCATTGGGGACAAGGAACTACTTGCAATAAAACTGGCTTTAGAGGAATGGCGTTACCTTCTCGAAGGAGCTGTCCATCCCTTCACCATATTTACCGACCACAAGAATCTGGCCTACGTCGAGTCTGCTCAAAGGCTCAACCCCCGGCAAGCCAGATGGTCCTTATTCTTTGGACACTTTGATTTCGAGCTCCACTTTCGGCCGGGTAATAAAAATACCAAAGCAGATGCGCTATCGATGTCATTCCTTCCTATGGATGAAGAGGAGGGTCCTGCTCACATCATCGATCCAGCGAAGGTCGTCACTTTAGCTCCTCTAAGTTTGGTTAATCCACCACCAGGCAAGACCTTGGTATTGGACCATGACAAAGTAAGGATTCTGCGTTGGGGGCACTCCTCTAAAGTCGCCGGGCATGCTGGAGCCAAAAGGACTCTGTCCCTCATCTCCCGCCACTATTGGTGGCCATCGCTCCGCCAGGACGTCTTGGAGTTCACCGCTTCGTGTCCCTCCTGCGCCCAAAATAAAGTTCCAAGACAATTACCCTCTGGTCTCTTACATCCGTTGCCTATACCTTCGGTCCCTTGGAGCCATGTCGCCATGGATTTTATCACGGATCTGCCTCCATCCTCCGGCTGCACTGTCATTTTGGTGGTGGTGGACCGTTTTTCCAAGATGGCCCATTTTATCCCTCTGCCTGGCCTGCCTTCGGCACCCGAGTTGGCGAAGATCTTCTTGCAACATATTTTCCGACTTCATGGTTTTCCCCAGCACATCGTGTCTGACCGTGGTGTTCAATTCACCTCCCGTTTCTGGAGAGCCCTCTGCGGCTCAATGAAGGTAGCCCTGGATTTCTCTTCTGCCTACCACCCGCAGTCCAACGGCCAAGTGGAGCGAATCAACCAGGTGTTAACGTCTTATCTTCGGCATTTTTCTAATGCACACCAGAGCAACTGGGTCTCGCTGCTTCCTTGGGCTGAATTCGCCCACAACAATCACCCCAACGAATCCTCTTCTAAGTCCCCCTTTTTTGTGGTTTTCGGACAGCACCCGGGCATTCCCCTTCCCGTTTCCCCCGCCTTGGGCGTGCCAGCGGCAGACTCCTTGTCCTCAGAATTCTCTAAAATTTGGGAGGAGACAAAAGGGGCCCTTGAGAGAGCTAGCGATCGGATGAAGAGGTACGCCGACAAGAAACGCCTTGACGCTCCCCCTTATCAGGAGGGCGATAAGGTCTGGCTATCCTCGCGTTTCGTTCGCCTTAAGATCCCCTCTTATAAATTGGGTCCACGTTATATTGGGCCTTTTGAGATTTTGAGTCGCATCAACGATGTGGCCTATAAACTAAAGCTACCTGCCTCTCTGCGAATTCCCAATACCTTCCACGTCTCGCTCCTCAAACCCACAGTAATTAATCGCTTTCACCCAGCCTCCTCCCACGCCCCTCAACCTAGCACCGCAGAAGACATCTTTGATGTCAAGGTCATCTTGGCAAAGAAGACCGTCAGGGGTAGGACCTTTTTTCTTATTGATTGGAAAGGGTTCGGTCCTGAGGAGAGGTCATGGGAACCCCGAGAAAACGTCAATGCCCCTCATATCATGAGAAAATTCTTGTCCCGCCTTGAGGGAGGGGAGTAAGAGAGGGGGTACTGTTGCGCCCGCCGGCGCTCACCTGGGGTCCTCCTCCTGCCGGCGCCCCCCCTCCGCTCTCGCGCCATCCCCTGTCTGACTTTGCAGGGGTTCGGCGCGTCGGAGGTCCGTGCATGCGCGCTCGCCCTTCCTCGGCCTCTGTGCATCCTGGGGGCACGTGACCCGGTGGCTCCGCCCCCATCATGGCGGTGCCCACCGGGTATTTCAGCTGGGCGTCTGGACAGGTAAGACGCCTGTTTGTCTTAGCCCGTGGCGCCCGCTATCCTTGCGCAGCGTCACCCTTGGCCATCAGGTCCCCGCGCACCCTCTGTGCTGCGCTCTCCTGTATCTCTGCCTTTGTCCCCGTCTGTAGCCTGCTCCCGTGTCTCCCTGTCTCTGCCTACCGTCCTCCTTGGTTCCTCTGCTTCCTCCTCCTGTGTTCCCCGTGCCAGTCCCTCTCCTGTACCTCTGCCCTATTGTTGCCTGCCTCCTGTATTTTATGCTCCTTCCCCTGTCTCGTTCCTTGTCTCATTTCCCAGGCCCAGCCTTTCCTAACCCCCTTTCCCTCATCTTCCTTTCAGCTTCTGGTCCCGGTTCTGTCCTGACCCTTCGGGCTTCCACAGCCTGCCTCCTGTTACTTTGGATCTACTCTACCCCTCGTATTCCTCTCCACACTCTGATCTGCTCTCCTGTATTTACCCTGGGTCGTCCCTTTGGTTCCGGCTGTCGTGGTTCCATCTCCCTTGGGCCTGCCCCTAACACTCCCTGTATAGGGGGTGGTCATCACCTGGTCCGCTCGCCCTCGGAGGCTCTGGAGCCACGACCCAGAGGGTCCACTCTCGGGTTTTCTACCTAGAAACCCTAACATATATATTTTTACAACGTTTAAAAAATAGCTTTTTCCTCTTGTTTTTTTATTTGTCCTTTTAGGGGAATTGAACCTTTGATGACTTGATTGCTCATATTATCTCATACAATATAAAGACTGGACTTTAAAGGAGACCAACACGGCAGCCATAGGGGCCTTCAGCACATCCTTGACTGCCATGATAAGCCATCGGCCCTCTGCAATCACTTTGTAGGGGGACATTGTTTGCCAGTGCACCCACTCATTGGCAACTTGGCAATAGTAAAACGGCAACTTTAAGAGCTTGTTCCGGTCGCTGCTGTAGCATGCAAATTTCAGCTTTGTGATAAAGACTGTTTACAATCAAAAACAGTTGGGAGATGGCAACCACAGCTCCCCAATATCGAGGAATGATCAGGAGGTGACACCTCTGTTAGGCTGGCGATGCTGGCTGGGTTCTCTCACTACTCGATGTCCAAATGTCCAGTGCATATGAGTGTCTTCTGATTCATTTATTGGAGAGCAGGAATGAGCCTTTTGAACTTAAACCCTCCCGATTCTTTCGTTCCCGCCTCAGATTAGTTGCCACCAGAGGTGTAGGCCATGCTTAACCGATACTGAGTATACAGGTTGGTCTAGAGAAATATCTGTCAGTGTCAGGTATATGAGACTCCTTTTAGAAACTGTGTGTGTGTTCACCCTTTAGGAATATTGTGAATTTTCCTGGAATCCCAGTCTAAAAGAAAAAAATAAAAATGAGTTTATATTTCTACCCAGTGTTTAGTTACGGGTTGAGACTGACAGCTTGCCCCCTCCTAACCCAGTCTCACCTGTAGATCTGGCACGGATCTGCAAACCAGCGTCTGAAGACAAATGGGCCTGTTCACAGGGAAGCCCCTCACTGTTAAATAAGCATATCCAGAAAGGCCGAGCAGCAGAAGCGAGCATAGCCATAGATCATAGCTTTATAACACTAAAATGTGTGATCTGCGGATAAGTCCCAGCCATTTGTCAGCAGGCCCGCATAGAAATACAGCAACCTGCTTGTCACCTAGAAGGATGTCCTGTCTCCTGTAGGCTTTACATGCCTGATCTATGTTCCTAGGCAGAAAGCTGTCCCCCAGCGGCCATATTTGTCTGTCTATGTCCTGATATTGATGGAGAAGTCCTAGAGAACAGACCTGACATTGTGGGGCTTTCTGCTGCAATGTAAATATGGCCACTTTAAAGCAATGTGGCTTATTCTACCGTTTCTCTAAATCTTTTGGCCACCCAGGGGCCCATTTCCTTACACTTGGCTTCTCACAAGGCACTAAAAAGGCTATTCCAGGGGCCCCCATAGATTAGTTACATGCTCAGAATTACTGACTGATGACAGTCTCATTCTTCATCTCGTAAAATATTCACAGAATTCCAAAGAAGCTGCAAACAATTTCCATTCTGCGATGGTTCATGATGCACATAGACATGAGGTTAAAGGGGTGATATGACCTTCGAAAAAAATCAGCAAAAAGTGTAAAATAGCTTAAAAACAAGACTTGCCGATCCAGCGCAGAAGTTACGGTGGTCCCACTAGTGGCTATTTACAAGCAATTGGTTTGTGAGCACTGGAGACTGTAGTTTCATCGACGACTTGCCATACTACTGACATGGGGTCAGTACTCCTGCACATGACCAGTGAGGCCACATTGGCTTTATCGAGCACTCGTCAGCTGTAGAAATGAGCAGATAGATTCGGGGACTCAGGTCCGTAATCCAGGAGAGTGTTACTTAGCAGCTAGGTGAGAGGCTCACAAATCTCTTACCTCCCTGCGTCCCCAGAGCAGCATTTATTTTATCAGGGCAGGTGCGACGCCATCTGTGTGACATGACGCACAGATGACGTCGCGCCAACCCTGGCTAATCTAAAATTGTGCCGGAGACGGCAGAAGGTAAGAGAGTCGTGGGTCTTGTATCTAGCCGCTAAGTATCACTCTTCTGGATGATGGTCCTGAGTCTACGAATTTGTCCACTCATCTTTAGTTAGCTGATTTTAAGCAAAGACTGGGAAGTAGCTGGAGTTTCTGAGCTGGATGATTGGAGACGTGAGTATTGCTTTATGAGGTTTGTTATTTTTTTTAAATCACATCCATTGTTTTCTAAGACCCTTTTCTGGCCCCACCATTACTAATATAACCCCACCTCTCCATTATGGAACAGGAGAATCAAAACACTTTTTGCGCCTCCGGTTCCTGTCCTTTGTAGGAGGCAACAACTTCATGACCCAAGTGTTTTGGTACCTGTACAGGTCTACGTTGCCCATGTGGGATCGTAAATGGGTCCTCTTGAGCCGTACCCACATTTAGGAGTAAGCCCAATGTTTATCCAATCCATAGGTCAGATTAAAAGTATCAACATGCACCTAAAGTTTTGGGATAATTTTTTTTTCCGGATGTTATCTTGTTTTATCAGTCCAGTGATATACCTTGAGGTGGTTAATTGTGGAAATGAGCAATAACTTTCTTTTTCGTGATTACTTTTTCCATGATATTCTCATTTTTTAGTTGTTCGGACTGTATTTTATGTAGTGACTTAGTCCTGGTTTCCTGCCATTATAACTACAGCAAAGTTCTACATATTAGTCGATCTCGTTTTATATAGCTGACGACTTCCATCCTTTGGATTTAATAGCTTTCCACAGCAACCTTTTCTATTTCACTTCTGTGATGTGAGATTAAGGCTAAACTATGCTCTAACACATGTCTCTTCAACAAATTACTATTCCTGTTTCTACATTCATCCTTAATTCTGCTGCAGCAGAATAGTGAGTGCAACTCTGGGGTATAATACAGGATGTAACTCAGGATCAGTACAGGATTAGTAATGTATGTACACAGTGACTGCACCAGCAGAATAATGAGTGCAGCTCTGGGGTATAATACAGGATGTAACTCTGGATCAGTGCAGGATAAGTAATGTATGTACACATTTACTGCACCAGCAGAATAGTGAGTGCAGCTATACAGGATGTAACTCTGGATCAGTGCAGGATAAGTAATGTAATGTATGTACACAGTGACTGCACCAGCAGAATAGTGAGTGCAGCTCTGGGGTATAATACAGGATGTAACTCAGGATCAGTACAGGATTAGTAATGTATGTACACAGTGACTCCACCAGCAGAATAGTGAGTGCAGCTCTGGAGTATAATACAGGATGTAACTCTGGATCAGTGCAGGATAAGTAATGTAATGTATGTACACAGTGACTGCACCAGCAGAATAGTGAGTGCACCTCTGGGGTATAATACAGGATGTAACTCAGGATCAGTACAGGATAAGTAATGTAATGTATGTACACATTGACTGCACCAGCAGTATATTGAGTGCAGCTCTGGAGTATAATACAGGGTGTAACTCAGGATCAGTACAGGATAAGTAATGTAATGTATGTACACAGTGACTGCACCAGCAGAATAGTGAGTGCAGCTTTGGAGGTATAATACAGGATGTAACTCAGGATCAGTACAGGATAAGTAATGTAATGTATGTACACAGTGACTGCACCAGCAGAATAGTGAGTGCAGCTTTGGGGTATAATACAGGATGTAACTCAGGATCAGTACAGGATAAGTAATGTATGTACACAGTGACTGCACCAGCAGAATAGTGAGTGCACCTCTGGGGTATAATACAGGATGTAATTCAGGATCAGTACAGGATAAGTAATGTAATGTATGTACACATTGACTGCACCAGCAGTATATTGAGTGCAGCTCTGGAGTATAATACAGGGTGTAACTCAGGATCAGTACAGGATAAGTAATGTAATGTATGTACACAGTGACTGCACCAGCAGAATAGTGAGTGCAGCTTTGGAGGTATAATACAGGATGTAACTCAGGATCAGTACAGGATAAGTAATGTATGTACACAGTGACTGCACCAGCAGAATAGTGAGTGCAGCTTTGGGGTATAATACAGGATGTAACTCAGGATCAGTGCAGGATAAGTAATGTATGTACACAGTGACTGCACCAGCAGAATAGTGAGTGCACCTCTGGAGTATAATACAGGATGTAACTCAGGATCAGTACAGGATAAGTAATGTATGTACACAGTGACTGCACCAGCAGAATAGTGAGTGCAGCTCTGGAGTATAATACAGGATGTAACTCAGGATCAGTACAGGATAAGTAATGTAATGTATGTACACAGTGACTGCACCAGCAGAATAGTGAGTGCAGCTCTGGATTATAATACAGGATGTAACTCAGGATCAGTACAGGATAAGTAATGTATGTACACAGTGACTCCCCCAGTAGAATGAGTGCTGCTCTGGAGTATAATACAATGTCTTTACTAAAGAGCTGAACAGTTATGTGTAATGTAAAGTATTACTTGGAGTCAGGTTGGAAAGTAAAATGGTAATGGCGTCTCTTTCGATTTACTGCAGTGAATACCTTTCTCTGGGAAACATTTTTTTATGCTTCCCCGCCGGCAATATCTCTGTTATGAAAATATGAATTAATATGCGCTCCAGGATGGAACAGCTTGAAAGGAGTGAATGTTGTTTATTGAGATATTTTTCAAAGTTAGTAAACTGTGCCAGGTGGTCTCCATCACTGAAACAAACCAAAAAATGAGACTAGAAAAGCAAAAATAAACATATCTGTACAGCTTACAGTCACCTCTCTTCCACGGTGTTATGAACCAGATCCATATTTGGTTAACCCCTCGTGAGACTTCGGATGTACGGGAATTGGGAATAGATGTGCCGAAACCCTTTCATATTGTCTGCAACAACGGTACCAGTTTTGCAACTGTAATCGGTGTCCAACAACCTATTGGTCATATTTTTTGCTTCTGACAATACTTTAACAATTGCATTTACAGTAGTACTTTTTTTTTTACCCAAATTGCTCCCTTTCTTTCCTTTTATAAGTAGTACTGTATCATGTTATTGGGGCATTTAACTATCTGCTTTGCATTTAATAAAAGTATTTAGAATTGAGAGTCCTCAGTGATACCTTTTAATGGCTAACTCAAAAGATGGTAACACATTGGAAGCTTTCGAGACTACTCAGGTCTCTTCATCAGGCTAGACTAATACAGCGTCTGAAGAGTCACATATTTATGCACAACACAGCACAGAAATAACGCAATAGATAAGACAAGTGACGTGAAGCAGAATTTTCATTATGGGAGAGGGATAAACATAAATATTGGAACAGTTTATAGATAAGGAGTGTGAAAGTTTTATTGTCCTCTCATTCGGGTCTGGTTCTGTGTTGCGTTATGCCCCCAGAAGATCTGAAGAGCAAATTCCTTAATTGATGTAAAAAGACATATATCCATGCGACACATTCATTTCTGCACTGAGTGTGTCAAAGATTGTCATAAATTTATACTCCCAGACTCTTCTGTGTCTGAGACTTGAAGTTACCTTTTAATACAAGTAAGTTAATGCTATGACCTGGGATACAAAAATGTTTTGCCACAGGTAGATGCATTCTTTTTTCTCTTATTTTGTGTCGATGAGAATTCATCCTTGTTCTCAGTTTTTACCTGGTCTCCCCCACATACAGACCCCCAGTTGGACATTTAGTACAAATAATTACGTACACCACATTAGATGTGATGCAGCTGAACGTACCTGGGATCTTGTAGTCCTGATATGAGTTGGGGATCTTTATCTTGTCCGTGGTCATTATAAATGGACAGGTTTTACATTTTTTCTGGTTGCAAGGAAAGGTTCCTGCACCTGTTCGAGAGGACAGGGAGCTTCTGACAATGATGCTTCTTAAATTTGGGGGCTTCCTAAAACACAACAGTGGGGGGTCTGGAAATATGGATTGTAATCAGGCATCTTTTTGTAGTAAATATTGTAATTTCCGTGCAGCTCCCCTTAGCACCTTCAGATTTGGATTGTAGGTGACTACTAGAGGCACCCGGATATTTTCATCTTTAGCTTTTTAATGTAGTAGGTGATTCCTTGGTATTCTGGTGGCCCTGGTAATTTGGTTTTCAATTATTCTTGGATGGTAGCCCTGATTCAAAAAGGTCTTCAGACAGACCTTCTGGGGGCTTCACACAACACAGAACCAGACCCCAAAAAGAGGACAATAAAACTTTCACACTCCTTATCTATGAACTGTTCCAATATTTATGTTTATCCCTCTCCCAAAATGACAATTCTGCTTCACGTCACTTGTCTTATCTATTGCGTTATTTCTGTGCTGTTTTGTATGTAAATATGTGATTCTTCAGATTTTGTATTAGTCTTTCCCTGATGAAGAGACCTGCGTAGTTTCCAAAGCTTGCAATGTGTTACTATATTTTCAGTTAGCCATTAAAAGGTATCAACCACTGAGGACTCTCAATTCTGAATATTTTTCTATCTACTGGCTAACACAGTAGAAAGATATATATCTTTCTTGCATATTGTAAGAATGTCTGAATCGAAACAGCGTGTCTGCGTATAGGAGGGTCTGGACTGACGCTCAGCATCTGCTCCACAGCCCGCCGTCTTCCCTCTTTGTGCAGTAAGACACTGAAGGACAGTCCTGCGCCCACAGCAGGAACTCATTACAGAGGATTCATCATGCCTGACACCACGTAATTCCTCATCCTCAATGTGCTAAAATAGTCCTGGCGGTCTGCAGGAGACCCCTTGCAGTTCCTGAGCATTCCTCCTTACCTAAGCTATCAATAGTGATATGTAAATAGCATTTCCCAGGAGCCCTCTCTCCTGGCTTTATTTGCATATGATCCTTGGGGATTCCAGGTCAGTACTCTCCCTAACTCTTTTCACATGTGCCAGAACCCAAAATTGTTCACAGGAGTGTTGCGTACAGGTCAACCTATAAGTCATTCATCTGTTGCCTTATACCTTTGACGGTCAGAAATGCACAAGAGCTGCAGTCTGACCCGAAATATCGCTTGAATGTATTCTTCTCCCATCTAGCTTGTGCTCCATTTCTCTTATGTCCTTTCATTTCATCCCCTTTGGTTTTGTCACAAAGGTCCCTTGCAATGACCCCACTTCAAGACCTTGATACAGAACAAACACAGCGATCAATGGGGGTCCGGTATTCAGAGATCGGCCATTAGTGGTATTTCCAAGAGAACTGCCACCATTAATCTTTGAGAATTCGATCATCCTACATTTACCCTACTAGTTAATATGGACACGATAGTAGACTGTCCTTTGGATGGGAACCCACCATGACACCAGAGAAAGATTTGGTGCATACATGTATTGTGTTGGCGGCCATTAATCGGTACAGCTAAACGTGGCTTTCCATGGAGCACCCTCGCTGGTGATCAAATTACAAGGTGACTTACAGTTTGCACAGCAAACATTGCTTTTATGGAGTCATAATTCGACACCTGGGATACCAAGACTTAGACAAGCAAGCAGGGCTGTGGAGTTGGAGTCGTGGAGTCGGTGCTCATTTCGGTGGAGTCGGAGTCGGTATAAAATGGACCGACTCCAACTCCTAAAATATATAATAAATTGGATACAGTAGTTCAATGCAGAATGTGCTGAATATATTTTCATAGGAATTTGGGAATGTTATGAAATGTCCTATAAATGGCTGTTCTATTCCTGATCTAAGGCTACATTCACACACAGCGTTTTTCCTGCGTTTTTTGAGGATACGTTTTTCAGTTGCAAAAGCCGATCAGCTTTTTAAAAAACCGCATCACCTGAAAGGTTTTTGAGCTCATAATGTTTTCAATAGCAAAAGCAGATTAGAAATCTGCTCTATCTATATATCCATTTATCCATATCTGTCTATCCATATCATATCTGTACCAAAAAGAATGAAAGCCGGGTAGCACACAGAATAACACTCCTTTTTTTTCTTTAGCACCAGTCAGGTACACCTCATAGCTGCCCAAAAGGACGCCCAGGACAGGCATTGCTTGTCTTCAGTAACACATTAACATCGATTGATAGTTGGAATAAATAGACTGCATTCATCACCACATCTTCTTAAGGTGCAGGCTTTATTTTCAAGTGTAGGGGTGTGCAGTATGAGGTTCTGCAGCAGCTGAGGTGTGCAGTATGAAATTCTGCAGAACAGTATGAGGTTCTGCCCCCCCCCCCAGGATTGATCCTGGCTACGCCCATAGTGTGAATGTAGCCTGAGGACCTAGGCTTCATCTTAGCCGAGATAAGTCATAGTGTGTGTATGTATGTGTATATATATATATATATATATATATATATATATATATATATATATATATATATATATATACACTCACTGGCCACTTTATTAGGTACACCTGTCCAACTGTGTGTTAAGACTTAATTTCTAATCAGCCAATCACATGGCGGCAACTCAGTGCATTTAGGCATGTAGACATGGTCAAGACAATCTCCTGCAGTTCAAACCGAGCATCAGTATGGGGAAGAAAGGTGATTTGAGTGCCTTTGAACGTGGCATGATTGTTGGTGCCAGAAGGGCTGGTCTGAGAATTTCAGAAACTGCTGATCTACTGGGATTTTCACGCACAACCATCTCTAGGGTTTACAGAGAATGGTCCGAAAAAGAAAAAAAATCCAGTGAGCGGCAGTTCTGTGGCCGGAAATGCCTTGTTGATGCCAGAGGTCAGAGGAGAATGGGCAGACTGGTTCGAGCTGATAGAAAGGCAACAGTGACTCAAATTGCCACCCGTTACAACCAAGGTAGGCAGAAGAGCATCTCTGAACGCACAGTGCGTCGAACTTTGAGGCAGATGGGCTACAGCAGCAGAAGACCACACTGGGTACCACTCCTCTCAGCTAAGAACAGGAAACTGAGGCTACAATTTGCACAAGCTCATCGAAATTGGACAGTAGAAGATTGGAAAAACGTTGCCTGGTCTGATGAGTCTCGATTTCTGCTGCGACATTCGGATGGTAGGGTTAGAATTTGGCGTAAACAACATGAAAGCATGGATCCATCCTGCCTTGTATCAACGGTTCAGGCTGGTGGTGGTGGTGTGGGGAATTTTTTCTTGGCACTCTTTGGGCCCCTTGGTACCAATTGAGCATCGTTGCAATGCCACAGCCTACCTGAGTATTGTTGCTGACCATGTCCATCCCTTTATGACCACAATGTACCCAACATCTGATGGCTACTTTCAGCAGGATAATGCGCCATGTCATAAAGCTCGAATCATCTCAGATTGGTTTCTTGAACATGACAATGAGTTCACTGTACTCAAATGGCCTCCTCAGTCACCAGATCTCAATCCAATAGAGCATCTTTGGGATGTGGTGGAACGGGAGATTCGCATCAGGGATGTGCAGCCGACAAATCTGCGCCAACTGTGTGATGCCATCATGTCAATATGGTCCAAAATCTCTGAGGAATGCTTCCAGCACCTTGTTGAATCTCTGCCACGAAGAATTGAGGCAGTTCTGAAGGCAAAAGGGGGTCCAACCCGTTACTAGCATGGTGTACCTAATAAAGTGGCCAGTGAGTGTATACACAGTACAGACCAAAAGTTTGGACACACCTTCTCAATCAACGCGTTTTTCATTGTTTTCATGACTATGAAAATTGTAGATACACTCTGAAGGCATCAAAACTATGAATTAACACATATGGAATTATATAATTAACAAAAAGGGTGAAACAACTAAAAATACTGTATGTCTTATATTCTAGGTTCTTCAAAGTAGCCACCTATTGCTTTGATTTCTGCTTTGCACACTCTTGGCATTCTCTTGATGAGCTTCAAGAGGTAGTCACCGGAAATGGTTTTCACTTCACAGGTGTTCCCTGTCAGGTTTAATAAGTGGAGATTTCTTGCCTTATAAATGAGGTTGGGACCATCAGTTGTGTTGTGCAGAAGTCTGGTGGATACACAGGTGATAGACCTACTGAATAGACTGTTAGAATTTGTATTATGGCAAGGAAAAAGCAGCTAAGTAAAGAAAAACGAGTGGCCATCATTACTTTAAGAAATGAAGGTCAGTCAGTCCGAAAAATTGGGAAAACTTTGAAAGTGTCGCCAAGTACATTGGCAAAAACCATCAAGCGCTACAAAGAAACTGGCTCACATGAGGACCACCCCAGGAAAGGACCAAGAGTCAGCTCTGCTGCGGAGGATAAGTTCATCCGAGTCACCAGCCTCAGAAATTGCAGGTTAACAGCAGCTCAGATTAGAGACCAGGTCAATGCCACGCAGAGTTCTAGCAGCAGACACATCTCTACAACAACTGTTAAGAGGAGACTTTGTGCAGCAGGCCTTCATGGTAAAGTAGCTGCTAGGAAACCACTGCTAAGGACAGGCAACAAGCAGAAGAGACTTCTTTGGGCTAAAGAACACAAGGAATGGACATTAGACCAGTGGAAATCTGTGCTTTGCTCTGATAAGTCCAAATTTGAGATCTTTGGTTCCAACCACCATGTCTTTGTGCGACGCAGAAAAGGTGAACGGATGGAGTCTACATGCCTGGTTCCCACCGTGAAGCATGGAGGAGGAGGTGTGATGGTGTGGGGGTGCTTTGCTGGTGACACTGTTGGGGATTTATTCAAAATTGAAGGCATACTGAACCAGCATGGCTACCACAGCATCTTGCAGCTGCATGCTATCCCATCCGGTTTGCGTTTAGTTGGACCATCATTTATTTTTCAACAGCACAATGACCTCAAACACACCTCCAGGCTGTGTAAGGGCTATTTGACCAAGAAGGAGAGTGATGGGGTGCTACGCCAGATGACCTGGCCTCCACAGTCACCAGACCCGAACCCAATCGAGATGGTTTGGGGTGAGCTGGACCGCAGAGTGAAGGCAAAAGGGCCAACAAGTGCTAAGCATCTCTGGGAACTCCTTCAAGACAGGGCTGTGGAGTCGGTATGCCAAACCTGCGACTCCGACTCCTCAATTTCCCTTACACCGACTCCGACTCCCACATATATTGCTTATATTTAAGTGAAAAATGTATTGTAGTACAGTGTGAACGTCAGACATTTAATCATTTCTATGATACAATAATCAAGATATTTAGAACATAATATCTATTTATTGGAATACAACTTTAGAACACAAAAAACTGTAATAAATTGTAAATATGTAATACACTGTATAATATCGATTACATACATGGCATTGACCTGGTCTCTAATCTGAGCTGCTGTTAACCTGTGATTTCTGAGGCTGGTGACTCGGATGAACTTATCCTCCGCAGCAGAGGTGACTCTTGGTCTTCCTTTCCTGGGGCGGTCCTCATGTGAGCCAGTTTCTTTGTAGCGCTTGATGGTTTTTGCCAATGCACTTGGGGACACTTTCAAAGTTTTCCCAATTTTTCGGACTTCATTTCTTAAATTAATGATGGCCACTCGTTTTTCTTTACTTAGCTGCTTTTTTCTTGCCATAATACAAATTCTAACAGTCTATTCTGTAGGTCTATCACCTGTGTATCCACCAGACTTCTGCACAACACAACTGATGGTCCCAACCTCATTTATAAGGCAAGAAATCCCACTTATCAAACCTGACAGGGCACACCTGTGAAGTGAAAACCATTTCCGGTGACTACCTCTTGAAGCTCATCAAGAGAATGCCAAGAGTGTGCAAAGCAGAAATCAAAGCAAAAGGTGGCTACTTTGAAGAACCTAGAATATAAGACATACAGTATTTTCAGTTGTTTCACACTTTTTTGTGAATTATATAATTCCACATGTGTTAATTCATAGTGTTGATGCCTTCAGAGTGAATCTACAATTTTCGTAGTCATGAAAACAAAGAAAACGCTTTGATTGAGAAGGTGTGTCCAAACTTTTGGTCTGTACTGTGTATATATATATATATATATATATATATATGTGTATATATATGTGTATATATATATATAATATATATATATATATATATATATATATACTGTGTGTGTGTGTGTGTGTATATATATATATATATATATATATATATATATATATATACACACATACACACACACTATGACTTATCTCGGCTAAGATAAAGCCTAGGTCCTCAGGCTACATTCACACTATGGGCATAGCCAGGATCAAACCTGGGGGGGGGCAGAACCTCATACTGTTCCGCAGAATTTCATACTGCACACCTCAGCTGCTGCAGAACCTCATACTTCACCCCCCTACACTTGAAAATAAAGCCTGCACCTTAAGATGTGGTGGTGATGAATGCAGTCTATTTATTCCAACTATCAATTGATGTTCATGTGTTACTGAAGACGAGCAATGCCTGTCCTGGGCGTCCTTTTGGGCAGCTTTGAGGTGTACCTGACTGGTGCTAAAAAAAAAGGAGTGTTAGTCTGTGTGCTATCCGGCTTTCATTCTTTTTGGTACAGATATGATATGGATAGACAAATATGGATAAATGGATATATAGATAGAGCAGATTTCTAATCTGCTTTTGCTATTGAAAACATTATGAGCTCAAAAACCTTTCAGGTGATGCGGTTTTTTAAAAAGCTGATCGGCTTTTGCAACTGAAAAACGTATCCTCAAAAAACGCAGGAAAAACGCTGTGTGTGAATGTAGCCTTAGATCAGGAATAGAACAGTCATTTATAGGACATTTCATAACTTTCCCAAATTCCTATGAAAAAATATTCAGCACATTCTGCATTGAACTACTGTACCAATTTATTATATATTTTAGGAGTCGGAGTCGGACCATTTTATACCGACTCCAACGCCGACTCCACCAAAATGAGCACCAACTCCACAACTCCGACTCCACAGCCCTGCTTCAAGACTGTTGGAAGACCATTTCCGGTGACTACCTCTTGAAACTCATCAAGAGAATGCCAAGAGTGTGCAAAGCAGTAATGAAAGCAAAAGGTGGCTGCTTTGTAGAACCTAGAATATAAGACATATTTTCAGCTGTTTCACACTTTTTTGTTAATTATATAATTCCACATGTGTTAATTCATAGTTTTGACGCCTTCAGAATGAATCTAAAATTTTCATAGTCATGAAAATAAAGAAAACTCTTTGAATGAGAAGGTGTGTCCAAACTTTGGTCTGTACCGTATGTATGTAATCGATATTACTTAGTGTATTACATATTTACAATTTATTACAGTTTTTTGTGTTCTAAAGTTGCTTGTATTCCAATAAATATATATTATGTTCTATCTAAATATCTTGATTATTGTATCATAGAAATGATTAAATGTCTGATGTTTACATTGTACTACAATAAATTTTTCACTTAAATATAAGCAATATATGTGGGAGTCGTGGAGTCGGTGTAAGGGAAATTGAGGAGTCGGAGTCACAGGTTTGGCATACCGACTCCACAGCCCTGCAAGCAAGTTGCAAAATTTCCACCCAAGTCCAATTTTTTTGCAACTTCTTTGTCGTGGTACCCTAGGGGGTCTCAGTGTGACCCCATTAATTGATGTGACCAAAGATACCTTTTAGCCTCAGCCTTACTGAGCCATAATCGTCTGCCGATGCCACAGAAATCTACACATCTGCCACTGGTGATACTTCAGGGGACCTACTACACTGACATACTACACAGATCCTATTGGGATCATTGGACAACCGTGGCCATGTCAAAGACTCCAAACCACAAAATGTTGTTTGCCACGATGGTTAGCGTGAAGGAACATGACCCCCAAATATCACGAGATGGTTTCTTTGAAAACCATGGAATAAATTCTCAATTGATTTACGTGCCATGCTTCTTCCTTTTATAGTAAAGTGTATGTAATCCCAGATTAAATCAGTTTCTCGATTTCTATCTATACCTAGTGTATTTCAGCACTTGCAGTTCGAAAGGGCACTTGGCATGGCTCTGTAGCAAGCACAGTTTCCTAACTAATGCGTGTAATACTGGAAAGGACCCAGTTCTGTCAGAGTATCTTTCTTGACTGTGGGTGGGTGGCATTCTCCTAATTTTGGCAATCAGACATTTTGTGGTATTTACAGATCTCCATCAGTGGTCTAGATTACCTCACTGCCCTCGGCCTCACCGCTTCCACATGGTGGTAAGAATTATAGAGTTAGTGTTCCCGAACACACACAAATACACGCATGCGTTCATTCCCCTCCCATGCCGTTATGAACACATATTCCTGGGCAGATCTGCTGACCTTATTCTCCTGGAATTAATTGGCACTCGAACAAGCTTTCTTACCTTTCTTGCAAAAACCCTGTCCCCTTCTTCTAGGCACCTACTGCCTGCCAGATGTTTCTAAAACTAAACAAATGGGGCTCGGAGGCTGACGTGATTAACCTTGCAGGACTTTGCAAGAGCTCAACTATGTTTTGTATTCGAATTGAGTATACATAACTTTAGCACTTTTCAGTGACCGTGAGGTTGGGTAGGTGGCAGTGTCAGAGTGGGGTGCAAGGGGCCCACCAGTAATCAGCTCCAGGGCCCCATTTTTCATCTACATGTAAATGTGACATTATCCTCAATCACAAATTTCTATAGCACTAAACTGGGTTGATTGTTAAATGAATGAGATGCTGCCTTTGTCTGTACATAGTGATTCAAGTATATGGTACCAAGTACTGCTCATATAAAAGCGTAGTGGCCCACCGGAGGATTCTCCTGTTCTCCCGTGGGCCAGTCCAAGCCTGGTTGGCGGTAACTCGAAGGAATCTAGATTATTATTCTCGATGAGGAATACTCTTCGCCCCAATGCTTGGCATCCACATTCATAATCATATCATTTCCAACTTGCCCACCTGGGATATAGACATGTCACCCCCTTCCTGAAGAACCAGCTTGTACATTTTCGTGGCCACTTTGGGTAATAATGATTCTTGAGGACTCCCCAGTCCCTTTTTGATTAGCTGTTAATAATTTTATTTGTAATATTACTGCTCGCAGTAATGCATAATGTTTATGCATTATATATTCTTACAGTCCTAGATTCGTGGTGCTCCATTCCACCGCCCCCAGCAGCTTCACAAAGGTGAAAATCTGTCAGCTCGCCCGGCTGTCCCATCCCAGAAGGTTTTTATTCGGCATTAACACAGAGATCAGAGCGACCGGGTGACAGTTTTATGACTAGCAGGCACTGTGCTCATTATTTTCCAATGAATAACATGTGCTCTCCCCTCTCCACGCTCTGAAAGCAGGACATTTGCTATGGAATATTCATAGGTGAAAAATGCTGGCCCTGACAACCACTCAAGATGTTTCTGATTTAAAGAATCTGCAGGAAAAAAAAAATAAAGAGCAAAGAAAAAAAAGTGGGAAATTGCTTTACATACATAGGAGAATGTGAATGCATAGATTACACGTTTATATTATCTCATGACTTGATTTTGCAAATCGTTGACAAAATGGTGTCAAGCAAAGGAGATTGATATCTGTCGATTGCCGCACCGACGCGCATTTTAAAAATACTATAGGAATTCTGTCATAACTTAGGTATGTCTCTGGGAAATTGCACATGTTTACAAAGGAAATATACTTTTGCTATATATAGGGTCTGGCATACTTGGATAATTTCAAACATATAGATTTTGAAAAAACAAGCAATGGGAGTCTTACAATTCACAGCCCAGACAAAATACCTGCTATAACACGGCTGACTTATGCAAAAATATAACAGTACCAAAACGACTGCCGCTTTATGTGATAATATAACCCTTACAACCTACTTATATAACCTGAAGATAGCCACAGAGAGATGAGTCCAGCAGACTCCTGCAACCCTATGTATAATAATATAGCTATAATGATACTGCCTATTGTGTACAAGAATAATACTACTATAATACTGCTCCTATATATAAGAATATAACTACTATAATACTGCCCCTATGTACAAGAATATAACTACTATAATACTACCCCTATGTACAAGAATATAACTACTATAATACTGCCCCTATGTACAAGAATATAACTACTATAATACTACCCCTGTGTACTAGAATATAAGTACTATAATACTGTTCCTATGAACAAGAATATAACTACTATAATACTGCCCCTATGTACAAGAATATACCTACTATAATACTGCTCCTATGTACAAGAATATAGCTACTATAATACTGCTCCCTATGTACAAGAATATAACTACTGTAATACTTACCCTATGCACAAGAATATAACTACTATAATACTGCCCCTATGTACAAGAATATAACTACTATAATACTGCCCCTATGTACAAGAATATAACTTATATAATACTGCCCCTATGTACAAGAATATAACTACTATAATACTGCCCCTATGTACAAGAATATAGAATCATAGAATCATAGAATCGTAGAGTTGGAAGGGACCTCCTGGGCCATCTGGTCCAACCCCCTGCTCAAAGCAGGATTCGCTAAATCATCCCAGTCATATGTCTGTCCAGCCTCTGTTTGAAGGCTTCCATTGAAGGAGAACTCACCACTTCTCGTGGCAGTCTGTTCCACTCATTGATCACTCTAACTGTCAAAAAGTTTTTTCTAATATCTAATCTGTGTCTCCTCCCATTCAGTTTCATCCCATTGCTTCTAGTCTTTCCTTGTGCAAATGAGAATAAAGTTGATCCTTCTACAATGTGACAGCCCTTTAGATATTTGTAGACAGCTATTAAGTCTCCTCTCAGTCTTCTCTTTTGCAAACTAAACATTCCCAAATCCTGCAACCTTTCCTCATAAGACAGGGTTTGCAGACTGGTCACCATTCTGGTCGCTCTTTTCTGAACTTGCTCCAGTTTGTTGATGTCTTTTTTAAAATGTGGTGCCCAAAACTGGACACAATATTCCAGATGAGGTCTGACCAAAGAGGAGTAGAGGGAAATAATGACTTCACGTGATCTAGACTGTATGCTTCTGTTAATACATCCTAGAATTGCATTTGCCTTTTTTGCTGCTGCATCACACTGTTGACTCATATTCAGTCTGTGATCTATTAGTATACCCAAGTCTTTTTCACATGTGCTGTCACTTAGCCCTATTCCTCCCATTCTATATATGCTTTTTTCATTTTTATTGCCCAGATGTAGTACTTTGCATTTCTCCCTGTTAAAAACCATTCTGTTAGTTGCTGCCCACTTCTCCAGTTTATTTATATCTTTTTGAATCCTCTCTCTCTCTTCTCTAGTATTAGCTATCCCTCCTAGCTTTGTGTCATCAGCAAATTTAATCAGTTTACCCTCAATTCCTTCATCTAAATCGTTGATAAAGATGTTGAACAATACAGGGCCCAGGACAGAGCCCTGTGGTACCCCACTTGAGACATTCTTCCAACTGGATGTGCAGCCATTTACGACCACTCTTTGGGTCCGATCACTAAGCCAGTTATGAATCCACCTAACAGTTGCCTTGTCCATTCCATACTTAGTCATTTTTTCAATAAGGATTTTATGAGAGACTTTGTCAAATGCTTTGCTGAAGTCAAGATATACTATATCTACAGCATTTCCTTGATCCACCCAATCAGTGATACCGTCATAGAAGGAAATTAAGTTAGTCTGACATGACTTATTAGTTACAAACCCATGCTGACTCTGTTTGATCACTTCATTCTTATCCAGGTATTGACATACATGTTGTTTAATAATTTGTTCAAAGATCTTTCCTGGTATAGAAGTCAGACTCACCGGCCTATAGTTGCCTGGGTCCACCTTCTTCCCCTTTTTGAAGATAGGAACAACATTTGCTCTTCTCCAGTCTTCTGGCACTTCTCCTGTTCTCCAAGAATTTTCAAAGATTATGGAGAGGGGTTCAAAAATTTCTTCTGCTATCTCCTTCAGTACTCTGGGGTGTAATTCATCTGGACCTGGAGACTTGAATTCATTTAGGTTAGCTAAGTGTTTCCTCACTATCTTTCTGTTTATAGATATCCTGGATTCTTCTATTCCCTTAATACGACAGTGAATAACAGTTGGTGTTACATTTCCTTTCTGAGAGAAAACAGATGCAAAATAGGAATTTAAAAGTTCAGCCTTCTCAACATCCTGTCTTACCATTTCATCATTTTCATCCTGTAAAAATCCTATAGCATCTTTGACTTTTCTTTTACTTTTGACATATCCCCAAAATCCTTTATTATTGCTTTTGACATCTCTTGCAAGCCTCAATTCATTTTCAGCTTTAGCTAATCTGATTTGTGCCCTGCAGGTTCTGCAGACAGCATTATATTCTTCTTTAGATATGCCTCCCTCTTTCCATTTTATAAACATTTTTTTCTTCCTTTTTAGCATGTGCTTAAGTTCTGTGTTCACCCATCCTGGTTTCCTTAAATGCTTCCTATTCTTCCCTCTTTTCGGAATTGTTAACAACTGTGCTTTGAGAATTTCATTTTTCAAGATTTCCCATCCTTCCTGGACATTTTTGTCTTTAAGGTTATCCAGCCATTGGATCCCTCCAATTATCTTTCTGAATCCCTTAAAATCTGCCTATATATATATATATATATATATAATTAATATACTTCCCCTATGTACAAGAATATAACTACTATAATACTGCCCCTATGTACAAGAATATAACTACTATAATACTGCCCCTATGTACAAGAATATAATTACTATAATACTGCTCCTATGTACAATAATATAACTACTATAATACTTACCCTATGCACAAGAATATAACTACTATAATACTGCCCCTATGTACAAGAATATAACTACTATAATACTGCCCCCTATGCACAAGAATATAACTACTGTAATACTTACCCTATGCACAAGAATATAATTAATATACTTCCCCTATGTACAGGAATATAACTACTAGAATACTGCCCCTATGTACAAGAATATACCTACTATAATACTACTCCCTATGTACAAGAATATAACTACTATAATACTGCCCCTATGTACAAGAATATAATTACTATAATACTGCTTCCTATGTACAAGAATATAACTACTATAAAACTGCTCCCTATGTACAAGAATATAACTACTATAATACTACCCCTGTGTACTAGAATATAAGTACTATAATACTGTTCCTATGAACAAGAATATAACTACTATAATACTGCCCCTATGTACAAGAATATACCTACTATAATACTGCTCCTATGTACAAGAATATAACTACTATAATACTGCTCCCTATGTACAAGAATATAACTACTGTAATACTTACCCTATGCACAAGAATATAACTACTATAATACTGCCCCTATGTACAAGAATATAACTACTATAATACTGCCCCTATGTACAAGAATATAACTTATATAATACTGCCCCTATGTACAAGAATATAACTACTATAATACTGCCCCTATGTACAAGAATATAGAATCATAGAATCATAGAATCGTAGAGTTGGAAGGGACCTCCTGGGCCATCTGGTCCAACCCCCTGCTCAAAGCAGGATTCGCTAAATCATCCCAGTCATATGTCTGTCCAGCCTCTGTTTGAAGGCTTCCATTGAAGGAGAACTCACCACTTCTCGTGGCAGTCTGTTCCACTCATTGATCACTCTAACTGTCAAAAAGTTTTTTCTAATATCTAATCTGTGTCTCCTCCCATTCAGTTTCATCCCATTGCTTCTAGTCTTTCCTTGTGCAAATGAGAATAAAGTTGATCCTTCTACAATGTGACAGCCCTTTAGATATTTGTAGACAGCTATTAAGTCTCCTCTCAGTCTTCTCTTTTGCAAACTAAACATTCCCAAATCCTGCAACCTTTCCTCATAAGACAGGGTTTGCAGACTGGTCACCATTCTGGTCGCTCTTTTCTGAACTTGCTCCAGTTTGTTGATGTCTTTTTTAAAATGTGGTGCCCAAAACTGGACACAATATTCCAGATGAGGTCTGACCAAAGAGGAGTAGAGGGAAATAATGACTTCACGTGATCTAGACTGTATGCTTCTGTTAATACATCCTAGAATTGCATTTGCCTTTTTTGCTGCTGCATCACACTGTTGACTCATATTCAGTCTGTGATCTATTAGTATACCCAAGTCTTTTTCACATGTGCTGTCACTTAGCCCTATTCCTCCCATTCTATATATGCTTTTTTCATTTTTATTGCCCAGATGTAGTACTTTGCATTTCTCCCTGTTAAAAACCATTCTGTTAGTTGCTGCCCACTTCTCCAGTTTATTTATATCTTTTTGAATCCTCTCTCTCTCTTCTCTAGTATTAGCTATCCCTCCTAGCTTTGTGTCATCAGCAAATTTAATCAGTTTACCCTCAATTCCTTCATCTAAATCGTTGATAAAGATGTTGAACAATACAGGGCCCAGGACAGAGCCCTGTGGTACCCCACTTGAGACATTCTTCCAACTGGATGTGCAGCCATTTACGACCACTCTTTGGGTCCGATCACTAAGCCAGTTATGAATCCACCTAACAGTTGCCTTGTCCATTCCATACTTAGTCATTTTTTCAATAAGGATTTTATGAGAGACTTTGTCAAATGCTTTGCTGAAGTCAAGATATACTATATCTACAGCATTTCCTTGATCCACCCAATCAGTGATACCGTCATAGAAGGAAATTAAGTTAGTCTGACATGACTTATTAGTTACAAACCCATGCTGACTCTGTTTGATCACTTCATTCTTATCCAGGTATTGACATACATGTTGTTTAATAATTTGTTCAAAGATCTTTCCTGGTATAGAAGTCAGACTCACCGGCCTATAGTTGCCTGGGTCCACCTTCTTCCCCTTTTTGAAGATAGGAACAACATTTGCTCTTCTCCAGTCTTCTGGCACTTCTCCTGTTCTCCAAGAATTTTCAAAGATTATGGAGAGGGGTTCAAAAATTTCTTCTGCTATCTCCTTCAGTACTCTGGGGTGTAATTCATCTGGACCTGGAGACTTGAATTCATTTAGGTTAGCTAAGTGTTTCCTCACTATCTTTCTGTTTATAGATATCCTGGATTCTTCTATTCCCTTAATACGACAGTGAATAACAGTTGGTGTTACATTTCCTTTCTGAGAGAAAACAGATGCAAAATAGGAATTTAAAAGTTCAGCCTTCTCAACATCCTGTCTTACCATTTCATCATTTTCATCCTGTAAAAATCCTATAGCATCTTTGACTTTTCTTTTACTTTTGACATATCCCCAAAATCCTTTATTATTGCTTTTGACATCTCTTGCAAGCCTCAATTCATTTTCAGCTTTAGCTAATCTGATTTGTGCCCTGCAGGTTCTGCAGACAGCATTATATTCTTCTTTAGATATGCCTCTCTCTTTCCATTTTATAAACATTTTTTTCTTCCTTTTTAGCATGTGCTTAAGTTCTGTGTTCACCCATCCTGGTTTCCTTAAATGCTTCCTATTCTTCCCTCTTTTCGGAATTGTTAACAACTGTGCTTTGAGAATTTCATTTTTCAAGATTTCCCATCCTTCCTGGACATTTTTGTCTTTAAGGTTATCCAGCCATTGGATCCCTCCAATTATCTTTCTGAATCCCTTAAAATCTGCCTATATATATATATAATTAATATACTTCCCCTATGTACAAGAATATAACTACTATAATACTGCCCCTATGTACAAGAATATAACTACTATAATACTGCCCCTATGTACAAGAATATAATTACTATAATACTGCTCCTATGTACAATAATATAACTACTATAATACTTACCCTATGCACAAGAATATAACTACTATAATACTGCCCCTATGTACAAGAATATAACTACTATAATACTGCCCCCTATGCACAAGAATATAACTACTGTAATACTTACCCTATGCACAAGAATATAATTAATATACTTCCCCTATGTACAGGAATATAACTACTAGAATACTGCCCCTATGTACAAGAATATACCTACTATAATACTACTCCCTATGTACAAGAATATAACTACTATAATACTGCCCCTATGTACAAGAATATAATTACTATAATACTGCTTCCTATGTACAAGAATATAACTACTATAAAACTGCTCCCTATGTACAAGAATATAACTACTATAATACTGCCCCCTACATACAAGAATATAACTACTATAATACTGCCCCTATGTACAAGAATATAACTACTATAATACTGCCCCTATGTACAAGAATATAACTACTATAATACTGCCCACTATGTACAAGAATATAACTACTATAATACTGCCCACTAGGCAAAAGAATGTAACTACTATAATACTGCCCCCTAGGCAAAAGAATGTAACTACTATAATACTGCTCTCCATGTACAAGATTATAACTACTATAATACTGCTCTCCATGTACAAGATTATAACTACTATAATATTGCCCCCTATGTACAAGAATATAACTACTATAATACTGCCCCCTATGTACAAGAATATAACTACTATAATACTGCCCCCTATGTACAAGAATATAACTACTAAAATACTGCCCCCTATGTACATGAATATAACTACTATAATACTGCCCCTATGTACAAGAATATAACTACTATAATACTACCTCATACTGCCCCTATGCTTGTTGTTTAACTTTGCAAATCAGTACGCTAATTAACTTGTATCTGTGGCCTCCAAACCACTTCTCACTCATTAGTCTACTTGTCTGGCTCCGTTACTATGCGCTAGGTGTAAGAACTCAGTCAGTGGATGGGTAGGAACAGTGGATGGGTAGGAACATTAGGAGTGTGCACACTCCTCTGCAAGGTATTTAGTGAAGGGATCCTCCTCTCAGCAGGATCGGGATGTGTGTCCTCAAAAAGCACCACTATATTGTGTGCCTTCTGCACTGTGCCATCAGCAGTAACTCCTTCAGCGTTAGTGAGAATAAGCAGCGATTGAAACAGATGCTACACGCGCACACACTCTCTACGCTGCATACACACCCTCTAAGCTACATGCACAACCCTCTACGTTACATGCACACCCTCTAAGCTACATGCACAACCCTCTACGTTACATGCACACCCTCTATGCTACATGCACACCCTCTATGCTACATGCACACCCTCTATGCTACATGCACAACCCTCTACGTTACATGCACACCCTCTATGCTACATGCACACCCGCTATGCTACATGCACACCCTCTATGCTACATGCACACCCTCTATGCTACATGCACACCCTCTATGCTACATGCACACCCTCTATGCTACATGCACAACCCTCTATGCTACATGCACACCCTTTATGCTACATGCACACCCTCTATGCTACATGCACACCCTCTATGCTACATGCACACCCTCTATGCTACATGCACACCCTCTATGCTACATGCACACCCTCTACGCTACATGCACAACCCTCTACGTTACATGCACACCCTCTATGCTACATGCACACCCTCTATGCTACATGCACTCCCTCTATGCTACATGCACTCCCTCTATGCTACATGCACACCCTCTATGCTACATGCACAACCCTCTACGTTACATGCACATCCTCTACGTTACATGCACACCCTCTATGCTACATGCACACCCTCTATGCTACATACACAACCCTCTACGCTACATACACACCCTCTAAGCTACATGCACACCCTCTACGTTACATGCACATCCTCTACGTTACATGCACACCCTCTGTTACATGCACATCCTCTACGTTACATGCACACCCTCTATGCTACATGCACACCCTCTACGCTACATACACACCCTCTACGCTACATACACACCCTCTACGTTACATGCACAACCCTCTACGTTACATGCACACCCTCTGTTACATGCACACCCTCTGTTACATGCACACCCTCTATGCTACATGCACACCCTCTATGCTACATGCACACACTGTATGTTTCATTAACATACTGTATGCTGCATTAACACACTGTATGCTGCATTAACACACTCTATGCTACATACTCTCTTTTCTAGTTTCTCTATGAACCTCCACCCCACAGTGGACGAGCTTTGGTCACGTGATCGTGATGTATTCAAAGCCATACTTCTAATCTGCACAGATAATGTAGGCCTGGTATTATGCGTGCTATATCTGGTTTGGAAGGGCAGAGACAGATGGAAAACAAGTAGGTGGGAAGGTACACTGAACTGTCTGGTCTCGCTGAGTGCCTGTGCTTGGTGTGAACAGTCATTCTGTGCTGCCTTTAAAGTCTGTTACCATGGTGACACTTGGGTTATTAGTCAAACTTTGTTTATAAAACATTCCATTTTTATTGAAGATTCTGAATTGTTGTATATTTTTTTTTTTTGTGCATTGCAAAAATAAGAGGTTCTGAAGTGGGACGTAGCTATTAATCTATGTGTTCACATAATTCTTAAGTCCAACTTTAACTGGAGTCATATGAAATAAAATCCTACTGTGGTATGTAAGGACTTGGGAGGTCACAAGGCGCTGACTAAACATCCCATAAAAGACTTTTATGATCCAGAGGATCCTCTTTTAGTACATGCGCCGCTAATCATTTCTTTCTTACCCTGCTTTCTGACCTGAAGAGATCCACAGAGGGACGAGTCCAGCAGACTCATGCAGCCCTCTTTTTTGGCACACATAGGTATCCGAATTATGAACCAATGAGAATTTATTTGTTCAATTGCGAAGTCTTTCAAAATAAAAAATGCCACATGGAGACACCGTGTCTTTAGCTTTTTTGACTGGTTGCGTTATTCAGTCTCATCAATTAACTTCTTAGTTGTTGACTTTGTAATGGAGAGAGGGAATAAGACAATGAACCATAGATCCCAAACCACACTTTTTTTTTCCATGTACTAATGCTGTATTAATACTTCACTTAATGGAAGTTGTCTGAGAAAAGAGTGATTGGGTTGATGGATGTCAACATGCCTGGTTCTTTTTCTCTCAATGGAGATAAAAAGCTTCCTATTCTTAATACAGGAATGCTAGAATGAGGGGGTTGAAATGGAAAATAGAGCGTTCGACCATCAGCTTTCGAAATCTATTGCAATTTGGGGTATTTTATCGGGCAGTGACATGTAGGCAAAATGCACAGACCAGTAATTCAACGAGGTTCTTAGATCTTTCAGCAAATATTTACTTCCCACTTTAAAACTTTCAGCTCATCAGCTGCTAAGGTCAACTCTTCCTCTTGGATGACACTTGAAGTGGAAGCCAGTATCCATATTCATGGCAGCTTGCGTAGGAGGGTTTTCCATATTCCAATACCCCATAACAAGCCAGGAGATTGCATCTGCCAGAACTTGTGCCCTTTTCCGAAAACTTGCATCAAAGGCTCGGTGACTAAGACGGGAGATTCCATGCAGGGCTGAATCTTTGAAGGAGCCCTAAATCATGTCTTAGGGTCTGTTTAACTCTCCATCACCTGAAGCGGAAAGAGCAGTGTATGTTGGCAGGTGGCAGGAATATAGCACATAGATGACATTTTGCTGTGTGATTGAATAGTTGTCATATTGTCTGATTTAAAGCCTTCCCTTAAAATGAACTAAGGACTCATCCACCCAGATGTCCCTTTGGGGCATGTACACTTAAGCAAACTTTTTGTTGAAGTGTTCGATGATTGGCCAAACTTTGAACAGACAGTCAAAGTTGGGGTCATCTCGTGAGGGACACTGTGCATTATTGGTATAATGCAGGAATTTGTGGATGGCCTCAAAACGCGTCCGGACCCTGACCATTCGGAACACTGGAGTGTTGTATAAAATATCAACACTCCAATATTGCTGAAGTTCTGGCTTCTTCAGGATCCCCATATGAAGGACCAGGCCCCAAAACTGCATCATTTCAACTGCGTCTACAAGAGACCAGTTAGAATATGATAAACCGGGGTTTTGTGCCAAAAATTAACGCGCGTACAAGTTAGTTTGGTCCACCTTGAGGTTAGCAAAATCCTCAGAGAAAAAGACGTTGAAGAAGTCTATTTCTGTGAGGCCGGTGGTGTCAAACTTGATTTTTGATTCTGCCACAAAATCAGGAATCAGTGGCTCGTAATTTTCGGTGGGCGAGGTCCATACGGGGTCCACAATGAGGTACGCTTGTTCAGCTTCATCTTCGGGAAAGGTAGGTGCTGCCTCTTCTTTTGTCCTGGGACGTCTGTGTGGCGGTTCCGCAGGACCCAAGGAGGAAAATGAGGAGGATGAGGATGAAGCATCTGAAAAGTAAAGAAATGTGGGATCCTCTCCTTCGCTATCAGTGTCGGAGGCAAGAAAAGCATATGCTTCCTCCATTGAATAGCGCTGTTGGGACGAACGTGACTGACAGGACATTTTTTATCAGTATGGTGCTTGTGTGTACTTTGTTTATAACCGTATGTGTGTGTATGTGGGGGGGGGGGGATAGTGATTGGTGCAAACTTGTCTGAAAAGAAAAAGCTAAAAGTAAAAAAGCAAATAGGGAGAAAAAAATGCCTGGGAAAAGTGCAAAACAGCAGGCACCAGCTCTGATAAGTGAACTGCATCACTTAGTAAAGTTTGGTGGCTGCTGGATGTGCGCACGGAGGTGGCGCAAGAGGGGGTGAAAAAAAAGGAAAACAGGAGGCATGAGCTCTGATAAGTGAACTGCATCACTTATTAAAGTTTGGTGGCTGCTGGATGTGCGCACGGAGGTGGCGCAAGAGGGGGTGAAAAAAAAGGAAAACAGCAGGCACGAGCTCTGATAAGTGAACTGCATCACTTATTAAAGTTCGGCGGCTGCTGGATGTGCACATGGAGGTGGCACAAAGGGGGCTGAGAAAAAAATGCGAGCATGAGTGTTGATCGGTGAACTGCGCCACCAATCAACGCTCGGCGGCTGCTAAATGTGCGCACGGAGACGGCGCAAAGGGGGGTGGAGGGGGGAAAAAGGGGGAAGGGGGGATTGAGGTGGATAAAGAGAGATCGGGCAGGGATCAACACTTACGGTTGTAGTCTCTCTTCTTTCTTCTGTCTTTTTTCTTCAGCAGGGATTGTGGTGGTACAGGCTTCTGTAGCACCACAGGGCCCAGCACAAGAGGAGATCTGGAAGTGTGACCGCTCTGCCGGAATCCTCAGCTTGTGTGAGGACCTGCAGAGCAGTCACACACAGGTCAGAGACAGGTGACCTGTCATTGGTGGGATCGATGATCACATCGATCCCACCAATCAGAGCTGGCCCTGGTGATGCCGGTGTTGCTAGGCACCGGACTAGGATCGGAGCTCACAGCTCCAATCCTGAGCAAGTCACCAGCAGGGCACAACGTGTGCCCTGTGATTGGCGCAACTGACAATTACATTGATTGCGCTAATCAGCAGCTGCAGGCCATACCTGGCCTGTCCTAGGCACCGACCTAGGATCGGTGCTCTTACAGCACCGATCCAGGCAGGTATCGGCAGGGCACAGTGCGGTAACACCACTGCTGTGCCCTGAAGGGTTTTTACAAGTACATCGGTACTCGATACTAGCCTGGGACCTAACTGTTTCAGCCAATCTGAAGGGCTGAAACAATGAGAAAGGCTACGATTGGCTGTTCAAATTTGAACAGCCAGTCACAGCGATCGGGTGGGCGGTGACACAGCCCGGGATGCCGACACCATCTTCCTACAGGTAAGATGGCGTCGGAATTTTAATGTGATCACCGCGTATTAAAGGGCATGACGTTCTGTCCCGTCTAAGGGAAGGTAAGGCCCAGGTCACATGGACGGGATAGTACGTCAGATGGCAGAGAGGGGTTAAAAGTGGAGTCTGGTTTGGGTGTTTTCATTTTTAATGAGCAAACTTTACAACTGACAAAACAGTTGATAAAGAAAATCAGATTATAAAATCACAAGAAATTGAGTACCCCAATAAACTCTATACCAGGCTATTTGCGCTCCCGTTGGTTTGGGATCCAAGGCTTCTTATTATCCAAAAACGTTTTTTTAATATTTCTCAAGAAAAAGCACATACAACGCGTTTCGACAGTATAAAATGTCTTCCTCAGGTATATTGTGATAAGTGTTCCAAAATTGTGGATAGCTTGATAAGAAGTAGTATTATGCTAAATAGGGTGTGGACCACTAAAATGAGTTCCTAAGGCCTGTTTCACACGTCAGTTTTTTCTGTCAATCTAAATCCTCCAAAATAGTGGAAAATGGATCCGCAGGCAGACTGACAGAAACGGGGGACAGCGGATCGGCGGATGTACGGATCCGCCGATGGTAAAAATTTAAAGGAACCGCGGCAGGAAAAAAATAAATACCGGTCATCTCGCGCGATGATGAGGCTGGAGATCGCGGTAAGGAGAGAGAGAGAATTTACAACCAGTAGCGACACTTGATACAGGGTTAAAAGGCATAAATGCGGATCCGGACTGCAAAAAAAAAGTTGCATGGTCCGTTCGGTGATCTCTGCGGACGCCAAAATTTTGGCGGATCCGCAGAAATACGGATGCAACGGACAGTCATCAGTCAAAATCCGCCGATAATGAAAGTCAATGGGGAAAAAAACGGATCCGCAAGGAAAATTGGCGGCTCCGTTTTTTTCACAAAACTAACACACCCACTATAGAGCTGCTATACAAATTAGAAGTCTACAAGAGGTATATTGTGATAGCAACTCTATAGTGTGTGTGTTAGGAGCCTTGGATTCTACACCTACGGGAGCGCAAATAACCTGGTATAGAGTTTATTGGAATACATTCCTATGGTTACTTGGACTGAATGACTTACTAGTTACCAAGGATTTGCAGCATACCGACCACAGAAGAAATCCACCTTTGAACTCCTAATGGCCCTAAGTGACCTATATGCAAGATATCAAGATTTATAAAAGGTGAGTGACACCTATATACACCTACGATCTAATTATACATTTACACTTGGATCGGTGCGCTTTCATTCTTTCCTACCCTTTTACCAGAAAGAAATTCAGTACAGATTTGTATCAATCATGGTTTATGACAATTATACATCTTCATGAGGCTCATCACATATATCACTTTAGGAGTTCTATATACTCTGAATTAGAAATATTTGTGATCTTCTTTGAGCCGTATTTATCGATAATTTCCCTGGTGAGCCCAAGATATCATCCCACTCCTATGACGTAATATATCCCATATACCTTTCCTAACTGGACTTAATTGCAGCCATAGGGTTTCCGAGGAATTTTAGTAACAAGGAATTAAACATGGAAGATATAAGGCCTTTACTATTTTTGGCATTTACCACAGAGTCCAACAACACCCCGTTCAAGGAGATGGGTAGATCGGAGACAGACTCCTGAGCTCTGATCGTGTGCCAAAATTGTAGATGCCTGAAGAAATCACAGTTACTCACATTAAAGGTCTGTTGTAAATGCTCAAATGTGCAAAAGTAACTTTTTTTTATATAATTGATGCAAGTATCTCAATCCCCTCCTTTTCCATTCTCCAAAACCTTACAAATGTTATAATTCCCTCAAACACACATTTTTATAAGATTTGTCCTCTCCAAAGCAACAATTTTCCCCATTCTTCAATTTTATTTCCAGACCTAGTCACCAATGGACTCAAGTTTAAGAGGATATAATCTTTTCTCTTTTGTAACATATGCCGAGATATTTACATTTTGAGACTACTGGGACCATGAAAGAACTACTTAGTTCTAAAATGTCTTTATCTTCCATGGGAAGCAGCGCAGACTTTGACCAATTTATGGTAAATCCCGAAAAGGCCTCAAATCTTTCTATGGTAACCATTCTAATTGGAAGCAAAATGTTTAGATTATTCATAGAATCATAGAATGTTAGTGTTGGCAGAGACATTCGGGGTCATCGTGTCCAACCCCCTGCTCAATGCAGGATTCACTAAACCATCTCAGACAGATGTCTGTCCAGCCTCTGTTTGAAGACTTCCATTGAAGGAGAACTCACCACCTCTCATGGCAGCCTATTCCACTCATTGATCACCCTAATTGTCAAAAAGTTTTTTTATCTAAAATCTGTATCTTGTCCCTTACAGTTTCATCCCATTATTAACAAATAATAAGAGATCATCTGCATATAGAGCAATCTTTTCTTCCTAATTCCAAAATTTAAAACCCTCAATCCCAGTATGTTGTTTAATACTACAGACTAATGGTTTAATTGTTATAGCAAAAAGTAAGGGTGATAGTCAGCAGCCCTCTCTCGTTCCCCGTGAAGCTCAAGGTTTCCAGAAACATCTCCATTTGCTTTTATTTTAGCAGTTGGTGTTATTTACATGAGCATAACCCATTTTAGAAAGTTAGGGTCGAATGCCACTTTCTTTAGCGCAGCCCAAATATACCCCATTTGACACTATCAAATGCTTTGGTGGCACCTAAGGATAAGATGCCCTTCCGAATAGGATCCTCTTGTGTCGCTTGCAAAATCAAAAAAGCCTACGTAAGTTTTCTAGCAGTTGACTTAGAGAGCATAAAGCCAGCCTGGTCTCGGTGAACTACTGATTCAGTAACCGTTCTCAGAGGCCAGGATTTTAGCCAATATCTGAACATCTGTTAGCAGTGAGATAGACCTATAAGAGTAAGGTAGTTTTCTATCTTTTCCTTAATTGGGTAGAACAACTATTACCGCCTCATAACAACTTTGGTAACACCCTTGATAAAATGCATTATTAATCATTTCCAGGTAGTTTGGTAGCAATTCTTCCTCAAAATGTTTATACATTTCTATTGGAAAGCCATGCAATCCAGGGGCATTATCATTAGCCATTTTCCCAACAGTCTGTTGAGCTTCTTCCAAGGAAATTGGCTGATCTAAAAAATTTCTATCTTCATCTTATAGACAAGGGAAAGTTACCCTTCAGAGTTATTCTGCCAGATCCTCTCGAGAGTAATTGACCTTGCATGAGTATAGATAAGAATAGAAGCTATGCAAGTCCTTTATTATATCCAGGATCTTAAAAGCCATATTGCCCTCTACATCCCTCAATTGATATATGAAATAGTTTTCTTATTGGGCCTGAGCCTTCTTTGCCAGCCACTAACCCATGGTCCCTAACTCCTAATAAAATTTCTGTTTTAAAGACATACGTTTATTATCGGCCTGTTCTAGGTGGAATGGCCAAAGATGCTTTTGCGATTCCTTCCACTGTGATAAATTTTCAGGCTATTTTGAATAAACAGCAATTCAGAATTACAGACTGTTTTCTAGGTCTACCCCTTTCTTTTGTGAGTTATCCTCAAAAAGGCCTTCATTGTAAGCTTATACTCCCCTCCTGTGCTGGCACCTTTCCCGTGATGTCAGCACTCGGGCTCTCGCGCTGTTGTGACACGTGACGCCAGCTCCCAGTCAGCGTCGGCGTCACTGTCCCCTTCTGCTGAATTGAGCATGAGGAAGAAGTAGCTCAGACTTCCTCTTCATGTTCGATTTGTCCACAGGCGGGGACAGTGACTCCAGCGCTGATTGTGTCGCAACAATCACGAGACCCCCGGGAGAGCAAGGGCTTAAACTGCGGGAATGTTTGGCCCCCATAAAATAATAAAACCTATACTTACCATCACGGGAGGTGAGTGTAGGCTTTATTATTTTCTGGGGACCAAACCTTTTGATCAAGAAGGGGTTTTTCTAATAGTTGACAATTCTTGTAAGCCTCCACCCCTGAGAGAACCTAAACCTTATCGGATTTACTTGTAGCTGAATCAGTAGAGGCAAGTGATCTGATTACGATCTAGGAGAATAGTCTATGTTAACAAGTCCTGGGATCATAAAAGGATTATGTAGTATCAAATCAATTGTTGAGAGGGATTGATGTTTCGATGAAGCACAGGTGTAGACTCTTGAGTTAGGAAACCTCTCTCTCCAAACACCCCCTTCCCTCCTCTCACCCGAACAGTATGAACCTACCCTTACCAGTAAGCGATGGGCCGTGAAGCAGCTCACAACCTTACGGTGCATGCTTCACAATAAGAAATACCAGAAATAAAAATATTCTATATCAACTGTCTCCTACATAGAGCCCGCCGCACTAAAGATAAACCATATAACTTGCATATATGTGTCAATAACAATAACACACTATTACTCGCAACTTCCACATTGAACCTGTCAAGGAGAAAGCTTATGTGACATCAAACCCGATCACCCCACATTTTAGTCACCAAACCACCACTGCTCTCAAGGACTTAAGTAAGTTCAGCCCCTTTTAGCTTGCGGAGCCGTTCACGAGAGTCCAACCATCTCTGAGTGTCTTTAGGGGAAACAAAGAAAAAAGTGGAACCCAGCACAATCACACAGTGTGATGCAGCAGCAAAAAAGGCAAATGCAATTCTGGGATGTATTAACAGAAGCATACAGCCTAGATCACGTTAAGTCATTATTTCCCTCTACTCCTCTTTGGTCAGACCTCATCTGGAATACTGTGTCCAGTTTTGGGCGCCAAATTTAAAAAAAGACATCAACAAACTGGAGCAAGTTCAAGAAGACCGACCAGAATGGTGACCGGTCTGCAAACCCTGTCCTATGAGGAAAGGTTGCAGGATTAGGGAATGTTTAGCGTCGAAGATCGAGAGGAGACTTAATAGCTGTCTACAAATATCTCAAGGGCTGTCACATTGTAGAAGGATCATCTTTATTCTCATTTGGACAAGGAAAGACTAGAAGCAATGGGATGAAACTGAATAGGAGGAGACGCAGATTAGATATTAGAAAAAAACTTTTTGACAGTTAGAGTGATCAATGAGTGGAACAGGCTGCCACGAGAGGTGGTGAGTTCTCCTTCCATGGAAGTCTTCAAACAGGTTGGACAGACATCTGTCTGGGATTATTTAGTGAATCCTGCTTTGATCAGGGTGTTGGACCAGATGACCCAGGAGGTCCCTTCCAACTCTACCAGTCTATGATTCTAATAGAAGGGTCTGGTTTGAGGTCTGTTTTTAATAGAGGGATCGGGTTTAGGATCTGTTAGAGAGGTCTAGTTAGGGGTCTGATATTAATAGAGGTTTTGGGTTTGGGAGCAGTTATTAATACAGGGATCTGGTTTGTGCTCAGTTATTAAGAGGGGTCCGATTTGTGGTCTTTTTTTATAGCTGGATCTGTTATTAATAGAAGGGATCTGGTTGGGGGACAGTTAATAGAGGGGTCTAGTTTCGGGTGCATTATTAATGGAGGGGTCTGGTCTGGGGTCCGTTATTAAAGGAGAGTTCTGGTTTGGGATCTGTTATTAATATGGTGAATTATAATAAATATAGCACTGTATACTGCTTTATAATTAAGGGTTCTCAGAAAGCTGGCGAACTGACCATTGATATCCATTTTCACCCAGCTTTTCCCAGAATCAAGTGTAATACTATTAACCTTTTCTTGCACCATTACCTTACATCTGGGTTTGGAAACAGAGGAGTTAAGCCTTTCGTGGACACGTGGCGCAGAGTTTTCTTTCACACCCGCGCTGGAAAAAAATCTCTCAATGGAAAGTGAAGGCAAAAAAAGGATCCATTACATTTCTATATCATTGTTAGGTGTTGCAAAGAACTTAACCTCCAACGCACTTAATTTCTCTGCCCCCTTTTTTTATTTTCATATATATATTTTTTTTCTTCTGCAGAGGGGAAAATCTGAGAATCTGAGAGTTGTGGGAGGTCAATCTCCGATTCTCAAACGGTGGAAATTAAATAGCAATGAGTACAAAAATATATTGGTAACCACAGACCATTGACAAGACAAATAGATTTTCAGGGAGAAATTACACTCTGTTTTTCCTGTAATATTGTGTAGTGTTATGATACTGGAATTGACAGATTTTTCCACATGGAAGACTTGTGATCATTTGCTCCAAATTAGGAACATAAATATGTCCATGTTTTTTCTTCTTCCTTTACCTCTTTACAATGTATTGCAGAAGTGTTGAAGCTGGACAGGACAGATGTGCCGATGGATTTTTGAAGCCCAGGCTGCTGTTTTTTTCCACTTCATTGACGGCGTACATAGGGCTGCGGCCTGTTACATTGCACCCATCTAAAATTTGATGTGCTTTTATGCATCTACGACTTTTATGTGCAGATCCCAGGATGAGACTCGCCAGACGCAAACACAGATCACTGCAAAATAAAAAATCCTGCATGCGCACTTAGCTTTCATTCAAAACCAAAACAGCTATGTATACACATCCAGACCTTTCTTAATGCATCTCATATTCAATAATGAAGCAATTTTACAACTTTACTGAAATAAAAAAGTCTAACACCGTTTTATGTCCACAGCTAGTATGTCAACGTATATTTCCCTATGGTTACAGAATGCTAACAAGGCTATTAAGGGTAATCCTGGGGCCCTAGACCCTACTACATACAGTCGATAGTATGGTAAGTAGGCAGGAGAGAGTAGGATTGCAGGATCTGACTATCAAGGGTTAGGTTGTAGAAGGGAATCATAGAGAATTATTTGTTCTTTGGACATAGAGCATTAGGATATTTTTAATCAAGACTAAAAGGGGTTGTCCAACCTATAAAAAAATGAATCATGAGACAAGAATGGTTTTAAAATAATAAAATGAGGCACATTTACTCAGTTACTCATTAGGTTGAGTGCAAGCGCATTTCAGTGCTATCTAATGGGTCAGGAAAGGTTCTTGGGTCACGTGATCACACCTATGATTGGCTGCAGCGGTCAAGTGGCATATCTTAAGACATACCCTCTCTTTTACCACTTGTAGACCTCAGCGCTGAGGTGACCAAAAAACAGGACTCATTGCTTCTTCACCTGGTGGAGACCACAAAAGTGGCCTATCACGACGGTTACAGCAGATGAGTATGCCATGTTTTATTGTTTTAAAGCATCCCTGCTGATTGGATTTTTTTTACAGGCTTGACAACCCTTTGGGGGTTGTCCAAGATTTAAAAATTGACCAGACATCAGGGAATGTGATAAAATCACTAATGCTCATCGTCGGCTGTCCTGCAGGGAGGCCATTTCAAATACCTGAATTTGACTGATGTAGACAATTTCTGGACCTTAGTGGTGATGGTAGAAAGGTCTCCACATGACATGTGAGGCCAATGATTGGCTGCAGCTGTGATGTGAGTGTAGTCGGAATGTCATCACCCGAGGATCAATGTGGGGTCTGACTCCCAACACCATTGCCGGTGAGTTGATTGAATGGACCACTGCTCATTAGCTCCAACAAACAAAGCCAATACTAAAGGTATGGAGTTGTACCTGGTCAGTTCTAATATGGTTCACGTGTGGAACAAATATGGCACAAGAACAGGACAACCTATAGTTAAATTATTGTCCTACATGTAACACAATTGGTGCAGTTTCACATCCTAGAGCCCTTCATACACAACAGATAGCTGTTGGCAGAGCGATGGTTCGGCCGATTTTTCAGCCTGAAACACTCTGTAGTGACTCCTCCATGCACAAAACATTCTGCTCTGCCAAGCACTCTCTTGTTTACTACGAGAGAGTCGATGCAAGACTCCTGACAGTGACTTGTCCCACCAAGAACAAAAGTATCGACTGTCCGAAATTGGACACGCAGGATTTTTACCTCACCTGACACCAAGGAAAGAGACGGGAAACCCCCATGTAAATTACACTTTCGGCCAAAATTGGCTGGTTCAGTTAGTCTAGTATGTATGGGGTCATTAGCAGAATTTGCTGGACTTCAGTGTGTCTAGTACTTTTGGTTTTCGATGCCAGGGAGAGACAAAAAATGGTAGTGATAGGATTTAAGATAATGCAACACTCTCCATGTAGTTTAGAGATTCATAGCTTTGATTTATTTGAAAGAATTTTCCCTTTATGTGGGACTGGAGAATAAGGTGACATTTTTACCCTAAAGTTTACTGCAGAAAAAGGTTTTGGATCCTTATCATGTCATGTAGCCTTCTCGGCTGCTCAGAGATGGCAACTATCAATATTTGGGAGATGATCAGGAAGCTTATTACAGCTCTGAGTCCTGCCGAGGTGGAAAGTACGACCTAAAGAGTTCACTGGAAGGTGACTGAGTCAGTCCTATAAATTTCTTCTTTTTTGGGTTGAAAAGACGAAACGATGAGTGGAAGAGCATCCTGCGTGCTTTCCGTTGGCTCTGATTTACTAGTAGTGTGTTTTTTCTTTTTTTTCTTTCCTGCTTATCCCAGCCAGCAACTTGGAAAAGCCAATTTAAGTGGGGTTGTTATTGTTTGAGTTGCCAGTTTTCGCTACTTATATTGACCTTTTCATTGCCAGTGGTATGCTTATAGTTTTGGAGGGTTCTATCTTTGCAATACAAGTATATTTGATATCAATGCAAAATGTGTCATGTGAACTAAAAAGAAGCCTTTGTCCAATAAGTGACATGGGTATGCCTCACTTGCAGACTGTCTATGAATGACCCAGGTGCACTGCCATATATACAGCCGAAAACCATGCCCTTGTGCAGCAGCAAAGTTTATGTTGTCACTGATACAGTAACAGCAAGCGTGTTTTTTCTTTTTTTTTGCGGGTGGAGCATTGGATACGGGTGGAGCATTGGATAGGGGTGTACAGTGAAGCATTGAAGGCGGGTAGAGCATTGGATACATTGCAGCACACCATGGGACCACACCCTGGTTGCAACAGAGCCCACTAAACTGACTACCTTCTAAACCCAGGGACTGAAGAGGGCATTGCAGAGGTGACTCTTAGGAGCATTGTCTAATAATGTGACTCCTTTATTACAACCCACCCGCCCCACTCCAGAGAGTTCAAAATACTGGTCTGATATCTTCAATAATTGACTGCTGACAGCTATTCTTGGCGACTCCCTTATGCACGTGCTCTCTCGCCTCAACCAACCATGCATGTGTTCTAAGTAGTGTGACAAAGTCATTGGCAAGGAGCTGGAGTGGAGATGTGTTTCGCTGAGGCTTAAGGCCCCGTCACACATAGCGATCTCGCTAGCGAGATCGCTGCTGAGTCACAATTTTTGTGACACAACAGCGATCTCACCAGCGAGATCACTGTGTGTGACAGCGATCAGCGACCAGCCCCCCTGCCGGTATCGCTGCAGGAAAGGCCAGGACTTTTTTTTGGTCGCTGGTCTCCCGCTGGCCACCACGCATTGCTGCGTGTGACAGGTGGGAGACCAGCGATCTGCTGGTAACTAAGGTACACATCGGGTATCTAAGGGACATGCGTCCCTTAGATACCCGATGTGTACCTTAGTTACCAACGCACTGATGCAGGGAGCTGGTAACTAACGTACACATCAGGTATCTAGGGACGCACGTCCCTTGGATACCCGATGTGTACGTTAGTTACCAGCTTCCTGCATCAGCGCGCTGGTTACTAACGTGCACAGCGACGACAGGCGCTCGGCGTCGCTGTGCTGATCGCTGTGCTGATCGCTGGTGAAGCTGTCTGTTTGACAGCTCACCAGCGATCACATAGTGATTCACCAGCGATCCTGACACATTGATATCGTTGTCAGGATCGCTGGTGAGTCGCAGTGTGTGACTCCAGCCTTATGGCTTCAGTGATTTAAAAATCCAGTTTTTCCTTGAGCACATTAAGTGTTGCAAGGGATTAACAGCCTATTTGTTTAAAGGGCTTGTTTTTTTGTGGACAATCATAGAGCGGGTGGGCGTTTGTCCACCTTATCTGAACCCCAGGGTGTGTTCTGGATCTTAAAGGCCCCGTCTCACTAAGCGATCTCGGTAGCGAGATCGCTGCTGAGTCACAACTTTTGTGACGTAACAGCGATCTCACCAGCGAGATCGCTGTGTGTGACAGCGATCAGCGAGCGGCCCCCCTGCCGGTATCGCTGATCGCTGGAAGAAACCTCTGGACATTTCTTTGGTCGCTGGTCTCCCGCTGGCCAGCACGCATCGCTGTGTGTGACAGGCGGGAGACCAGCGATCAGGTGTAAAAAATAATAAAAAAAATAAAAAATATAGTTATTCTCACCTTCCGACGTCCTGTTCAGCCATCCTGCCTCTCTCCACGCTCCGGTCCCAGTGATCCTTTGCATGAATGACCGCGAGACTTTGTTATCCCTCGAGACCGTGACATCTCACGGTCATTCGTGCAAAGGATCACTGGGACCGGAGCGTGGAGAGAGGCAGGATGGCTGAACGGGACGTCGGAAGGTGAGAATAACTATATTTTTTATTTTGATTCTATTTTTTACAGCGATGGCAAGCGATGCCGGGCGCTCTGCATCGCTGTGCTGATCGCTGGTGAAGCTGTCTGTGTGACAGCTCACCAGCGACCACATAGCGACTTACTAGCGATCCTGACACCTTGATATCGGTGTCGGGATCGCTGGTAAGTCGCTTAGTGTGACGGGGCCTTAAGTTGCTGGCCTCCAGAAGTAGTCGGTGTTCAGTGTCTGGAGAGGAACACTCCAGAGAAGTGTTTTGAGTTTTGCTAATACCTGAACCGTTGGTCTTGCTAACCGTGAGTGGGCTGATCCCCCGCTAACACAAGGACTGTGCTTAGTGCTACCATTTTATTTTGTTTTGCTGTATTTTGCCCAGAGGGCCATGTTTACTTTGTGCTTCACCTGGGTTTATGCTGCATCTAGTAAATCAAGAATATTCTTAAAGAGATAAGGTTACTGTGTCTACCTCTGTGTGTAGCTGAGGGAGCCGATCTACCACACTAGGAATAAAGGTTTGAGATTGTTGAAACCCAACTAACCAAATCCTTCTTTTTCCCAACATTGTGGTCAAGTTGTGGTCACTTTGCGCCAGCCAAAATCATTAGGTTCAGAAGATACTCATCCAGTGTGTATGCACCACAGGACGGCTATTTTTTGGCAAAGTGACATCCAGAATTACTGTTTTTGAAACCTGCAGCTTTAACAACTAATATAATTGCAAGATGTGTCGTTGAAAAAAGATTAGCTTTTTTTCAATCAGATGAAATTAGTCTCCTGGATTTGCTTCACTTGTAGATGATCTAATGAATGTTAAACCAAAGGTTGCAATATAACTCATGAAACCCACTCCCAAAGTGCCAGTTAAGGACTGAAAAGGGCATTTCCAACACACATCTCTTCTTTCGGTAGTGTTGATGGGATCCTACAATGATAACTGTCACTATAAAAAAAAAAACATAATTGTATCATTAGAATTATGTTTGTCTTATCACAATTACCCAAGGAGTAAATCCACATATCAACAGTGGTTTAAAATTAAAACCTGATGGTTTTTAGGATTCTTAACATTTTTTCCTCGTTCATTTCCCTGCAATTTGGATATAGGGCTACTGTCATCTGTATGGCTAATTGTGGCAGGACATTTTTGCAGATGAACCAAGGACATCTGCTTTTGAATGTTTGCAGTTTTTTTTTATTCATTGTGTATATTGTTATGGAGCTCTAATTTTGCGTAGGAATTTTTCCAAACTTGAACATCTTGAGTGTTAATGTTTTTGAGCATTTTTTATGGTTGGTGTTCACCAGTAGAATTATGGTTTGATCTTAACAAATGCTGAATTAGAGTGGTGTCATAAAGTACACATGTATATGATCAACCTCTTTGAGAACTGGAAGATGTTGCCATGCATTTGGTTGTTACTGATGATTTCACAAATTATATTTTTTCAAGGCAGTGGATTATAGGTGCTGGTTTCTCCTTTCATTGAATTTGTTCTGGTGGTCTCAGACAGGACTGGTTTATGACTGATGGATTTACACACCCTTCCTGGGTATTTTTGGCTGCGCTTCCTTACCCTGGGTTTGCTTCTCTCTGATGTGCTCCTTAGACCTATTTATGGCCTATTTAGACGCACACTTGTGTCTTGGGATTGAGACTCTAGTGTTCCATGTTTGGTTTTCTCCATTATCTGTGTTTCCTGTGTTTTCAACTTGCATTCATCCCTGCTGGGTTCCACTCCATCTGTCCTTCTGCTCCTGAGACTCCTGTGTGTGCCAAGTCCTCGCTGCCCAATTGCCTTTTAGCTTACTACATCATCACCCTGGGTCTGTATGCCCACCTGGACCTATGTCTAAGGGGTAAGGTTTCTCCTTGTGGAGAGTGACATACCAGCTCTGGCTTATCAAGGTAAGGAGGCTTATTCGCCGTGCAATGCTCCTCTGGGAATTTTAATATGCAAATTGCCTCTTCAGAGAGAAAGAGGACTTTTACTCTACAGCACCACCTATTGGTAGTAGGATCGCTACTACCAATAGGAGGCGCTGTAGAGTAAAAGTCCTCTTTCTCGCTGAAGATACAATTTGCACCTGGACCTAGGACTCAGAAGATCAACCAAATTGGTGAACCTAACAGATGCTTTCTACTAGCACGGGAGTATAGTTGATGGTTTTTGCTAGCATTGGAATTTTTTCTGGTGGTCTCATTCAGGACTGGTTTATGACCGATGGTTTCTGTCACCACTGGAGTATGATTGATGGTTTATCCTAGCATTGGATTAATTCTGGAGGTCTCGGTCAGGACTGGTTTTTGACAAATGGCTTCTGCAAGCACTCGAGTATGGCTGATGGTTTATCCTAGCACATGATTACCGTATTTCTGGTGGTATTTCCAAAGACTGGTTTATGACTCATGTTCTCTGCCAGAGCTGGATTATCACCGATGGTTTCATTTAGTATTGGAGTATTTCTCATGGTCTCTTGCCTCAGTTTTCTCCCTGCACTTGATTGTGATTTATGGCCTTTAGACATCACTAGATTTTGACTATTAGTTTCTTCAAGCACTAAATGTTTTGTTGTTTTTTTTTTTGTTAAATCTCTTCGTGAACTTTACTGTGTTTGATGGTTTTTACCAGTACTGGATTATATCAAATGGTGTCCCCTTGCACTAGATTATGGATCATGGTTTTTCCTGATACTGGATTATTTCTGGTGGTCACTCAGCATTGGATTAACATTAACGGTCTCTACTAGTGCTTGACAGATCATTTGTTCTAGCTCTTTATTATTTTTGATGGTCTCTGCCAGTACTGGATTATGAGGGAAGGTTCTTTCTCAGCATTGGATACTGATGATTTTTCCCAAAACTAGACTGACTGATGGTCTAAATGTCTCCGCGGCACTGGATTATGACCTGATAAGGAAAATAATCAATACAGCTGTTCTAGTACATAATTTGCCAATATGTTATGTTTGTTATCTTAAGCAAGTTATGTACCTGCTTTATAGCATAATGTTTAGTTAACTTCAGTTTATGAAACCAGTTAGGGCTGTAGACATCCTTGGCATGTCCTGTAAAATATTGTTTTCTAGATAAGATGCACCACAGAGACCTGTTGTCTTGACGTATTTGAGATTCAGATGAAAGTAGGTCCTTGAAACTAATAATTGCGTAATTTGCCCACTGGTTTATGTGACAGAATTTTGAACTTTTTTGGGGGGCAATATCTGACTTTTTAGCACTATAGTATTGAGTCTCCATGCACGTATTTCTTAGCTTTATTTGTCCCTTTTTATTTGTAAAGTTTAATCGAAGTACATTTCATTTTTATTCGAATGACCTGTGAAGAATCAGACGGTCTTTCCGCCTTATACTAAAATTATTACCGGTGATTTCTTCTTGCATGCTTTCCACCACATATGAATATTGTAGGAGATCTCTTAGTGGAACACAACCTGCAGGATCCCCGTTGGGTTATATCCAGCGTTTAGCCAAAGTGTGGATATTTTTCTGGATAATTTACCCGTACTCCATGACTATTGCACCTATTACTATAATTTTATTGGACATGTTAGGAATACGTGTGCGGTAACACTTGACTTATCAGGTAACGGCTAATGAAAACTAATGGCCTTACCTTGTCTCTTTTCAAGTCTTGTGTTAAATACACCTCCTTTAACTACTCAGAAATCCTTAATAACCCTGTAAATCCGATATACGGCGGCCAAACTGATCCTCAAAGGAGATTAATCTCCACTCTCCTTGTAAACGTCTCCTAATAATGTAACCGGCCTGATCTGCCATTAAAAAGCCGAGGGCTGCTTACTCTCGTTAAAAGAAGGAAAGAAAGATTTAGACTCTTATCTGCCTCTTGTCTGGTTTTAGGTCTCTACTGGAAATGGAGCTATAAAAATCTCCCATAAAACCCTAGCCCGGTGACTTCTTTTTCATACGATCTGTAACACTAATCTCTTGGCACGTGTCGACAAGGCTTTTGTGGTGTTTTTTCTGACTACAAAATCCTCCCCTCACCCAGCTAGGATTTGTTTTATGGCTTGTTTTTTGCGTACAGTCTTTAACGACTTGTTTTCATTATTTACTTCTGTCGGAAAGGCACATTTGGGAATGGGCGCTTAGGCTTAACGTCATTTTCTTCCTCAAAGTTCCTCCTATCTTTAGCATTGTATCCAAGATGAATGCAATTCAAAAAGTCACCCAGAAATCTTAAATATATTTTATATAAATATCGACAACATATTCTGAGGCACTTTACAATTCAAAGGACGTGCAATTAAAATCAGCCTTAACAGAGTAAGAAAGGGTCATGATGCCCCCACAGTGCTCCCAACACAGTATGATGTCCACATAGTACCCCCACATTGTATGATGCCCTTAAACTGTCTTCCCACACGTCATGATGCCATCACAGTACCCCCCTAGCCTGTTTGATGCCCTCACAGTGCTCACCGGACATTATGGTACGCCCCACAGTACTCCCACACATTATTATGCTCTCACAGTAAACTCATCCTGTGTAATATCCTCAAACTGCCTCTCCCACAGTATCCCCACAGTGTATGAGCCCTCGAGATGATCCCCACACATTGTGATATTCTTAAAGTAGCCACACACTGTATGATTCCCATATAGTACCCCAACATAGTATGATGCTCCCACAGTACCCCCACACTGTATGAATTCCCCACAGTGCATTCCCAAACTGTATGATGCCTTCACAGTGTTCCCCAGAGTATCATTCTCCCTCAGCACCCCCAAACTACATGATGCTTTCACAGTACTATCCATGCAGTATGATGCCCTCATAGGCCCTCCCCTAATAGGATGATGTCCTCAAAATGCTACCCACACAGTTTGATGCTCCCACAGTAACCCCACACAATGATAACCTCACAGTGCTCCCTCACAGTACGATGCCTCCACAGTACCCCCCACTATGATGCTCTCAGTGTTCCCCACACATTATGAAGGCCTCACAGTGTTCCCCACACATTATGATGCCCTCACAGTGTTCCCCACACATTATGATGCCCTCTCAATGTTCCCCACACATTATGATGCCCTCTCAGTGTTCCCCACACATTATGATGCCCTCACAGTGTTCCCCACACATTATGATGCCCTCACAGTGTTCCCCACACATTATGATGCCCTCACAGTGTTCCCCACACATTATGATGCCCTCACAGTGTTCCCCACACATTATGATGCCCTCACAGTGTTCCCCACACATTATGATGCCCTCACAGTGTTCCCCACACATTATGATGCCCTCACAGTGATCCCCACACATTATGATGCCCTCAGTGTTCCCCACACACATTATGATGCCCTCAGTGTTCCCCACACATTATGATGCCCTCAGTGTTCCCCACACATTATGATGCCCTCAAAATGTTCCCCACACATTTTGATGCTCTCAGTGCTTCACCACAGTATGAAACCTCAACATGTTTCCCCCCACAGTATGATGACTCCACAATATACCCGCACAGTGATGCCCCCACAGTGCCCCCACAGTACCCCCACGCAGTATGATGCCCTCTCAGAACTCCCACACAGTATGATGCCGTCACAGTGCTCCTCCACACAATGTATAATGCCATCACAGGCTCCCCATGTGATATGATTCCCGCCCAGTGCCTCCACACATTATGATGCTTTGGCAGTGCTTCCCTACAGAGAGTATGATGCTCCTCAGTGACGATCCTCCATAGTATGATGCCCCTCACCCTATGCACTTAATAATGCAAAGGCTAAATAAAACAAAAACAATGAACACCTAGCCTCATTCTCATGATAAGCTGCTACAGTCTTTCCTGTGTATACAGCAGGTGTAATCTTGTGACTTGATCACATCTTACTCAGACACATAGACTGAATGTTAGATCAGGCGCTTTATGGCTCCCTCCACCACCATTGTATCATCTGTATCTGTGTTCTGAGAATACAGATATAGTGGAAATCATACTGCCGACATCTTGAGACCGCTGTACAGCTTCTCAAATTCGGGCATGTCCCAGCTCCATAGATGATGCTGAGGATCGCCTTCTTCCTTTTATCTCTATTCACACTGGCAGCACTATTGCCTTGCAACCCTGGGGTCCTGGGTTCGAATCCACCCAAGAGCAAGACTTGCAAGGAGTTTCTCTGTTCTCCCTGTGTTTTCATGTGCTTCCCCGAGTACTTCAGTTTTTCCCCCACTTCTGCCAGCTGCGCTATGTAATATATATATGTATATGTGTATGTATATACATACACATTATATAGTTTCTGGATTGTATACACAATCTATTATCTATTCCCTAACAACCACAGCATGTCTGTCGTTAAAGTTTATACCTATACATACAGATGTGCACTATTTAATTTAGCAATGGAGTGTGGGTAGGCCCGCCTCTGCAGCGCATCGGCAGAACAGATGGTGTTATTGTAAGTGAAGGTTCTCTTTCTTTCTCGCTTTTTTTTTTTTTCTTTTAATTGCCTTCGTTAGGTACCTGTATTCCTGGTCGACAAATATTTTCATTCAGTGTGTAAGTGTTTCTAAACGCCCGCATGTGATTCTTATAGGGTGTATGTCATCTGATTAGAGAAACGAGCTGTGACCCCTTCTCAGAAAAAGAGGCCTTCCTGCCAAAGCGAGGCATAGGGGAACCCTGAGAAATGGAAATTTTGCTTTGAATTTTTGCTGGATTTTATTTTTTTTTTTTATATGATTATTGGTGTCATGCTCGCCATGTCTGTTTTGCCTCATGACCCCTGGAGCGGTGTGCACGCGCATCTCATGCCTGCTATCCTGCATGTTCCCTAGAGCAGTGTGCGCACTCACCTCATGACTGTTGAGCTGCGGGATGCCTGCGTTTCTGCTCTGCCTTCTGTGATCGTCTCGTCATGTCTAGAACCCCTGATCATGTGTCCTTCCTATGTTCCAGCAGAGGCTGGTTCTGCATGTCTGGAACTCTGATCATGTGACCCTCCTAGGTTTCAACACTGGTTCTGCTATCATCTCTGCATGTCTGGAATTCTGATCATGTGACCTGCCTAGGTTTCAGCACTGGTTCTGCAATCATCCCTGCATGTCTGGAATCCTGATCATGTGACTGCTCCCTGTGATCCTGGAGGATCTGAACTGGAAGTTCATCCCTGGTCCTGACCCGGAAGTGGAGGTGCTATGCCCTATATCAGACCGCCCCTTCCTATGCTAAGGGCCTGAGTATTGTGTTGCTTCCCTGCATGGCTGTTTGGTCTGCTGGGTTGCTCCCTCTATTCTGTGCCCTTGCACTTTGTTCTGTCGTGCGTCTCTGCACACGCTCCGTGCTCGTATTCCATCTCTTGTCTCGTGCTTTGTCTCGTGTTGTCCTTCGTGCTTTGTTTGTCCTCGCTATGCTTCCTTGTTATGCTATGTACCCTGTCCCTGACGTGTCTCTCTACACGTGCAGGCCTCCGCTCTGTACCCTGTCCCTGACGTGCCTCTCTACACTTGCAGGCCTCCGCTCTGTACTCTGTCTAGTCCCAAGGCTCTCCCTTGGCCCGGCTCTGAGCTTCGGCCTACGCTCCGCTGCTAGACTCTGTCCCTGGCGTGTCTCTCCACACGCGCAGGCCTCGTCTTGTACTTAGCTCCTGGCATGCCCTCTGCATGCGCAGGACTCTGTACCTTACCCTATGCCTTGTCTCTGATGTCTCGTGCGCCCTTGCACTTTTCGTACTAGGCTTTGCCATGCTGTCTCGCACGCGTCTCTGTCCTGTACCTTTGCCTAGCCCTGCCTTGTGGCTCCGTGCCCTCGTGCATGCGCCTGGTCGCCCTGTTCCTGCCTGTTGTGCCTCAGCCGTGCCGCCTCTAGTCGTGCTCGCCTGTGTGCCTCAGCCGTGCCCGCCGTCCAGTGCTATAGTGGTTACCGGCTGTGTGAGCCGCAGCTGTGCCGTCTCTAAGTCGCGCCCACCTGCTTATGCCACCGTCGGTACCGCCTGCCGGTGCCCCAGCCGTGATTTCCGTGCTCCCTTGCACGCATGCTGGTTTTCGCACTGTGCCTTTTCGTGCTACTCTTGCACAAAGTCTTTTGCTTACTTTGCTCTGCTCTGAACCCTGTCTTGCCTGGCAGATTCCATAACCTGCCGTCCGCTGCCAGAGGTCCGGACCTAGATGACTGCGGCCTGATGTCCGGAGCTGATTTCCGCAGTCTGATTCCTGGACCCTGTCGGTCGATGCCAGCACCCCGGATTCCGATGCCACCGTACCCTATCTTGGTCCCTGCGTGTCCTCTGAACGCGCAGTCCTCCGTCCTGTATCTCTCCCTGGCGTGTCTCTTCGCACGCGCAAGCCACCGTCCCTATACCTGTCCCTGGCATGCCCCTTGGCATGCGCAGGCCTCCGTCCTGTGAACCTGACCCGGACGTGTTCGTTGACACGCATCCTGTTTCTAACTTTGTCTTGTCTCCTTGCATGGAACCCTGGTTTGCTTACCGGATGTCCGGAACCTGCCGATCATTTTCAGAGCTACAGAACCTGATGTCCCGGTTGATTGTTGCCTGCTGTCCAGAGTCCGATGTCCTCGTGCCTCTGTCTACCATCTGCACGTACCATGCTTTGGACCTCGGCTTGCCCTTGCACGCACCTTGCTCTATGTACTCTGTGTGTTCAAGTTTTGCACCTATTATACCCTGAAGTGTTCCTCATGCCTCATTCTGTAATGCTGTAGATAAGCCTCCGATGTAACCTGAAAGAGAAGAAAAACACGTTATATTATACTCACGGAGGTGGGCTGTCCGGTCCGATGGGTGTTGCGGTCCGGTCCGGCGCCTCCCTTCTTCATGCGATGATGTCCTCTTATCCCATCCTGAAATGGCTCCTGCGCAGGCGCATTGCTCTGCCCGACGCCTGCGCACTGCAGGACTCTGCTCTGCCCTCAACAGGGCAGAGCAGTGCGCCTGCGCCGGAGCCTTTACAGGACGGGAAAAGAGGACGTCATCGCATGAAGAAGGGAGGCACTGGACGGGACGGCGACACCCATCGGACCGGACCGCCCATCTCCGTGAGTATAATATAACGTGTTTTTCTTCTCTTTCAGGTTACATCGGAGGCTTATCTACAGCATTATAGAATGCTGTAGATAAGCCCCTGATGTCTATGCCGGCAGGTGAAAGGCCAAAAAAAGGGTGACAGATTCCCTTTAATGAAGTTTCCTTGAACTAACGTCTTGTCTCGCCTTGTCTTGTTTCCCTGAGCCGGCCGTCTGTTTAGAGGGTGGTTCCTCACTAGGTCAGCTCGCCCTAGGTAGGTGGGTGCCACGGCCCAGAGGGTCCACTCATTCAAGAAAAACGACTCAGCTTAAGCTGATGCTCATCACAATTGGAATAAGAATTTTACCCTTTTTGTCCAGTGATTGGCTGTGTGGCATTTATGTATGTGAATATTATAGGAATAAAAGTTTTGGTTAATAGGACTCGAGTAACTGATCATGTTGACAGCTCCATACACATTAGAATAGATGATTGGCTGGTGCCTACAAAATCCACAGGTTTGGCCAGCACTTATGTTATGCCTTTTGGTGATCGCTGGGGGTTCCCGAGAGAAGAGCTCAAATTAATAGGTTGAGCATGTGGACCTCTATGCCATTCATTGTCTATGGGACTTCCGGACATGGCTGAGCTCTGTACACTACTCGGTTAGTCCCATTGATGATGAATTGCTTGGAGGTACAAATGCTTTAAAGGGGTTGTCCGGGCTTTTCACATAATCTCAGTACATATCTGGGCTGCAGAATTATGACAATAAGTAATTTACTTTCTGTCACTAGTTTGCACGGTTTTCTAGATATTCTGAACAGAACATCCAAGGGGGGGGTGTTATGGCATTGAAATGAGAACTAGTCGCAACCTGATAACATCAGAGACAGTTTTGGTCAACAACCCCCAGTGCCCTTCCTCCTACCTGCCCTGCCCTCCTCCCCCAAAACCAACTTCTCCACCATTACAGAAGATCGACTCTCCACTCTACTCTCAAGATCACATCTCACTACCTGTGCACTTGACCCGATCCCATCCCACTTCATCCCATACCTCACCACAGTCTTCATCCCAACCCTAACCCATCTCTTCAACCTATCACTAACAACTGGTGTTTTCCCCTCAAGCTTTAAACATGCCTCAATCACACCTATCCTCAAAAAGCCCTCTCTTGACCCATCCTCTGTATCTAGCTATCGCCCTATATCACTTCTCCCCTATGCCTCAAAACTACTGGAACAACACGTCCATCTTGAACTATCCTCCCACCTCTCTTCTTGCTCCTTCCTTGACCACTTGCAATCCGGCTTCCGGCCACTCCACTCCACTGAAACTGCCCTAACTAAGGTCACCAATGACCTACTAGCCGCCAAGGCCAAGCGGCACTACTCTGTCCTCCTCCTCCTGGACTAGTCCTCTGCCTTTGACACAGTGGACCATTCCCTATTACTACAGACCCTCTCATCTCTTGGTATCACAGACTTGGCCCTATCTTGGATTGCGTCATACCTAGCAGACCGGACATTCAGCATCTCTCATTCGCACACCACCTCCTCACCGCGCCCCCTATCCGTCGGAGTCCCACAAGGTTCAGTCCTAGGGCCCCTGCTCTTCTCTGTTTACACCTTCAGCCTCGGACAGCTCATAGAATCTCATGGCTTTCAGTATCATCTCTATGCTGATGATACACAGATCTACATCTCTGGACCAGATATCACCTCCCTACTAAACAGAATCCCTCAATGTCTGTCTGCTATTTCATCCTTCTTCTCCGCTAGATTTCTAAAACTTAATATGGACAAAACAGAATTAATCATCTTTCGCCCATCTCACGTGACCCCCCAATGGACCTATCCATTAAAGTAAATGGCTGCCCACTCTCTCTAGTCCCACAAGCTCGCTGCCTCGGGGTTATCCTTCACACTGATCTCCCCTTCAAACCACATATCCAAGCCCTTTCCGCTTCCTGCCGACTTCAACTCAAAAATATTTCACGGATCCGTACATTCCTCAACCAAGAATCTGCAAAAACCCTAGTCCATGCCCTCATCATCTCCCGCCTTGACTAAAGCAACCTCCTGCTCTGTGGCCTCCCCTCTAACACTCTCGCACCCCTCCAATCTATTCTTAACTCTGCTGCCCGACTAATCCACCTGTCCCCCCGCTATTCCAAGGCCTCTCCCCTCTGTCAATCCCTGCACTGGCTCCCCATTACCCAAAGACTCCATTTCAATACCCTAACCATGACATACAAAGCCATCCACAACCTGAGTCCTCCGTACATCTGTGACCTAGTCTCCCAGTACTTGCCTGCACGAAACCTCCGATCCTCACAAGATCTCCTTCTGTACTCCCCTCTTATCTCCTCTTCCCACAATCGCATACAAGATTTCTCCCGCGCATCCCCTCTACTCTGGAACTCTACCACAACATATCAGACTCTTGCCTACCATGGAAACCTTCAAAAAGAACTTGAAGACCTACCTCTTCCGACAAGCCTACAACTTGCAGTAACCACCGATCCACCAAACCGCTACACGACCATCTCTACCCTTGCCTACTGCATCCTCACCCATCCAGTTGTAGATTGTGAGCCCTCGCGGGCAGGGTCCTCTCTCATCCTGTACCAGTCGTGACTTGTATTGTTTAAGATTACTGTACTTGTATGTATTGTGTATACCCCTCCTCACATGTAAAGCGCCATGGAATAAATGGCGCTATAATAATAAATAATAATAATAATAAAAACCTCCTACTCTACTCCAAACATGCCCTCTATAGCAACAACCCCACCCTCCATAGCTACAGGCCCTCCCCGTCCAGATGAAGCAGCCCTCATCACACAGTAACAAATTCTTCCCCTCCAGCAGCCTCAGTGCAGAGACCTGCTCCTCCCCCAGACACACACTGAACAGTTATGTATGGAAAGTGAAACTAGTGAGGAGGGAAAATCATCCTGTATTCTGAGCCACTCCATGATTACAATACATATGTCATAACTCAATACATAACTAATTCCTTCCCTCACTGTCCCCGGCTGCTGGCAGTGATGGGGGTCTGCAGCTTCTAATCTGCATAGGGGATGGCAGTCACTGATGTAATCTGTTGTGTGACAAAGCCTCTGCTGTGTGAATGAGACAGCTCTGTGTCACTGATGTCTTCACACAGCAGCAGATTTAGTGCAGTGTATGTGCGAAGCTCCACCAAACTCCCAGCAAGCTCCAGTGACCAGCACCACCCACTGCCCACTCATTGGCTGGCAGTAAACTTCACCAGCACTCATCTTTATCATCATTCCAGCATTGGAAAGAACACAGCAGTAATCCTATATTTGTGAAAGCAGCACAATACATATATACACCCCCCAACACTTCACACTGTTACAGCTGCTGATTGGACAGGCTGCTCCCATCAGTATTTGTGTCATTAGAGACACAGTGCTCACACATACACTGCACCAAATCTGCTGCTGTGTGAAGACATCAGTGACACAGAGCTGTCTCATTCACACAGCAGATGCTTTGTCACACAACAGATTACATCAGTGACTGCCATCCCCTGTGCAGATTAGAAGCTGCAGACCCCCATCACTGGCCATCACACAGTCTGTTCTCACTGCTGCCAGCAGCCTGGTACAGTGAGGGAAGGAATTACTGATAATGAGTTATGTATTGCAATCATGGAGTGGCCCAGAATACAGGACGATTTTCCCTCCTCCTCACTAGTTTCACTTTCCATAGATAACTGTTCAGTGTGTGTCTGGGGGAGGAGCAGCTCTCTCCACTGAGGCTGCTGGAGGGGAAGAATTTGATACTGTGTGATGAGGGCTGCTTCATGTGGACAGGGAGGGCCTGTAGCTATGGAGGGTGGGGTTGTTGCTATAGAGGGCATGTTTGGAGTAGAGTAGGAGGTTACGACTAGTTCTCATTTCAATGCCATAACACCCCCCCCCCTTGGACGTTCTGTTCAGAATATCTAGAAAACCGTGCAAACTAGTGACAGAAAGTAAATTACTTATTGTCATAATTCTGCAGCCCAGATACTGTATGTACTGAGATTATGTGAAAAGCCCGGACAACCCCTTTAACCTACATTCAGATGGGGCTGTGCAGAGCTTGGTTCTTGCTAAGTTATTCATCTGTTAATTTTGGGAAAACCACTTCAATATTCCAGTTCACCCATCAAGGTCACTTGTAATGGCCAAGGAAATCTCTACACGACCACTAACCTCTGCAGGAATATCGTAGCATGTAGCAGTGCCCATTCAAATGAATGGGAGGCCAGGAAATATTTGGCTGCGTTGCATCCACCAGAGGCAGAGCCGCTCTTTTCAGCAGGACGTAAATCAATCACTTTTCTTTTCTTTTTTTTTTTTAAGCAGTTGTGATCATTTCTGTAACATATATGATGGAGCAGGGCACAATTTAATCACTTCAGCTGGCCCCATCCTTCTTGCTTTCTGTTATTACAACACACACACACACACACACACACACACATATATATATATATATATATATATATATACAGTGGGGAAAAAAAGTATTTAGTCAGTCAGCAATAGTGCAAGTTCCACCACTTAAAAAGATGAGAGGCGTCTGTAATTTACATCATAGGTAGACCTCAACTATGGGAGACAAACTGAGAAAAAAAAATCCAGAAAATCACATTGTCTGGTTTTTTTTTTCATTTTATTTGCATATTATGGTGGAAAATAAGTATTTGGTCAGAAACAAAATTTCATCTCAATACTTTGTGATATATCCTTTGTTGGCAATGACAGAGGTCAAACGTTTTCTGTAAGTCTTCACAAGGTTGCCACACACTGTTGTTGGTATGTTGGCCCATTTCTCCATGCAGATCTCCTCTAGAGCAGTGATGTTTTTGGCTTTTCGCTTGGCAACACGGACTTTCAACTCCCTCCAAAGGTTTTCTATAGGGTTGAGATCTGGAGACTGGCTAGGCCACTCCAGGACCTTGAAATGCTTCTTACGAAGCCACTCCTTCGTTGCCCTGGCGGTGTGCTTTGGATCATTGTCATGTTGAAAGACCCAGCCACGTTTCATCTTCAATGCCCTTGCTGATGGAAGGAGGTTTGCACTCAAAATCTCACGATACATGGCCCCATTCATTCTTTCATGTACCCGGATCAGTCGTCCTGGCCCCTTTGCAGAGAAACAGCCCCAAAGCATGATGTTTCCACCACCATGCTTTACAGTAGGTATGGTGTTTGATGGATGCAACTCAGTATTCTTTTTCCTCCAAACACGACAAGTTGTGTTTCTACCAAACAGTTCCAGTTTGGTTTCATCAGACCATAGGACATTCTCCCAAAACTCCTCTGGATCATCCAAATGCTCTCTAGCAAACTTCAGACGGGCCCGGACATGTACAGGCTTAAGCAGTGGGACACGTCTGGCACTGCAGGATCTGAGTCCATGGTGGCGTAGTGTGTTACTTATGGTAGGCCTTGTTACATTGGTCCCAGCTCTCTGCAGTTCATTCACTAGGTCCCCCCGCGTGGTTCTGGGATTTTTGCTCACCGTTGTTGTGATCATTCTGACCCCACGGGGTGGGATTTTGCGTGGAGCACCAGATCGAGGGAGATTATCAGTGGTCTTGTATGTCTTCCATTTTCTAATTATTGCTCCCACAGTTGATTTCTTCACTCCAAGCTGGTTGGCTATTGCAGATTCAGTCTTCCCAGCCTGGTGCAGGACTACAATTTTGTTTCTGGTGTCCTTTGACAGCTCTTTGGTCTTCACCATAGTGGAGTTTGGAGTCAGACTGTTTGAGGGTGTGCACAGGTGTCTTTTTATACTGATAACAAGTTTAAACAGGTGCCATTACTACAGGTAATGAGTGGAGGAAAGAGGAGACTCTTAAAGAAGAAGTTACAGGTCTGTGAGAGCCAGAAATCTTGATTGCTTGTTTCTGACCAAATACTTATTTTCCACCATAATATGCAAATAAAATGAAAAAAAAACAGACAATGTGATTTTCTGGATTTTTTTTTCTCAGTGTGTCTCCCATAGTTGAGGTCTACCTATGATGTAAATTACAGACGCCTCTCATCTTTTTAAGTGGTGGAACTTGCACTATTGCTGATTGACTAAATACTTTTTTTCCCCACTGTGTGTGTATATATATATATATATATATATATATATATATATATATATATATATATATTGTTTTCAAGGAACTAAAAAGTCTGTTGCGAAAAATATTGAAAGGCTTAAAAGCATAAAATGAGCAAATAATGTTCATACACCCAAACTTCAAGGAAACATAGTCGTAAAAAGCAATTTGAAATTGGCCGCAGTGGTCTATTTATGTAAGGTTTGGTTCCAGCGAGTATCGTGTTTACAGATGGTGGTTTTCCTGTTATAAAGCGCATTTCTACAGTCATATAAAATGCTAATTGGGTTTTCCCACCATAACCAAAAATATGTATATAAATGTGGTGAGTGGTGAAATAGGAACACCAGCGGCATACATGAGAACAGAGGGGGCTTCATAGCAAAAATCAAAAACCCCATCACAGGGTGTTGCACTTGCTACCCCAATCTGCCCTTCATTGACTCTTTAGCTACACCCATACCTACCATTGTATTGGGAAAAACACGGGCCAGAGACCCCAAGAAAGTATCCTTTAACCAGTTTTAAGAGCCACCTAGTTCCAGGTCCAGGGGGCATAACCTGGGCAGGGAACGGGGGAAATTGCCCAGGCTGTAAAATTCTTAGGAGCACAAAATTCAAAAGGAAAGAAAAAAGTAACATTGGTATTGCTAGACCTGAACATGCCGAGCAAATGCCTCTAGCTGCTGGCCGGATACCTCAGATGGCCCCAGGACACTGTTACAGATGGATCTGGCGATAATGCATTGAGCCATATGCCCAACCATTCTGTAGTCTACAGCCAACAAGGTGTGGTTGTCCTTACGCAGGCAGGATGGGCTGATGTCACTGTATTATGCCCCCTATTCTGGCCCGCTCTGTGTGCTGGAGAGAATAGGACTCGATAGCTTCAATTGGGGTAGTGTAAACCTTTTTTTGCAGAGGGCAGCACATAGTTAGCATTATTACTTTTGGATGGATGCTCAGGGGCTTCATTTCTCACGAGTCACATCCTGCAATAAGATGATCTTAAAATTTGACATTCTGCATCCACTGTAAAGTAACCGTTCTAATTAGATATAAATAGATTGTTGGTTGATCCTTACGCCAAAGCAGTCATGACTTGTTAGTCCTTATTGGTCAACCCAGTCGTTCAGACTAGCCATAAGGCCCTTTACACATTAGGGTAAAGTCAACTGAACCCACCAACATCTGCAGGATGATGTTTATGGGGGCCTCCCTCCTGAAAGATAAGTGAAGGAGAAGGATCTGGAAAGTTGGATTTACAATAGCCATTCCTTCTGTTCTTCGGGAGATGAGCCGCTGCCAGAGGAGTCTGCCAACAGCTCTCTTATAGAGAGCACAGTGTGTAGCGAAAAGTCAGGAAAAGGAGCTCTCAGCCGAACATCCATATATGTTCAATAGTACTGCGCCATCTGCAGTCAAGAACCAGTCACCATCAGATGGAAGCTTAGAACACCGCTGACTTCTTTTCTGGCAGTGTCACCCTTTTGCTATGGCTAAAATCATCTGTTTTGATCAAGTCTGGATTAATGTGTAAGGCTGCCATCCTGCTCTCATCACAAACACTGCTCCGGACACTTATCAAGAACCTCCAGCTTACTATTAGTTATTACAATAATAGCTAAGCAGAGCCAGTGACGCTGCGTCTGCAGATACTTGTCCTATTCATTAGCAGGTGCTCACCTTCTGATGCGGAAGTGAGCCTCGCTAGTAAAAACCCTTTAATGTGTCCACAGACCTGAGATGGCTGTTAGGTATTTTCCCAAGACCCCCATCCATGTATTCACTCTTAGAAAACCACTGCCACATGCCTCCAGAGGTGGCTTATATAGCAAGGCAAGGAAACAATCAGGAAATTGAATTAAAACTATCCCAATGAGAAGAGTCGGGTACCCCACCTACCCATTAGATGTTCATCCTGGTAGATTTCCCTTCCCTTCCAATACTCAGATGACTACATAGCGAGAATCCCACTCAACCCACTGATGGATATAAGGTTGTGCCCAATCAGGGTGGGCCACACATTTCCAGTCTGTAATCAAAATGTACTATTCCTTGTTGAGTTGGTACAAAAATTGGGCAACGACAACACTTCACAGAGCGGCACTGACACGAATATGCACAAGTGACCTTTCTTCATTATTGGAGATGGGATAAATGATGCATATATTTTCACCTGCATTGCTCATTCGCAGAATCCTTTGCCCTCGCGCCAGCACAGGTTAGGATCTGGGGTCTGTTTGCAGCAAGACATATTTTTTTGTTTAGCCGGAGTCGTGCTGGAGTCATGTCAGTGCTGGGGAGGAGGTAGATGACACGGCGTAGAATGGACAAGCATTCCTCCTCCCCTCCTCCTTTTGCTTTTCATCCCTTTCTTCTTCTGCCAAAATCTTGGATTGTGTAACTTCCTTGGTTAACGGTCAAACGCAACAACTCCATCGAGGCTCATCTGACACACCAGCAAACTCTGCCGTGAGTCAAAGCAAACTTCCATCTGTGTTCCTGGGTACGTCCAGCGCCAGGGAGAAAAACAGATTTACAAGCATATCTCATCCTGCGTTTTATCCTTCATTATAGCATATTTAACTGGTGGATACACAAGTTAAAAAGACACCTGCCAGCCTTCATCCATCATCGCATCTGTACGTCGGCTCCATCCTGGCATCCTACTAAGCTAACGTAACCAATAATGCCCACCAGGGCACTGAGTGCCACAGAAATGTGCCTTTGTCCTGGAACTAAATGCCATTCTTCTCATGAACTACAATGACCCAACCATTAGGCTCGTCCAAACAGGGACATTTTGCAGAAAATCAAAATGCAGGTGATCATCAAGTTAGTAATTTTTTACTTCATGCTCAATAACTGTGAGACTAGGTGAACTTATCCTTATTGATACAAATCCAATGGTCCATTTACACCAAACAACCGGCGGCAGTAAATCGGTAAATATCCGTTCGGCAGTCGTTTAATAGCCAGATTGCGGCAAACAATAGTCACTGAGCGATCTGTAAGAGATTCTTCAGTGTGCTTAAGGCTTCTAGTATTCTCGGCAGCATGAATCTTGTTTATAGAGGACGATGCGCTGACGACGATGATTTTTAAATCCTGCTTAAAAAATCATTTCACCCGACGAACGAGCGTTTGTCTCTTGCAGTGGTAATGCACCTTAACGTTAATGTTTTGTAAGTCGTTGGATAGACTGAGTACATACGTGTTTTCTTTTAGGCTCCTTCTGGCCGGTAAGCATTTGCATACTGTTTGGAAATCTCAGCAGACTTTTCTATGCACAGAACTATCGTTGAAAAACATAATTTTTTTTTTACAAAGGGCCCCAGTGTTAGCTTGAGACTTAGGCTTTCATCTAGACCAGGGGTCCTCAACCTTTGGCTCAGTAGTCACATATGGCTTGCAGATCCATGATATGTGGCTCGTGGCTGTCTGCCAGCTTGGTGCTTTAGCACCCGGCCTAAGAAACAGTTATGAAGAGTGGATCTCCAGATGGTGTCTTTTATGAGTACCTCCACACAGAAGAGCAGTTCTGGATGTGAATGTACTTGCCATGATGGTGAAGAGATACGGTAAGCTGGAGATATGATGATTTTGCCAGTAAGGCTGGTTTCACATTTGCGTTTTTTAGCGCTGGAAAAAAACGCATATGTGCGCATGCGTTTTTTCCCCTATATTTAACATGGGTGCGCATACCTGCGCGCTTGTAAGCGCATGTATGCGATTTTCATGCGCTGCGTTTTTTTGGGGTGTGCGTTTGTATTTTCCAGACGCAGCATGTTGCATTTTTTGGCCCTGCAAAAAAGCGCATGCGCACATATGCGCACGTTTTGCGCTAAAAATGGCCATTATAGCCTATGGATGCGCATATGTGCGCACTGGCATGCTCATGTATGCGTTTTTTTGCATATGCGTTTTTTTTTTTAACCATGGAATTTAGGGGTTTGGGTTAGAGTTAGGGTTAGTTAAGGGGGTTTAGGGTTAGGGTCAGGGTTAGGGTTGGGGTTTGGGTCAGGGTTAGGGTTAAGTATGGTTTGGTTAAGGGTTAGGGTCAGGGTTAGGGTCAGGATTAGGGTTAAGTATGGTTTGGTTAAGGGTTAGGGTCAGGGTTAGGGTTAGGGTCAGGGTTAGGGTCAGGGTTAGGGTTAAGTATGGTTTTGTTAAGGGTTAGGGTCAGGATTAGGGTTAAGTATGGTTTGGTTAAGGGTTAGGGTCAGGGTTAGGGTTATGGTCAGGGTTAGGGTCAGGGTTAGGGTTAAGTATGGTTTTGTTAAGGGTTAGGGTTAGGGTTAGGGTCAGGGTTAGGGTCAGGGTTAGGGTTAGGGTCAGGGTTAGGGTTAGGGTTAGTTAGGGTTTAGGGTTTGGGTTAGGGTTAAGTATGATTTGGTTAAGGGTTAGGGTCAGGGTTAGGGTCAGGGTTAGGGTTAGGGTCAGGTTTAGGGTTAGTAAAGTCATGGTTTGGGTTAGTGTGAGGGGCCACCTAATGTTGGAAAAAAACGCAAACGCGGTAAAAACGCACTAAAAACGCATACAAACGCATAAAAACGCTGCGTTTTTTTCATGCATGCTCATAAAAATGCTTGAAAAAAACGCAGCAGTTGTATGCTTTTGTATGCGTTTTTTCAATGCCTTTTTTTGCGGGAAAAACGCGCTGCAAAAAAAAGCAAGTGTGAAACTAGCCTAAGAGGGTTGCATGAGGCTGTATTCAATAGTGTGATGGGAGTGACTAATGCGAGAATACCAAATGGGGTAAGGTGGGAACCAATGGATATAAGTATACTGCTTTGATGTGATGTCTATGGAAAAGCTTTGGCTGTCGTTAAACCAGTATTTGAGGGCTCTGTATTCACTACTGTGGAGGACGCAGGAGCAGAATGTCACTGCTCGGGGGCTGTGAATGTGACTCGCGACCATTGCTCAGAGCTTCATGTGGCTCTCATGGTAGGAAAGGTTCGGGACCGAGAGGCCATTGTCGCCTCTTGAGAGTATGCACCCAACAGTGGCCAAGAAAACAGTGAGTCCCTAACTTAAGTTGTTGTCCATCTGTAGCACCAAGAGGACCCTCCTGGAAAATATCTTTGAAGGCTACTAGTTTACTGCGCCATTTGAAGCCTACTGGCAATTATCGGCCTCCACCAAAGAAAAAAGAATGAATCGCTATTGACACATTTCAGCTCTAAGTCTAGAGTTTTGGGAACCAAATATGGTGACGATAAGCCACCGACCCTAATAGGTGTTGTAGAAATATGGTTAGCTGTAATTATGATGCAAAAGGTGAAATAGGCAACAAATCCAACTAAAACCACAGATGGTTGCAATGTTCAGATATGCCACGTGGGAGCATATCAAACAGTGCGATCCCTGGAGCGGGCTCTTCTGGCAGCACAAAGTATTTAAGAATCAATTATAGATCTGCAATTTCCAAAGCATCATTTTCAGTGACCTGTCCGAAGGAGTAAGTAACGCAGACCTGGGACAGGTGGTCTAGCCAAATTGCCAGTCACTGCTGAGACTTTTAGCTCCACAACACCAGTCCTACCCACAGATGAGCTTTGCGTAAAATCCCACACTCCTGGTCCCGGACGGAAAGTTTACAAGTTTGCAGCCCTGCCATATTCTACCATGTCAGACTGCTCTATACCAGCTGTAAATACCCAGGCGAGATAGTAGAAGTGGTGTATGACAGCTAGCGGTCAGGGTCTGCATGTAGTACAAGCTATTCCTGCCTCCCCACAGCTCCTTATCTCCTCCGTACAGCACATGCTTTTCATTACAAGACCTGTTATTCATCGCCAGATAACTGCGAGAGGATGGTCCAAATACTTCTCCTTGTAAATATAGCCCTCGCCTGCGCCGCCGTGTAACTGGGACTGTTCACCACATCTGGAAGAACGCGCGTTCCAGTAACATTAAGGAGTAGTATTTAAGTTGGCACATCTGAGCCGTGGTATATGCCAATTGGTAATAGCTCTTGGACGCCCTTAAATCCTCCATGAACTATTCCCATAAGAAATCATTCAATTAAACGTGGCCAGAATTTAACCCCCGGCGAGCCACGGCCCGAAAACAGCCATCGACAAGTCTTACTACGCTAAAACCCCCCTCCCGCCTTGGCTGGTTATTGGAGTAGCGCCAGTGCGGTCCTGTTCATCATTTTAGATTTCAGCATTTTGTCACAAGTCGCCATCATCATCGAAAAAAAAAAAAACCAAAAGGCATTGGCACCGAAAAGTAGAAAGACGCAGGTGCGAGTTTTCTGGGTTTCTGTCCTGGATTTATGGTTCAAAATTACATAAGTTAGGAAAAGTTAGCAAGTTGCTGTAGAACTACAAGGCCCAATATGCATTGGACTGCGTTGTATCAGAAGTAGGTATTTTTGTCTGCCAAAACATGCTGGGACATGATTACTCGATATAAGGACCACAAACCAGCTCATTTATGTCCTGAAATACTTTGTTCTGCTGGGTGGATCCTTCCGCTATGTAATTTTCAGTCTGTGATCCTCTACATATCATGTTACTGTCACTTATAACCCGATCCGCACTAAAGATGATAGGTCACTACATCTCACCAAAATCCACACACTCCTCTGCTGAAATACTTTGTGCTGCTGGGAGTATTCTACGCGTTTCACTATGAAACTCTCATTCTGTTACCTCCCACTTGTCTTTTTTCATTTGGTCACTGCCTCTCACCACATCAGCATACTTGCCATTGGAAGTCTGATAGCCACCTTAAAGCTTCCCCTTATCAATGAGGTTCTGAAGAAGCTAAGGTTTGTGTCCCTGAGGCAGCTTAACAATCAACAAAAGGGCTCCAGGGATGTTGGCAGGTAGGAGGCGCGTGGCAGAGTTCACAGAACACTGACCAGGGTCCTGCTCATCGATTCTCTCATCTCTACTACACTCGAATATAATAAGCTTTGTATTATATCTTATTAGAGAAATATGGTGCTTTCTCCATGTCTTCCCCCCTTTTTGCCTCCTGATCTCATCATTTACTCTAAAAACAACTAGAATGCCTCACTGAAGTATCATGTTACATGCTTCCCAGAGAGGTCTATGGAAAGTGGGAAAGGGTTGATCGAAAAAGAGAGCGTCTGGAACACACACAGCCTGTACTGCTGCTTTCTAGTAAGTGTTATTTCTCATGTCAGTGCTGGATTCAAAGTTAGAGTGCTCAATACTGATGTATAATGTCTTTCAAGGTGCTGCTACTGCTTGCGAGTAAATATTTTATCATTCTCTAGTGCTATATTCACAACTACACTGCTTCATACCTCCCACCCTTCCAAGAAGTAAAAGTTGGGACAGACCATGCTGCGCGCATGGCATTCCTCTGCAAGATGGTAGACCATGCCCTTAGCTACATTCATTTATTTATTATTATTATTATTACTATTATGCATTTATATCGCGCCATTTATTCCATGGCGCTTTACATGTGAAAAGGGGATATATAGACAAGTGTAATATATACAAGAGTAATGTACAAGTGTAAGACAAGGGACACACAAGTACATAAGGAGAGGGGACCCTGCCCGTGAGGGCTCACAGTCTACAGGGATGGGTGAGGATACAGTAGGAGAGGGTAGAGCAGGTCGTGCGGTGGTTCAGTAGACAGAGGATCATTGCAGGCTGTAGGCTTGTCGGAACAGGTGGGTCTTCAGGTTCTTCTTGAAGGTTTCCGTTGATGGTGAGAGTCTGATGTGTTGCGGTAGGGAGTTCCAGAGTATGGGGGAAGCACGGGAGAAGTCTTGTATGCGGTTGTGGGAAGAAGAGATAAGGGGGGAGTAGAGGAGATCTTGGGACGATCGAAGGTTCTACACCAGCAAGCTAGAAAAATACCAGAAATAAAACTAATCTACTTTATTCAAAATTAGATTTAAAAAGGAACTTAGTCCATTCATATAAAATGTACATGTACAAAAAGACAAACACTTACAAAAAAAACCGCTCAGTCAGATGCGGTAAGACCAAACTTTCAAACACCTTACTACCCTTAGTGTCGTTATCCAACTATACATAGACACCCCCTCAGAGTATCCGCTTAGTGTAAATTTCTTTTGAGAAATCACACTCTCATGGTGCTAGAAAAATGTCTTTTACAGATCCATTGTTCTTTATGTGCCACTTCTGTGTAACATACATAATCATCACTAACAATGATCCTGGACAAATTTCGTAGTAACAGCCTTATTTCAATAATCACCTAAAAATAAAGAATGGCATAATATACAGTCTGTAATTATGAAACCAGGGTGTGAACCTAGACATTCCTCTTTAGATCATGCAGTTCACCACCTTTACAGATTTTTTATGTCATCTAGTATATCATGGAAAGATCTCACCCAAATCTTTACATTCATGGGTTCCTCCATGTGACGCTCCCTTCTCCCTACGCGTTTCACCAACCAGATCATCAGGGGAGTACTGAGTACAGCGTTATGCCTACATGAGAAAAATGCCATCACTGGGCTGTTCATTTACCCGCTTTTTATAGCATGCACTCTTTAGTGTGTTCCCGCCTCATAAAGATGGGCGGGTGTATGCCCGTGACCACTTCCTGTTTCTGTGTCACTATAGTGACAAGCCCGTTACTCATATATTCCTTCACATCACTTACTCACATAGCATATTAGTAGTATGCGATTACATCGACCTCCATTTAAAACACATGATCGTGCGCACTCTTTTCTTTATCGGGTTGCATAGTAACGCACTGACGTCACCTTTCTTTAGCGCATGCGCATTCTTCTTTGTCACGTCCAACCCTCTTTCTTACGTCACGGCGCCTATTCACTTCCATCATTATATCAGCATCAGGGGAATTACCGCGCCTGCGCACTCCCAACCATAGCCGCTTCTTTGCAGGCTTTAACTTCTTAATGCACGCAAGTCCCTTACCGCGCCTGCGCACTCCACAAACAGCCGCTTCTTTGCAAGCTATAATTTATAAATGCACAAAAGTCCCTCCTATCACAGGATTATCTTATGGGAGCACTTATAAATTTATATACCCTTAACATGCACATCTATTAACAGTTCTTTCTCATCTGTCAAATGAATGGGATTAGTATTATTTTACAAAACGATGATGCATAGGGGTTTTAGTGTTTTTTAGCCGATCAATATCAATCTATACCCACATATAGTTATGATTGATATCTACCGCCATCAGATAATGAATGGCATATAAATACTTCACATTGTAGTCACCAATTATAACTGAAATGCTCACTATCCAATCCTCAAATATACATGTGGGCATAAATCTTACCCTTGTACAGGAATAGGTTTCACAGTCATTTTGGGCATATTTCAATATTTACTATCCAGTTTTGGGACTTTTAGGATACTGAAAATATTAAACTCCATTAAGTACCCCTAAAAAATCCTCTCAACTATCCCGAGCGATCACTCAAGACAATGTACAGTACTTGACTCAGACTCGATACATCTACCTTCCAGAAGAGACTTCTTATCTTCTCTTTATCCTATTCTATTTTTATTCCTAAGGTTTTAACTCCGTGTTTAGACAAACAAAAAAAGGGGGGAATAACCCATTAGAGAAGTATAACTCCTTTGGATTCCTTCCTGAGTAACCACACTACCCTTTAACCCCTATACAGGGATCTGGTTTTACGTGGGGCACAATGGAGCTTGTCCTCCGGGGCTCACATCTCATTGCATATGGGTTAGTAAATTACAAAAAAGCCGTAAAAGATAGTTGGTCGTTCAGGCCTGTTGGTTGGAGTGTTCTCAGCCAAAAAATCCATCTACATTCCCTTTGGAGGATCGCTTTGTCCCAATCTCCCCCTCTATGGGGGTAAGGAACTTTCTCGATCCCAACAAATTGAATTTTGCTATGATCACCCTGATGTATCCTATTGATGTGGTTTGCTATAGCTGTATCTCTTTGGTTCACCACATCACCAACATGATCGCGTATTCTCTTCCTGAATTCCCTTCTTGTTTTCCCTATATATTCAATCCCACATATGCACGTTGCCTTATAAATCACTCCAGTAGTTCGACAAGAGGGGTATGACCCCTCTGAAAGGTCGACCTATAGTGGCAGGTATCAATAGTGTGACTCAGAATTTGGGAATGTATATAGATCGGATTCTAAGACCATTTGTAATGAATTTGAGCTCGTATATTAGAGATACAGGCGATCTTCTATGTAAACTAGATGGCATATACCTTGAGAAAGACATGATTTTTGGGAGTATAGATGTGGAGGCTTTGTACTCTTCGATACCCCATAAAAAAGGCCTGATGGCCGTGGAATACTATCTTAAGTCCCGAGGACGTTTCTTTGTGAAACATAATGATTTTGTTTTAAAGGCTTTGAAATTCTGCCTTACAAATAATGTCTTTCTCTTTGGGAATAAGTACTTCCACCAGCTCAGGGGCACTGCAATGGGTTGCCCTTGTGCGCCCACTTATGCAAATTTGCTCCTGGGCTGGTGGGAGGAAAAAATTGTGTTTAATGACACGAATTCTCGACATGATAGCGTAGCCCTATGGCTACGCTATATTGATGATATTTTCGTGATTTGGAAAAGTACAGAATCTGAGTTTATCTCCTTTGTTAATGACCTCAATTGCAATGATTTAGGCCTGAGATTTACGTATGAGGTACATGCATCAGAAATGAGATTTTTAGATGTGCTCGTCAAAAAGGGAATTGATGGCACTTTAGAAACGAGCAATTATAGGAAACCAACAGCTACTAACTCACTTTTAAGATGGGAGAGTAGTCACCCCCTTCCACAAAAAAGAGGGATACCCAAAGGACAATATTTGAGGTTACGCCGTAATTGCTCGAACCCTCAGAAATTTAAAGAACAAGCTGATGATATGAGGGAAAGGTTTCAGGAGAGAGGATACCCAGATCATGTTTTAAGGGCCGCTTATGAGGAATCTATAAAAAGAGATCGTAAAGAACTATTAAGGAAAGTAGAAAGAAAAGAAGATAAAGAGGTCACACGTTTCATTACTAGGTTTTCGAATGGATCAGTAAAATTTAAAGAAATTTTAGAAAGACACTGGCCAATTCTCAAAATGGATATGGATATAGAGAAAATTTTAGGTTCTAAACCACAAGTAACATACAAAAAGAACAAATCTATAAAAGATAGACTAATGCACAGTCACTTTAGAGAGACTCAAGCACGTACCTGGCTAGAAGGAGAGGTAAAAGGCTGCTATAGGTGCGGTAACTGTATTGCATGTCAGTCAGTAACACAAGGGAAAACCTTTAGGAGTACGAACAACAAGAAAGTTTATACCATCAGACAGTTTATAAATTGTCGAACTACTGGAGTGATTTATAAGGCAACGTGCATATGTGGGATTGAATATATAGGGAAAACAAGAAGGGAATTCAGGAAGAGAATACGTGAACATGTTGGTGATGTGGTGAACCAAAGAGATACAGCTATAGCAAACCACATCAATAGGATACATCAGGGTGATCATAGCAAAATTCAATTTGTTGGGATCGAGAAAGTTCCTTACCCCCATAGAAGGGGAGATTGGGACAAAGCGATCCTCCAAAGGGAATGTAGATGGATTTTTTGGCTGAGAACACTCCAACCAACAGGCCTGAACGACCAACTATCTTTTACGGCTTTTTTGTAATTTACTAACCCATATGCAATGAGATGTGAGCCCCGGAGGACAAGCTCCATTGTGCCCCACGTAAAACCAGATCCCTGTATAGGGGTTAAAGGGTAGTGTGGTTACTCAGGAGGGAATCCAAAGGAGTTATACTTCTCTAATGGGTTATTCCCCCCTTTTTTTGTTTGTCTAAACACGGAGTTAAAACCTTAGGAATAAAAATAGAATAGGATAAAGAGAAGATAAGAAGTCTCTTCTGGAAGGTAGATGTATCGAGTCTGAGTCAAGTACTGTACATTGTCTTGAGTGATCGCTCGGGATAGTTGAGAGGATTTTTTAGGGGTACTTAATGGAGTTTAATATTTTCAGTATCCTAAAAGTCCCAAAACTGGATAGTAAATATTGAAATATGCCCAAAATGACTGTGAAACCTATTCCTGTACAAGGGTAAGATTTATGCCCACATGTATATTTGAGGATTGGATAGTGAGCATTTCAGTTATAATTGGTGACTACAATGTGAAGTATTTATATGCCATTCATTATCTGATGGCGGTAGATATCAATCATAACTATATGTGGGTATAGATTGATATTGATCGGCTAAAAAACACTAAAACCCCTATGCATCATCGTTTTGTAAAATAATACTAATCCCATTCATTTGACAGATGAGAAAGAACTGTTAATAGATGTGCATGTTAAGGGTATATAAATTTATAAGTGCTCCCATAAGATAATCCTGTGATAGGAGGGACTTTTGTGCATTTATAAATTATAGCTTGCAAAGAAGCGGCTGTTTGTGGAGTGCGCAGGCGCGGTAAGGGACTTGCGTGCATTAAGAAGTTAAAGCCTGCAAAGAAGCGGCTATGGTTGGGAGTGCGCAGGCGCGGTAATTCCCCTGATGCTGATATAATGATGGAAGTGAATAGGCGCCGTGACGTAAGAAAGAGGGTTGGACGTGACAAAGAAGAATGCGCATGCGCTAAAGAAAGGTGACGTCAGTGCGTTACTATGCAACCCGATAAAGAAAAGAGTGCGCACGATCATGTGTTTTAAATGGAGGTCGATGTAATCGCATACTACTAATATGCTATGTGAGTAAGTGAGTAAGTGATGTGAAGGAATATATGAGTAACGGGCTTGTCACTATAGTGACACAGAAACAGGAAGTGGTCACGGGCATACACCCGCCCATCTTTATGAGGCGGGAACACACTAAAGAGTGCATGCTATAAAAAGCGGGTAAATGAACAGCCCAGTGATGGCATTTTTCTCATGTAGGCATAACGCTGTACTCAGTACTCCCCTGATGATCTGGTTGGTGAAACGCGTAGGGAGAAGGGAGCGTCACATGGAGGAACCCATGAATGTAAAGATTTGGGTGAGATCTTTCCATGATATACTAGATGACATAAAAAATCTGTAAAGGTGGTGAACTGCATGATCTAAAGAGGAATGTCTAGGTTCACACCCTGGTTTCATAATTACAGACTGTATATTATGCCATTCTTTATTTTTAGGTGATTATTGAAATAAGGCTGTTACTACGAAATTTGTCCAGGATCATTGTTAGTGATGATTATGTATGTTACACAGAAGTGGCACATAAAGAACAATGGATCTGTAAAAGACATTTTTCTAGCACCATGAGAGTGTGATTTCTCAAAAGAAATTTACACTAAGCGGATACTCTGAGGGGGTGTCTATGTATAGTTGGATAACGACACTAAGGGTATACCGGTAAGGTGTTTGAAAGTTTGGTCTTACCGCATCTGACTGAGCGGTTTTTTTTTTTTTGTAAGTGTTTGTCTTTTTGTACATGTACATTTTATATGAATGGACTAAGTTCCTTTTTAAATCTAATTTTGAATAAAGTAGATTAGTTTTATTTCTGGTATTTTTCTAGCTTGCTGGTGTAGATAAGTCTTCTAGCTAGTAGATCACTCGCTGTTAACCGACGATCGAAGGTTGCGTGCGGGTAGGTACCTAGAGACCATGTCACAGATGTATGGAGGAGACAGGTTGTGGATGGCTTTGTATGTCATGGTTAGGGTTTTGAATTGGATCCTCTGGGAAATAGGAAGCCAGTGAAGGGCCTGGCATAGGGGGGAGGCTGGGGAATAGCGGGGAGACAGATGGATTAGTCGGGCAGCAGAGTGTAGGATGGACTGGAGCGGTGCTAGAGTGCTAGAAGGGAGGCCAGAGAGTAGGAGGTTGCAGTAGTCGAGGCGGGAGATAAGAGCGTGCACTAGTATTTTTGTGGTTTCGTGGTTGAGGAATGTGCGGATCCGGGAAATATTTTTGAGTTTGAGGCAGCAGGAGGAGGCGAGGGCTTGGATATGTGGTTTGAAAGAGAGCACAGATTCGAGGATCACCCCAAGGCACCGGGCATGCGCGACTGGGGAAAGAGAGCAGCCATTGACATTGATGGATAGGTCTGGTGGAGGGGTAGAGTGAGATGGGGGAAAGATGATGAATTCTGTTTTGTCCATGTTCAGTTTGAGAAAGCGAGCAGAGAAGAAGGCTGTGATAGCAGACAGACATTGTGGGATGTCAGTCAGTAAGGAGGCGAGGTCGGGTCCAGATAGGTAGATCTGCGTGTCATCGGCATAGAGGTGATACTGCAAACCGTGGGATTCTATGAACTGTCCCAAGCCGAAGGTATAGATGGAGAATAGTAGGGGTCCTAGGACAGAGCCTTGGGGAACACCGACAGATGGGGCGAGGTGAGGAGGTGGTGTGTGAGAGGGAGACTGTGAATGTACGGTTCGTTAGGTATGATGAGATCCAGGATAGGGCCAAGTCTGTGATGCCAAGAGATGAGAGAATCTGTAGCAGGAGGGAATGGTCTACGGTGTCGAAGGCAGAGGACAGGTCCAAGAGGAGGACAGAGTAGTGTCGCTTGCTCTTGGCGGTTAGTAAGTCGTTAGTGACTTTAGTTAGGGCAGTTTCAGTTGAGTGATGCAGTCGGAAGCCAGATTGTAACCGGTCAAAGAGGGAACAGGAGGAGAGTTGGGAGGACAGTTCAAGATATACATGCTGTTCCAGTAGTTTTGAGGTGTAAGGGAAAAGAGATATCGGGCGATAGTTAGACACAGAGGATGGGTCAAGGGAGGGCTTTTTGAGGATGGGTGTGATTGAGGCATGTTTGAAGGATGAGGGAAAGACACCATTTGTAAGTGAAAGGTTGAATAGGTGTGTTAGAGATGGGATGAGGACTGTGGCCAAGTTAGGGATGAGGTGGGACGGGAGTGGGTTGAGGGCACAAGTGGTGAGGTGTGATCTTGACAGAAGGGTGGAGAGCTGATCTTCTGTCATGGCGGAGAAGCTGGCTTTTTCAGAACAGGGCTGAGCGGTTAAGAGGAACATTGGGGGCTGCGGGCCAAAGTTTTGTCTGATCGTGTCGATCTTCTGCTTAAACAAGGAGGCAAAGTCTTCAGCAGAGATGAGAAAAGGGGGAGGAGGTGCTGTGGAGTGGAGTAGAGAATTGAAAGTGCTGAAGAGCTGTTTAGGGTTATGAGACAGGGAGGATATGAGAGATGCGAAGTAAGTTTGCTTTGCGGCAGAGAGCGTGGACTTAAAGCTGGCAAGGGACTGCTTGTATGCGTTGAAGTGCTCAGTAGAATGGGTTCTCTTCCATCTCCGCTCAGCGGCCCTGGAAACTCGTCTCAGTTCTTTGGTCAGGCTGGTCAGCCAGGGCTGCCTGTTGATTGTTCGAGTTTTGCTCTGTGTGAGGGGGGCAGCCGAATCAAGTGTTGCTGTTATTGTGGTGTTGTAAAAAGTGGCAGCAGCATCTGTGTCGAGAAGGGAAGCTATGTCTGTAAGGGGGAGAAGGGATTCAGAGAGTGACTGTAAATTGAGGTGTTTGAGATTCCTGCGAGGGTGAGTGAGTTTATGGAGCGGGGGTTGCTCAGTGGGAGAGGAGAGAGAAGAGAATGTCAGTAGGTTGTGGTCAGACAGGGGGAGGGGTGAGTTATTGAGATTAGTGAGGGAACAGAGACTGGTGAAGATAAGGTCCAGCATGTGACCATCTTTGTGAGTGGCTGCAGAGGACCATTGAGTGAGGCCAAGGGAAGCCGTGAGCGATAGAAGTTTAGAGGCAGCCGGGGTGGAAGTGTCAATGGGGATGTTGAAGTCGCCCATGATGATGGTGGGGATGTCAGCAGAAAGGAAATGGAGTAGCCAGGTGGTGAAGTAGTCGAGAAAGGTGGAGATGGCTAGTTCTGGGGGGCGGTAGATGACAGCCAGCTGGAGGTTGGAGGAGGAGTAGATGCGGACGGAGTGCACCTCAAATGAGGGAAGAGTAGCGGAGGGTGGCAGAGGAATTGGGGTAAAGGAGCAGGTATCAGACAGGAGCAAGCCAACTCCTCCACCACGTTTATTGCTGGGGCGAAAGGTGTGAGAGAGATGGAATCCGCCATAGGAAAGCGCAGCTGGAGAGGCTGTGTCAGAGGGAGTGAGCCAGGTTTCAGTGATGGCGAGGAAGGAGAGTTTGTTGGTGATAAAGAGGTCATGGATAAATGATAGCTTGTTGCAGACAGAGCGTGCGTTCCATAGGGCTTCAGGTAAGGGGGTTGGGGGAGTGGGGGCTGGATGAATAGGTATGAGGTTGTCATGGTTACGAAGACGTGTAGAGGATCATGGCAGGGTGGTAGAAGTGAGTGTAGGGATGTGTTGAGGAGGGCCAGGATTTGGGGATACGTCGCCAGCAATAAGGAGTAGTACACAGAGCATTAGAAGGTGGGAGGAGGATAGGACATGATGTGGCCGTGCATGTCTGGAGAAAGAGGATTGTATGGGGAGGAACAGTTGTGAGGAGAAAGTTAGGTGGCTGGGTAGAATTGAGGGGGAGATGAATAGTTCCTTACTAGGAGGGGGGATTGCAGGAGTTAGGGAGAAATAGAGTAGTATGGGGGTGATAGTAAAAAGAAGGCGAAGCCTTGTTGTGGTGTTATAGTCCGTTACCTTACAGTCAATTCCTGTCCAGTTCTAGTCTAATTCAACAGTACTTCGGAATAGTACTTTGAAATAGGATTTTGAAATTGATGGAGCCGACTACTTCTGGAGCAGACCCATGGTGCTGAATATACACTCACTGGCCACTTTATTAGGTACACCATGCTAGTAACGGGTTGGACCCCCTTTTGCCTTCAGAACTGCCTCAATTCTTCGTGGCAGAGATTCAACAAGGTGCTGGAAGCATTCCGCAGAGATTTTGGACCATATTGACATGATGGCATCACACAGTTGGCGCAGATTTGTCGGCTGCACATCCCTGATGCGAATCTCCCGTTCCACCACATCCCAAAGATGCTCTATTGGATTGAGATCTGGTGACTGAGGAGGCCATTTGAGTACAGTGAACTCATTGTCATGTTCAAGAAACCAATCTGAGATGATTCGAGCTTTATGACATGGCGCATTATCCTGCTGAAAGTAGCCATCAGATGTTGGGTACATTGTGGTCATAAAGGGATGGACATGGTCAGCAACAATACTCAGGTAGGCTGTGGCGTTGCAACGATGCTCAATTGGTACCAAGGGGCCCAAAGAGTGCCAAGAAAAAATTCCCCACACCATGACACCACCACCACCAGCCTGAACCGTTGATACAAGGCAGGATGGATCCATGCTTTCATGTTGTTTACGCCAAATTCTGACCCTACCATCCGAATGTCGCAGCAGAAATCGAGACTCATCAGACCAGGCAACGTTTTTCCAATCTTCTACTGTCCAATTTCGATGAGCTTGTGCAAATTGTAGCCTCAGTTTCCTGTTCTTAGCTGAGAGGAGTGGTACCCAGTGTGGTCTTCTGCTGCTGTAGCCCATCTGCCTCAAAGTTCGACGCACTGTGCGTTCAGAGATGCTCTTCTGCCTACCTTGGTTGTAACGGGTGGCAATTTGAGTCACTGTTGCCTTTCTATCAGCTCGAACCAGTCTGCCCATTCTCCTCTGACCTCTGGCATCAACAAGGCATTTCCGGCCACAGAACTGCCGCTCACTGGATTTTTTTTCTTTTTCGGACCATTCTCTGTAAACCCTAGAGATGGTTGTGCGTGAAAATCCCAGTAGATCAGCAGTTTCTGAAATACTCAGACCAGCCCTTCTGGCACCAACAATCATGCCACGTTCAAAGGCACTCAAATCACCTTTCTTCCCCATACTGATGCTCGGTTTGAACTGCAGGAGATTGTCTTGACCATGTCTACATGCCTAAATGCACTGAGTTGCCGCCATGTGATTGGCTGATTAGAAATTAAGTCTTAACACACAGTTGGACAGGTGTACCTAATAAAGTGGCCAGTGAGTGTATGTGCAGATAAACACAATCAGGTGTGAGTGAAAGTGGGGTGTGACTGCCCAGGCCAAATGCACAGAGTTAAGCAGAGGTCATAAAAGGGGGAAGGGGTTATACAGACCACTTAGATGTGTGGCAGAGATAACAGGAATGGAGTACAATTATGGATACAAGATGGGTAAGCTATGCATACCATATAAAATACAATGCAGTTCATATGTGGCATTCAGGAGCATGGGAAAGTGGTGGAAATTCAGCAATGCATACCAAATCCTTATCATGGGAACATAGCTCAAGGGTGGGTTTACACTTGCCAGTTGTTTGGAGGACTCAAAGGGGGAAAAAAGCAGCAAAAAAGTTACAATTAGACAAGACTGCAACTGTTCTTGTGCAAACTGTGGCAATGATTGCTCCAAAATAGGCATGTGTAAACGAACTGGTCCTGATTCACAATTCTTCAACCTCAGGAACATTGAATTATAAAAAAAAAAAAATGATTGTAAATTGTGAAATAAAGTTTGGATACAAAAGTTGTAGTAGGTAACTACTATGACTGACTATTTATTTATAATATTATTACAATAAATATAATATATAAATATATATTTGAATAAATATTTAGTTAGTACATAAATGTATATAATACATAGAGGTGTCTAGAGTTGTATCCCTATGTACCAGTACAATGTGTCTATAAAGAAGTGTAGAATGTAGAGATGTAGCCACAGAAAATTCTCCTGTTCTCTGCAATGCAATTTGTGGCTCACAGCTGACGCTGCTGCATGGCATAAATGGTGTGAATTTGAATCCCAGAGGAGACCATATATCAAGGAAAGCAGAGAATTAATTTATGTTTAATGTTATGCAGAACACTGACCGATGCCAGCACTAAGGAACTAAGCAATCACAGCAGCATGCATGGTCATGACAAATCTGACTCCAGCTGAGGGAAACATCTCCCTCAATATGGGACTATCCCACATGAACGTGGATATTTGGAAGGTGGTGTGCTGTATAATGTCCTTCATGCTGTTCTTGCTGTCTAATAATTATCTCACTCTAATGTTGGATTAACAGCTACACTGCTCAGTGGTGATATATGATGTCCTCCATGCTAATAGTGTTCTACATAGAAACAGGGGACTAGAATCTCCTCTTTGCTGCGTATTGGAGACATGATTTCAGCTTGCCTCCACCCTTCATCTCAGGGATACCTGACAATTAAGCCTGCAGGTATTCTTTAAAGGAACTGAAAACAATAGTACGTATAAAAAAAAAAATAAAAAAAAAAAATATCAAGTCTTTGAGTTCATTTGTTTGGCCTTCTGCAAGAACCTGAATCCTTTAGTATTTGAGTAGAAATCCAGAGGAAAATCATGGCCATTTCACAGTTTTTTGTTTTTTTAATTAAAGAGGTTGGCTGTGCTCCATATCAATTACAGTTATAGCATGAGGGCGGCGCGTAAACCCTGATCCTTTTCTCAGATGTCTTTTTATAGTCAATGATCACAAGAAGAAGGGCCGATTTTTAAGAAAGACCGATTTTTCAGAAAAATAAAGGAGACATCAACAAAAGCTGTTATTTCCAGGACGTCCACCTGACAGCACCATGGAGGACGTCCTCCTCCTCCTTACAGGGACAGGAAAGCACACGAGAGGTTAAAAGGCCCCGTCCCACCCCTTTCCCTCAGTGTCTTTCCTGTCCCTGCACGGAGGGACATACGAGAGGAGCAGGAAGCTTACCGGAGGGCGCAGGGGGATCGGGCGGCCGGTCCAATCCTTCCCCCTGTCAGGATGCCCAGGGCCGACACTTCCCGGTGGGGAGTCCCTCTGCCCCAAAGCCAGGAGCAGGACGTCGCTCCTGGAGGAAGCCGCTCCTCCCGGTGAGAGGCTCTTGGCTCCAGGCTGCGCGGCAGTCACATCTAGAAGCCGGGTCCCCGCAGGCAGCGAGTGATGCGGGCGCCGGCGCGACAACTTACAGACTGCGCGGCGGTTGCGGCTGGAAGCCGGGCCCCGCACACAGCCGGCGGTGTGGGCGCCGGCGATAGAGAACCCGGGGCAGCTAGAAGCCGGGTCCCCGCAGAAAGCCTGTTGGGCGCCGCCATTGCAGGACGCTCGGTGGGCGGGGCTTCAGAGCAGGAAGCGGAAGTGGCCGGCGCGCGGTGATGACGTCACGCGCCGATTTGAAAATAGCACGCTAGCAGCTCAGTGCACGCCAGCAGCTCGCCGCACGCCAGCAGTTCGCCACACCAGCAGCTCACCGCACGCCAGCAGTTCGCCGCACGCTAGCAGCTCACCGCACGCAACAGCTGCTTCTGTGGTATAGACCCAGAGGTGCCAGCCGACAGAGGGGTAATTGCGCCTGGTGCAATCCAACCCCCACACGGCCTTCCCCGCAGCCCAGGACAACTGACCCGACTATCCCTGTTCTGTATCGTACAGGAGAAGGGTACCCCAGCCCCCCCGACAGAGGTTAAGGATTCGGTAAAGGCCACATCTAAGTCTGTCAGATGCTCGGTTTGCAGGGTAAAGCTGCCAGACAACTATACCAAGACTCTCTGCGGACCCTGCACTTCAAGGGTCGTAAGAGACGAGCAGCCGTCCCTCCTTGCCGAGATGCGATCCTTGATTCGGGAGGAAGTACAGGCCTCCAGATCCAGTCTCTCACGGCAGCAGTCCCCTAGTCCGGGGCCAAGCTGGAAGCGGCCGAGGTGGGAGATGGAGCTAGCCTCGGAGACCAGCTCGCCTGAGGGGTCAGACCCCCGGGACTCGGATCCCGAGGAGGGGGAGATCCCGACTGACAGGAGGGACCAAGGCAGGAAATACCTGTTTAAGTTAGAGGACACCGAGCACTTGGTGCAGACGGTAAGGAACACCATGCAGATAGAGGATGTTCCAAAACCGCAGTCCCGACAGGACCTGATGTTTGGGGGGGACTGGTCGGAAACAAACTGTGTTCCCCGTAAGCGAACACATTAAGACAATTGTCCTAGAAGAATGGAAAGAGGCAGAATGGCGACTCGTACTGTCTCGGGACTTTAAGAGCCGACTGCCCTTTGACCCAGAGCAAACACGATTGTGGGAGGAAATTCCTAAAATCGATGTTCCTGTAGCTAGGGTGACCAAAAAAAGCCATCCCCTTCGAGGACTCATCAAGTCTCAGAGACCCGATGGACCGGAAGGCGGATATTCTATTAAATAGAACATGGGAATCAGCAGCTGCCCTTACTAAGGTTAACATAGCAGCCACCTCAGTGGCCAGGTCCATGTTCCTATGGGTGGGGCAGTTGGAAGAGCATTTATCCAACAAGACCCCAAGATCTGAGATCCTAGCTTCCCTCCCTCTGATGAAATCAGCCACTGCGTTCCTTTCAGATACGTCGGCCGAGTCAGTAAGATTCGCAGCCAGAAACAGCTCCCTTTCCAACGCAGCTAGGCGAGCGGTTTGGCTGAAGTCGTGGTCTGGGGATAACGCTTCAAAGGCAAAGCTTAGCTCCATCCCCTTTTCAGGCTCAAGGGTGTTCGGGCCAGCTCTAGATAGCATCCTAGAGCAGGTGTCTGATAAAAACAAGGGGTTTCCAGAAGAAAAACCCAAGCGTCCCCAGTCCTTTCGTAGAGGGTCCTTTTTCAGGAGACAGACCGACTTTAGGAGCCAGGGTAGATCCAACAGGGGCTCCTTTAGAAACACTCAGAGCCAAGGGGGAAGAAGCAAAGCCTCTCTTTTCGCGTCATCTTCCAGGTCTAGAAGGCAATGACGCCATAGGTGTCGGGGGAAGACTAAGACGATTCGCAGCAAGGTGGCGCCAGGTAACCCAGAACCAGTGGGTCCTCAGAACCATCACAGAAGGGTACAGCATAGAATTTTATTCCCCTCCCCCCGACAGATACATCGCCCCCACCGTAGTCCCAGAAGACTCTACCATGTGGGCAGATCTACAGGACCTGCTCAGGTCAGAGGTCATAGTGCCAGTTCCGCAGCAGGAGAGGGGAAAAGGTCATTACTCTTCCCTATGCTCCATTACAAAACCATCTGGCGAGGCCAGAACAATCATAAACTTAAAACCCCTAAATGCCTGGGTGGTATACAAAAGGTTTCGAATGGAATCAATACGCTCAGCAATTCAACTTATAGACAGGGATGCCGTCATGTGTACTCTGGACCCGAAGAGTGCATACTATCAGGTCCCCATCCATTCCTCATCTCAGAGCTTAAGATTCGCAATCAGTCTACCGTCCCGGACCTGCCACTTCCAGTTCCAGTGCCTTCCATTCGGGCTGGCTTCGGCCCCCCGAATATTTACAAAGCTGGTAGCAGAGGTGGTAGCCTACCTGAGAAAGCAGGGAGTCATTATAAGACCGTATCTAGACGACTTTCTCCTAGTCGCAGGATCAGAAGAAAGGCTCATTCAGGACAGGAGCCGAACGATCAGAACACTGGAGTATCTCGGCTGGCTGATCAACGACCAGAAGTCAGACCTAAAGCCAGAAAGCAGGAAGGTCTTCCTGGGAGTCCTTCTGGATTCAAGAGACAGAATATCCCGGCTACCGAGAAAAAAGCAGCAGACAATTCAAAACAGAGTCAAGGGACTACTGAGACATCGCTCCTCCATAAGAGGTGCAATGGAGGTTCTGGGTCTGATGACGGCTTGCATTCCATGCGTCAGATGGGCCCAGTCCCATTCGAGGCCCCTGCAAAAGGAAATCCTCACAGGATGGAGCAGGCGTCAGGATTCTCTCGACGGGCCCATATCCTTACCAGACACGGTAAGAAGATCCCTGCGGTGGTGGATACAGCCCCAGAACTTACAGGTGGGCGTGCTATGGACAACCTCGCCATACGTGGTAATCACCACAGACGCCAGTACGTGGGGATGGGGAGCCCACGTAGAAGGGAGAATTTTTCAGGGAAGATGGCCGGTCAGCATCAGAAGCAGATCCTCCAACTTCAGGGAGCTCTATGCGGTCTGGGAAGCCCTGCGTCAGAACCGGTCGGTAGTGAGAAATCGACATGTCCGGATATTGTCCGACAACACAACGGCAGTCTCATTCCTGAAGCACCAGGGAGGTCCGAGACATCGACCACTCCAGGCACTTGTAGGACGAATATTCGCCTGGGCAGAAGAGGTGGTCCTCTCCATAACGGCAATCCACCTAGAGGGTTCTCAGAACGTAGTAGCAGACTCTCTAAGCAGACAGCGGGTCAGCCCGACAGAGTGGGAACTAAACGAAGAAATCTTCCATCAGCTTTGTCAGCGTTGGGGGACCCCCAGTGTAGACCTGTTTGCAAACCGGAAGAACTCAAAGGTCGCCAGATTCTACTCCTTGAACCCAGCAGACCACCCGGACGGAGTAGATGCCCTGAGCCAGGCCTGGACGGAACCCCTCTTTTATGCATTCCCACCACTGGCGCTGATACCGGCGGTACTCAGGAAGATCTGCGAGGACCGTGCGTCGGTGATATTAATAGTGCCATACTGGCCAAAGAGAAGCTGGTTTCTGCTGCTAGGAGCCATGGCAGTAGGAAACCCAGTCGAGCTACCCCTGAAGGGAGATGTTATCCACCAGGGGCCGATTCGCCATCCAGAGGCGCAAAGTGCTTATCGGAGCAGGTCATATCCACTCTACTGGCCAGCAGGAAACCGGTAACATCCGCAATCTACAGAAAAATATGGAAGAGATTCTTCCTGGAAGGTGGCAGGTCCGACCTCTCGGCAGGTACCCCTGACCTCCCTAGTGTCCTAGACTTTCTGCAGTTGGGATATAATAAAGGGCTTAAACCCAGCACGTTAAAGGTCCAGATTTCGGCTTTGAGCACCTTCTTCGACTACCCTTTAGCCTCCCATCCTTGGGTGGTAAGATTCATAAAGGCCGCGCAGCGTCTTTGCCCCACAATTAGGCAGCTCACCCCGCCCTGGGACCTCGGCCTGGTACTCAGATCTTTATGTAGGAACCCCTACATGCCTAGTGATAGAATGTCCATTTCGACACTCTCTCGGAAGACGGCTTTCCTGGTAGCCATTACCACGGCCAAAAGAATAGGGGAGATCCAGGCCCTGTCCACCAAGGATCCATATCTCCAGATCAGAGACGATCATATAACCTTAAGATTAGATCCGGCTTTTATCCCCAAGGTAGCCTCTTACCAGAATATAAATCAGGAGATAGTGCTACCATCCTTCTGCAGCAACCCCCGCAATGAGAAAGAACAGCGTCTCCACTCCCTAGACGTAAGACGGGCAGTTACAGTGGGGCAAAAAAGTATTTAGTCAGTCAGCAATAGTGCAAGTTCCACCACTTAAAAAGATGAGAGGCGTCTGTAATTTACATCATAGGTAGACCTCAACTATGGAGACAAACTGAGAAAAAAAAATCCAGAAAATCACATTGTCTGTTTTTTTTCATTTTATTTGCATATTATGGTGGAAAATAAGTATTTGGTCAGAAACAAGCAATCAAGATTTCTGGCTCTCACAGACCTGTAACTTCTTCTTTAAGAGTCTCCTCTTTCCTCCACTCATTACCTGTAGTAATGGCACCTGTTTAAACTTGTTATCAGTATAAAAAGACACCTGTGCACACCCTCAAACAGTCTGACTCCAAACTCCACTATGGTGAAGACCAAAGAGCTGTCAAAGGACACCAGAAACAAAATTGTAGCCCTGCACCAGGCTGGGAAGACTGAATCTGCAATAGCCAACCAGCTTGGAGTGAAGAAATCAACTGTGGGAGCAATAATTAGAAAATGGAAGACATACAAGACCACTGATAATCTCCCTCGATCTGGTGCTCCACGCAAAATCCCACCCCGTGGGGTCAGAATGATCACAAGAACGGTGAGCAAAAATCCCAGAACCACGCGGGGGGACCTAGTGAATGAACTGCAGAGAGCTGGGACCAATGTAACAAGGCCTACCATAAGTAACACACTACGCCACCATGGACTCAGATCCTGCAGTGCCAGACGTGTCCCACTGCTTAAGCCTGTACATGTCCGGGCCCGTCTGAAGTTTGCTAGAGAGCATTTGGATGATCCAGAGGAGTTTTGGGAGAATGTCCTATGGTCTGATGAAACCAAACTGGAACTGTTTGGTAGAAACACAACTTGTCGTGTTTGGAGGAAAAAGAATACTGAGTTGCATCCATCAAACACCATACCTACTGTAAAGCATGGTGGTGGAAACATCATGCTTTGGGGCTGTTTCTCTGCAAAGGGGCCAGGACGACTGATCCGGGTACATGAAAGAATGAATGGGGCCATGTATCGTGAGATTTTGAGTGCAAACCTCCTTCCATCAGCAAGGACATTGAAGATGAAACGTGGCTGGGTCTTTCAACATGACATTTGATCCAAAGCACACCGCCAGGGCAACGAAGGAGTGGCTTCGTAAGAAGCATTTCAAGGTCCTGGAGTGGCCTAGCCAGTCTCCAGATCTCAACCCTATAGAAAACCTTTGGAGGGAGTTGAAAGTCCGTGTTGCCAAGCGAAAAGCCAAAAACATCACTGCTCTAGAGGAGATCTGCATGGAGGAATGGGCCAACATACCAACAACAGTGTGTGGCAACCTTGTGAAGACTTACAGAAAACGTTTGACCTCTGTCATTGCCAACAAAGGATATATCACAAAGTATTGAGATGAAATTTTGTTTCTGACCAAATACTTATTTTCCACCATAATATGCAAATAAAATGAAAAAAAAACAGACAATGTGATTTTCTGGATTTTTTTTTCTCAGTTTGTCTCCCATAGTTGAGGTCTACCTATGATGTAAATTACAGACGCCTCTCATCTTTTTAAGTGGTGGAACTTGCACTATTGCTGACTGACTAAATACTTTTTTTCCCCACTGTATAAGCTATCTAGAGGCCACCAATGACTGGCGTATTGACTCAAACCTGTTCATCCTCTTCGGGGGTAAAAATAGGGGGAGAAAAGCCTCTAAGGCGTCCATCGCAAGATGGATCACCTCAGTAATTTCAGACGCCTACCAGTCGGAAGGCGCCAACCCACCAGATACCTTAAGGCCCACTCTGCTAGGGCAGTTTCAGCCTCCTGGGCCGAGCGCGCAGGCGCCTTAGTCGAGCAGATTTGTAGAGCGGCAACTTGGGCCAGCCTGAATACATTTTGCAAGCACTACAAACTTGACGTGCTATCAGGCCAACATACCGCATTTGGGAGAAAAGTTCTCCAGGCGGTGATCCCACCCTGAGGAGGTGCTTTGGTACTCTCCATGGTGCTGTCAGGTGGACGTCCTGGAAAATAGGTATTAGACCTACCGGTAATGATGTTTCCAGGAGTCCATCCTGACAGCACGGGTAGTTCCCTCCCTGATAGGTTATGTTAAGTTATGTCATATGATGTAATATGATGATACCATTAAAAGAGTTATAGCATTATCCACGCTGTGGTACTTGTTAAGTCACTGAGGGAAAGGGGTGGGATGGGGCCTTTTAACCTCTTGTGTGCTTTCCTGTCCCTGTAAGGAGGAGGACGTCCTCCATGTTGCTGTCAGGATGGACTCCTGGAAACATCATTACCGGTAGGTCTAATACCTATTTTTTTCTGTTTTAACCACTTTTATTGGCATTTGATGGAGAACTTAATCATGATGGAAGATACTTTTATTCCCTTTTTGTGTATTCTTTTTCAGTGTTATTTTTTATTCACATTCATCTGCCCTTCAACATCAGAATTCTTTTTGTTTTGCATCCTCGTATGTACATTTATTGATATAACAGGTTGACTTTTACATCCAGTAGATGTCAGTGTTGTTACTTTTTGTTTAGTCTGTGACTAAAATCTCTCTACCAATAATACATGTGAAAAAAGCAAGAAGATTAAGATAGATCAACATCACTGTGATCAACTTCAGAGTGGCCGGATATAAAAATGACCCATCTTGGGGGGGGGGAAATAGAATCCTAAAATAAAAAATTACACGGATGTCTACATATTAAATGCCATTTTTTTTGTTTTTCTTTCTTTTTTTTTTTAGTACCAGGCGCCTTAGCGCTAGTAGCACATGACAGTGAGGGGCTTGTCTTACCATGGTACATAATAATTATTTGTATTGCCAGTGATGGTCATTGTAATGACACCATGTGCCAGCTGCTTTCTGCATCACAGATTATTTTCTGAGATCATATTGTGTTCTAACTAACTAGGACCTTTTTTTAAAATACGGCAGCAGCATGGCTTATAAATATCCTCACTCTGACATGCCAAACTTGGCTTGTCCCTCTTCACAAGTAGAAATGTTACCCTTTAGACCCCAGTCCAGTGCCTCTCATCTAGCCAAATCAGATACTGATCATAGTTTGCACTGATGAGGGGCAACACCCCAAATCTTTGTGTCTGCAAGTTGAGATTCTGGTTTGGCTTTCATTTTAAGTCATATTGCATGGTTCGTTGAAGAGTCGATGTTGACTTTTAGGATTGCTTCTTCCAATAAGTGGCAAGAGTTCTTGTCCTCTTCCTCTCTGAAGAGACAATTTGTATATTTAATTTTCGAGAGGAGCTTGTAAGTCTTCTCACCCTGACATGCAAAGCTTGGCTTTCTCCACAAGGAGAAACTTTACCCCTTAGGTCCCGTCGGTGTCCTGCTGGTGGTCCTGGTAGCACCAGCGGGCGCCATATTGGAACATCCATCACTGGGGTATTTCAGTATGGTGGTCGGTATACTTCAGGTCGGCACGGTGGATTGTGGGATTCGGGGACATCCAGACGGAAGTGGATGACAGACAATTTAAGGCAATTATATATATAGATAGGAATAATAATTATTTGCGCTATGGTTCAATATACACTGCTCAAAAAAAAATAAAGGGAACACTTAAGGCCTGTTTCACACTTCAGTTGTTTGACGTCAGTTGAAATCCTCCAAAATTCAAATGGATCCGTCAAAAAACAGATGCAATGGACGACCATCAGTCAAAATCCGGCACTAATGCAAGTCTATGGGGAAAAAAAACGGATCCGCCCCAAAAAATGGCGGATCCATTTTTTTTTATAAAAACGGCGGATTTTAGCTGACGTCAAACAACTGAAGTGTGAAACAGGCCTAAACAACAAAATAGAACTCCAAGTAAATCAAACTTCTGTGAAATCAAACTGTCCACTTAGGAAGCAACACTGATTGACAATCAGTTTCACATGCTGTTGTGCAAATGGAATAGACAACAGATGGAAATTATTAGCAATTATCAAGACACTCAATAAAGGAGGGGTTCTGCAGGTAGGGACCACAGACCACATCTCAGTACCAGTGCTTTCTGGCTGATGTTTTGGTCACTTTTGAATGTTGGTTGTGCTTTCACACTCGTGTTAGCATGAGATAAACTCTACATCCTATATAAGTGGCTCAGGTAGTGTAGCTCATCCGGGATGGCACAACAATGCGAGCTGTGGCAAGAAGGTTTGCTGTGTCTGTCAGCGTAGTGTCCAGAGGCTGGAGGCGCTACCAGGAGACAGGTCAGTACACCAGGAGATGTGGAGGGTGCCATAGGAGGGCAACAACCCAGCAGCAGGACTGCTTCCTCAGCCTTTGTGCAAGGAGGAACTATAGGAGCACTGCCAGAGCCTGGCAAAATGACCTCCAGCAGTCCACAGATGTGCATGTGTCTGCACAAATGGTTAGAAACCATCTCCATGAGGATGGTGTGAGTTCCCAACGTCCACAGTGGGGGTTGTGCTCACAGCCCAACACCATGCAGGATGCTTGGCATTTGCCACAAAACACCAGGATTAGCAAATTTGCCACTGGTGACCTGTACTCTTCACAGATGAAAGCAGGTTCACACTGCGCAGATGTGACAGAGTCTGGAGACGCCGTGGAGAGCGATCTACCTTCAAGATCCTTCAGCATGACCGGTTTGGCACTGGGTCAGTAATGGTGTGGGGTGGCATTTCTTTGGAGAGCAGCACAGCCCTCCATGTGCTCGCCAGAAGTAGCCTGACTGCCATTAGGTACCGAGATGAGATCCTCAGACCCCTTGTGAGACCATATGCTGGTGCGGTTGGCCCTGGATTCCTCCTAATGCAGGACAATGCCAGACCTCATGTGGCTGGAGTGTGTCAGCAGTTCCTGCAAGATGAAGGCACTGAAGCTATGGACTGGCCGGCCGGTTCCCCAGACCTGAATCCGATTGAGCACATCTGGGACATAATGTCTCGCTCCATCCACCAACGTCACGTTGTACCACAGACTGTCCAGGAGTTGGCAGATGCTTTAGTCCAGGTCTGGGAGGAGATCCCTCATGACAACATCCGCTGACTCATCAGTAGCATGCCCATGTGTCGCAGTGAGGTCAAACAGGCACGTGGAGGCCACACACACTACTGAGCATCATTTCCTTGTCTTGAGGAATTTCCACTGAAGTTGGATCAGCCTGTAATTTGATTTTCCACTTTGATTTTGAGTATCCTTCCAAATCCTGACCTCCATGGGATATTAATTTTGATTTACATTGATCATTTTTATGTTTTCTTCACTATCATTTGGATGTGTGTAGGGCAACAAATGGAGTCCACATCGAACTACACTGAATAGGTATGAAACTGGGAGAGTTTTTCTTTTATTTGGAGCAGATTTCACATTTCTATTGTTTTTTGTTGCTTTCCAGTGACTGGTCAAAAGTGCACCATGACTTTATGGACACACGGGTACGGAAAGTATTTAGACCCCTTAAAATTTTTCACTGTTTCATTGCAGCCATTTGGTAAATTCAAAAGTGAATTTTTTTCTCATTAACCCCTTTCTGACAGGTGACGGACGTACTATACCGTCCATGTGACCTGGGCCTGTCTGACCGTGGACGGTAGAGACCTATAAAACTGTCCCACTAGTTAATCCCTTTAGTGAACATCACAAAAAAACAAGGCCAAAAACAATGCTTTATCATCATACCACTGAACAAAAAGTGGAATAACATGCGATCAAAAAGACGGATATAAATAAACATGGTACCACGGAAAACTTCATCTTGTCCCCCAAAAAAACGAGTTGCAATACAGCGTCCTCAGTGAAAAAATAAAAAAAATTATAGCTGTCAGAATAAAGTTATACAAAAACAATTATTTTTTCTACAAAATAGCTTTTATTATATAAAAGCGCCAAAACATCAAAAAATTATATAAAAGAGGTTTCGCTGTCATCATACTGACCCAAAGAATAAAACTGCCTTATCAATTTCACCATATGCGGAATGGTGTAAATGCCCCCCCCCCAAAGAATTTCATGAATTGCTAGTTTTTGCTCATTCTGTCTCCCAAAAATTGGAATAGAAATTGATCAAAAAATGTCATGTGCCCAGTTATACGTCAGCTCGTCCCACAAAAAGCAAGACCTCACATGACTCTATGGGCCAAAATCTTTTAACGTGTGACAGCTGCCAAGCATAAAAACCCGCTATAAGGTGTCTTTCACACGTCCTGATATTTCCAGTACTGGAGATGTCAGTGTCCATGTGTTCACTTGTGGTATGTGTTACATTTAACCTCTGATTAGCAGCGGCTACCAAGGCAAACAGGATCATGGGGTGCATTTAAAGAGGTCAGGATGCACATGATGAGAGCATTATGCTGCCTCTGTACAAATCCCTGGTTAGACCGCACATGGAGTTCTGTGTACAGTTTTGGGCACCACTGCTCAGGAAGGATATAATGGAACTAGACTAGCGAGTACAAAGGTGGGCAACAAAATTAATGAAGGGGATGGGGAATCTACAATACCCAAAGAGATTAGCAAAATTAGGATAATTTAGTCTAGAAAAAAGACTGAGGGGCGATCTAATAACCATGTATAAGTTTATAAGGGAACAATACAAATATCTCTCCGAGGATCTGTTTATACCAAGGAATGTAACTGTCACAAGGGGGCATTCTCTGTGTCTGGAGGAGAGATGGATTTTCCACCAAAATAGAAGAGGACTCTTTACTGTTAGGGCAGTGAGAATCTGGAATTCCTTGCCTGAGGAGGTGGTGATGGCGAACTCAGTTGAGGGGTTCAAGAGAGGCTTGGATGTCTTCCTGGAGCGTAACAATATTGTATCTTACAGTTATTAGGTTCATTAGAAGGACGTAGATCTGGGTATTTATTCTGATGGATTATAGGCTGAACTGGATGGACAAATGTCTTTTTTCTGCCTTGCTAATACAATCCCAACAGTGAAACATGGTGGTGGCAGGATCATGCTATCGCTATGGGGGTGTTTTTCAGCTGCAGGGACAGGATGACTGGTTTCAATTGAAGGAAATATGAATGTTTCCAAGTACAGAGATATCCTGACCTAAACCCAATTGAGCATCTCTGGAGAGATTTGAAAATGGCTGTCCACCAACATTCACCATCCAACCTGACGGCACTGGAAAGGATCTGCAAGGAAGAATGGCAGAGGATCCCCATATCCAGGTGTGAAAAACTTGTTGCAACATTCCCAAGAAGACTCATGGCTGTACTAGTGCTTCTACTCAATACTGAGCAAAGGGTCTGAATACTTATGACCATGTGATATTTCAGTTTTTCTTTTTTAATAAATTTGCAAAAATTTCTACATGTTTGTTCTTTTTCAGTCAAGATGGAGTGCAGAGTGTACATTAATGAGAAAAAAAATGAACTTTTTTAATTTACCAAATGGCTGCAATGAAGCAAAGAGAGAAAAATTTAAAGAGGTCTGAATACTTTCCGTACCCACTGTACACATCACTACAAATCATAAAGTAATTAAACCTAAAGTAGCTTTGCTGTTTTGGCAAAAGTGTCATTCCAAGGAAACCTCTCGGCAACATTTTGGTTAGGCAACCCGAGGTATTGTAGGACAGGATGGTGTGCAATGATTCTGATTTGAGTTATGTTTAGTTTTTTTTATTGTAGAGAGAATCAGATTTTTATCCATGTGCAAATTAGACTATAAGTATACTAGTATTGATGCACTTGCAGTCCATGTCACCTCTTTTCATTGCTCTACCCTACTTTGATGGAGGAGCAAGTCTCTGCTGCATGATGTCACCTCCACTCCTGGCCAAAATCTCTCGCCAGTGCCTTTCTTGGACGCCGTAGCCCAACAGCATGAATGCACCTACAAAATAAAGAACGGCACATGCTGAAACAAAGGAAGACTCCATCATTGTCACTCAAGCAGCGGAGCATAGCATTTGTTTGGGAGAAGTGAAACTGAGCCATGGACTGCAAGTGCGCCACTTCAACTAGCTGTGCACTTGCAGTTTAATTTGCATCTAGATAAAAAGATGAAATAGAGCAACAGATCGGGCAAAAAAAAATAGAATTAGACTTACCGGTAATTCGGTTTCTAGGAACCTTCCACGACAGCTACATCGGAGGATGTCTATTCCGCCCTAATAGGGGACAGGAACAGGAAGAGGTTAAATATCCCTCCCCTACCTGCAACCACCAGTGTTTTCCTGGACACCAGTATGAATAGTTACCACCAAAGTGCAGGAATCATCCAATAAGAATATCAGATAGGGAGGGAAATTAGTGCTGTCGTGGAAGGTTCCTAGAAACCGAATTACCGGTAAGTCTAATTCTATTTTCTCTAGTCACCTTCCACGACAGCTACATCGGAGTAATACCAACAGCCAATTTCTTTAGGGGGGGAATCATGGCCTGCAGCACTCGTCTTCCAAATGTTAAATCCCCATTGAAATTTAGCCTGTAGCGCCTGGTGAAGGTGTGGATGGACGACCAGGGGCGGTTCTGCATATCCGCTCTGATGAAGCATTCCCCTTTCTTTCTTTTTTTTTTTTTGCTCATGACGTTGCTATCGCATGGGTAGAATGTGCCTCAGTGATGCGGGTGGAGCGAGCTTCTGTGATGCGTAAGTCAGGCAGATAGATTGTGTGATCCAATTCGCGATCGTGTTCTTTGACTCCTTCTTGCCTTATTTTGTCCTGAGAACTGGATGAATAGATTCTGGTGAATCCGCTAGGCTTCACTCTATTGTCGGTAGACAGGACCACTCTGCAAATGTCGAGCGTGTCTCTTCCTTAGGGTTGGAAGAGCTTGGGCCAAATGAGGACAATACAATGTCCTGATTCCTATGAAGTTGAGAACACAGGCATGATCTAATCTCAAGATAATATCTGTAATGATTGCAAGGTAAGCTTCTTGAATTGCCAGGGCCTGCAATTCTCCCATACGTCTAGCCTCAGTAAATGCGACTAAGAGGACGGTTAAAGGGTTAGGTTTCCATGGTCAAGGAATCTAGAGGCTCAAATGGATCTTAGGTTTGAGCACGGTGTTGAGATCCTAAGGAGGCCCCTGACTGCGGAGTATAGGACGAATCCCAGCTGCCGAAGCCATAAACCGTAGGATCCAGCGGTGGCTGGCCAGGTCAAGATCAAAAAAGGTGCTAAGAGCTGATATTTATACCTTTAGTGCTGGGGATAAGGCTCTGTTCCAGACCTTTTGTAAACATCTAGGGTCTGTGATGCACTGAGATGGAAGGGATCAGGGGTGCCTGGAGAGCACCAGGGCGTAAACCTTTCCCAGACCTTGGCATAGATGGCCTTGGTTATTGGTTTTTGGCTTTCCTGAAGGGTTTGGATTACCCTATCCGAGAGCTATTTGGCTCTTAGGAATTCGGCCTCAATAACCATGCTGCCAGGTTCCCTTTGCCTACGTCTGGGTGTAGCAGAGGACCTTGGTGAAGGAGGTCGCCCTTTTTGGGGCAGAAGTCAGGACCTTCCTGGGCCATGGCAGGTAGGGCACTGTACCACTTCTTCCGGGCCACCGCGGGGCGATTAGTATTGTGGGAACTTGGTCCGTCTGGATTTCCTGAGATGTTTTTTGCTCGCATCGGTGTGGGTGGGCAGGTATATGCGAGGTTGGAATCCCACCATTGGGTGAAGGGCACCTATTCCTTGCACTCCGTCCATGTGGTTGAGGGAGACGAATACCCCGGTCTTCGCATTTTGCCTGTTGGCGGCTAGGTCCACCTCCACCTCAACTTGAGGCTAGGGACACGAATACCGCATGGTCCAGGCGCCACTCCTCCGGATGAATGTCTTCTCGACTGAGGAAATCTGCCTGGGTGTTGTCTGATCCTTTCAGACGCACTGACCAGGAGAAGATCCTTGTTGCTATTGCTTTCAGGCCGGCGTACTTCGTACTGCCTTGGCTGGAGATAGGCCACTGTGGTCATGTTGTCCGAGTAGGTGCAGACGTGGCGATTTTGGATTAGCGATGATGACGTCTTTTAGCGCTTTTCCTACTGCCTTCAGTTCTCTCAGATTTGAGGAACTGGTGCTGATGCTCGGCAGCCATCGCCCCTGAAAATAGGATCTCTCTACTACTGCGCCCCTGCCTCGTTGGCTGGCATCTGAGCGGAGTGTTTTCAGGGGAAGCTGAATCCGGCTGACTCCCTTCTGAAGATTTCGGTAGTTCAACCACCACCTCAGGGCCGGTTTAACCTGACCAGGGAGGGGAATCCTTCAGGACAATGGAATTTGTAGCCGCGTAGGCCAGGCGGATCCTGGAATGGAAAAGCACGTGGCTTTGTGGGTCTGAGCCCAAGAAACCACCTGGGTGCATGTGGTCTGAGATCCTAGAGCATACATTGACTCTGAGGGTCAGTGCCCGCTAGTACTGAACCAGGTCCTTGGTGGACAAGGTCGACCTGACAAACCATAGTTAGGAAGGATGTCTTTCCCCTTGAGTCAGAGAGAACTCCCAGAAGCTCCCCTCTCGTGGAAGGATAGACCAGGTTCGGTATCCAACCCAGGGATCTTAATATCCCCGGGTCTTTCCTACGTCCATCTTCTGACATGAGATAGATGGTATAGAGAAGGGGAAGTTGTCCAGATATGGGATAATGCCTATCGCCTGGTGTCGGGTGAAAATCACTGCTTCCGCCATGATCTTAGAGAGATACGTGGTCGGATGGATTGGTACATGGTAATATGCACCCCTCAGCTCTACCGTTGCCATTACCGAGCTCAGTCCGATGAGCGGGACTGCCCGAATGACTCCATTTTGAATTGCCTGTACCAGACCGATTCGCTTAATGGCTTCAGGTTTATGATGATTCGGTTCTTCTCTGATGGCTTCCTCACCAGGAAGGGACGTGCATAATGGCCGTGTCCTTCTCCCGCTTTGGCACCCTCGCGTTCTACCGGAGCAGATCTTTGGTAAGGAGCCCTGAAGGAGTGGAGGCTGTAGGGAGGTTACCCCTAAGCATTACTGGGAAGGACTCTCGAACCCAATTTTTTTTTTTTTTTTTTTTTAGTCCATCTCATATGGTATGATGGACCCACTGATTTGTGGAGATGGACTGCCAGCGGGTAAAAAAGAGCGAGAGACGACCCCCAACCGGGCGTCATTGCTTATCTGGGGTCTGTTGATGGTTAGGGACAAGGATGTTCCTGCCCTTGTCTCCCTATACTCTTCCTGAGTATGTCAACAGGACCAGGGAATCTCAGCCAGTCTCTCATGCCGGTACTGGCCCAGCCTCAAGCTGCTTAGCGGCTGTGATCTGATGAGGGCATGCAAATTCAGCTTAGATTAGGTGTTGACAGATGTTTGGTCACAGGAGGGATGAAAAGTCAGTCTCCTAGGATTTCTATGTTTCGGAAGAGATGCTTTTGTCTGAAGCTGTGTCCAGGATGTTATCCAGGACAGGCTTGAACCCATAGTGGCCCTGGAAGGGGATAGCACACCATTTGGAGATAAGTCGCCTCCCTTAGGATTTTAACCAGGGCACTCCTCTAGAGGAGTTAGAAAGGATGGCCGCTTTTGCGGCTACCCGGCCCTGGTGAGAGCAGTCATGCTCAGCCTAGAAGAGCCGGTGCATTAAAGAATTACCCGAGACCTGCGAATTACAGGCTGGTCTTCCTGGACCCGGCCTGGTCCCGAGTTGTTAGCGACCGCCAGCAGAAGCATCGGTTAGGAACCTCGTTGCTTTCTGCAGTACGGGTAGGGCGTCAGGTATGTTTCCCCCTAAGATGTCCTGAGTCTGTGCGTAATCACAGAGACAGGGCATTTGAAAGCCATATTAGCTTTCTAGCAGATTTGCAGAGGTGTCCCAGGACTTCCTTGATAAGCTCTCAAATATATATATATATTTTTCCTCGATCCATTGGATCTTTGAGCTGGGAGGAGCCCTCATTTTTATATATGGAGGCCTCCTTTTATGGAGGATCAGATTCTGTACGTTCTCGTGTACAGGACACCTCCTTTGGGCTTCAGCCCAACATCTCGTCCTGTACCGTGTATTTAACTTCTTCCTCCTCCACCCCTATGGTGCTCTTAACCATACTGATTAGCTCACCCACATTCCCGGAACCAAGTGATATTTCTTGTTCCCTGGTTTTAGGGGTGGATGTGGAAGAGGAACCCTCAATCTCCCGAGAGTCCTCTGAATCCGAGGACTGAATTTCGTCTGAGTCTGATTCTATCAGAGCTTTCTTCCTCCTCCTAGAGGGAGGCGGTCTGGGAGAAGGGAGCCATGGAGGAGTGAACCTCCTGTATTATGAGGGATTTGATGCTATCCAGGAGAGAGGGCTGCTCAGCCCAAAGGACCTCTCTGTACAGAGACAGGCAGAGTTTTCCCCGTATGTCGAGGGAGTCTGGCAGCACACATTTTACACTTGTGGCTAGTTCTCATAGGGTCAGAGACCTTTTCTCCCCATATTAGAAAGAGAGAGGTATGCTACGCCATTTTAGTAAATAATGCTGGATAGCCAGGGCTGACGCCTGCTACTTACAGTAGGAGGGGGTATGCTGGGCTCTGCAGACGCAGAGAGAGAGAGGGCTTGTCACCGTCCATGCCGTCTAAAGTCAGTGTCAGACAGGTCTTACCTGGTGATCTCCTCACCCGGACCTTGAAAGATCGAGGGTCCAGCGTTGTTTGTGCACCTCCTCCCTTTGGCCCAATGGGGGGAGCCACATGAGGACGCCCCAGAATGTGACCGCCGGTCCCAGGAGTAACGCGCGCGCGTGCTCCACCGTGGAACACATAGGGACAGACTGGAAGTGACGCGCTACCCAGTGGAAAGCCCAGTAACGCCCGAAGTGGAGGAGCGCCACCCCCGGCCAGCGGCAGCACGGAGGAGGAGGAAGCCAGGGAGCTATCTGGAGGACCCCGGCGTGCACATCACCGCCTTGCTTTACCCCCAAAGGAGGCGCAGGAGAGGCGGGAGAGTCCCGAGTACCACCATGCAGGCGGAGACGGGAGCAGCCATCGGAGGAGGAGAGCAAGGCCCCCGACCTCGGCTGCCCGGCATCTGACAGGTATCCCATCTGATACTGGGCGTGGGGAGCTCCCGATCACCGGCCACGGCAGCACCATCGTAGACCTCTTCATGCCCCATAGGGGACAGGAAAACACTGGTGGTTGCAGGAAGGGGAGGGATATTTAACCTCTTCCTGTTCCTGTCCCTGTCCCCTATTAGGGCGGGATAGACCTCCTCCGATGTAGCTGTCGTGGAAGGTGACTAGAGAAAGCTACGATTGCAGTTGTTGCACTCTGTACCGCTGTGCACATACTCTGAAAGCCTACTGAAAATGTAAGCTCCCTTTAAGGCTCCCCATTTAGCTAAATATTCTTATGAATCCTTACTTTCCTCCGACAGATAATGTTTGGAAGAGATGAGGATCAGATGCTTTAAATTTTGACTTCCAATCTTTTTATTCTTCGAGCAGATAAGCTGCTGCCAGAAGTGTATTTTCTTTGACTGTTAATAACCCTGATTTTTTGGAAAGATTTTGTTTTTAATAGTATTGAAAGAGATGGTGGGTTTTCTTTTTTTTTTCCCCCACTCTCTGATCCCATCTTCTTTGATTTTATATTTAAAAAAAAAAAAAAAGCCCCTGGATACTGACGTAGTAATGGATGATCAATAACGGTGCCCAGTATCACCCAATGACATTCAGTGAGGCCCATTGGGTTCCGACATGGTGTCCGTCATTTTTCCAGAATAAAAACCAAAAAAGCACGTACTACGTTATTTTTTCCGTCACCTATGATGTAGCGTCTGCAGTGGTGGCTTTGATACAGATGTGGCTATCAATGCTACTGTGAGGTGGCTCTGCTGAAAGGCGGAGAGGACTCGCGTCGGGAAGGAACATATGTGGCGAAACCAGCCCCCTTATTAGCATTGGTGAACAAATACAATCAGACTCACTAATTGGGACATGTCAAACATCGAAGTGAATCAAGTTAATCCTTACATTCCTAAAATGACCCGTTTTTATAAGAAATCTCATGACATAATAGTCTTTTGTGCCACCTGCCCACCGTCTGACATAATGAACTATTATGGACACTTTTGGGTCACCCACAAAATAACCACCTCTGCTTTGTGCACAGCTATGTATTTTTTTTAATTTTTTTTAATGAATTCTCCTCTTACGGCCCCGGAGCTATAAAATGTCTAGTAAAAACATTCTAACAAATGATAGAGTTATCAACGCCGAATATATACTTCACAGTCTCCGAGCTGAAGCCATTTTGGCACGCGACACAAAGCAGCTGGGACGAGCACTGAAAACTTTCGCGAGGTTGAATAATTACTGAGCTGGAGTCATACAACCAAATATTTTTACTTGATGTATCCTGAACTCGCTCATGAATAATAATTAATTCCCAGTCCTGAAAGGAAAACAGTTAAAATAATATGTATATAACATTGTGTGTCTAATTTATTGCATATGTTGGCACCGGGAGAATGAGCCAGTATTTGGAGTGGTGCTGTGCCGTGCCCTGGGAGTGTTAATATGGTGGTCTTGGCTTAGTTCCATACAATACACTTAGCATACGGCATATTAGTATTGGAAGCCATGCGCAATGTAGCCTTCTACCACCATATTATATAAGCATGTCGCTCATTACCACTTTTATTTTCTTATAGAAGTCACTGGTCTGTCAGGAGTAATTTTCTGGAGTTTGTTTTTGGTCAGTCCGTAAGGCCAACCAACCATATTTTAGGTCAAAACAAACTCTCTAAATCACCTTCTAAGCAACAATGTGTCATGGTTTGTACTCATGTGCCAATAAAATTATTTTTTGAGGATAGATTATTTAAAGGAACAGAGCTTCAGTGTAAAGTTTGGCAAGAAATAGAGCTGCAACCAGATCCCCTAATGAATATGTTGATATTGTATGTTTTAGAATACCACCGATTCCAATAGGCATTGTACCTAAGAAGAAGCCATTGATGCACAAGAGAGCTAAGAATTAAAAATAGCCTAAAAGTAGAATATAGTAAATAGACATAATAATGTACTTCTCCCAGTTGACCCCTGTCGTCCCAATTTCTGCCTCCATGATATCTATTACTGGTCAACCCGTTTAAGAGCTCCGTCAACAGTCTCCTCCATTGCCAGCTTGTTTTCATACCTGGAATTTCTGGATATCATTTGGAACTGTGTCTGGTTTACGCTCCTGGTTTGTATCTGCTTACCAGGCATGGTTATAACGCCCGACTTCTTGATTGACTTCCTTAGCTTTGTTTTATGAACTTCAGGTACCTTCTTATCAATCTGGTACTAATCCTGATTGTTCCTCTGGCTAAGAGCGTGTGCTTCATCCTAATTACTACTTCATCCTGGTCTAATTCCTACTTCCATTCCAAAGATACAACTTATGGGACCATGGCATAGTGACCTTTAATAAGAGTCAAGAGGGTCAATGGGGAACACCAGGAGTTGATTGTACTCTGTACCTTCGTTTAATCTGCCTCAGTCTGATTGTGGTATTGTAAGGCCACTTATTGGTACTGCCATGTCAAAAAACTATAAGAAACTTTGTAATATATCTTATCAAATAAATTTGCCTCTTTTTCTTCTTATGGGCCACTTCTTTCCATCCCCTCCTGCCTCCTGAACTCATAATTCATGCTGAAATACCGCTAAAATCTGTCCTGCTCAAGGCAAACCTGCTCACTAAGGGATTTGACTTCAGCTGCCTATTGAAGTCCATGGTGAAAGAGGAAGAAGAGATTGAAAGAGAGAAACACAGCTATATAAATACCCATTCTGCTGCTTTATGTAAATGTTTTGTCACCCAGTTCTGGGTTAACAGCTACACTGTATTGCGTGATAATCTTCTACTTGTTGCTGCTTTCTAGTCACTGGTTTATCTCACCACAGTACCCGATTCAGATAAACTCTGCTCAGTACTACTGTATAATGTCTTCCATGCTTCTGATTTTTAGTAAGTGTTTTATCTCGCAACAGAGCTAGATTCACAATTACACTGTCCAGTAGTGCTGTGTATTTTTGTTAATGCTTATGCTTCTCAACATATACCACATAAAGACAGGTAGAGTTGGAATCTCCAACGGTTGTGTGTACTGAGCATGGGAGTTATCGTAGACTTTAGTCCCAAAACCCTAGCAACCAGAAGCAGCTGAAAATTAGAGATAAAGCCTGGAGTAGAGAAAAATGCGGCATTCAAGTCATGTACACACAGGGCTCCTAATTCTGTAAAGTCTCCTGAAATGTGAGGAGCACTAATTTTGCAGTATGGCTGATAAAGCACAGTAATGCTTTGAGCTGTGGTTATGTAAGGTAATTTTTATTATTGTTTATAATTTATGCCAGTTTAGAAAGATATTGTAAGATTTGACCTTGGACTATGAAGAGTTCTGACCCAAAGAAGGTAATTAGGATATTGTTCGATAGATTTGGGGTTAGGAAGACACGAATCTTGGAAATATCTGTGTTTTAAAAAAAAAAAAAACAACCTGCCTTGGGGTTTTACACTGAACCCATCAAATCATTTTTTTTTTTTTCTAAGAAAAGCACAGCTGCCGTGACAGACATATGTAACACGTTCCAGCGGATTGTGGCAATCAGAATCGGGGGAAATTGTGTAATCCGAGCAGTGAGAACAACATTCATAAAACATCCATGTATTGGAATGGGAATAGCTGGCACGGCGGTGAGGAATGGAATACAAATTTACCCTGCCAGTCAATCACGTCACATTCACATGTTCCCATCCATCAGTAAATCCAGATCTCTCCAATTCATGGGATTTGCCAATCATCCGGCATTAACTACTCCACGGAAATAGATCCTATTTCTTAATTCATCTGAGCTCAGATTGGGGAGATTGCAGCAGCAGCAGCGGTGGTCAAGCACTGCTGGTGGAAACAATGTTATCTGCGAATTCTGTGGTGGTCTTATTACACAATGTGTACTCATTTATTAGCAAACTTTTTTTGTATGAAATATATATATAAATTTTTTTCCCTAATGTTTCGTGTACTGCACAGAGATTATCACTGACATCAGCCTCATCACAATTTCTAACACGCTAGGAGGCAAATTACCTTTTCAGAAAAATGCTCGCTGATCACCTGTCATTTAATTGCCTGTAATAGATAGTTCAGAGCAGATAGGCTTCCATTGTTCTCAGCAGTGCAGGTCCTGTTTACATACAGCGCTGCACTGCTGAGAAGGATGATCTTTTGTGCATACCAAAAGATAACAATACCCGAAGAACTGGCGTTTTGCATTTTTGCAATGTAAATGCACCTTTATTTATTGGCCTAAGGGGTAACGTATCTCCTTGTAGAGAGTGACGTGCCTGACATGCCAGTGTAAAGTAACTTATAGGCCATGCAATGCTTCTCTGGGAAATTAAATAAATATGTAAATTGTCTCTACATCTCTTTAGAGAAAAAGAGGACTCAAGCTGTAGTTCCACCCATTGGGAGTAGCAATCCTAAAAGTCAATATCCACCCTTTATGAGCCTTGCCATATGACTTGGGATAATAGCCATGCCAGCATCTCAAGTTGCAGACGTGTTTCGGGCTGTTGCCTCTCCTCAGTGCAACGCATGAGATCTGACTGGGGTCTAAGGGGTAACGTTACGTGCCTAGCATGCCAGTGTAAGGAGACTTATAAGCCATGCATTGCTACTCTGGGATTGCTACTTCCAATAGGTGGCACTAGAGTTCACATCGTTTTCCTCTTGCAATATGCATATTTAATTTCTCAGAGGAGCATTGCATGGCCTATATGTCTCCCTACCCTGCCATGTCAGGCATGCCACTCTCCACAAGGAGACACATTACCCCTTAAAACCCAGTCAGAGGCATCTCATACAGTTAAATCAGATCTCATGCTTTACAATGAGGAGGGGCGATACTCCAAAACACTTGTCTGCAAGTTGAGATTCTCTCTTGGCTTTTATCCTAAGTCATGTGGCAAGGCTCGTCAATCTGTGATTGATGGACTGGGCCCTGAGAACCGACTCCTAGCACACGTCATCTGTAGCTCTTCTTTTAAATGGAAGGGCTGACACAATGTCACATGTGCGTTGCGCTGCAACGATGATGTAGTGTACCAGGCCGGCTAATCAGAAGAAGAGCCGCGAATTCTGGGATGTAAGTCTGCACTCATGACTCGCGGCCACGGATTATCATAGTGGCTTTCGGACCGAGTTCTGTGAATCGATTTACACAAACTCAGTTATCTCTTTTTCTTTCGAATGAAGAAAACCAGATGAGTTGTTTAGGAGAACCAGTTTGTAATCATTGCAAAAATGGGAAATCTGAATTGAAAATCTGCTGCAAATCCACCTCGTAAAGAAGCTTTTAGCTTCAATAATGGGTAAGGTAGTGTAAGAGCTTTGCATGTTTTTAGATGAGATGGACCCTCTCAGAAAAAAAGTTGATGTAATCCATAAATTATTTCTTTTTTTTGTGGGACAAGTTCCTGACATATACATTTTTTTCTACGCTTCTGTTATATTTTTTAAGCCAGATTTGTTTTTGTTCTTTTTTTTTTTTTTCTATATCTTAATCTTCAAGTATGACAGCACAAATCACTTCAGGGCCCGACAGCCAAGAAGGAAGCTTCCATATTCCCCACAGGGGACAAGTAGAAGAGTTTTTAGAAATGATAACAGGCGGAGTATGCAAACCTTGTAACTTTCTTCAAGAGTATTTAGAGCGACGATTGTCGACTTGAAGCCTGTCCTGCGGCCACATTTTGTGAAAACCAAATGTACTTTTTAAGATTGCCACTTCCACGATGTCGGATACTTTAAAGAGAAAGTAGCAAAATTTAATATCTGGCTGGGTGGTGAACTGGCTAACTAGACAGAAACTTTGAGCTTTTAAGGAAAAATTTGAGCAAAACTAGGCTTAACAATAAAAACTTGGCTCTTCTTGTAACATGTAGGCTCCTGACGATTTCTTTGTTTGTTTTTTTTTATAGCTGGGACAAAACTAAGTTACTGCAACCATCTCATGAAGTTATGAAGGCACTGTTTTGTCACAAACAAGCCCCAAACTTCCTGGAAAATCATAGTCCCTGTATGGTCCGCCTTAATTTTTGGTGCTGCCTATTTGATGTTGAATACAATTAAATGCCAGATCTTGATCCAGGTCTATCACATTGCAAAAAGCGAACACCTCCTAATTTGAAATGTGACACCTCCTAAGCCCTTGATCTCCATTCCGTAGCTTCACGTAGAGACTTTTTCTCCAACCCAGTATTTATCCATGACTAGGGATATCAGACAAACAAGAGGCACCCATCCTTTTCTGCATGTGTCACATAGCAAAGTGTAAAGTGAATGAGGTCTTTCGCAAGCTTTCTCGCCATCCACGGCCTTCTGCTCCAGAAAGCCTCATGGACAGTCTCACTTCCGCAAAACTTGGGCAAAGCCTCTCTTCCCCCTAAGATTTTCCAACAGGAGCTGAAATCAAGATTTTTAGCTTCCTTCACCTGTAGAGGAAGTATGGGTTGCAAGGGGGGAGGGCGAGAAACCTGCCTTGACCAGAGGAGTGACAACCTATAATGACAAAACACCATGAAAAAAGTCATTGTGACAAACATGCAGTCAACACATCTATAAAAAATAAAATAAGAATGCAATTTTTTTTTTTTTTTGAAAGCCTGTGATATTAAAATGCAGAAGGATGCAGTCAAGCACAATCCATCTCTTCGAGAAGGGCCTTCAACAAACATTTACCCATCCTTCCGGACGAGGTAGACTGTTTCTCATTGCAGATGAGAGAGAGCCCGTCTTGCTACTTGCTTCCAACCAAGAGCCAATATAGTTTTGCTCCTCATTATTACACAGTAGACTTCTGTTTTCCTGGGTCTTTAATGCAACTCTTAGAAATGGCCGTGAGACCTCTTTTCCAAGATTTCCAAAGTGAAGACCTAATGTACAGTTATTAGAAAGTATTCCTGAGTTGACCGGACTTGTAACAATATACTGAAAATATATTTTGGTCTTTCTCATCGGATACGTTTATTTATTCAGCACATGACGGCATAAAAGAAAGGGAATCAAAAATGGTTAATTACTGCAAATCAAATCCAGCCTTTGCATTTACTTATTGGGTTAATCTTTCAGCTCCAGGCTGCGGGTATGGTTAGCATTGTGAACAACGGAATACCTAGGTGATGAGAAGTTTTCAGCCCAAAGGGCTTTTGCACATCCAAAGACGTAAATAGGAAAACACTCAGAGATTGACGCAGAGACCAAGACGAGCAACCTGGGCGGGCCGCGTCGTCATAATCACACTTGTGCGATGATAGATGTACCCTAAGAGACTGGGATAAAAGAACATTTTTTCATATTAACTGCTCCTGGGAAAGTTATGTGGCAAGTAATATGGCCTCTAAAATGGGAGGATATATCACTTCATAACTTCTGTTTTCCGCCAAATCTAAATAGTATATTTTTGGAGAAAAGAAAAAAAAAATTCTGTTTCTGCGGAATTCAACGTAGCAGCAGCCACTTAATCCACTTGGACGTGCTATTGTTGGGCAGTGCATTGTGGGTCCGTCTGGCATCACAAAGGTTAAGAACACTACACAGCCGCCCCCTCCACTTTCCCAAGTCTCGTTCCTCTTCTGAATATACAGAATTTCTGGTGTGATTTATTTGGATTGCATTGAACTAATCCTCTTATTATTGAAAGCAATACATTTCAGAGCCGAATGTTAACCTCTCCTTATTTGGCCTCTGAAATTTCCGTGCGGTTTTATTATTTGGAGATTGCTCTTTATACTGATGAGAATTTCAAGTTTTCTGAGTTTTTTTTATGTAGTTACATTTAAGTGAACACTTGGACATTTTTCATTGGTACGAGCAAATTCACATGGTGGATCCCAGTGCTTATTGGCAAGCTCGTACACATTACACAAATAATAGCTGGAAAAATTATCATGTTACTTAAGATTTAGTTTATGTTGTCTATAAAACACATGTATGACGCTTCACCTATCAATATATACGAAGAATCAAGGTGGAAATTATAGAAACCCAAGGAAGCTTTCGAAACACGAGTTGTTACATAACAACTGCAAAGTAGTGACTGGAAGCCATATCACTCTTGAAATCTAGTGATTAGTGGGGGTCGGAGCTCAAGGACCCTCATTAATAAAAACACGTTATTCCCCTCAATCCTCTTCTCTAAAAAAAAATCATAGACCCTTAAGCCAATTCGCCCACCCCTTGTTTGTTCTTCTAAAGAAGGTAGTCCTAACCTATGGAGATGAGACCAGCCATGGTGGGGCCCTTTCTTTCCATATACACACGTGGTAAAAATTTGTGGTACCCCTCCTTTAATGACAGAAAAACACGCAGTTGTGACAGAAATAACTTGAATCTGCCAAAAGTAATAATAACTAAAAAATCTATGATAATGAACAAATGAAAGTCAGACATTGCTTTTCAACCATGCTTCCACAGAATTTAAAAAAAATAAAACTCATGAAATAGGCCTGGACAGAAATGATGCTACCCCTGAAAATAATGTGACAAAAGGGACATGTTAAATCAAGGTGTGACCACTAATTAGCATCACAGGTGTCCACAATCTTGGAATCAGTGAGTGGGTCTGTATATAGGGCTACAGATACTCATTGTGCTGTTTGGTGACATGGTGTGTATCACAATCAACATGGACCAGAGGAAGCGAAGAAAGAGTTGTCTCAGGAGATTAGAAAGAAAATTATAGACAAACATGTTAAAGGTAAAAGTTATAAGACCTTCTCCAAGCAGCTTGATGTTCCTGTGACTACAGTTGCACCTATTATTCAGAATTTTAATCTCCATGGGACTGTAGTCAACCTCCCTGGACGTGGGCACAGGAGGAAAATTGATGACAAATCAATGAGAAGGATAATACGATAGGTAACAAAAGAGCCCAGAAAACTTCTAAACAGATTAAAGGTGAACTTCAAGCTCAAGGAACATCAGTGTCAGATCGCACCAACCTTCGTTATCCGAGCCAAAGTGGACTTCATGGGAGACGACCAAGGAGGACACCATTGTTGAAAAAAATCATAAAAAAGCCAGTCTGGAATTTGTCAAACTACATGTTGAAAAGCCACAAAGCTTCTGGGAGAATGTCCTATGGACAGATGAGACAAAAATGGAATTTTTTGGGCAAGGCACATCAGCTCTATGTTCACAGATGGAAGAATTAAGCATATCAAGAAAAGAACACTGTCCCTACTATGTAACATAGAGGAGGCTCTGTTATGTTCTAGGGCTGCTTTTGCTGCATCTGGCACAGGGTGTCTAGAATCTGTGCAGGGTACAATGAAATCTCAAGACTATCAAGGGATTCTAGAGAGAGATGTGCTGCCCATTGTCTGAAAGCTTGGTCTCAGTCTCAATGGGTCTTGCAACAGGATAATGACCAAAAACACACTGCTAAAAGCACCCAAGAATGGCTAAGAGGAAAACATTGGACTATTCTGAAGTGGCCTTCTATGAGCCCTGACCTAAATCCTATTGAGCATCTTTGGAAAGAGCTGAAATATGCCGTCTGGAAAAGGCAACCTTCAAACACGAGACATCTGGAGCAGTGTGCTCTTGAGGAGTGGGCCAAAATACCTGTCGAGAGGTGCAGAAGTCTCATTGACAGTTACAGAAATTTGTATGATTGCAGTGATTGCCTGAAAAGGTTGTGCAACAAAATATTAAGCTAAGGGTACCATCATTTCTGTCCAGGCCTATTTCATGAGTTTTATTTTATTTAAATTCTGTGGAAGCACGGTTGTAAAGCAATGTCTTCCTTTCATTTGTTCATTTTTATAGATTTTTGGTTTATTATTACTTTTGTCAGATTCAAGTTTTTTCTATGACCATTATGGGTTTTTCTGTCATTAAACTAGGGGTACAAACAATTTTGACCATGTGTGTAGGTGCAATGGTACATACAGTACTTACTTTTTCCTCATTGATGAAGGGATGCTGATAATAAGGCCATTGTAGGGCAACTACACCATATGCACACAATCTATATACACAGCATAGTGGCTCAGAGATTGCCACTGTATCTTTGCAGTGCTGGGTTCCTCGGTTCAAATGCCACCGAGAACAAAATCTGCATCTCCCCGTGTTTGTACGGGTATTCTTTTGTGTTCTCTGGTTTTCTCCCACACTCCAAAGACATCCTAATAATGTAGGTTGTGAGCCCTGATGGGGACAGTGATGACTATGTCTGTGAAGTGCTGTGGAATTAATGACGCTATATAAGCGAGCAAAAATAAATAATCTTTATTAGCTGCCCACAGGGTAAACGTAATACCTGCTAAGTCATTTAAACATTTTTCTCCCTTTTTTTTATTTCTAGACATTATTGACGACCTAACGAACCTTGTAGAAAACACTGACACAAAAGTCCGTAATCAGACAAGACATGTGAAGCTGGTGGACAAGAAATCTGGATCATGCGGTAAGTCATCCCCATATCTTGGGGCTCTGTATCACAAACATGGAGTTCTGACCTCCTTAAATGGAACTGGTCAGTGGGATTGTGCCCAGTAACTTACAGACAGTGTCAGGTTGGTGCCGTTATACTGATTAAAATGATACCTTGTTGATGAAATCCGTCTTGTGATTGTTGTTTAATCTTTATTTTCAGTTTTGAGTTAATGATATGCTCGTGCTCCATATAATGGCGCCATACTGACGCTGTCTGTAGTTTACTGTGCACAATCCTGGCAGGTTCCCTTTAAGGAGATATTAGATAATTGTAACTCAAGTGATTTCCTTAGTGGATCTAAAATAGTTCTGTCACCAGATTTCACAATACACAAGCTGCATACATTATTACATAGATTATATAGACCTGAAAAGACTGATGTGCTTGCTTTGAAAATTTTGGGTCAGAATAGTTGTAGAATCCTGATATTGAGATGAGTATTTTATGGGTCCAGCTAAACAGTGAGAGAAGGTAGTATTTCAAAGTGTATTGATTTTTTTCCCACCCAACCTGAGTGACAACCACACATTGTACTGAATGGTGTGAGATCTCAGCAATAGTAGGAGCAGTCAGTCAGACTAGGTGGGGGAGTCAATCAGTAGCAGGGAGGAGGAACACTAATGACCTGTCCATCAGGTTAGGTGGGTGGAGATCCATTAGTAGGAGAGAGGAGGGACTCTGAAGAGCTGTGTTTCAGAATAACTGGTTGAAGACTCATCAGTAGGAGGGAGCAGGGACACTGAGGAGCTGTGATTCAGTATATCTGGGTGGAGACTCATCAGTAGGAGGGACATTATGGAGCTGTGATTCAGAATAGCTGAGTGGAGACTCATCAGTAGGAGGGAGGAGGGACACTGAGGAGCTGTGATTCAGAATAGCTGGGTGGAGACTCATCAGAAGGGAGGAGGAAACTGAAGAGCTGTGATTCAGAATAACAAGGGGGAGATTCATCAGTAGGAGGGACATTGTGAAGCTGAGAATCAGAATAGCTGGGGGAAGATTCATCAGGAAGAGGGACACCAAGGAGTTGTGATTCAGAATAAGTGGCTGGAGATTCATCAGTAGCAGGGAGGAGGGATGCTGAAGAGCTTTGAATCTGAATTTCTGGGGGGAGATTCATCATTAGGATCTAGGAGGGACACTGTATTGCTTTGAATCAGAATAGCTGGGGGAAGATTCACCAGGAGGAGGGACACAGAGGAGTTGTGATTCAGAATAAGTGGCTGGAGATTCGTCAGTAGTTGGGAGGAGGGACGCTGAGAAGCTGTTAATCAGAATTTCTGGGGGGAGATTCATCAGTAGGAGGGACACTGTGGAGATGTAAATCAGAATAACTTGGTGGAGATTCATCAGTAGGAGGGAGGAGGGACACTGAGGAGTTGTGATTCAGAATAGCTGGGTTGAGTTTTATCAGTAGGAGGGACAATGTGGACATGTGAATCAGAATAGCTGGGTGGAGATTCATCAGTAGGATGGAGAAGGGACACTGAGGAGCTGTGATTCCGAATAGTTCGGTGGAAATTCATCAGTAGGAGTGAGTATAGACACTGTGGAGCTGGGAATCAGAATAGCTGGGGGGAGATTCATCAGTGGAAGGAAGGACACTGAGGAGCTGTGATTCATAATTGGTAGGTGGAGCTTGAGTTAAACTTTCATTAGGATTATACAGTCATTTTGACATGGATTTTCAACTTAAATTTGTCAGCCTAGATAGGGCAAATAGATCTATTTAATAATGTATGCAGTTTGTATTGTGAAATCTAGTGACAAATCCACTTTAAAGGGAATCTGTCAGCAGGATTTAACCCCCCAAACTATTTATACGCATATATATCACTTTCAAAGACAAGCCCAGCAATACCTTTACATGATCAGTCCATTACTCAGTTACTGGGAAATCAGAGTTTTAATTAATATTCAAATAAGGCTGAAGAGCTATGGTATATCTGAAGCCTCTGTCACTCCAGCTCTATTCCCTGCCCACCTCTTCCTGTTTGACTGACAGCCTATACTATGTGTGACTTCAGGCAAAGGAGCCATCAGTCAAGCAGAAGGTGGCATTGCTGGTGGAGAATAGAGCTGGAGTGGCACAGGCTTCAGAACTACAAATAGCTCTTCAGCTTTATTTGCATATCATTTCAGTCCCTGACTTCTCAGGAGCAGGCTAGACGTAAACATATGGTTTGTTGCACTTTTCTTTGAAAGAGCTACATGCACATATAAATATATGCTTTTGGGGATGAAATCCTGCCGTTAGATTGCCTTTAATGAGTAGACTATTTAGGGATGGCTAATGATGCCCCATTTTTTATTTATTTTATTATTTGCTAAGTTTTTAACTCCCTGCATTTACCATCCACAACGTTTTTATTTTTTCATACGAAGCCTTTTTTTTTTTTTTTTTTATATAAGAGAAAGATTTTTTCATTCTTTTTTCCCCCTAATATTAAAATCTAGAGAAAAGAAATACCTTTGGGCTTTTTTTTTTTTTTGGATTAGATGAACTTGGTTGTATGAACGGCAAAGAATAAATAAATATGTCTCTTTATAACCATTAAGGGTTTATTTTTTATTTAATTGCAGACTTTTATTAAGGGTTTATTTTTTATTTAATTGCAGACTTTTATATGTATATTTTCTTCTTATTACCGTAAGTTTTTGTGTGTTTTTTTTCTTTCATTCCTATTAGGGGATTACTATTTTAGATCTTTATTTTACAGTCACAATGTATCGGCATACTCCTGTATAAGAGACTTGTGCATCTGTGAAGGTCCACGGGGCAGACGGCACAGGTGGCCATCATGTCGTGTCAATGTCCTACTTGGTCCTCCTTATTGGACTCCATGCTAGGTGACCAGGGCTGACTGCACAGGGAGCCCTTAGTCCCAGTATTGTCCGTGGAAAACCTGGCTGGTGATCTGAGGGCAAAAAGCCCTTTAATGCACAAATCGTCATGTTTGTAAGGTCTTTCAGAGCAGGTACAATACAGTAAGATGATAGTATATGGTATAGCTCAGCGACAAGGAACAACAGAGTATTTTACAGGGGAAGTAGGGGTGAATTTATGCTTTTTTTTTTTTATTTTTTTTTTTAGAATCAGGTTGCCAGGTGTTTGAACACTAGCCAGGAATCAGTGGGACACCCCCCCCTCCTCCTTTCCTAAACTCACTCCATAGCCTACTACCCCCTCCCCCATTATTCTGCTTTGAAGAATCATTTTGCTCAGAATGTTACACTATTGCCTCCATTTAACCCTGTCTGGGTCATTTACAGTAGTAATTTTTTTTCCATAGCATCTGGGGTGCGTTTATGAAGTTCTGCTGAATGAGCACACACTGTATAGCATAATATCCCAGCTACTGCAGAACCTCATTGAAAAAAGGGGCTTTTGGTAACGTGGATAGGTTGAGTATTGCTAATATAGAAGGTTCCCTTTCCAATGTAGAGGAGCACCATGGTGAACACCAAAACGGGAGCTTGTATTATGGGTGCTCTTAATTTAAAGGGGTTACCTTCCTCGTTCTGCCGATTGGTGCGGATCCCAGCGGTTAGACCACCACCAGTCAATACTTTATTGCCGAAAACCCTTTTAAAGGGAGTCTGATTCTGCTTACTGTTAAATTAATAGTACCGCCAGTTAAGGAACCCTGAAAGAAATCAGAAGTTTATCCCATTCGATCGCAAGTGCCCAGTAGCCGGTTTTGAGCCTAACTTAATCTCAGGCCCTAATCGTGAACCCCTGCCCTGCATGTTTTGTCTTGATTGTCTCATTTCTTGTCACTCTCTTCAACAGTAAACTATCACACAATTCGGTGCATGTGCCACATAATTGTGCTGTATATTCTGATGATATTTCCTGGTATAAGGTGAGAACTGCAGCTTATGAGTCCAGGGGGCGGTCCTATTCAGGGATTGACATTTTCCTTGTATGAAAGAGTGATCAGTCACTGTTTAGGACCACCCACTAGATTCTCATGAATACAGACACCAGGGATCTCAATGAGTAAAATACTAAATCTTTTCCAATTAACCTACATATTATTCCTTTCATCTTCTCCTTCCTTATACCCTGGAGATGTTCCTTGACTTTATGGAAGAGTATTGTGAGTATGGCCTTTTATCTGGGCAAAGGTCATTGTATTGGTGAAAAGGAGGGAGTGATCGGAGACCATCATCTCTGTGAATGGTGGATCCCGTTTCCTCTATATATTAGTTGTAATCCTGCTTTTGATAAGGAGATGGCTCCCTGACATCTGTGGGAAAGTATTGTGGGCATGCTCTCTGATCTGTGCACAGGTTTATTGTGCAGGGAGGGAGGAGGAGGTGAGCTGTGACCATCATCTGTTTTGAATTGAGCATCCTGTGTTATCTACATAAGTGTTCTGTCATGATAAAGAGACAACTTCTAAGTAGTGATCTTTACAGAACAGGAAGTCTCAACCTATTGTAAAGGTGTAAAAACGGCAAGATTTCAGTTTTTGTTGTTTTTTTTTATTATTTTTTTTTTTAATATGCAGAACAGCATGTGAAATAAAAATAAATAAAATAAAACTTCACTAAAAATTCTGGAAAAAGAAGAATCCATTTAACAATCTTTTTTTTTGCAGCCACATTTCCGTTAAGGAACGCTTTTTCCACATCCTGTTGTAACAACGTCTATATTAAAAAATGGTAAAAGAAAAAAAAAAAGTTTTGACGTCTTTTCCCAATTATATGAACTTGAAAGTGGGGAAAACTTAGGCAAAGATATTAGGTGCCTGCATATTCGTGAAGCTTGACTATACTGTATTTCATTATAAGAAATTCATAAGTTGGGCGTCCGATATGAAAGGGTTTGGAAAATCACAAGCAGGTCCCATTCCGAAGAAAAGTCTGTGATTACTTCCAGATTGTAGAGAGATACCTTATTCCAGGCTCCCAGAAGAGAGATTGGTTGCACAAATTATGAAACCCTCGACAGTTTGTTTTTGTTTTTTGTTTTTTTTATTGTTAGTGATATGCAATATTTAACAAACCCCACATATAAACCAATACAGAACACTGATTAGTTATGGCAGCGAAAGCCTGCACCATCGGCAAAGTCCGACCGCTGGTTCTTCACTGTGTAGTGTTTCAGTACTCCTTATTTTTTTTTATTTTTATACAGTTAAGACATATCAACAGAATATGTCATAAATGTCTGCTAGATTCTGGTCTCACCCATCAGACCCAAACCTATGTATAGACTTGGGGACCCCTGGGTAAATGGAGAAGTGACCGGAATTATGTAGAACAGTACAGCATAGGCGTAAATGGGACTTACCGAAAAAGTTGAGCTCCCCTTCATATTTAAAGTGTTATTACGGGCACAAATAATAAAAATAAAAGGTATCTGTCGTCCCTTTACTCAACCCACAAAACCCCAATACCTTATTTTCACAATTTAAGGTCCCTTTTATGTCTATCTTCACTTGCTGTTTTTGTGTCCCAGCACTTCCACCTGGTGATGTGTCAGTGCCTAAAATCCCAACAATCAGAGCACTTTGGATTATTTGCCAGTGGTTAACACCCCACAGCTCTCCTCCACCTTCTCCACAATTCCCAGTTGATCAAGCTATCAGTCAGAAAAAGGCGATTTCTACAGGCCACGTCCCCTTTTGTGACATCATCACTCACTGCGCCGCTTGCTTCGTCCTTTACCCTTGTATACCGTAGGTCCATGTGACTGATGACATCCCGCTCATAGCCCAGACAGGAAATGGCTGTAAGGAACGTTACAGGAAGTGAGGAGATGAGGGTCTTTTGGGAACATTTGGTACAGAAAATTTATCAACCATTTTAAACATTTCGGTAAGCTATTTAAAATTACTAATAAATACTATATGTCTGGAAAACCACTTTAAGCGAACAGGATGGCACAGTGTACTTTGGTTATTTCCGTAATACCACACACCTATCTATTCATGTATGTGGCAGGAAGATATCTGGGAAACCTTGTTCTAAAGGTAGTTGTATCTCTGGGACCCCCAACTGTCAGATATATGTGGAATATCCAATAAATATGCCATTAAGTGTCAAATATGGAAATACCTCTTTGAGCTTTTTGAATACTGCCCCAGTGTACTAAAAATTTCACATATTGGGAGTGCTTTTATTTGGGTAATTAATTTGGATTTTAGTAAAACATCCTTTAAAATGGCCCCACATCACAGACATTGAACCAGCAGGGAATTCTTGAGAGACTTCAGCTCTGAAGATTTCAGACTTGTGAACATTCCAATGGAAAATCTCACATTAGCAGAACCTCTACGCTTATGGATTACTTTCCCGTTTTGACTGCTTAAATCTTTTTTTCGTTTACACGGCAATGATCACCTTGAAGATTAGTATTGACGTGACTTTCACATTTCCAGGGCAAGAAGTCCTAAATTGTAGATTTCTCAACACACACCGAGAAACGTTGAGCCATTTCCAAGGAATTCTCAGGGGCAGTACCACCAAGCCCCTTAGATAGACTAGCCGTTTATCACTACAAGCATGTTTAAATGGATTTTCACGGTGGATCAGATGCACTCAGACCACCCAAATATGTTTTGCACAACTCCACCATGTCCCTGTAAGGTCACTGAAGACAACTCTGTTACATCCGTGAATCCGGCTTGCAATATTTTTTTGTCTTACTCATCGGAAATAGGAAATATATTGTGAAGTGAATTTATTGATTTCACATTAACCCAATAAACCTTTATTTTTTCCTTCCGTTAACTGTTCTCACCCTGATTTTACACTTTGTTTCACATGGATGAGTTGTTTTGTAGCCGATCACACCAGGAGCAAGCGTTGAGGAATCTTAAAGCCAAGTAATACGTGTTCCTTTTGGTCACTGAAGGATTAGCGCGGAAGACCCTCCATTTCAAGAGAGAGAGAGAGTCCAGCTCCTTACAACCCTAGAGTGGACAGGGTTACAGAAGACTAAGTGGATTAAGGCACCAATTTGTTAAGTTTCCTTTGATTCAGGACAGATCAAGGTCACTTATCCCAGTTGGAGATCAAGGTCAGAGAACGAGGGTGGTGGCTTTCAAATGCCAAGGCAAACCAAGCATCCTGCAATGGCATTGTTATTACCCTCCCTGGGTGGCCCATACTTTGGAGACATTAGGATATTAGGATTCAAAATCTAACAATATGTTTCTGAGGGAACCACTGGGAACCGGCCCAAAATAGATGGCTAACAGGAGACAAGCCAGCCAGGGAAGCATAACCAAAGGGGTCAGGAAGTTCTCCTTAAGATTAGTTTGATCACGGGAACTTCAGACCCCTATATTTTTTTTCTTTAATTCCACAGTTAAGACGCCTAAGCAGTTTTCATGGACGACTTAGCCGAACACTTGTGTCTTTGTTACCCTCCAACATTGGGTAATCAATGGAGAAGTCTTTCTCTGGCTGTTGACTTATCTGCTTGCTCAAGAATTTGTTGAAAAGGTTGCTTGAAGTCACTCATTTTCTGATTAAATTATGCAAGATATAGTATTCACGATGTAAAATCCTAACAGGGAAGGACTTGGGAAATAATATTCAGGACAATGGTGGTGGGCCCTCGATGTCTTTAATTCTATGCTAGTGCAAATGTCATATTTTCTTTTCCCGATAAAAGGCTTCATATTTTTCTTAATGTGAACTTCTGCTAAGAAACACACCAATATAGAAAGTAACAAAAATTAAAAAAAGGGGGGAGATTGAACGCAAAAATGAAATACACATGTGGGTAGTATACACTTGGAATAAGAGTAAACAATGAAGATAGAAGAGAATATCCACCACGTATTTATCGATCTATTGTGGATTCATCGGAAAAAATGCATGGAAACAAAACAATAACCAAAGATACAAGTCCAAGTATCTACCGTAATTAAAATTATACAGCTTTATTAGTCACAATACATTAAAACATCTGGGGTAGGGGGAGAAAGGAACTGGTAGAAAAAATGGACGCAATTCTAAAGCAGCACTCACAGAAAAATATGTGATTAAGGACATATACTTGATGAATGATTACTGTAAATAACAGACATAAGCAAAAAAGTATAAATCCAAATGAGAAAAGGAATATATTAAAGTGCAGATGTGCTGTGGTTTACATTAGCATAATAATATCCACACACTGTTTGTTGACCATAAGGATATATCACTGCATACTGGTGATTGTATAGGTAGAATAGGTGCTTTGAAAAAAGTGCATGTGCCAGAACATATATGTGAAGTCCAATATCACAAATGGGACATTATAAGAAAAACATATAGTATATAAGATAAGGATTGCCCACAGGCTATATCCAATGATGTATATAGCATAAGCCCCGTGGTGGAATGTACCTGTATAGCAGAGAGGAGTGAGTGTGGCGATGGAGCGTCTTCCCCGATGAGCGTTTTGGCGTCTGCCTTTGTCAGTGGGTAAAAAGTAACAGTATATTGGACAGGAACAGTTTTTCTAATACTTCCTTCCTCCTCTCATGTACAAGAAAATAGCTACTATAATGCTGCCTAGTATGAACAAAGAATTAACTGCTAGAATACTTTCCCTTCTGTACAAGAATATAACCACTATAATACTGCCCCCTATGTACAAGATTATAGATACTATAATACTGCTCCCTATGTACAGGAATATAATTACTATAATACTGCCCCTATATGCAAGAATATAACTACTATAATACTGCCCCTATGTACAAGAATATAACTACTATAATACTGCCCCTATGTACATGAATGTAACTACTGTAATACTGCCCCTATGTACAAGAATATAACTACTATAATACTGCCCCCTATGTACAAGAATATAACTACTATAATACTGCCCTTATGTACATGAATATAACTACTATAATACTGCCCCTATGTACATGAATATAGCTACTATAATACTGCCCCCTATGTACAAGAATATAACTACTATAATACTGCCCCCTATGTACAAGAATATAACTACTATAATACTGCCCCTATGTACATGAATATAACTATAATACTTCCCCTATGTACATGAATATAACTACTATAATACTGCCCCCTATGTACAAGAATATAACTGCTATAATACTGCTCCTATGTAAAATAATATAACTACTATAATACTGCTCCTATGTACAAGAATATAACTACTATAATACTGCCCCTATGTACAAGAATATAACTACTATAATACTACCCCTATGTACATGAATAGAACTACTATAATACTGCTCCTATGTACAAGAATATAACTACTATAATACTGCCCCATGTACAAGAATATAACTACTATAATACTGCTTCTATGTACAAGAATATAACTACTATAATACTGCTTCTATGCACAAGAATATACCTACTATAATACTGCCCCCATGTATAAGAATATAACTACTATAATACTGCCCCTATGTACAGGAATATAACTACTATAATACTGCTTCTATGCACAAGAATATACCTACTATAATACTGCCACTATATACTAGAATATAACTATTATAATACTGCTCCCAATAAATATAGAAATGGATACAGAATTATGCAGAGTTGCCTTTAAGCCAAACATCTAGATAATCTAATATACTTTAGCTAGTGGAAAGATCATGTTCATCTGGTAACTTCTACATAGCCTATGATGTGGATTCATTGTATGTGCATTAATTTTGATTTTCATTATTCATATTAATACAATATCTTGCCTAAAATGTGACTTCATTGTATTAAGCGTTTTCTGGCTTGAATAGGGCTGGGACATTGGGGTACGAATCATGTGCAGAACACATCACATAATCCAGGTTCTGTGCATAGCCAGAAGCTTGCAGGCATTAGCACCTAATTTTAGGATATATTGACCAATCCACTTAATGTAACAGATGAAAAATGTAAATGCCCTGATGATGAAGCCGACTGAAAACACTTGAATCTGGATCTTTCCTGTTCTGAGTTGTGCTACGTTACAAGCACAATTCCAGATTAAGAAAGTGTTTTGCAAGACTAGAGTTACACTCCGTTGTATAAAGTGTAGCTGTGATTTTTCCAACCTAATTTTGAAGTTTAGAGCTGATCTCTGCGGTTTTCTTTTTAATACTTTTTTTTATCTATGTACAGTTAGGTCCATATATATTTGGACAGAGACAACATTTTTCTAATTTTAGTTCTAGACATTACCACAATGAATTTTAAACAAAACAATTCAGATGCAGTTGAAGTTCAGACTTTCAGCTTTCATTTGAGGGTATCCACATTAAAATTGGATGAAGGGTTTAGGGGTTTCAGCTCCTTAACATGTGCCACCCTGTTTTTAAAGGGACCAAAAGTAATTGGACAATTGACTCCAAGGCTATTTCATGGACAGGTGTGGGCAATCCCTTCGTTATGTCATTCTCAATTAAGCAGATAAAAGGCCTGGAGTTGATTTGAGGTGTGATGCTTGCATTTGGAAGGTTTTGCTGTGAAGGAAATATGTGGTCAAAGGAGCTTCTCCATGCAGGTGAAACAAGCCATCCTTAAGCTGCAAAAACAGAAAAAACCCATCCGAGAAATTGCTACATTAGGAGTGGCAAAATCTACAGTTTGGTACATCCTGAGAAAGAAAGAAAAAGCACTGGTGAACTCATCAATGCGAAAAGACCTGGGCGCCCACGGAAGACAACAGTGGTGGATGATCGCAGAATAGTCTCCATGGTGAAGAGAAACCCCTTCACAACAGCCAACCAAGTGAACAACACTCTCCAGGAGGTAGGCGTATCAATATCCAAATCTACCATAAAGAGAAGACTGCATGAAAGTAAATACAGAGGGTTCACTGCACAGTGCAAGCCACTCATAAGCATCAAGAATCAAAAGGCTAGACTGGGCTTTGGTAAAAAAAAACATCTAAAAAAAGCCAGCACAGTTCTGGAAGAACATTCTTTGGACAGATGAAACCAAGATCAACCTCTACCAGAATGATGGAAAGAGAAAAGTATTGTGAAGGCGTGGTACAGCTCATGATCCAAAGCGTACCACATCATCTGTAAAACACGGCGGAGGCAGTGTGATGGCTTGGGCATGCATGGCTGCCAGTGGCACTGGGCCACTAGTGTTTATTGATGATGTGACACAGGACAGAAGCAGCCGAATGAATTCTGAGGTATTCAGAGCCATACTGTGTGCTCAGATCCAGCCAAATGCAGCCAAACCGATTGGTCGTCGTTTCATACTACAGATGGACAATGACCCAAAACATAAAGCCAAAGCAACCCAGGAGTTTATTAAAGCAAAGAAGTGGAATATTCTTGAATGGCCAAGTCAGTCACCTGATCTCAACCCAATTGAGCATGCATTTCACTTGTTAAAGACTAAACTTCAGACAGAAAGGCCCACAAACAAACAGCAACTGAAAACCACCGCAGTGAAGGCCTGGCAGAGCATCAAAAAGGAGGAAACACAGCCTCTGGTGATGTCCATGAGTTCAAGACTTCAGGCAGTCAACAAAGGGTTTTCAACCAAGTATTAGAAATGAACATTTTATTTACAATTATTTAATCTGTCCAATTACTTTTGGTCCCTTTAAAAACAGGGTGGCACATGTTAAGGAGCTGAAACTCCTAAACCCTTCATCCAATTTTAATGTGGATACCCTCAAATGAAAGCTGAAAGTCTGAACTTCAACTGCATCTGATTTGTTTTGTTTAAAATTCATTGTGGTAATGTCTACAACCAAAATTAGAAAAATGTTGTCTCTGTCCAAATATATATGGACCTAACTGTATGTAACTGACCTAGCCCGAGCACCACTATTTGAAATCTACAACAGCTTTGAGGTAATGTAGATTTATGCATTTCTGCTATGATTTACTCTACTTTTTAGTGCAAATTATAGTGGATCTGTCAAGCCATTGCTAGCCTTGCTCCTTTCTACTAAGCCTTGCCCCTTTCTTCTAAGCCTCACCTTCCTTGTAGAAAAGTAGCAGAGCTGACACAAAGGGGCAGATAGTCTAAAAATGTTTAGGTTTACACTACCTGCCAACTATCAAATGTAAATCTCTTCCATAACAGACCAGGGAACTGAAGAACATGGCATAATAAATTGAAGTTTCCAAGGAATATACATTGCAGGCAAGAGGTGTTTGGCAGCAGATTACTACCTTACCCTGATTCTGAGTCCATGTTTTTTGTCTAATAGATTGACTAAGGTAGTGCACCAAAATTTGAAAGCTACTGTGTTAGAGTGTTAGGCTGGAGTCACACTAACCTGCGCAAAATACGCTCCGTATTTTACATGCGTAATACGGATCAATGACCACTAAATAGTGGTCCGTAGGTCATCCGTAAGCAAGGTGAGGTCGCGTATTTTGCGCATGTGTGTCTCCGTATGCAATCCGTATGCAATCCGTATGGCGAGATTTTCTCGCAGCCTTGCAAAATGGACATTTAACGGTTTTGAGGCCTGCAAACAATTTAAATCATTAGCATGCACCCTATTTAGACACTCAGAAACAGGTGGCTGCCTACATTCTGTACATTTCTCACCTTGCTTTCACGAGGTGTGTTGGTGTTCTTTGTGCAGCATGTCAGAGGGTCTGACATTCAATACAACCGAGCAGGTTCTCTTTACCTGGCTTTTGTCACGGCGCTTTGGCCAACCATATCCTGTGATAGTGGATCCGCGGAGGAGGAGACGCATGTGGGTACATCCACTTTTGAGGCAACGACTCACAAGAGGGCATTTTCACCGCCTCTATTCGTCTCTGCGGGAGCATCCGGACAAATTTTACCAGTACTGTCGAATGAGCATTTCCACATTTGATCGCCTCTTGGAGACAGTGCGCCCTGGGATCACATTTCAGGACACTAGGATGCGCCAAGCCATATCTGCAGAGGAGCGACTTCTACTCACAATACGGTATGTACTCCACAACCACATTCTCTATGTTCATAATGTGTGTGTTAATTTATGTTTTTTGGCCTTCTTGGACAATGTTTAATACCCTCATCTTACTCAAAATATGTTTCACCTGACACAGCACAATGTTACATCTAATATGTACTGCATATCACTTATTCATTGTGCCACCAAATATGTGTGTGTTGTTCTCTCTCATTTCCTACCAAGTTTGGTCGGCATGTAACTGATTTTTGTTTTACTTTAGCCATTCTAACCTGGACTATTTCTGTTGTTCTACAGCTTCCTGTCCACTGGCCTGTCTTATGCCGCCCTCCACCATGAGTTTCTCATTGGAAAGTCCACCATTTCAGGCATAGTGAGGTCTACATGTGCACAAATCTGGACAAGACTCCATCAGGTGTTCCTACCCGAGCCCAGGATGGAAGACTGGTTAAGGATTTCAAGGGACTTTGAGGAGGACTGCCAGTTTCCAAATTGTATTGGGGCCCTGGATGGCAAACATATCAGGGTGCGTAAGCCGCCGAACTCAGGGTCCCAATTCTTCAATTATAAGCAATACTTTTCTGTTGTATTGTTGGCTCTGGTAGACCCTCAACACAAGTTTATAATTGTTGACATTGGGGCCTATGGAAGGACGGGAGACTCTAGAGTCTTCAATACTTCCATAATGGGTCGGCGGCTACGCACCAACCAGTTGGATCTACCACCACCACGCCAGCTACCAGGCTCCCCCGAACAATCAGTCCCTTATGTCCTTGTGGCAGATGAGGCCTTTCAGTTATCACGTAATGTCATGAGGCCATATCCCCGGCGCAACCTTGACCACAGGCGCAGAATTTTTAACTTGCGCCTATCACGTGCTAGGCGACTGGTGGAGTGTTCCTTTGGGATTCTTTGTGCCAAATGGCGGGTACTCCAGTCTGCCATTCAGTTGAGTGAGCAAAATGTGAATGAAGTTGTGAAAGCCTGTGTTGTTCTGCATAACTTCACCAGGATACATGATTGCTCCTCTGATGGTGTTGTGCGTAGGCCGGACAATGTGCGCAGGGTGAGACCACCTATCATCCCTCAACGTAGACCGCTCTCTGGCCTCAAAGTGCGTGATATATTCACTAATTACTTTATCTCACCTGAGGGGGCTACTTCTTGGCCAGAGAATGCTGTGTCTATGTTCTAATTTTTTTGTGGTCAAAGTGTGTCTAAATATATATTACTCAAGCCTTTTTATGATTCTATGAGTGTTTCTTTGCATTGGTTGGTGTCTGTTAGTATGTTGTGAGGGATAGTGAGAAATCACACAGAGACGTTAACTAGAGTAGACAAATTTTTAGTTTTGCCTTTTTTTTTTGGGTTTTGCTTAAAGGCAAACATAATTTTGCCATAACACAAATTTGGCAATGGCCAAAATGACCCTTTGGGCCTTCGTTAACTTGATGTAACATTAACATACCAGAAAAAAACTGCAACAAACATTATGCAATAACAACATTGCTGCATGCCTACATTAACCTGGATTAGGCAACAAAGGGTGAGCTCCATCACCAAAATAAAGTCAATAAGATAACACTCACATTTCCTCATAATGTTTTCCAAACATAGAAAGATTCCACCATGACAGGCAAGGCTACCTCACATCTTTCACACAGATATTACCTGTCTGTAGAACAGACAATATTTAAGCATGCTATACTGGAAAGGATGAAAATACAAAACTCACTTGTTAAGACATAGAGAATGCTGGTCGCCTCAAATTGGTTTACTAGAGAATGCTAATAACAAAGTTGACTACTTAACTAAAGGCAAGCACACCTTTCCTATGCATTAACAAGTGATTAGTGTATTTTCATCCTTTCAGGTAACAGTATAGCGCATTTAAATATTCTCTTTTATACACACATATAATATCTGTGTGAAAGGCGTGAGGTAGCGTTGCCTGTCATGATGGATTGTTTCATATGTTTGGAAAACATTGTTTACAAATGTGAGTGTTAAATTATGTTCTAAATGTTGGTGAAGGAGAACACCTGTTTTTTTGTCTAGATTAGAAGCACCAGTTACATGTCACTGGACATCTCCAAAGTTTTGATTCATAAATCCTCATATGTAGGGGAAGGGGAACGGGGAGGAACAGCCTGTGGGTGCTGCTGGACATTGTGGCCAACATCGCCCTGTGTGGGGCCATACTGTTGCCCATGATGCTGTTGTTGTCCAGCCTCCTGGGCCTGTTGGTGATACTGGCCAGAGTAATAATGATGATGGTGAGGGGCTTCTTGTTGGCTATGGTAGGCCCGTGGCTCATACCCACCAAGATAGCCAGATCGTCCCCAACCAGGTTGGGACCAGCCTCCAACACTGGGTGGGTACAAGTGGCCATATTGGTGGGGTTGGCTTGATGAAGACATTTGGGGCTGCGGAATAGAAGGATGGGTAGGGGGAGGAAAGGGTTGAGGTGTTGGCCCACGTATTAGGGGCTGTTCAGACCCTGCTTGAGCAAGCATCTGTGTGGATGGTCTCATGCGCATTAAATTTCTTGGTGACAGCTGCCACCTCTCCAGAAATTCAAACACCTCATATGGGGTATTGGGGGGTGCTTGCATCAAGCAGGATCTGAATACACCCCCTAATACGGAGCCTGACCTCACGGGTAAGGGCACGGAGATAAAGGGTGAGGCTACGTGCATAGGCCTCCTCACCATCATCTGTAGTGACTCTGGACAAGTAATTCAGCACCCCAGTGTCCACATTGGTCCTGCTCTCTTAAATGGCGACCTGGCGCCGCCTTCTTATTCGCCGTGTTGCTAGAGCAGCCTGTGGGGAGGGCCTGATCTGGGCAGTTGGGCTGCTGCTCAAGTTGCCCATCTCTTCCAGGATGGGTGAGGTTGCAGCTGCAGACCGTCCTGGTGGTGTGTTTTGTCGGGCAGCCATTGTGTGCTCTTGTGATGCCTCCTCTTCAGACATCCTTCTTGTAGGGGGAGAAGATGGGCCAGCCACCTCATCCCCTACAGGATCAATAACGGGCTCTGCCTCTGAGGCCGTTCCTCGATCCGTAAGGTTGGATTGAGTTCTGTTATGAAATAGAACAGAGGCAAAAATACATCAATATTTTTGTCCCTGTAAAGTATTTGTGTAATGTTTTTGTGTCATGTGGTGTGAGGTATGTACTTACGGTCTCAGAGCCAGAATTGGGGAGAGGAAGTTCAGCCGGTCATAATATATATATTTCCGCTTGACATGGCCAGCATCCCCACTCCTGGACCGCTGCTGGCGTTCCCGGCGGTACTGGTCCCGGATGCTTCTCCACCGTTTCATCACATCTTCCACTGCAATGTGACAGGAAAGATTGTAAAAATCACATATTTGAGAGGTCACATTTTCAAACAGTAGTCTAGGCATTGGGCCTTATGGGGTGTGCGTTCTACCCATGGTGGCATATGTAATTGGGCCGATACCCAGGGTCTCATTAGCTCCCCTGAAACTAATTTTTGTGGCTAGGAGGATGAGGAGCTTGTGGCCTAAACCCCTAATTATGGCTGTGTGAAGCCACGTGTCACATCCTAATGTAACGGCCTCATGAGGCTAAAATTACATGCCCAGGAAGGGGGGGGGGGCTGATTGTAGAGTCATTTTATAGCGCACGCTAACGTTAATTACATGCGACAGATGCGCCTCCATGACGCCTCCTTTCTTGTGCGGTTCGCATAGTTTGCGTCGCGTGGGTCCCATATTTCTGGACGCTCCTGCACCAGCACAATTAGCATCTCCACATTTATGTAAGTGGACGCCATGCTGCTGCTGTACTCCGTGGAGGCGTACTTCCTGGATGTCTGGAGCGCTTTTTGAGCTCATTTGCATGTCTACGCTTCCTGATGATGGATTGGCCCATTTCCTGTTCACCAGCCAAAAGACCTGCGTATTGCTCGCAGGTCACACGTGTGGTCAGTGTGTAATCCGTATTTTTTGCGCACCCATAGACTTGCATTGGCGTGCTACGGGCGTAGTACGCTGACAATCGCAGCATGCTGCGAGTGGCACGGAGCGGAGGATACGGAGGAGAAATATACGCCTGGTGCGAGTGACCCCATAGAGAATCATTGGTCCGTGTCTAATGCGTGCTTTTTGCGCCTCTCACGCACCCGTATTCCTCGCCAGTGTGACTCCGGCCTTAGAGTGTTAGCGACTCCTGGAGTGGACCCTCTGGGTCGCGGCACCAACCCTCCCAGGGCGAGCTAGCCTAGTGAGGACCACCCCCTATACAGGGAGTGTCAGGAGCAAGCCCCAGGGGATACGATACCACGACTGCTGGCACCAGGCGACCGGCTCACAGGAGATACGAGACTGTGTGACTGGAGGGTGCAGGATACTAGGGAACACAGGAGAGTACACGGGAGTGCGCTGAGTACAGGGTAGTGCTAGACGGGTACACGTGGGCACATATGGCGTGAAGCAAGTAACAGAACACAGGAATAGAGTGAATGCCAGGAGGCACGGCGGAGCAAGAAACAAGGGACAGGATACGAGAGGATTTGCCAGGAGGCACAACTGAGCATGAAGCAACAAGGGTACAGAGCAAGTGCTAGGAGCACCACAGAATATCAGACAGAGCAGAGGACCTGAGAACAGCGCACAGCCAGGCTGGGACACAGCTGACCCAGCCAGGAAGCACAACAATAATCAGGCACCTCCCCTAGGGGGAGGTCGTCCGATATAGCACATGACTACTACTGGTTCCGGGTCAGGACCTAGCCAGAAAGCACATGACCACTAGTGGTTCCGGGTCAGGTCCTCCAATACCATAGAGAGGACCGAGCCCTATACAGCACTGACAGGAGCGCGCAAGTGCAAACGTGGCATGGAGGAGACTCGGGGACGAGAGTTGCGCGTGCGCACCCGACGGGGACCCCTGAGGGACCGCCGTACCGGAGGGAGTGACGTCGGGGCCGAAGCCCCGCCTCCTGGTGAGCGCGGCATAACATACTGTATATCATTACTGCGATTTTCTCCACTTTCTGGTGTAAATAATATAGTGCTTCTGTCTATCCATTTTTATCCTTACCCCTTCTACTAAGCCTCACCCACCTTTTAGAAACGAAGCAGCGCAGGTAGACTCAAAATATTGAATTAATAATAGATTTTTAATAAATGCTCTATTTGTGCAAAATGTTTGATAAGTGATGGATCAGCCACTAAATCCTTTGGTTCCGCTCTATCAAATTTATAGTTGAGTTTTCAAACCTTTTTTTTTTCTTGCATAAAAAAATTGGAAATTTTTTTCGCAAGCCACAGTTGTGCACATGTTTTGATGGTTAGCATGGAGAAGAGTTCAACATTGTCTTGCCAGAATTACTATAATTTGTGCCAGAAAGTGACATAACATATCACGGAAATCCTATCCGTTTGTAGCACAAGCGCAGCCCAATTATGCTCGAAATGTGCTCAAATATGTGTGCCTCCTAATTAAATGGGTGCATCATACACCAGGTAACTTTTTATTAAGACCAGAGTGGAAACAGCCGGTCTTGATAAATTCCTCTTATTGTCCTTATTGCAACACACACCTATACATTTTTGCAGACACAATTGAGAGCATCCACATGGAGAACCATTTTTCAGTGACTTGACGGGTAAATTTTATTGGAAGGATTTAACATAATCATCATAAGTAACGGGCCCTCCTTGAAGTTATCGTGTTCTGGTAGATTGCTAGAAGTTAAGGTGCGGAACATTGGGGCTTGCAACAAATTCTGAGCAGCCCCCTCCGGCAGAACAAAGGTTCATCTCTGGCATCCGTAACTAATTACAGCATCCTCTTTTTGCTGGACTGGGAGTAATAAATCTACATTCACTGTATATTGCGATCTTGCACAATGATTTCACTCATGCCTAGGAATCTTTCCGCAAAAGAGGTCACCACCGTTCCTGCAGCTGAGGCCTAAACTTCATACACCCTCCGAGAAAGATAATTTGATCCTTAAACAATGTTGGGTCTAATTTAAAAGAGATCGTCTTGATTTCATTATGTTCTTAGACTCTGGATTTTGGCTTAAATGTGTTGTCTGACTCTTCAATTAAACACTAAAAATTATCCAATTTTGTATTTATTTTTCAGAAGCTAGAGACTTTATTATTTTGTAATCCTTTTTTAAATCTATTTTCGCATTCTATCAGCACACTAAAGTTAGAAACTAAATCTCTTTTGATTCAAGACTGCATTGGGCTCTTCCCTTCCCTATTGGGCTCTTTCCCTTCCTTATTGGGCTCTTTCCCTTCCCTATTGGGCTCTTTCTCTTCCCTGTTGGGCTGTTTCCCTTCCATATTGTGCTCTTTCCCTTCCCTATTGTGCTCTTTCCCTTCCCTAGTCATAGAATCATAGAATCGTAGAGTTGGAAGGGACCTCCTGGGCCATCTGGTCCAACCCCCTGCTCAAAGCAGGATTCGCTAAATAATCCCAGTCAGATGTCTGTCCAGCCTCTGTTTGAAGACTTCCATTGGAGGAGAACTCACCACTTCTCGTGGCAGCTTGTTCCACTCATTGATCACTCTAACTGTCAAAAAGTTTTTTCTAATATCTAATCTGTGTCTCCTCCCATTCAGTTTCATCCCATTGCTTCTAGTCTTTCCTTGTGCAAATGAGAATAAAGTTGATCCTTCTACAATGTGACAGCCCTTTAGATATTTGTAGACAGCTATTAAGTCTCCTCTCCGTCTTCTCTTTTGCAAACTAAACAATCCCAAATCCTGCAACCTTTCCTCATAGGGTTTGCAGACCGGTCACCATTCTGGTTGCTCTTTTCTGAACTTGCTCCAGTTTGTTGATGTCTTTTTTAAAATGTGGTGCCCAAAACTGGACACAATATTCCAGATGAGGTCTGACCAAAGAGGAGTAGAGGGAAATAATGACTTCACGTGATCTAGACTGTATGCTTCTGTTAATACATCCTAGAATTGCATTTGCCTTTTTTGCTGCTGCATCACACTGTTGACTCATATTCAGTCTGTGATCTATTAGTATACCCAAGTCTTTTTCACATGTGCTGTTGCTTAGCCCTATTCCTCCCATTCTGTTTATGCTTTTTTCATTTTTATTGCCCAGATGTAGTACTTTGCATTTTTCCCTGTTAAAAACCATTCTGTTAGTTGCTGCCCACTGCTCCAGTTTATTTATATCTTTTTGAATCCTCTCTCTCTTCTCTAGTATTAGCTATCCCTCCTAGCTTTGTGTCATCAGCAAATTTAATCAGTTTACCCTCAATTCCTTCATCTAAATCTTTGATAAAGATGTTGAACAATACAGGGCCCAGGACAGAGCCCTGTGGTACCCCACTTGAGACATTCTTCCAACTGGATGTGCAGCCATTGACAACCACTCTTTGGGTCCGATCACTAAGCCAGTTATGAATCCACCTAACAGTTGCCTTGTCCATTCCATATTTAGTCATTTTTTCAATAAGAATTGAATGAGATACTTTGTAGTGTGCTCTTTCCCTTCCCTATTGGGCTCTTTCCCTTCCCTATTGTGCTTTTTCCCTTCCCGATTGTGCTCTTTCCCTATTGGGCTCTTTCCCTTCCCTATTGGGCTCTTTGCCTTCCCTATTGGGCTCTTCACCTCCTGTATTTGACTCTTTCCCTCCATTCCTGCTGATCCTCCCACCATTAAGCTTGTTTATACATCTACCACTGAGTGCAGTCAAGTCAGCTCCCCAAACTTAAGGTTTTTGATGATATTCTGTCCCGGATGATGAGCTTCCAGATGGAAAACCATCACTTTCTGTGAAATGTCATAACTTTCTTCAAAACTACCAAGGACCATTTACCATGTAACTGTGTTTTGAAATTGGAGAAATGAGGAGTTTTTCAACAGTCTGTCCTTCACAAAGATTGACACAGTTGGCTAAAAAAATAATTGGACAATCCCTTTAACCATAAAGATCTGGTGGACTCTTCTCCTATAGCTCACAAGCCTCGAGGTCCAAAGATTTTCGACCTGGTGGAACTTTTTGCGTTCATAATTAAGATATAATAATACAGTAATAATAAATTTTATTTCTATAGCGCCGACATATTCCGCAGCACTTTACATTTCAGAGGGGATTTGTACAGACAATAGACATTACAGCATAACAATAATCATATAGATTATAACAAATACCAAGAGGAATGAGGGTCCTGCTCGCAAGCTTACAGTCTATGAGGAAAGAGGTAGACACGAAAGGTGGGTGGTAACAGTTGCCCTGATTGTATGGACCAGCCATAATGTTAAGTGTGTGTCTGTACTGTTACAGAGGGCTGATAGATGCATAAAGCATGTGGGAACATGATGCGGGGAACCTGGTTATGGTAAAACTTTTGGCTGTGCCACACAGGGATAGATTAGGTTAATGTGTTGATGCGATAGGCCAGTCTGAATAAATGCGTTTTCAGGGCACGCTTAAAATTGTGGGGATTGAGGACTAATCGTATTGACCTGGGAAGTGCATTCCAAAGAATTGGCGCAGCACGTGTAAAGTCTTGGAGACGGGAGTGGGAGGTTCTGATTATTGAGGATGCTAATCTCAGGTCATCAGCAGAACGGAGGGCGCGGGTAGGGTGGTATACTGAAACAAGGGAGGGAGATGTAGGGTGGTGCTGAGCCATGGAGGGCTTTGTGGGTGAGGGTAATAAGTTTATACTGAATTCTGGAGTGGATGGGTAGCCAGTGTAATGACTGGCACAAGGTAGAGGCATCGGTGTAACGATTGGTGAGGAATATGATCCTGGCTGCAGCCAGAGATCTGTCATGATTTAAATGGTTACAATTTTCATAGAAGTAAAAAATACAGTAAAAAATAAATACAATTTATAAATGAGTAGATACAAAAAGTTCTGAACGTCAATACCAATCAGATTGAAAGCACAAATTTCATGTTCATTTTTGGATGGCAGGAACTTTTCCATAATCTCATGCTTTGTTCCAGGTGAAAGAGGATGGTGTTGGGGGCAATAACAACTGCCTTGATTGTCCTTCTTCAAACCAATTATTGCATTGTTCTAAGAGGTACTAGTTTTTCTTGCAGAGATCAAGTCTGTGTAAGGTGTCCTTATATTCAATGTTCCTTGAGCAGGATGAAAATTCTCTCTTGTGCCACTTGTAGGTGGCTACCCTCTAAGGCCCCTTTCACACATCAGTTTTTTGCCATCAGTCACAATACGTCATTTTTTTTTTAATAAAATGGATCCGGTGACTGATGCCGCTGGATCCGTTTTTTTTTTTCTCATAGATTTGTATTTGGGACGGATGTCCGCACATTTTGTTCGAAGGATCCGTCGAAAATTTTTGGTCCAGCGGCCGGACACGACGCACAAAGCAACGTTTTTTGTGTCCATCGAAAAATTGGACAGCGACGGATTCATGCCGGCGACGGATGATTTTTTTTTTTTTTTTTTTTTTTTTTAACTCTGCATGCTCCTGACAGGTTAAAACACAAAAGAAAGAATAGATATATACACACAGAATACAAATATATATATATATATATATATATATATATATATATATATATATATATATATATATATATAAATAAATATGTGTGTGTATTCTATGTCATTGAGACACATATGCTGTATATATATATTTATAGTTCATGGAGTTCTACATAGCATAATAGCCGCTAAATCAATTGTCAAAACCAACAATATACATATCTCTCCACTGTTCTGTCAGGTCCCCCGCTGCAGTCCATCAAAAGGGGTTAACTAGTTTATAACGGGGATCGGTGATAATTTTGATATCGTTTTGACATATCATGTCGGGCTCGGAAATGATTTTACAGAAGCCGGCAATTGATTTAGCGGCTATTATGCTATGTAGAACTTAGAACTTTATGAACTAGAAATATATATATATATATATATATGTGTGTGTGTGTCTCAATGACATGTATGTGTGTGTATATATGTATGTATGTTTATATATATATATATATATATATATATATATACACGTCATTGAGACACACATATATATATATAAATATATATAAAACTCAATGTGTGTATGTTTGTATGTATGTGTGTATGTCCGGGATTGGCATGTGCACCGTCGCAGCTACAGCTGCAAAATTTTGCCAGACACACGTCTGGACCCCGAGAGCGTCATAGGCTATGTTGCGAGGCGAAATTTTAACCCCGCACGTTCCAATTCACCAAACAATTTTGCCTATTCTTATCATTTCTATGGTGTTATCGTCCTGTAAAGCTGGAAATAACACAATTTATTACAGTGCCAACACAGACCACCCTCTGACACAGACTGCAGGGGGTGCCCAGTATCACACAGGTTAGGAATAGATACACAGCTCAGCACACAGTATCACACAGAATAGTATTAGATAGACGGCTCAGCAGACAGTATCACACAGAATACGCCTCCATTTTCCAGTTCAAACAGAATAGGATTAGATACACGGCTCAGCAGTTAGTATCACACAGGATAGGATTAGATACACGGCTCAGCAGACGGTATCACACAGGATAGGATTAGGCTAGTTTCACACTAGCGCTTTTGAGCGCAGCGACGACCTGCGCACGGCCGCCACTAAGCCCCGCCCCCTGCCGTGCCTCCGCCGGTAGCTCCGCCTACCGGTGCATGACGCTGCATACGTCCTGCGTCCCCTATCTTTATCACTGGGGGCGCAAGCCGTGCGCAATATGCGTTTAGCGGCGCATGCGCCTTTTTGACGGTGCGCCGAGTGCAACCAAACTGCAGCAGGTTGCGTTTGGCGCAGGTCGGCGCACCGTCAAAAGGACGCATGCGCCGCCAAACGCATATTGCGCACGGCCTGCGCCCCCAGTGATAAAGATAGGGGACGCAGGACGCATGCAGCGTCATGCACCGGTAGGCGGAGCTACCGGCGGAGGCGTGGCAGGGGGCGGGGCTTAGCGGCGGCCGTGCGCAGGCCGTCGCTGCGCTCAAAAGCGCTAGTGTGAAACTAGCCTTAGATACACTGCTCAGCAGTCAGCATCACACAGGATAGGATTAGATACACTGCTGAGCAGTCAGTAACACACGATAGGATACACAGCTCAGCAGAAAGTATCACACAGGAGAGGATTAGGTACACAGCTCAGCAGACATTATCACACAGGATAGGGTTAGATACACAGCTCAGAAACAGGATGTGTCAAAGGAGAGGACATTTTCATTCCAAGAATTCCACTCATTCCATCTGATTTGTTTTTTGATTTTAAACGCCTCCAGTTTCCAGTTCAACTGATATTTGCAATGTCCATTAAAAATGCTCAGGGACAATCCCCGAAAGTAGTAGGGATCGATTTGTAATCTCCATGCTTTTCTCATGGTCAACTTTACGTGGTCTGTTCAAGAGTTGGAACTGCCAAAAATCTGTTCATCTTTGCACCGAAAGGAAAAACCAAAAATGTTGTTTATCAAAAGGCTCTTGAATGAGTTGAAAATAAAAGACTATCAATGGGGCGTGGCCTGGGCTCTGAGCATGTAGGAGGCAAGAGCTCCAGGCTCCCACAGTCACACACTAAAGCAACAAAAAAGCGTGCAAAGGGTTAACAAAAACAACCCATACTGGACCCTATTCTATTCCTGAAACTCTGGTGCACATTGTGAGCCTAAAACTAGGACCCTGGTCCAAAGGAGACCGAAGATATGAACTTTTAAAAGTTTGGGACAGTAGTGGTGTAGGAGAAACAGAGGGACATCACCCTCCCACCATTTGCCTTCCTGGAAGTGACTGGAGTGCTACTGTGGGCTGTATATAAGCCAGGACTGATCTGGAGGCTCATCGCCAGTAATAAGGACAATAAGGACTTTATTTGGAATCCTCCCGGTAAGGCACAACTTGATTCTAACTGCCTGCAATGTTTTTTTCCTGTGGGGTGTAGAGGATAATGGCACTGCTGCGGCGGAGGGATACGGAACTATGTACAATCTCCCCTCTGGATTTCTGACTGAGTGCCGCCGAAATCAGGAAGTTTCACGGCCAGGGTGAGGAGAGCGGGGGCAGAGGAGCTGATCTGGACCCTTTCTGGACTGACACGCCGAGGATATAAGCAGAGGACACCAGCAGGGATTACTTTCTTGTCACAGAGCAGAGAGGCGGAGGGATACCACTGGACCCATTGAACAGACATCAGAACGGCTAAGAACAGCGTTCCACAGCCACATTGAGGACCGGACAGGGGGCGACAAGCACAGGGGGAGCCTCTGAAGACAGCAGAGGTGAGGCACATCCGAGTTTGGGCCACTAGATCCGGCTGCTGATTAGTGCTCACAGCCACAATAGACTTCAATGGGAAGTAGATCCGACCGCTCCCAGCTTCCAGCCTGTCAGCACTGAGCAGACCTGACGTCACAGGCTCTGCAGCTTTCAGTCAGCGGTCTCCCCTGTGACAGGCACAGATACTCCCACGAACTGTACAACACAGCAGAGACTTAACCACAGGGGTACTGGGGAAAGGACACAAGCATCTGGGAGGCACTCTTTATCCCCATATAGCATCGCTAGGGATTGTTCACTGGCTGCTTTCAGCATATCAGCGTTGCAGGCATACAATATAACAGACTCTGCAGTTCATGGCTGGTGGTCCTGGTGCCTGGTATCCATCTGACCAGTGAATTATAACAGAAGATTACCTTTATTTCAACTGAGGATCAGAGATACAGTGGGCTGCTGATATTGATACTGCAGAATTGTGTGACTTTACTCGCGCTCACTAAGGGTCTCTCAGTTAACTCCTTTGGGAAACTTGCTTTTTGACCATTTTTCTTAACTTGTTTGAATAATTTAAAGGGGTCATAGATCTGATATCTGGGAAGGGTTTGTGGCAAACCAAGATGCAGTCAGGTAGGGGCAGAGCTTCCAATAGCCCACACAGGGTCTCGAGGCACAATTTTGGGGCACACTCTAAATCATACAACGATATCTCTAATTTGTTAAGCCCAATAAAATCTAGGTCACCCCTGAAAGTAGACGAGCCAAAAATGTCTTATCTAAAAAAATCTCAGAGCCCTGCATCTGTCAAAGTTGCAAAAGGGGGATCAGGTACTAATAGCTCATTGACCAAAACCCTATCTAAAACACAACCTGAAACGCCTCAAAAAAATAAAAATTTAGGGGGCAACATTAAACCCCCCCCTCCAATTGAGACTCTTACGGAGGAAATGGACACTTCCAAATCAAACAAAAGGAAGGGACCAGGCGATCAGGGAAAGACTGGGAGTCTCTCATCTGAGGACTCCGACAGTGTCTCAGCTGACTATACTCCAAACACAAGCCCTGAAAGGCAGAAGCCTAGGAGGGATAATGGAGGTCCATTCCCTTCGTTTGAGGTTCCTCCTCCATCCATTAACCTGGGGGAATACAAGGGGTCCAACAAACAAGCCACTGAAGGATTCATGGCGGATCTCTTCCAGTCCTTCAGTGATGCCCTAAAAATAGGGTTTGAGACTCAGGCCAAGGCCCTACAGGAAACTTGCAGAAATCTTAGCCAAAAGGTTGAGAAATATGAGGTAAAGATGGTACAGGCGGAGAGGGATATAGTTTACCTCTCAAAGGAGAATTCACTCCTCAAAAAGGAGGTTATTTCCCTTAAAAACAAATTGACGGATCTGGAAGACCGAAGCAGGAGAAATAACTTAAAGATACGAGGTATCCCTGAGTCGGTCTCCCAGGCAGATCTCTCGGATTACACCAAAAATCTGTTTAAAAAATTATCGCCAAAACTGACAGAATTAGAAGTCAATATCGATCGTATACACCGCCTCCCACGTCCCAAAGGGGTCCCACAGGAAAAGCCCAGGGACACTATCCTCAGGGTCCATTTCTTTGAAACCAAGGAGAAGGTTTTAAAATCTTTGCGAGAGAGAGGTTCACCCCCTGAGCCTTATAAGGATCTTAAGATTTTCCAAGACTTTTCCAAAGAGACTATGGACGCAAGAAGCTCCTTCAGAGATCTGACCTCTAAACTTAGGGAACTTAGAGTGTCATATAGATGGGGTTTCCCTACCAAGCTTTTAGTCTGGTATAAAGATAAACACTACCCCATCTATACTCCTCACGAGGGTCAGAGGTTTCTTAAATTCCTGATGGACGAGCCATCCTTTAGAGATAGGGATTAGGATTGACCTTTGTCTTATGTTTGAATTTATTAGGGGGTCACTATTATTTCCTTTTCCTGAACATGAATATTAGTACCCGTAATTACAGTTTATCGTTGTCACTGTGGGAACTTGCCACTTAATTTTTTTCTCGTTTTTCCCCCGATCAAAGGTGAGACACCAACCAGTTTGGAGTCCTCCAGGAGAACTCTCAAGTTCGTAATTTTTTTTTTTTTTTTTCTGTATTTCATTGTTCTATTTGTTTCCCTTTCCTGTTTTGATATTGCATTCTAACGATGAAAATTTTATCGTACAATGTTAGGGGGCTCAACAGTCCGAATAAGAGGTATGCGGTATGGAAGGAGATCAACCAAACCCGGGCAGAATTGGTATGCCTTCAGGAGGTTAAACTGGCTTCCGATCGACACCCGGTCTTCCAGCACAAGAACTTCCCACACATGTACAAGTCACTTTCCACAAAGAAAAAGGCTGGGGTCATCACATTGGTAGGTGGCACCGTTCCTTTTCAGCTCATCAAAGAGATACCAGACTCCTTGGGCAGGTTTCATATACTCATATGTTTACTCCATGAAAGGCCATGCACAGTAGTGAATGTATACGCACCCAACAAGGGACACATTCGCTTCTTGAACAAGCTTATCAAAAAAATTGACAAAGTTAAAACAGGCGAACTCATCTTATTGGGCGACTTTAATATTGTCCCAGATAGCAGCATTGATTCATCCTCTTTAGTTCGCCACAAGGTCCCAGCTTTAAAAAACTGGTTAATTCAAAATGAGCTTTATGATGCTTTCCGCTGCTTGAATACATCGTCACGTGAGTATTCCCACTTTTCAGATGTACATAAGACAGCATCCAGGATAGATCTTCTACTTACTAACATATTCACTCTGTCCAAAATTAAGGACATTCGCTTCATGCAGAAGTCCATCTCGGATCATACCCCGGTTCTCATTGACTTCCTTGTGGGTCCTCCCCCTGACAAACCATTCCACTGGAACCTTAACTCAGCTTTGCTATATATACCAGACTACAAACAAGAGATAGAAAACGCTCTCTTAAACTACTTCAAGGAAAACGTATCTGGTGAAGTAGATCAGTTCACGGTCTGGAACGCCCATAAAGCGGTCCTGAGGGGGTGTCTTATGCAAATTCTTTCTAAACATAAGAAGAGAAATAGGGAAAATATTTCAAACCTACAGGCCCAAATTAATGATCTAGAGAAAAAACAAACAAACTTAAAAGTTCCTTCCCAGACCGTCCAGGCTGAGATTTTGAGACTTAGACAGAGTTTGAGATCTGAAATCTACCAGGAATATGATGCAGTCATCAAAGCATCTAGGTACAAATCATATGCGTCTCTTAACAAGCCTACCAGGTTTATGATGAGGAAATTAAAAAGAGAAAGAATTAAAAGGAGAATAAATAAGAGAGTATCTCCCTCGGGTGACCCCAAAACTCACCCTAGGGACATTGTCAACTCGTTTGCAGAATTCTTTAAAAATCTCTATAACCTGAAAGATGACCCCCAAACACCGGTGGTTAACTCGAATTTTGTAGATTCTTTTCTACAGAGTATTGATCTACCAAGAGTCGATGCGCTGGACTTGAGTTATGTCAATAGCCCCTTTACAGAGAGAGAAATTGCTGACGTAATCAAGAAACTGCAGTCCCAAAAATCACCAGGGCCGGATGGCTTCTCTGGAGACTACTATAAATCCTTTTCAAAAGTTCTGGCTCCACAGCTGGCTTCCGTCTTTGATCTGGCGTCCTCTCGGGGTTCCTTCCCAAAGGAGATGTTAGAGGCAACAATTATCATGATTCCAAAGGAGGGGGGGGACCCTGAGAGTATACAGAGCTATAGGCCAATATCGCTCATAAATAGCGATATTAAAATCTACTCAAAGATCATTGCAAACCGATTAAAAAACATCCTTCCACGTCTGTTGGCGGATGATCAAATAGGCTTTACAGAGGGCCGCCAGGCCTCAGACGGAACTAGAAGGGTGTTGAATCTGATAAATTTAGCGACCAACCTGAGAACCCAAACTGCTTTTCTGGCACTGGACGCTGAGAAGGCGTTTGATAGGCTAAATTGGCTTTACTTAAAAGCAACTCTCGCTAGATTTGGCTTTAATGAGAAGATTCTATCAACAGTCTTCGCCTACTCAGGTCCGAGTGCCAGGATTTATGCAAACAATTTCCTCTCCGACCCGTTCGACATTACCAATGTCACGAGACAGGGGTGCCCCCTGTCCCCCTTCTATTTGTGCTTGCCATAGATCCCCTAGCCGAAAAAATAAGAATAAACAATGATATTAAAGGCTTTGAACTGCCATCACGAAATTTTAAAATTGGATTATTCGCAGATGATCTATTCCTCACGCTACTGGATCCTGCAAACTCCATTAAAGCCCTTTCAGTTGAACTAGAAAAATTCTCTAGAGCATCTTATTTTAAGATAAACCCAAACAAATCAAAATTTATAACTCTAAACATGAAACAATCTGAAATTAGCGAAATAAAGGCCCAAACCCAGTTCATTTGGGAGGAGAAAGAGATTGTCTATCTAGGGATTAGAACAGCAGGATCAATCCAAGCCACAGTTAGGGCCAATTTAGACAGCATTATAAAGACTATTACAGGCGATCTATCCTTTTTGGCTCAGCTAGAGACTTCCATCTTTGGGAAGATTCTGGCAGTCAAAACTTTTATCCTTCCCAAAATTTTATACATATTTAGGACTTTACCAGTTAGCTTTCCGCGCCAAACCATTGATAGAGCTCAAGAACTCATCCGACTATTTATTTGGAAAGGTAAAAAAGCAAGAATATCTGCAGACTTGATGTACAAAAATAAAAAACATGGGGGCGCAGGACTGCCCAACATATACGCTTATTATCAGGCCTCGCTCATCAAACAGAGCTGGCACTGGTTTACTGAAAACATGACACATCCAGCTTGGTATGGCTTGGAGAGAGATGCTAGTGATTGAGGTTCCATTCAAAAACTTTTCTTTCACTTCCTTCTGCAAAAGCCCAGTGCGAACTCATCTCATCCTATATTCCGGCCGATAATCTCAGCCTGGAGGGATCTCATTAAGCCGACTAAAAATATCAAAAAAGCAGAGCAAATCTTAAAGTTGCCTCTATCTTCATTGGCACTGATGGATGATCTCCCGATACCGGAGGTTTGGGGGAAATCTGGAATTAAAAGGGTGGGGGATGTTTTTAGTGGAGTGGAGTTCCTGAAATTCGGTGAGATCAGGGTTAAATATAATTTACCGTCATCTGAGCTAGTCTTTTACACCATGTTGAAAGACAGAATTTGGAAATTCATTAAAGGGAAGACTTTGAATTATGAAATGCTATCTTCACTACTGTGCAACCTTAAAAATAAAAACCTCTGGAGTCTGCGTAATTTGTATAGATCTGTTGTCAAAGACCTAACGAGCCACAAAAACATATACATGAAGAGATGGGAGTCCGATTTTGGTGCTGATAGCCGTCTCGAGAACTGGAACGATGCCATCAAAAACACTTACAATTCCAACATATCAATGGGTCTTCATGAGAGTTATTTCAAATTGTTAAATAGATGGTACTATACCCCGACGAGGTTATCGCATTTTAACACAGAGCTATCTTCCTTGTGCTGGAGAGATTGTGGACACCAAGGGAACCTCTACCATATTTTCTGGGGTTGTTCAAAAATCAAAAACCTCTGGCTTCAAGTCACACAGCACATTAACCTCATTGCTAAGGACTTCATAATTACACCCAGAGCACTTCTTTCATTAGACATGGAACAATTTGATGATTCGGTAAGACACATTATCATACACATCCTCTTAGTGACCAAGACCATGTTAGCACAATGGTGGAAGAAAGCAGAGGTTCCCAAGTTTTCAGACATACTTGACAAGATAGGCCAACACAGCGATTTAGAACGCAGATTTGCAATTAACAACAATCACATTCACAAATGCTCAAAAAAATGGAAGACCTGGAACAACAAATTTCATATCAACTAGACTTAACAAGAGGCACTATATTTTGAAGTTTAAACCTGGGCGCTTTAGTACTGGGATGCTGTATCTCCTTCCAAGAATGTTGCCCCATAATAAGGATTGTCGTTTTTTTTTTTCTTTTATGTTATTCGATATGTTATTCTATGCCTGTTTGTGGGTTCTCTAGTTTTTAAATTTTTTTTCCGTACCTGTACAAGGTTGTTTATTCCCCACTCCCTTCCCTCCCTTCCTACCTTCCTTTCCCTACCCTATTTATTTCCAAAAAAAACAATAAAATTATTTGAAAACAAAATAAGACTATCAATACTTGGGTAATCATTTAGTTAATTTGTGTTGCAAATCTGTAGTGTTGAATATATGATGTGAAATGTTTTTCTGTTCAATATAATCATTATAATTTGTTATAATCAGGCTCGGTCTGGCCTGGTGGGGTACCGGGTAAATGCCCGGTGGTCCCCGGGGGTCGCTGGGGGCCCTTTAAAAATGCTGCCCCTTTTAGTGCGTGGGCCCTTTAAACGCGTGCGTGCACATACCATTAAACGCGCGCGCTGAGGTGGCGTCAGGCGACCCCCTTGCTGGCTCTGGCTCCGGCTCTCTCTGATGACTCACGCAGCCCCAGGACCTTGCCGCATGAGTTGTGACGTCAGTGCGACAGCGCTAATCTTGATGGCTGCTTTCCGGCTGCCAGCGTGGGAGACAAGGACGCCGCCGAGCTCTGCTCTCCCTGCTGCTCCCGCTCCTACTCTGCTCCAATCCGGTGAGTAGATTCTAGAGAGTGGGTGATGAGTGGTCTGTGTCACTGGAGAGGAGGGGGAACAAATAGTCTCCATGGAAGAGGCCAGAGGGGTCCTGAGGAGGAAGAGGAGGCCAGAGCGGTCCGGAGGAGAAAGAGGAGGCCAGAGGGGTCCGGAGGAGAAAGAGGAGGCCAGAGGGGTCCGGAGGAGAAAAAGGAGGCCAGAGGGGTCCGGAGGAGGAAGAGGAGGCCAGAAGGTTCCGGAGGAGGAAGAGGAGGCCATAGGGGTCCAGAGGAGGCCAGAGGGGTCCGGAGGAGGAAGAGGAGGCCAGAGGGGAGGGGTCCGGAGGAGGAAGAGGAGGCCAGAGGGGTCCGGAGGAGGAATAGGAGGCCAGAGGGGTCCGGAGGAGGAAGAGGAGGCCAGAGGGGTCCGGAAGAGGAGAGAAGAGGGGTCTGGAGATGGAAGAGGAGGCCAGAGGGGTCCGGAGGAGGAAGAGGAGGCCAGAGGGGTCCGGAGCAGGAAGAGGCCTGTGCTGTGTATATCATGTGGGGCTGTGCTATATACCATGTGGGGCTGTGCTGTATACCATGTGGGGCTGTGCTGTATACCATGTGGGGCTGTGCTGTATACCATGTGGTGCTGTGCTGTATACCATGTGGTGCTGTGCTGTATACCATGTGGGGCTGTGCTTTATACCATGTGGGGCTGTGCTGTATACCATGGTGCATTGCTATATACCAATGGGGGCTGTGCTGTATACCAGTGGGGGGCTGTGCTGTATACCAATGGGGGGTCTGTGCTGTATACCAATGGGGGTCTGTGCTGTATACCATGTGATGCTGTGCTTTATACCATGTGGGCCTGTGCTTTATACCATGTGGGGCTGTGCTGTGTACCATGGCGCAGTGCTATATGCCAATGGGGGCTGTGCTGTATACCAATGGGGGGCTGTGCTGTATACCAATGGGGGGCTGTGCTGTATACCAATGGGGGCTGTGCTGTATACCATGTGGTGCTGTGCTATATACCATGTAGGGCTGTGCTTTATACAATGTGGGGCTGTTCTGTATACCAATGGAGGGCTGTGCTGTATACCAATGGGAGCTGTGCTGTATACCATGTGATGCTGTGCTATATACCATGTAGGGCTGTGCTTTATACCATGTGTGCCTGTGCTTTATACCATGTGGGCCTGTGCTTTATATCATGTGGGGCTGTGCTTTATACCATGGCGAAGTGCTATATACCAATGGGGGCTGTGCTGTATACCATGTGATGCTGTCATATATACCATGTGGGCCTGTGCTTTATACCATGTGGGGCTGTGCTGTATACCATGGTGCCGTGTTATATACCAATGGGGGGCTGTGCTGTATACCAATGGGGGCTGTGCTGTATACCATGTGATGCTGTGATATATATACCATGTGGGGCTGTGCTTTATACCATCTGGGCCTGTGCTTTATACCATGTGGGGCTGTGCTGTATACCATGGTGCTGTGCTGTATACCAATGGGGGGCTGTGCTGTATACCATGTGATGCTGTGATATATACCATGTGGGGCTGTGCTTTATACCATGTGGGCCTGTGCTTTATACCATGTGGGGCTGTGCTGTATACCATGGCGCAGTGCTATATACCAGTGGGGGCTGTGCTGTATAACAATGGGGTGCTGTGCTGTATACCAATGGGGGGCTGTGCTGTATACCAATGGGGGCTGTGCTGTATACCATGTGATGCTGTGCTATATACCATGTAGGGCTGTGCTTTATGCCATGTGGGCATGTGCTTTATACCATGTTGGCCTGTGCTTTATATCATGTGGGGCTGTGTTTTATACCATGGCACTGTGCTGTATACCAATGGGGGGCTGTGCTGTATACCAATGGGGGGCTGTGCTGTATACCAATGGAGGGCTGTGCTGTATACCAATGGAGAGCTGTGCTGTATACTAATGGGGGGCTGTGCTGTATACCATGGTGCTGTGCTGTATACCATGTGGGGCTGTGCTATATACCATGTGGGGCTGTGTTATATACTATGTGGCTGTGTTATATACCATGGGGGGTACATTATACATTATTTTCTATGGGGGAGGCTGTGTTATATAATATGAGGGGCTACATTATATTCTATGGGAAGGTGGGCTGCATTATATTCTATTCGGGGCTACATTATATTCTATGGGGGGGCTGTATTATCTTTATTATATTCTATGGTGGTGATCGTATCATACTCTATGAAGGGGCTACATTATACTATATGAGGAGGCTACATTGTATTCTACAGGGGGCTGCATTATATTTTATGGGGGGCTAGATTATATTGTGGGGGGCTTTATTATACTTTATGAGGGGGCTACATTATATTCTATTGGGGCTGCATTATACTATATGAGGAGAGCTGCATTGTATTCTATGGAGGGGTTACATTACACTATATAAGGGTCTGCCATATATTCTATGGAGGGGCTGCATTGTACTATATGACGGGGGCTGCATTAGATTCTATGGGGGGTTACATTGTATTCTGTGGGGTGGCTACATTCTGCTCTAAGGGGTGGCTGCATTATACTATAAGAGGGGGGCTGCATTATATTCTATGGGTGTTACATTATATTGTATGGCAGGGCTGCATTATGCTCTATGGGGTGGCTGCATTATATTATATGTGGGCTGCATTATACTGTATCGAGGACTATGGGGAATACATTATACTATATGAAGAACTATGGGGTGCATTATACTATGGGAAGTGAATTGTACTACATGGATGACTGGCGGTGTATTATACTACATGGAGCACTATGAGGAGTGTATTAAACTATATGGAGGACTGAGCAGTGTATTTTAATATATGGAGGACTATGAGGAGTATATTATACTATATGGAGGACTGAGCAGTGTATTTTAATATATGAAGGACTGAGGAGTGTATTATACTATATGGAGGACTATGGGGCAGATTATATTATATGGAGGACTATGGGGGACATTATATTATATGGAGGACTATGGGGTGTAAACTGTAGATGTGTTGCTGATAACATGATCCTGTATGGGGACTGATTGATCCATTAGTGATTTTTCTGTCCCCATCATTCTTTCTCAGACGGTGGAAAGAGGCCACCGTTGAAGTGTTGAACGACTTCAATATTGTCGATCACACTCATTTAGCGTCCTGAACTCAGCGCATGTAACTACAATCGAAGTGCTTCTGTGTGATGTGCAATATGTTAGCATTTGAGGCCCCATTTTAAAATTGGCCTAGGGCCCCACTTTGCCTAAAACCGGCCTTGCTCATTCACATGACATGATGCAGCATCACAGATCACATTCTCTGCCAGGGCCTCCTATATAAGATACACGCACACACCACACTCTTATATGGCCTAATACAGTATGTCATATGAGGCCTGTATACTGACTGTACTGACCAGACTATCATCCTCCTGTATGCCGTACATAGGCAGAGAGTGTACAGTATCTAAGAGGTCGACACTCAATATGTCTTATAGGGGGCCTAATAGGAGGCTGACACTCAGTATGTCTTATAGGGGGCCTAATAGGAGGCCGTCACTCAGTATGTCTTATAGGGGGCCTAATAGGAGGACGACAGTCTGTATGTCTTATAGGGGGCCTAATAGGAGGCAAACAGTCTCCATGTCTCATAGGAGGCTTAATAGGAGGCCAACAGTCTGTATGTCTTATAGGGGGCCTAACAGGAGGCTGACAGTCTGCATGGCATATATGAGGCCAATATGCCATACATACCGCAATATCGGCATCCTATATACTGTACATACCACACTCGTAGCCTCTTATAGAAAGTATCTGTTATAGGAGACCGAGAGTGCGGTCTGTATGTGATATAGGATGCCAAGAGTGCAGTGTGTACGATATATAGGAGGCTGAGAGCGTTCTCTTTTGCACACTATACAGCTTGCTAAATGGCACAAGTTTTAGTGGGAGAGCCCAAAAAATGAACACGTAATAAAACCCTTTATGGTAGCCATAGGGTGGGCCCCTAGAGTCAATTCCCCTGGTGGGCCCTAGGCACTCCAGTCTGACCTTGGTTATAACTAACCACAGTTGGTTACTATGCCCAGGCAATGCCAGGCTCTTCAGCTATTATATATATATATATATGTGTGTATGTATATGTATATATGTATTCTATGTACTGTATATATATCCTTTCGTTTCTAACAGGTCAGTGTGATTTTACTGTACAGCGCACTGAATTGCCGGCTTTTAAAAAATGGATCCGTTGAAAAACGGAAGAAATGGATGAAAAAACTGATGCGACGGATTCATTTTTTCGCCGGATATGGCAGTTGGATCCGGCGAAAAAACGGATCCGTCGCATCAGTTTTTCACAAAACTAATGTAAAAAAAATGAAGTGTGACAGTAGCCTTAGTGAATGTCTGACTCATTAGATTGTTCACAGTACAGGTCAGTTGACCATGCATTATTTAACATATTGGAGCTTTTAAGGAACATACATGTAATTTACGAAGTTACAAAACAGGCAACCGATCCTAAAAAGCCTTTTCAGTCTCCCCGCTGCCTTGATTTCTCAATCCCCACTGCCTCAAAATCTTAATAGTTGTAATTTTATAATGGGAAGTGAGCCTATTGCTGATTTCACGCTCAAAGAAGTTGTACCAATGGAAGACCTAGAGCTAGGTGTCACAGAGAGACATTGTGCTTAACAGATAGAAATAGGATGTAGTTGAAGAATAGAAGTGTTGTTATGAGGATAACAGGCGTTAATGCGCAAGTGTAAAGTTTTATGTCGTGTCAGGCTCTCGTTCCAGGGCCATCGTGGAGTGTAGGTTATTAGTCTTCGATTCTTATGTTTTGTACGATGGTGCTCGCGTGATGGTGGACAGAGACTAAACATAAATAACGGGTCGGAGTTCTCTCAATCTCCCCCTCCACAGCCCCAACTAAAGTGTCTCACACCAGCTTTATTTGCCTAATAAACCAAGTCTTCAATAGCATAGGAAATGCCTCCATTTTTCTGCCAAAGACGCCTAGTAACGGCCAAACATATAGCCTCCAGCCTGCGCCAAAGGAACAACAACACGAAGGACCACGGGATATCGCCCTTCATTCCACGTCCCGCTACCCATGACAGCAGGGAGTCTTTATTTGAAGATCCCAGACCCTAGAGTCACTGCCCTATTGTTATCCCCTTCGAGGGCTTCCAGCAAAAGGAAATTAATGTATTCCAGAGATCAGCTATTTGTTTCCCCTGCAAGCCTGGTTCATCTCACCCCTCTCTCCCTTTTCATCCACTTTATTTGCAGAGGAGAGGACGAGGGGGTGTCTGGGAGTTAGTGTATAATGAATGCTGGGCACAAGGGGTGGAAGTTTGGGGAGGGTGCGAGAGATAAATCACCCAGGCGACCGGGAACAAGCTCTATCCATTCCAAGGACTTTATACCCGATTGGTTTCATGTATAGAAGTCTCAAAAGGTTTCTTGTAGACCCTTGCTGTGCTGGAAGAGGTCAGCACCGTGGGAGCTCTGGTGTCTAGCCTACAGATTTGTAGACTGGGATCCAAGAGCTTGCAATCTATTTTCAGTCCTGAAACGCTCATTGAAGTAATTTGTTGGCATAATCAATGGTCTCATAATGTTTTGATGAGTGTACGTCAATAAATATTAATTTATGGGTTCCTTGGGTTAACTGGTTGAAAAAGGGTCTGTTCTTTATTTTTTGTTGATGTAAAGTTTCATGCCATGTTTTTGCTCTACATTTCTTGACGTACACGCTGAAGTGTCTATAGGGTTGTATTGCCAGGTAGACTTCTTACAAGTGCCCTTTTGTGCTTTATCTGGTTGTTATAGGTTTATATGCTACATGAAACTAACATTTCATGCGTTGCAGCTCTTAATGGATTAGATCAAGCACTGGGAGCATAATGGATTAAGTTTCAGTGGTGAAGTATCTCCACCCAAGCCTGAGACATTGGTCTTATTGAGATGCATTGGCTGAAATGCAGCCTGACAAATTTGGATTTGAGTCAATATCATGTGGATATTCCATTAATTAATTCATATTGGTGGCTTCGATTTCTTACCTGGATACCAGACTGGTGTGTTCCTACACTCCTTTCACTACCCCCTGATCATACGAAGTCTGCCATTGTTCCTATGTGAATACAAGTGGTTTCCACACTGAACTGTCCTCCTTGGAAGGTGAGATGATTACCATTTTTCTCCTTCTCTCTTATTCAGCATGCAATTGCACTCTGGTGTTAAGTTGATAGAACTAAAAAATACATTAAAAAAACTATCTGGTATTTTTTTTCAACTTAATTCGTCCAGAATATCCAGAACATTTGTCTATATCTTCTTAGGGAATTTTGAGGAAAATCTCTCTGTGGTCTATCAGATCTATCTCCCTAACAGACCATTCATGTCCAAATATAGAGTTTGAAACAAATAATTAGCTTTTTTAAAAATATCTTTTCCATAAAAATATTGCAGGTTTCAAAAAAGTTGAAACGTTGAAGATTTTCATTCACCTCAAGGAAGGTAAACCTCTCGACAGCAGCAGGAATTCCCCTTCTGTCAGCGAATAGGAGGAAAAAATAGCGATAGATCCAAATTCCTTATCTTTCATGAGATTCCTACCCAATGTAGGCTGCGTTATTTTGGAGCTGTGTGCGAAACGGATCGTGCTGATGTGACTGGTCCGATAAGTTTAGAGACCTTTATAAGCATGGCCTTAATAATTGGTCATTCAAATAATAATAATAAAAAAAATCTTACCTGTGATCAACTTTGTCCCAGGATAGTTTACTGTTAATTTTGGATTTATGCTTTCATGGCCAACTTGTGGTTTTAATTTGGAACTGAGGCTAAATTCCTTCTACGCAGCATTAAATCTTACTGGCACTGTACCCAAAGTTGATGACTGTGATTAGAACTCATTCAGTTTTTCATTTACTACCACCCAAGATTAAATATAGAAGAGAACATTCCTTCCCCTAATTCGTGGTTGATGGGACAATTTCAATGCCATTAAGTAATTTTTACTCGTACTGATGGCATCCTTCCATACATACAGTGTGGTACGGAAAGTATTCAGACACCTTTAAATTTTTCACTCTTTGTTTCATTGCAGCCATTTGGTAAACTCAAAAAAGTTAATTTTTTCTCAATAATGTACACTCTGCACCCCTTTTTGACTGAAAAAAAACAGAAATGTTGACATTTTTTCTGTTTTATTAAAAAAGAAAAACTGAAATATCACATGGTCATAAAGTATTCAGACCCTTTGCTCTTTATTGAGTAGAAGCACCTTTTGAGCTAGTACAGCCGTGAGTCTTCTTGGGAATGATGCAACAAGTTTTTCACACCTGGATTTGGAGATTCTCTGCCATTCTTCCTTGCACATCCTCTCCAGTTCCGTCAGGTTGGATGGTGAATGTTGGTGGACAGCCATTTTCAGGTCTCTCCAGAGATGCTCAATTGGTTTTAGGTCAGGACTCTGGCAGGCCAGTCAAAAGTGGTCACAGACTTGTTCTGAAGCCACTGCTTTGTTATTTTAGCTGTGTGCTTAGGGTCATTGTCTTGTTGGAAGGTGAACCTTCGGCCAGGTCTGAGGTCCAGAGCACTCTGGAAGAGGTTTTCATCCAGGATATCTCTGTTCTTGGCCACATTCATGTTTCCTTCAATTGCAACCAGTCGTCCTGTCCCTGCAGCTGAAAAACACCTCCATAGCATGATGAGGCCACCACCATGTTTCACTGTTGGGATTGTATTGAGCAGGTGATGAGCAGTGCCTAGTTTTCTCTACACATACCTCTTAGAATTATCACCAAAAAGTTCTATCTTCGTCTCATCAGACTAGAGAGTCCTTCATGTGTTTTTTAGCAAACTCTATGCGGGCTTTCATATGTCTGGCACTGAGGAGAGGCTTCCGTCAGGCCACTCTGCCATAAAGACCCGACTGGTGGAGGGCTGCAATGATAGTTGACTTTGTGGAACTTTCTCCAATCTCCCTACTGCATCTGGGGAGCTCGGCCACAGTGATCTTGGGGTTCTTCTTTACCTCTCTTACCAAGGCTCTTCTCCCACGATTGCTCAGTTTGGCTGGATGGCCAGGTCTAGGAAGACTTCTGGTGGTCCCAAACTTCTTCCATTTAAGGATTATGGAGGCCACTGTGCTCTTAAAAACCTTGAATACTGCAGAAATTCTTTTGTAACCTTGGCCAGATCTGTGCCTTGCCACAATTCTGTCTCTGAGCTCCTTGGCCAGTTCCTTTGACCTCATGATTCTCATTTGGTCTGACATGCACTGTGAGCTGTGAGGTCTTATATAGACAGGTGTGTGTCTTTCCAAATCAGTTTAATTGAACAAAGCTGGACTCCAATGAAGGACTAGAACCATCTCAAGGAGGATCACAAGGAAATGGACAGCATGTGACTTAAATATGAGTGTCTGAGCAAAGACTCTGAATACTTATGATCATGTGATATTTCAGTTTTTCTATTTTAATAAATCTGCAAAAATTGGTACATTTTTGTTTGGTTTTTTTCAGTTAAGATGGGGTGCAGAGTGTACATTAATGAGAAAAAAAATGAACTTTTTTGAATTTACCAAATGGCTGCAATGAAACAGAGTAAAAATTTAAAGGGGTCTGAATACTTTCCGTACCCACTGTACATTTATTTGGTAAAGCTCTTTATCAGAATCCCCTTGTCAGATGCTTTCATCCCGATAAAGTACATTAGATCGGAAGTGATTCACTCCCAAGGTCTTTCACCAAACCTTTGGGTAATGTTTTCACCGTGTCCAGGCACCTTTTAATGAGTTGGATTTTGCTCAAGGGTTTGGCCTCACAAGGGGTGAGCGTATGAGATGCAGACTTTCGAACGGTAAAAGCAGACAAGGAACCTCATTGTTTTCCTCTACCTTAGACGAGAAATTGAGAGGGTCCTCGAGTCTCCATCCTCTTCGTAATACTTCTGTACTGGAACCGGCATTTGTCAGATTGAGGCTCGGCTCTTTCTCCTCGAGGGTGCTCAGTGACAAAAAGTAGGGTACTTGTCATAAAAAGATCTCGGATTCTATTATGCCTTCTATGGTGAAAGCCTAAAGCTTTATGGGGCCATTAGTTTCTTTTTAATCAGCATTAGGAGGCCGTGGTGGATATAATGATTTAACTGTTTTATGCATGATGAGATTTAGGTCCAACATACCTTTTTTTTCTCTGGTGAGACAAGAAAAGAGTACAGTGGCTTTCAGAAGTATTCCCCTGCCCCCATTCCTTGGCATTTTCCGTATTTTGCTACCTCACAACATGGAATTTCACTGTTTTTTTTGGGGGGGGGGGGGTTTGAGATTTGTTTGCATCAATTCATGTAAAGAGCATGCCTACAATATTGAACATTTGGTTTCCTTTTTTTATGAAGCAAATAACAAATAGGACAAAATAACTGAAAACTTCAATGTGCATATCTATTCACCCCTCTATTGTCAGTACTTTGTAGAGCCTACTTTTGCGGCAATTACAGCTGCAAGTCGGTTTGGATGTCTCTGTAAGCATTCCACATCTTGCCACTGGGATTTTTGCCCATTGCTCAAGGCACAACTGCTCCTGCTTCTTCAAGTTAGATGGTTTCCTCTGGTGAACAGCAATCTTCAAGTCTGACCACAGATTTTCATTTGGATTAAGGTCAGGTCTTTGACTAGGCCACTTCAAAACATTTACACGTTTCCTCTTAAACCACGCAAGTTTTGCTTCAGCAGTATGCTTTGGGTCATTGTCTTGTTGGAAGGTGAACCTTCGTCCCAGTCTCAAATCACTGATAGACTGAAACGGGTTTTGCTCAAGAATATCTCTGTATTTTGCACCATCTTCATCTTCCCCTAGTCTCGGACCATTTTCCCTGTCCCTGCTGCTGAAAAACATCCCAACAGCATGATGCATCCCCACCACGTTTGTGTGGGGATGGTGTTCTTGGGGTGATGAGCTGCGTTGGTTTGATGCCAAATATAGCGTTTACTTTGGTGGCCAAAAAGTTCAATTTTGGTGTCATTTGAACACAGCACCTTACTCTATACGTTTAGGGAGTCTCCCACTTGTCTTTTTGCAAATTCAAAATAAGTCTTACAATTTTTGTTTGTAAGTAAAGGGTTTTTCTGCCCACTTTTTCCATAAAGGCCACCTTTATTGAGTGTGTGGCTTATTGTGGTTGTATGGACAGATAATCTAGTATCTGCTTGGGAACTCTGCAGCTTCTTCAGGGTTACCTTTGGTCTCTGTGCTACCTCACTGATTAATGCACTCCTTTCCTGGGCTGAGAGTTTTGGTTGACAGTTGTCTTTTGGCAGGTTTTTTATTGTACCATGTTCTTTCCATTTAATGATAATGGATTTGATGGTGTTCCGGGGGATCATCAGACATTTTTTTTTTTATAACCTACCCTGATTCAACTTAGTGGTGCCTCTTGCTTAATGGTGTTGAAGCCTTTGTGGCCTTTCAGTAAAGGTGTGTATATACTGATAGACCATGTGACGCTTAGATTGCACACAAGGACTTCCTTTCACTAAGCATTTGAATTATGAAGGTAATTGCTTGCACCATAAATCTTTAGGGGCTTCATCGCAAAAGTGGTGAATACATTTCCACATGCCAATTTTTTGTTATTTGATACCTTAAATATGATTTATGCCTATACCTATATCTTTCTCACTTCACCAACTTAGACTATTTAGGGCTGATGCATCTCAGACACTTGTGATTACAAAAATATTTAAATAAAATTGAGAGCTCTTGGAAGCTTTCCTGCGTTAAGGCTCTTAGCGGTGCACAGTTAGCCACTCCCATCTATAAAAACTGGGTCCTGGCTAGCACTCATTATCAGAGCAGACTTTTGCTGCATGGCTGGGGGTTGTTGGAGAAGGCGTTTGGTGGATTTATCTGTGACTGTTGCTAGGTTTTGAGTGTGTGATTATGCCTTTCTTCTCCTACATTTGGTGACTGAGGACAGATTCAGGAGGTAAGGCAGGATACGTGGTCTCGGGGTCTTCAGCATCCAAAGTAATCCAGGGAACAGGGCTAGCTAGGGTGCATCCAGCGTTAGAAACAGGGAAGGAGCCCCTGGTCCTGGAACACACCCAACAACAAAATCGTGCTGGGCACGTTTGTTATCAGCAAAATGCACCTTAACCCCTTCTTGACCTTGAGATTTTCCATTTATGCTGTTTTCATTTTTTGCTCCTCTTCTTCCTAGAGCCAAAACTTTTTTTATTTTTCCATCGATATGGCCGTGTGAGAGCTTGTTTTTTGTGGGACGAGTTGTACTTTTGAACTACACCATTGATGTTACCATATAGTGTACTGGAAAGCAGGAAAAAAAATCCAAGTGAGATTAAATTGCAAAAAAAAGTGCAATTCCATAATTGTTTTTTTGGGGTTTTCTTTTTACCATGTTCACTTAATGCTAAAACTGATCTGCAATTATGATTTTCCAGGTCATTACGAGGTTGAAGATACCAAACATGTATAGGTTCCTTTTTAGTTATGTGGTGAAAAAAAGTTTGAAAAATTAAAAAAAAAATAAAAATTAATAATTGCGCCATTTTACAAGACCCGTGGCATCTCCATTTTTCTGGGTCTGGAGCTGGGGGGGGGCTTATTTTTTGCTCACCTGGCTGACGTTTTTATTGATACCATTTTAGGGTAGATACGATGTTTTGATTGCCTGTCTCTTATGACCGCCTGCCCCACCCCCCCGGTGACACAAAAAACCCGCTCATGCAAGACATTTGCAGATTATGTCGGAGGCATAAAGGGACAGCTCATGCCAGGTGTCCAGCTTTGAGACCTAATAGCTGAAGGTCACAGAGGAGTTAGGGAGTACGCAGGTTTCATCAGCCAGGTATTTCTTGACATCTTTAAAAACTTTTCCCTTCAGGGCATAGATGCTTGGAGGGTGTCATGAAATTGGCCCAGGCCTTTGACAGAGTACACCTGCCTCTGCTGTACCTGGTGTGTATCTCCCTCGCCTCTCCTCCTTGGTTAGGCAAGGAAGCTTACCCCCTGCCACTAGCGTTGTCTGATGAAAATTTCTTCAAAATATTTTCATCAATGGCTTCTGGTATAACACCATTTTAGAAGACCTGTCTGCCTCAGGAAGAAGAGATGCAAAGTTCTCCTTGTAGCGTGGGTCTAGCAGGGTGAACAACTAGTCCTTTTTTTTATCAAGATAAATATAACGCGAGGGTCACGGAAAAGGCAGCGGTACATAAAGTCTTCCGTATGTGCGAAGGTCGCTACAGCCAACACTTTCCTGTCTCACTATGATGACTACTTTCCATCTCTTTCTTATCCTACAACTCTTCTTCCTCATTTCCCTCCTCAGCCCATCCACGTAGGAGAGATGGGACGAAGCTTGTGTTGGTACTAGCCTCTTTTCCTCTATCAGCCATCTTTTGTTCCTCCTCCTCTTCCTGAGCCTCCACCACCTTATTGTTACCCAATCTGCGCTGAGCAGATGAGATGAGGCTGGGCTGAGTAGTATCTTCCTGTCTCATGTCTTCCTCCATGTCCACCTGGTCCACATGCATAGCTTCATGTTTAATTGTTAGCAGCAACTGCTTAAGTTGGCACAGAAGTGGGATCGCTGCGTTGATAAGGGCATCATCGCCACTCACCATCTTTGTTGAGTCTGCAAAGTCTTGGAGAACCGCACAAATGTAAGACATACATGGCCACTCTTCAGTTGTTATGTGCAGAGGCTGACCAGAATACCGACGGGCGTGTTGGAGCCGGTATTCCACAACTGGTCTCTGCTGTTCAGACAGCCTTGCCAGCATGTGCAGTGTGGAGTTCCATCACGTGGTCACTTCGCACACCAGTTGGTGAAATGGCACTTACATGCGCTGCTGCATCACTGCCAGAGCTGTACCTGACTAGCAGAAATGTGTGCTGACGCGCTGTAGCTTGACCATAAACTCTGGCAAATCTGGGAAGGTTTTCAGAAACAGCTCAACTACCAAGTTGAGGATTTTGGCCAAGCATGTAATATGTGTGAGTTTGCCAAGCTTCACAGCCACCACCACCAGGTTACACCCATTATCACACACGACCATGCCTGGTTGTATTTTTAGCGGTGAGAGCCACAGTTCTGTCTGGTATTTTATTCCTTTCAATAACTGAGCCGCGGTGTGCAGTTTCTCTCCTAGACAAATTAGCTTCAACAGAGCCTGTCGCTGCTTCACTGAGGCAGTGCCGCAAAGCTTCCAGCTGAGGTGGATGACGACGTGCACTGAGAGCACATCAGAGATGGTGGATGAGAAACAGCAGGAGGGGGGTTCAGGAACTGGTGTAGGAGGTGGAGGAAACTCTGATAGAAGTAAGACCAGCAATCCTCAGCGTTGATAGCTCATGTGCCGTGCCAGGGTGGGGCTCTGCCCTGACCTCCACAAAGTTCACCCAGTGTGCCGTCAGGGAAATGTAGGGTCTCTTGGCACAGGCACTTGTCCATGTGTCAGTTGTTAAGTGGACAATCCTGTAACTGCGTTGGTAAGGGCACAGATGCTGTTTCTGCACACTTGCTGGTACAAGGCAGGGACGCCACAATGAGAGATATAATGGTGGCTGGGGACCGAGTACCGAGGGACCAAATTTGTCACCTATAGCAGGAAAATTGTTTTTGTAATTCAAACAAATGAAATTTCACACAAACGAAGTTCTAGAGTACAGTATATATGACAATAGTCAATTTTTAGCAACCAAATTTCTACATCTGTAGCAGGCCATTTTAGGTTTTATTTCAAACCAACTAAATTTCACACAAATCAAGTTTCTAAAGTATATATGACAATAGTCCATTTTTGGAACAAAAATATTTTGTTAACTGTATCGGGCCTAGCTGTTTTTATACATTTTTTTACCCATCGTCATTTGACACAAAGAATGTTTAAAACTGTATATATAGTTTAATTGAATCCAGAATTTTTATTTTTATTTTTTATGTAAATATTTTAAGTGTAGATGATGTACTCATACACTCATAAAATAATTTGCAGAAAGAGTAAAGCCAGGAAAAATTATAATAAGGGTAATACTGTAATCCTTTTCAGGTGTCAGCTTCTTCTCCTTCCTTGGGAGGCTGGGGGACTGCTTCAACCTGCTTCCTGGAGCCCGATTCTCAGGTGCCTGGGTTGTAAGTGCTAGATCCCCCGATATGTAGAAATGGTCGACAGCCCCCCTTTGTCACTTGCACCATCGCCTGCTCCTGCATGGGAGGTGGGGAACCCGAAGATCAGTACGATTTTTCAGGAGTGGTAGCCCAGTCTCAAGCTGCCTCGAGGAGCCTCTCCCAGGCCTGTTCATTTTTCAAGAAGGGTTCATCCTGCTCCCTTCCTTCTCGGATCACACTCAGCAATCCACTCACCAGTTGCTTGATTCTGGCTCTCTTGTCTGCAGTCTGCAAGAACCCCAGAAGTGAAGGCTGTGGCCTGGGTTCGGGCCTTAGTGGTTCTGGGAAAGCGACTGGTCCCAGATCACAGGCTACTGTCCTCTCCGCTATTGCGCCAACTTGGTGTGGCTCTGATATTCCTCTGGTCGCTCCCTCTGGAGTCTCACGGTATTTTGCCATGTTTGTCACCCCCCTAAACATGTTACACTGTATGGATTACTATTTCAATCCAGAAACATTTTTGAACTTTTTTTTGGAGTGATATATACCACCGAATTAATAATAATAAATCTTTATATAGCGCCAACATATTCCTCAGCGCTTTACAGTTTAACAGTTTCAAAACACAAGTCATAAGTAACAACAATAACAATACAATAATTAAAGCAAAATAAGACAACCCTGCTCGTGAGAGCTTACAATCAAAAATAATGTGGGGGAGATACAGAGTACAGGTGTGTATTTACAATGATGTATTTACATTGATGGTCCAGCCATCTTGAGGGAGTGAGGGATAGATTGAGATAGTGACTTGGCTACACACGCACACTTAAGCCCCCCTTACACACTGCGATATCGCTAGCAATATCGCTGTAAAGTAACCGATTTTGTGACGTTGCAGCGATATTGCTAGCGATATCGCTGCATGTGATACTTACCTCTGACCGGCTCCCCCGCTGATTATCGCTGATCGCGCGAGAAGCTCCTGGACCATTCCTCGTCGTCCACTTCCTGCTGCGCTTCCTGTGGCGCCGACGAGCGACGCGTGGACGCGGGCGGGAGGACGCAGGATCGCCGCGTCTGACAGGTAAGTAGCGACCCCCGTCCCCAGCGATGTCGCTAGTGAGATCTGCCTGTGTGGCAGCTCACTAGCGACCACCTAGCGATGCACCAGCGATCCTGACCACGTCATATCGCTGGTCGGGATCGCTGGTGCATCGCTAGGTGTAACGGTACCCTTACACATAAAATGACTGATTAGTGAACGTGATAGGCCGCTCTGAACAAATGCATTTTGAGGGAGCGCCTAAAGCTGTGTAAATTGTGGATGGTCCTAATTTCTTGAGGTAGAGCATTCCAGAGGATTGGCGCAGCACGGGAGAAATCTTGGAATCGGGTGTGGGAGGTGCGGATTAGTGCAGAGGTTAGTCAAAAGTAATTTGCAGAGCACAGCGGGCGGTTAGGCCGATAGACAGAAATGAGGGAGAAGATCTTGGGGGCTGCCGCACTGGGGGAGAGCTTTGTGGGTGAGAACAAGTACTTTGAATTGGATCCTATAATGAATGGGCAGCCAGTGTAATGATTGACGAAGAGTGGACACATCCGAGTACCGATTAGCCAGATGGATAACTTTGGCCGCTGCATTACATATGGACTGCAGAGGGGAAGGTCGAGTAACGGGGAGGCCAATTAATAGAACATTGCAGTAGTCCAGGCGGGAGTGGATCAATGCGACAGTGAGGGTTTTTTTTTCCATGGTGAGAAAAGGGCGTCTTCTAGAGATGTTCTGTAGGTGTAAGCAGCAAGAGAGAGCAGTGTCCTTAATGCCTAGTGACTGGAGCCTAGAGTTTAGGAGAGAGTGGTCAACAGTGTCGAAAGCTGCAGAAAGGTCGAGAATAATGAGCAGAGAGTGGTCACCATTACGTTTTGCTGTCAGAAGGTCGTTGGTCACTTTGATGAGTGCAGTTTCTGTCGAATGTAGTTGGCGGAAGCCGGACTGTGAAGGGTCTAGAAGGGAGTGAGTGGAGAGGTACCGGGTAGGGCGGGAGTAGACTAGGCGCTCACAAAGTTTAGAGATGAAGGGGAGATTGGAGACTGGTCTGTAGTTGTGCAGGATGGGACGAGAGCGGGCTCCTTTAGTAATGGAGTAGCGATAGAGTGTTTGAAGGAGGATGGGAAAATGCTCGAGGAGAGGGAGAGATTAAAGATAGTAGTTAGGTGAGTTGTGATGACTGGAGCCACAGACTGGAGGAGATGTGAGGGAATGGGGTCAGTAGTGCATGTAGTCGGACGAGATGAAGAGAGGAGTCTGGAGACTTCTTCTGTGATGGGATCAAATGGGGAAAGTGGGCCAGGGCTGTTTTACTCTGTGTTTGGCGGTTCTGAGGGTGAGGGGCGCTACTTGGTCAAGGGTGCTTCTAAGAGTGTTGTTGTAGTGATGTACAGCCAGATCAGGTCAGGAAAAGAGGAGATGGGGGACAGTGATGAGTGTAGAGAGTCTGAAAGTGTCTGAGGGTTAATGGCTTGTAGATTTCTGAATGTGTGGTAGGTAGGAGTGTGCAGGGGTGGGCGAGGATTTGTGAGCGTGAAGGATAGAATGTTGTGGTCAGAGAGGGGAAGCCGTGAGTTATTTAGGTAGGAGATTGGGCAGAGCCGGACAAAGACCAGGTCACGGATGTTACCGTCTTTGTGTGTCGCAGAGGTTGAGAGCTGTGAGAGGCCAAGAGAAGTGGTTAGTGTTAGAAGCTGGGATGCAGCTGTGGAAGTGGGGTTGTCAATGGCGATGTTGAAGTCTCCCAGGATAAGGGTTGGTAGTTCTGAGGCCAGGAAGTGCGGCAGCCAGCTGAGAAGTGGTCAAGGAAGTGGGTGGGTGAGTCTGGGGGCCGGTATATGACCGCTACTCTGAGGGGGAGGGGACGGAAGATCCTGATGGTGTGGACCTCAAAAGTAGGGAATGAGAGTGATGGAACTGGGGGGGATGACCTGGAAAGTGCATTGTGGGGACAGGAATATGCCGACTCCACCACCAGGTCTGTTTGTGGGTCTCAGGGAATGGGTGAATTGTAAGCCACCATGGGAAATGGCAGCAGGGGAGACAGTGTCAGAATCGTGAATCCAGGTTTCAGTGAGGGCCAACAGATTCAGAGAGTTGTTCAGAAAGTAATTGTGCAGGAAAGGAAGCTTGTTACATACAGACCGTGGATTCCAGAGGGCACAATTAAATGAAGGATATGAGGGAGTGCAAGTAATATTAATAAGATTATTATGGTTTTGATATGGTGTAAGGTAGGGGTTGAGGTTGGTGGATGGTGGACCGGGGTTGGGGGAGATGTCCCCTGAAATCAGTAGGAGTAGGAACATAAAAAGCAAGTAGTTTTTTGAAAGGTAAGAAGTTTTTTGTGCGATTTGTTTGGGCAAGATGGGCTGAGGTTTTTCAGGAAGGTGAGAAGTGCATGGGAGCTGTACATGAGAGAGGGAAGGATAGAGGGGCTGATGCGTATCAGTTGTGATGGAGGGGGGATGGGGCGGTGAGTGTGGATGGCAAGGGAACACAGGAGGATAGAAATAAAGTACATGGTTAAAATGGAGAGCAAAGTGTGATTTACCTGACTCCTGTCCTGACTAACTGTCATGGAGTAACTATCTTTTGCTGGATGCATAACTAATGCGATGCTTTGCTTAATGCGTGCGACCCCTCACTTGCGTTTTCCCCTTAGAATTAGTCTAAATTTATACACCCCAATACAGGGCCAGGAATTATACTGAAATGTATCGCAGAACACATAATGCTTTATGGATGAGTAATTGAACACCAACAAATTTTTCAACGCTTTTTTGGAGTGTTATAAACCACCAAAATATAACAAAGCAGAATACTCCATGAATGAGTAATATAATACCGAAGAAATTTGGATCTTTTTTGTAGTGTTATATACCACCGAAATGTACCACAGAGCACGTAATATTCTATGGATGAATAATTGAATACTGGAAAAATATTCAATGCTGTTTTGGAGTGTTGAATACTGGAAAAATATTCAATGCTGTTTTGGAGTGTTATATACCACTATTTGAATCCAGACAAATTTTTAAATGCCTTTTTGGAGTCTTATAGTCCACCAAAATGTCACAGAAAGCACCAAATACTATATGGATGACTAATTAAATACAGACAGATTTTTCTACTTTTTTTGGAGTCTTACATACCACCAAAATGTCCCAGAAAGCACCAAATACTGTATGGATGACTGACTGATTACAGACAAATGTTTAAATGCTTTTTTGGAGTCTTATGTACCACCGAAATTTAACAGAAAGCACCTAATACTATATGGATGACTAATTGAATGCAGACAAATTTTTAAACACTTTTTTGAAGTGTTATATACCACAAAGCACATAATACTGTATGGATGAGTAATTGAATCCATAAAAATTTTGAAACGCTTTTTTGGAGTGTTACATACCACTGTTATGTTACAAGAACCACCTTAAACTGTATGGATGACCAATTGAATCCATAAAAAATATTTCAACATAAATATTTTGACATTTTAGTTGATGTATCCATACAACAGCAGGATGAAATTATAAGGAGGGTCATCCATAAACCCTTGAAAGCAGACAACTGGTGAGACTCATTCAAAGTTTTTCAAAGTGTAGTTGCTGTACTCCTAAACTTATAAAGGCTTTGCATAAAGTGCAAAGCCTGGAAAAAAATATAAGGAGGGTAATACAGTAATCCTCTTTAGGTGTCAGCTGCTGCTTCTCCTTCCTTGGGAGGCAGGGGGGAATGCCTCCACCTGCTTCCTGGAGCTCGATTCCCAGGTGCCTGGGCTGTAAGTGATCGTGCCCGGGTAGTGCCGGATCTCCAATGTAGAAATGGGCGACAGCGCCTTGTGTCACCTGCACCATCGCCTACTCCCACATAGGACTTGGGGAACCTTAAGTACAGTACAATATCTCGGAAGTGGTAGTAGTCCCATCTCAAGCCGCCTCAAGGAGCAGCCTCTCCCAGGCACTTTCATTCCTCAAGAAATGTCCATCCTGCTCCCTTCCGTCTCGGATCACACCCATTGCATACCAGCGATGTTGCCACTCCATTTTGAGGAACGTGACCCTGTTTCCAGCAATCAGATCTTGAAGCCTTAGAGGCAAGTGTTCCATCACTACTGCCCGCAGGTTGAATGAGATGTCATGACGGATCCTAAACTCTTCAATGGACTCCTATCTCCGCCGTCGGTCATACATAACAACATACTCCCATGATGCCAACTTTGCGGCCTTGTCCTTGTCTCTTCCGACCTGCCTAGGCTCCACAGTCCACTCACCAGTTCCTGGATCCTGGCTCTCCTGTCCGCAGTATACAAGAACCCCAGCAGTGAAGACTGTGGCCTGGTGGTTCTGGGAAAGTTCCAGACCACAGACTCCTGCCAACTCCACTGTTGCGCCAGCTTCCTTTCGGTCTGATTATTCCTCCGGTCACTCTCTCGTAAGTCTTGTGTGATTCTGCCATCTTTGTCACCACAGAGCACGTAATATTCTATGGATGAGTAATTGAATACAGGAAAAATGTTTCAACGCTGATTTGGACTTTTATGTAACACTGAAATGTACCACAGATCACGTAACAGTATATGGATGAGTAATTGGATACAGAAAAATGTTTCAAAGTTTTTTTGGACTATGATATAACACAGAAATGTTCCACAAAACACCTAATACTTTAATGATGACAATATAGTCAATTTTTCATCCCAAAAAATGTAAATGTGGTCAACTGCCTCAGCTATATATTTATCAACGAACTGCAAAGCAATAATCCCTGCCTAGAAACTGTCTCGCTGCTCCTGCAACTCTTTCTTCCTCCCTAGGCTAAATGCAGATTTTATCTGATGCAAACAGCAAAGCACTGGATTAGCCCTTAGAAAGACTGCTAGTATGATTGTTCAGGTTTAGCACCAGTATCAACACTATGGCTATGTGCCCACATTGCTTTTTTGATGCAGAATATTCCTGAGCAGAAACGGACACCCTCTTCCCGGGAAAACGCATGCATTTTATGAAGTGCTTTTGTAAGCGTTTTTGATGCTTTTGTTAAGCGTTTTAGCATGCGTTTTCCTATGCGTTTTTGCAATACAATTGTATGTATGCGGAAACGTGTGCGTTAGTGAACATGCTGCGTTTTTTCCGCTAAGCGTTTCTGCAGCGGAAAACAACGCACCATTAGCACAACATGTGCAGATTCAATTATGATTACATGGGATGCTTTTCTTAAGCGTTAACGCGGCAGAAACGCATGTCTAAAAGCGCCGTGGAAACGCTTAAAAAACGCTGTGTGCCCACGTTGCATTTTTTAAGCGTTTCCGCAGCGCTTTTAGGCTATGTGCCCACGTTGCTTTTTTGAAGCAGAATATTCCTGAGTGGAAACGCACACCCTCTTCCCGGGAAATCGCATGCGTTTTATGAAGCGCTTTTGCAATACAATTTTATGTATGCGGAAATGCACGCGTTTCCGCAAAATTAATGAACATGCTGCGTTTTTTTCCGCTAAGCATTTCCGCAGCAGAAAAATACGCACCATTAGCACAACTTGGTGGCCTGGATGAATTTGCACTTCTTATAAATAGAACACCACAACACAGACGGCGACAACCCTGGCACACCCTGCAAACACGTTTCCTGCAGCGGTGCTCCAGGTGCGCCGAACATCTGTGGAGAAAATCCAATCTACACGAAGATTTCATCCATTATAAGTTTATGCTTAGAACATACAACACTGCCCTTCACCTCTCAAAACAAACCTATTTCAACACCCTCATCACCTCACTGTCCAATAACCCGAAACGTCTCTTTGACACTTTTCATTCTCTACTCAACCCAAGAGTACACGCCCCAACCACGGAGCTCCGAGCTGACGATCTGGCCAATTACTTCAAAGAAAAAATTGACCAGATTCGACAGGAAATTATATCCCAATCACCTCATACCATGCACTGTCCTCCCTCCCCCACTGCATCTAGCTCGCTCTCTGATTTTCAACCAGTCACAGAAGAAGTAGTAAGCAGGCTCCTTGCATCTTCTCACCCAACCACTTGCACCAGTGACACATTTCCGTCACATCTCCTCCAGTCCCTTTCCCCTGCTGTCACCCCTCACCTAACTAAAATATTTAACCTTCTCCAGGGGAAGAGTCTTGAGGAGATCATTTGCATATTCCCAGTGCCTTCTGGGATAAGTGAAGAGTCTCCGCGAGCTCAACGATCACTGGGTTTTGGCCGTTGCAGCTGAAAAGAGGAAATCGGAAAACCGCGCGCCGAATTTTGGCTCATCTTTCATCGTTTTTAAGAGATCTCAATATGGAAGAGGTCAGGAGCCATTTGGTGAGCTGCATTTCTTGCTACATGTTCACAGACTTACCAGTGGAAAAGCCAAACTTCACATGCCACAAATGCAAGCTTGTGTCCCTGTTGGAGGAAAAGTTGCAAAATCTCAGAGAGGTTAGCTACGTTGAAGATCATTAAGGAAGGTGAATAGTTCTTGAACAGAGCAGAATTATCTCTTCATGTCACAGAAAGAGAAGAAATTCGAAGTGCACCTGAAGAAACAGAGGAATGGAGACATGTGACCCAGAGAAGCAGGATGATCAGGAGGCAGTCAGCACCCATACTTCTCAGGAACCAGTACCAGGCTCTCTCGAAAACGATGAAGAAATACATCAGGATAAGACTTTGCCAACAAACAGCAACCTTGTACACCTTCAGAGTCCTCCTGGATGGAGAAAGAAAAATGTTGTGAAGAAGAAACGGAGAGTGGTGGTCATGAGGGATTCCCTGTTGAGAGGAACAGAGGCCGCTATCTGCAGACCGGATATAACTTCAAGAGAAATGTGCTGTCTTCCAGGTGCAAAAATTAAAGATGTGTCTGACAGGATATCAGGACTCTTCAGACCTACAGATGACTACCCAGTCCTGCTACTACATGTGGGGACAAATGACACCGCAAGAAATGACCTGGAAACCATCTGCAGAGACTTTGAAGACTTAGGCAAGAAAGTGAAAGAACTGGGAGCGCAGGTGGTCTTCTCTTCCATCCTCCTAGTGGATGGCCATGGAACAAGGAGGTGGAATAAGATTCTGCAGGTGAACAACTGGCTACGTCGATGGTGCCGTCAGCAAAGATTTGGATTTCTGGATTACGGAGTGAATTACTTATACGATGGACTACTTGCTAGAGATGGGGTGCACCTTACGAAGACTGGAAAGCATGTATTTGGAAGCCGCCTTGCTACACTTGTAAGGAGAGCTTTAAACTAGAACAACATGGGAAGGGAAGCAAAAGACCAGAAAAAGCCATACACCTGACAAATGCTATTGAGAACTCTGCTATTAGAAGTGGAAAGGAAGAACAAAGACAAAAGAATCTAAATAATAAAAATATTGGAGAAAGAGAAACCAATCACAAACTAAAATGTTTCTATACTAATGCACAAAGCATGGGCAACAAACAAGGAGAATTGGAACTACTAACACAGGAAAAGAAATATGATGTCATTGGAATCACTGAAACTTGGTGGGACAATACACATGATTGGAATACAAGACTAGAAGGATACAACTTATTTGCAAGAAACAGACTTGATAAACGAGGAGGAGGTGTCGCATTGTATGTTAGAAACGCGTATATCTGCACAGAGATTTGAAGCTTCAGAGACTGGGAGTTCTGTGGAAACTGTTTGGGTAAGAATACAAGGACAGAACAATGGCAAGGACACCATTGTAGGCATTTACTACAGGCCGCCTGTGCAAGCTGAAGATATGGATGAACTCTTTATGCATCAAATGGCCAAGTTCTCCAAAAAATATTACATAGTTGTCATGGGAGATTTCAACTATCCAGACATTTGTTGGCAATCTCTCTCAGGCAAAACTAACAGGTCAAGGAAATTCTTATCCTCTCTTGCTGACAACTTTATCTTCCAAAAGGTAGGGGAGAAAACAAGGGGAACTGCTACCTTGGATCTAATCCTTATAAACAGGGAGGAAATGGTTGAGGAGGTAAAAGTGGCTGGGACCCTAGGAGGTAGCGACCATGCTATTTTAGAATTTTGGATAACTAGAGGCGGAAGACCTGTGAAGACTCAGACGTCAAGGTTAGATTTCAGAAAGGCAGATTTTAAGGGATTCATAAAGAGAATTGGAGGGATCCAATGGCTGGATATCCTTAAAGACAAAAATGTCCAGGAAGGATGGGAAATCTTGAAAAATGAAATTCTCAAAGCACAGTTGTTAACAATTCCGAAAAGAGGGAAGAATAGGAAGCTTTTAAATAAACCAGGATGGATGAACACAGAACTTAAGCACATGCTAAAAAGGAAGAAGAAAATGTTTATAAAATGTAAAGAGGGAGGCATTTCTAAAGAAGAATATAATGCTGTCTGCAGAACCTGCAGAGCACAAATCAGATTAGCTAAAGCTGAAAATGAATTGAGGCTTGCAAGAGATGTCAAAAGCAATAATAAAGGATTTTGGGGATATGTCAAAAGTAAAAGAAAAGTCAAAGATGCTATAGGATTTTTACAGGATGAAAATGATGAAATGATAAGACAGGATGTTGAGAAGGCTGACTTTTAAATTCCTATTTTGCATCTGTTTTCTCTCAGAAAGGAAATGTAACATCAACTGTTCTTCACTGTCCTATTAAGGGAATAGAAGAATCCAGGATATCTATAAACAGAAAGATAGTGAGGAAACACTTAGCTAACCTAAATGAATTCAAGTCTCCAGGTCCAGATGAATTACACCCCAGAGTACTGAAGGAGATAGCAGAAGAAATTTTTGAACCCCTCTCCATAATCTTTGAAAATTCTTGGAGAACAAGAGAAGTGCCAGAAGACTGGAGAAGAGCAAATGTTGTTCCTATCTTCAAAAAGGGGAAGAAGGTGGACCCAGGCAACTATAGGCCGGTGAGTCTGACTTCTATACCAGGAAAGATCTTTGAACAAATTATTAAACAACATGTATGTCAGTACCTGGATAAGAATGAAGTGATTAAACAGAGTCAGCATGGGTTTGTGACTAATAAGTCATGTCAGACTAACTTAATTTCCTTCTATGACGGAATCACTGATTGGGTGGATCAAGGAAATGCTGTAGATATAGTATATCTTGACTTCAGCAAAGCATTTGACAAAGTATCTCATACAATCCTTATTGAAAAATGACTAAGTATGGAATGGACAAGGCAACTGTTAGGTGGATTCATAACTGGCTTAGTGATCGGACCCAAAGAGTGGTCGTAAATGGCTGCACATCCAGTTGGAAGAATGTCTCAAGTGGGGTACCACAGGGCTCTGTCCTGGGCCCTGTATTGTTCAACATCTTTATCAACGATTTAGATGAAGGAATTGAGGGTAAACTGATTAAATTTGCTGATGACACAAAGCTAGGAGGGATAGCTAATACTAGAGAAGAGAGAGAGGATTCAAAAAGATATAAATAAACTGGAGAAGTGGGCAGCAACTAACAGAATGGTTTTTAACAGGGAGCAATGCAAAGTACTACATCTGGGCAATAAAAATGAAAAAAGCATATACAGAATGGGAGGAATAGGGCTAAGTGACAGCACATGTGAAAAAGACTTTGGTATACTAATAGATCACAGACTGAATATGAGTCAACAGTGTGATGCAGCAGCAAAAAAGGCAAATGCAATTCTAGGATGTATTAACAGAAGCATACAGTCTAGATCACGTGAAGTCATTATTTCCCTCTACTCCTCTTTGGTCAGACCTCATCTGGAATATTGTGTCCAGTTTTGGGCACCACATTTTAAAAAAGACATCAACAAACTGGAGCAAGTTCAGAAAAGAGCGACCAGAATGGTGACCGGTCTGCAAACCTTGTCTTATGAGGAAAGGTTGCAGGATTTGGGAATGTTTAGTTTGCAAAAGAGAAGACTGAGAGGAGACTTAATAGCTGTCTACAAATATCTAAAGGGCTGTCACATTGTAGAAGGATCAATTTTATTCTCATTTGTACAAGGAAAGACTAGAAGCAATGGGATGAAACTGAATGGGAGGAGACACAGATTAGATATTAGAAAAAACTTTTTGACAGAGTGATCAATGAGTGGAACAGGCTGCCACGAGAAGTGGTGAGTTCTCCTTCAATGGAAGTCTTCAAACAGAGGCTGGACAGACATCTGACTGGGATGATTTAGCGAATCCTGCTTTGAGCAGGGAGTTGGACAAGATGGCCCAGGAGGTCCCTTCCAACTCTACGATTCTATGATTCTATGATCCTTCTGGTATCTTTCCCTCCTCATTTAAGCATGCCATCATACATCCATTACTTAAAAAACCATCCCTCGACCAAAACTGTGCCGCTAACTATAGACCTGTCTCTAATCTTCCCTTCATCTCTAAACTCCTGGAACGCCTGGTCCACTCCCGTCTTATCCGCTATCTCTTTGATAGCTCTCTTCTCGACCCTCTCCAATCCGGTTTCCGCTCTTTACACTCTACTGAAACTGCCCTCACTAAAGTCTCTAATGATCTACTAACAGCTAAATCAAATGGTCATTACTCCATGCTAATTCTCTTGGATCTCTCTGCAGCATTCGACACTGTGGATCATCAGCTCCTCCTCACTATGCTCCGTTCCATTGGCCTCAAGGACACCGTTCTCTCCTGGTTCTCCTCCTATCTCTCTGACCGTTCCTTTACTGTATCTTTTGCCGGTTCCTCCTCCTCTCACCTTCCCCTTACTGTTGGGGTTCCTCAAGGATCGGTTCTAGGCCCCCTCCTCTTCTTCTTGTACACTGCCCCTATTGGTCAAACAATCAGTAGATTTGGTTTCCAGTACCATCTCTATGCTGATGACACCCAATTATCCGCTTCTTCTCCTGAGATCACGCCAGCCTTTCTAGAAAACACTGGTGATTGTCTAAACGCTGTCTAACATCATGTCCTCACTATATCTGAAACTGAACCTGTCAAAGACTGAACTCCTTGTGTTTCCTCCCTCTACTAATGTACCTATACCCAACAATGCCATTTCTGTGTGTGGTTTCACTATTACTCCCCAGCAACATGCCCGCTGTCTTGTGGTCATACTTGACTCCGAGCTTTCCTTTGCCCCCTCACATTCGATCACTGGCTCGCTCTTGTCATCTGCACCTCAAAAACATTTCTAGAATTCGACCTTTTTCTTTTAACTCTGCAAAAACTCTTACTGTTTCTCTTATTCATTCTCGTCTCGACTATTGTAACTCTCTTCTAATCGGTCTCCCTCTTACCAAACTCTCCCCTCTCCAATCTGTCTTGAATGCTGCAGCCAGGATCATATTCCTCACCAATCGTTACACCGATTCCTCTACCTTGTGCTAGTCATTACACTGGCTACACATCCACTCCAGAATTCAGTATAAACTTATTACTCTCACCCACAAAGTCCTCCATGGCTCAGCACCACCCTACAACTCCTCCCTTGTTTCAGTATACCACCCTACCCGCGCCCTCCGTTCTGCTGATGACCTGAGGTTAGCATCCTCAATAATCAGAACCTCCCACTCCCGTCTCCAAGACTTTACATGTGCAGCACCAATTCTTTGGAATGCACTTCCCAGGTCAATACGATTAGTCCCCAATCCCCACATTTTTAAGCGTGCCCTGACAACGCATTTATTCAGACTGGCCTATCGCCTCAACACATTAACCTAATCTATCCCTGTGTGGCGCAGCCAAAAGTGTTACCATAACCAGGTTCCCCACATCATGTTCCCACATGCTTTATGCATCCATTAGCCCTCTGTGTCTGTACTGTTACACACTTAACATTATGGCTGGTCCATACAATCAGGGCAACTGTTACCACCCACCTTTCGTGTCTACCTCTTTCCTCATAGACTGTAAGCTTGCGAGCAGGGCCCTCATTCCTCTTGGTATTTGTTATAATCTATGTGATTGTTATGCTGTAATGTCTATTGTCTGTACAAATCCCCTCTGAAATGTAAAGTGCTGCGGAATATGTCGGCCCTATAGAAATAAAATGTATTATTATTATAACGTGCAGATTCAATTATGATTACATGGGATGCTTTTCTTAAGCGTTTCCGCGGCAGAAACGTGCGTCTAAAAGCGCTGCGGAAATGCTTAAAAACGCAACGTGGGCACACAGCCTTAGATGCGCGTTTCTGCCGCGGAAACGCTTAAGAAAAGCATCCTATGTAATCGTAATTGAATCCGCACATGTGCTAATGGTGCATTTTTTTCCGCTGCAGAAACGCTTAGCGGAAAAAAATGCAGCATGTTCATTAATTTTACGGAAACGCGTGCGTTTCCGCATACATACAATTTTATTGCAAACATACATAGGAAAACGCATGCTAAAACGCTTAACAAAAGCGTCAAAAGCGCTTCATAAAACGCATGTTTTCCCGGGAAGAGGGAGTGCGTTTCCGCTCAGGAATGTTCTGCTTCAAAAAAGTAACATGGGCACATAGCCTAAGGACTCTGTTTCCTTACACTATGCACACACATGCCTGGACAAACACACTCTCTTTCCAATAACAACTGTCACAGAGCTGTGCAATGGCATCAGTGTGCTGAGCCTGGCAACGCCTGTTCTTTTATAACTCCTGATAATGCTACACGGCTAGCCAATCACAATAATGCCTCTACCAAGATGGCTACAGCATTACAGTGACGTGCAGGCACTCCCCGTATTCTTTTTGGCTGTGTAACAGGCGCCTAACAGACGGGGCAGGGATTCGAGTTTGAAATCAAGCACTTGCCCAATGCTCGCTGAGTGTAGAGCACATCTGAGCACCCAGATACTTGAGTGATATGCCAGCATCACTGAGCACTTTTGCTCATCCCTAATAGACAATCACTTTGGCTGTCTTATACATAAATTTGACTGACAACTATTAAGCATATTATTAGCTATGCAGATTCTTATCATGTCACTGCATTATTACTGTTTTGCTCCTTGTGGTGGAAAAACTTTTTCTTCCTAAATACTAGAAATTGCAACATGTTCTCCTATTTCCTAATAGCTTAGTGTGTTTTAGGTTGATTCCCAAGTGAAAGGTCACTGGTTCGAATCGAGGAGCAGCCATGAAGACTATTTTCCAAGAAAAGAGAAACCGCATCATTCAGCTCCGTGCGAAGCACTTTTCGCAAGTTTGGAATGGTGGCCCAAAAAAAGGTGCAGAAGCCTCAACTGCAGTATTGTCATAGGAGGCATCAGCTCAAGTTTGCAAAAAAGTATGAAAAGTTTGGAGCAATAAGACAAATATAAGTAAACTAGACTCTGATGGGAACAAATGGGTCTGGAAGAAACAAAGGAAAAAGGGGCTAACGGATCAATAAATTGAAGGAACTGTGAAGTTCGATGGAGGAAGCCTGATGGTATGGGATTGTTTCACAGCCAAAGGCATTGGATACTTAATAAGGATCAATGGTGGTCTCAATGCTGAACTATATGTGAGTATCCTACAAGATGAGTTACTCCATACAATCGAGTACTATGGGTATGAAAAGGACAACATAGTGTTCCAGCAGGACAGTGACCTGAAGCGTATGTCAAGATTGGCAAATAAATGGTTCAATCAAAGTATCAAATGGCCAAGTTCTCCAAAAAATATGACATAGTTGTCATGGGAGATTTCAACTATCCAGACATTTGTTGGGAATCTCTCTCAGGCAAAACGAACAGGTCAAGGAAATTCTTATCCTCTCTTGCTGACAACTTTATCTTCCAAAAGGTAAGGGAGAAAACAAGGGGAACTGCTACCTTGGATCTAATCCTTATAAACAGGGAGGAAATGGTTGAGGAGGTAAAAGTGGCTGGGACCCTAGGAGGTAGCGACCATGCTATTTTAGAATTTTGGATAACTAGAGGCGGAAGACCTGTGAAGACTCAGACGTCAAGGTTAGATTTCAGAAAGGCAGATTTTAAGGGATTCAGAAAAAGAGTTGGAGGGATCCAATGGCTGGATATCCTTAAAGACAAAAATGTCCAGGAAGGATGGGAAATCTTGAAAAATGAAATTCTCAAAGCACAGTTGTTAACAATTCCGAAAAGAGGGAAGAATAGGAAGCATTTAAGGAAACCAGGATGGATGAACACAGAACTTAAGCACATGCTAAAAAGGAAGAAAAAAATGTTTATAAAATGGAAAGAGGGAGGCATATCTAAAGAAGAATATAATGCTGTCTGCAGAACCTGCAGAGCACAAATCAGATTAGCTAAAGCTGAAAATGAATTGAGGCTTGCAAGAGATGTCAAAAGCAATAATAAAGGATTTTGGGGATATGTCAAAAGTAAAAGAAAAGTCAAAGATGCTATAGGATTTTTACAGGATGAAAATGCTGAAATGGTAAGACAGGATGTTGAGAAGGCTGAACTTTTAAATTCCTATTTTGCATCTGTTTTCTCTCAGAAAGGAAATGTAACATCAACTGTTATTGACTGTCCTATTAAGGGAATAGAAGAATCCAGGATATCTATAAACAGAAAGATAGTGAGGAAACACTTAGCTAACCTAAATGAATTCAAGTCTCCAGGTCCAGATGAATTACACCCCAGAGTACTGAAGGAGATAGCAGAAGAAATTTTTGAACCCCTCTCCATAATCTTTGAAAATTCTTGGAGAACAGGAGAAGTCCCAGAAGACTGGAGAAGAGCAAATGTTGTTCCTATCTTCAAAAAGGGGAAGAAGGTGGACCCAGGCAACTATAGGCCGGTGAGTCTGACTTCTATACCAGGAAAGATCTTTGAACAAATTATTAAACAACATGTATGTCAATACCTGGATAAGAATGAAGTGATTAAACAGAGTCAGCATGGGTTTGTGACTAATAAGTCATGTCAGACTAACTTAATTTCCTTCTATGACGGTATCACTGATTGGGTGGATCAAGGAAATGCTGTAGATATAGTATATCTTGACTTCAGCAAAGCATTTGACAAAGTCTCTCATACAATCCTTATTGAAAAAATGACTAAGTATGGAATGGACAAGGCAACTGTTAGGTGGATTCATAAGTGGCTTAGTGATCGGACCCAAAGAGTGGTCGTAAATGGCTGCACATCCAGTTGGAAGAATGTCTCAAGTGGGGTACCACAGGGCTCTGTCCTGGGCCCTGTATTGTTCAACATCTTTATCAACGATTTAGATGAAGGAATTGAGGGTAAACTGATTAAATTTGCTGATGACACAAAGCTAGGAGGGATAGCTAATACTAGAGAAGAGAGAGAGGATTCAAAAAGATATAAATAAACTGGAGAAGTGGGCAGCAACTAACAGAATGGTTTTTAACAGGGAGCAATGCAAAGTACTACATCTGGGCAATAAAAATGAAAAAAGCATATACAGAATGGGAGGAATAGGGCTAAGTGACAGCACATGTGAAAAAGACTTTGGTATACTAATAGATCACAGACTGAATATGAGTCAACAGTGTGATGCAGCAGCAAAAAAGGCAAATGCAATTCTAGGATGTATTAACAGAAGCATACAGTCTAGATCACGTGAAGTCATTATTTCCCTCTACTCCTCTTTGGTCAGACCTCATCTGGAATATTGTGTCCAGTTTTGGGCACCACATTTTAAAAAAGACATCAACAAACTGGAGCAAGTTCAGAAAAGAGCGACCAGAATGGTGACCGGTCTGCAAACCTTGTCTTATGAGGAAAGGTTGCAGGATTTGGGAATGTTTAGTTTGCAAAAGAGAAGACTGAGAGGAGACTTAATAGCTGTCTACAAATATCTAAAGGGCTGTCACATTGTAGAAGGATCAACTTTATTCTCATTTGCACAAGGAAAGACTAGAAGCAATGGGATGAAACTGAATGGGAGGAGACACATTAGATATTAGAAAAAACTTTTTGACAGTTAGAGTGATCAATGAGTAGAACAGGCTGTCATGAGAAGTGTTGAGTTCTCCTTCAATGGAAGTCTTCAAACAGAGGCTGGACAGACATCTGACTGGGATGATTTAGCGAATCCTGCTTTGAGCAGGGGGTTGGACCAGATGGCCCAGGAGGTCCCTTCCAACTCTACGATTCTATGATTCTAAGTAGATGTGCTGGATTGGCCCCAACAGTCCCCACATGACAAGAATCTGCATAACTAATCAAATGCTAGTTACATGTCAAATTTATGTATGAGCCAAGATTGTCTATAAAACGATGGTAATATCACGTTCGAAGCTGTAGAGGATGGTGAGATATGGAGCCTAAAAGTCAAAAGTTCAAAACATTGTAACCCTTTTGCTCGTCACTGTCCTTTAATGTATTATACACAGTTAGGTCTAGAAATATTTGGACATTTACCGGATCTTCTTGATTTTGGGCTCTGCATGCCACTATTTTCTGTTTAACCCCTTCATGACATTGGACGTATTCATACGGCCACGTCGCCTGGTACTTACCGACCTTGGATGTATGGATACGTCCAGGCGATTTTGCATGCACAGGGTCTGATTCAGACAGCTGACACCCAGCACTTTAACCCCCTAAATGCTGAGATCACAGAATTTAGCGAGCAGGCAGAGGGAAGAAAGCCATTCTGCCCTTGGTGACCACATGCGGGTCACTAGGCACTAGGAAGATAGTTAGCTCATGCACAGTGCATGATCAAAGGCTGGAGACACACTAGCGATTTTAAATTCGGTTCGATTTTGATGCAGGAGAGTCGGACGAGTGTAGTGCAAGTGTCATGTGAGTGTCATGCATTTTTTATGTGAGTACAATCCGATTTTTCACACCTAGCATCCAATTTACATCCGAATGCAGTGTGATTGCTTCAAATTATAGAAACAACAAGACACTCAAAAAGTAGTAAGTCTCTGGTTGGTGCACAAGTAGGGTATCTAGCCCATATATAGAATTGATAATGAACTTGGCACTCAATTTATGATGAAAGAGAATATTAATTTTATTGGCATCCAAAAAAATTATTCTCAACGTTTTCGGTCCAACATTGGACCTTCACCAGAGAATTTTCCAGGACGTCCTATCCTATCCTGACAGCACCATGGGGTTGTCCTTTCATCCTTACAGGGACAGGAATTGCACGAGAGGTTAAAGGTCCCCTCCCACACCCACACTCCAGTGTTTTTCCTGTCCCTGTAAGGACAGGCATGAGAGCGCTGCAGCCGCGGCATCCAGGAAAAAGCTTACCGGGGCCAGGAGGTTCGGGGTCCTAATGCCAACTCCTCCAGTCAGATGGTGCAGGGCGGCACCCCCCTAAGGGGGTATCTCTGCCGGCTGTCCCGTGGAGCGTCGCTCCGGAACTCGAGGCCTTTCCCCCCCCAGCGCGCGGCTCCCGCTGCATCGGCGGCATCATCCGGAAGAGAGGCGCCGCGTCATGGAGTTCGCATCAGAACGGAGCGGGCTGGTATACGTCCCTGCACAAGACAAGGTAAGATAAAGTGGGGGCCAAAATGGGGGGACCAGCGGCATATCGACAGGCCACAGATTCCCGTCAGCGCCAGTGACATGGAGAATACCAAGACCGGTAGCGTCGGTAAGTAAGGGACACGGCGGGCTGGTATACCAAAAGACAGGAGCTTTAATAAAAACTCCTGTTCTTTATATTAGGATAAGACGGCACCGACCCCAGCATCAGCAACATCTAGGACATCGGGCAAATCCAAATGCCCCATCTGTGCCAGCAAACTACCGGGGTCATGTTAAAAACCCCTATGTGAGGACTGCACCTTGAGGATTGCCAGAGGCGAGCAGGCCTCTTTCCTGGCGGAGGTGCGCACAATGGTCAGAGACTAGGTCCAGGCCTCCGTCTCCGGGCTGCTACCCACTCAGTCTTCCAGCCAGTCCCAGGCTAAGAGACCAAGATGGGAGTCCGATCAGTCTTCGGAGGAAGAGGTCCGGGGTACGGACTTGGAGGAAGAGGGCGTGATCACCTCTGAACCCCCTGAGATCGGGAAAAGATACCTCTTCACCTCAGAAAACACAGACGAGCGTCTCGGCGCCGTGAGAAGTACTATGCAAATTGAGGAGACACTCAATCCATCCAAGACGCGATGTTTGGGGGATTAAGAGCCAGAATTCGTCAGGTCTTCCCAGTAAATGTCCATATCCGGGCAATGATCCTGGAGGAATGGGAGGACGCCGAGAAACGGCTGATCGTGCCTCGAGACTTTAAGCTGCGACTACCGTTTAACCTGGAGGACATCAACACTTGGGACAAAGTTCCTAAGATCGATTCCCCGGTGGCCAGGGTGTCAAGGAAGACTTCAATTCCCTTCGAAGATTCTTCTAGTCTCAAAGAACCCATGGACAAAAAGGTCGACGTGCTCTTAAAAAGAGCTTGGGAGGCCTCAGCGGCGGTGATGAAAGCAAACATAGCCGCCACATCGGTCGCTAGATCCATGCATCTATGGATCGACCATTTAGAGCAACAATTAAGAGAAAACCCCTAAAGGTGATATCCTAGAGAGCATTCCCCTGTTAAAGATCGCAACAGTAGCCTTCCTACGCCACCAGGGGGGCCCAAGGCACGGGAAGCGTCAGGATTTAGCAGCCCGCATCTTCACCTGGGCAGAGACCAACTCTTGTTCCCTATCAGCAGTACACCTAGAAGGCTCCAAAAACAGTATAGCCGACTATCTGAGCAGACAGGAAGTCCGGGCGACCGAGTGGGAACTGAAAGAAGAAATCTTCATAGATTTGTGCCATCGGTGGGGGACATCCCAACTGGACCTCTTCGCGACAAGAAAAAACACCAAGCTAAAGAGATTCTACTCCCTCAATCCAGCGGACCATCCAGAAGAAGTCGACGCCCTGAACCAGAGGTGGACAGGGGGACTGCTTTATGGGTTTCCCCCTATCGCCATAATACCAAGGGTCCTCAGAAAAATCCAGGAGGAAAGAGCTCGGGTTATGCTAATCGTACCCTTTTGGCCCAGGCGGAGTTGGTTTCCCCTCAAGAAGATGGCTCAGGATGGGCCACTCCATCTACCAATGGCGGCGGACCTACTTTTCCAGGGCCCAGTTCTACACCCAAACCCGGGAAACCTACAGCTGGCAGCATGGATCCTGAGAGGGACATCCTAAAGTCTAGAATCCTGCTTTGAGCAGGGGGTTGGACCAGATGGCCCAGGAGGTCCCTTCTAACTCTACGATTCTATGATTCTATGAGGCCTCTCTGACCAAGTGATCTCCACATTGCAGGCTAGCCGTAAGCCCGTTACGTGGGCAATATATTGTAAGATCTGGAAGAAGTTCTGCTCAGAAGGTGGTAGTACCCCCATAGACCCGTCTTGTCCAGATATCCCTCAGATCCTTGACTTCCTACATTTAATAAGGGCCTACCTCCAAGCACACTGAAAGTCCAGATAGCAGCTTTAAGTACTTTCTACAATTCTCCCTATCCTCCCATCCATGGATAGCACGATTTACAAAAGCCATCCAGAGATTAAGGCCCACATTAAGGAAAACTGTCCCCCCGTGGGACCTTAATCTGGTACTTAACACTCTATGTAGGCCCCCTTATAAGCCAATATCCGAGATAGACGTCACAAAGCTCACACAGAAGACCATATTTTTGGTAGCTATCACCTCAGCCAAATGATTGGGTGAGATCCAGGCCCTCTCAGTCCAGAACCCCTACATTCAGATCTTCGAGGACCGCATAATACTCAAACTAGACCCAAGGTAGTGTCTCCTCAGAATCTAAATGAGGAGATAATCCTACCCTCATTCTGTCCATCTCCAAAAAACGATAAAGAAAAACGTTTTCACTCACTGGACGTTAGACGTGCGGTCACACACTACTTAGAAGTCACGCGAGATTGGCGACAAGACACAAAACTATTCAGTACGGCGGTAAAAATAGGGGTAGAAGTGCATCCACACATACCCTGACAAGATGGATAACATCAATTATCACCTCAGCGTATGAGGCCGAAGGGTTACCTATACCAGAGGGGCTTAGGGCCCATTCCACCAGGGCAATAGCGACGTCATGGGCATAGAGGGCGGGAGCCTCAGTGGAGCAAATATGCAGGGCCGCCACCTGGTCTACACCAAACACTTTCTGTAGACACTATAAGTTGGACACTAACAGCTAGCCAGTCGACCTTCGGTCGTAAAGTGCTACAAGCAGTAGTCCCACCCTAAGTGAATTCCTACTTTGGTATTCCCCATGGTGCTGTCAGGATAGGACGTCCTGACAGCACCATGGGGTTGTCCTTTCATCCTTACAGGGGCAGGAAATGCACGAGAGGTTAAAGGTCCCCTCCCACACCCACACTCCAGTGATTTTTTCCAAGTACCATGCCAGTATGGATGCAATTAAAATTTATTGAGATTTAGTACAAGCATAATGATACCAATACAAATCATCGGGAGGGAACTACCAGTGCTGTCAGGATGGACTCCTGGAAATAACATTACCGGTAGGTCTAATCTCCGTTTTTTGATTGCTGGATGCTTGTACTTGTGGGCATAGGTAAGTATAGCGACAACCGTCGCTGTGGAATAGCGCTGTAATGGTGGCCCCTCTGGCGTGCGGTATGTACCGCTGTATGTGGAGGACGCCACATACAAATAGAATAGGTAGATATATAGATGTCTTTTACAAATACAATTAGTACAGTGTGTGTGTGCAGCTTACTATACATGTATTTAATTCATAAAAGATTATTTTACGGAAAAAAATGGTGTGGGCTCCTGAGCAATTTTCGTAACCAGCAAGAGGGAAAGCTGACGGCTGGGGGCCGATGTTTGGGAAGTTGGTAATAGACATGGAGCTTCCCAGGCTATTAATATCAGCTCACAACAGTATACTTGGCTATTCTCATGGGGCTCCCCCCAAAAAAAAATGACATGGGGTCCCCCTATCTATCTATCTATCTATCTAAATTGAAAAAATGAAAAAGCAGCACAAACAAAATAAGAAAAAGGGGGGTGCACGCTCCCAGGCATATACCAAACCTTTAAAGTATCCATCAAAAATTGAAAGCAGCACGCCTTTTGAAGAGTATGAAGATGATTTATTCAGCCCATCGGGCTATGTGCCCATTAAGTACGACGTTTCGGTCCAGAAAGGGTGCGGACCTTTCTCAAGCAGTGCAATGTGACAAATGAGTGCTTTTTTATAGCACGCAAATTATACAGGTATTTTATAACAATTATACAATATGAAAAACATGAAGATGAATCTCTAACATAGTGATATACAGTCAAAGAGTGCTCACTTAGTATAAAGTGCCCAAGTGCATTACATAAAAAATTAATACTCACAAAGATATGAATATCATGCTCGAAAGATAATTATATATCAGCGGCAGCTGATGGATATATGTTTAATGAATATGACTCACCCTGATGCCAAAAAACACCAAGCCCCAGCGTCCACAACAACAGAGTGCGCAGGGCAGGAAGTTAACTGCGGTGTATACCACACCACCGCTCATGCGCAATAGCGCATCATGATAGCTCCATCTTAAGAGATGGAAAGAAATAAACAGACATGCGCGATCACACTGTTCATGCGCAGTAGCACATCTCATCTATCAGCGCCATTTTAAAAAAGGGAAAATTTTGCCCAATTGCAAAGAATATATAATTGCATTCATAAAAAATAAAGCTTTCAATCTCTTGGAAGGATTCCCATACAGGAAGTGAATGTTACGCCACATAAGAATTGCTTATAGCCAAGGAACATCATTGGTATAGGGAAAAGTCCTTAGGAAACAGGAACACCTCCCATTAGCTGGGATTAGTAACCCATGACCGATTAGCAGGAAGTGTGGTAAACCCTGTAGAGGCACAACACCAAAACCATCCAAATCCGGACGATCCCTTACAATACCACAAGTTCAAGTCCCCAAAAATGGCACATTCACTATACAAATCCACAATAAGTAGAACGCATAAAACAACTATATCATATAATATGCATTTCAATTTTATTCATTGCAAAGAGTCAATTATAATTTTTTAATTAAATATATCATGAAAAATACAAAAAGGCCATAAGGGAGTCATAATTTCATGATAAGCTGCCGCTGTAAAATCTGAAAAATATAAAAAGAAACAAAAAAGGCTATTAATACCTGAAATGTTCAAATACTCTAAAGAACGAAACAGAGAACAATTGCAGTAAAATACAAGGTATGCAGCAATATCATTATAATGTAATATGTAGCTTATAATCAACATTTAAGCCAAAAGGCTTTAAGGTATTCAACTTCTTTATCCACTGTAGCTCTCTAATCTTAAGAAATCTAACTCTGTCATCTCCTCTCCTCAATGGGGGGATGTGATCAATAATTCTGAATGACAAATCTTTTTCAGTTTGTTTTAAATCCAAAAAATGCTTAGATACTGGTAAATCCTGTCTCTTTTTTCTAATTGTATATCTATGTTGATTTAACCTAATTTTCATCTCACATGTTGTTTCACCTACATAATATAGATTACAGGGGCACCTCAAAAGATAAATAACAAAATCAGAAGAACACGTTAAAAAATAATTAATTTTATGCAACTTTTCTACATTGTGTGGATCTTGGAAGGTATTACCTTTCTCCATATAAGAACAATTAACACAATTTAGGCAAGGGAATTCCTTTGTCTAAATTTGGTAAGCATCTTATCCAATGAAATATTCATGGTTTCCTGTTCGCTCACAATACGCTTAACGCGTAGTAATTGACTAAAAGGGAGAGACTCAACCATCCTTCTCGGATGGTGACTATCAAATAAGAGTAAATTGTTTTTATCAGTCAGTTTAACATAAAATTCAGTTATTAATCTATCATCTTTCCTTTTAATTAAGACATCCAAAAATTGAATCTCTGTTTCCGAATGCACCAAGGTAAACTTGATGTCATCATTGATGGCATTTAAAAATGCAGGAAAGTCCTCCAGTTCAGACAAGGTACCAGACCAAAGTAGGAGGACGTCATCTATGTACCGCCACCATCCCAGTACATGACCAAAATGGTGGGACACAGAGACGAAGTCCTCCTCCAAAGTCGCCATAACTAAATTCGCGTAAGCGGGCGCCATATTGGCAGCCATGGCCATCCCTCATTTGCATAAAATGGATGCTTACCAAATTTAGACAAAGGAATTACCCTGTGAAATTATTGGATGTTTGTAAAACAAAGGTTATGAATACATCACGTAGAGATCTTTACCAGAAAAAACGTACTAGTAATGTAGAACATAGGATTCCATTTATAACTAGATTTTGCGAAGAAAGTGCCTCCATTGTCGGGATAATAAAAAAACACTGGCCTATGTTTGGTAAATGTCATCCAGAAACTGTAGAATTTAAGTCCCCTCCTTTTTCGTGCTAAAAATCTTAAAGACATGATTGTTCATTCTGATGTGGGCACGCTAAAGAAAGACTTAGACTACATTGACTGGTAAAACCAGAGTTGGCTCATTCCTTTGCCTAAATTGTGTTAAATAATCTTATATGGAGAAAGGTAATACCTTCCAAGATCCACACAATGTAGAAAAGTTGTATAAAATTAATTCTTTTTTAACATGTTCTTCTGATTTTGTCATTTATCTTTTGAGGTGCCCCTGTAATCTATATTATGTAGGTGAAACAACATGTGAGATGAAAATTAGGTTAAATCAACATAGATATACAATTAGAAAAAAGAGACAGGATTTACCAGTATCTAAGCATTTTTTGGATTTAAAACATACTGAAAAAGATTTGTCATTCAGAATTATTGCTCACATCCCCCCATTGAGGAGAGGAGGTGACAGAGATAGATTTCTTAAGATTAGAGAACTACAGTGGATAAAGAAGTTGAATACCTTAAAGCCTTTTGGCTTAAATGTTGATTATAAGCTACATATTACATTATAATGATATTGCTGCATACCTTGTATTTTACTGCATTTGTTCTCTGTTTCGTTTTTGAGTATTTGAACATTTCAGGTATTAATAGACTTTTTTGTTTCTTTTTATATTTTTCAGATTTTACAGCGGCAGCTTATCATGAAATTATGACTCCCTTATGGCCTTTTTGTATTTTTCATGATATATTTAATTAAAAAATTATAATTGACGCTTTGCAATGAATAAAATTGAAATGCATATTATATGATATAGTTGTTTTATGCGTTCTACTTATTGTGGATTTGTATAGTGAATGTGCCATTTTTGGGGACTTGAACTAGTGGTATTGTAAGGGATCGTCCGGATTTGGATGGTTTGGGTGTTGTGCCTCTACAGGGTTCACCACTCTTCCTACTAATCGGTCATGGGTTACCAATCCCAGCTAATGGGAGGTGTTCCTGTTTCCTAAGGACTTTTCCCTATACCAATGATGTTCCTTGGCTATAAGCAATTCTTATGTGGCGTAACATTCACTTCCTGTATGGGAATCCTTCCAAGAGATTGAACGCTTTATTTTTTATGAATGCAATTATATATTATTTGCAATTGGGCAAAATTTTCCCTTTTTTAAAATGGCGCTGATAGATGAGATGTGCTACTGCGCATGAACAGTGTGATCGCGCATGTCTGTGTTACGGAATGTGCTTAGGATGGCAAAATAAAGAGAGCAAACCGGAGTGGACCCTCTGGGTCATGGCTCCAGAGCTGGACCAGGTGGAGCCACCCCCTATACAGGGAGTGTTAGGGGCAGGCCCACAAGGGATGAAACCATGACAGCCGGAGCCAAAGGGACGACTGGGTGAGCACCAGGGGAACTAGGGTGGAGAGTCAGCGGAGCAGCGGTACAGGAGACAGCGGAAGGAGCCAGAGAAACGCAGAGCCTTGGAGGGTTCGGAGCTGGTACTGGCTGGAGGCTGCAAAAGAGAGAAAAGGGGTAGGAGAGTACACGGACAGGAGGGTCACAGGAGAGCAAGCACACAGAAAGGACGGCAGGGACAACGAGAGGTGAAGGCACCAAAGGCGAGGGAGAACCAGGACCGCCGGGATGGCGAACCCAGAGAGAGACAGCAGAAAACCTAACTCAGCAAAGCAAAGGGAATATGCAGGCCTGAGAGCATACTGAGCGCTGGCCAAAAGGACAGCGACCCGGGAACGATACACAGGCGTCTTACCTGGGGAGACGCCTGCCAGAAATAGACGATGGGCGCCGCCATGTTGGGGGCGGGGCCACCGCGTCACATGGTGTAGTCAGAGCGCCGGCCACAGGAGCGTGGGAGCGACGTCGGGGAGGCCGGAGGTCAGGAGCCGGGACGTGCCGGGGAGCGGGTGCGCGCCGGGAGGTGCGCACAGGACCTTGCAGGTGAGTATCGGTGGCGGGCGTGACAGTACCCTCCCTCTACTCCCTCCCCTCCTAAGGTTGTCGAGAAATCGTTTCATGATCCGAGGTGCATTAATGTTCTCTCGAGGTTCCCAGGACCTCTCCTCAGGGCCGAAATCCTTCCAATCGCCCAAAAACAAAGTTCGACCTCTAACAGTTCTTCTGGCAAGTATATCCTTAACCTCAAAGGTATTATCAGAACTGCTGGGTTGGAAATTTTGAGAAGCAGTTGAGTGGTAGTGATTAAATACCGCAGGCTTGAGGAGGGATACATGAAAAACATTAGGAATTCTTAGCGAGGCAGGCAATTTTAATTTGTAGGCCACGTCATTGACGCGCTTTAGAATTTCAAAAGGACCGATGAAACGTGGGCCCAACTTATAGGAAGGGACCTTTAGTCTGATATACCGTGAGGATAGCCAGACCCTCTCCCGGGGGGAGTACGGAGGAGCATCCAAACGTCTCTTATTGGCGTAATCCTTCATTTTGCGACTGGCTCTCAAGGGCCTCCCTGGTGTCCCTCCAAGTCTGGGAGAAATCTATCTACACAGCATCCGCCGCCAGTACACCCGAGGTGGGGGAAACGGGAAGGGGGATGCCGGGATGTTGTCCAAAAACCACAAAAAAGGGAGACTTGGTAGAGGCTTCACTGGGATGATTATTGTACGCGAATTCAGCCCACGGAAGAAGAGAAACCCAGTCATCTTGATGCGCTTTGGAAAAATGCCGGAGGTAGGAAGTCAGGACTTGATTGACCCGTTCCACTTGTCCGTTTGACTGGGGATGATAGGCTGACGAAAAATTCAGAGTTATCTTCACCAATCCGCAGAGAGCTCGCCAGAATCGAGAGGTGAATTGGACGCCTCTATCCGAGACAATGTGCTGAGGAAAGCCATGGAGACGGAAGACGTGGAGTAAGAAAATCTTTGCCAACTCGGGGGCAGAAGGCAGACCAGACAATGGAACAAAGTGAGCCATCTTAGAAAACCGATCCACGACCACTAAGATAACCGTACATCTCGAGGAGAGTGGCAGATCGGTGATGAAGTCCATAGCTATGTGGGTCCATGAAGTCGTGGGTATGGGTAATTGGTGTAGGAGCCCATAAGGCCGGGATCGAGGGACCTTGTTCCTGGCACACGAAGGACAGGAAGCGATGAAGTCCAAGACGTCTTGGCGAAGCGATGGCCACCAATAGTGACGGGAGACGAGATAGAGAGTCTTCCTCACTCCAGCGTGTCCTGAAAATTTAGATGAGTGCCCCCAGCGTAAGACCCTAGCCTTGTCCCCACCTTGAACGAAGGTCTTACCGGGTGGTGGAGAAAGTACGCTTAGGGGAGCCACAGTGATAATCTTAGCTGGATTGATGTGCACTGGACCATCCTCACTGTCCACAGGCGAAAAGGAACGAGACAGGGCGTCAGCCTTGACGTTCTTATTCCCTGGCCGGAAGTGGAGCTGAAAATCAAAGCGCCCGAAGAACAAAGACCATCTAGCTTGACGTGGGTTGAGTCTTTGGGCGGTCTGAACATGAGCCAAATTCTTATGATCCGTGAATATGGTAACCGGATGGACAGCTCCTTCAAGAAGATGGCGCCACTCTTCGAGGGCGAGTTTAATGGCCAGTAGTTCTCTGTCTCCGATGGAGTAATTACGTTCTGGGGCGGAGAAGACCTTGGAGAAGAACCCATATGTGACCACGCGTCCAGAGGAGGTTTTTTGTAGAAGGACAGCTCCTGCTCCCACAGACGAGGCATCAACCTCCAGGAGGAATGGCCTATTGGCATCTGGACGGTGGAGTACCGGAGACTTAGCGAATGCCAGCTTTAAATCTTTAAAAGCGGCTTCAGCATCCAGCGGCCAAGTGTGGGGATTAACCCCTTTGCGAGTGAGAGCCGAGATAGCCTTGACTAAGGAAGAAAAATAAAAAATAAATCTGAACTGAGAAAAGTAAGTTAATGTGTATGCACAATGTAAGTGCATATTAACACATGACCATTAACCAGAGAAAACGAAAAGCAAAAAACACAAATATCCTGAACTAAAAGTAAAAAATATACTGCAAATAATGCATAAAGGTAATAATAATAATAATAAGGGTATTTAGTAAACATAATTTTGATCAAAATAATGTACAAGCCATCCCGCCACGTCACGGCAACCCTTGTGGGACAGTCCCTACTCTAGTATTTAAAACCTTTTCACTTGCCAAGTGGCGTGAATGTGAATAAGGGTCGAGCGGCTGAACCACTAGTAACAGCTTAGGCCAGACTGGATGACTTTCCCAGCTCAGAAAGAGTGCGGTCACACCCATATATGCACTGAATGCACAATGAAATGAATAAAAAATATATCTGAACTGAGAAAAGTAAGTTAATGTGTATGCACAATGTAAGCAATGGCGGATCTTAATAGGGGCGGATGGGGTGGTCGCCCCAGGCCCAAGGTTTTTTGGGGGCCCAGGGGCAGGGGCCCAGGGGCGGGCTGGGCCGGGTGGCAGAGAGGCAAATGCCCCCCGGACCGCTCCCCCAGCACCTGTACAGGGCCGGCCGTGCCCTGTGCTGTGACGCCGCCGGCAGCAGACAGCCGCCCGCGTCACATTCTATGAGGGGGGGTGACTGGGGGCTGTATATGATGAAGGGGGGGTGACTGGGGCCTGTATATGATGAAGGGGGGGTGACTGGGGGCTGTATATGATGAAGGGGGGGTGACTGGGGTTGTACAGGATGAAGGGGGTGAGTGGGGGCTTCACAGGATGAAGGGGGGATGAGTGGGGGCTTCACATGATGAAGGGGGGTGAGTGGGGCTGCACATGATGAAGGGGGGGTGAGTGGGGCTGCATATGATGAAGGGGGGTGAGTGGGGCTGCACATGATGAATTGGGGGTAAGGGGGACTGCACATGATGTGGGGGTAAAATTAACTGCACATGATGATGGGGTAGTGGGGCTGCACATGAAGTTGGGGGGGAAGGGGACTGCACATGATAAAATGGAAGGGGGGATAAGGGGCTGCAAATGATGAAGCGGCACTGCAGATGAAGTGAGTGGGTGATAGGGGACTGCAATGGATGAAGTAAGGGGACTTCAAATTAAAGTGGGGACATTAAAGTGGATCCCCTATGGCCAGGATCACGTTGGGCGATTTTGTGCGTATTGGCCGTAGGCCTACAGCTTATGTGCAACGTCTTTTTAGGCCATGTCCACACGTGGTGGAATGGTGGCGGGTTTTCCGTATGGACCCGCAGCAAACCAAGTGCTGCGGTCCGTACGGCTGTCAATTCCCGCACGGGGACCGCAGCGCTCAGGTGGGAAGGGGGGTACAGGGGCCCAGGTTTTTTGAACAGCCCCGGGCCCATAGTCCACTTAATCCGCCACTGAATGTAAGTGCATATTAACACATGACCATTAACCAGAGAAAACGAAAAGCAAAAAACACAAATATCCTGAACTAAAAGTAAAAAATATACTGCAAATAATGCATAAAGGTAATAATAATAATAATTACCTTTATGCATTATTTGCAGTATATTTTTTACTTTTAGTTCAGGATATTTGTGTTTTTTGCTTTTCGTTTTCTCTGGTTAATGGTCATGTGTTAATATGCACTTACATTGTGCATACACATTAACTTACTTTTCTCAGTTCAGATTTATTTTTTATTCATTTCATTGTGCATTCAGTGCATATATGGGTGTGACCGCCCTCTTTCTGAGCTGGGAAAGCCATCCAGTCTGGCCTAAGCTGTTACTAGTGGTTCAGCCGCTCGACCCTTATTCACATTCACGCCACTTGGCAAGTGAAAAGGTTTTAAATACTAGAGTAGGGACTGTCCCACAAGGGTTGCCGTGACGTGGCGGGATGGCTTGTACATTATTTTGATCAAAATTATGTTTACTAAATACCCTTATTATTATTATTACCTTTATGCATTATTTGCAGTATATTTTTTACTTTTAGTTCAGGATATTTGTGTTTTTTGCTTTTCGTCTTCTCTGGTTAATGGTCATGTGTTAATATGCACTTACATTGTGCATACACATTAACTTACTTTTCTCAGTTCAGATTTATTTTTTATTCATTTCATTGTGCATTCAGTGCATATATGGGTGTGACCGCCCTCTTTCTGAGCTGGGAAAGCCATCCAGTCTGGCCTAAGCTGTTACTAGTGGTTCAGCCGCTCGACCCTTATTCACATTCACGCCACTTGGCAAGTGAAAAGTTTTTAAATACTAGAGTAGGGACTGTCCCACAAGGGTTGCCGTGACGTGGCGGGATGGCTTGTACATTATTTTGATCAAAATTATGTTTACTAAATACCCTTATTATTATTATTACCTTTATGCATTATTTGCAGTATATTTTTTACTTTTAGTTCAGGATATTTGTGTTTTTTGCTTTTCGTTTTCTAAGGAAGAAAAATGCGGGATGAATTGCCTGTAAAAACGCTGGATTGCCTTCACTCCTTGGGGACGCGGCCACTTGAGAACGGTAGAGACCTTTTCAGGATCCATCTCCAAGCCAGTACTCGAAACGATGTAGCCAAGGAACGGTAGAGAGGACTGCTCAAAGAGGCATTTCTCCAACTTAGCAAATAGGTAATTCTCCCTGAGACGATGTAGAACTTGACGGACATCTCGGCGGTGGGTAGACAAGTCGGGAGAGAAAATCAAGATGTCGTCCAGATAGACCACTACACAGACATAGAGGAGATCTCGAAAGATGTCATTGACGAGTTCTTGGAATACTGCAGGAGAGTTGCAAAGTCCAAATGGCATTACTAAGTACTCGTAATGCCCGTCCCGTGTGTTGAATGTGGGCTTCCATTCATCCCCGGACCATATACGAACTAGATTGTAGGCTCCTCGCAGGTCCAGCTTGGTGAAGACTCGTGCTCCTCTCAAGCGATCGAAGAGTTCAGGAATTAATGGAAGCGGGTACTTGTTTTTCACCGTGATGCGGTTAAGGCCCCAATAATCAATATACGGACAAAGAGTCCCGTCCTTCTTCACAAAAAAGAAACCTGCTCCAGCAGGCGAGGATGATTTTCGAATGAAGCCTTTGGCTAGGTTCTCTTGGATGTACTCCGACATAGCCTGCGTCTCGGCTAAAGAGAGAGGAAAAATTCTGCCGCGGGGAGGAGTGGCACCAGGAATGAGCTCGATAGGGCAGTCATAAGGTCGGTGAGGTGGAAGAACCTCAGCTTCTCTCTTGTCGAAGACATCCGCGTAGGCCCTATATGCGGGCGGCAAACTAGAGGGACCAGGGAGGAGACGGGGAACACCCACGGGATGCACCGGCTGCAGACACCGAGACCGACAAGAGTCCCCCCAGCACAAAACATTGCCGTTACGCCAATCTAAAGTGGGCTCATGAAGTCTCAACCAGGGAAGACCAAGGAGAATAGGATGAGAGATACCGGCTAAAACAAAAAACGTGATTTTCTCCTTGTGCAAGGCGCCAATCTGAAGCTCGATCTCGTGCGTAACTAGCTTAACGGTCTCTTGCAAGGGATTACCTTCTACAGATGCAAGGACTTGGGGACTCTCAAGGGCCTTCACAGGGACCGAAAATTTGGAAACTACATCGAGTCTAATAAAATTCCCAGCGGCGCCCGAATCCACGTAGGCTGCCAAGGAGACCCGCTTGCCACCCACATGCAATAGGACAGATAGAGAAAGGGGTTGAGAGGAATCATGCACACCTAGGGAGGCCTCTCTTACCTGACTTAGGCGGAGAAGTTTTCCGGACGATCCGGATAGGTACGGAGCAAATGAGACCCGCTACCGCAATAGAAACATAGGACGTGAGAACTTCTCTCCTTGCGTCGCTGTTCGGAGAGCTTCAAGCGATCTACTTGCATAGGCTCGGGTCCTGATGCAGAGGGAAAAGCCCTAGACCGAGGACTGGGTGGTCTGCGAGGAGATGGCAGCGGGCGCGCGAGTCTTCTCTCACGAGCTCGTTCCTGGAACCGCAGATCGATTCGGGTTGCCAAAGAGATTAGATCCTCAAGAGCCGTGGGAGTGTCGCAGCCTGCCAACTCGTCCTTTATACGACCCGAAAGCCCCCTCCAAAATGCTCCCACCAATGCCTCATTGTTCCAGCCCAAATCGGACGACAGAGTCCGGAATTGAATGGCATATTGCCCCACGGTTAGGGATCCCTGGCATAAGCTGAACAGAGACTCAGTAGTGGAGGCGAGACGACCTGGCTCATCGAATACGCGACGAAAAGTGTCCAAAAAATTTGACAGGTGGGCAACCAGGGGGTCATCACGCTCCCAGAGGGGGTTTACCCATGCCAAAGCGTCCCCCTCGAGGTGGGAGATTATGAAGGCCACTTTAGACCGATCCGTGGGGTATGCCTGAGGCTGCAACGCGAAGTGGAGGCGACATTGGTTCAGGAAACCTCGGCATAGTTTAGCGTCACCGTTATAGCGGGGTGGTTTGGCCAACCGCGGTAGGGGATGAGGACCAGTAACTGGAGGAGTAGCAGCCGCGGACAGGAGGGTCACAGGAGAGCAAGCACACAGAAAGGACGGCAGGGACAACGAGAGGTGAAGGCACCAGAGACGAGGGAGAACCAGGACCGCCGGGATGGCGAACCCAGAGAGAGACAGCAGAAAACCTAACTCAGCAAAGCAAAGGGAATATGCAGGCCTGAGAGCGTACTGGTCGCTGTCCAAAAGGACAGCGACCCGGGAACGATACACAGGCGTCTTACCTGGGGAGACGCCTGCCAGAAATAGACGATGGGCGCCGCCATGTTGGGGGCGGGGCCACCGCATCACATGGTGTAGTCAGAGCGCCGGCCACAGGAGCGTGGGAGCGATGTCGGGGAGGCCGGAGGTCAGGAGCGGGGACGCGCCGGGGAGCGGGTGCGCACAGGACCTTGCAGGTGAGTATCGGTGGCAGGCGTGACAGTCTGTTTATTTCTTTCCATCTCTTAAGATGGCGCTGACTATCATGATGCGCTATTGCGCATGAGCGGTGGTGTGGTATACACCGCAGTTAACTTCCTGCCCTGCGCACTCTGTTGTTGTGGACGCTGGGGCTTGTTGTTGTGGACGCTGATATATAATTATCTTTCGTGCATGATATTCATATCTTTGTGAGTATTAATTTTTTATGTAATGCACTTGGGCACTTTATACTAAGTGAGCACTCTTTGACTATATATCACTATTTTGGAGATTCATCTTCATATTGTATAATTGTTATACCTGTATAATTTGTGTGCTATAAAAAAGCACTCATTTGTCACATTGCACTGCTTGAGAAAGGTCCGCACCCTTTCTGGACCGAAACGTCGCAATTAATGGGCACATAGCCCAATGGGCTGAATAAATCATCTTCATACTCTTCAAAAGGCGTGCTGCTTTCAATTTTTGATGGATGTGTGTGTCAAGTCCGACCATTCATTATGATGTCCTAATGGTTGCCATGACGACGATGATGTCATAATAGGTTGCAATGATGACAGTGATATCATGGTTGTCATGGTGGTGATGATATGATAATAGGTTGCCATGGCGAAGATGATGTCATAATGGGTATATGGGCACGGAACTATGGGATGGAGGATGTGTGATGGGTATATGGGCACGGGACTATGGGTTGGTGAATATATATGATGGGTCTATGGGCACGGGACTGTGGGATGGAGGGATATGTATGATAGGTATATGGGAACTGGACTATGGATGGAGGGACATGTATGATGGGTATATGGGTATGGGACTATGGGATGGAGGATGTTTGGGTATATGGGCACGGGACTATGAGATGGAGGATATGTATGATAGGTATGTGGGCACAGGACTGTGGGATGGCAGATATGTATGATGGGTATATGGGCACGGGACTATGGGATGGCAGATATGTATGATGGGTATATGGGCACGGTACTATGGGGATGGCGGATATGTATGATGGGTATATGGGCACTGGACTATGGGATGGAGGATAATCATTATAATTTGTTATATCTAACCACAGTTAGTTACTATCCCCGGGCAACGCCGGGCTCTTCAGCTAGTAATTAATAACCAGCAAAGGCTGTGCAAACAGCTGTAGTCTGATATTAATAGCCTAGGAAGGGGCCATGGATACTGGCCCACCCAGGCTAAAAACATCGACTCTCAGCCACCCCAGAAAAGGCACATCTCTAAGATGCACCAATTCTGGCACTTAGCCTCGATCTTCCCACTTGCCCTGTAGCAGTGGCAAGTGGGGTAATAGTTGGGGGGGTTGATGTCACCTTTGTATTGTCTGATAACTTCAAGTCTCATGGTTAGTAATGGAGAGTCATCAATAAGACGCCCCCATTACTAACCCCATAGTCACATTGTATAAAAACACACACCAAGAATAAAGTCCTTTAATGGAAAAAATGACAGACTCCTTTAACAATCTTATTTAAACCATACTTACAAACTCGCCTAATTCCACCGAAGCCCTCGATCTCCTGTAACAAAACTAAAATAATAAAACAACAATATACCATACCTGTCCGTCTTTCTGTCCCACGATGTAATCCATGTCTGGGGGAGAAATAGTTTTCAACCTGGACGGTGCCAAGATGCGACCGTCCAAGCTGAAAACCACTGGTGAATGAGCTGCTGCAAGCGCAGCATCAGTGACTAGCGGTGACGTCACTGAGGCTTCATTCTCAGCCGGGCTGAACTGCGGTGACCTCGGTGAGATCCCCACTAGCACTTTGAGAAAGTTGCATGGTGCAGAGGCAAGTTCACCGGAGTTGAAATTCAGACAGAACCCCTGGTGGAATATTCCCTATAATGAAGCAGATTGAGGCACCGTGGACTCCATCTGGCCTTTGATCCGGCATTGGCAGTCTTTTTATTAGGAGTGAATGAAAGTGCTGTCAGCCACAGTTTTGTTCACTTCCGAAAAGAAGGACAACACTGAACAGAGGCCAGATGGAGTCCAGAGTTTTGAAATCAGAAGCCCTATAATCATCATATGGCTTATGAAGGAAGAAAAATTCGACCTCCAATGCCAAAAAAGCATAAGCTCAAACAATTAAATAAATACCAGGAGGAAAAACAGAGCATGCAATAAAAGTTATATCAAACTTTATTTAAGTAAAGTACTACAAACAACATGTATCTAATAGTGTACATTTTATGGACAAAAGCAGACAGTATCCACCCACAATACCCCAGACCTTCATAATGATGGAAAGTAATCCCAAGCTATGTCCCCGGGAAATACTTCAACCCCACAATCAATACTAATGTATAATGCCCAGGCACAATGGCCTAAATATGGTTGCAATGAAATAAACAGATAGGGGGCATCAATGTAGAAAAATAAACCGCAGTGTGAAGCTGCGGTATAGAAGTGGGGAAATGAAGTCCCAGGGGCACTTACCGGGAGTGGAGGCAAGGGGGAACCAGGCTGTACCACCCCCAAAGTCCAGAGTTTTGTTGCCTCATTATAGACCCACAAGGTTCAGTCCTAGGGCCCCTGCTGTTCTCTATTTACACCTTTGGCCTGGGACAGCTCATAGAATCTCATGGCTTTCAGTATCATCTTTATGCTGATGACACACAGATCTACATCTCTGGACCAGATATCACCTCCCTACTAACCAGAATCCCTCAATGTCTGTCCACTATTTCATCCTTCTTCTCCACTAGATATCTGAAACTCAACATGGACAAAACAGAATTCATCATCTTTCCCCCATCTCACGTGACCCCCCCTACGAACCTATCAATTACAGTAAATGACTGCCCACTCTCCCCAGTCCCACAAGCTCGCTGCCTCGGAGTAATCCTTGATGCTGATCTCTCCTTCAAACCACATATCCAAACCCTTTCCACTTCCTGCCGACTTCAACTCAAAAATATTTCACGCATCCGTTCATTCCTCACCCAAGAATCTGCAAAAACCCTAGTCCATGCCCTCATCATCTCTCGCCTTGACTACTGCAACCTCATGCTCTGCGGCCTCCCCTCAAACACTCTCGCACCCCTCCAATCTATTCTAAACTCTGCTGCCCGACTAATCCACCTGTCCCCCCGCTATTCCCCAGCTTCTCCCCTCTGTCAATCCCTTCACTGGCTCCCAATTGCCCAGAGACTCCATTACAAAACCCTAACCATGACATACAAAGCCATCCACAACTTGTCTCCTCCATACATCTGTGACCTCGTCTCCCGGTACTTTCCTGCACGCAACCTCCGATCCTCACAAGATCTCCTTCTCTACTCCCCTCTTATCTCCTCTTCCCACAATCGCATACAAGATTTCTCTCGCGCATCACCCCTACTCTGGAACTCTCTACCACAACATATCAGACTCTCACCTACCATCGAAACCTTCAAAAAGAGCCTGAAGACCCACCTCTTCCGACAAGCCTATAACCTGCAGTAACCACCGATCGACCAAACCGCTGCACGACCAGCTCTACCCTCGCCTACTGTATTATCACCCATCCCTTGAAGATTGTGAGCCCTCGCGGGCAGGGTCCTCTCTCCTCCTGTACCAGTTATGACTTGTATTGTTTAAGATTATTGTACTTGTTTTTATGTATACCCCCCTCACATGTAAAGCGCCATGGAATAAATGGCGCTATAACAATAAATAATAAATAATAATAGTGAAAGTGAGTGGATCTCTCTGGGATTTCACCTGAATCTCGTCACTCGGAGAATTAGATGAAAACCCCAAAGTACTCAGCGTAGACCGGCGGATAAATGTGATCCCAAAAGTTACGTAAAATGTTCCCAATAAAAGCTTAAAAAAAAAAAGCAAGTCCCCACTCAAGTCTGTCATCTGTTAACTGAAATATAGGGGGCTTCCACGTTACTGAAAGTACAAAGGCTCTGGAAAAGCCAAATGGCTCCTCTCCTGCCAAAAGAAATTCGGTGAACTCTGTGCTCCCAAATCCAAATGCCATCTTCCTTCTGAGCCCCAGTGTGCCTAAACCACATTTAGCATCCACATGTTTGGCATTACTATAGCGATGGTGCGTGTCTTGGGAACCATGAGCTGGGCACAATGTATTGGTCACTACAAGGGCAATTAACAATTTTCACTCAACAACATTCATCGCTGCTTGTTTCTGGAAAACATTCATGGAGTCAAAATCGTCACTATACCTGTAGCTAAATTCCCAATGGGTATAATTTCCAAAATGGGGTCACTTGAAGGGGAATTCTGCTCCTCTAGCACATAGGGGCTCTGTATATGGAGTCCGCAAACTATTCTAGGAAAATTTGCGCTCCAGGAGGCAAATAGCGCTCCTTCCCTCTAAAGTCTCACTGTGTGGCTAAGCAGTACTTTACAGATACATATAGGGTATTTCCACATTCAGCGGAAATTGTGCAACAAATTTTGGTGCCATTTTTACTCATTTCCCAGTGTGAAAATGTAAAATCTGGGGCTAAAACAAAATTTTGGTGGTAAAAATGTAATTACCGTATTTTTCGGGCTATAAGAGGCACTTTTTTCCCAAAAAGCTTTTGGGGAAAACGGGGGTGCGTCTTATAGTCAGAATATACTGTACTTACAATTAGCAAGGTGGCAGCAGGTGTCGGGTGATTCTTCCTGTGGTCCGACCCTGCAGGGCGATGATCTCACTCCCATCCTGGTGCGGCAGGTACGGTGGTGTTGGGGGCTCCGGCGACATTTTGTGAAGATCCGGAGCCCGCGCAACTCCATTGCCTCAGTGCTGTGGCCTCTGGGCAAATGGCTGCCGGAGGCAACTCATGCTCACATTGAGATCTCGGAAGATGAGATCTCGTTGCCGAGATCTCAGTCTGCTCATGCGGCTGCCAGTTTCCCGGGGCCACAGCATCGAGGCAATGGAAGCGTGCCAGCTCCAGGCCTTCACAAAATGTTGCCGGAGCCCCGGTGTTATGGAAATAAATATGTATATGTATTTCATATAGATCTCACTTGCCTGCTATAGGCTATATACTCCATATACTGCTATATACTCATGTATTCTTATATACTCATATACACACAGAAACATATTCACAGTTTGAACCTTGTAACTAGTTGGTGGAAATGACCTACTGCCCCCCCATGAGAGATGATATCTTATGATAGCATTGTCTTGTGATATTTGTCCCAGACATAGAAAGAGGAAGTTTAGGCCAGCTGTGCCAGCCGATATCAGAACATTGCTGACATTGTAAGACAAAGAGCAGTATATCATCTGATGCTTAAGTTACCTTAGGTCGACGCCCATATATGTTTATGCATTAAAACTGACCAATTAGCTAAGAAGTAAAGCCTTTATGTTAATGAGTAACCACTCCTTTCTGTACAACTGCTAAAACCAAGTATATTCAATAAACTTCCAGAGTTTTGCTGGGAGGTATTGCTGCCAACCAAGTCTGGCGTCTTTCCTTCTTTGAGCGCTCAATAAGACTCTGTCTAATTAGGACAGGCCACAGTATGCACAGGGGTAAATCTACCCAAATCAAAAGTAAATCCATCCACAACACCCGCACCACCAAGCTCCACCGAGCCTGCCGCACCAGCCTTGGATGGGGTTTCCCGAAGACCACCGCATCGCAATGGATATGCTGGGGCTCCAGGCTTTCACAAAATGTCGGTGGAGCCCCCGCACCACCGAGCATCGCTGAACCCTGCCGCTCCAGTCTGGGTCATATTGCCGGACCACCAAACACCCCTGGGACTTCGCTCCACCAGTGCTGTTGATCTCCCCAGGGTAAGCTGAATTCAGGTCTATGAGACGGTTCCCCATTTAACTCATTAATTTTTTTCACCATTTTGCTTCTGCAAATTTGGGGTACGTCTTGTGGTCCGGTGCGTCTTATAGTCCAAAATATACGGTATTTAATTTCTTCACAGCACAATGGTATAAAACTCTGTGACCTCCTGTGGTGTCAATATAATCACTGCACCCCTAGATGAATTCATTGAGAGGTGTAGTTTGTAAAATGGGGTCTCTTATGGGATGGGGTTCTGCTAATGTGGCATGGCACCCTCAAACCAGTCCAGGAAAATCTAAACTCCAATATGGCGCTTCTTCTCGTCTGAGCTGTGCACTGTGCCTCAAAAGTATTTTTTGACCACATATGGGGTATCTTTGTGCAATTTCTCCTAAGGTCTATGAGGGGGTCTAGTTTCCAAAATGGTGTTACTCTTGGGGGGTTTCAACTTTTTAGGCACATCAGGGGCTTTCAAAACGCGACATGGCATCCACTAATTGTTCCAGCAAATTTTGCATTGAAAAAGTTAAATGATACTCCTTCCCTTCCAAGCCCCGCTTTAACACCAAACTGGTGTGACCCCAGGATATAAATATATAACAAGAACTAGGTATAAATCTTGCTTTATTGGTACAAAAAAGTGTTAAAAAGACATCTTCACAAAGTATTACAAACTGAGACAGAGACATAAGACACAGGTCAGAATGCACCAAAGTTGGAATACAACGTGCTGCCAAAATCTGGGCACCCAGCATCGGAATAAGACTAAAATTGCCCTAAGGGCCCCACATATGAATCCAAAAATATTTTCGTGTCTCCAAAATGATGGTCACTTAGTAACTCCAACACATGGGGAGGAGCCTCGTGGGATCCAAACCCTCTCACTTACTCAATGTCCTCATACATACAATTAGGAATAGCCCTGAAAGTATCCTGCAGAAGTGCGGCCATATCTAGTATCGAAAAGGTAAAGGGGAGTGGAGGAGAGGGATTTTAGCCATTACCCGTGCTAGTGTCCATTGGCAAGCGCGTACCCCTACACGCGTTTTGCGATAGCTTCCTCAGGGGGTCCTTCATCCAGCTGCATTTGTCTTCAGTCACATAGTAAACACTAGTGACCCAGTGTCACTGAAAACCATTCATACCCATGCCATCCCACTGACTCCACCATGTTTTAAAGATGTTGTAGTCTGCTTTGCATCACGAGTCCTTCCAAGCCTTCTCCATACTTTCTTCTTCCCATCATTCTGATACAGGTTGATCTTAGTTTCATCTGTCCAGAGAATGCTTTTCCAGAACTGGACTTCTTCCTTAGATTTTTTTTGGCAAAGTCTAATGTGGCCTTTCTATTTTTAAGGCTGATTAATGGTTTGCCCCTTGTGGTGAACCCTCTGTATTTGTTCTCATGAATTTTTCTCTTTTGGTAGACTTAGATACTAAAATACATACTTCCTGAAAAGTGTTCTTCACTTGTGCGGATGTTGTGGAGGGGTTTTTCTTCACCATGGGAAGGATTCTGCCATCATCCACCACTGTTCTCTTCCGTGGATGTCCAGTTCTTTTTCAGTTCCCAGCTCACCTGTGCACTCTTATCGCAGAATGTACAAAACTCTTGATTTGGCCACTGAAAACATTTTTGCTATATCGCCGATGGATTTCTTATTTTGTTTGTCAGCCTTATGATGGTCTGTTTCTCTTCTATTGAGAGGTCCTTTGACCGCTTGTTGTGAGTTCACGACAACAGCTTCCAAATGCAAATGCCACACCTGGAATTAGCTCCAGACATTTTACCTGCTTAATTGATGATGGATTAATTTGGGAAGAGCCAATGCGGCCCATTAAAGAACTTTTGAGAGAATTGTCAAATTAATGTTGGTTCCTTTAAAAATAGGCAGCTACTTATTAAAGAGCTGTAATTCCTAAACCCTTACTCAATATTAGTATGTGAATACCCTCAAATTAAACTGAGAGTCTACACTTTAAGCTCATATTGATTATATAACTGTACATTGAATATGGTTTGGTAAACTGCTAAAATGACAAAACTTGTCACTGTCCAAATATTTCTGGAGCTAATTATATATTGTTGTCAGGCCACTCTTAAGGGAATCTGTTGCCCCATTTTATCCCTATCAGCTGCCGACACCGCCATCAGGGGCTTATCTGCAGCATTCTTTCATGCTGTAGGTAAGTCCCCGATGTAACTGGAAAGATAAGAAAAAAGTTAGATTATACACCCTGGCGTTCGGTCCGGTCCGATGGGTGTCGCCGTCCCGTCCAGCGCCTCCCATCTTCATACGATGTCCTCCTCCTTACTTCTCCCTCGGCTCCTGCGCAGGCGTACTTTCTCTGCCCTTTTGAGGACAGAGCTGAGTACTGCAGTGTGCAGGCTCCGGACCGCTCTGACCTTTCCCGGCGCCTGCACACTGCAGTACTTTACTCTGCCCTCCTGCGCAGGAGCCGAGGGAGAAGCATGGAGGAGGACATCATCGTATGAAGATGGGAGGCGCCAGACCGCGACACCCACCGCACCCGACTCCGCCCCCGGTGAGTATAATCTAACGTGTTTTTCTTATCTTTCAGGTTACATCGGGGGCTTATCTACAGCATTACAGAATGCTGTAGATAAGCCCCTGATGGCTGTGGCTGCAGCTTATAGGACTAAAATGTGGTGACAGATTCCCTTTAAGGCAGTAGGTTGCCAGAGTTTTATCATGTACCTATGACTTCATTGGGAACCTGTCACCCCATTTTTCGAGTATCAGCTGCCGGCACCAACATCAGGGGCTTTTCCACAGCATTCTGTAATGCTGTAGATAAGCCCCCGATGTAACCTGAAAGATAAGAAAAAAGAGTTAGATTATACTCACCCTGGCGTTTGGTCCGGTCCAATGGGTGTTGCGGTCCGGCGCCTCCCTTTTTCTAATGGTGACATCTTCTTCTTTGCTACCTGTCGTGGCTTCTGCGCAGGCGCACTGCTCTGCCCTGTTGAGCAGACTGGACCACCCCTGGGTGAGTATAATCTAACTCATTTTTCTTATCTTTCAGGTTACATCGGGCGCTTATCTACAGCATTATAGAATGCTGTAGATAAGCCCCTGATGTTGGTGCCGGCAGCTGATAGGCGAAAAATAGGGTGACAGATTCCCTTTAATAAGTCAACTCGGTGCCTTTTCTTGTAACTCATATGGCTGTTCATGTGCTCATAAACCCTTAGACCTGTTGCACATTTAATTTTAGGTTTATTTGATTAAAAACTTGTGCTCATGATTAGAGATGAGCAAATTTGTTCTGATTCGGTTCCGAATATGATTGGATTCGAATATTGTTTTTTCAATACTCATCGAACACAGCTGATCATTAAAGTCAGTGGGAGTAAAAATTACCGAATATGCTCGGAACCGATCACAAGACATATAGTCAGCCCGAACAGTGTCCGAATATGGCTCAAATGTGTCAAAATCAGATTCAGGGTCAAAATCCGAACAAATTCACTCATCTCTACTCATGATAACTAATATGCTGCATTCACGCGTTGCCGGTAAAGCAAATTACCCCAAAAGCGTTGTAGATTTTCCATTTTTGGTTCCTAAATGTTATTACATGCAGCTGTAGTGTACTACATAGCCACTTCTTAAGCGCAGCACTTGTTGTTAAATCTCGTCCATGCGCCACATGAAGAGCTGCGCAGTCAAATTTGCATTAAAAAAATCGAGATTTTTCAACAATGGCGGGAGGAACCCAGACCATAGATGTATCATTGGAATTGTGACACACTCACCTATACAGCACAGGTTCCCTTTAAAGGATCTGCTGCTAACATCTTGTACTGGATATCTCAGGACAATTCAGAGGTCATGAAAAGTATAGGCCTCGATGGTGACCAACAACAAATCGGGAAATCTAATATATAAAGCTCAGGTGTGTATGTATGTATGTACAGTATGTGTGTATGTTTGGGATTGGCATCTGCACCGTTGCAGCTACAGCCACAAAATTTGGCACAGTCACACGTCTGGACCCCGAGAGCGTCCTAGGCTATGTTGTGAGGCGAAATTTTGACCCCGCGCGTTCCAATTCGTCAAACAATTTTGCCCCTATCTACATAATGGGGAAAAAGTGTGTGTGTGTATCCATCCCCGCCCCTCATTATGATGTCATAATGGTTACCATGGCGACGCTGATGTCATCATAGGTTGCAAGCCCTGCCGCTCATTATGATGTCATAATGGTTGACTATGGGATGGAGGATGTGTGATGGGTATATGGGCACTGGACTATGGGATGGAGGATATGTATCACGGGTATATGGGCACGGGACTATGGGATGGATGATATGTTTGATGGGTATATTGGCACGGGACTATGGGATGAGGATGTGTGATGGCTATATGGGCATGGGACTATGGGATGGAGGATGTGTGATGGATATATTGGCACGGGACTATGGGATGGAGGATGTGTGATGGCTATATGGGCTCGGGACTATGGGATGGAGGATGTGTGATGGGTATATGGGCACTCGACTATGGGATGGAGGATATGTATGATGGGTGTATGGGCACGGGCCTATGGGATCGTGGATATGTATGATGGGTATATGGGCACGGGACTATGGGATGGAGGATAATTATAATTTGCTATAACTAACCACAGTTAGTTACTATGCCCGGGCAGTGCCGGGCTCTTCAGCTAGTATTAAAATAATTGTGATGTTATGCAAAGAAATGACTAATTTCATAAATCTTCACCATTTCCTTCCCCCCATGAGTGTCTTTGCGTTTCAGCCATTTAACACATTGACCTTTCTTACACTTAGATTTTGTATGTAATGTATAAAATATGTATGTAAATATAATTACACTTCATTTTAGATGCCCCCACAAGCCCGTGCTCGCCGCCAGGCAGTATATACATTTCACGGAATTTGTCGAAGTAGTGACCCTCTTTTAAAAAAGAAATCCCAGAGAAAATAATTTTTGTTATAATGTTTGTCTGGAATTTGTTAATTGCTGCAGGGAGTGACAGTGACGGGCTTGATTTCTTCAAGACTGGAAAATGAAGGCAATTTCCTAAGGGAAGATAAAGGCTTCAAAAAAAAAGAGTGTATGTGGTGTGATATGTCTTACTTTATCTATGTTCATAAGCGCACACATATGAATCGATAAATTATTAGACCCCCACGTGCACGCTGCAATGCACATTTTCAGAAAAAAAGCGTGGCTCACAAATTTAGATTTGGGTCTAAGAGGTAACATTTCTCCTTGTGAAGAGTAACAAGCCAAGCCTGGCATGTCAGAGTGAGGAGACTTAAAAGCCATGAACGCCCCTCCTGGAAATTAAATATGGAAATTGTCTCTTCAGTTTGCATATTAAATTTAAATTCAGCAAGGGATCAAATACTTATTTCCCCCACTGTGTGTGTGTGTATATATATATATATATATATACAGTGTGTGTATGTATATATATATATACACTGTATATATGTTTAAAAAGTACATATATTTAAGTAAATAAAAAAGGGAAAATAATCTATATATATATATATATATATATATATCTCCTCTTCAGAAATATTTATTGCCTTTCCCCTCTTCTTTCTTTTTTATGTATTTTTTTCTTATTCTCTTCTCATCTACATCCTTATGCGACAAAAAGACAAGTAAGTCGCAGACACCCCCCCACACTTCCCAAAGCCGGTGAGACCGCCGCAAGCCTGTACATCTGCTGTGTCCCGCCTGGAGCTATGTACAGTTAATGACACTAATATCTCTTCAAATAAACCGCCGTCACATTCTTCACTGGTTGATTTGTGGTTAAAATCATTGAAAGGGTAATTGTCCCTCCATGTGTGTATATTTGGGGGAAGGAGTTGTGCTGTAACATCCTGACAGATCATTGTAGGAAAAATAAAACCCACAAGGGCACAAGTCCCTTCCCTATGTTTTCATGCACTCTGCTGCGTATTATACAAGGGTCGCCCAGCCCCCTCCTTTTTCGCCCATTTTTCAGGGTTGTCAATGAATTGTGTTAGGTTTTGGTGCTAGAGGAAAGTTTAACAAGGGAATCGCCTTGTCTTCCCCTCCTTTCCAGACAATATGGGGCAGGCGAGTTACCAATAGCTGTGTGTGGGCCTAAGGTCTGTTTAATTATAATTAACCCCCTGCATGGCCAAGATGGGTCTTCAGCACCAAGTAATGTGATATAACACAGGACTAAAAAAAATGTACAGTTTAGTTTAATACAGTACCATACATGTTATCGATGTTTGCGGTTATAAGCCCACCACCTTGTATCCCTATGTTGACCTTTCCTGTTCTGGTTCCTTTTGGATCCAAGTAATTAATTTTATTTTCCGCACCCTTAATTGTATGGCAGAAAAAGGTTTACAGTACATTACAATTCTTTAGCAATACATAGCAAGGTACAAAACAAATATAACTAAACTTGGCTATGTGAGAGATTGGAGAGAAGGTGCTGCCCACGAGGGCAAGCGATCTACAAGGGAAGGGTACCAGAGAGAAGGATAAAAGCTGCTAATATTGGCGGTTGTAGGCTTCTTGAAAAAGTGGGTTACTTTTGAAGGCTTTGAAAGTTTGAGAGATTCTGAATAAGTTCCAAAGCATGGTGGAGGGACAGGAGATATTTTGGAGATGGATGTGCAAGGTGGAGAGCAGAGAAGGAGGTCTTGTGAAGATGGGAGATGATGCATGGGGAGGTAGCTGGAAATTAGGTCTTAAGATGTATAGAAAAGTTATGTATTGGAGGCAAATTGAGCCAGAGATGTATGGAGGAAACAAGTTATGGATGGCCAACTAAGGCATTGTTAGTATTTCTAAATGTATTCTCTGGGAAGTGAGGAACCAATGAAGGGACTGGAAGATGGTAGAGTCAGAAGAATAGCTTGGAGAGAGATGGATTCATCGAGCAGCAGAGTTAAGGTTCGATTCAAAGGGCGATGAGTCCTAGGTGGGTGGTCACAGAGAAGGATGTTACCACAGTAAAGATGATAATAAAGGCTTTGCACTGGCATTTTTGTTGGTTCAGAGGGAAAGAGCAGATTCAAAGATGTATTTGAGTTGAAGGTAGTGATTTTAAAGGACAGAGCACAGTCAAAGTTTATAAAGCAGCAGTAGATTGTAAGACTGGAGAAATTCTGGAGCTGCCAATACTGGTTGTTAAGTCTGGTGGGGGATTTGAGCGAGGTGGGAAAGAGAGAAGGTGTTATTTGCCAAAATTTTAGACAACTGGGAGTTGACATCTAGGCCAGAGAGGTAAGTTTGAGAGTAGCATAGGCATAGTTGTATTTCTCTTTTTAAGTGTCCAAGATTGTGCTCTCTACTCAAGTGCATTTAAAGAGTGAACTGTGTCACACAAGAAATTGCAAAAGGATGCTGTCTATCGCAACCCACCCCCAAAGGAACAGGGCCCACAATTATGCTTTACCCCAGTAGGCCAGTGAGGGATCAGTGATCTCCCCTTGCTGGAGCTTAAGGAGAACCAGTCATGCTCCAAGGATCCAGCTAGGGTGCCACCCCAGTGGAACCAAGATATCAGTCTTCATGGCACTTCTGAGCATAGAAATTGTTCTGAAAGCCATTGAGTTACGTAAGCTGTCAGAGACCAAAGGTACAGATGGATTACAGTGGGGAACCAGGATACAGCCTTGAAGGACTCCAACAGAGTAAATGGCGACCATAGAAGTCATGATGACAAAGAAGGAGCTGCAGGTTAGGAGCTTCTAAAATTATGTTCAGAGCTTTAGGATTTCCCCATTTACCAGAGGAGCAACAGCAGAAATCAGATGCTGCAGTTGGTCCACTTAAGGATTTATTATTATTATCATTTATTTATTATTATAGCTCCATTATTCCATGGCGCTTTACATGTGAGGAGTGGTATACATAATACATACAAGTACAATAATCTTAAACAATACAAGTCACGACTGGTACAGGATGAGAGAGGACCCTGCCCGCGAGGGCTCACAGTCTACAACGGGATGAGTGAGGATACAGTAGGCGAGGGTAGAGCTGGTCGTGCAGCGGTTTGGTGGATCGGTGGTTACTGCAAGTTGCATGCTTGTCGGTAGAGGTAGGTCTTCAAGTTCTTTTTGAAGGTTTCCATGGTAGGAGAAAGTCTGATATGTTGTGGTAGAGAGTTCCAGAGTAGAGGGGATGCGCGGGAGAAATCTTGTATGCGATTGTGGGAAGCTGAAGAGCCCGGCGCTGCCCGGGCATAGTAACTAACTGTGGTTAGTTATAGCAAATTATAATTATCCTCCATCCCATAGGCCCGTGCCCATATACCCATCATACATATCCACAATCCCATAGGCCCGTGCCCATATACCCATCATACATATCCTCCATCCCATAGTTGAGTGCCCATATACCCATGACACATCCTCCATCCCATAGTCCCATGCCCATATACCCATCATACATATTCGCCATCCCATAGTTGAGTGCCCATATACCCATCACACATCCTTCATCTCATTGTCCCGTGCCCATATACCCATCAGACATCCTCCATCCCATAGTCCCATGCCCATCATACATATTCGCCATCCCATAGTCGAGTGCCCATATACCCATCACACATCCTTCATCTCATTGTCCCGTGCCCATATACCCATCATACATATCCACCATCCCATAGTCCCGTGCCCATATACCCATCATACATATCCTCCATCCCATAGTCGAGTGCTCATATACCCATCACACATCCTCCATCCCATAGTCCAGTGCCCATATACCCATCATACATATCCACCATCCCATAGACCCGTGCCCATATACCCATCATACATATCCTCCATCCCATAGTCCCGTGCCCATATACCCATCACACATCCTCCATCTCATTGTCAACCATTATGACATCATGATGAGCGGCGGGGCTTGCAACCTATGATGACATCAGCGCCGCCATGGCAACCATTAATTACATCATAATGAGGGGAGGGGCTTGATACACACACTTTTTCCCCATTATGTAGATAAGGGCAAAATTGTTTGGTGAATTGGAACGCGCGGGGTTAAAATTTCACCTCACAACATAGCCTAGGACACTCTCAGGGTCCAGACGTGTGACTGTAGCTGCGACGGTGCGGATGCCAATCCGGGACATGCACACAGACATATATACACTTGAGCTTTATATATTAGATAATACCTGTGCCATAAAGTGACAGATGTTCTTTAAGAAAAGTTCAGCTAGAAAAAATTTACACTTTATATTAAGATGATGCTGACTCGGCCAGGAGTACAAATTAGGTCCGGTCACTTGAGGTTAAAGCAGTGGAAATATTACAGGCGGAATATAATAACGAGAGCGGCACTTTTCTGTCCGTAGTTCTATTTCTATACCTTCAACCTTCCCTTTCTTTGTCCGCCTTGTTTCTCCTCTAAATCCATTCATGGCCAAGGAAGAAATGAAATCCAGACCTTTGTTGGTTTTGCTGACATTTGAACACAGTGCTAACAAGTCGCCGAGCATCAGGTTGACATTTTTCCGTCCATCTTGTGGTTAGAACACAAAACTCTGCGCACAGCACCAAGCTCACAGTCCAGCTGAGAATTCAGGGCAAGGATATAACAGCAGACAAATACAACGCAGCAAATAACAGTGTATGCTTATGGAGGTTCATGTTTGTTTCTGATTTCTTTAATTTACGTAGAAATTAAGTCATTACGGACTGTAGCATATGACCATACAGTCACTCTTCACCACAGAGGTTGCCACACAATGGAGTTCTTCTGTCATGTGTAGATAGTATACTACCTGCAAGTTATGATCATGTAACAAAGATGTACAAGAATATAACTGCTATAATACTGCCCCTATGTACAAGACTATAACTACTATAATACTGCCCCTATGTACAAGACTATAACTACTATAATATTGCCCCTATGTACAAGAATATAACTACTACAATACTGCCCCTATGTACAAGAATATAACTACTACAATACTGCCCCTATGTACAAGAATTTAACTACTATAATACTGCCCCTATGCACAAGAATATAATACTGCCCCCTATGTACAAGAATATAAATACTATAATACCACCTCTATATGCAAGAATATAACTACTATAATACTGCCCCTATGTACAAGAATGTAACTACTATTATACTGCCCCTATGCACAAGAATATAACTACTATAATACTGCTGCTTTGTACAAGAATATAAGTACTATAATACTGCTCCTATGTGCAAGAATATAACTACTACAATACTGCTCCTATGTACAAGAATGTAACTACTATTATACTATCCCTATGCACAAGAATATAATACTGTCCCCTATGTGCAAGAATATAACTACTATAATACTGCTGCTTTGTACAAGAATATAACTACTATAATACTGCTCCCTATGTACAAGAATATTACTACTATTATACTGCTCCCCTATGTACAAGAATATAGCTACTATAATACTGCCCCTATGTTCAAAAATATAATTACTATAATTTTGCTCCTATATACAAGAATATAACTGCTATAATACTGCATTATATGTACAAGAATATAACTACGGTACTATACTGCTCATATATACAAGAATATAACTACTATAATACAGCTCTATGTACAAGAATGTAACTACTATTCCACTGCCCCTATGGACAAGAATATAATACTGCCCCCTATGTACAAGAATAACTACTATAATACTGCTGCTTTGTACAAGAATATGACTACTATAATACTGCTCCTACATACAAGAACATAACTACTATAATACTGCCCCTATGTACAATAATATAACTACTATAATACTGCCCCTATGAACAAGAATATTACTACTATTATACTGCTCCCCTATGTACAAGAATATAGCTACTATAATACTGCCCCTATGTACAAGAATAAAACTACTATATTACTGCTCCTACATACAAGAATATAACTACTATAATACTGCCCCTATGTACAAGAATATAACTACTATAATACTGCTACTTTGTTCAAGAATATAGCTACTATAATACTGCCCCTATGTACAAGAATGTAACTACTATAATACTGCTCCTGTGTACAAGAATATAACTACTATAATACTGTCCCCTATGTACAAGAATATAACTACTATAATACTGCTCCTATATACAAGAATATAACTACTATAATACTGCTCCCTATGTACAAGAATATAACTACTATAATACTGCTCCTGTGTACAAGAGTATAACTACTATAATACTGCCCCTATGTACAAGAATACAGTCATATGTTAAAGTTTGGGCACCCCTATTAATGTTAACCTTTTTTCTTTATAACAATTTTCTTTTTTGCTACAGCTATTTCAGTTTCATATATCTAATAACTGATGGACTCAGTTATATTTCTGGATTCAAATGCGGTTTATTGTACTAACAGAAAATGTGCAATCTGCATTTTAACAAAATTTGACCAGTGCAAAAGTATGGGCACCTCAACATAAGAGTGACATTAATATTTCGTAGATCCTCCTTTTGCAAAAATAACAGCCTCTAGTCGCTTCCTGTAGCTATTAATGAGTTCCTGGATCCTGGATGAAGGTATTTGTGACCATTCCTGTTTACAAAACAATTCCAGTTCTGTTACGTTTGATGGTCGCCGAGCATGGACAGCCCGCTTCAAATCATCCCACAGATGTTCAATGATATTCAGGTCTGGGGACTGGGATGGCCATTCCAGAACATTGTAATTGTTTCTCTGCATGAATGCCTGAGTAGATTTGGAGCGGTGTTTTGGATCATTGTCTTGCTGAAATATCCATCCCCTGCGTAACTTCAACTTCGTCACTGATTCTTGCACATTATTGTCAAGAATCTGCTGATACTGAGTTGAATCCATGCGACCCTCAACTTTAACAAGATTCCCGGTGCCGGCATTGGCCACACAGCCCCAAAGCATGATGGAACCTCCACCAAATTTTACTGTGGGTAGCAAGTGTTTTTCTTGGAATGCTGTGTTATTTAGCCTCCATGCATAACGCCTTTTTGTATGACCAAACAACTCAATCTTTGTTTCATTAGTCCACAGGACCTTCTTCCAAAATGTAACTGGCTTGTCCAAATGTGCTTTTGCATACCTCAGGCGACTCTGTTTGTGGCGTGCTTGCAGAAACGGCTTCTTTCGCATTACTCTCCCATACAGCTTCTCCTTGTGCAAAGTGCGCTGTATTGTTGACCGATGCACAGTGACACCATCTGCAGCAAGATTATGCTGCAGGTCTTTGGAGGTGGTCTGTGGATTGTCCTTGACTGTTCTCACCATTCTTCTTCTCTGCCTTTCTGATATTTTTCTTGGCCTGCCACTTCTGGGCTTAACAAGAACTGTACCTGTGTTCTTCCATTTCCTTACTATGTTCCTCACAGTGGAAACTGACAGGTTAAATCTCTGACACAACTTTTTGTATCCTTCCCCTGAAAAGCTATGTTGAATAATCTTTGTTTTCAGATCATTTGAGAGTTGTTTTGAGGAGCCCATGATGCCACTCTTCATAGGAGAATCAAATAGGAGAACTACTTGCAAGTGGCCACCTTAAATACCTTTTCTCATGATTTGATACACCTGGCTATGAAGTTCAAAGCTCAATGAGGTTACAAAACCAATTTAGGGTACGTGCACACGCTGCGGAATCCGCTGCGGATTAATCCGCACGGATTTTGCAAAAACCGCAGATAATCCGCAGGTCCATAGACCTGCGGTTTTGCCTGCGGTTTGGTCCTGCGGATTCACTATCTCCACAATGGTGGAGATAGGAACCCGCAGCGGTTTCCGCAGAAAGAATTGACATGCAATTCTTTCTGCGGATTCAAAACCGCAGCAAATCCGCGCGGATTTTTCCGCAGCGTCGGCACAGCGGTTTTTTTTTCCCATTCACTTGAATGGTACTGTACACCGCAGCTAAAACTGCTGCGGGTCCGCAGCGCCCAAAACCGCTGCGGAAACGCAGCGGAATCCGCAGCGTGTGCATGCAGCCTTAGTGCTTCAGGAAGTCAGTAAAAAGTAGTTAGGAGTGTTCAAATCAAGAAAATGATAAGGGTGCCCATACTTTTGCATCGGTCAAATTTTGTTTAAATGCAGATTGCACATTTTCTGTTAGTATAATAAACCTCATTTGAATCCAGAAATATAACTCAGTCCATCAGTTATTAGATATATGAAACTGAAATAGCTGTTGCAAAAACCAAAATTGTTATAAAGAAAAAAGGTTAACATTAATAGGGGTGCCCAAACTTTAACATATGACTGTATAACTACTATAATACTGCTCCTATGTACAAGAATATAACTACTATAATACTGCTCCTATGTACAAGAATATAACTACTATAATACTGCCCCCTATGTACAAGAATATAACTACTATAATACTGCCCCCTATATACAAGAATATAACTACTATAATACTGCCTCCTATGTACAAGAATATAACTACTATAATACAGCTCCTATGTACAAGAATATAACTACTATAATACTGCTCCTATGTACAAGAATATAACTACTATAATACTGCCTCTATGTACAAGCATATAACTGCTATAATACTACCCCTATGTACAAGAATGTAACTACTATAATAGTTGAATATGAAAGACGAGAATTTTCAGATCTGATAGTGTTTGCACTTGAAGTAAACCTGTGTTTATGAGCAGTTGTTGTTACAGTACATTATTTGCGTAGGGCTCAAGCTCCTTATTCTCGTGCCAGCAGCACATAATAGTTGTTACACAGCTGGCTGATTTTTTTGCCCATTTCTGCCTTTGTTTGGAGCTGGTGCCAGATCTGCAGTCCAGTAACTGAGAGGTTCATAGCTCTTAAATGAAGGATTTTGACCATGGAGCCTGGAGCAGGATGGGCACTGGGGAAACATGCTGGATGTAACACTTAGCTCATATCCCATTCACCAACAGATGCCACTTTTAACCCTCCCATTCCCAATTGAACCAAACACTGTCAATATATGACAAGCTCAAGCCCATAAACACAACGACGTAACTATCCCTGCACAGAGATGAGGATCACAGCCAACAGACCCATTGTTTTGGCTGCTTTAAGGGAACACAGCACTTGCTGATTGTACATACGGCAGGAACATAGAGACTATCTCTGTTGCAAACTTTTGTTGGAATTTGCTAATTTAAAAGTAGATGCAAACATGTAAAAAAGTAAGATAATAGGCTATGGGGGAATTTGGAAGCTGTGGGGACATCATTCTTTTTTGGGGGACTATGATACTTATAATACTGCCTGTGGGGGTATTATACTGTGTGGGGGCATTATGCTGTGAGGGACATCAGTACCATTTGGGGCAACTGAATATAGATTACATCCCTGAATTGAGAATGCTTGATCATTCTAGTGAGAGAGAAAAATATTGCAAACTTTCTTTTCTTCAATTCTGCTATTCAATTTTTAAAATAAAATGTAAATGTTGGCTAGTGCTACTCTTAAACCATTTCTGGACCGCCCGCGGCATGTAAATGTGCAGGCTGTCTGCATATTACTCTGCAATGATGTTCTAAACGTGGAGCTAGCTGCCAAACTCCCCTTAAGGAAGGCAGAGATGGTTTATTACCCTCTCTGATTTCCTGTTCACCTTATACACAGCACTGATAAGCACTATGAATTCAGATTAGGAAGTGCTGACAACGCTTCCTCCTCCGGATGCAGCAATCAGGTGATCGCTGGGTAATGAGAGGGGGAGCAGGAGTTGGTGGATTTTAACTGACCCAGATTAACACTGCAATGCAGCCAGAAGGGTGGATTTACTCTGTATCTTAGGCTAATATACCAGCCACAGTTACAGTGGAAATTGGATATTATAAAAATTGTTTTTACATATTCTAATGCCTCAGAAAGGTATTTTATGATCTTGACAGGGAGGGGTGGCACAATGTATCCAAGAAGAAAAAGCTGGAAAAATATAAATCAAAAGTAATCTCTCTCTCCCTCTGTCTCTCGCTCTCCTTCTGCCTCTCTCCCTCGCTCTCTGTCTCCCTCGCGCTCTGTCTCCCTCGCGCTCTGTCTCCCTCGCGCTCTGTCTCCCTCGCGCTCTGTCTCCCTCGCCCTCTGTCTCCCTCGCCCTCTGTCTCCCTCGCCCTCTGTCTCCCTCGCCCTCTGTCTCCCTCGCCCTCTGTCTCCCTCGCCCTCTGTCTCCCTCGCCCTCTGTCTCCCTCGCCCTCTGTCTCCCTCGCCCTGTCTCACTCTCCCTCTATCGCTCTGTCTCACTCTCCCTCTATCTCTCTGTCTCACTCTCCCTCTATCTCTCTGTCTCACTCTCCCTCTATCTCTCTGTCTCACTCTCCCTCTATCTCTCTGTCTCACTCATTCTCCCTCTATCTCTCTGTCTCACTCATTCTCCCTCTATCGCTGTCTCCCTCTCTGTCTCACTCTCCCTCCGTCTCTGTCTCCCTTTCTCGCTGTCTCCCTTTCTCCCTTTCTCGCTGTCTCCCTCCCTCTCTCTCTATCTCCCTCTCTATCTCCCTCTCTATCTCCTTCTCTCTCTCTCTCCCTCCCTCTCTCTCTCTCCCTCTCCCTCTTTGTGTGTCTCCCTCTCTCGCTGTCTAATTCAAATTTAAATGAGCTTTATTGGCAGGACTAAGTACATGTTAGCATTGCCAAAGCAAATGGTAAAAATAGGGGGGCATATAGAGGTCCAGGATATATCAGGCTCTTTTAGAGGATAGGGACATGTCCAGGGTTGGGGATAGGAGTCCATAACATATCAGGCTCTTAGTCGGGAGGTAGGGACATGTCCAGTGTGGGGTATAGAAGTCCATGACATATCAGCCTCTCCTTAATCTGTGGCAGGCACTGACATATTCTGCTGCTATGGCCGCTGCACTTTCCCTCTTCCCCCAGTATTATTGTCAGTTTCTCTTTCTCTTCCATGGAGGTGAAGACTGGGAGAAGACCAGACAGTCTCTTGAAGTGGGTGTCCCTCACTGTACAGTGTTTGTGGCACCTCAGAAGGAAGTGGGCCTCGTCCTCCACGGCCTCCTGGGGGCAATCCTGGCAGAGTCTGCTCTCTCAGGGCTTGTAGTTCTGTTGGTGCTGCCCAGATTTGATGAGTAGGCTGTGGGCGCTCAGTCTGTACCGACTCAAGATCTGTCGCTCTTTGAGGTTTTCTAGTTTCTTTAGATATGGGGGTCAGTGTGTACTTCTTCTGTAGGTTCTGGTATATTGTCAGTTTCTAGGATTTGTTTATGTCGTTCCTCCTGATGCGGAGATATTCCTCTTTGACTTTGTGTACTATTTTCTGGATTTCGCCTTTTGTCAGGCAATGTAGGTATATGGCTTGTTCAGGCTGGCTTTGGGTACTTTGTGTTGTGAGGCTTCCTGATGTAGGAAGGCTTTGTGATGTAGGAGCTGGGCTACCACTTTGTCAATGAGCCTTGAATGACAACGCCTTCTTTTGGATTGTGAGGTGTAGTGGGAATCTCCCCAGCTCTGCTCGGCAGGCGCTGTTTGATGTGCTCCGATGGACTTGGAGAAGATCCTTTCAGGACTCTAGGTGGGATATTTCAGTCAGCCCAGTGTCCCAGTTTGGGTATGAGACTGGGACCCAGACCTCACTGCCGTACAGAAGGATTGGGGCAATGATGGAGTCAAAGATTTTTAGCCAGACTGTTATTGGTGCCTTGAAATGGTACAGTCATCTTCTGATGGCATAGAAGGCTTTGGATGCCTTGTCTTTCAGTAACTCCATGGCTTGCTTGAAGCTCCCTGATTGGCTGAGTTCTAGGCCCAGGTAGGTGTACTTGTTGGTTTCAGTAAGTGGACAGATGTCTATCATAAAGGTAGGATGGCCAGTAAGTTTCTGCTTTCTTTTCTGGAACACCATGATATTAGTTTTCGTCTGGTTTCTTTGAGGTTGTGGACAGGTGTCTTTTATACTGATTACAAGTTCAAACAGATGCCATTACTACAGGTAATGAGAGGAGGACAGAGGAGCCTCTTAAAGAAGAAGTTACAGGTCTGTGAGAGCCAGAAATCTTGCATGATTTTAAGTGACCAAATACTTATTTTCCACCATAATTTACAAAATAAATCTTGCCAAATCAGACAAGGTGATTTTCTGGATTTGTTTTCTCATTTTGACTCTCATAGTTGTGATCTACCTATGATGTCCTTTACAGGCCTCTCTCCGCTGTTTAAGTGGGAGAACTTACACAATTGGTGGCTGACTAAACACTTTTTTCCCCATCTGATTGATTTAGCATTAATTTCAGCCCTTAGGAAAACTACTCTTGGAGCAGCTATTCCACCTCTTGGGTCAGTTCACACACTTTGCACATGGTGGGGTTGTCTCAGCTTTTTATTGTGGCCCTCTGATGGGCTGTCACTTTCCACTTCCCAGAATTTTGACACATTCAGAGTACAGTTGAGCAAAAAGATTTGCTGGACCCTAGCCAAGCGGCCATATAGGTTGTCAGTGGTTGCCAACAATGCTGGTTTTAGGCAAAGTGGGGCCCTAAACAAAGTTTAAAATGGGGCCCCAAATGCTAACATATTGCACATCACACAGGACAGAAGCATTTCGGTTGCAAGTACGTGCGCTGAGTTCAGGCCGCTAAACGAGTGTGATCGACAATATTGAAATCGTTCAACACTTGTTTCACGGCCTCTTTACACCCACTGAGAAAGATTGATGGGAACAGAACAATCACTATTAGATCAATCTGTCCCCATACAGTATCATGTTATCAGCAGCATATCTACAGTTTACACCGGCGATGTTCTGCTGAGAACAATGATTTTTGTTCCAGCATAAACAATCCAATCACTTGATGAATATGCAGCATTTTACTTGTTCAGTATAATACACCCCATAGTCCTCCATATATTATAATGTGCCCACAGTCCTCCATATTGTAAAATGCACACCCCTTAGTCCTCCATATAATATAATATGCACCATAATCCTCCATATAGTATAATACACTCCCTATAGTCCTTCATATATTAAAATACACTCCTCATTCCTCCATATAGTATTATACACTTCCCATAGTCCTCCATATAGTATAATACACTCCTCATAGTCCTCCACATAGTATAATACACTCCTCATAGTGCTCCATATAGTATAATGCACCACCATAGTCAGTACAATCTACTTCCCATAGTATAATGTACCCCATAGTTCTTCATATAGTATAATTTATTCCCCATAGTCCTTGATACAGTATAATGCAGCCACCCCACAAAGTATAATGCAGCCACCCCATAGAATAGAATGCAGCCCCCCTAATATAGTATAATGTAACATCCTCATAGAGTTTGATACAATCACCCCTCATAGAATTTAATATAATACAGCCGCCCATAGAATATAATATAGCCCGAATAGAATATAATACAGCCCACCTCCCCATAGAATATAATGTAGCCCCATCAAAGAGTATGGTGCAATCCACCCTCATAAAATCTAATACAGCCTCCCATAGAATATAATGTAGCCCCCCCATAGAATAGAATACAGCCCACCTCCCCATACAATATAATGTAGCCTATAATGTAGCCCCCATAGAATATAGTATACCCCCAATAGTATATAGCAGAACCACGTAGTACATAACACAGCCATGTAGTATATAACACAGCCCACATAGTATATAACACAGCCCACATAGTATATAACACTGCCCACATAGTATATAACACTGCCCACATAGTATATAACACTGCCCACATAGTATATAACACTGCCCACATAGTATATAACACTGCCCACATGGTATATAGCACGGCCACATAGTATATAACACAGACCACATCTCCCTCCCCCCCACAGTCCAGTACTCACTGTTATATTAAAAAAAAAAAACACAATCTTCACCTCTCCTCGTGCCCCGCATGGCTCCTGGCTCCTGTGTCAGCGGCTGCTCACAATCTCTCCTCCATCATTGCTTTGAACTGTACCTGCAGACGCCGGTATAGTTCGATGCGGAGGGGGGAGTCTGCGCTGGTGGCAGGCGGGCCCCCCTGCCTCACGGGCCCCATAGCGGCTGCATGATGTGCCACTAGCTGGGGGCCCCTGGGGTAGCAGGGGCCCTAGGCAGCTGCCTGGTCTGCCTGCCCCTAATGACGGCCCTGTTTGCCAAAGCAGAGCCCTACGAATTGGCTCCTACCTGGCAGGATCCACATTTCCTCTATTGATTAGCAGGCCTACGCACAACATCATTGTTTCGATGTCACATACACGTAACAGTCGAGGCGGAGAAGAGGTTTATAGTTCTGTGGTCCAGTGGCTATCATTACTGGTGTTGCTGTTGGACCAACTCTAAGTGTATAAAAGTTTGGTAATTTTCTACAAGTCTACTAAATTGACTCCATCTGTTCTCGGAAAACTGTTGTATAAATTAATTGGGGTAAAAAAGAGGGTTGAATCCCTTTTTTCCCCCCATTGTACCCTCTTCCCCTTATTAAAAACCTATTAGTGAGGCTCCTTAATTGATACCATATTTTCCACACTTGGGGTGAGCGACACCTCGGAGTGCTCCTTCACGGTAAATCAGCGGAATCACAGCGCTGAACGCTCCAGACTTGTGCTTCTAGGCGGCCGATACACAAGGGAGGCTGTCAGAACAAGACATATTTATGACGGGCTTTTTTGTTCACACACTACTTGAATGGGTGCCAGGATCTGAAGCAGGTTCTCAGCCGCACAGCGAGCCGGGGAGCTGACAGTGTAAATACCACCATGCAGGGAGACAGGCCCTGAATCTCACAGTGACAGGCCACAATCGTTGCCTTTGTGCACACATGAGAAAGCCCTTGTAAGTTTAGTGCTGTTGTTATCCTGATATATTCCATAATCTGTGGCTATTGCCCTTTGTTACCGGTGGTCTCTCGAGCATCGCGAGGGCTAATGTTACCATGGAGCACGACGAACACAACCGAAAAAATGTTATAATGGGAATAAAGTTCACATGAGATAATGGAGCCGAGAGAAGAACGGGGGTGACATAATAAAGGAAATATTAATTTATATTATATAACGCACAAATGTGTTGGATCAATAGGGTTCGACTGATTTATCTACAGTCTACTGTAATCTACTGTATCTATCCATCTATCTACAGTGGATAACAAAAGTCTACACAAGCTTGGTAAAATGCCAGGTTTTTGTCATGTAAAAATAGATCATACCAAGAAGAATAATTGCAGGACTTTATCCACCTTTAATGTCTCCCATAATCTGTACAAATCCATTAAAAAATAACCTGAAATATTTTCGGGTCAAAAATAAAGCGCTAAAATAATGTAGTTGCATAAATATGTTCATCCTTTGGTGAAGTCCCCTTTAAATTTATTCTATTTGAATAGGAGTCTATCAGCATGGCACATCTAGACTTTGCAGTCTTTGCCCACTTTTCGTTGCAGTAGCTCCACATCTGTCAAATTGAGGGTGCATCTCCTGTGTACAGTGCCCTTTTCAGATCATCCACAGATTTGGATTCCATGCTAGACTCTGACTTGAGAATTCCAAAACTCTTCTTCTGGAGAAGCCATTGTGGAGGTATGCTTAGGGTCATTATCGTGCTGAAAGGTGAAATTTCGCTTAATCTTCAGGTTTTTAGCAGAGGCCTGAAGGTTTGTTGCACAATTGACTGATTTTTGGAACTGTTCATAATTCCCTCCACCTCTACTAAAGTCCTAGTACCAGCTGCTGAAAAGGAGTCCCATAGCATAATGCTGCTTCCACCATGCCTCACTGTGGGTATGGTGTTTTTTTTTGGTGATGTGCAGTGTTGGCTTTATGCCAAACATACTTTTTGGAATTAGGGCCCAAATGTTTCATCTTGGTCTCAGCAGACCATAACACATTTTCCTTCTACTTTTACCAAATTTGATATAGGTTTTGGCAAACCGTAGCCGGGATTGAATGTTTTTCTTTGTAAGAAAAGGCTTCAGTCTTGCCACCTTACACCACAGGACAGACATATGAAGACTATGGAAGATTGTTGTCACATGTAGTACACAACCAGGACTTGCCAGAAATTCCTGCAGCTCCTTTAAATATTTCTGTAGGCTCTTGCTAGCCTCCTGGACCAATTTTTTTTCTTTTTGTTAGGTTTTCCCATACGGTCAGTTCCAGGTTGATGTCACTGTTGTTCCAATTGTAATCTACTTCTTGATGATGTCTTCACTGTGTTCCATGGTTTATCTAATACTTTGAAAAAAAAAAGTGTACCCTTCTCCTGACATAACTTTTAACAATGAGATCTGTTGTGAACTCATTGTCTGGTTTACCTCTGGCTTCTGGTGAGGGTGGTGGAGATGGCTGTGTTGACAGAGGAGTCGTGAGTTCTCCATCCGGGCTCCCTCTGGTGGTGACAGCAGGTAATGAAGCTGATCTAAATTGCAGAGACCTGCCACCTGAGGAGGAGGACTGTGAGTGGACATCAGGAGTCTCTGACTGGATTTAAGACAGCCGACTCCCTAATTTTGTGCTGGTGATTTTCTCCTGCCCTGAGGTTCTGGTTTCCAGTTCTGTTCCTGCCTTCTCAAGCTAAGTGTGCTCTGCTATTTTTCACATGAGATTTGGTCTGGTTTACTCAGTTTTTGTGGTCAGCCAGCCCCTGCTGGGGCTGTGCTGAATTTCCATTCTTATGTCTCTGTTTATGCCCGTTTGCTTTTTGTCCCTGATCAGATAGGTCTCTTTTTGCTCTGTCTTCAGAATATACCAGAGTGCTGATATAGGGAATTGAAGTGTAGCGACTTCAGGGTTTTTGTTATCAGAAAGTGTTGGACATTTTTTGGCAGGGTTTTGTGCGTGATTGCAGACAGCATCTTTCCTTTCCTGTCCTTTCTAGTTAGTGTGGGCCCCATCGTTTGCTCAGCTTATTGTTCTATCTGTGTTTGTGTTTTCATCTTGTCTCACCGTCAATACATGTTTGGGGGCAGTCTATTGCTTTGGGGTCTGCTCTGGGGCAGTTTAGATTTCCCCTTTTCTTGATTTAGGCTTATTTAGTTCTCCGGCTGTGACGAGGCTTCTAGGATCATCGTAGGAACGCTCCACGGCTACTGCTAGTTGTGTGGATAGGATCAGGGGTCTGCAATCCGCTTAGTTACCAACCTCTCTGGTTTTCTGGGGCTTAGCTTGTTTTTCCTCCTCTGTGACTCAATCATAACAGAGATCCCTTTGCAGTGTTGTAAACTGTTCATGGACCATGGCTTTTGCTGTAAAATGCAACTAAGAAAATGTCAGGAAAATCTTACTATAACAGCAAAACTTTATATAGGTTTAATGAGAATCGCTGTAAATGATGACCCTCTTCTATGGCCACATATCATCTGTATGGTCGTTACACCAATGGTTGCAATAGCTAGGGTCCTAATATTAGAGTTAAACACCTCCAATTCCCAAACTATACCAGATGCAATCATAATTTGTCTTGTTGGGACTCCCGATGACCCACCTGAGTTCCTTTGACAATGCCGTACAGTCCCGGCGCTGTAATGCCACAGTTCACCTAGAAGGCTTTCATAAAGCATTAACTCTTAACACCGGGCTATTCACTGGGGTTCTTGGCACAAAAAACTTTTTATCCTAAGGAAAAGCCTGTGTTACATCCATTTCCAGCCTGTGTATCAAAGTTGGTGTCTTTCCCTATTTATCTTGCTGTTTTTCCACTGAACTGATCCTTGAAATATTCATCTGAGTAATATTCGTCTTTCCCAGATCCCGCTCTGTATGAGCGACTGCTCTTTTAAATTTGTGGATGAAAGGAAGGGGTGGGGAGTAGTTGTTTGACGGATATTAAAGTATGAAATCATAATCCCCTTTTAATAAACTTGCCGTGGCTCCGTTATAGAAAAACGTAGGCTAAAGATTATGTTGGGGGTGTAAAAAAAACCCTTCAAATTATCAAAATAAAGTGCTAAGGTTTATTATCTATCGCACCACGCCCATTTTTCTTAAATTAATTGTCATAATTGAAAGGGAGTTTTACACGGCACCCATTCATCTTAATGGAAGACAGTCATTTATAAGCTGAGCCATGTCTGTTAGAGAAGGATTATCTAAATAGGTCCTAAGGATACGGCTTCAATATGTTGTGCCCAGACAACCCCTTTAACATCTAAGTAACCAGAGGTTTTGCTTTGCTTTAAATAATGCTGTTCATAAGAAGGAAAGCACATGAACAGGAAATATCTGCAGTATTGAAGCTGTGCTAATAATTAAGCTGATGAAGAAAGCCGTCCCCTGAGGTCTGGTTAACAACAGATCTCATATACAGCCTATATTATTGTGAGATGCACATTCTTCACATTCAGCATGCATTAGTAGGAGAGACTCAAAGAACTCACGTTCAGAATGGATTACAGGAATGGACACACAGAGCTCACATCCAGCCTATATTACTGGGAGAAGCAAACAGACCTTATATCTAGCCTATATTACTGGGAGAAACACACAGACCTCATATCCATCTTATATTACTGGGAGAAACAGATAGACCTCACATCCTTCTTCTGTTACTGGGAAGCTACACAGACCTCACTTTCAGCCTATATTACTGGGAGAGACACGCAGGCCTCACATCCAGCCTATTTTACTTGGAGAGACACATAGAGCTCACATCCAGCCTATATTACTGGGACACATAGACCTCGCATCTAGCCTATATTACTGCGAGGGACACACAGGCCTCACATCCATCCTAAGTTACTGGGAGGGACAAAAAGGCCTCACATCCAGCCTATATTACTGGGAGAGACAGAAAGACCTCACATCCAGGCTATATTAATTACTAGGAGAGAAACACAGAGCTCATACCCAGCCAATATTGCGGAGAGACATACATAGGGCTCACGTCTAGCCTATATTAATGGGAGAGACCCACAGACTTCACATCCAGCCTAGAGTAATGATGAGGACACTCCAATAGGAAAAAAAAATGATACTTGTATCAGTCAGTATTGCTGACTGAAACGTAGTGCAATTCTATTAAATAAAGTGTAATGATGAGCGAAAGTGCTCGGATAAGGTGTTATCTGAGCATGCTCGGGGGTTATCTGAGTGACTTGGGCGTGCTCAAAAAATATGTTCGAGTCCCCGTGGCTTCATGTCTCGTTGCTGTTCTATAGCCGCAATACATGCAGAGATTGACTAACAAACAGGAAATCCCTGCATGTGTTGTGGCTGATGAACAGGAACAATACATGCTGCCATTGGGATTCAAACATATTTTACAAGCACGTTTGCTCATCTCTAAAGATATCTATTAACGTAAAATAATTTTTTTCATGTCGTAGGTGTCCAAAGCTCTTAAATACGACTTGCCACTGGGTGAAAAGTGGCCAGTTTTTTACTTTTGCTTTATTAGAGCTGCTTCCCCATGTATTGCTGTGTATTATATAGCTTGGATGCAAGGTTTTTGTGCCTCTCCCAGTAAAATAGCCTGGATATGAGGCCTATGTCTCTCTCCCAGTAATTTTGCTTGGATGCGAGGTTTGTGCGTCTCTCCCAGTAACATAGTTTGGATGCGAGTTTGTATCTACCAGTAATTTGCTGCATGTGAGCTCTGTGGGTGTCCCTGTAATGTAATCTGGATGTGAGCTGTGTCTCTCCCAGTAATATAGGCTGAATGTGAGCTCTGTTTGTCCCTCCCATTGATATAAACTAGATGTGAGCCCTGTGCATTTCTCTCATCAATATTGGCTGGGAATGAGCTCTCTGCTTCTCTCCCTGTATTATAGGCTAGAAGTGAGCTCTCTGTATCTCTCTCACTAATATAGGCTGCAAGTGAGCTATGTGTGTCTCTATCAGTAATATAAGCTGGAAGAGAGTTATGTGTAGCTCTATCAGTAATATAGGCTGGATGTGAGCTCTATGTGTCTCACAGTAATATAGGCTGGAAATGACCTGAGTATTTCTCTATCAGTACTATAGGCTGGATGTGAGGTCTGTGTCTCTCCCAGTAATATAGACTGGATGTGAACTCTGTGTGTCTCTATCAGTACTATAGGCTGAATGTGAGGTCTGTGTGTCTCTCCCAGTAATATAGGATGGATGTGAGCTCTGTGTGTCTCTATCAGTAATATGGGATGGATGTGAGGTCTGTGTGTCTCTATAAGTAATATAGGCTGGATGTGAGGTCTGTGTCTCTCTCCCAGTAATATAGGCTTGATGTGAGCTCTATATGTGTCTCTCCCAGTAATATAAGCTGGATGTGAGCTCTGTGTGTCTCCATGTAATGTAGTCTGGGTGTGAGGTATGTGTGTCTTTCCCAGTAATATAGGCTTGCTGTGAGCTCTGTGTGTCTGTCCCAGTAATATAGGCTGGGATGTGAGCTCTGTGTGTCTTTCCCAGTAATATAGGCTGGATGTGAGGTCTGTGTCACTCCCAGTAATATAGACTGGATGTGAGGTCTGTGTGTCTCTATCAGTACTATAGGCTGAATGTGAGGTCTGTCTGTCTCTCCCAGTAATATAGGATGGATGTGAGCTCTGTGTGTCTCTATAAGTAATATAGGCTGGATGTGAGGTCTGTGTCTCTCTCCCAGTTATATAGGCTTGATGTGAGCTCTATATGTGTCTCTCCCAGTAATATAAGCTGGATTTGAGCTCTGTGTCTCCATGTAATGTAGTCTGGGTGTGAGGTATGTGTGTCTTTCCCAGTAATATAGGCTTGCTGTGAGCTCTGTGTGTCTGTCCCAGTAATATAGGCTGGGATGTGAGCTCTGTGTGTCTTTCCCAGTAATATAGGCTGGATGTGAGGTCTGTGTGTCTCCCTGTAATAAAGGATGGATGTGAGGTCTGTGTGTCTGTCCCAGTAATATAGGCTTGATGTGAGCTCTATATGTGTATCTCCCAGTAATATAGGCTGGATGTGAGCTCTATGTGTCTCCCTGTAATAAAGGATGGATGTGAGATTTATGTGCCCCTCCCAGTACATGGGAAGAGATATGTGGAGAGATTAATAGCCCTCTTTTCCCCAGGTACTGAGTGGATCTTGTAGGGTCTCGTTCAAAGATTATTCCTACTGTAGCCAATGTAGCCTATGTCTACTCCCTGTCTAACCTAGTGGTTAGGGTCTGCTTGCTCAGGTGAATAGAAACAGCCACCTTGCCCATTATTCTCTGTCCGAGATCAGTGGCCGGCTCAACAAAATGGGACAGGGATTGTCTGTTTGATTGATAGCCAATGGGACCTGGATCTATCAGATATTTATGGGGTATCCTGTGAATATACCAGAAAAGAACGAAGGGGAAGCTGCTCTATTAATGATTCTGCTGTGGCTATATGACCCCAGCTCTCCTTGTGACATCATTAGAAGGTCATTTATGTTTATTGTGGCCACCCCTGTTCCTAAAGACCTGTAGACTTTCCCAGGAGCTGCGGTACACAGGCCGTGGAATTGTAGTAATTGGGCGCGTAATCACAACAGGACGCAAACGTGGCCAGGCCAGGGAATGTAGCAGAAGGAATGTACTGGACTGATCCCAAACACCCCCCCCCCCCCCCCCCCCCCCGATTCTCCTCTGCCACCTGTTTTATGGAGAGGCTACAGATTACGGCCCAGAGTCTTCTAAATGACCAAAAAGTCATAAATTACTAGTGAAGCGTCCAGGCGTGGAGCGCGGCTTGCATGTATGACATCCTGGCGGCAGCTATCGTGGCCATCGCTTGGCTTTTCCTGGATGAGATAAAATCTCAAGGATAATTAAAACTGTAGAATTTCTGTATTATGTGGGATGTGCTGCGTAAATCCAATAAACTGGCCTTATTGTGATGACTAACACTTTCTTTTCTCCTGTTCCTGCAGCAATGATGGTGGTTATTGTACTACTTCTCATCGCTATAGTAGTTGTCGCGGTTTGGCCAACGAAATGACTGTAAAGGCAAGTCCTGTAATCTCCGGAAACGAGCACGTTGGCGCCTGGCATTGTGTCCTGACGGTGCGTTAAAAGGCTGCAAGACACGGACTGTTTCTTCCGCTTGTTGCACAGTAATGGACGGACTGATGTACCCCAATGTAATACTTGCATTTGCTTCTTTTTCTACACTTTACCAATGACTAACACAAAATAAAGCCATTTTTTAGGGGCTTGTGAATAAGACCATGTCGGATTGTGTCATACTTTCACTTCATGTTCAAAGGAAATCTGGCAGTGATTGGGTTACAGTCCGATCCCCTCCCAGCGCTGCAATAACTGCACTACATTTCAGAGTCATATATACGGGGTGTATATAAATATTCACAGGCCGCGGACCCGACCAACGCCCATTCATTCCCAGACCTGCGTGACACTGAGATACCTGGAAACAGCTGTTCTGTAACGACCGAGCACATTGCACTGCACTCTGGGATATTAAACCGAGGAAGGGGGGAGGATGCCAAGCAATCGACATCATAATACATAAATTATTCTACAAAAGAAGCTCAATCACTTCACAATTACATTGTTACTAGCTGCACTCACTATTCTGCTGGTAGAGGTAGTGATCCTGAGTTACATCCTGTAGTATACTCCAGAGCTGCACTCACTATTCTGCTGGTGCAGTCACTGTGTACATACATTACATTACTGATCCTGAGTTACATCCTGTATTATACTCCAGAACTGCACTCACTATTCTGCTGGTGCAGTCACTGTGTACATACATTACATTACTGATCCTGAGTTACATCCTGTATTATACTCCAGAACTGCACTCACTATTCTGCTGGTGCAGTCACTGTGTACATACATTACATTACTTATCCTGTAGTGATCCTGAGCTGCACTCACTATTCTGCTGGTGCAGTCACTGTGTACATACATTACTTATCCTGTACTGAACCTGGGTTACATCCTGTATTATACTCCAGAGCTGCACTCACTATTCTGCTGATGGAGTCATTGTGTACAGTGCCTTGAGAAAGTGTTCAGCCCCCTGGAACTTTTCAACCTTTTCCCACATATCATGCTTCAAACACAAAGATACCAAATGTAAATTTTTGGTGAGGAATCAACAAGTGGAACACAATTGTGAAGTTGAACAAAATTTATTGGTTATTTTAAATTTTTGTGGAAATTCAAAAACTGAAAAGTGGGGCGTGCAATATTCTTTGTCCCCTTTAACTTAATACTTTGTTGCGCCACCTTTTGCTGCGATTACAGCTGCAAGTCATTTGGAGTATGTCTCTATCAGTTTTGTACATCGAGAGACTGAAATTCTTGCCCATTCTTCCTTGGCAAACAGCTCGAGCTCAGTGAGGTTTGTGGAGATCGTTTGTGAGCAGCAGTTTTCAGCTCTTTCCACAGATTCTCGATTGGATTCAGGTCTGGACTTTGACTTGGCCATTCTAACACCTGGATACGTTTATTTGTGAACCATTCCATTGTAGATTTAGCTTTATGTTTGGGATCATTGTCTTGTTGGAAGACAAATCTCCGTCCCGGTCTCAGGTCTTTTGCAGACTCCAACAGGTTTTCTTCAAGAATGGTTCTGTATTTGGCTCAATCCATCTTCCCATCAATTTTAACCATCTTCCCTGTCCCTGCTGAAAAAAAAAAAGGCCCCCAAACCATGATGCTGCTACCACCATGTTTGACAGTGGGGATGGTGTGTTCAGGGTGATGAGCTGTGTTGCCTTTACGCAAACATATCGTTTGGCGTTGTTGCCAAAAAGTTTGATTTTGGTTTCATCTGACCAGAGCACCTTCCTACCACATGTTTGGTGTGTCTCCGAGGTGGCTTGTTGCAAACTTTAAACAACACTTTTTATGGATATATTTGAGAAATGGCTAGCTTCTTGCCACTCTTCCATAAAGGCCAGATTTGTGCAGTGTACGACTGATTGTTGTTCTATGGACAGACTCCCACCTCAGCTGTAGATCTCTGCAATTCATCCAGAGTGATCATGGGCCTCTTGGCTGCATCTCTGATCAGTCTTCTCCTTGTTTGAGATGAAAGTTTAAAGAGACGTCCGGGTCTTGGTAGATTTGCAGTGGTATGATACTCCTTCCATTTCAATATGATCACTTGCACAGTGCTACTTGGGATGTTAAGTTTTGGAAATCATTTTGTATTCAAATCCTGCTTTAAACTTCTCCACAACAGTATCACGGACTTGCCTGTTGTGTTCCTTGGTCTTCATGATGCTCTCTGTGTTTCAGACAGAACCCTGAGGGTGAGGGCACACAGTGCGGATTCAGTTTCGGATTTTTTCGGGCAGATTTGCCGGTAAAACCGCAGGTAAAGTGACCTGCAGGTTTATCTGCGGATTTGCCTGCGGTTTGACACCTGGACAATGGAACAGGTGTCAAAACGCTGCGGAATCCGCAGAAAGATTTGACATGCTGCGGATTTAAAACCGCAGCAAATCCGTGCGGAAAAATCCGCAGCATTTGCACTGCGGTTTTGAAATCCCATTGCTTTGCATTGTACTGTTCAATGCCTGCGGAACTGCTGCGGATCCGCAGGGCCAAATCCGCTGCAGAATCCGTAACGTGTGCACATACCCTGAGACTATCACAGATCAGGTTTTTTCATGCGGAGACTTGATTAAACACAGGTGGATTATATTTATCATCATTACTCATTTAGGACAACATTGGATCATTCAGAGATCCACAATGAACTTCTGGAATGAGTATGCTGCACTGAAAGTAAAGGGGCCGAATAATATTGCACGCCCCACTTTTCAGTTTTTGAATTTCCACAAAAATTTTAAATAACCAATAAATCTCGTTCAACTCCACAATTGTGTCCCAATTGTTGTTGATTCTTCACCAAAATTACATTTGGTATCTTTATGTTTGAGGCATGATATGTGGGAAAAGGTTAAAAAGTTCCAGGGGGCCAAATACTTTTGCAAGGCACTGTACATACATTACAGTACTTATCCTGTACTGATCCTGAGTTACATTCTGTATTATACTCCAGAGCTGCACTCACTATTCTGCTGGTACAGTCACTGTGTACATACATTACATTACTGATCCTGTGCTGATCCTGAGTTACATCCTGTATATCTTTTATTATAAAAATGAAAAACATAACAATAATAACAGAAACATAACAGGAATATCAGCCAGAAAAATAATCCGTAAACTGAACACTGGTCCAGCCGCTCATTCTCTCCTCTCACACATATTATACATATATACAAAATAATAACTAATAATAACTTACACCTTCTGGTCCGGTCACCAAACAAACAAATAAGAAGATTAAAATATACAAAGGCCAACATAAATATATACATAAACTTTTTTTTTTTTATAAATACAGTAGATAAAATAACCAAACTATACAAATATATACAAGACTAAACTAAACACCCCACACTCAAGCCCACCACTCCTAACCCCCGCACCGACCTGAGAGCTGGTCCTGCGTCTCATGCCTCAGTCCATGTCCAACGTCCATAGGCCAGATCAGGCAATGCCAGTGTTTCCCAAAACACCCCAGTGTCCCATAGTCCCACAAGATAAACCTACCTCCCCCCCTTTTCCCACCACCCAACCTAACACCTACACCCAAATCTATATCCCTATATACAATATATACAGAAACAAGCAACAATACCCACAAATCACAAAGCCCAAGTTCGGCGCCTGCAGCCCTACATCACTGTATACCGATCACAAAACAAAAATCTACAGTGTCAGCGGCAGCCCACCACCAGGAAAGGAGATGACCAGACTAGGGCACACTAAAAGAAAAGCCCCTCCAGAGGAGAGCGGCCCTACGTGTGCCCAGTCTCTCATACTCCAGAGAGCGAACCTTCAAAAGGTCACCGAGTATGGTCCTAAACACATCATCCGCTGGGAGGATTTTCCGTTGCGACGATACTAAGCACCATGCGTTCCACGTGTGATACCTTACCACTGCACTAACTAGATATAAGGTGCAGCGGTCCCGGCCACCAAGGTCTCCGAATGCTCCATAGGCCCATTCCGCATACGAGAGACCGGCCAGCTGAGACCAGCCAATGGAGGCGCCCACCCTGTTGTACACCTCTGTGTTGAAGGGACAATGAAGCAGGAAATGGTCCATGCTTTCCAGCACGGTACCACAATGCTCCCGAGAAGTTCCTGTCCTCAGAGCTCCTACACTTCACATTGTCCCGCACACACAGTTTCCCATGGAAGCAGCGCCAAGTCCCAAAACTTCGAGGGGATCCTGATAGAATTCAAAAGATGCAAACCTACCCCAAGATCTTGACTTTGGCAATTCCTGAGCACCAGAGGCCTCTGGAAATGGGTCAACAGAACCCTTCTGTCAAGGAGTTTCCTTGGCAGAGTCCTGATCTCCCACATTCCCAGACCCCACCGGCGAATTACCTTCAGAACCAAGGTAGCGTAAGCCGGAAGATGTCCATATGGTGTGCGAAGATCCTTCACTTGCCCTCCTGTTTCCCATTCCTGGAAGAAATGCTGAAACCATCCCCTACAGGAGAATACTCACAGAGGAGCCCTCTCTTTCCAGAGGTTTGCAATATTGATTTTAATGAAGGTATCCACAAGGAATACCACAGGGTTGACCATACCCCCAACCCTCCTAGTCTCCTCGTACGGTAAGTAACCTCCCTCTTGACCAGGTTCAGTCTATTCCCCCATAACAGTTGGAAGAACAAACTATAGACCCGAGTCCAGAGAGACTCCGGTAAGATGCACACACTGCCCAGATAAATCAATAAAGGGAGCAGGTAAGTTTTGATCAGGTTTACCCTTTCCCTGAGTGTCAAAGACCAACCCTTCCATTGTTTCACCTTCTGAGTGGCGATCTCTAGCCTGCTGTTCCAATTTTGTTTGGGGTAATCCCCCTGGCCAAATTCGAAACCAAGGACTTTTGCAGAGACTTTGGGTCCTGGAAGGGTGTCTGGGAGATCAAAACCAGGATCTCCTCCTCCCAGCCAGAGACACTAACACTTATCCCAGTTGATCTTGGACCTGGATGCTTCCGAGTAGCAATCTACCTCTGAAATCTGCCACCCTGCCTCCTCATGAGAGGAAACAAAAACAGTGACATCATCGGCATACACCACCACCCTCAGAGTGGCTTCCGGTGCTGCCTGGTCCATCCCAATCCCGGCCAACGGTCCACGCTCCACCCTCCTAAGAAGTGGGTCAATCGCGAACACGTACAGCAGCGGGCCCAAGGGACAACCCTGGCGAACACCAGATCCAACCTCAAAAGAGCTGCCAATCCAACCGTTCACAAGCGGGGAAACTCTCTGCCTCACCGTACAAGGTTTTAAGTTAAATCAACAAACCCCCCCCCCCAGCAGGCCATATCTCAGAAGGACAAACCAGAGGTACTCGTGATTAACCCGATTAAACGCTTTTGCCTGGTCCAGTGACCAGCCCTACCCTGCTCCACCTCCTCCCGGACACCGAGCACAGCACTAAATGTGCTGCGACCTTGAACAGAGCAATGCTGGGCCTCCGAAAGGAGTCGGGGTGCAAATTTCACCAGCCGATTAAACAGCACCTTTGCCAGAACCTTCCTGTCTGCATTGAGAAGCGCTATGGGACGTCAATTCTCAATGCACGATGGGTCCTTACCCTTTGACAAGATAATCAGGGCAGACCTCCTCATTGACTGGCAGAGTGCCCGAGGAAAGACACTCATTGAATACCTCAGTCAAGAGGGGAACCAAAGCGTCCTTAAAGGTCTTATAAAACTCAGATGTTAAGCCATCTGGACCGGGCGATTTTTTTTGGGCAAGCCCTTCAGTCGCCAACTTAACTTCCTCTTCCCTGATCATCTCTGTCAAAAAGTCAAGTGAGGGTCTGCCCCTGGTTCAGGAACGGCTTCAGCTAGGAAAGCCGACATCTTATCCCATACTTCCCATAATCCCTCTCAAAAACCAAAGATGCGTGTCGATTGTACTGACACCTCATGAACAAAGATTTCACTCTGGAGATCTCGCAGCTACCTCCAGTTGAGACAAGATGCTCGAGTTTCCTCAGACCCTGATACAGGCGGTACCTGTTCAGACTCCTGAGGCTCGAGAGCTGGCGGAAGAATCTCGCCACCCTTTTCTTGAACATCTCCCACCACTCTGACTTACTACTACAAAGATACCTGGCTCTGAAGAAAATCCTCAAAGGACTGTCTTATGTCCGCTTCTTCCAAGAGAGACGAATTGAGCCTCCAAAAGCCTCTTCCCATCCGGAAGGTCTCTGTAACATTCAGAGAAAACAAAAACAGTGGTCGGAGAACTCCACCTCAACAACAGACACTGCTGAAGAGACAGCTTCCTCCTTTAACCCCTTCACCCCCAAGGGTGGTTTGCACGTTCATGACCGGGCCAATTTTTACAATTCTGACCACTGTACCTTTATGAGGTCATAACTCTGGAACGCTTCCATGGATCCCGGTGTTTCTGACATTGTTTTCTCGTGACATATTGTACTTCATGTTAGTGGTAAAATTTAATTCAAATAACTTGCGTTTATTTGTGAGAAAAACGGAAATTTGACAAATTTTGAAAATTTCGCAATTTTCCAACTTTGAATTTTTATGCCCTTAAATCACAGAGATACAGCACACAAAAAACTTGATAACTAACATTTCCCACATGTTTACTTTACATCAGCACAATTTTGGAACCAAAATTTTTTTTTGTTAGGAAGTTATAAGGGTTAAAAGTTGACCAGCGATTTCTCATTTTTACAACACCATTTTATTTTTAGGACCACATCACATTTGAGGTTACTTTGAGGGGTCTATATGATAGAAAATACCCAAAAGTGACACCATTCTAAGAACTGCACCCCTTAAGGTGCTCAAAACCACATTCAAGAAGTTTATTAACCCTTTAGGTGCGTCACAGGAATTTTTTTGAATATTTAAAAAAAAATGAACATCTAACTTTTTTTCACAAAAAAAATAATTCAGGTTCAATTTTTTTTATTTTACCAAGGGTAACAGGAGAAATTGGACTGCAAAAGTTATTGTGCAATTTGTCCTGAGTACGCTGATACCTGATATGTGGGGGGAACGACTGTTTCGGCGCATGGCAGAGCTCAGAATGGAAGGAGCGCCGTTTGACTTTTTCAATGCAAAATTGGCTGGAATTCAGATCGGACGCCATGTCACGTTTGGCGAGTCCCTGATGTACCTAAACAGTGGAAACCCCCTACAAGTGACCCCATTTTGGAAACTAGACCCCCCTAAGGAACTTATCTAGATATGTGGTGAGAACTTTGAACCCACAAGGGCTTTGCAGAAGTTTATAACGTACAGCGGTACAATTAAAAAATCATATTTTTTCCACAAAAATGATCTTTTCACCCCAATTTTTATTTTCCCAAGGGTAACAGGACCCTAAAAGTTATTGTGCAATTTGTCCTGAGTACGCTGATACCCCACATGTGGGGGTAAACCACTATTTGGGCACATGGCAGAGCTCGGAAGGGAAGCAGCGCCATTTGACGTTTTTGGCTGGAATTGAGATCGGACATCATGTCGCGATTGGAAAACCCCTGATGTACCAAAACAGTGGAAACCCCCCACAAATGACACGATTTTGGAAACTAGACCCCCCTAAGGAACTTATCTAGATGTGTGGTGAGAACTTTGAGCCCCCAAGGGCTTCACAGATGTTTATAACATACAGCCGTACAATTAAAAAATCATATTTTTTCCACAAAAATGATCTTTTCACCCTCAATTCTTATTTTTCCAAGGGTAACAGGACCCTAAAAGTTATTGTGCAATTTGTCCTGAATACGCTGATACCCCTCATGTGGGGGTAAACCACTATTTGGGCGCATGGCAGAGCTCGGAAGGGAAGCAGCGCCATTTGACGTTTTTGGCTGGAATTGAGATCGGACACCATGTCGCGATTGGAAAACCCCTGATGTACCAAAACAGTGGAAACCCCCCACAAATGACACCATTTTGTAAACTAGACCCCCCAAGGAACTTATCTAGATGTGTGGTGAGCACTTTGAACCCCCCAGTGCTTCACAGAAGTTTATAACGCCCGGGAGAAAAATAAAAAATTCGGATTTTTTCCACAAACATGATCTTTTAGTCACCATTTTTTTATTTTCCCAAGGGTACCAGGAGAAATTGGACCCCAAAAGTTGTTGTCCAATTTGTCCTGAGTATGCTGATACCCCATATGTGGGAGAAAACTACTGTATGGGCACACGTCGGGGCTCGGAAGGGAAGTAGTGACGTTTTGGAATGCAGACTTTGAGGGAATGTTCTGCGGGTGTCATGTTGCCTTTGGAGAGCCCCTAATGTACCTAAACAGTGGAAACCCCCCACAAGTGACCCCATTTTGAAAACTAGACCCCCTAAGGAACTTATCTAGATGTGAGGTGAGCACTTTGAACCCCCAAAGGCTTCACAGAAGTTTATAATGCCAAGGCATGAAAATAAAAAAATCGTATTTTTTCCACAAACATGATCAATTAGTCGCCAATTTTTTTATTTTCCCAAGGGTAACAGGAGAAATTGGACCCCAAAAGTTGTTGTCCAATTTGTCATGAGTATGCTGACACCCCAAATGTGGGAGAAAACTACTGTATGGACACACGTCGGGGCTCGGAAGGGAAGCAGTGACATTTTGGAATGCAGACTTTGATGGAATGGTCTGCGGGTGTCATGTGCGTTTGGAGAGCCCCTGATGTACCTAAACTATTGAAACTCCCCACAAGTGACCCCATTTTTGACACTAGGCCCCCCACGGAACTTATCTAGATGTGTGGTGAGCACTTTGAACCCCCAAGTGCTTCACAGAAGTTTATAACGCTCCGGCGTGAAAATAAAAAAATCATTTTTTTCCACAAAAATGATATTTTTGCCCCCAATTTTTTATTTTCCTAAGGGTAACAGTAGAAATTGGACCCCAAAAATTGTTTTGCAATTTGACCTGAGTAGGCTGATACCCTACATGTGGGGGTAAAACACTGTTTGGGCGCATGGCAGAGCTTGGAAGGGAAGGAGCACCATTTGACTTTTTCAACTCAGAATTGGCTGGAATTGAGACGCCATGTTGCATTTGGAGAGCCCCTGATGTGCCCAAACAGTGGAAACCCCCAATTCTAACTCCAACCCGAACCCCAACACATCCCTAACCCTAATCTCAACCCTAACCCTAGCCCTAACCCAAACCCTAGCCCTAACCCTAATGGAAAAATGGAAATAAATACATTTTTTTTATTTTATCATTTTTCCCTAACTAAGGGGGTGATAACGGGGTGTTTGATTTACTATTTATGGCGGTTTTTATGTTTGGCGGCTGTCACACGCTAAAAGACGCTTTTTATTGTAAAAATAGTTTTTGCATCACCACATATTGAGAGCTATAATTTTTCCGTATTTTGACCCACCGAGTCATGTGAGGTCTTATTTTTTGCGGGACGAGTTGACGTTTTTATTGGTACCATTTTCGGGCACGTGCCATTTTTTGATCGCTTTTAATTCCGATTTTTGGGGTGCAGAATGAACAAAAACCAGCGTTTCATGAATTTCTTTTGGGGGGGTGCGTTTACACCGTTCCGCATGCGATAAAATTGATAAAGCGGTTTTATTCTTCGGGTCAGTACGCTTACAGAGATAACTTATTTAGGTCGTTTTTTTATGTTTTGTCGGTTTTATGCAATGAAAACTATTTTATATAAAAAATAATTATTTTTGCATCGCTTTATTCTGCGAGCTATAACTTTTTTATTTTTTTGCGGATGATGCTGTGTGGCAGCTCGTTTTTTGCGGGACAAGATGACGTTTTCAGCAGTACCATGGATATTTATATGCGTCCTTTTGATCGCGCGTTATTACACTTTTTGTTTGGCGGTATGATAATAAATCATTATTTTTTGCTTCGTTTTTTATTTTTATTTTTTAAGGGGTTCGCTAAAGGGGATAACTAATGGGACAGTTTTATAGGGCGGGTCGTTACGGACGCGGCGATACCTAATATGTGTACTTTTATTGTTTTTGTTTTTTTTATTTCTAAAAAATGGATTTATTTGGGGGAATATTTTTTTTTTTTTCTTATTTGGCGATTTTTTTAAATTTATTTTAACACTTTTTTTTTTTTTTTTTTTTACTTTATTAAATAGTCCCAGGTGGGATATCACTGTCCTGTGACAGATCGCTGATCTGTAACATCACAGATCACTGTGACAGATCAACAATCTGTCACAGGCACTGCAGAAGGCTTCCTCATGCCTGCGCTTTGCAGGCACTGAGGAAGCCAGCTTCCTGCAGGCCCCCGTCGCCGTCTTGGATTCGGGGGCCTGCAGGAAAGGAGCCCCCAGAAGCAGCGCTGCACGTTGCGCTGCCGTGGGGGGCTCAGGGAAGCACGGAGGGAGCCCCCTCCCTGCCGATGCTTCCCTTTAACCCCCGGTACACCGCGATCATGTTTGATCGCGGTGTCCAAGGGGTTAACGTGTCGGGGGCGGTCCGTGACCGCCCCTGACACATTGTGCCGGGTGTCAGCTGTGATAATCAGCTGACACCCAGCCGCGATCAGCGGCGCTCACCACGTGGGCGCCGCTGATCGCGGTAGACGTACTATCCCGTCCATGGGCATAGGGGCCCGGGTCCCATGGACGGGATAGTACGTCTCATGTCAGGAAGGGGTTAAATAGAACCTATCTATTCTGGACTTACAGTTACCTCTATGATAGGTGAATCCCTCGTGGCCTGGGGTGTGCCAAATGTGGACATCCACCAGGCGAGCCTCACTAGCTATACAATTAAGGGCGGCGCTATCATAAGTCAGCTTGTCTCTGGAACCTCCTCTATCTCGGGGCCTTGTGACAGTATTGAAGTCACCTCCAAAGACAACCTGCCGACTTTTAAAAAGGTAGGGCTTGATCCTCATAAAGAGACTTCCGGTCCCATTTAGATTGGGGACCTTAGATGTAATAAGCCGGAGCTCTTGTCCCTTCATGAGGACATCTAAGATCAGGCACCTCCCCATTTCTAACTCAATAACCCATCAGCATTCCACCGGTGCGGTAAAAAGGCCCACCACTCCGCTATACGGCTTGGCCGCAAGAGACCAATAGGAGGGCCCAAGTCTCCACTCCCTTTTGGCTTAAACACATCTGCCATGTTTGGCAGTCTGGTCTCTTGCAAAAAGAAAATGTCAGCCTCAGCATGGCTGAGAAAATCAAAGGGCACATATCTAGCTGTATTTGACTTTATGCCGGCGACATTAATGGACGCCAGCGTCAACTGAGTGGGTACCGCCATCATTGGTGATTGAGTTAGATGGCTTTCTTCTTCCCACTCCCCTTATCCTCTGCCTCAGAGGAGGAATCCTTCCCCCTCTTTAATGACACAGAGGTGTCCATTTCCACGTGATTTTTCTTTTTGTCGTCCTCGTCTCCGGACTCCAGGCCAATCCCTCCCTCCAAGGACCTTACATTCCCAGAAGAAGGAGACTCGGCACCCCCTGTAAGCTCCGCCGAAGCCGGAACCTCACCCTCAGCTTCCTCCTCAGAGGAAGAGATGTTCTCAAGGGCTTGCAACCGATTAGAAAGACCAACCAGAGGGGAGTCAGTTTTTCTTTCCTTAGGTACCTTGGTCAGAGCGGGAGAAGATGTTTTATCTCCCTTCTTTCTCTTCTTTTTGGTGCCGAGCTTACGCTTGTCCTCTAGCCACTGCCTATTATCCTCATCCATACTTTCATAATGGGAGGATTCGGAGGCAGTGGCAGTTTCTTCCCTGTGGATCCTCCTGCCCTCCTCATCCAACTCATCATTCCTTGGGGCCTCAGCAGCAAGACTGGCATCCAGGACAGAGGTCACCGCAGTAGCCCGGGGCTCGCCCAGCTCCCTCGCCTGTCTGCGCTTGTCTAGACGCCTCAGTTGGGCAGGTGTCTTTTTATTGCTTTTCCTCCTTGGCCCCTCAGCTTCCTCACCCCTGCTAGTCCCTTCCCCAGCAGAATCAGCCTCACGGCTTTCTCCCACGGGGGTTACGACTGCATTAGCGAAGGAGCGAAGACAACGGCTGAATGGGTGACCTAAGTCACCACACAGGTGGCACCTAATCTCCACACAAGATGCAGCAAGTTGGCCGATATCTCCACAATGCACATTTCTGCACAATGCAGTTTGCACTGAAGTGTGTGGGGTCACCGCACTTGTGACAGAGCTTCGGTTGCCCCTGGTAGAAAATCTGGATACAATCTCTACCCAGGAAGGCAGATGATGGACTGTGGGCAACCGTACCACCTGAACGCTTAAGTTTTACCATAAACGTCCAGGCCCCCTGACCAGATACCATACTCATCGCGATTTTTCTTTGGCATTTCCACCACTTCTCCATATCTGCCAAGCCACGTCATGATGTCATAACAAGAAAGCGACTTGTTACAAGTCATCACGGTCACTTTCTTGACTTGATTTTGGCGAGACACCGCCTGGATGGCAAAGTCTCGCCAGCCGGGCTCATTTTTTGCCAACTCATAATTCGACCAGAAGAGCTCAAGCCCCTCTGGTTGAACAAAGCTGACATCAAACTCGGGCATGGAATAGGGATGTATCAAGGCGTAGATGTCAATAGCCTTGAAGCCCATCTTCAGCAGGAGCTCCACAACCTTAGACCTTGGAGGACACGCATCACTGCCCCTCCACCGAAGACGGACCACATTCCTACGCACACTACCTGGCCCGGCTGTCGGAAGGGACCACACTGTGTTTCCCCCATTTTGCTCTCGGAAGGCCCCGGGGCCATGCCTCTCTATCCAGAAGGATAGATCAACCTCTCGACCCTCTACCATTAGTGATCCCTCTCCCTTCTTTAGAGCCTCCAGGAGATGCAACATGCCATTCCCAGAGCCCGGAGACGAGGAGGACGCCCTATTTCCCTCAGAGGTGACAGCGGCATAACTACTAACGGGTACTGCCACCACCGGGGGGGGCCACCGGACCAGTGACCACATCAACACCAACAGTATCATTATTACCCACCTCCATAACACCTTCACTCTCCACCAAACCAGCAACCACACCACTAGACAAAGAAATTTCCTCATCCACACCTCCCAACACTTTCTCTCCTGCTGGACCAGTGACAACAGGGGGTGACATTTTAACATCATCAGGCACAAGGGGCTCAGTCTCCTCCACAGAACTGGAGGAGACCTCACCCCTGGACTTAGGGGTGCCCTCCGCATCATCAGTTGGTAATTTCCGTTGCTTCACTAGGCGCCGCTGATCCTTCATATCAAGATCTTGCTGACCAGCGGCGCCAACGCAGAACAGGATCTTGGGAGGATCGGAACGCCCAGCCCCGATAGCCCCATCACACTGCAGCCGCTTCTCGACTAAGTGATCAGCGGCAACAGCATTCAGGGGTGCCGAGGCTACCGGAGCTGCCCCCGACACTGGGCCGCTCCCCCCTCCCACTGAGGAGCGCACCACAGTTTCGAGGCCTGACCGTATACCCGCCACCGGGCCACCCTCACTGTCCAGCCTCTTGGCTGATGCACCTGCTGCTACGTCCCTGCTACTACAAGCAGAGACGGAGGTCTGCGCCTCACTAACGTGCTCTGTACTCTCCCCACGCCTTTGCACCGGATCCACAGCAGAACCCGGGCTGGGCTGGGAAACGGGGCTTATACAGCGAGCTGACCCTGCAGCTGACTCAGGGGGTACAGGGAGGGTGGCATATACAAAACTCACCGCTTCCTGGAGCTTTGGCTTGTTCTTTATCTTTTTCTTCGGGCCCCCAGGTGCCTCCTCTGGTAAATCATCACCAAGATGGAAGTTTTGAAGGCACACTGGGGACTCCAGGAGCTTCATCTCAGCCATGAATGCCCCTCCCTGGCCACTGTTGTCACTGTCCTCCCCAGAGCCAGCAGAACTGCGACCAGATGCCAATGTCGCCTGCCCAACAGGAAGCTCGCTGCACGTGGCCTGCGGGTGACTTTGTAGGCTGCCAGGTGGGGCTTTCTGCTGGTCATCATCGTCATCATCATCATCCACCTGGCTCTCAGGCTGCAGCCCCATCTGCCATTACTCTCTGTTATCAGCCATTTCTCTAAATCTGTCCTCATTCATCAGTTTTTCTTTAAATGGTCCACTTTTTTCTCTTAGGAATGCTTTCCTCATCTCCAGCTCATTAATATCCAGCTTCAGTCTCTTTACCTCTGCCTGGAGTTGGGTCTTCCTGGGTCTGGAGGCACCTGCAGCTTTGGCGCTTGTGCAGCGTAGCTCCTCCCTGAGCCTCCTGATGGTCTTGCTCGCCTCTTCGTACTCACGGAGGTGGCTCATGACCCGGGAGGCATAGGTGGACACAGACTCCTTTTGGTTTCTGCAGCCCCCAGCTTTCCTCAGCGAGGTCGGCCTTACCTCCGTGAGCACTCAGCTTTCCTCCGGAAGGATCACCATCTTGCACACTGCTAGCAGGCTTCTCTTCCATGTTGGAAGCCTTACGGCTTCTCTGGGTCTCTGCAGGCCTGGGGGAGAAGGAGCCACATTGCTGCGACTCCTGGTGGAGCGTCTCACCCCCATGTCCTCTGATGTGCAGGCCGGTTGCTGGTTTCTTCTGTTCCCCGCCGGCCTGGATCGGGAAACATGAGCCTGGGACTTGGCTCCTTCACTCATCCCAGTAAACCCACTCCTCCCCGGGTAGGAGAGAGAGCAGGTCCCTGGGTGGCGAGGTGGTGTTTCTCAGAGTTAAGGAGCACACAGCAGGATCAGTATCGACCGCACCCACAATTAGCACAATGAGCAGCAGCTGAACAGAGCTACACTCACTATTCTGCTGGTGCAGTCACTGTGTACATACATTACATTACTTATCCTGTACTGATCGTGAGTTACATCCTGTATTATACTCCAGAGCTGCACTCACTATTCTGCTGGTGCAGTCACTGTGTACATACATTACATTACTTATCTTGCACTGATCCTGAGTTACAGCTGTATTATACTCCAGAGCTGCACTCACTATTCTCCTGGTGCAGTCACTGTGTGTATACATTGCATTACTTATCCTGTGCTGATCCTGAGTTACATTCTGTATTATACTCCAGAGCTGCACTCACTATTCTGCTGGTGTAGTCACTGTGTACATACATTACATTACTTATCCTGTACTGATCCTGAGTTACATCCTGTATTATACCCCAAAGCTGCACTCACTATTCTGCTGGTGCAGTCACTGTGTACATACATTACTTTACTTATCCTGCACTGATCCTGAGTTACAGCCTGTATTATACTCCAGAGCTGCACTCACTATTCTGCTGGTGCAGTCACTGTGTACATACATTACATTACTGAACCTGTACTGATCCTGAGTTACATCCTGTATTATTCTCCAGAGCTGCACTTACTATTCTGCTGATGTATTCACAATTATGCAAATTTTAGAGCTGAAATCTCCTAGCATGTCCTGATTGTTCATTGTCTGATATGTGTAGTAAATTATGTAAGGATTGTCTCCTGCATTATAGGATCTCAGTTGTTTTTAGTGCCATACAGCAGATTTGTAAATTCTGCTCAGAAAAAAAGTCAGATTCTTAAAAACCCTCCTGACTCAATAGAAAATCATCTTCCGGCTTATTAACCCCTTCACTACCAAGGGTGGTTTGCACGTTAACTCCCGGGCCAATTTTTACAATTCTGACCACTGTACCTTTATGAGGTCATAACTCTGGAACGCTTCCATGGATCCCGGTGATTCTGACATTGTTTTCTCGTGACATATTGTACTTCATGTTAGTGGTAAAATTTCATTCAAATAACTTGCGTTTATTTGTGGAAAAAAACGGAAATTTGGCGAAAATTTTGAAAATTTCGCAATTTTCCAACTTTGAATTTTTATGCCCTTAAATCACAGCGATACGGCACACAAAAAACTTAATACATAACATTTCCCACATGTTTACTTTACATCAGCACAATTTTGGAACCAAAATTTTTTTTGGTTAGGAAGTTATAAGGGTTAAAAATTGACCAGCGATTTCTCATTTTTGCAACACCATTTTTCAATGCAAAATTGGCTGGAATTCAGATCGGATGCCATGTCGCGTTTGGAGAGCCCCTGATGTACCTAAACAGTGGAAACCCCCCCAAGTGACCCCATTTTGGAAACTAGACCCCCCAAGGAACTTATCTAGATATGTGGTGAGAACTTTGAACCCACAAGGGCTTCACAGAAGTTTATAACGTACAGCGGTACAATTAAAAAATCATATTTTTTCCACAAAAATGATCTTTTCACCCCCAATTTTTATTTTTCCAAGGGTAACAGGACCCTAAAAGTTATTGTGCAATTTGTCCTGAGTACGCTGATACCCCATATGTGGGTGTAAATGACTATTTGGGCGTATAGCAGAGCTCGGAAGGGAAGCAGCGCCATTTGACGTTTTTGGCTAGAATTGAGATCGGACACCATGTCGCGATTGGAAAACCCCTGATGTACCAAAACAGTGGAAACCCCCCACAAATGACACCATTTTGGAAACTAGACCCCCCAAGGAACTTATCTAGATGTGTGGTGAGCACTTTGAACCCCCCAGTGCTTCACTGAAGTTTATAACGTCCGGGCGTGAAAATAAAAAAATCGTATTTTTTCCACAAACATCATCTTTTAGTCCCCATTTTTTTATTTTCCCAAGGGTAACAGGAGAAATTGGACCCCAAAAGTTGTTGTCCAATTTGTCCTGAGTACGCTGACACCCCATATGTGGGAGAAAACTACTGTATGGGGACACGTCAGGGCTCGGAAGGGAAGTAGTGACGTTTTGAAATGCAGACTTTGATGGAATGGTCTGTGGGTGTCATGTTGCCTTTGGAGAGCCCCTAATGTACCTAAACAGTGGAAACCCCCCACAAATGATCCCATTTTGGAAACTAGACCCCCTGAGGAACTTATCTAGATGTGTGGTGAGCACTTTGAACCCCCAAGGGCTTCACAGAAGTTTATAATGCCCAGGCATGAAAATAAAAAAATCGTATTTTTTCCACAAACATGATCAATTAGTCCCCAATTTTTTTATTTTCCCAAGGGTAACAGGAGAAATTGGACCCCAAAAGTTGTTGTCCAATTTGTCCTGAGTACGCTGATATCTCATATGTGGGAGAAAACTACTGTATGGGCACACGTCGGGGCTCGGAAGGGAAGTAGTGACGTTTTGGAATGCAGACTTTGATGGATTGGTTTGCGGGTGTCATGTGCGTTTGGAGAGCCCCTGATGTACCTAAACAGTGGAAACCCCCCCACAAGTGACCCCATTTTGGAAACTAGACCCCCTAATGAACTTATCTAGATGTGTGGTGAGCACTTTGAACCCCCCAGTGCTTCACAGAAGTTTATAACGACCGGGCGTGAAAATAAAAATATCGTATTTTTTCAACAAACATCATCTTTTAGTCCCCATTTTTTTATTTTCCCAAGGGTAACAGGAGAAATTGGACCCCAAAAGTTGTTGTCCAATTTGTCCTGAGTACGCTGATACCTCATATGTGGGAGAAAACTACTGTATGGGCACACGTCGGGGCTCGGAAGGGAAGTAGTGACGTTTTGGAATGCAGACTTTGATGGATTGGTCTGCGGGTGTCATGTGCGTTTGGAGAGCCCCTGATGTACCTAAACTATTGAAACTCCCCACAAGTGTCCCCATTTTGGAAACTAGACCCCCCACGGAGCTTATCTAGATGTGTGGAGAGCACTTTGAACCCCCAAGTGCTTCACAGAAGTTTATAACGCCTGGGCGTGAAAATAAAAAAAACATTTTTTTCCGCAAAATTATATTTTTGCCCCCAGTTTTTTATTTTCCTAAGGGTAACAGGAGAAATTGGACCCCAAAAGTTGTTTTGTAATTTGTCCTGAGTAGGATGATACCCTACATGTGGGGGTAAAACACTGTTTGGGCGCATGGCAGAGCTTGGAAGGGAAGGAGCACCATTTGACTTTTTCAACGCAGAATTGGCTGGAATTGAGATCAGACGCCATGTTGCCTTTGGAGAGCACCTGATGTGCCCAAACAGTGGAAACCCCCCAATTATAACTCCAACCCTAACCTCAACACACCCCTAACCCTAATCTGAGCCCTAGCCCTAACCCTAGACCTAACCCTAGCCCTAACCCTAGCCCTAACCCTAGCCCTAACCCTAGCCCTAACCCTAACCCTAGCCCTAACCCTAACCCTACCCTAACCCTAGCGGGAAAATGGAAATAAATACATTTTCTTTTAGTTTTATTATTTTTCCCTAACTAAGGGGGTGATAACGGGGGGTTTGATTTACGATTTATGGCGGTTTTTATGTTTGGCGGCTGTCGCACGCTAAAAGACGCTTTTTATTGTAAAAATAGTTTTTGCATCACCACATATTGTGAGCTATAATTTTTCCGTATTTTGACCCACCGAGTCATGTGAGGTCTTATTTTTTGCGGGACGAGTTGACGTTTTTATTGGTACCATTTTCGGGCACGTGACATTTTTTGATCGCTTTTTATTCCGATTTTTGGGACGCAGAATGAACAAAAACCAGCCTTTCATGAATTTCTTTTGGGGGAGTGCGTTTACACCGTTCCGCGTGCGGTAAAATTGATAAAGCGTTTTTATTCTTCGGGTCAGTACGGTTACAGCGATACCTCATTTAGGTCGTTTTTTTATGTTTTGTCGGTTTTTTGCAATGAAAACAATTTTATATAAAAAATAATTATTTTTGCATCGCTTTATTCTGCGAGCTATAACTTTTTTATTTTTTTGTGGATGATGCTGTATCACAGCTCGTTTTTTGCGAGATAAGATGACGTTTTCAGCGGTACCATGGATATTTATATGCATCTCTTTGATCGCGCGTTATTGCACTTTTTGTTCGGTGGTATGATAATTAATAAATCATTATTTTTTGCTTCGTTTTTTATTTTTATTTTTTAAGGGGTTCGCTAAAGGGGTTAACTAATGGGACAGTTTTATAGGGCAGGTCATTACGGACGCGGCGATACCAAATATGTGTACTTTTATTGTTTTTGTTTTTTTTTATTTTGAAAAAATGGATTTATTGGGGAATATTTTTTTTTTTTTTTTACTAATTTATTTAGCGATTTTTTTTTTTAATTATTTTTAACACTTTTTTTTTTTTTTTTTTTACTTTATTACCTTGTCCCAGGTGGGACATCACTGTCCTGTGACAGATCGCTGATCTGTCACATCACAGATCACTGTGACAGATCAGCGATCTGTCACAGGCACTGCTGCAGACTTCCTCATGCCTGCGCTTTGCAGGCAGTGAGGAAGTCAGCTCCCTGCAGGCCCCCGTCGCCATCTTGGATCCGGGGGCCTGTAGGGAAAGAGCCCCCCGCAGCAGCGCTGCACATTGCGCTGCCGTGGGGGGCTCAGGGAAGCACGGAGGGAGCCCCCTCCCTGCCGATGCTTCCCTTTAACCCCCGGTACACCGCGATCGCGTTTGATCGCGGTGTGCAAGGGGTTAACGTGTCGGGGGCGGTCCGTGACCGCCCCTGACACATTGTGCCGGGTGTCAGCTATGATAATTAGCTGACACCCGGCCGCGATCAGCGGCGCTCACCACGTGGGCGCCGCTGATCGCTGGGACGTAATATTCCGTCCATGGTAGTTAGGTCCAGGGTCACATGGACGGAATATTACGTCCTTTGTAGGTAAGGGGTTAATGAATCTTACTCAGGAGCGAACACTATTGTGTCATATTACCTATCTGCACCTGCTGATTGGTCGCCCCATGCAGGGGAGGGGCTTATATTACCTATTTACGTTACTTCTGTACCTGTTTTTACCTACTTTCTGTCGGAATGGAGCCGAGTAATAAGAGCTTGGACACATAAGACATGACGAGACGCTCCGAGAACCTCGCTTCACCCCCAAGAAAACAATTTGTAGAATAGTGGTTTTCCCAAAGGCTCAGGTTCTTTGAGTGCTTCCATATGGCGGCACATCGCAGGCAATTTATAAGCATCCACACTCATTTCTCAACAATCTTCAGATGACAAATGTAACGCCCGTGAAATGAAAAACCTGTTGTGGTGGTGAAAAAAAATGATGGCGGAAGGGGGGAAGGTTATAAGAGAAGTGTTTAAAGATGGAGAGAAAATTATAAGCAGCAACGCACGCCAGATACCGAATATTATGGCTGAAGCGCTCACTGCAGAGCGGGATCATGTGTAATAATGCCATGTAACAATAATGGGCTCCAGATCTAATCTATCTACTCATCAATTTCTATCTGTCTACAGCATTTACAGCGGATATAAAAAGTCTGTTAAAATACCAAATTTTCACCATGTGAAAAAAAAAATCATACCGAGATCACAGTTACACTCATGTTACATAGTAGTCAGTACTTCATTTACAGAAATTCTGATTAAGCCCATATAATGTTTAGCAGTTCTAATTGGATTTTTCTGACATTGTTTTAGTTGCATTTTACAGCCGTGGTCCATAAACAGCTGACAACACAGCAAAGGGATCTCATTGTTGAAAGTTATTCATCAGGAGAAGGGTATAAAAATTTCCAAGGCATTAGATATACCATGGATCATTGTGAAGATGTCATTAAGAAGGAGCTTAAATTTAGCTTAACAGTAACATTAACTAGAACTGGACGTACCTCCAAAATTGATGAAAAGACAAGAAGAAAATTGGTACTGGAAGCTGTCAAGAGGCCTACAGCAACCTTAAAGAAGCTGCAGGTATTTCTGACAAGTACTAGTTGTGTACTGCATGTGACAACAATCTCTCATATTCTTCATGTGTCTGACCTGTATCTATCAAGAAAACACAAGAGGGAGCCAGGGAATACGGATATCCCCTCGCAGTCATCAATCTGTGACGGAGCTTACAGAGTCGCAGCTCTCTGGTGCCCCCTTACCCTCAGGTCAGCCAGGGAACTGCACCTAGGATAAGTAGCTATTGGGGCACTCTGCAGTGAGGGCGGTATATATATCACCAGTCCCAGGCCAGGAATATATATATATACACACACTTCCGGTCCGTCACTGCCAGGATCCCCCAATAACACCAGAAGAGGTATGCTGCCACCAGTTCCTCACTGGATATAAGCCCGGTCCGTTAATAAACTTATATTGGGTCAGAAACCAACCCCAGGTAGCTTATAATTACTAGCCGGACTCACGGACATGGGAAATCGGGTTTCGAAATAAAAGAGCAGCCCAAAATTAATTGATATTTTAATTGCTGAATAGCGCACTAGATACTACAACTATATACAGAGTAATATACAGAAATTACAGCCAGAGGTACAGATAAAAGTAGAGTATAGGTTGGGGATAGCAGTTAGCTGTATGTGTCACATTACCGTTACTTAGAACTTGTGGAAGGAGGGAAGCTCTTGTATCCACAGGCACCTTCTTAGTTTCTGGTCCGTCTCCACACGTGACGTGACTCGGCTTCCATGGCAGAACAATAGCAAAAGCTAAAGGTGTGTAGCTAGCTTTTAACCTTTAGCTTGCCACCTCCAATATTTGCCACCGCCGCTCTGGGTTGGACTGAATTCTCCTCCCTTGACCTCCTAGCTGAAATAATTTCCAATATCTAGGATGGGTCATAACTTCCTAGGGGGGGTCCAAATGGGATGACTGACGTCTCAATGGGTTTGTTGGGGCTGGACCTATATGGAGAGTCCAAACTTGGGTTGGCTAAGAGGTTCTCGAGAGCCAGTCTCGATAACTCAGTATCCAGGACAGCTAGAGAAATATGAGACACTGGGGTGTGTGCGGAGGGCTCCCAGGGTTCTGGTGGTATATTGGACTTAACCCTGAGATTCACGGTACTCTCATAATTCACCTTTAGGTATCGTGACGCTCTGTCTAGAGCTTTCATTGATGTTGGCTGCCTTGCACAAAAGACAGCAGGGGGTCCCAGTACTGCTCCTCCTCGCCTTCATTAACACGTGGCCTCTAAAGGTACTGTCACACTTAGCGATGCACCAGCGATCCCGACCAGCGATATGACGCGGTCAGGATCGCTGGTGCATTGCTAAGTGGTCGCTAGTGAGCTGCCACACATGCAGAGCTCACCAGCGACATTGCAGGGGTCGCTACTTACCTGTCAGACAAGGCGATCCTGACGTCCTCCCGCCCGCGTCCACGCGTCGCTCGTCGTCACAGCAGGAAGCCCAGCAGAAAGCTGACGACGAGAAACGGTCATGGACGTTCTCGCGCGATCAGTGATAACCAGCGGGGGAGCGGTCGGAGGTAAGTATCAGACATAGCGATATCGCTAGCAATATCGCTATAACGTCACAAAAACCAGTGACGTTATAGCGATATTGCTAGCGATATCCCTTAGTGTGACAGGCCCTTAATTCTCTGGCAAAATTATGAAGTTCTGTTCTTTTGGGGATTTGTGTACTTATCCCAAGGGTGGGGGCCACTTCACGAGTGGTGTAAGATCACTGGTAGTGTTGAGCGATACCACCCGATATTGAAAAATATCGGATCGGATTGGATCGGTCGATATCCAAAAAGTATCGGGTATCGCCGATTCCGATCCCGGAAGTCCCATTCAAGTCAATTGAACAGAAATATCGGAATTAAAAAAAACCCTTTCTTTCCTTGTAGGTTAATTCTACATGAAGAAAAACAACTAATAATAATGTAGAATGTATTGTGGGAGGTGTAGGAGACATTAAAGCCATAGAGGTTTAGGCCAATTAAATGGAATAGCAGGAATTAAAAAATTTTTTTTAAAGACGTTAGGAGTTAAAGATATTGACTATGTTTACCTCTTTTATATTTTGTCAGATATGTATGTTTCACTACTTCCATGCTCTTCACCTTCTTTTTTACTTCTCCCACACTTTCTCCTTCATCATCCTCAGCAGCAGCATCTTTTTCATCAACTTCTTCTTCACCTTATTCATCTTCTTATTCTTCACCTTCTTCCTATTATTCTTTTTTTTACATTCTTCATATTCTTCTTGTTCAACTATTATTCTTCTTCATATTCTACTTCTTCATCTTCTTCCTATTCTTGTTCTTCATCATATTCTTATTTGTGACAGGCATTCCTGTAGTTGTTATCTATAAAAGTTTGAAGATTATACCTTCCGTTCTGCCTGTCACAAAAGATTTACAACAGGATTTGTCTGCGTTCAGTTTGGGGCACCACGAGGAGGAACGGACTCACCCCCATACACTGCTTAGTCTTCTTCTGCTTATAATTTAGATAATATCATTTGTTCTTCTGCTTTTGGTTTTTCAGCTTCTTGGTCTTCCGTCTCTTGTTGTTCTGCATCTTGGTGGTTGTCTTCATGTTCTTTGTCCTCTTGGTCATCTTCTTCAGGGTCATCTTTTTGGTCTTCTTCGGTGTGGTCTTCAGGGTCGTCGTCTTCAGGGTCGTCGTCAGGGAGATCCAGAGTGAGAACCAAAAACCATTTCCACAAGCTCGAACTTGGAAAAGTAACAGAAGGTACAAGAAGGCTGAGGAACTGCTGAGTACCAGCTGATGGTACTGGAACCGGATGGTTAGCAGAAGGAACAAGAGCAAATGGAACTAGCGAGGACCAGCTGACGTTGCTGGAACCCGGAGGAGCAGCATAAGGAACAAGAGCCAATGGCACAACTGTGGACCAGCTGACGGTGCTGGAACACGGTTACTAAGCAGGAGGTACCTGTGCTACAAAGCACTACCAAGGACCAGCAGACGTTGCTGGAATTCGGATACCGAGAATAAGGCACCTAGGCCAAAGGCACTGCCGAGAACCAGCTGATGGTGCTGGAACCCGGATGGGTAGCAGAAGCTACAAGAGTCAATGGAACTAGCGAGGACCAGCTGACAGTGCTGGAACCCAGAGTGGCAGCAGAAGGAACAAGAGCCAATGGCACAACCGTGGACCAGCTGACGGTGCAGGAACACAGTTACTAAGCAGGAGGTACCTGTGCTACAAAGCACTACCAAGTACCAGCAGAAGTTTCTGGAACTCGGATACCGAGAAGGAGGCACCTCGGCCAAAGGCACTGCTGAGAACCAGCTGACGGTGCAGGAACCCGGATGGGTAGCAGAAGGAACAAGAGCCAATGGCACAACCGTGGACCTGCTGACAGTGCTGGAACACAGTTACTAAGCAGGAGGTACCTGTGCTACAAAACACTACCAAGGACCAGCAGACGTTGCTGGAACTCGGATACCGAGAAGGAGGCACCTAGGCCAAAAGCACTGCTGAGAACCAGCTGACGGTGCTGGAACCCGGATGGGTAGCAGAAGCTGCAAGAGCAAATGGAACTAGCGAGGACCAGCTGACGGTGCTGGAACCCGGAGGGGCAGCAGAAGGAACAAGAGCCAATGGCACAACCGTGGACCTGCTGACGGTGCTGGAACACAGTTACTAAGCAGGAGGTACCTGTGCTACAAAACACTACCAAGGACCAGCAGACGTTGCTGGAACTCGGATACCGAGAAGGAGGCACCTAGGCCAAAAGCACTGCTGAGAACCAGCTGACGGTGCTGGAACCCGGATGGGTAGCAGAAGGTACCCATAATAACGTTGCAAGGCCGCGAGCAGGCCGCAGTAACCGAAACCCACAGTCCAACTGGGCTGCTAGTCCTATTGGCACTACGGAACCAGCCTTTATTACCAGAACCCGCAGCCCACATAGGAAGCACCTAAACTGCAAGCACCATAGACTAGGGTAACCCCACCGCAACACGACAGGACAATGTATTGGTGGCAAAGTGACGTTGACACTCCCCGGAAAAAGCAGGCATGCTGGAACCAGGCTGGGCAGGAGGGAGTACCCGTGCCAAAGACACTTCTGAGCAGCAACTGGCGATGTTGGAGCCCAGGGTCAATCATGCAGCAGGCTGAGGCCTACTTGGAGCAAGTAGTAAATAAGATGTAGTGTGATTTTGGAGGCAGCAGGAGACTTTGTCGTCCACACAGCAGGTGAGCAGCTGGCGTTACTGAACCCCACTAACACTGGCGCATGTGTTTTTCTCTGTGCAGACGGCACTTCCGAGCAACAACTGGCTGTGTTGAAGCCCAGGATCAATGAAGGAGCAGGCTGAGGCCTACTTGGAGCAAGTAGAAAATAAGATGTAGTGTGATTTTTTAGGCAGCAGGAGACTTTGTCGTCCACACAGCAGGGGAGCAGCTGGCGTTACTGAACCCCACTAACACTGGAGCAGGTGTTTTTCTCTGTGCAGACGGCACTTCCGAGCAACAACTGGCTGTGTTGAAGCCCAGGATCAATCATGGAGCAGGCTGAAGCCTACTTGAAGCAAGTTTTATATCGGTTGTTCACTACTACTGATTGTAACCGTGCTCCACTTAGGCCTCTGGCTCTACTGTCTCTAGTATTTCCACTGGTCTCCAACCCCGCCAGTTACTGCTCTGAAGTGGCATCTGCACAATCCACACTTGTTCCGGTGTTACTGGGGCTCAGTCACGTCATTTAATCCCCTGATGTGTGTCCGGCAATGTATCCTGCTCTGTCCACATTCCCACTACAATTAGTGGGAATGTGGACCGAGCAGGAGACATTGCCGGACATTGCTGTTGGGTGGAATAGAGAACATGATGGACTGCACCAGTGTGTCTTCGTACTCCCGCATTTTACGCTCCCAGTTCAATGGTGGTATGAGGCTTTGTAAGTTGTCCCGGTAGTGAGGATCTAGGAGGGTGTACACCCAATAATTAGCCGTGTTGAGAATGTGGGCGATGCGGCGGTCGTTTCTCAGGCACTGCAGCATGAAATCAACCATGTGCTGCAGACTCCCAAATGCCAAAGAAACGCTGTCCCCTGCTTGAGTCGTCATCTCTGCCTGCTCTGCATCACCCCACCCTCGCTGTACATACTGACTAGAGCATTGTGTACCTCCCTCCTCTGGAGAGATGTATTCCTCCTCCATTGACTCCTCCTCATCCTCCTCACAAAGTGTCCCCTGCCTAGGCCTTTTTGAGGAATCACATAGCGCAGACTGTCCAGAAGCAGATGGCATTTGTGACTCCTCATCCTCCACCTCTTCCAAAACCTCCTCCCTTAGTGCTTGCAGTGTTTTTTGAAGCAGGCAGATAAAGGGGACAGTCATGCTGACTAGTGCATCATCTGCACTCGCCATCCGCGTGGAATCATCGAAGGCACGCAAAACGAGGCAGATGTCCTTCATAGAGGCCCACTCAGTGGTGCTGAAGTGTGACCGGCGCACAGTGCGACTTGTTTGCGCCTGATGCAGCTGGTACTCCATGACTACTGCCTGCTGCTCACACAACCGCTCCAACATATGTAACGTTGAATTCCACCTGGTGGGTAGGTCACATATGATGCGATGTTCCGGAAGGCGTAATCGGCGCTGCAGAGCAGCAAGGCGCGATCTTGCCGTGCTGGAACGCCGCAAGTGAGCACACTCTATGCGGATCTTGTGCAGCAGTGCATCAAGATCCGGATAGTCCCTCAGAAAGCTCTGCACGACCAAGTTCAGCACATGTGCCAGACATGGGATGTGAGTGAGGTTGCCTAGGCCCAGAGCTGCCACCAGATTTCGGCCATTGTCACACACTACCAAGCCTGGCTGGAGATTCGCTGGCACAAACCACACTTCGCTCTCCTGCTTGATGGCATTCCAGAGCTCCTGCGCTGTGTGGCTTCGATTCCCCAAAGAAATTAATTTGAGTACGGCCTGTTGACGTTTGGCCACGGCTGTGCTCATATCGGTCGTAACAGGCTCCTGCAGCACTGTTTCTGAGGAACTTGAGTAGGAGGAGGAGTCAATGTGTACAGACTGGATTCCTGCAGTCCATGGAGTTGGCAGAACATGTACATCGCCACTCTCCAGATCTTTACCCGGCTCAACTACATTGACCCAATGGGCAGTGAGGGAAAGGTATGGTCCCTGTCCATGGTTACTGGTCCATGCATCGGTGGTCAGGTGGACCTTGCTACTGACAGCGTTTAGTAGCGCATTTTTTATTTTTCCCTCCACATGCTTTTGCAGGGCAGGGTCGGCTTGCCTGCTGAAATAAAAGCAGCTGGGCACGGTGTATTGTGGGATTGCCAATGCCATGAAGTTCCGGAAGGTGTCAGTCTCCACCAGCCTGAATGAGAGCATTTCAAGGGCCAGTAGTTTGGCAATGCCAGCATTCAGAGCCTGTGCTCGGGGATGGTTTGCCGAGTATGGCCGCCTTTTATCCCATGCCTGTGCTACCGATGGCTGTAGAGTGGCCTGGGAGTGTGAGGATAACTGGGAACGTGGCGCTGTGGGTGGAATGTCACTGGGTCTCCGGACAACAGTGCCAGAGGGTCTTCCTTGTGAGGAAGCCGAACCAGCTGTGTGTGAGCTGGAGGAAGAGGCCCCAACACGAGCTGAAGAGGTGGTAGGTGGTGCTGTAAGTTGGCCTACGTCTTCAGTGTGTCTATGTAACTCCACCTCGTGCTTGGTCCGCACATGTTTCCACATATTTGTGGTATTGAGGTTGCTGACATTTTTCCCTCTTTTGACTTTCTGATGACACAGCTTGCATTTGACAAAGCAAATGTCATCTGCAACTGTGTCAAAAAAGGACCACGCACTGCAAGTCTTGGAAGCGCCCGTTTTGGCATTTTGAAGAGGAATGCTCCTAACGGGTGCCGAAGTGGAGGCTACAGGCAACCAAGTCTGCCCCCTCCCTCTCCCTCCTGTTTTGGCCGTTCGGGGAATCTCTTCCTCAGAGCTGCTCCCACCACCTTCCTGTTCCTCACGCCATGATGGGTCAAGGACCTCATCATCTACACTCCCCTCTTCAAACACCTGCTCCTCCTGGGTTGTCTCGCCAGCACCGTACGCACCAGAATGTGGCACCTGAGTCTCGTCATCATCTGATGCGTACTGAGGTGTGCTGACCATAGGCACTGGCCCACCTACCTCTTCAGATTCAGAGGGACAAAGAAGTTGCGCATCACTGCATACTCCCTCTTCTTCACATTCTTGAATGCTGCTTGGCTGGCCCCCTCTTTCCAAGCCAACAGATTCAGAGAACAGAAGTAGAGACTGTGATGGCTCCTGTCCAGGGCTCTCTGACTGCCTGGGCACTTTGGCAGGTGGTGAAGAGACAGATGGTTGCTCTTCAGTGCTCTGGCCCTGAGAGGACGTGGAAGTCATTGAAGTCGATGCGTTAGCTGCCATCCATCCGACAACGGCTTCAATTTGTTCCTCCCGCAGCAGTGGGGTACGGCGAGGTCCTACAAAGCTGCGCATAAAGGACTGTTGCCTGCTAAAACTGGGGGATGCTGACTCACTGGTACCCTTAGCAGGCACAGAATCCCCACGTCCTCTCCCTGCAGAATCCCCACGTCCTCTCCCTGCAGAATCCCCACGTCCTCTCCCTGCTGAAACTTCACGCCCACGTGCCTTACTCCCTGCCTTCTTCATCTTGGTAGACTGATAAAGATAGGCAGAAAAGTACAAAGGGGGGGCTTAGTGTGCTTATTCCTGAACAGCTGGTAACAGGTATAAGAAACACTAATTTTATGAAGTGTGTGTGTGTGTGGACTACACTTTAATAGGAGCTAATGTGGCCTACTAGAGTTGAGCGATACCAGCCGATACTTGAAAATATCGGATCGGAATGGATCGGCCGATCTTAAAAAAAAGTATCGGTATCGCCGATTCCGATACCGGGAACCAATGCAAGTCAATGGGGCCAAAATATCGGAATTAAAAAAAACCCTTTCTTTCCTTGTAGGTTAATTCTACATGAAGAAAAACAACTAAGAATAATGTAGAATGTATTGTGGGAGGTGGAGGAGACATTAAAGCCATAGAGGTTTAGCCCAATCAAATGGAATAGCAGGAATTAAACTTTTTTTTTAAAGATGTTAGGAGTTACAAAGATATTGACTATGTTAGCCTCATTTATATTTTGCCAGACATGTATGTCTTCTTCTTCTTTCTTCTTTCTTCTTCTTTCTTATTCTTCTTCCTTTTTTTACCTTCTTCTTCTTCTTCTTATTCCTTTTTTTACATTCTTCTTCTTCTTCCTTTTTTTACATTCTTCTACTTCCTTTTTTTACATTCTTCTTCTTCTTCCTTTTTTTACATTCTTCTTCTTATTCCTTTTTTTACATTCTTCTTCTTCTTCTTCTTCTTATTCCTTTTTTTACATTCTTCTTCTTCTTCCTTTTTTTACATTCTTCTACTTCCTTTTTTTACATTCTTCTTCTTCTTCCTTTTTTTACATTCTTCTTCTTATTCCTTTTTTTACATTCTTCTTCTTCTTCTTCTTCCTTTTTTACATTCTTCTACTTCCTTTTTTTACATTCTTCTTCTTCTTCCTTTTTTTACATTCTTCTTCTTATTCCTTTTTTTACATTCTTCTTCTTCCTTTTTTAAATTCTTCTACTTCCTTTTTTTACATTCTTCTTCTTCTTCTTCCTTTTCTTACATTCTTCATATTCTTCTTATTCAACAATTATTATTCTACATATTCAACTTCTTCATCTTCTTCCTATTCTTCTTCATCATATTCTTGTTTGTGTCAGGCATTCCTGTAGTTGTTATCTAGAAAAGTTAGAAGTTTACACCTTCCGTTCTGCCTGTCACACAAGATTTACAACAGGATTTGTCCGCGTTCAGTTTGGCCTGCAGCAGCAGGCCTTTTCCAGGGGCACCACGAGGAGGAACGGACTCACCCCCATACACTGCTTAGTCTTCTTCTGCTTATAAATAAGATAATATCATTTGCTCAGAGTATTAGTCTTATGCTTAATGTTCTTCTGCTTTGTTTTTTTTATGCTTCTTTGTCTTCTCTCTCTTGTTGTTCTGCATCTTGGTGGTTGTCTTCCTGTTCTTTGTCCTCTTGAACCAGCTGACGTTACTGGCACCCGGAGGAGCAGCAGAAGGAACAAGAGCCAATGGCACTACCGAGGACCAGCTGACGGTGCTGGAACCCGGTTACTAAGCAGGAGGTACCTGTGCTACAAAGCACTACCAAGGACCAGCAGACGTTGCCGGAACTCGGATACCGAGATGGAGGCACCTAGGCCAAAGGCTCTGACGAGAACCAGCTGACGGTGCTGGAACCCGGAGGGGTAGCATAAGCTGCAAGAGCAAATGGAAATAGCGAGGACCAGCTGACAGTGCTGGCACCCGTAGGGGCAGCAGAAGGAATAAGAGCCAATGGCACAACCGAGGACCAGCTGACGGTGCTGGAACCCGGTTACTAAGCAGGAGGTACCTGTGCTACAAAGCACTACCAAGGACCAGCAGACGTTGCCGGAACTCGGATACCGAGATGGAGGCACCTAGGCCAAAGGCTCTGACGAGAACCAGCTGACGGTGCTGGAACCCGGAGGGGTAGCATAAGCTGCAAGAGCAAATGGAAATAGCGAGGACCAGCTGACAGTGCTGGCACCCGGAGGGGCAGCAGAAGGAATAAGAGCCAATGGCACAACCGAGGACCAGCTGACGGTGCTGGAACCCGGTTACTAAGCAGGAGGTACCTGTGCTACAAAGCACTACCAAGGACCAGCAGACGTTGCCGGAACTCGGATACCGAGATGGAGGCACCTAGGCCAAAGGCTCTGACGAGAACCAGCTGACGGTGCTGGAACCCGGAGGGGTATCAGAAGTTACCCCTGAAAAGCAAAGTTGGCATGCCGCAAGCTGGCCGCAGTTACCGAATCACACAGTCCTACAGGGGGTGCTTGTCCTACTGGCACTATGGAACAAGTCTTTCTTACCAGAACCCGCAGTCCACATAGGAAGCACCTAAACTGCTGGCACCCTAGCCTCGGCTAACCCAACCGCAACACGACATGGCAACTTGGGGTGGCAAACTGACATTGACACTTCCCGGAAACAGCAGGCAGGGCTGGAACCAAGCTGGGCAGGAGGGAGTACCCGTGCCAAAGTCAGTTATGAGCAGCAACTGGCGATGTTGGAGCCCAGGACAAGCACTTAGCAGGCTGAGGCCTGATGTGCTGTCAATTGGGAGGCAGCAGGACAGATTGCCATCAAAACAGCAGGGGAACAGCTGACGTTACTGAACCCCACAAACACAGGAGCTAGTGTTTTACTCTGTGAAGACGGCACTTCCGAGCAACAACTGGCTGTGTTGAAGCCCAGGGACAAGCACGGAGCAGGCTGAGGCTGCATTGAAGAAATTTTAAGATCGGTTGTAGACTACTAATTTGAACCAAGCTCCACTTAGGCCTGTGGCTTCACTGATTTTCGTATTTCCCCTGTCCTCCAACCCCGCCAGTTACAGCTCCGAAGTGGCGTCTGCACAATCCACACTTGTTCCTGTGTTACAGGTGTTCAGTCCGGTCAGTTAATCCCCTGATGTGTGTCCGGCAATGTCGCCTGCTCTGTCCACATTCCCATAATGGGAATGTGGACAGAGCAGGCGACATTGCCGGACACACATCAGGGGATTAACTGACCGGACTGAACACCTGTAACACAGGAACAAGTGTGGATTGTGCAGACGCCACTTCGGAGCTGTAACTGGCAGGGTTGGAGGACAGGGGAAATACGAGAGACAGTGGAGCCACAGGCCTAATTGGAGCACGGTTAAAAATCAGTAGTGGTACGATCTGTGTAGATGGAGACTTTGCCATCTACACAGCAGGGGATCAGCTGACGTTACTGAACCCCACTGAGACACGGGAGCAAGTGTCTCTTTCCGTGTGGACGGCACTTCCGAACTACAACTGGCTGTGTTGAAGCCCAGGAAATAGGAGGGTGTAGGCAGAGGCCTACTGTATTTTGAATGAGGTTACAGCAGGAGAGACTGCCATCCACACAGCAGGGGATCAGCTGACATTACTGAACCCCACTGAGACACGGGAGCAAGTATCTCTTTCCGTGTGGACGGCACTTCCGAACTACAACTGGCTGTGTTGAAGCCCAGGAAATAGGAGGGTGTAGGCAGAGGCCTACTGTATTTTGAATGAGGTTACAGCAGGAGAGACTGCCATCCACACAGCAGGGGATCAGCTGACATTACTGAACCCCACTGAGACACGGGAGCAAGTATCTCTTTCCGTGTGGACGGCACTTCCGAACTACAACTGGCTGTGTTGAAGCCCAGGAAATAGGAGGGTGTAGGCAGAGGCCTACTGTATTTTGAATGAGGTTACAGCAGGAGAGACTGCCATCCACACAGCAGGGGATCAGCTGACATTACTGAACCCCACTGAGACACGGGAGCAAGTATCTCTTTCCGTGTGGACGGCACTTCCGAACTACAACTGGCTGTGTTGAAGCCCAGGAAATAGGAGGGTGTAGGCAGAGGCCTACTGTATTTTGAATGAGGTTACAGCAGGAGAGACTGCCATCCACACAGCAGGGGATCAGCTGACATTACTGAACCCCACTGAGACACGGGAGCAAGTATCTCTTTCCGTGTGGACGGCACTTCCGAACTACAACTGGCTGTGTTGAAGCCCAGGAAATAGGAGGGTGTAGGCAGAGGCCTACTGTATTTTGAATGAGGTTACAGCAGGAGAGACTGCCATCCACACAGCAGGGGATCAGCTGACATTACTGAACCCCACTGAGACACGGGAGCAAGTATCTCTTTCCGTGTGGACGGCACTTCCGAACTACAACTGGCTGTGTTGAAGCCCAGGAAATAGGAGGGTGTAGGCAGAGGCCTACTGTATTTTGAATGAGGTGACAGCAGGAGAGACTGCCATCCACACAGCAGGGGATCAGCTGACATTACTGAACCCCACTGAGACACGGGAGCAAGTATCTCTTTCCGTGTGGACGGCACTTCCGAACTACAACTGGCTGTGTTGAAGCCCAGGAAATAGGAGGGTGTAGGCAGAGGCCTACTGTATTTTGAATGAGGTGACAGCAGGAGAGACTGCCATCCACACAGCAGGGGATCAGCTGACATTACTGAACCCCACTGAGACACGGGAGCAAGTATCTCTTTCCGTGTGGACGGCACTTCCGAACTACAACTGGCTGTGTTGAAGCCCAGGAAATAGGAGGGTGTAGGCAGAGGCCTACTGTATTTTGAATGAGGTTACAGCAGGAGAGACTGCCATCCACACAGCAGGGGATCAGCTGACATTACTGAACCCCACTGAGACACGGGAGCAAGTATCTCTTTCCGTGTGGACGGCACTTCCGAACTACAACTGGCTGTGTTGAAGCCCAGGAAATAGGAGGGTGTAGGCAGAGGCCTACTGTATTTTGAATGAGGTTACAGCAGGAGAGACTGCCATCCACACAGCAGGGGATCAGCTGACATTACTGAACCCCACTGAGACACGGGAGCAAGTATCTCTTTCCGTGTGGACGGCACTTCCGAACTACAACTGGCTGTGTTGAAGCCCAGGAAATAGGAGGGTGTAGGCAGAGGCCTACTGTATTTTGAATGAGGTTACAGCAGGAGAGACTGCCATCCACACAGCAGGGGATCAGCTGACGTTACTGAACCCCACTGAGACACGGGAGCAAGTGTCTCTTTCCGTGTGGACGGCACTTCCGAACTACAACTGGCTGTGTTGAAGCCCAGGAAATAGGAGGGTGTAGGCAGAGGCCTACTGTATTTTGAATGAGGTTACAGCAGGAGAGACTGCCATCCACACAGCAGGGGATCAGCTGACATTACTGAACCCCACTGAGACACGGGAGCAAGTATCTCTTTCCGTGTGGACGGCACTTCCGAACTACAACTGGCTGTGTTGAAGCCCAGGAAATAGGAGGGTGTAGGCAGAGGCCTACTGTATTTTGAATGAGGTTACAGCAGGAGAGACTGCCATCCACACAGCAGGGGATCAGCTGACATTACTGAACCCCACTGAGACACGGGAGCAAGTATCTCTTTCCGTGTGGACGGCACTTCCGAACTACAACTGGCTGTGTTGAAGCCCAGGAAATAGGAGGGTGTAGGCAGAGGCCTACTGTATTTTGAATGAGGTGACAGCAGGAGAGACTGCCATCCACACAGCAGGGGATCAGCTGACGTTACTGAACCCCACTGAGACACGGGAGCAAGTATCTCTTTCCGTGTGGACGGCACTTCCGAGCTACAACTGGCTGAGTTGAAGCCCAGGAAATAGGAGGGTGTAGGCAGAGGCCTACTGTCTTTGGAATGTGGAGACAGCAGGAGAGACTGCCATCTCCACAGCAGGGGATCAGCTGGCAATGATGAACCCCACTAACACTTGAACGAATGTGTTTGGCTCTGTGGAGACGACACTTCTGAACACCAACTGACGCTGTTGGAGCCCAGGATTAGGCGAGGAGCAGGCTGGGGTCTACTGGATTTTGGCAGGTGAAGGCAGCAGGAGACTTGCCATCTCCACAGCAGGGGAACAGCTGGCAGTGCTGAACCCCACTAACACTCTAACGAATGTGTTTGGCTCTGTGGAGACGACACTTCTGAACACCAACTGACGCTGTTGGAGCCCAGGATTAGGCGAGGAGCAGGCTGGGGCCTACTGGATTTTGGCAGGTGAAGGCAGCAGGAGACTTGCCATCTCCACAGCAGGGGAACAGCAGGCAGTGCTGAACCCCACTAACACTCTAACGAATGTGTTTGGCTCTGTGGAGACGACACTTCTGAACACCAACTGACGCTGTTGGAGCCCAGGATTAGGCGAGGAGCAGGCTGGGGCCTACTGGATTTTGGCAGGTGAAGGCAGCAGGAGACTTGCCATCTCCACAGCAGGGGAACAGCAGGCAGTGCTGAACCCCACTAACACTCTAACGAATGTGTTTGGCTCTGTGGAGACGACACTTCTGAACACCAACTGACGCTGTTGGAGCCCAGGATTAGGCGAGGAGCAGGCTGGGGCCTACTGGATTTTGGCAGGTGAAGGCAGCAGGAGACTTGCCATCTCCACAGCAGGGGAACAGCTGGCAGTGCTGAACCCCACTAACACTCTAACGAATGTGTTTGGCTCTGTGGGGACGACACTTCTGAACACCAACTGACGCTGTTGGAGCCCAGGATTACGCATGCCGCATGCAGAGGCCAATGGGCAGCGGTTTTTATGGAGGTTGTGGACTACTACTGATTCTAACCATGCTCCACTTAGGCCTCTGGCTCCACTGTCTCTACTATTTACCCTGGCCTCCAACCCCGCCAGCTACATCTCTGAAGTGGCGTCAGCACAATCTACACTTGTTCCTGTGTTACTGGTGCTCAGTCCCGTCAGTTGATCCCCTGATGTTTGTCCGGCAAGTTCGCCAGCTCTGTCCTCATTCCCACTACTGGTTATGGGAATGTGGACAGAGCAGGAGACCTTGCCGGACACACATCAGGGGATAAACTGATGGGACTGAGCCACAGGAACAAGTGTAGATTGTGCTGACGCCACTTCAGAGATGTAGATGGCGGGGTTGGAGGTCAGGGGAAATAGTAGAGACAGTGGAGCCAGAGACCTAAGTTGGGCACGGTTAAAAATCAGTAGTGGTTTGAATGTTGATGGAGCTGGTGACTTTGCCGTCCACACAGCAGGGGATCAGCTGGCATTACCGAACCCCACTAACACAGGAGCTAGTGTGTTTCTCTGTGCAGACGACACATCTGAGCGACAACTGGCTGTGTTGAAGCAAAGGGATTATAGTTCAGGTGGTAGAAAAATGAACACACCAGCAGACCTGGATACAGTTGCCAACCACTAATTTAGTCTGTAAGAGGAATGGCAAAGTCTTTTGAGATCCAGGCCTTGTTCATTTTCAGAAAAGTCAGCCGGTCAACATTATCGGAAGATAGTCGCGTGCGACGGTCTGTTAGTACACCACCTGCGGCACTAAAGACACGTTCCGATAATACACTGGCAGCAGGGCAAGCCAGCACCTCCAATGCATACTGGCTAAGCTCTGGCCATGTATCCAGCTTAGAGACCCAAAACTTGAAGGGGGAAGAGCCATCTGGGAGTACAGCGACAGGGCAAGACATGTAGTCTGACACCATCTGACGGAAGCGTTGCCTCCTGCTGACTCGAGGCGTCGCTGATGGTGTAGACAATTGTGGTGGACACACAAAACTTTGCCACATTTGGGCCATAGTGGTCTTGCCTTGTGCTGCGGCGCTGCCTCTGCTCCCTCTTTGTGCAGAGTTTCCTCCACTGCCTCGACGCACAGAGCTGCTTTGTAAAGCACTAGCAACAATGCTGTCGGGTGGAATGGAAAACATTATGGACTGCACCAGTGACTCTTCGTACTCCCGCATTTTACGCTCCCGGTTCAACGTTGGTATGAGCCTTTGTACGCTGTCCCGGTAGCGAGGATCTAGGAGGGTGTACACCCAATAATCAGCCGAGACGAGAATGTGGGCGATGCGGCGGTCGTTTCTCAGGCACTGCAGCATGAAATCAACCATGTGCTGCAGACTCCCAACTGCCAAAGAACCGCTGTCCCCTGTTTGAGGCGTGACCTCGGCCTGCTCTGCATCACCCCACCCTCGCTGTACATACTGAGTAGAGGTTTGTGTACCTCCCTCCTCTGGAGAGATGTCTTCCTCCTCCATCGACTCCTCCTCATCCTCCTCACAAAGTGTCCCCTGCCTAGGCCTTTGTGAGGAAACACGTAGCGCAGACTGTCCAGAAGCAGATGGCATTTGGGACTCCTCATCCTCCACCTCTTCTGAAACCTCATCCCTTAGTGCTTGCAGTGTTTGTTGAAGCAGGCAGATAAGGGGGACAGTCATGCTGACTAGTGCATCATCTGCACTCGCCATCCGCGTGGATTCATCGAAGGCACGCAAAACGAGGCAGATGTCCTTCATAGAGGCCCACTCAATGGTGCTGAAGTGTGAACGGCGCACAGTGCGACTTGTTTGCGCCTGATGCAGCTGGTACTCCATGACTGCTGCCTGCTGCTCACACAACCGCTCCAACATATGTAACGTTGAATTCCACCGGGTGGGTAGGTCACATATGATGCGATGTTCCGGAAGGCCAAATCGTCGCTGCAGAGCAGCGAGGCGCGATCTTGCCGTGCTGGAACGTCGCAAGTGAGCGCACTCTATGCGGACCTTGTGCAACAGTGCAGCAAGATCCGGATAGTCCCTCAGAAAGCTCTGCACGACCAAGTTAAGAACATGTGCCAGACATGGGATGTGTGTGAGGTTGCCTAGGCCAAGAGCTGCCACCAGATTTCGGCCATTGTCACACACTACCAAGCCCGGCTGGAGATTCGCTGGCCCAAACCACACATCGCTCTCCAGCTTGATAGCATTCCAGAGCTCCTGCGCTGTGTGGCTTCGATTCCCCAAAGAAATTAATTTGAGTACAGCCTGTTGACGTTTGGCCACGGCTGTGCTCATATCGGTCGTAACAGGCTCCTGCTCTGCTGTTTCTGAGGAACTTGAGTAGGAGGAGGAGTCTATGTGTACAGACTGGAGTCCTGCAATCCGTGGCGTTGGAAGAACACGTACAGCGCCACTCTCCAGATCCGTACCCGGCTCCACAACATTGACCCAGTGGGCAGTGAGGGAAAGGTATCGTCCCTGTCCATGGTTACTGGTCCACGCATCGGTGGTCAGGTGGACCTTGCTACTAACGGCGTTTAGTAGCGCATGTTTTATTTTGCCCTCAACATGTTTCTGCAGGGCAGGGACGGCTCGCCTGCTGAAATAAAAGCGGCTGGGCACGTTGTATTGGGGGACTGCCAATGCCATTAAGTCCCGGAAGGTGTCAGTGTCCACCAGCCTGAATGACAGCATTTCAACTGCCAGAAGTTTGGCAATGCCAGCATTCAGAGACTGTGCTCGGGGATGGTTTGCCGAGTAAGGGCGCCTTTTATCCCATGCCTGTGCTACCGATGGCTGTGATGGATGGGAATGTGCTGCTATGGGTGTAATCTGACAGGGTCTCCGGACAACAGTGGCAGAGGTTCTTCCTTGGCGATCCTGTGAGGAAGCCGAACCAGCAGTGTGTGAGCTGGAGGAAGAGGGCCCAACACGAACTGAAGAGGTGGTAGGTGGTGCTGTACGTTGGCCTACGTCTTCAGGGTGTCTCTGCAACTCCAACTCGTGCTTGGTGCGCACATGTTTCCACATATTTGTGGTATTGAGGTTGCTGACATTTCTCCCTCTTTTGACTCTCTGATGACACAGCTTGCATTTGACAAAGCAAATGTCATCTGCAACTGTGTCAAAAAAGGACCACGCACTGCAACTCTTGTGAGCGCCCGGTTTGCCTTTGGAAGGAGGAATGCTCCTAACGGGTGCCGAAGTGGAGGGTACAGGCAACCAAGTCTTCCCCCTCCCTCTGCCTCCTGTTTTGGCCGGTAAGGGAATCTCTTCCTCCGAGCTGCTCCCACCACCTTCCTGTTGCTCACGCCATGATGGGTCAAGGACCTCATCATCTTCCCTCCCCTCTTCAAACAGCTGCTTCTCCGGGGTTGTCTCGCCAGCACCGTACGCACCAGAAAGTGTCAACTGAGTCTCGTCATCATCTGATGCGTACTGAGGTGTGCTGACCATAGGCACTGGCCCACTCGCCTCTTCAGATTCAGAGGGACAAAGAAGTTGCGCATCACTGCATACTCCCTCTTCTTCACATTCAGGAATGCTGCTTGGCTGGCCCCCTCTTTCCAAGCCAACAGATTCCGAGAACAGAAGTAGAGACTGTGATGGCTCCTGTCCATGTCTCTCTGACTGCATGGGCACTTTGGCAGGTGGTGAAGAGACAGATGGTTGCTCTTCGGTGCTCTGACCCTGAGAGGATGCGGAAGTAATTGAAGTCGATGCGTTAGCTGCCATCCATCCGACAACGGCTTCAATTTGTTCCTCCCGCAGCAGTGGGGTACGTTGAGGTCCTACAAAGCTGCGCATAAAGGACTGTTGCCTGCTAAAACTGGGGGATGCTGATCCACTGGTGCCCGCAGCAGGCCCAGAATCCCCACGTCCTCTACCTGTAGAATCCCCACGTCCTCTCCCTGCAGAATCCCCACGTCCTCTCCCTGCTGAAACTCCACGCCCACGCCCACGCGCCTTACTCCCTGCCTTCTTCATCTTGCAAGACTGCTTAAGATAGGCAAAAAAGTACAAAGGGGGGCCTTAGTGTGCTTATTCCTGAACAGCTGGTTACAGGTACAAGAAACACTAATTTTATGAAGTGTGTGTGTGTGGACTAGACTTTAATAGGAGCTGATGTGGCCTACACAAGTTCCAAATGTAGTGTTTGGTGAACTTTTTTTGTGGTTTCTTTGTTGGAAACAAACTCAAAGTATGTGAACAAAGAATTGAAACTGATAGTATCACCAACTTTTTGGAGCTATTACAATGCAGGCAGGTAACCTACAATGCAAAAGATGAGGCTCCAAAAAAATTGGGTAATACTAATCTGGCTGCGCCGGCAGGGCACAAGCCAGAAAAAAAGGCTCCTCTATCTACTCCTATATAGTGTTTGCAACCAACCAATGTTGATGGATACGGATGGATGCACACTAATAGGAGAAGAAAAAATGAGCTGCACTCAAAGACAAATATGTGTGAGGCAGTGACGCACGTTGAGCGTCCTACAACCAGACGTAGCTGCAGGACACTCTACTCAGCGTGAGCTGCACTCACACACAGTCAGAGGCCTCTCAGACAGCCGTCAACAGTGCAGCTAAGTGGGCACTGGCACTGACAGGCTGCAGAAAGGCTCCGCTGTGTACTCCTATATAGTGTTTGCAACCACCGTAGATGGAGACGGATGGATGCACACTAATAGAAGAAAAAATGAGCTGCACTCAAATAAAAATATGTGTGAGGCACTGACGCACGCTGAGCGTCCTACAGCCAGACGTAGCTGCAGGACACACTACTCAGCGTGAGCTGCACTCACACACAGTCAGAGACCTCTCAGACAGCCGTGAACAGTGCAGCAAAGTGGACACTAGCACTGAAAGGCTGCAGAAAGGCTCCGCTGTCTACTACTAGTGTTTGCAACCAACGTATATGGATACGGATGGAAGCACACTAGATTGAAATTATGTAAAAAATGCAGCTCAAAAAATAAAAGATGTATGAGGCAGCAGTGATCACACTGGGTGGCCTACAGCCTGACGTGGCTGCAGGACCCACTCCACAGCGTGAGCTGCACTCACACAGCCCTTGCAGACAGCTGTGAACACTGCTGCTAGGGCAAAGAAGGCTACAGTGGTGGTTTATGTAGCCTGGGTAAAGCACTAGATGTTTGGTGGAATCGCTATTTCTAACTGTCCCTCACAGTCTTCTACAGCAGCCTGTCCCTAACTGAATTCACAGCAGAGTGACCAGAAATGGCGGCTGCGGTGGCTTTTATAGTGCATCATGACATCATTTCGGCAGCCAATCACAGCCATGCCAATAGTTAACATGCCTACATGCCTAACAGGATGTGCCCACACTTCGGAGGATTCCCATTGGCTTAATCAAAGCAAGCAGGCTCATAGCATGATGGGAACTTCCGATTCCGATTCCGATTCCGGAATCCGATATGACAAAAGTATCGGAACTAAGTATCGGAATTCCGATACCGCTAATATCGGCCGATACCCGATACTTGCGGTATCGGAATGCTCAACACTATGGCCTACACAACTGTCAAATGGAGTGTTTGGTGAACTTTATTTTGTTTTGTTTTTTTGAAAAAAAACTAAAAGGATGTGACCAAAGATTTGAAAGCGATAGTATCACAAACTTTTTGGAGCTATTACAATGCAGGAAGGTAACCTACAATGCAAAAGATGAGGCTCCAAAAAATAGGGTAATACTAATCTGGCTGCAGCTGAAGGGCACAAGCCAGAAAAATGGCTCTTCTATCTACTCTTATATAGTGTTTGTAACCAACCAATGTAGATGGATACGGATGGATGCACACTAATAGGAGAATAAAAAATGAGCTGCAATAAAAGAAAAATATGTGTGAGGCAGTGACGCACGCTGAGCGGCCTACAACCAGACGTAGCTGCAGGACACACTACTCAGCGTGAGCTGCACTCACACACAGAGACCTCTCAGACAGCCGTGAACAGTGCAGATAAATGGGCACTAGCACTGAAAGGCTGCAGAGAGGCTCCGCTGTCTACTGCTATAGTGTTTGCAACCACCGTATATGGATACGGATGGATGCACATTAATAGGAGAATAAAAAAGGGCTGCAATAAAAGAAAAATATGTGTGGGGCAGTGACGCACGCTGAGCAGCCTACAACCAGACGTAGCTGCAGGACACACTACTCAGCGTGATCTGCACTCACACACAGAGACCTCTCAGACAGCCGTGAACAGGGCAGTAGCACTGAAAGGCTGCAGAGATGCTCCGCTGTCTACTCTTTTTGTGTTTGCAACCAACGTATATGGATACGGATGGATGCACAGTGCACACTAATAGGAGAATGAAAAATGAGCAGCAAAAAAGAAAAATATGTATGAGGCAGTGACACACGCTGAGCGGCCTACAACCAGACGTGGCTGCAGGACACACTACTCAGCGTGAGCTGCACTCACACAGACCTTGCAGACAGCTGTGAACACTGCTGCAAGGCAAAAGAAAGCTACAGTGGTGGATTATGTAGCCTGGGTAAAGCACACTATATTTGTGAAAATCGCTATCTCTAACTGTCCCTCACAGTCTTGAACAGCAGCGTGTCCCTAACTGAATTCACAGCAGAGTGAACCAGAAATGGCGGCAGCGGCTTTTATAGTGCATCATGACATCATTTCAGCAGCCAATCACAGCCATGCCATTAGTTAACATGCCTACATGCCTAACAGGATGTGCCCACACTTCTGAGGATTGTCATTGGCTGAATCAAATCAAACTGGCTCATAGCATTATGGGAACTTCCGATTCCGGTATTCGATATGCTAAAAGAATCAGAACTCAGTATTGGAATTCCGATACAGTGAATATCGGCCGATACCCGATACTTGCGGTGTCAGAATGCTCAACACTAATCACTGGACAATATATTGGGTCTGAATTAATAAATCCAAAATGGAGTCTCCCTCGTCTCTCACACTATCTATCTATATCATATCTACCTATCTATGTCATATCTACCATCTATCCCATATCTATCTATTATCTATCTCTCTATCTATCCCATATCTATCTGTCCATCTATCCCATATCTATCTATTATCTATCTATATATCCCATATCTATCTATCTATCTCATATCTATCTATCTATCTATCCCATATCTACAGTTGTGGCCAAAAGTATTAACACCCCTGCAATTCTGTCATATAATACTCAGTTTCTTCCTGAAAATGATTGCAAACACAAATTCTTTGGTATTATTATCTTCATTTAATTTGTCTTAAATGAAAAAACACAAAAGAGAATGAAGCAAAAAGCAAAACATTGATCATTTCACACAAAACTCCAAAAATGGGCCAGACAAAAGTATTGGCACCCTCAGCCTAATACTTGGTTGCACAACCTTTAGCCAAAATAACTGCGACCAACCGCTTCCGGTAACCATCAATGAGTTTCTTACAATCCTCTGCTGGAATTTTAGACCATTCTTCTTTGGCAAACTGCTCAAGGTCCCTGATATTTGAAGGGTGCCCTTCTCCAAACTGCCATTTTTAGATCTCTCCACAGGTGTTCTATGGGATTCAGGTCTGAACTCATTGCTGGCCATCTTAGAAGTCTTCAGTGCTTTCTCTCAAACCATTTTCTAGTGCTTTTTGAAGTGTGTTTTGGGTCCTTGTCCTGCTGGAAGACCCATGACCTCTGAGGGAGACCCAGCTTTCTCACACTGGGCCCTACATTATGCTGCAAAATTTGTTGCTAGTCTTCAGACTTCATAATGCCATGCACACGGTCAAGCAGTCCAGTACCAGAGGCAGCAAAGCAACCCCAAAACATCAGGGAACCTCCGCCATGTTTGACTTTAGGGACCGTGTTCTTTTCTTTGAATGCCTCTTTTTTTCTCCTGTAAACTCTATGTTGATGCCTTTGCCCAAAAAGCTCTACTTTTGTCTCATCTGACCAGAGAACATTCTTCCAAAACGTTTTAGGCTTTTTCAGGTAAGTTTTGGCAAACTCCAGCCTGGCTTTTTTATGTCTCGGGGTAGGAAGTGGGGTCTTCCTGGGTCTCCTACCATGCAGTCCCTTTTCATTCAGACACCGACGGATACTACAGGTTGCCACAGTTGTACCCTCGGACTGCAGGGCAGCTTGAACTTGTTTGGATGTTAGTCGAGGTTTTTTATCCAACATCCGCACAATCTTACTTTGAAATCTCTTGTCAATTTTTCTTTTCCGTCCACATCTAGGGAGATTAGCCACAGTGCCATTGGCTTTAAACTTCTTGATGACACTGCGCACGGTAGACACAGGAACATTCAGGTCTTTGGAGATGGACCTGTAGTCTTGAGATTGCTCATGCTTCCTCACAATTTGGTTTCTCAAGTCCTCAGACAGTTCTTTGGTCTTCTTTCTTTTCTCCATGCTCAATGTGATACACACAAGGACACAGGACAGAGGTTGAGTCAACTTTAATCCATGTCAACTGGCTGCAAGTGTGATTTAGTTATTGCCAACACCTGTTAGGTGCCACGGGTAAGTTACAGGTGCTGTTAATTACATAAATTAGAGAAGCATCACATGATTTTTCGAACAGTGCCAATACTTTTGTCCACCCTCTTTTTTTATGTTTGGTGTGGAATTATATCCAATTTGGCTTTAGGACAATTCTTTTTGTGTTTTTTCATTTAAGACAAATTAAATGAAGATAATAATACCAAAGAATTTGTGTTTGCAATCATTTTCAGGAAGAAACTGAGTATTATCTGACAGAATTGCAGGGGTGTCAATACTTTTGGCCACAACTGTATGTATGTATCTATCTACCCCATATCTGTCTGTCTATCTATCTATCTATCTATCTATCTATCTCATATCTATCCCATATCTATCTATCCCATATCCATCACTAACTTACATATGCAGGTAATGATATTGCAGTCTAGTTGCTTGTCCAACAATGACTCATTCTTTTTTAATAAATCTAACATAGGAGTTATGGGACATCTAGATAGAAGTGCAAATTACACAGGAAGTGACAATGCACTTGCAGGAAGCAGGCCAAGTCCACTGACACGACCCCAGTACATTCTGTCTTATTTGAATATGGCTTCTTTGTTAGATTTCACTACTAAAATAATTAAAAAAAACTGTACTTGTTTGGTATCGCCGTAAATTTCTAACTTCCTGTGGGCCCCCTCCTCCACTGTGTCACCTAAGTTCCTGTGGGCCCCCTCCCCTGCCGTGTCACTGTGTCACCTAAGTTCCTGTGGGCCTCCTCTCCTGCCATGTCACCTAAGTTCCTGTGGGCCCCCTCCCCCACCATGTCACCTAAGTTCCTGTGGGCCCCCTCCCCCACTGTGTCACTGCATCACCTAAGTTCCTGTGGGCCCCCTCACCCACTGTCACTGTGTCACCTAAGTTCCTGTGGGCCCCCTCCCCTGTCGTGTCACCTAAGTTCCTGTGGGCCCCCTCCCCCGCCGTGTCACCTAAGTTCCTGTGGGCCCCCTCCCCCACTGTGTCATTGCATCACCTAAGTTCCTGTGGGCCCCCCTCCCCCACTGTCACTGTGTCACCTAAGTTCCTGTGGGCCCCCTCCCCTGTCGTGTCACCTAAGTTCCTGTGGGCCCCCTCCCCCACCGTGTCACCTAAGTTCCTGTGGGCCCCCTCCCCTGCCGTGTCACCTAAGTTCCTGTGGGCCCCCTCCCCCGCCGTGTCACCTAAGTTCCTGTGGGCTCCCTCCCCCACTGTGTCACTGCATCACCTAAGTTCCTGTGGGCCCCCTCCCCCGCCGTGTCACCTAAGTTCCTGTGGGCCCCCCTCCCCCACTGTGTCACCTAAGTTCCTGGGGCCCCCTCCCCTGTCGTGTCACCTAAGTTCCTGTGGGCTCCCTCCCCCACTGTGTCACTGCATCACCTAAGTTCCTGTGGGCCCCCTCCCCCGCCGTGTCACCTAAGTTCCTGTGGGCCCCCCTCCCCCACTGTGTCACCTAAGTTCCTGTGGGCCCCCTCCCCCGCCGTGTCACCTAAGTTCCTGTGGGCTCCCTCCCCCACTGTGTCACTGCATCACCTAAGTTCCTGTGGGCCCCCTCCCCCGCCGTGTCACCTAAGTTCCTGTGGGCCCCCCTCCCCCACTGTGTCACCTAAGTTCCTGGGGCCCCCTCCCCTGTCGTGTCACCTAAGTTCCTGTGGGCCCCCTCCCCCACCGTGTCACCTAAGTTCCTGTGGGCCCCCTCCCCCGCCGTGTCACCTAAGTTCCTGTGGGCCCCCTCCCCCGCCGTGTCACCTAAGTTCCTGTGGGCCCCCTCCCCCGCCGTGTCACCTAAGTTCCTGTGGGCCCCCTCCCCCACTGTGTCACTGCATCACCTAAGTTCCTGTGGGCCCCCTCCCCCGCCGTGTCACCTAAGTTCCTGTGGGCCCCCTCCCCCGCCGTGTCACCTAAGTTCCTGTGGGCCCCCTCCCCCACTGTGTCACTGCATCACCTAAGTTCCTGTGGGCCCCCTCCCCCGCCGTGTCACCTAAGTTCCTGTGGGCCCCCTCCCCCGCCGTGTCACCTAAGTTCCTGTGGGCCCCCTCCCCCGCCGTGTCACCTAAGTTCCTGTGGGCTCCCTCCCCCACTGTGTCACCTAAGTTCCTGTGGGCTCCCTCCCCCACTGTGTCACCTAAGTTCCTGTGGGATCCCTCCCCCACTGTGTCACCTAAGTTCCTGTGGGCCCCCTCCCCCGCCGTGTCACCTAAGTTCCAGTCGCACAGCTCCATCGACCGAAAAATAAAAACATTATTTGTCTCAGAAGATAGTGACACCACCTCAAAAACATTTTTTTCCCAAAATTCTATTTTTTTCATTACTAAAATAATAAAAAAACTGTACATGTTTGGTATCGCCGTAATTGTAGTAATGAGCAGAATCCTATTGCACAGTCATTTTTACCACAAAATGCTCACCATAAAAACAATGTCAGAATTGTATTTTTTTTCCCCAGTGTCACTGCACTTGGAATTTGTTTCACTTTTTCAAGTACACTATGTGAGTGCAGTAACTATAGGAAGCCTAATCTCATTATCAGGGCCGGCCTCAGGCACCCGGGCTCCCTCCTAAGGGCCCCGGCACTTGCGATACTTATCACTCCCTGCTCCACCTTCCGACTCTCTGTACTCTGACTTTCAGGTCAGAGGGTGCAATGACATCATTACCGTGTGCCCTCTGCCTGAACAGTCACGTCACAGTACAGAGAGACAGAAGACGCCGAGCAAGGAGAGGGGAGTATTTGTTTGTTTTTTTATTTAATGTTTGGAGCAATATATGGGGCCCATTATACAGTACACTGGAGCATCATATATGATGCCCATCATATACTGGAGCATAATCTATGGGGCCCATTATGCACTGCAGCATCATACAGTATATGGGGACCATTATATATGGAGCTCATCATATATTGGGCCCATTACATATGGCTCATCATATACTGTATTGAGCATTATATAGGGCCCATTATATATATAGAGCAATATATGGGGTCCATCATATACTGGAGCATATTCTGTATGAAGCATTATATGGGGCCCATCAGGTTGTGTAGTATATAGAGGATGTGTCCCGTGTGGTGTAGTATATAGAGGATGTGTCCTGTGTGTTGCAGTATATAGAGGATGTGTCCCGTGTTGTTAGGCGTCAGGTTTCTGTAGCTGCACAGCAGAGATCCTGAGCCTTGCATTCGGCGGTCTCCCATTCCTCTCCGGCCGCAGAGGAGCCTGCTCAGCTGACTCGTCTATCCCGGCGCTCTGCTCAGACCAGCTTTGTGGGTTTGGTTGCTGCTGTCACCTCTGGTCCAGCTATAGCAACGCATGTTAGTCTGCAGCGAACAACTGCAGGGACTAAGTCCTCCTTTTGGTCCACTGAGCATGCCCATGGGACAATCTCCCATTGGAGATCGGAGGTCACACGCTCAGGTCCTTCTACAGCTTGGATTGGACCACCAGGAAGGTCTCAGAAGGAAGCTGCTATAAAAGGTTCGCATGGCCGCTCGGCCATGCGCTAGTATAGACTCTTTTGGCTTATGATGTGTATGATGATGGATGTTTGTGACTGCGAATGACTCATTATGAAACCCCTACCCTTGGTTGTGACTGTTGATAGGGGTTAGAGTCAGCACCTGTCAGTGGCTAGCTATACGCCACAGTGCATCCTAGTCCTCTGGACTAGCTAGCGTCTGACTGTGCCTCCCTGCTCAGGGCACTGTCGTACCGCACCAGGTAGCAGTAACCATCAGTGCGACGCCGTGCACACCTCTAGCGCTTTCCTCCCCACCCTGGGTGGTTAGTGGCGTCCGCCGAAGCAGTACTATGCGCACTTGGTGCGATCATACAGATTACTTCCTTTTGCTGGCACCACAGGCGTGGCACCAAGCGCTGATGGTCTAGAAGAGCTCTAGTCCTGTGCCTTTAGGACAGAGCTCTGTGACCTCTAGTTAACGCTCACTCAGCCGAGCTCTGTGAGTTCAACAGGCTCCGTCGTTTGTTCTAGTGGCTCTGTAGAGCAACAAAGTTCGCTTCCATTCACACTGGGTGAAGTGAACCCACGCGTGAGTAAGCGTTCATTCACCATCTAGTTCCGCCATTACTCAGCAGCAGGTTCCATCCCTGCACGGTGGACCCCGGGCTGCGAACGCACCTCATATCTCCTGTTATATTATTTGGTGCGTTCTGCAGTCCCTAACACGTGTGGTGTAGTTTATAGAGGATGTGTCCCGTGTGGTGTGGTATATAGAGGGTGTGTCCCGTGTGGTGTAGTATATAGAGGATGTGTCCCGTGTGGTGTGGTATATAGAGGGTGTGTCCCGTGTGGTGTGGTATATAGAGGGTGTGTCTCGTGTGGTGTAGTATATAGAGGGTGTGTCCCGTGTAGTGTAGTATATAGAGGGTGTGTCCTGTGTGGTGTAGTATATAGAGTGTGTGTCCTGTATGGTGTAGTAGTAATAATAATAATTTTATTTCCATAGCGCCAACATATTCCGCAGCACTTTACATTATAGAGGGGACTTTTACAGACAATAGACATTACAGCATAGCATAGCAATAAACACATAGATCAAAACAGATACCAATAGGGATGAGGGTCCTGCTCGCAAGCTTACAATCTATAAGGGAAAAGGGGAGACACGAAAGGTGGATGGTAACAATTGCTTTTATTGTTTGGCCCTGCCATAGTGTAAGAATCGGGTGTTCCTGTTGCTGCATGAACCAGTTAACAGTCTAAATGTATAACAGTACAAACACAGAGGGCTATTAACTGCAAAAAGCATGTGAGAACATGATGTGAGGAACCTGGGTATGGTAAAAAATTTTGTAATGAGCCACACAGGAATATTTAGGTTAGTGCGTTGAGGCGATAGGCCAGTCAGAACAATTGCGGTTTTAAGGCACGCTTAAAACTGTGGGGATTAATCGTATTAGCCTGGGTAGTGCATTCCAAAGAATTGGCGCGGCACGTGAAAAGTCTTGGAGACGGGAGTAGGAGGTTCTGATTAATGAGGATGTTAACCTCAGGTCATTAGCAGAATGGAGGGCAAGGGTAGGGTGGTAGGCTAATACTAGGGAGGAGATGTAGGATGGTGCTGAGCCATGGAGTGCTTTGTGGGTGAGGGTAATAAGTTTATACTGAATTCTGGAGTGGGTGGGTAGCCAGTGTAAGGACTGGCACAAGGTAGAGGCATCGGTATAGCGATTGGTGAGGATTATGATCCTGGCTGCAGCATTCAGGACAGATTGGAGAGTGGAGAGTTTGGTAAGAGGGAGACCAATTAGTAGAGAGTTACAATAGTCCAGACAAGAATGAATAAGAGAAACAGTAAGAATTTTTGCAGAGTCAGAAGTAAGAAAAGGTCGAATTCTAGAAATGTTTTTGAGGTGCAGATAATAAGAGCGAGCCAGTGATCAGATGTGGGGGGTGAATGAAAGCTCGGAATCAAGTATGACCCCAAGGCAGTGGGCATGTTGCTGGGGAGTAATGGTGGAACCACACACGGAAATTGCAGTGTCGGGTATAGGTAGGTTAGTAGAGGGAGGAAACACGAGGAGTTCAGTTTTTGACAGGTTCAGTTTCAGATAGAGGGAGGACATTATGTTAGAGACAGCGGTAAGACAATCACTGGTGTTTTCCAAAAACTCAGGCGTGATATCAGGAGAAGTGTATAATAGAGTGTCATCAGCATAGAGATGGTACTGGAAACCAAATCTACTAATTGTATACTGCCCCTATTGGTCAAGCAAAGAGAAGAGGAGGGGGCCTAGAACCGATCCTTGAGGAACCCCAACAGTAAGGGGAAGACGAGAGGAGGAGGAGGAGCCAGCAAAAGATAGTGTAAAGGAGCGGTCAGAGAGATAGGAAGAGAACCAGGAGAGAACAGTGTCCTTGAGGCCAATGGAACGGAGCATAGTGAGGAGGAGCTGATGATCCACAGTGTCGAATGCTGCAGAGAGATCCAAGAGAATTAGCATGGAGTAGTGACCATTAGATTTAGCTGTAAGAAGATCATTAGAGACTTTAGGGCAGTTTCAGTAAAGTGTAGAAAGCGGAAACCGGATTGTAGAGGGTCGAGGAGAGAGTTATCTGAGAGGTAGTGGATAAGATGGGCGTGGACCAGGCGTTCCAGGAGTTTAGAGATAAAGGGAATATTAGAGACAGGTCTATAGTTAGCGACGCAGTTTTGGTCGAGGGATGGTTTTTTAAGTAATGGCTGTAGCATATATTGTATTATTTCTATATAACTGCATGGTGGGCCCCAAGAATGATTTTTTCTGGTGGGCCCAAGGTACTCCAGTCCGACGCTGTAGACAGGAAGGGGTCACCCCCATAAAGGTGCAAGAAGTTTAGACATATATATACAGCCATAATATTAACCCCTTCCTGACATCCGACGTACTATCCCGTCCATGGACGGGATAGTACGTCTACCGCGATCAGCGGCGCCCACGTGGTGAGCGCCGCTGATCGCGGCCGGGTGTCAGCTGATTATCACAGCTGACACCCGGCACAATGTGTCAGGGGCGGTCACGGACCGCCCCCGACACGTTAACCCCTTGCACACCGCGATCAAACATGATCGCGGTGTAGCATCGGCAGGGAGGGGGCTCCCTCCGTGCTTCCCTGAGCCCCCCACGGCAGCGCAATGTGCAGCGCTGCTGCGGGGGGCTCCTTTCCTGCAGGCCCCTGAATCCAAGATGGTGATGGGGTCCTTCGGGGGCCTGCAGGAAGCTGGCTTCCTCAGTGCCTGCAAAGCGCAGGCATGAGGAAGCCTTCTGCACTGCCTGTGACAGATCGCTGATCTGTCACAGTGATCTGTGATGTGACAGATCAGCGATCTGTCACAGGACAGTGATGTCCCACCTGGGACTATTTAATAAAGTTAAAAAAAAATAAAAAAAAGTGTTAAAATAAATTAAAAAAAATCGCCAAATAAATTAGAAAAAAAAAAAATATTCCCCCAAATAAATCCATTTTTTGGAAATAAAAAAACAAAAAAACAATAAAAGTACACATATTAGGTATCACCGCGTCCGTAACGACCTGCCCTATAAAACTGTCCCATTAGTTAACCCCTTTAGCAAACCCCTTAAAAAATAAAAATAAAAAACGAAGCAAAAAATAATGATTTATTATCATACTGCCAAACAAAAAGTGTAATAACGCGCGATCAAAAAGACGCATATAAATATCCATGGTACCGCTGAAAACGTCATCTTGTCCCGCAAAAAATGAGCCACCACACAGCATCATCAGCGAAAAAATAAAAAAGTTATAGCTCGCAGAATAAAGCGATGCAAAAACAATTATTTTTTATATAAAATAGTTTTCATTGCATAAAACCGACAAAACATAAAAAAAGACCTAAATGAGGTATCGCTGTAACCATACTGACCCAAAGAATAAAACCGCTTTATCAATTTTATCGCACGCGGAACGGTGTAAACGCACCCCCCCAAAAGAAATTCATGAAATGCTGGTTTTTGTTCATTCTGCGTCCCAAAAATCGGAATAAAAAGCGATCAAAAAATGTCACGTGCCCGAAAATGGTACCAATAAAAATGTCAACTCGTCCCGCAAAAAATAAGACCTCACATGACTCGGTGGGTCAAAATACGGAAAAATTATAGCACTCAATATGTGGTGATGCAAAAACTATTTTTACAATAAAAAGCGTCTTATAGCGTGCGACAGCTGCCAAATATAAAAACCGCCATAAATAGTAAATCAAACCCCTCCGTTATCACCCCCTTAGTTAGGGAAAAATAATAAAATAAAAAAAATGTATTTATTTCCATTTTTCCGTTAGGGTAGGGTTATGGTTAGGGCTAGGGTTAGGGTTAGGGCTGAGATTAGGGTTAGGGGTGTGTTGGGGTTCGGGTTGGAGTTAGAATTGGGGGTTTCCACTGTTTGGGCACATCAGGGGCTCTCCAAATGCAACATGGCGTCTGATCTCAATTCCAGCCAATTCTGAGTTGAAAAGTCAAATGGTGCTCCTTCCCTTCCAAGCTCTGACATGTGCCCAAACAGTGTTTTACGCCCACATGTAGGGTATCAGCCTACTCAGGTCAAATTGCAAAACAATTTTTGGGGTCCAATTTCTCCTGTTACCCTTAGGAAAATAAAAAATTGGGGGCAAAAATATCATTTTTATGGAAAAAAAATGATTTTTTTTATTTTCACGTCCGAGCGTTATAAACTTCTGTGAAGCACTTGGGGGTTCAAAGTGCTCACCACACATCTAGATAAGTTCCGTGGGGGGTCTAGTGTCCAAAATGGGGTCACTTGTGGGGAGTTTCAATAGTTTAGGTACATCAGGGGCTCTCCAAACGCACATGACACCCGCAGACCATTCCATCAAAGTCTGCATTCCAAAACGTCACTGCTTCCCTTCCGAGCCCCGACGTGTGTCCATACAGTAGTTTTCTCCCACATATGGGGTGTCAGCATACTCATTACAAATTGGACAACAACTTTTGGGGTCCAATTTCTCCTGTTACCCTTGGGAAAATGAAAAATTGGGGACTAATTGATCATGTTTGTGGAAAAAATATGATTTTTTTATTTTCATGCCCGGGCATTATAAACTTCTGTGAAGCCCTTGGGGGTTCAAAGTGCTCACCACACATCTAGATAAGTTCCTTAGGGGGTCTCGTTTCCAAAATGGTGTCATTTGTGGGGGGTTTCCACTGTTTAGGTACATTAGGGGCTCTCCAAAGGCAACATGACACCCGCAGAACATTCCCTCAAAGTCTGCATTCCAAAACGTCACTACTTCCCTTCCGAGCCCCGACGTGTGTCCATACAGTAGTTTTCTCCCACATATGGGGCGTCAGCGTACTCAGGACAAATTGGACAACAACTTTTGGGGTTCAATTTCTCCTGTTACCCTTGGGAAAATAAAAAAATTGGGGACTAATTGATCATGTTTGTGGAAAAAATACGATTTTTTTATTTTCATGCCCGGGCATTATAAACTTCTGTGAAGCCCTTGGGGGTTCAAAGTGCTCACCACACATCTAGATAAGTTCCTTAGGGGTCTAGTTTTCAAAATGGGGTCATTTGTGGGGGGTTTCCACTGTTTAGGTACATTAGGGGCTCTCCAAAGGCAACATGACACCCGCAGACCATTCCATCAAAGTCTGCATTCCAAAACGTCACTACTTCCCTTCCGAGCCCCGACGTGTGCCCATACAGTAGTTTTCTCCCACATATGGGGTATCAGCATACTCAGGACAAATTGGACAACAACTTTTGGGGTCCAATTTCTCCTGGTACCCTTGGGAAAATAAAAAAATGGTGACTAAAAATCATGTTTGTGGAAAAAATATGAATTTTTTATTTTCACGCCCGGGCGTTATAAACTTCTGTGAAGCACTGGGGGTTCAAAGTGCTCACCACACATCTAGATAAGTTCCTTGGGGGGTCTAGTTTACAAAATGGTGTCATTTGTGGGGGGTTTCCACTGTTTAGGTACATCAGGGGTTTTCCAATCACGACATGGTGTACGATCTCAATTCCAGCCAAAAACGTCAAATGGCGCTGCTTCCCTTCCGAGCTCTGCCATGTGCCTAAATAGTGGTTTACCCCCACATGTGGGGTATCAGCGTACTCAGGACAAATTGCACAATAACTTTTAGGGTCCTGTTACCCTTGGAAAAATAAGAATTGAGGGTGAAAAGATCATTTTTGTGGAAAAAAATATGATTTTTTAATTGTACGGCTGCATGTTATAAACTTCTGTGAAGCCCTTGGGGGTTCAAAGTTCTCACCACACATCTAGATAAGTTCCTTAGGGGGTCTAGTTTCCAAAATGGTGTCATTTGTGGGGGGTTTCCACTGTTTTTGCACATCAGGGGTTTTCCAATCGTGATATGATGTCCGATCTCAATTCCAGACAAAAACGTCAAATGGCGCTGCTTCCCTTCCGAGCTCTGCCATGCGCCCAAATAGTGGTTTACCCCCACATGTGGGGTATCAGCGTACTCAGGACAAATTGCACAATAACTTTTAGGGTCCTGTTACCCTTGGGAAAATAAAAATTGGGGTGAAAAGATCATTTTTGTGGAAAAAATATGATTTTTTAATTGTACCGCTGTACGTTATAAACTTCTGTAAAGGCCTTGTGGGTTCAAAGTTCTCACCACATATCTAGATAAGTTCCTTGGGGGGTCTAGTTTCCAAAATGGGGTCACTTGTAGGGGGTTTCCACTGTTTAGGTACATCAGGGACTCGCCAAACGTGACATGGCGTCCGATCTGAATTCCAGCCAGTTTTGCATTGAAAAAGTCAAACGGCACTCCTTCCATTCTGAGCTCTGCCATGCGCCGAAACAGTCGTTCCCCCCCACATATCAGGTATCAGCGTACTCAGGACAAATTGCACAATAACTTTTGCAGTCCAATTTCTCCTGTTACCCTTGGTAAAATAAAAAAAATTGAACCTGAAGTATTTTTTTTGTGAAAAAAAGTTAGATGTTCATTTTTTTTTAAATATTCAAAAAAATTCCTGTGACGCACCTAAAGGGTTAATAAACTTCTTGAATGTGGTTTTGAGCACCTTAAGGGGTGCAGTTTTTAGAATGGTGTCACTTTTGGGTATTTTCTATCATATAGACCCCTTAATGTGGCTTCAAATGTGATGTGGTCCTAAAAATAAAATGGTGTTGTAAAAATGAGAAATCGCTGGTCAACTTTTAACCCTTATAACTTCCTAACAAAAAAAATTTTGGTTCCAAAATTGTGCTGATGTAAAGTAAACATGTGGGAAATGTTAGTTATCAAGTTTTTTTGTGCCGTATCTCTGTGATTTAAGGGCATAAAAATTCAAAGTTGGAAAATTGCGAAATTTTCGAAATTTTCGCCAAATTTCCGTTTTTCTCACAAATAAACGCAAGTTATTTGAATGAAATTTTACCACTAACATGAAGTACAATATGTCACGAGAAAACAATGTCAGAATCACCGGGATCCATGGAAGCGTTCCAGAGTTATGACCTCATAAAGGTACAGTGGTCAGAATTGTAAAAATTGGCCCGGTCATGAACGTGCAAACCACCCTTGGGGGTGAAGGGGTTAAAAGAACCCCAGGGAAAGCCGAACCAACATCAGCTTATGTAAATATCAAAAGGTTACAAATATAAATAATGAGGGGAAGGCTTACCAGGGTTGAAAGGCTAGTAAACAGGGGGCCCCGAGCCGGATGTCACAAGTGATGTGTCGCTCGCGAACAATCCAACACAAAGAGTTGGTCCCCTGCTGTGAACGATGGGAGCCGGCACCCCAGTGAGAGCCACTAAAATCCCTGAATGGCTCTCACTGGGTATAAAATCCCGGTGTTTGGCATACGTAACTCCGCCCACCTGAAGCGATGGCCGGGGGACCACCACAATGCAGGGAGACTACAGTACGCAAGATGTATGCACTTTTTATTTTTGATTGATACCTAATAAAATTTATATTGGCTTTCTATCACCTGGTACTCCTTTTTCTCCTGATTCCCTATGTCTCCTAGAGTCTGTGTTGATTTATATAGGGCAGGTGACCATTGGTATCCTTTTCCCTAGTATTGAGAATGCAGCTGGGTTTGTTGTTACATAAATGTTTAAGTAGACCTGATGAACCTGTTGTATTTATCTTGAAAATCCATCTCAAAATGACTGATTAATCCTGAGCAGTTTTTGAGTCCAGCTAACGAGTGTGAGAGAACTAATGACCCCGAACTGTAATCAGTCTCAGCCTTATTGACAGTTATTTAATTTACCTGCCCAGTCTAATGACTGCTGCAGCTTGCACTGAGTAGTGTGAGAGCTTAGCATAAATGCAAGGAGGAGGGACCTTGAAGAGCTGCCAGTCAAGCTACCTGTGGGGAGATTCAGGAAGGAGGAAAGACATTGAAGAGCTGTCAAGCAGACTAGGTGAGTGGACATTCAGCAGGGAGGAGGGACACCACTGAGTAGCCTTATGTGAAGATTCATCAGTAGCAGTGAGGAAGCACACTGAATAACTGTCAATCAGATCAGATGGGCAGTGATTCAGCAAGGAGGAAGCACATTTTGGAGCTGTCAATCCTGTTGCTTAGCTAGAGACTCTGCAGCAGGAGACACCGAGGAGCTGTCCATCAGACTAGGTGGGTGGAGATTCAGCAGGGAGGAGGGACACTGAGTAGCTGTATGTGAAGATTCTTCAGTAGCAGTGAGGAAGCAAACTGAATAACTGCCAATTGGATCAGATGGGCAGTAATTCAGCAGGGAGGAAGGGCACTGAGCAGCTGTCATTCCAGTTATTTGGGTGGAGACTCTGCTGCAGGAGACACTGAAGAGCTGTCCATCAGACCAGGTGGGTGGAGTTTCAGCAATGAGGGGGGACACTGAGTAGCTAGCTGTAAGTGGAGATTCATCATTAGCAGGGAGGAAGGATACTGAGGAGCTGTCAATCAGGATAGGTGGATGGCGATAGTTAAACTTTCATGTTCAGAAAAGATTATATGGCCAGAATTACTGCAATTCCTCTTTGATGGTTTGAAGAGAGCATGTCATGCTGTAGGTGTCGTCCAATCTGTGGATATATTTTTTAAAGAGGGGGAAAAACAGAATATTTTGTATTTTATTCATTTAGTTCGCAGGTGTTTGTATGCCTGTCAGTCCAGTGTGCGGTCCTGTAAGTGATTGACAGCTATGTCTGCATGCACAGTCATACAGGGAGGACTGTCAGTCACTGATTGGACCGCCTACTGGACTCATTGTACACACAGACACCTGGGAATTCAATTAATAAAATGGAAGGTTTACTATTTCTAACAAAAATGTTCATTAATCCGATCAGCTCCTCCTGCTCTGTAGCGTCCTGCCTGCAGATTAGGCATGACTGGTTCCCTTTAATGTATGTTGCAGCCAGAATATTATTAATTATCGTTATGAGACTGGGTTTGGAGATGGAATGAGCCAATGTTGGCCTCATTGGCTGTAGTGGAGTTTGAGGGCCCCCGGACCGAGCGGCCTGAGTGTTATTTCATCCCCCATTGCGATGCCATTGACTCGAGACTGTTCTGTTCCCCCCTCCATCTTCCCACACACAGCGGCTCAGCCTTAAGAGTCTTCTACAGTCATATGTTCTAATTAAAGCCGGCACCGATTCTAATAAAACAAAAGGCTTCTAATTGAGTTCTCAGCCTATGTTATGTCCAGCACCGGTGGAGTGTCTCATCGTATAGAACTCGCCCTTTGTGTGATACGTTTCGCTGTATATCTCCAGCACAACACGAGGACCGCGGCCAAAAGATGATTATTTTGGCGCCGTAAAAAGTTAATTAAACTCCGACACTTTTGTCTACTCTGGAGATGTTTTGTAAAAGATAAGACAGAATCCTGGCAGCGTCTTCAGACGGAGCATGAAAACCTGATGTTCTCCTCTTGTTCTGTAAACACACAGGGACCGCGGAGATCAGGAGATTTTAGAGAGCGACTCCCATTTGCGATGGATCTTGAAGCCTTCTGTATTAAATATATGTGACGTAGGATGTAGCTTTTATGTAACATCTTCCATAGATAGACACATAACTACGTCTGTCTCTTAACCGGCCCATACCATTCGATGACCATTAGATGGCTGTCAGCCGAATGCCGCCTCGGCAGACTCTCCCATTCACAGGAGTGCTCGTTCGCCCGAGCTACCAATGGACACGTCTGCTGGAGGCTTATCTCAGGGAGAACAATTCTATCAGAAGTCTGAAATCAAACACATATGATCATCATCTCTCCCGACCATCGTTTGGCCAGCGCCCCAATACACTGTTAGACCATTGTCCGAAATCATTGATATCGGCGGGTTTGGCCAACATCAAGGTGCCTATACAATCTTATAGTTGTTTGCCATCACCTATTTCTCCCACCTCTGATGGTGGCTTATCTCTTTTGGGAACAAAAGGATTGGGTATGTTGAAATTTAATAGCCTGATCCTTGTCAGGGAATGGGGGAAATGGTCGATATCTATTGTCTATGCGGATCACTCGACTCTTCCACAACAGAGATGTTGGGAGAGAGAAGGATCCAAGTAGCTTAGTTTTGTTTCTGTTTTAGAGAAGTCTTTGTCCTCTATTCCCTTTTGGTAACATCTGAACTCTGCCGAGCTAATCATTCGGGGAGGAGAACAGAGGTCTATCGGCTGAGTGAGTGGTTGGCCAACAGCTATCTATGGTGCATGGAAGAGGAGAGGTGAAAGATGCACAGGACTCTGGTCCAATGACCACGTCAGTAGTCCATGGTTCCTGGACCAGAGCCCTGGGAATCTCCTGCCTGCAAGCATCCCCAGCACGTCTGGTTAGTAGTCGTGGCACAAGGTCGTGCCTCAAGGATGACATCACATCAGACCTACTAGTCAGAGGAGAAGTCAGCAAGTAAGAGGAAATTTGCAGTGCTCTAGACTGGTGGCCACGGACTAATGACATGGTTGCAAAATCTTTTTGTTTTTTTCTAATGTATGGGCATCTTGAAATAAAGATATAAGATATGTAAATGTGTTAGATATTCAATAGCCCAATTATCAGATCAGGACAAAGGTGTCAATAGATCACTTCGTGTAGAATGTAAGCCCGAAAGGGCAGGGTCTTCTCTCCCCTCTATATCAGTCTGTGATTGTTAGTTTGTTTACTGTAAGTGATATCTGTAATTTGTATGTAACCCCTTCTCATGTACAGCACCATGGAATCAATGGCGCTATATAAATAATAATAATAACTTCCATATCGCAAGATGTGTGAGACGGTCACGTCTGATACCTGTGTGACACAACGGGTAGGATAGGTGCACGATACCTGTCAGAGCTGGGCTCATAAGATGGTCATTTTAATATCGAAATGGAAAATTTTCCTATAAAAGATCATACACCCATTCTGATGTGGATTTTTTAAGTCAATACACCAAATTCATCAGGTCTCAGAGATTTATTTCTGTTTGTATTATGAAATATGGAGACATCCATGTCAGTCTGTGAGAGCTGTGGGGCTGAACAAGGTGAACGGCCACATAGAGTACGGTCCACTTTTGAGTAGGTTTCTAGTTGTTGCTAGAAGAATATTCAGAATTGAGAGTCCTCAGTGGTTGATACCTTTTAATGGCTAAATGAAAAGATGGTAACACATTGCAAGCTTTCGAGACTACGCAGGTCTCTTCATCAGGCATTGACTAATACAACTAATACCTTAACTAGACACTTTATTGCAATGGTGTACATAATGGATACTTCCATACATGAATTACCATCTATCCTCTATTCATGTTAATGCCGCATGTGGTGGCCTGCTCCCCTTAGTTTAATTGTACATTATTGTCTTTTATCATGTCTTGTGAATTTTTGTTTTTAATTATTTTTTGTCTTGATCGGTGTCTCTAATAAAATATTGTTACATTGAAATAACATATGTATAATTTATTTTATTTATTGAATTTTCAGTGTTCAAGTAGTTTTGTTATTTATAGCATTTGGTGTCTACTTGAACCATATATGCTGCTTATACTTGGGTATTAAATCTCTCCTTATTTTTGGTTTAAAATATGTATCACTTTTCTACAAAATAGATTATAAATGCACAACTGCTGAAATCCTCCGTGATGCTAAGAAGCGTTGGCACACAGGAGTGGTCACTACTCCGTTCACCACCTTGCGATTAACGGTTTGGATATCTACAGGGTGGGCCATTTATATGGATACACCTAAATAAAATGGTGATATGAACTTCCTGTTTGTGGCACATTAGTATATGGGAGGGGAGACTTTTCAAGATGGGTGGTGACCATGGCAGCCATATTGAAGTCGGCCATTTTGAATCCAACTTTATTTTTTCCAATGGGAATAGGGTCATGTGACACATCAAACCTATTGAGAATTTCTCAAGAAAAACAATGGTGTGCTTCGTTTTAACGTAACTTTATTCTTTCATGAGTTCTTTACAAGTTTACGACCACTTATAAAATGTGTTCAAAGTGCTGCCAATTGTGTTGGATTGTCATTGCAACCCTCTTCTCCCACTCTTGACACACTTATAGCAACACCGCAGAAGAAATGCTAGCACAGGCTTCCAGTATCCGTTGTTTCAGATGCTGCACATCTCGTATCTTCACAGCATAGACAATTGCCTTTCTTGTGAAATTCTCAATAAGTTTGATGTGTCACCTGACCCTCTTCCCATTGGAAAAAATAAAGTTGGCTCCAAAATGGCTGACTTAAAAATGGTCGACATGGTCACCACCCATCTTGAAAAGTTTCCCCCCTCCCATATACTAATGTGCCACAAACAGGAAGTTCATATCACCAACCATTCCCATTTTATTTAGGTGTATTCATATAAATGGCCCACCCTGTACTTCTGACCATTGATGTGAGTGGAGAGTCTGCCATAGGGGACATTGGGACTCCCATTCTCGTGATCATGGGACTCCCAGTGATCATACATTTATCACCTATCCTATACATGTGTATTAGGCAGGTAGAAGGGAGTCAGTCGCTGCCAGACACTTCTGCTTGAGGTTTACCTCTCTGCGGAAGAAATGATTTTGGTTGTTTGAAGTTCTCCATGCCCAATCCTCCTTTCCTCCAACATCATTAGCCAGGGGAGAGTTGGGCAGCCTCATAAATATCCGATGGTCATCCGAACCCAACAACGTATAATTGTAACCTTGAGATTGTTGATATTGTTAAACAATTTTGGTTCTCAAGTCCTCAGTTCTCTTCTTTTCTTTCTGTCCTCCGTGCTTAGTGTGGCACATACAGACACACAATGAAAAGACTGAGTCAACTTCTGCCCTTTTTATCGGTTTCAGGTGTGATTTTCATTTTGCCACACCTGTCGCTTGCCACAGGTGAGTTTAAACGAGCATCACATGCTTGAAACAAAGTTGTTTACCCACAATTTTGGAATGAGTCAACAATTTTCTCCTACTCATTTTTGGTATGCTGTGTGAAAATATGCTTGGTCCTTTATGGATACTAGGCACCATTTATACAAACGTATTACAATCTTTTTTCAGTCCCATAAATGGGGACATTGCAGGATGGTCCCAGTATAGCAACACAAATACAAATGAGGTTCATGACATCCCCCCCCCCACCGCTCCATACGTTGCTTCTCCATGAAATAATAAGACAAGGCTTATGGGTTTAAAGAAAAGTTTAATTAACCAGTTGCTGATTTAGTCCTAGCAAGTGGGTGTTTCAGTTACAAAGTTTCCACCTACACGATACGTCATAGAAAATCCACACCTTTTTTTCACGTGTCATTAAATATATTCATATATAATAAACACAATATATTAGTATGAAAACAAAAAATAAAAAATTTTTTTTTAAATCTGACCATCTCCCCTTCCTGTGGGCTCATATATAATGTGATACAGGCCAGTATAATGTTCTGATGAGACGTTTGTAGCTTTTCGTGGTTGGTACCGCCGAGTGGTTGTTGGTGTCTGGTTTGGGATTCATGGTTAACTTAAATTGCGGATATCATATTGGGGTTAGATCACTCTTTGGGGTCGGTCATTCCAGATCTTCGTGTACCTTCAGTTTTGTGGCTAAGGAGCATTTATTTTTACAGAAGGAAGTCACCCGTATCTTAAACACTTGATAAATGTTACGTCCCCGTTATTCCCGTCATGTTTCTATGGACATTAATATTTCTTGCCAGCAATGGATTTCACTTTTTGGACTTACAGAAGTTCACAAATAATAGTCATGCTTGCCACCGAACCAGTCTCCATCTATAGCGCTGCCCCATTGACAGTTGCTTGCCGTCTGGAAGTAATGAGGTCCTGAGGACCATTGATTGGTTCAGGTCAGGCGACTGGTGGTCGGGACGCCGCCACTGTAGCAGGAGTCAGACTCGGGTGCTAAGTATGACTTATTTCTTTTATATGAATGGCTGCCATATATTTTAGTAACAAAGCAGGAGCAAGAGAAGAGCCACATAGCGGTTAGGGATAAGAAAAAAGCCTATATGTTCACACATCATCTCTAAAAAGCTGCAGCAGATTTTTCCGCAGCGAATCCACTGTAAGACATGCAAAAAGTGAAATTTGTAGTGAAGATCCGTTTTATGAAACAACATGCGGTACATGGAGCTTATTCATATCATCCACTTTGCTGCCGATTTTCCTCTCACACAAATTTGGAAAGTAAGAAAGAGGTATACCTGCTGGATATGCCACTGTACAAGTACAGGATGGTCTATGTCACCCACTGACTCCCACAGGAAAAAAAAAACTGAACGGTCTTTCTATTATTGGATTTGCGCAGTTGTTTTATCTAGATTTTGGTGTTTTAAGCCTAATATGCTGGCGCTATAGAAATAACATTTATCATTTTTTTTGCTTTGCGCCAAATTTTTTTTTTTGATTGGAGACTCCTTCATATCCTATTTTATACGTTTTTTTGTAATGCTCGCGGTTTACGTTTTCCAGATGTTTGTTACCGATTCATGTATTGCAACTTTTTAAAAAGTCTCACTTTTTCTGCGGATAAACTCCACTTCGCCCATTGAGTGATTTTATTTGTACGCCAGACTTTTCTCTCTAAAAAGGCACAATAAAAGCGAAGGACAATACTAAGAGGATTTTTGGCTTTTCACAAATTTTTTAAATCGTTTTGCGCCCTTTTCAATAAATTTGGTGCCAGAAATGACAATGAAGACAAAAAATAAAAATGAAAGCAAACGATGAATTGGGCGCTAAGTTTAATGATGTATTAAAGCCCAATATAGGATAAAACCACAATGTATATAACAAACTTAGGGCTCAAACGCAATGTGAACATGGCTTAAGTTAGTGGTGCCATTGGGCCCTGTGGCTATCTGTCACGTGAAGGAGTTAGTATTGTGTTACGGTTTCTAAACAGAATCGAGCCTTACCCAGCAGTAGAGGTGCCTATGAATATTGGGGAGGTAGGACCTAGGGTTAATATGATATCACACATATAGAATACAGGCTGTTACCCTCCCCGTGTGGCTGCCAGTGACGTGCGAGCTTATATTTAGCAAGTCCTGTAATGTTATCTCAAGTGAGAAAATCTCCCTTAATCCAATGTTATTTCACACTGTTGATACATCATCGCGAAACACAGGACTCTGCTCGATAAGCCAGGCCGTTGAAGTAACAAAGGATTAGGGCAGATTTTCTCCCTCAAAACAGAATTTCACCACTTGATTAATCTGCTGCTTGGGTTCTGTATGGGCCGACGGGCCGCTCACTTGGTAAAAGGCACCAAAAACCCGCCGACAAGCTGATAGTCAAGGTTACATCTACATCAGTGATTCTCCAAATGTTGAGAAACTACAACTGCCAGGAAGCCCTGATAGACAGTGGCGTGGTAGTAGTTGCTTGCGGATCATTGCCAAGGTTTGGTTATTTCGTTTCATGATACTGTGACCACTGGGATGGCGCTCTTACGCAGTTTTTGCTTCCTGATTAGATATTCAATCACTATTTGACCGATGGAAGCCTGAATACCTAGAACGAAGGAGAATGCCGTGTTCGATAAAGCAGATTGGCCTCTCTTCCCGAAACATTGCCAGTACCCGAGGAGGACATTAACAGCCTCTTAATACCTTCTGCTAAAATTGGAAACATCGGTAAGATTTAACAGCCGTACCCTTATAAATGGGGGGATTGATCCATGACCCTACCGCGCACCGCACTCCCCTTCTGTTCATAAAGTAAATGGCATTGAGCAAACAACATTTCCAGCTAACTGCTGCTGCTCCCTGTCACACACCCTCCTCCTGGATCCCAAATCCAGACTTCCGATATCCTACCGGGACACCTGCCTTTTTAAAAAATGTTTGTTTTCATTGCGTGAGGCACTCGTGCCAGCTGAGATCATGTATGTCAATATTAGTACCTGCTGCCCAGCTCAGGAAATGTCAGCCTTCCAAAATCTTAACCCCCTGAAACCTTGACTGGCTCAAAGCACCTTCTGGATGATAAATCTTATTTTGTAGTTTTCCTATAATCGTTATAAAATAATATATATATATATATATATATATATATATATATATATATATATATATATTAAATGAGCACGTCCAACTATTCAAGGATTTACGCCCTTATACAAGGATGTTTCTGATTTAGAAAAACCCTGTGTATTGCGGCAGATCAAATGATCTGGTCATGCTCCTATTTTCCTCTGGGAAAGGTTTGTCTGAAGATGATTTTCTCCAAAGTGGTCAGAATTGATTATATGGCCAATCACCTTCTGCTAAACACCTCTAATGGTGGCTTATATCCCATGAGAGAAACAAAATAAAAAAAAGAATTGGGCATGTTGACTATAAACCATTAGATGGTCATCTAAAATATTACTAAAAAGTCAATTTAAGACTCATGGATCCTTCTTCAATGCGCCATTTTGCCTTTTTTTGTAGGAGTGAGATCTGAAATTCAATATTTCCGATCCTTCTTTCAAGGCTATAAGCCGTTAGATGGTCATCAGTTCCTGGAAATAATTGTCAAGTTCGTCTGACTCTAATCCACATAAGAGAAAATATTACCAAAAACTAGTGACCCAATTTAAGGCTCAAGGATACTTCTTCAATCCGCCATTTTGCCCTTTTTGTAGATCTGAAATTCGACATTCCCAATCCTTCTTTCAAGGCTATAAACCATTAGATGGTCATCAGTTCCTATCAATAATTGTCAGGTTCGTCTTGCCCCTTTTTGTAGGGGTCAAATCTGCCAGAGCTAGATTCTTATGCCTTGGGCAATCTAGATTTTATGGTAGTTACCACTTAGCATGGAGTACAGGGTTAAAAAGATGGAGTCTGCTGCTCATAATCCCGTAATTGTAAGATAATGCTATTTCATTGAAAAACAAGTTGTCTTGTGTCAATACCGCCACACAAGTCCTCACCAGCTCGTAACACATGTAACTTCAACAAATTAATCCATTTACTGAAACCGCAGGCACAGGCGTTACTTGTGCCCTTGTGAGAAGAGCTCCGTGTTTAACTTCTGACCCCTGAACGGATGCACCGCAGGGTAATCCTCTCCAATTAACTGGGCAAATAGAGCATCTGAAGTCCAGGAAACGGTATTTAAGAGTGGTTTCCAGGACATGCGGACAAGTATTACTGTAAGAGGGTCCGCGCTTTGACCCTTACTGAGGAGATGAAACTATAACCTGTAGTAATTATCTCTCATTTGCCGCTAGAAACGTTCTTCTGAACATCTGAAGGCTACGGAAATTTTTGTCTTCTTCCGATGGATCTCCTTCTAACATTCAGTGTTCTTTAGACGTCCTGGAAAGGTACAGAAGGTTATTCCAAAATCCATCACACTTCCTGACCCCACCATTCCAAACAACCAGATCCTGTCCCCGTGCCAAGACAAACTCCAATTAACTCTGCCATGATCTTTTCCTTTGAAAAGGGAATTTAGGTCTAGTATTTACGCATAAAAAGGAAATTTACAAGGCACATTTTTTAATAGCAGGTTATATTTAGTCAATAGTGCCAAAATCTACCATTATAACCTCAGCCCATATTTAAAGTGTCATGTTCTATGCTTTGTATTCTATGTGCTGAATTTGTTATCAAAAAGTTGATCTTGGAAACCAATGAGGTGACGTAGGCACACCAGTATTATGGGGTACACGAAGGGGCTTCCAATATAACACAGACTTTTTCAGTCACTAGCTGCCAAAATAACTCCACGTTCTGAAGATAATATATGTGAAAATAGTGGTTGGACCTCACTGATCAATAAAACAAAGGGATTCCCCTCTTAAATCTATGCATTAACCTGAAGTTTATGGAGAAAAACAGAAGAAGAGAGCCATAACTAATTTGCTCTAGCCATTGGTGGTGGTGGTGCTTCCCACCTATTAGATCATTTACAGCCCCCATACACATTAGAGAAACTTGGCCAAAGTTGAAGATTTTGGCCGGAATGGATGCCCATCTTATGTTAGTGACGACCATTGACTTTCCCCTGATGAATGATGTCTGGGGCAGAAAAATTTTACTGCCTGAACGTTTTGTTCTCCTGAAAGTTAGGTGACCACCGAGCGTGTACGTTAGGAGAGAACTCCTGTCAGACGAATGAGCAAAAGCTGTATGAGGTTAATAGGGACCTCAAATATTTCGGATGGGGAAAAAAGGTTTGGACCTGTAGTTACTGAAGATAAATCTACAACCCAGATTCCAGAAAGAGCTTTCTGGTGCACAACAGATTAAGAAATAGATGAAAAAAAGAAAAATGTCCATATTGCCAACAAAAAAAAAAATCATCGTCCTCTTCGATCTGAACTCTGGTTGTTCCACCGAGAACTTCAGTGTTCGTGGTCAATGACTTTGACTTGTTTTAATCCCCTAATGTAACCTGGCGGAAATCGTGCTACCAATTAAGAACAAAGTGGTTCTTGAAGAGCGAGACATGTCATGAGATTTTCCCAACAAATCCACAGGAGATTATTTCCAGATTTCCATTTTATAGACCATGACTATGGAAGACATGTGTGCCGTAGACATAACCATGACTGTTCTTATTTGTCGGATCACTGTGGGACGTTTCCATTAATAAATTTCCACCGTCTGCATCTTCTCACCATTCACAGCCACCAAGAAACAATCCAACCAGTACATAACAACCACCGCCTCTTCTCGACAGCACCTAGGCTCCTGTACATGGCTGTGGTTTTGACAGTGTCCCTTCTGCGTACATTCTTATTCTGAAACTGGAGTGGAACCAGATATTGTTTTGTTTTCCCTTTATTGGGGACACGAATAAGAAGCAAAATAGTGGCTGTTGACAGGTTCACTAGTGATATGGATGTTCCCAGTTATACATCACTAAATCTAATTTTCAGTTAATCATGTGCCACAGGGGCTTAAAATTGATAATGAAACTCCTCTAAAAAGGAGCATATTAAAAACACAAAAAAAAATACACGTGTCCTGGACCTCTGGGTCTAAACACAAGCTACATCAACTCCATATATATTTTTTTTTCTTAAATCAGTATATATATAATAATCTCTGCTGACAAGTTTACTTTATTCCCCTCCCACCCCAGTCCTGACCGGCTAATACTGTCAATCCTGTATGCAATGCTATGTACAGGGTGAATGGATAATGGGCGGGGGGCTGGGGAGTTATTAAACATATACAAAAACACAACATAAAGAAAAAAAAGTTATTTCAATGATTTACATACTTAAAATGTTAGGATTTGCATTTTTTTTTACAAATTAATCTTTTTTTTTCCTAGGTTTTTTTTTTGTATACCTAGCAGTCAGCACCTATTGGAAAAGATTAAAAAAAAAAATATTGGGGTGGGGTGGAGTGCGGAGGTGCAGGAACGACAATCCCAAAAGTGCTGCTTTTAACCCTTTTGCTGTTGCCTGGTTGCAGTGGTGGCTATCAACAAAAATATTCCCCGCCCTCGGGGGTGTTTTTACAGGTTACTAAACTGCTAGGAGGGGTTGTCTATCCCCATTCCATCTCAATGGAAAAGATGCCAGAGGGCTTTGACTTTGCAGAACGTGAGAAATGTTTTTACAATTAATGACTCACAAGGTAGGAGATACTGAACAGGTGCAAATTTCACAGCTTGCATGGTCATAAATCTCTCCGCAAAAACTCTTTCGCCCCCCCCCCAAACCCAGTCCCATCCCCAGCCCCAGCCCCATCCCTCCCTTCCTGTCTCTCTCGTTGCTTCGCTCAGTCCTGTGATCTGGTGTCTGTGAATCAACTCTACATATTAGGTGCAAACGCATCAGTTCCATAATTAAAAGTGACCCTCCCTTGTCCTTTTTTTTTTTTTTATCAACGATCAGCTTCGACAAGCGAGTTTTTAGCCTCCTTTCCGGGAAAATATTGAAAAAAGTAAAAAAAAAATTCTACTCAGTAAAACCTATCTGCTCCAGACTCTACAGCAAGCAGCAATTACGGTCCTCCCTCACTCTTCTACATAACTCTGGATTCTCCTTCGAGGGCCCTCAGTCTTCTAAGCCTCTAGGCTTTCTTGCACTTTCCTTTTTTTTCTCGCTGTTGGAATTTTCTCAGCCTTCTTGCCCATGTGTCCCTCCACTGTATGACCAAGCTGGTCTTGTCTGCCACCACCCCATTTTGGTCAGGTAAGTCCTCATCGTTGCCCAGGAGCAGATACTTCTTCATAGGCTTCAGTTTTGGACACTTGCAGGCGATGTCTTTGGAACGAATCCAAAGGTTTTGGTCACCTCGACGGATTCGATTGGTTCCTTGCTTATAAACCGAGATGACGTTGACTGTGAATTTCCACCAATCTCCTACTTTGTCCGCCTTCAAGATATGGATCTGAACCGCTGCAAGACAAGATAGACTGGTACGTTAGTCATTGAGCCAAGGTTAGAAGAAATGCAGTGAAGTAATGACAGAAATTACAGATTTGGACATTTTTGGAAGATAGAATTTAGGACACAAAGCTTCTTCACATCTCCGTTCACCTCTTAATATATGCTGAACATTTTTCCTACATGACAACACTCCCAGCTTCTTTGATTGCACTACAAATGTCATCTCCTGTACTCCACCCATGACAGATGACCTTGTGTTCAGAACAGTGTTAATACTGAACCAAGTGCCAAATGACCATGTATGTTTTTGTGTTCACAGCAATGACATCTCCCCTCTCCTGCCTTCATAATCACGAATATCAGAACTTCTGTTCAATAATGGATGCTCCTAAACTTTATCTTCAGGGCTGTATTGTTGCACTTGGAAGCGGTATTATAGTAGTTATTTTCTTGTACATAGGAGCAGTATTATAGTAGTTATATTCTTGTACATAGGGACAGTATTATAGTAGTTATATTCTTGTACATAGAGGCGGTATTATAGTAGTTATTTTCTTGTACATAGGAGCAGTATTATAGTATTTATATTCTTGTACATAGGGGCAGTATTATAGTAGTTATATTTTTGTACATAGGGGCAGTATTATAGTAGTTATATTCTAGTACATAGGGGCAGTATTATAGTAGTTATATTCTTGTACATAAGGGGCAGTATTATAGTAGTTACTGTATATTCTTGTACAAAGGAGCAGTATTATAGTACTTATATTCTTGTACATAGGAGCAGTATGATAGTAGTTATATTCTTGTATGTAGGGGCAGTATTATAGTAGTTATATTCTTGTACATAGGAGCAGTATTATAGTAGTTATATTCTTGTACATAGGGGCAGTATTATAGTAGCTATATTCTTGTACATAGCGGCAGTATTATAGTAGTTATATTCTTGTACATAGGGGGCAGTATTATAGTAGTTATAGTCTTGTACATAGGGAGCAGTATTATAGTAGTTATAGTCTTGTACATAGGAGCAGTATTATAGTAGTTATATTCTTGTACATAGGGGGCAGTATTATAGTAGTTATATTCTTGTATGTAGGGGGTAGCATTATAGTAGTTATATGCTTGTACATAAGGAGCAGTATTATAGTAGCTATATTCTTGTACATAGTGGCAGTATTATAGTAGTTATATTCTTGTGCATAGAGGGTAGTATTATGGTAGTTATATTCTTGTACATAGAGGCAGTATTATAGTAGTTATATTCTTGTATATAGAGGGGAGTATTATAGGAGTTATATTCTTGTACATAGGGAGCAGTATTATAGTATATTCTTGTACATAGAGGCAGTATTATAGTAGTTATATTCTTGTACTTAGGGGGCAGTATTATAGCAGTTATATTCTTGTACATAGAAGCAGTAGAATAGTAGTTACATTCTTGTACATAGGGGCAGTATTATAGTAGTTATATTCTTGTGCATAGAGGGTAGTATTATGGTAGTTATATTCTTGTACATAGAGGGCAGTATTATAGTAGTTATATTCTTGTACATAGGGGGCAGTATTATAGTAGTTATACAACCCCTGGCAAAAATTATGTAATCACCGGCCTTGGAGAATGTTCATTCAGTTGTTTAATTTTGTAGAAAAAAAGCAGATCACAGACATGGCACAAAACTAAAGTCATTTCAAATGGCAACTTTCTGGCTTTCAGAAACACTAAAAAAAAAATCAACAATAAAAAATGTGGTAGAAAGTAATGGTTACTTTTTTAGACCAAGCAGAGGGGAAAAATTATGGAATCACTCAATTCTGAGGAAAAAATTATGGCATCATGAAAAACAAACCAACAAAAAATACTCCAACACATCACTAGTATTTTGTTGCACCACCTCTGGCTTTTTACTAACAGCTTGCAGTCTCTGAGGCAAGGACTTAATGAGTGTCAAACAGTACTCTTCATCAATCTGGCTCCAACTTTCTCGGATTGCTGTTGTCAGATCAGCTTTGCAGGTTGGAGCCTTGTCATGGACCATTTCCTTCAACTTCCACCAAAGATTTTGAATTGGATTGAGATCCGGACTATTTGCAGGCCATGACATTGACCTTATGTGTCTTTTTTCAAGGTAAGTTTTCCCAGTTTTTGCTCTATGGCAGGATTCATTATCATCTTTAAAAGTGATTTCATCATCCTCAAACATCCTTTCAATTGATGGGATAAGAAAAGTGTCCAAAATATCAACATAAACTTGTGCATTTATTGAAGATGTAAATGAAAGCCATCTCCCCAGTGCCTTTACCTGACATGCAGTCCCATATCATCAATGACTGTGGAAATTTGCATGTTCTCTTCAGACAGTCATCTTTATAAATCTCATTGGAACGGCACCAAACAAAAGTTTCAGCATCATCAGCTTGCCCAATGCAGATTCGCGATTCATCACTGAATATGACTTTCATCCAGTCATCCACAGTCCACGATTGCTTTTCCTTAGCCCTCTGCAACCTTGTTTTTTTCTGTTTAGGTGTTAATGATGGCTTTCGTTTAGCTTTTTTGTATGTAAATCCCATTTCCTTTAGGCGGTTTCTTACAGTTCGGTCACAGACGTTGACTCCGGTTTCCTCCCATTCGTTCCTCATTTGGTTTGTTGTTCATTTCCTGTTTTGGAGACATATTGCTTTAAGTTTCCGGTCTTGACGCTTTGATGCCTTCCTTGGTCTACCAGTATGTTTGCCTTTAACAACCTTCCCATGTTGTTTGTATTTGGTCCAGATTTTAGATACAGCTGACTTTGAACAACCAACATCTTTTGCAACATTGCGTGATGATTTACCTTCTTTTAAGAGTTTGATAATCCTCTCCTTTGTTTCAATTGTCATCTCTTGTGTTCGAGCCATGATTCATGTCAGTCCACTTGGTGCAACAGCTCTCCAAAGTGTGATCTCTCCTTTTTAGATGCAGACTAATGAGCAGATCTAATTTGATATAGGTGTTAGTTTTGGGAATGAGAATTTAGAGGGTGATTCCATAATTTTTTCCCACAGAATTGAGTGACTCCATAATTTCTCCCCTCTGCTTGGTCTAAAAATGTAACCATTACTGACTACCACTTTTTTTGTTCTTGATTTCTTTTAGTGTTTCTTAAAGCCAGAAAGTTGCCATTTGAAATTACTTTAGTTTTGTGCCATGTCTGTGATCTGCTTTTTTTCTGAAAAATTAAACAACTGAATGAACATCCTCCAAGGGGCCAGTGATTCCATAATTTTTGCCAGAGGTTGTATTCTTGTACATAGGGGCAGTATTATAGTAGCTATATTCTTGTATAAAGGGGGCAGTATTATATTAGTATATTAGTTGTATTCTTGTATATAGGGGGCAGTATTATAGTAGTTATATTCTTGTACATAAGGGGCAGTATTATAGTAGTTATATTCTTGTACATAGGGGCAGTATTATAGTAGTTATATTCTTGTACATAGGGGCAGTATTATAGTAGTTATATTCTTGTACATAGGGACAGTACTATAGTAGTTATATTCTTGTACATAAGGGGCAGTATTATAGTAGTTATATTCTTGTACATAGGGGCAGTATTATGATAGTTATATTCTTGTACATAGGGGCAGTATTATAGTAGTTATATTCTTGTACATAGGGGCAGTATTATAGTAGTTATAGTCTTGTACATAGGGCAGTATTATAGTAGTTATATTCTTGTACAAAGGGGGCAGTATTATAGTAGTTATATTCTTGTACAAAGGGGGCAGTATTATATTAGTATATTAGTTATATTCTTGTACATAGGGGCAGTATTATGATAGTTATATTCTTGTACATAGGGGCAGTATTATAGTTGTTATATTCTTGTACATAGGGCCAGTATTATAGTAGTTATAGTCTTGTACATAGGGGCAGTATTATAGTAGTTATATTCTTGTACAAAGGGGGCAGTATTATAGTAGTTATATTCTTGTACATAGGGAGCAGTATTATAGTAGTTATATTCTTGTACATAGGGAGCAGTATTATAGTAGTTATATTCTTGTACATAGTGGGCAGTATTATAGTAGTTATATTCTTGTACATAGGGGCAGTATTATAGTAGTTATATTCTTGTACATAGGGAGCAGTATTATAGTAGTTATATTCTTGTACATAGTGGGCAGTATTATAGTAGTTATATTCTTGTACATAGGGGGCAGTATTATAGTAGTTATGTCCTTGTACATAGGGGCAGTATTATAGTAGTTATATTCTTGTACATAGGGGCAGTATTATAGTAGTTATATTCTTGTACATAGGTGGCAGTATTATAGTAGTTATAGTCTTGTACATAGGGGCAGTATTATAGTAGTTATAGTCTTGTACATAGGGGCAGTATTATAGTAGTTATATTCTTGTACAAAGGGGGCAGTATTATATTAGTATATTAGTTATATTCTTGTACATAGGGAGCAGTATTATAGTAGTTATATTCTTGTACATAGTGGGCAGTATTATAGTAGTTATATTCTTGTACATAGGGGGCAGTATTATAGTAGTTATGTCCTTGTACATAGGGGCAGTATTATAGTAGTTATAGTCTTGTACATAGGTGGCAGTATTATAGTAGTTATATTCTTGTACATAGGGGCAGTATTATAGTAGTTATAGTCTTGTACATAGGGGCAGTATTATAGTAGTTATAGTCTTGTACATAGGGGCAGTATTATAGTAGTTATATTCTTGTACAAAGGGGGCAGTATTATATTAGTATATTAGTTATATTCTTGTACATAGGGGCAGTATTATAGTAGTTATATTCTTGTACATAACGGGCAGTATTATAGTAGTTATATTATTGTACATGGTGACAATGTTATAGTAGTTATATATTACGAGACTGTTTGCAAGTACTGTAGATTATGCTTTCCTGTGCAGTAACTAAAAGGTATTTTGATGCATACTTGCCTGATATATTCCCAGTCTTTTACCATATGTTATTTGGGGGGCTAATAATACTCTATACTGCCGACGATTTGTTCTGGATTTGTCAGTACATTTCATAATTATATCTGCCAACTGATCCCACAGAAGTGCATAAAATGCATCTCATTCAGCTAACCAGTGCTCTGCCCTGTACTGATGAGGGGCAAAATTCCCCAAACAGCAATATACAGATAGTTGTCTGGCTTGGTTGGTGCGATAGTTTTCTTTCTTCTGTTGGGGAGCTAATCTGCATATATTTTCCCCATGGTGTATCTTCTGTATGTAAATTTAGGTCTCCAAAACCAGAGTCTCTCATCCCCACCATCCCCAGAACTACAATATACTAAAATATGGACTGTTATAGACGTTCTCAAAATGACACTAACAGGTAGTGAGGTTTATAGGTTTAGGGTTGGGTGGGATCGGTAAGCAGTGAATGCCGCCACGCCGCCGGCATCAGTAGCAGGTCTCCTAGAGGGCTCCAGATAATTAGGACATTTCAAGCTCAATTAGTGCAAACGTCTACTAGAGTAAAACATGTTTACAGTAATTTGACATTTTTTAAGACACCTCCTGTAGACACTTTATTACTCTGCCTTGTGTATTTTCGACCTTATCCACTATACACGATAATACAGGAGAAATAAATAATGGCCACATGTTACCATATACAGTCTTTTCACTAAAGAAAGTCTCCCATAAATCTGTACCTACAGAACGTACTCCAAGGGGGAAATGAGATAAAAAAAAAATAATAAAAACATCAAACCTTCAGCCGATTGCAGGAAAATCGCATCAACCAAAAACACACTGAGGGGATTTATCATTCTCCAGCACCAGTAAGGGCCACAAATTACGGTGCACGCTGTTTTTGCAGAATATTTTGTAGCCTACTAGTTTATTATACTCTTCTACAAAAATTGGTCATAAATTATAGTGCAACCTTACACCAGCCCATGACTGGCATAGATTTGATCACAGCTCTTAACAGTATGGGTGTCTTGAGAACACCGATTCTGTAAACAACATAGCAAACAAGGCAGCCCATGACCAGGCAGGCCTTTCTGGCATTTGCCAGAATTGCCAGATGGTCAGTCCAGCCCTGCGCAAGGGTCTCAGTATGGAGCAGTGAGGGTCTAAGGAAATAAGGTGCATCACAGTCCAGCACACTTTTAATTAAGTAATAATACCCACATTGTGTGAGCAGGTGGTCATCCATGTATGTTGTAGGAACCCGAGCAGGGATATCTGGCCTAGGTTTAGGATGCACCCATCCCACCAATGGTCAGGGATTGTCTTAGAGATAGGTGCCTGACTTGTCCAGATGAGAAGATCCAGCCACCACAACTGGATCCGTAACAGGAGGCTTTAGTGACCAGTCCGCATAGCAACGCAAGAACCTTCTAGCTTCCCGCTGGGGGGGAGGGAGCAAGACACCTTTGGAAAAATCAACATTCTCAATCCTAAAGTCTTCCAGAATTTCTTATTTCACCTTCCAGCTGTGAAAACATGAGAGCAGGCCGTGGATGTGTCACCGGCTGGGGAGGGGGCTACACGTGCTCCTGAAACGCTGATGGTACCAGCTCCGCCACACACAACCTAAGTGTATGCTCATACCATATAGAGATTTCAAGGATTTTCCACCAGAATTTTCAGCCTCATAATCCGCAGAGGAATAAGGTTCCAGCAAAGTGGATGAGATTTTTGTAATCTCATCCACATGTTGGTTTTATCTTTTTAACGGACCTGTTTTTCAGATCTTTCAGTTTCCATTTCGCCTGCGTATTTGTTGGTTTTTTAATGTGTTTGTGCAGATCTTTGTGGATTTATTGTGCGACGTGTCCGCATCTAATCCACAATGTGTGAACTCACCCCAACCGGATATTTGCAGCCAGGTTTCCATTGCTATTGGGATTCTTGTTTTTGCTCTCTCCGATAAATCATGGCGTGGATCTGTAAAACCTCACCCTCATGGATCGTCCTGCACTTTATGTTGCGGAATCCACACAGAAAATAGTCACCGAATATGCCACGTACGCAGTGGCGGATTAAGTGGACTATGGGCCCGGGGCTGTTCATAAAACCTGGGCCCCTGTACCCCCCTTCCCAGGAAAACATTTTCTGTCCACATTTTGTGGCTCTTCTCACAAAAACACTGCATATGCTGATTTTTAGGTATACAAATTGCGGGGTCTGGAAAGGAATAAAATGGCCGCGCTTGGGAGGGGGTACCGCCGGCCTGGCCGGCTACTGGTTAGGGATGTTAATGATTAATCACACAGTCACCTGCCTCCATGCTCTGCCAGGTCTGCCTCTCCCCAGCCTCCCTGGCTGCTCCCGGCTCCAATGCATTATGCGGCTGCCTCCATGCTCTGCCTCTCTCCCCAGCCTCCCTGGCTGCTCCCTCCAATGCATTATGCGGCTGCCTCCATGCTCTGCTTCTCCCCAGCCTCCCTCCAATGCATTATGCGGCTGCCTCCATGCTCTGCTTCTCCCCAGCCTCCCTCCAATGCATTATGCGGCTGCCTCCATGCTCTGCTTCTCCCCAGCCTCCCTCCAATGCATTATGCGGCTGCCTCCATGCTCTGCTTCTCCCCAGCCTCCCTCCAATGCATTATGCGGCTGCCTCCATGCTCTGCCTCTCTCCCCAGCCTCCCTCCAATGCATTATGCGGCTGCCTCCATGCTCTGCCTCTCTCCCCAGTCTCCCTCCAATGCATTATGTGGCTGCCTCCATGCTCTGCCTCTCTCCCCAGCCTCCCTCCAATGTATTATGTGGCTGCCTCCATGCTCTGCCTCTCCCCAGCCTCCCTGGCTGCTCCCTCCAATTTGGAGGCAGCCGCATAAATTGCATAATGCATTGGATTGGAGCGGAGGGAGCAGCCAGGGAGGGAGGCTGGGGAGAGGCAGAGCATCCTCCTCCCAAATGGTGACGCCGACGGTGAGTGTGTCAGTGACCCACCTGCCCTGCGCTAGCTGCTGCCAAAATCTCCTGGGCTGAGCGAGTCCTCCTCACTGTGCACTGCCAGTCGGCGCCGCCGCCTCCACGCTTCTCAGTCCCGGCCGCCCACAGCACACAGAGAGAGGAGGAACTTCTGCTCTGCCTCCTGCCGTGCTGTGCCGCCCCCACACACGTGCCGCCTGGGACTGCCCGCCGCCCCCCTTCCAAGTTCCTACGCCACTGGGCGGCGGCGGGCGGCTGAGCGGCTGACACAGTGACAGATCATATGCGATGCCGACCGACCGATTGGCCCCTGCCCTGGGCCCCCTAAAAACCTTGGGCCCGGGGCGACCGCCCCATCAGCCCCTATTAAGATCCGCCATTGCACGTACGGGCCGTGCAACGTGTGAAAGGTGGCCATACGCATTAGATGAATGTTGACCACACCTGTCGTTTTTAGTGGGACCATGTAATTTGTATGAGGGGTGTCCTAACTCTGCCCTGAAAGCAAATATGGTAGAAAAGAAGGATTGGACTTGTTGGATTTAAACATGCCCGATCCGCTGTTCACAAGGATACATTGTCCCCACGGGAGCATGGCAGTTGCTTACTCGCCTCTTCCCATGAAGAACACATGCACGCTCAGCCGAGCCCAGTGTGAGCAGAGAGGGATTGGAGAAAACGTTTTCTGAGATGTATGCCTACCATAGTCTGCGTTGGGTCTGACTCCCACCTTTTAACCTACGGTTTGCAGTAAATCTCGAAAGCACACCAAGTGAACAAGCTGTAATACCAGTCACAACCGGAGGACAACAATGGCGCTGCTTCTGGGTGTGGAAGGTAACGGTGGGGTAACGGTGACCGAGCAGGGCACGGATTCCAGGCCAATTTTATATGGTGCTATGTATTAACGTCCATCAGATCAATAAAAATTTTGGTCAGAGGATCCATGTTCCTCGTGTTTTGTCACGTACATGGAGACCATTTTCCAGATCTCCACTCTGTTAGTGAGTAGCAGCATATGACTGAGCGCTCATTGGTAACGCTCCTCGCATTTGATTTATGGTCGAACCGTTTTTCAGCCTCTGACTACAGAAGGTGAAATTTTCCATTCAATGACAGCAAGGGAACTTTGTGAGAACTGTAAGGAATTCCTAAAATGAAGATGGGACTGGACTTTTTAACCCTTTCTACAGCCCTGGATGCAGGTATAACATCAGTCAGACATCATGGCATAAAGTCCCCTCTACAGGGACAGGACATGCGGTGGAGGCCGAGCTTTTGCTTCTTTTTGTGGCTTTCCTTTCATCTCTGTTCCCCTTGGATAGGACCCTTTCCTGCGTCCCTCTGCAGCTTGGCAGTACTCGGCCCCCCTGCCACTTCCAGGCCGCGATACTATTTGTAAGCGGAGTGTAGCTGCATGGCCTATCCTTCTAGATACCCCCCTCCGCTCTTCCAGTCTCTCTGGGAAAGTTGGCAGCTCCCGCTTCCCCTCCATACAAAGCCGTGCCCTTCCAAACCACAGAGATCAGACACCAGCGGATTAACCGTCAGTTCAGGAAAAGGAGCCCTCACGCTGAGGTGAAATAGCTGCGGTTTGTAAGTGAGCGGACGTATTAAATGGAGCAGCAGGCGTCCCCTTAGATGCCCATTTGACGATTGTCAAGCACCCCCCGCCGGGTGGCAGAATGCGGCACGTCAGGATTTTTTACTCTCCCCTTTCTGCAGCCGCGCAGGGCGCAGGCGGTTTTTCTTGTCAGTACGTAGTGGCGACGAGCCAAGGCCTTGTACAGAAAAGCTTGTCTTCTCATCGGCACCCGAGGAAGCAGAGTAAGGGCAGAGCACACAGTGGGAGAAACTAAATAGTCGTCTCCGGTGCCCACTGCGCTTTCCAAACCCCTCACTCCGAGCAAAGGGGGCTGCAGCGGATTACAGCTCCATTTTCGTTGCACCATCCTTAGTTTAAAGATCTCTGAGGGATCTCACAAGAGACATACGTTGTCACCACAGCAGATCCCGCAGCGTCGTGAGAATGTGGGCTGTGCCATGCAAAGTGGGGCATTCATTCAATGGCTGCGGTTTTGTCCCCCCCAGTAATGCTCCATTATCCCCATCGGTCACCAATTAGTATGCAAATCCAAAAATGGTCTTGTTTCTGGAAAGCTACTTAAACTTCACGGCCCTCGGTATTAGGCCATACATCTCATTTGTGAGAAGACCACAAGTGCATGGCTTCTCCCAGGTCTTCAGGACTACTGATGGGGGAGAAATGGAAATGTGGGGAACACTGCTCCAGAAGAAATCAAAGGCTATAGACATAATCAGAGCTTTTACTTACCTAAATGTGTGTATTTTGGGTTGAAAATCATTTTTTCTTCAATTAGATTGTATTTTTTTTTTTCATGCACTGCACATTGCTGGCTGCTGAATTTGAGTTACCTGAGAATCTGTCAGTGAGCTTCATCGGAAGGAGAGTCTGTAACTCTTCTATGTCTTTTTCTGAGCTCCTCTCAGCCAATTTATGACCACAGCAAACTTCAGCTGATAATGTATAATTGGTTGGGAAAAGTTGTATTTGTTGGTCTGTGCGTTTTTTTTTCTTTAACCTATATAACTTTCATGTGGTCGTAAATCAGCACAGAGCAGCTCGGGAAAAGTCAGATACAATTCTGTATTAGAATGAGCTCACAAGCCGATTCCTCAGTTAACTCATTCTGCAGCCAGCAATAGGCAAAACAAAGGCTATAGAGAACACATGGATTTTTTAATACATGCGTTTAAAAGGAAATCTAACAGCTGATTAATACTGCCCGAACCATGAGCAGCAGGAATCAGACACCAGCTCTGTAATTTCAGGCAGGAATGTTTTACTCTGAAATGTTGCATTTAATAACCATCTGGGGACTATCCGGTGATTAGATAAGGAATCCAGCCACAGCGTCTTCACCCCGAGTAAGACCAACGACTCTGATCCCATTGATGTCACTTACTGAGCTTCTTGCTGTAGTTTTGACTATAAACCGTTTTATCTGCTTCTGCAGCTCTGCTAGTATTCTCAATGATAAGCGCTTGCTATGAAGACCTCAATAATCATGAGCACCCCCCACTGTTTGGTGGCTTTCTGCCTATGCACAGTGTAGGCAGCATGCTGTAAAGGCCCCGTTACACATAACAATGTTCCAGCGATCCCACCAACGATTCGACATTGGATGGGATCGCTGGGACATCGTCAGACAGCCCCTCCAGCGATCAGGACCTGCGAGCAAGCTGGTTTCCAATGTAAACAGCGGGTATCTAAGAGCGGCGCGGCTCCTAGATACCCGCTGTTTACATTGGAAACCATCGTCCAGCGTCGCCGATTGCTGGTCTCTTGCTGCCACACGCAGCGATGCGCGTTGGCCAGCGGGAGACCAACGATCAAAAAATAATAATAATAATCTTTATTTATATAGCGCCAACATATTCCGCAAGGCTTTACAGTTTAACAGTTTCAAAACACAAGTCATAAGTAACAACGTTAACAATACAATAATTAAAGCAAAATAAGACGAAATGAGATGACCCTGCTCGTGAGAGCTTACAATCTACAATGAGGTGAGGGAGATACAAAGTACAGGGGTGTAAAAAAAAAATAAAAAAAAAAAATGGCCCAGGCCGATTGAGCACGATCAGCGATACCCGGCAGGGGGGCCGGTCGCAGATCCCCGCTACACACAGCGATGTCGCTGGCGAGATCGCTGTGGCGTCACAAAATCAGCGATCTCGCTGGCGATATCACTGTGTGTGACAGGGCCTTAAGTCTCTGGTGTCTGTGGAGTTAGATGGAGCTCATCACTGCGAGGATGGTGATATTATCAAATCTACAGTGGGGAGCCCAGTAAGTGACCCAGCACTAGAATCAGGGTCTCTGAACATATTTTATGCTGATCTCAGATTCTGAAGATTAAAACTGGTGACAGATTCTCTTTAGGGTCAGTGCACATGCTACAGATTCTGCAACTGAAAATGGCTTCCGTTCATCTGAATGTGGTTCTGCCAGGTAAATGGGAAAGTTTCAGAACTTTCTGCAACAAAATCTGCATCAAGTACACACAATGTGCATTGACCTTTAATGTTACTGGGTTTTCACATTTTTATCAGGAAACTTTCAGGATCTGACACTTCCATTTCTGCATCAAACTGCTCTGCCGGGCATGAATGCTGGCTCGTGGCAGTTGCCTCTGAATTCCCGCGCCTGCGCAATAATCCTTTTTGGACTGCTCTTCTTCCAGAGGCTTCAACCCGCACGGCAGATCATGTGCAATGAAGGCCGCAGTGACCACAATTGGGCGATGAAGCAGTGAGGGGCATGTCAATCGTCTAGATGTAGACGGAATTGCTGCCCAAAGTCATAAATCCGCAGGACTTCTCCTATGTCGGTGAACATTACCGAACGGCACAGGATACTACTGATAACGGGCAACCACTATGATTTAGAGACTGTACATAAAGGCATGGTTTTGGTGTAAAAAGAGATGTGACAGGTGGTCCTGTGTACAAAAAAAAATAAACCATTTCCATAGACCGTATGATGGTAATCACATCTCCTCTATTCACGATCCTCTCCTCTTGGCGAGAGTGTAAAGTGGTTGGACAGAGCAACTGTCTCTCGGGAGGACATGTCCTGTCCTGCATCATCCAGATGAGGAATATAGGCATAGTGTAATACTTCATTTAGCCTGTGGTGGCGCTGCAGGGAAATTGAGCCCCTTGTTTATTAGGACAATTTCTACTTCTCAGAAGTGTCCCTAAGTGGAGTCCTTCTCAGACCAATATCAGCCATTAATCATAGCGGAGAGTTCCTGAGAAGACCAACTCTTACTCTGGAGTAGCCATCATGGCTGGACGCCAATCACTGTGTTTCCAACAGCAGAACATCATGTAATCCTCATAGAAATCACATCTATTAACAATGAGGGATTGTCTGCAGCGTTTCAAAGAAAACAGACTTTAGAGTGCCGACGGCTTCTACCCTCCCGTTTCCTCTGGACTCATGGGTCTCTCCTAATATATGTGTGCATAGGGAGAGACCTGTCATTCAAAGGGATCTGGGCGGGGAGATGCAACCAAGGACCTGCTGAGACATTTAGGCCCCGATTTACTAACACTAGCCTTTTCTACACCAGTTTTAATGAAGGTGAGCGCCAGGGCAAGATGTGCCGAATTCTTTAGGAAGCATGAGCTTCTTAAAGGGAACCTGTCACATGAAAAAAAAAGTCTATTAACCTGCAGATATGGGGTTAATATGCAGATTAATAGCCTTCTGAACTGCTTGGTGTTGGCACCTAGACCTCCAGTAACTTTATTCTTCCCTGTAGCGTTTGGGTTTCAGTTATGGGGGTGCACATGCGTGGGCTCAGTCACTGTTCGGTGTATAGAGCACGGCGGCTGTGACCGCACCCCGGCACTGACTGACAGCCGGCCCCACTGCTGAGTCGCTGTCAGTCAGTACTGGGTGTGCTGCACTTGGATGATGAATTCTGCTATCTCTGTGTTCTCCCCATGGGTTACCTTGTATATGTGAAGTAGGATTATAGATCTGAGACTATATATTGGTGATCTACGGATAAAAATGATAACGTTCTGGAAGATGATTGCCGAACGTAGAGCTCTTACAGATTTGGGATTACTCACCATAATCCTTCTTGCAGTACTTTTTCATGTTGATCTTCAGTTTTCCTTTTGATGCTTTGCAGTAGGTGTCGCAGTCTGCGGGGAGAGAGAAATCCCGATCAATACCGAGTGCTAGATGTGAATAGGTCAGTCTCTATAATCTCATAATAACCTTTTCTCCAGTGGTCGGACATCATGGGCCTGTCATAATTGGGGTTAACTTACCCCAGTAGTATTTAGCCAATGTTCCTACAAAGTTCTGTAACAAACTTTATCTCTGGCCGGATAAATGAGGCCGTTCCTATGTCCTAGACCAAGTTTTTGTGAATGGCCTCTTGCCTTGTCGCCTAGCATCCGACGCTTCTCAATTAGCTTGGGTGCCTGATAATGGATGACTGCTCCCACCAGGGCCAACGCCTCTCATTAACCCCGCAGCTCAGAAACAAGCGAAGTTCAGCTCAGCGCACATTATCTGCCTATTATTCTGCTTGAGCAAGATTGATTGGAGGACAAATCACCACAAATAAACCATGTAATTAGATTAGGGCTCATTATTGTTTTCAGATCCCCCACCTTCACGTCTTCTCCTAGCTGGGAGGTTCTAATTTGACTGGAGAAGAGGAGAAAATTAGATATGACCATACTTTAATAGCTGGAATTTTTTTTTTACAGAATCCTCCTGGCTTTCATAATGAAAAATCAAAAAGATGGAAAAAAAATAAATAAAAATTGTGCAAAATATGAAATGACATTTGAGTGCTGTGGCAGCAGGATGTATATAATGTGTCCAGGGGTGGATATATCGCATGAGTACAAGGGCCCGTGAGGTTCAGCTGTACGGCATGCATCTCAAGACACTGCTGTAATTGTTCTATTTTTTCCTCCACCGACTCTGAACATTGGTGAGGTTGCCCCACAGCATCACTTCTTAGTAGATGCATACATGTATATCGTAGTTAATGAATTCCTTTTCTATCAGTGAGCCAAAGTATACTATATGATGATTTTCACTACTTAAAGAGAGAAATGGTATTTACAGGCATTATGTACTGGTGCATAGAGACACATCTCTATATACAGTGGGTACGGAAAGTATTCAGACCCCTTTACATTTTTCACTTTGTTTCACTGCAGCCATTTGGTAAATTCAAATAAGTTCATTTTTTTCTCATTAATGTACACTCTGCACCCCATCTTGACTGAAAAAAACAGAAATGTAGAAATTTTTTGTAAAATTTATTAAAATAGAAAAACTGAAATATCACATGGTGATAAGTATTCAGACCTTTTGCTCAGACACTCATACATAAGTCACATGCTGTCCATTTCCTAGTGATCCTCCTTGAGATGGTTCTACTCCTTCATTGGAGTCCAGCTGTGTTTAATTAAACTGATAGGTCTTGATTTGTAAAGGCACACACCTGTCTATATAAGGGTCCCGTTACACTTAGTGATGCACCAGCGATCCCGACAACGATATGGATCGCTGGTGCATCGCTAAGTGGTCGCTAGTGAGCTGCCACACAGGCAGATCTCACCAGCGACATCGCAGCGGTCGGGGGTCGCTACTTACCTGTCAGACGCGGCGATCCTGACGTCCTCCCGCCCACGTCCACGCGTCGCTCGTCGGCGCCACAGGAAGCGCCCGACGGGAAATGGTCCAGGAAGTTCTCGCACGACCAGCGATGAGCAGCGGGGGAGCCGGTCGGAGGTAAGTATCAGACATAGCGATATCACTTGCAATATCGCTGCTACTTCACAAAATCTGTGACGTTACAGCGATATTGCTAGCGATATTGTTATGTGTAACGGGGGCTTAAGACCTCACAGTGCATGTCAGACCAAATGAGGATCATGAGGTCAAAGGAACGGACCAAGGAGCTCAGAGACAGAATTGTGGCAAGGCACAGATCTGGCCAAGGTTACAAAAGAATTTCTGCTGTACTCAGTGAATACTTTCCATACCCACTGTATCTCTATATCAGGGGTGAAATAACAGTCAGCAGTTTTTTTTCTATTAAATGACTAAAAAAAATAACTGTAAACAATGAGAATATTGTAATTGTTTTACAAATCAGTAAATAAACATATTTGGTATCCTTGTAATTGAAACAACCCTTACAATACAGTGTAAAGTTTATTAAAGGTGATTGGTAACAAAAAACAAAAAAGTTGTGATTTTTTTTCTTTTCTTTATTGATTATTTAACGGCCTTCAGCTCGATTTCGAGCCATGGCAACTTGATGGATAAACGACCAGTGGGAAGATCTTGTGTAAGCCTACAGTAGGTAGGTCCAACAGGGTTTTCACCATTATCTTGATAGTATCAAGTCATTAGGTTGCTGGTTTTCCTCTTCACCTTGTTCCTTCTATTCTGCTGACCATGATGTCCTTCTCTAGTGATTGCTCTCTTCATAAGATGCGTCCAAAGTAGGCAAGTCGTAGCTTGGTGATTCTCGCTTCAAGTAGCATGTCTTGATTTGTTCCAAAATTGACTTGTTTGTTCTTCTTGCCATCCATGGAATTGATAACATCCTTCTCCAGAACAACATTTCGGAAGCGTCAATTCTTCTTCTGTCTTGTTTCTTTATCATATAGGTTTTACATCCGTATGTTGCTACAGAAAATACCAGACTATGTACGAGCCATGTCTTCATCACCAGTGAAATGTTCCTTGATTTGAAGACCTTGTCCAGTGACTTCATTGTTGATTTGCCCATAGTTATTATCATATTGACTTCCCGTGTCGTCTCTTCATCTTCAATATGCAGTGGATTAAGTAGAAGAGAGACGGTAAGAGCTGCAGGCAATCAGAAGCAGAGCTTGTAGACATCTCAAGCCCTACCATGATGGTAAATCATCTTCTCATTTCTGACTGCAGTAGTGACAAAATGCAGGAGTAAGGTGTTTCAAGTTGGGAGGTCTGGGTGCTTGATAAGAATCTGGACTCCCAGAATTATCATAAAAATCTATGAAGAATTTTTTTTCTTCATGTACCAGCATTTAAATTGTACACAAAGCTCCTTTTTCTTCTTTTTCTCCCCTCATCAGATCTTTGTAGTGTGCAAACATGGTGCTCTGTATTGTGATGATAAACTCTCATTTTGGCAATCAAACAATGGTGGGAGATGGAAGCAATTAACAGAACGACGTGTCTTTAAGTCAAGGCCAAAAAGATTGAAAAAAAGAAAACAAAAATGAGGCAAAACACTCTTGGCCCGGTATTTGCAATACAGAGGGAAAATATGTGTAACATTTCAATGTAGTGGCTATTTTTATACCCCATAATTCAACTTGTTGATGTATGAGATGAAACCAGGAAATTTATGGGCTGAAATAATAGAAAGTGTTGTCAGGAAAGTAAAACTAATCGATGGATTATTGTCTTTTAGTTTTTTATTGTATGATGACTAATGAAAAGAGGAAAAAAATAGGATTTGTTCTTGGACAAAAACCTATTGTAAAAATTTTGCTAATTGAATCTGTAGCCGTTTTTATTAATTCTGATGCCCCATGAGAGTCGGGAATCTTAAGTGTCTGTTAGAAAGAGTTATCGTGGTCAGATGTATCACTCTCGGCAATTCTCATTCCACAACATGGTCCAGTAAAGGTCTTCAGTAGAGTTGAGCGAAACAGGTCGGTCAGATTCAAAAGTCGCTGACTTTCACCAAAGTTGGGTTTCGCCGAGCGAAACCCGACCATAGCTGGAGGTCGGCCATGCGGTCGGCGACCCGAGCGCCAAAGTCAGATTTCACAGAATGCTTGCACGTGACTTTTTTTTTTTTTCAGCCAATGAGCAAGGACGTACACTATGGGCAACGAGATGACATGTGCAGCGTCCGAGGAGAGAAAGAGAGTTTTCGTGCACTTTAAAAAAGCGGTCCGACATGTAGGTGTGTTTACTGTCCTCCACTCCCTGCAGACTTTGCTTTCCCATTGACTTGCATTGGGTTTCGTGTTTCAGTTGGACCCCGACTTTTCCCTATAGTCGGCCGATTTTGTTCGACTCGACTTTTGAGAAAGTCGGGTTTCATGAAACCCAACTCGACCCTAAAAAAGGCAAAGTCGCTCATCTTTAGTCTTCAGACGATAATGGTTTTGGTATCAAGTTGATACCTCGACACTTCAGTAGATCCAATTTTCAAAATCCTCTTTAGTGTTGGGTTTTTGTGCTTTTAATATCCTTTGACTTTACAAGAAAAACACACTTGGTGGAGAATAATCAGATGCATGAAAAATGAATAAGAAAATATTCACTCCTCTGAATTCCTTAAAACCTTGAGATGAAGGAACCATAACCAAAGCATCAGTGGCCAAACCAACCGGATGACCATAACCAAGCTTTATCTTTCTTTAGAGGTGCCCATCTAGTGAAAACACAATTATGCCGAGAAAATACATGTTGTCACACTCTGGTCGGGAGAGCCGTCGGCCGGTCCTAGCATTGTGTTGCGATCCTCATCTGAGTTAAATGGCCGGCTTACTCCGCCCTTATGCCGATGCAGCCACACACGTATGCTGCAGTCATTAAATCTGGCCATACGTGTTGACTGACAGGTCACAGTTGAAAATGAATATCTTTAAGGGAATATTCTTACATCTAAAGATCGTTCGTGGACTTAAAATCTGAAAATATTAATCACAGCTGACTTCAGAGGATGATGGTCAGGGATCGGTTGGCTAAAAGTGGTCATTTGTTCTAACGTTTCCACCCGAAGAACCATTTTGGTTGATATTGTTAATTTCTATGCAGCTGTGACACTCAGGTCGGGAGAGCCACCGGCCAGTCTGAGCAATGCGTTGCGATCCTCATCCAAGTTATATGGCTATCTCACTCTTCATTCATTCAATGGTTCTTCGGCTACCCAGCTACTTTCACCCCATGCGTATGGGGACAGTTAGTTGAAAAATATCAACATGATATGGAAAAAAAAAAGCCTAAAGATCCAAAAGAAGACAACAACAAGATCAGCTTGGTCACCATGACTGTCACATGTAGCAAACATTAAAAAAATTATTCTAAATCCACTTGATCCAGGGAACTACGGTAGTCTGATTGCCGAATGTGAAGTTGAGATGGAATTTTTCCCCTAATATGGGGCAATCTTCCTCGTCGGGTTTTTGCCTTAGTTTGAATCAGCCTGTTAGGGTATGGGTGGAACTCTATGGACTTATGCATACCTTTAACCTTAAAAACTATGAAACTAGACCCAATTTTTGAGGTTAACCTATAGTTGTCTCCATGTGTTTTGACCTGTTGGATTTCCATCCTATATGAAAACTAATTGAAGAATTACGAGATGCTGGACAAGGTACTAGGAAAAAAAAGTAAGGAAAATCTGCCGACTCTGATTGATACATGCCCTCAACAATGGCTCGAAGAAAATAATGAGACTTTTCACCATTCAAATAAGTAACCCATTGTTAATTTTAGTGAAGGACACCCTCCTGCCTCTGAACAAAGCATCCTTATAGAAGGACAGGGCTGTGTCCTCCACCTCCGGTGGTCTCTTTCACCTACTGCCTAAACCCCCCTAAGACCTCTGATTCTTCCTATTGTTAGGAATGGTCCATTGTTCATTTGTGCCATTCAGGGTCAGATTATGTCAGACAGGAAGAATCAATGAATCCTTTGGCTCGTTTTGTATAGGGGTTGTGTATGGACAGAGTGGATGTATAGAATTAACACTATTTACTCATAAAATTTAGAGGCAAGGTCCATAGTGTCACAAGTCGGTGGCTTGCTTTTGGGATAGTGAAGCACCTTGAGGATCATTAGAGGCAAGCAAATGACGAGGAGTTGTCGAATAGTTTAGGATCTGTACGAAACAGAGTTTGGAAAAGCATTTCATCAAACACAAAACTAGTAATCGCCATAGAGAGAGTGCAGACCAATGTTTTATCTTGCTCAGAACGAAGATTAGATTTCTGGGTGAAGCCGAAAGAAGGATGGGTCATCTGATGTCGAATTTCAGCACACTGGATTGTTGAGTCTTCTGCCTTTGTCATAATTCATATAAACATGAATCGCTGATCGAGAAGAATTGCAGAAAAAAGTGTGATGCTTAGTAGTCACGGGAGAGCATGCTCGATCGAGTCGCGTGGTCCTTGGGTCCCCGTAAAAAACTCATTTGAAGCATTTGAGCCCTGTGTCGCACTTAAGTGGGGTAGCTAGGGTCCTCCGGAAAAATGCTAGGGTTTCCCATTCACTTTCATTATGCTCAGTACTCACGTCTAGCCCATACGAGTATCCGACGAGCTCGATTCGAATACAAGGCACTCGAGCATTTCTGTGCTCGATCATAACTAATCCTTAGCATTCTACTTGTGTCGCCCAGTAATGACCAAGTACCGTAGTGACTGAGCGGCAGCCTTGCACAAACTCACGACTGCAGGTGACATCGATCCCCAGAGCAGCGGAGCCCTAAGCGAAAGCACACGGAGCTTTATTCTGTACGCATTCTCAGGCACTTACACAGAGCTCCGGCTCTGCACCGACCAAGTAATTGAATGTAATGAAATGCAAGCGGAGAAAGAATTACTAATACTCAATGGAATCCAACAAGCTCTGCCAAGAAAACAGCTCTTCGCGAACCCAACACTGCACTCCGTCCTGGATGGGGAGGCAGCCTGCGGCACGGATGGGACGTTATCTGCCTCCATCAAAAACTGAGGAGCCCACGACAAACTGGGGGAAGAGGCAACTCAGACAGTCGATGTTAACATGGAGAACAGGCTGATGTTTAAAAGGGTTGTCCACCTTTGGAGGATCATTTTTACTTAAATGCATGTATTTAGTAAAAATGATTTTTAGACCTATTAGGTTTCATGAAAAATGTTACTATGTTTGGATTTTATAGGTCTTTTGTTTCCCGCCACATTCAACTTTGATGTGGTCTGTGGTCATAAATCGGAGGAGCTCAGAAAAGGTAGATAAGATTTACGCCCTCCCCGTCAGACCGTCACAGTGAGCTCACTGATGGCTTCTTAGATAACTCATTCTGCAGTCAGCAATAGGCAGAAGATATAAAAGGCAAACGGTGCAAAATATTTAATGAAATCCAATTTCAAAAATGATTTTTAGCTCAAAATACATTGTTAAATAAACAAGTTGTCAAGAAAGGTGGACAACCCCTTTAAGTTAAACACATGGATTCTGTCTAGCAGAGCCCACTGTGAGCAACATTTCAGTGTCTTGGCAGGCCTTAAAGGGATTGCTCGTGATTTACAAAAATGTGGCTGTTTTCTTCCAAAAAATAGCGCCATGCCTGTCTGTGGGTGGAATTGCAGCACATTCACATTAATGGAGCAGAGCTACAATACAGCACGTCATTGATTCCAGGTGTCATTACACAGGGAGGACAACGTGTGACACACAATACGTCACCTGACACCGATAGTGTAGAATTAGGGTGACACGGCCCTGACTGCTCATTCTGTGACGGTATTGACAGGTGATCTGTTGTTGACAGTGTCGCGGATTAATGGCGGTACGTTTAGATAGTTAGGCACATTCCCCGATCAAACAAGCGCCTCAGGCGGCATCATCCTCCACATGCAGGCGTCACTCCAGATTGTCTCCTTAATCCTCTGAGATGTTTCATGGGTTAATAAGAAACCTTTTCTCCAGGAGAGGAGTCACTGCCTCCATACTGTCGCATGTGATAGCGCCACCATCAGATCAACACTTGTACATACTTCATGTTGATCAGTTGGATCTTTAGATGCCTTGCTAATTTTTTCTCCTTCGTGTGTGATACAATCAGCTCAGCCGCAATATCTAAGCCTATAATGTGTGATACTGCCTACAGGCCGGTGTAGAAACAGCCTTATGTAGTGATACTGCACGCAGAGATAGCCATTCTAAGCCAGCTCGGGTATCTAAGCCTATCATGTGTGATTCTGTCTGCTGAGCTGTGTATCTAATCCTATCCTGTGTGATACTGTCTGCTGAGCTGTGTATCTAACCCTATCATGTGTGATACTGTCTGTTGAGCTGTGTATCTAACCCTACCATGTGTGATACTGACTGCTGAGCTGTGTATCTAATCCTATCCTATGTGATACTGACTGCTGAGCTGTGTATCTAATCCTATCCTGTGTGATACTGTCTGCTGAGCTGTGTAACTATCTAATCCTATCCTGTGTGATACTGTCTGTTGAGCTGTGTATCTAACCCTACCATGTCTGATACTGAATGCTGAGCTGTGTATCTAATCCTCTCCTGTGTGATACTGTCTGCTGGGCTGTGTATCTAATCCTATCATGTGTGATACTGACTGCTGAGCTGTGTATCTAATCCTATCCTGTGTGATACTGTCTGCTGAGCTGTGTATCTAATCCTATCCTGTGTGATACTGTCTGCTGAGGTGTGTATCTAATCCTATCCTGTGTGATACTGTCTGTTGAGCTGTGTATCTAACCCTACCATGTGTGATACTGAATGCTGAGCTGTGTATCTAATCCTCTCCTGTGTGATACTGACTGCTGAGCTGTGTATCTAATCCTATCCTGTGTGATACTGTCTGCTGAGCTGTGTATCTAATCCTATCCTGTGTGATGCTGTCTGCTGAGCTGTGTATCTAATCCTATCCTGTGTGATACTGTCTGCTGAGCTGTGTATCTAATCCTATCCTGTGTGATACTGACTGCTGAGCTGTGTATCTAATCCTATCCTGTGTGATACAGTCTGCTGAGCTGTGTATCTAACCCTATCATGTGTGATACTGAATGCTAAGCTGTGTATCTAATCCTATCATGCACGATAATGTCTACTGAGCTGTGTATCTAATCCTATCATGTGTGATACTGTCTGCTGAGCTGTGTATCTAATCCTATCGTGTGATACTGACTGATGAGCTGTGTATCTAACCCTATCATGTGTGATACTGAATGCTGAGCAGTGTATCTAATCCTATCATGTGCAATACTGTAATACCGAGCTGTGTACCTAAGCCGATCACGTGTGGTACCATGTCTGGTAAGCACATTGGAGCCACATGCTGGTGCAATGAGCTATGTATGAGACAGGCCTGACGCCAGGTGATTGGGGAGGCAGTACTCCTGGTATTGGGGGTCACCTGTCCCCCGTTGTCTCATGATCACACAGAATTGATCCATTGTTTATTGATGTTCCATCCCGTCCATTATCAGCTGCAGGCTGTCACTGAGCCACAGACATGGCCTTATTGTCTCCTTTCATTGTCAGATAATCCACGTGTTTTCTCCCCAGTGTCAGGAGGCTGCGGTGTGTGAGGGGCTGCTGAACCATAGCGGGCAGGTCCCAACATGAGCAACAATTCAAAGAACCAGTATACATATATACCACACATGGAAGCTTGTCGGCTCATGAACCGCAGAATCTCCACACCCTGTGTGGCCCTGTGTCCAGGGCTAAGTATACGGTGTGATTTTTGCAATTTTGTGAATCAATTTAGATAAATTGAGTATTGTGCGGGCTGTATGGCAGTATTATTTATGCTCTGTATAGCAGTATAATGTGGACACTGTATTGTGAAACTATTTTTCCACTGTATGGCAAGATTTATGCTCTGCATAGTGGTATAATTTATGCACTCTGTGAAGGAATTATATATGCACCACATGGCAGTATTATTTATGCTCTGTATTGCAGTATTATTTATGCACTGTGCGGCGGTATTGTTTGCTGAAACTATTCATGCACCGCATGGCAGAATTATCTATGCTCTGCATCTGGTTATAATTTATGTAATGTGTTTCATTATCATTTATGCACTGTATGGCAGTATTTATTCTCTGCATAGTGCTTTAATTTATGCACTTTACAAAGGAATTATATATACACCATATGGCAGTATTATTTATGCTTTATATTGTGCTTTCATTTACGGTATGCAGTGAGTGGCAGTATTTTTTATATATTGTCTGGTAGAATTATTTATGCACCGCAGGGCAGTATTATTTATGCTCTGCATCTGGGTATAATTTATGCACTGTATTGCATATTTATGCACTGTATGGCGGTATCATTTATGCATGGTTTTGCAGTATTGGCAGTATCGTTTATGCACTGTATGGCAGTATTTATGCTGTACATAGTGGTGTTATTTATGCACTCTGTGAAAGAATTATATATGCATCATATGGTGGTACCATTTTTGCACTGTTTTTCAGTATTAATATTGTCTGGTGGAATAATGCACCGCATGACAGTATTATTTATGCTATGCATCTGGGTATAATTTATGTACTGTTTGACAGCATTATTTTTCCACTGTATGGCAGTATTTACGTACTTTGATGGAATTATTTAAGCACTGTATGGTGGTATCATTTCTGCACTGTGTGAAAGTATTATTAATATATTTAATATATTGTCTGGAATCATGCAACACATGGCAGTATTATTTATGCTATGCATCTGGGTATGATTTATGTACTGTATGACAGCATTTATGTACTTTGTGATGAAATTACTTATGCACTGTATGGCAGTAACACATTACTACACTACGGCTCATTTAAATCTGAAGACCTTTATTTGGGCCCGCCATTACTGCGGGGCGGGGGCCTGTCAGTCACAGGGAGCTGAACCAATCAGCTCTGATTACTAGACGTCTGCGCTATATTGCCATGCTCGGGGTGAGTACTTCTGATTGTCTTTTCCCTGGTCTCGCGTCCGGCCCGTGTAAACTGTGTCTATATCTTGTGTAAATCACGTAATGAATGTGGGGCGAAGCGTAAATAAGACGACACTTTTTGGGCAGAAATGAAGGCAGATTTCTGGCGTGCGTAGCAAATCAGCGCCATTGTGTGTACGACGTTGCGGAATATTTCAGGGCTGTATAAACAGTAATGGAAAACTCCTAAATGTTTGGGTCAAAAGCAAAGAGGAAAATCAGTGAACTGCGCTAACCACAGCTGGATGACAGGCCAGAGGCCGCGCCGCCCCCGTTTATGTGCAGATTCTTCGCTTTATGTGATTAACAAAATATTTACCTGACATTGATTCAAAAATCCATTTTTTTTCTTCTATTCCGCACATGAAAATGATTTCACGGCAATTAAAGAACCGGCTGACTATGTGATTTCCAAAAATATGACTGTACATGACCGGGTGAATGTTATCACCTGGCTCTATGTGACGGGAAACAGGATGAAAAGCCCGAGAAACGCAATAAAAGACATTAACAATGCACAATTGTGGGATCTTTTTTTTCTCTCCTTAAATGCATGTATTTTGGGCTAAAAATAATTTTTGCAATTGGGTGTCATTAAAAATCTTGCTTTTACAGGCACTTGTGGTTTTCTGGCTGCACAGTGAGTTAACTGAGAATCTGTCAGTGAGTTCCTTCTGAAGGGGAATTTGTAACTGGTATCTGTCTCTTTATGAACTCCTCTGTGCTATTTTATGACCACATCAAAGATAAGCTGAACTTTGATGTGATCATAAATCAACACTGAGGAGTTCAGAAGAAGACAGGTAAAAGAGTTACAAACTCCCCGGCACAAGCTCACTGACAAATTCACAGTTAAAGGGGTTTTCTCAACTTCCATCTTGCCTCTCGAGCCAAACTGTCGAGCCACTGGCCCGAACCATGCGCTCTCAGATGCTGCGAGCACGGACACAAAAGGTGGCTGCATCCATCTAGAGCTTGGCACCTAGCCTATGAAACTGGCTACTTCTGAAAGGCTGCAGAGGTGGCCGGTAACCTAAGCAATGAGCAATAAACTATAGAATTAAAAATCCATTTTTTTCTTGAGAACCGAGAGGATTTTTAACAAAAAGTAAATTGCAAACTTATTTGTCCTTACAAGCATTTAGCAATTTTAACCATTTAACAAGATAAGAAAAACCCCTTTAACTCGTCCTGCAGCCGCAATGGGAATCAATGAGTCTGTAAAACACCAAATGGGGCAAACCCAAAAATATATGCTCCCGTATCATGCCCACACTGTCCAGGATCCAATATGGCACCTCCAAAAAAGTTGTACAAATTCCGTCATGCATCTGGCTAAGGCTCCGTTCACACAATGAAGTTTTCGGTGCGTTTTTTATGCTTGAAAAAAATGCAAATATTTTACTTAATAGGTGCAGAAAATCTGCAACACCAAAAGCTCATGGTGGGAACATAGCCCAAATCGATCGCCCGCCCTGTAATGTGCAGAACTTACCGGCTGGTTCCTCTGTGCTGCTGGCTGCCGTGGTTGGAGGAGCCACCGGTATCTCTATGGAGGCAAGAGCGAGCGTTCGGGGGAGAGAAGAAGACAAACACCATTATTACAATCTCCTTATGGCACAAGGGAAATTGGGCATTGTGTGTAAATGTCAGCGGTTAGTCTTTCCTAGGAGTGCGAGCACGTCTACAGAAGCGAGCCGGGAGGGGGACGGTGTCTGCGGCATTAATGGAAGCAGGGAGGTTACAGCTTGGCTCTAAAACGGGACATAGAAGGACAGGGAGGGTCAAAGGAAAAAGGGGACGCAGATCAGGGGTCTAAGAATTGGGCCACAGAATGAGACTTTCTCAAATCTTTTACAATTTTCTATTTCAGTAAAATAAGGGGATACCCTGTAGTGTCATCCTGGGGCGGTTACGGCTCCTCGCTCCTCCTTAGGCCTCGTTCAGACGTCCGTGATATTTCTCATATGTGTAAAAACAAGAGTTTGGTCCGTGTGTCCATTTTTATCATCGATAGTGACTTTTTCGTATGACAAAAAAAATAATTTGCACGTTTTCTCCTACCCGCTATACCGATATATTGCTATATATGTGGACGGCACACAGTCAGCAATGTGCTCTGTTCTGACCCAAAGTATGTGTGACGCCGATCAAAACTGGAAATGTCACTGCAAAAATAGAGACCTGGACGTGTGATCAGCGGCGCAGATTATAATGGGTAGCCGGAAACAGATGTCTGAACGAGGCCTTATGGTTAGTAATTAGTGATGAGCGCACATGCTCGGATAAGGCGCATGCTCGGGTCAAAACAGAGTGTCTTCTGCCTGCTCGAATAATATGTTTGACTCCCTGCCGCTGTATGTTTCACGGCTACTCAAGACACAACACATCGAGGGATTGTCTAACCAACAGGAAATCCTCGCATATATTGTGTCTGTCGAACACCCGCTAGACATGCAGCAGCGGGGAGTCGAACATATTACTCAAGTACGCCGAAGACACTCTGTTAGCCCCCGAGCGTGCGGGATAGCACCTTATCTGAGCACGGGCGCTCATCACTATTAGTAATGTTTGGTAGTAAAGGAGCAGAACCATCTAATCATCCACACTTGGATCTGATCGAACTGGGGGCGGCCATTGTGTGGGCTAACAGCCATTCACTTTTTGCTTTCCCAGTCTCAAAGAACCTCAGAGATGCTGTATCTAATCCTATCCTGTGTGATACTGTCTGCTGAGCTGTGTGTCTAACCCTATCCTGTGTGATACTGTCTGCTGAGCTGTGTACCTAATCCTATCCTGTGTGATACTGTCTGCTGAGCTGTGTATCTAATCTTATCCTGTGTGATACTGTCTGCTGAGCCGTGTATCTAATCTTATCCTGTGTGATACTGTCTGCTGAGCTGTGTATCTAATCCTATCCTGTGTGATACTGACTGCTGAGCTGTGTATCTAACTCTATCCTGTGTGATACTGTCTGCTGAGCCGTGTATCTAATCCTATCCTGTGTGATACTGTCTGCTGAGCTGTGTATCTAATCCTATCCTGTGTGATACTGACTGCTGAGCCGTGTATCTAATCCTATCATGTGTGATACTGTCTGCTGAGCTGTGTATCTAATCCTATCCTGTGTGATACTGACTGCTGAGCTGTGTATCTAATACTATCATGTGTGATACTGTCTTCTGAGCCACCGCATCTAAGCATATCATATGTGATCCTGTCTGTTGAGCTGCTGTATCTTATGTTAAATTGCCTTGTAGATCTGCTGTATCTAAGCTTGTTATATACAATATTGTCTGTTGAGCTGCTGCATCTAATCATCTTATATATGATAGTTTCTTGTGCTGGAGTATCTAAGCCTATCATGAGGCATACTATCCTTTGAGCTGCTGTATCTCTATAATATGTGATACTGTTTGTTGAGCTGCTGTATCTAAGCCTATTGTGTGATAGTCTGTTGAACTGCTGTATCTAAGTCAATTGTGTGATACTGGCTGATGAGGTGCTTTATCAACGCCTACCATGTGATACTTCCTGTTGAGCTGCTGTATCTAAGCTTATCGGGTGATACCGTTGAGCCGCTGTATCTAAGCTTATCATGTGATACCGTTGATATGCTGTATATAACCTTATCGTGTGATACCATTGAGCCGCTGTATCTAAGCTTATCGTGTGATACTGTTGAGCTTATTGTGTGATACAGTCTGTTGGGGTTTGGTATCTAAGCCTATGGTGTTTGGTTGCATATTTGCAGGCACGACGGCCCTTGCTGGCTCTGGCTATCGCACAACATGGCCGCCCCCGTTAAATGTACAGATCAGGTCCACTTGTATTCAGTGCAGTGCGATACAAGAGCTGAGACTTCCAGCATACACCTGGTTAATAGCATTCGGTTATAGGGCGGCCATTGTACCCCAAAGTACAGGGCCCCCAAATAACAAAACATGTAACAGTAACAACACATACTTATGCAGGGGGCAATGGGAGAGCGGCTCTGTTGGTAACCCTTGGCACATCGGTTGCACGTTATACCAGTCACACCATCTTTGCAAGGACATTGCCCTGTGGTCTGATTACAGGTTTTGCCGGCCGCACCAACCGGATGGCAGTCGCAGGCTGCGGGGTGGAACAGAGGAGAAGGGGTTGGAAAACAGCACAAGGTCAGAAAGCAAAAACTACAACCACATTACAGAGCGACACTGAAGTCTGCCGGGGAGGGCGCGGGGTGGGAGCCGGGGCACAGCAGAGGGTACATCTACCATGCAAGCCTTCTACTGAAGCATAAGATCGGAGAGTAAAGAGATGCATCCGGTGCCCACTGTGGCAGCCACATTGTGGGCTCAGCCCATGTATGTAGTACAGCTCACTAGTCCGGCTAAGGCGGTACCATCTCTTCACGCCAGGCACCCGTCTCTGTAATCAATTAATAAGCTGTATTCATATCTGGTAATTCTGCCCAAAAAATAGCTGTCTGCCCCAATATGGCTAACTGATACATTGTAAATGAATCTTACCACATGAGGACCTCCAGCAAGCAAGTAGAGGCGAGATGGACCATGTGCAAAACCGCACACCAGTTCTGGTACTCGAAGAAAAACGGCAGCACTCCAGACGAGCAGAAAAGTGCAACTGAGTAGGGGCGATGGATTACACGACTTTTGTTTTTAATTCAGGATGCTAATATTTTTCTAGTTGTTATTAATAGGATTGTACGGTGGAGGACCTGTTGAAATGTTCCTCTGGAGAAGGCCACACAATATTGCTTTTTTCTTTTTTGTATCCTGGTATAATATTTTTGTCAATGTATAATGAAAAAAGAAGAAAAATGCAGCACTCACAAATAGAGCTGAAAAACTGTGCGTGTTTATTTCACATGAATTCCATCAACAGGTATGTGGACATGCAGGACGTTAGAGGAATGCTAGCGGAGGGAGGTGTCGGACAACAGCCATTTCACGATTACTCACTTCTACGGGTCCAGGATGCGAAAGTAATCGCAAAACGGCCGTTGTCTGGCACCTCCCTCCCCTAGCATTCCTCTAACGTCCTGCATGTCCACATACCTGTTGATGGAATTCATGTGACATAAACACGCACAGTTTTTCAGCTCTATTGGTGAGTGCTGCATTTTTCTTCTTTTTTCATTATACATTGAAATACTCATGTTTCTTCATGCAAGCACCTCCGTTTTTTGACTGAACTATACACCGCAATACTTCAGATAAATAGCTCCGTCTGCTAATGTGGTGATTTTTGTGCCCTAATCTGCCGTTCACCTGTGTGCTTCTTTGTTGGGATAATATTTTTGTCACCTGTCCAAGTTTGTATGGCCCAGGGACTACCACTACCTGTCCTATCTACACGGTCCAGGAATTATCACAACCTTTCATTTCTCCATGGCCAAGGGACTCCGGCTACTTGTCCCATCTCCGTGACCCAGGAACTACGACTACCTGTCCTGTATCCATGGCCCCAGTGCTACCACTAACTGTCCTGTATCCATGGCCCCAGTGCTACCACTACATGTCCTGTCTCCATGGCCCCAGTGCCACTACTACCTGTCCTGTCTCCATGGCCCAGGTGCTACCACTACCTGTCCGATCTCCATGGTCTCAGTGCTACCACTACCTGTCCTGTCTCCATGGCCCAGGTGCTACCACTACCTGTCCTGTCTCCATGGCCCAGGTGCTACCACTACCTGTCCAATCTCCATGGCCCAGGTGCTACTACTACCTGCCTTGTCTCCATGGCCCAGGTGCTACAACTACATGTCCTGTCGCCATGGCCCAGGTGCTACAACTACTTGTCCTGTCTCCATGGCCCAGGTGCTACCACTTCCTGTCCGATCTCCATGGCCCAGGTGCGTACCACTACCTGTCCTGTCTCCAAGGCCCAGGTGCCACCACTACCTGTCCACTCTCCATGACCCAGGTGCTACTACTATCTGCCTTGTCTCCGTGGCCCAAGTGCCACCACTATTTGTCCTGTCTCGATGGCGCATGTGCTACCACTACCTGTCCAATCTCCATGGCCCAGGTGCTACCACTTCCTGTCCTGTCTCCATGGCCCAGGCGCCACCACTACCTGTCCGATCTCCATGGCCTCAGTGCAACCACTACCTGTCCTGTCTCCATGGCCCAGGTGCTTACCACTACCTGTCCTGTCTCTATGGCCCAGGTGCCACCTCTACCTGTCCTGTCTCCATGGCCCAGGTGCTACCACTAACTGTCCAATCTCCATGGCCCAGGTGCTACTACTACCTGCCTTGTCTCCATGGCCCAAGTGCCACCACTACTTGTCCTGTCTCCATGGCCCAGGTGCTACCACTACCTGTCCTATCTCCATGGCCCAGGTGCTACCACTTCCTGTCCGATCTCCATGGCCCAGGTGCTTACCACTACCTGTCCTGTCTCCATGGCCCAGGTGCCACCACTACCTGTCCTGTCTCCATGGCCCAGGTGCTACCACTACCTGTCCAATCTCCATGGCCCCAGTGCTACCACTACCTGTCCAATCTCCATGGCCCCAGTGCTACCACTACATGTCTGATCTCCATGGTCCAGGGACTACTACAACCAGCCTTAGGCACTATGGTCCAGAAACTACTTGAATCTGTGCTGTACTCTTGCCACCACAAGGATTTTTCCTATAGCTCACCCTTAGATTGTGGAGGGACAATTGAATTTAGGAAACTTCTCGAAGTGAGAAATGATGCTCCTTGAACCACTAAAGTTGTCTCAGTAACACCGAAAGAGCTTTACGAAAAGCGATTTCTGGGATCTGATTGATTCATTTGCACAGTCAATTGCTCTAATGAATGATTTTAGATCTAGATGGTGCTATTGGGAAGGTTAGGGTTAACAGTGAGCAGCTTCCATCATAAAAAGAGTTTTATCTCCATTGTCGGCACATTCACCTCCAGTCATACGAGGAGGCGCAATGCCGAAAATCAGAGCGATGTTTCAATGGGTGACTAATAAGAGGACCTACCTCACTATAACCAGAGTGGCAGCGCGCGGAGTGAGCGTGTGTACATAACCTAAGAGCAGTCACTGCTTTCCTCGCACAAAAGGCACTCAACAAGGTTTTACGAGCATGTAAAATGCTAAATGAAAATGTCAGGAAAGCCACCGCTCCATGCGTCACCCATGACGGTCACCCGTTACCTAACCGAGCACCGCTTACTTGTGCAGAGACTACAAATATTAGTCAAAAGTAAAATGTTACTCAGTTTTTGGAAACCATGTGAAAGAAAACGGATTCATGGTATAATGAAGAGTTCTGCAACTTTCTAAAACATTGTCTCTGAACTGATCACCATTTTTAATACATCTGCTTGCTGTAAAGGAAAGGAAATATCGTTGTTTCCATTCTGAGGTCAAGGTCCCGTGATACATTGTTACAAGTGCTGTATCCATGGGGGAAATGTGGAAGTGTATGGACGATTGCCGGACTTCTGTACGCCTCGGATCTTTACATGGAAAATTACAATTCCGAAGGGTTCTACATTGTGACAAAACTGCAGCACGCTCCATCGGATGCCGAATAGGCTGAGGTGGAGAACAACTTCATCTAGATCAGGGATGTCAAACTCAAATACACAGACGGACAAAACTAAAAGCTTGGACAAAGTCACGGGCCAACCTTCATATTTATTTTAAAAAAAAAGCCTACAATTGAGGAAGTTTTTCCTTATCAAATATAACGATGAACAGTTTCAGATGGAAACAAACTTAAAGGGCTTATCCCACAAACAAACTACATTTTAATTAATAGATCTTAGAATATTACATGTGCTTCTCACAAAATTAGAATATCAAAAAGTTAATTTATTTCAGTTCTTCAATACAAAAAGTGAAACTCATATTATATAGAGTCATTACAGAGTGATCTATTTAATATCTTCATTTCTGTTAATGTTGATGATTATGCAGAAGAAGAAAGACGCGCACTCTTGCTGTGGAGATAGGTGCTGACTGTACGTGGAGGGTCCACAAACAATAGTCAGTAGATAAACAGTCGCACTCAAGTGTGGATTAATCTTGCCAAAAAATCTTGAAGATTTTGTGAAATTTTTGGATTTTTATTTTATTTCAAATACATCAAATAGTGTAACACCGCAGACAAAAGAAGTATCCAAAATGTGGGTATAATATCGTAATCCAGGATATGAGTTTACTATGGTTACGTTTCGACCTACTAAGAGGCCTTTCTCAAACCATACTCAAGTAGTGTCAAGGAAAAGATTAATTAGAGCATTTTCAGAAGTAGCAAACAGGGGCTGATGGCATGGGAGCAGCCTGGACCTGCGGAGTTGTGAAATAGATCACTCTGTGTGTAACGACTCTATAATATATGAGTTTCCATTTTTGTATTGAAGAACTGAAATAAATTAACTTTTTGATGATATTCTAATTTTGTGAGAATCACCTGCATATTGGAATAATATATGTTATATAAGAGCACTAAAAAAAGCATATGGCCTAATTTACATATGTAATAACACAGGATAAATATCCTTGAATAATACAGATAATAAAGTATGATGCAAACAAAAGTGCCTCCAAACACAGGATGATGCCCCCACAGTGAATTCCTTCACACGTTACAGTGTGATTATCCTACTGTACTCCCCTCCCTCAATACCCCAACAAACAATGGTGACCCAATCACAGTATGATTCTCCAACTGTAATCCCCACACAGCCTTTCATACAGTATAAAGGCCATAAAAGTTGCTCCATACATTATAATGGCCCCACATAGTGCTCCATACAGTATGTCGGGGCCCGCATTGCCTGCCATACTGTACACTAGGCCTCACATAGTGCTCCATATAGCATAATGCCCTACCTAGTACTCCATACAGTATAAAGGGCCCCACATAATGCTCCATACCATTTAAAGGGCCCCACACAGTGCTCTGTACAGAATAAAGGGCCCCAAATAATGTTCCATACAGTAGAATAGCCCCACATAGTGCTCCATACAGTAGAACAGCCCCAAATAGTGCTCCATATAGTATAATGGACCAACATAGTGCTCTACAAAGTATAATGGACCCACATAGTGCTCCATACAGCATAATGGCCCCTCATAGTGCTCCATACAGCATAATGACCCATCATTGTCCTCCGTACAGCTTAATGGCCCCACATAGTCCTCTATACAGTATATCGTGGTCCCACATTGCCTGCCTGCAGTATAATATGCCCCACATAGTACTCCATACAGTATAATGGTACCACATAGTGCTCCATACAGTATAATGGGCTCCACATAGTGCTCCATACAGTATAATGGTACCACATAGTGCTTCATACAGTATAATGGTACCACATAGTGCTCCATACAGTATAATGGTACCACATAGTGCACCATACAGTATAATGGCCCCACATAGTCCTCTATACAGTGTATCGTGGTCCCACATTGCCTGCCATGCAGTATAATATGCCCCACATAGTACTCCATACAGTATAATGGTACCACATAGTGCTCCATACAGTATAATGGGCTCCACATAGTGCTCCATACAGTATAATGGTACCACATAGTGCTCCATACAGTATAATGGTCTCATATAGTGCCCCATACATTATAATGGGCTCCACATTGAAAAAAAAAAATTAATTAAAAAATACTCATCTCTGCCCATTCCCCCACTGCTCCGGTCTCTTCATGGTGACTTCAGATTTTCTTTATATCTCGGTGCAGCGGGGGTGTTGTAATGACGCAATTGTGTCCATTGTGCTGAGATGTCTGACGCAGAGGGGTAATGAAGGGACAGGGAGCATCATCTGATGCTCTGTTGTCCATCATTGCATTCAACTGTATCGACATCCAGGATGCCGGGTAAAAGTGCAATGCGGGCCAGATTTACTTAGGGGACCCGCCTTGTGTTGCAGGCCAAATATACTCACCTTGCCGGCCATTTTTGGCCCCTGGGCCAGAGTTTCACATATGTGATTTATATGGAAGAAGCATGGCTTCATACAGGAGCGTGTGAACCTGATCATGTTTGGATATGAACAAGACAGCAAGCAGAGGTCTTAAAATTGGTGGTGCTAAAATCGAAAGTACACTAAAAAGCTACAAAAGATTTCATCATACGATGATTTTTCATCATCTGTCCCTTGTGTTCTCGATTCTCTGGAATGTCTCCTTGGGAGGGAAGAGGTTAAAGCACCTGCCTCAAAGCACAGGTGCAATGTGAATTGTACTCACATATAACACCTGGCATGTCACCCGCTATAGATTTCTCATACAGGAACATGCTCAAAGGTCACGCTATATACAGTAAAAAATATATGTGTGTGTATATATATATATACCGTATATATCACTGAGCGCAAAAAAAACCACAAAACAAAACAGTGGCTTAAAAAAAACACATGGGAGTGTATCCGACAAAATGACAGAGATGTGGAGAATGAGGCCAGTTATTTAACCAATGCTGCGTCTTTATCAATGTTGCATACAATAGCCTCTATGTATGGAGGCAGGTGTAATATACACACACACATACGTGTATAGGTCTATATAGTACTGGTGAAATGTCTGGACACACCTGTTTGTGCAATGGTTTTCCTTGTTCTTATTGGGATGTGCACATTATAAATTCAGATTGGAGGCAGCAAAACCATGAGGGAAGCAAGGAGTAAGGAAACACGTGGGAAAAAAGTCCTGAAGATGTCCCCAGAGGTGCTGAGCACTTGTTGCTGTTTTGCCATCATTCTGCATTCCACTCATTCCAAACCATCTCCATTAGATTCAGGTTGGGTGATTGTGGAGGCCAAGGCATTTTTCTTTCTTGGTCACATAGACCTCACATAGTCTGGAGGTGTTTTGGGATATTGTCCTGCTGCAACACAAATGATGATCCCACTAAATACAGACCAGATGGGATGACATCACTGCATAACACTGTGGTGGCCATGCTGGATAATGCGCCGGGAACTTTGAATAAGTCACTGATCCAATGTCCAGTTCTTGTGTTGTTTAGCCCAAACAAGTCTCCTCTTCATGTTTGTAGTCCTCAGTTGTAGCTTTTTTTACAGCAATAATGACCGCTTCTCACAGTCTCGTCTGGACAGCGGATGCTGAGATTTATCTGTTACTTGATGTCTTTGCATCGTTTATGGGGATTGTTATCTGAGGTGCTGTCAATTTGCATTTTCTGTTGAGGCTGGTAACTGGTGAACTTATCCTCTGCAGCAGAGGTAATTCTTGGTCTTCCTTTCCTGGGGCGGTCCTCGTGAGAGCCAGTTTCATCTTAGCAATTGATGAGAAGGATACCTTCTAAGTTCTAGCAATTTTCCGGATTGACTGACCTTCGTGTCTTAAATGTAACGATGGGAAGCTGTTTTTCTTAGTTGAATGCTTCATGCCATATTCTAGCTTAGTACAGTTGTGGAATAGGGCTCACCTTTTTACGGAGCTGTGTACCAGCACCGTCTCTGCAAAGCTTGCCTGATGGTCACAACCACTTTTTGAAGCCAGACGACTCAACAAACAAACGAACAGTCCAGGTGATGACCTGATGAATCTGCCAGAAACAATGCCAAGGGGCATAAAGCTGCAATTAAAAGGAAAGGTGAGTACTCTGAAGAATCTAAAGTGTAGCACATATTCTGGTGTATTTCACATGTGTTTCTTTACTCCTTTGCTGCCTTCAGCCTGAATCTATAATGGAGGCACATGCGGGGCATCTCTGTGCTACTGTACCATCCGGAGAGTGAGGGGTTACCCGGGTAAACCTGGTGGATTTGTTTTGGCCAGGTGGATTAAAGCTATCAAAACCCTTCTATTGAGATGGGAAAAAGAAAGAGCACAGGGACGGCCGGAAACTGGATTTCTCACACAAAACCCCGGCACTGGAGAATCACAAGGCTTTCCGATACTAATAGGATACGTCTGGGTACATTATTAAGGGGCTTTTCATGCCAGACCGGGGTGACCGCTGATATAAAGGCTGGGCATGTAGGGGTCGTCCCTTTTGAGTTTACATGCTGGATTTTATTTCAGTATTTTCCCCCGAGCTTGAAACATAATCTGGTTGAGATTAATCCGAGGAAGGAATAATAATAAACTCACCTTGCCTGCACTAATACGTAAGATGATGAACGCGACAGACTCTAGGACTGAGGCAGGCACATAAGTGTCACCAGTAGGATGAGTAATAGTACGGCAGCACTAGTCAATTAGTATAATAGCCTGGCACTGCCACCCTATGAGTGACGGTAGTAGTGAAGGTTTTGCATCCCAGACGGATGCAGCTGCCGGTCAAAAGGCTGGATGTGACTTCATAGTCCTCTCGTGCACTTGTGGGAACAGCCTCACCTCAGGCGGACAACACCTGCATCCACATACCCAGGTGCCCCCCTCCTCCCTTCATTCTCTGAAGTGTTTGCAAGTGGCTTAACCTGCCTGTTCCCCTCCACCCTCCCTCCAATCTGCCCCAAAAATATGTCTGGGACCATTCGTCAAAGCATCCAGCCTTTGTACCAAAATCGACACCCTCCCCCACACCTTCCCTTTTCTCCAGTTCTGCTTAACCTGTTCAATGCGTCCCACTGTCCCATGGTATGCACACCTGTGCCGGGCTCCCGAGGGGGGTGGAGCAGCCCCATACACTAAATATTAACCTCTTTCTCTGTCACTGGAATTTAACGATTTGGCTGCCAGCTTGTGATTCCATCTAGGGTTAAAATCACAAAAAGACGATGTCCAGACCGTGAAAATAAATTGGTAAAAACGAGCGCGAATCGACTGCACAGCGAGCTTTCACAATTATGTGCCGCTTATTTATATCACGCCAATTTTGAAAATTCGTCATTTTGTGCGTCTTTCCTATCTCCACTTCTAACGACTTGCGGATGTAACGCCAACAAACGAGATAACATTTCAATCAGCCAAAAATACGCTGCAGATTTTATAAGCATAACCTGACAGCCCATGGATATCAAAATCGGTGTAACGTGTCTCTGAACTGTGTGTTCTTTATCGCAGGGCTCCTTTACAAAGGCAGATAAATTGCTCCTAATTAGGGTGGATCAAAATAGCGAGTTGATTGGTGGTCGTTAACCAGTTCAAGATGGGGCCATTTTTCCTTATTTTCCTGATAAGTGGACCGTCATTTTTTATAATCCATTTTTTTTGCTGAAAACGCAAAGAAATATAGGAAATACATGTCTATTTATTCCGCCTTTTTTTCTGTTTTTCTGTACGACCACTGACATATTTCAAAATGTGTTCCCCTTTCTGTAAAATTATTTTTATATATTGGACATATTTATTTTTTCCCATTGAGGGATTTTTTGTTGGGCATTTTAACATATCAATAGATTATTTTTATTGCTAATTTCCCTTGTAGCTGGGACTAATAAATTGTCTCCAGGTACAAAGGAAATTCAGCTATCTTCTTACATAGCAGACCTGACAGTCTCCCAGGAACCACCAGCTCCTACTCTCTTTTCACACCCAGCAATTTCACGATTACTGGGTTACTGTGAGTGCTTTCTATTCTGTATAAACAAGTGCTGGTCAGCGCTACGTATACAACGATCAAGAAAGAAGACATGGCAATAAACCATGTTTGCCTTCTCTGTCTGACAGCTCCCTGACCCCGCAGCTGCACAATGTCCTGCAAGCAGCTTACTACCCTGCACTGACGTTTAAGAACCTCAGTGCAGAGTAAAGTGTGGACCACCTGGAAAAAAAAAAATTATAGAACTGGTTAATGACCATATTGATCTAACAATAATTAGGATGAAATAGGGGAATAATATTATCGTTCCTTTTGGTGCTGACCAATGATAATTCTTAGGTCACGTTCCCACATGCAATAACATTTTGAGTTGTTTTGCTTCATTAATATTATTTTTTTTCTCTTTTTGCTACGCCTTCCCCATTTTTGATGCAGCTATTTATGTTTTTTAATAGCACAAATGTTGTACTGTGCACTTACAAACACTACTGCAGCTCATTGGCTTTTACTAAATTTTCTGATATTTTACATGATAACCTCCATTAAGAAACCCATATCCGTCGGAATCCTAACACCAAGAGAACCACCAGATTTTGTTATGAGGGGAATATGCTATGAACTGGAGGAGGCAATCAACTGAGGTTTCTACACGGCAGGAAACGTGGGATCTGGAGACGAGTCCAAAGAAGACCATAGATGACTTGATTACTCTTTTGACCATTAGCTCAACCATTATGATGAATCACCTCAAGAAACAGAATATAAGTGCTAGGTCACTGGAAAGAGTACCATATGCAAATTTTTTGGCCCAGTAAAATTAAATCTAGTAGAGGTGTAGCTAGAAGAAGAGATTCTCTCACCCAACTCCTTTGGAACAAGCATCATCCTCTTTGGAGTCTGGGCATAAAGAAGTTGCATATCACAACTCTCAGGTTAGGGCATACTTAAGGTATGGCCTTGATTGGCAGCACTGTCCTGAGACCGCCACCTTGTGTGTCAGCAGAAGTTATTTTCACACATCATTTCCGCTAGTCCAACGAGCCCTAGAAAGGGAAACGTAACCGGCTGCTATGGCTGAGAGCCTTCCTGACTGCCACTTTTGGGAGACCTCCACCCACTCACCCGGTAGATAGAGTTATTACAGCACGTGTGTAATGTCATTACTGTAACAGAGCCATTTCACAAACAGGTTTTCTTACAAAGAATGTGAGTATTCAGGTGCGGCCATGCATAAAAAACACAATGACGTCATCTGTGGTCTGAGGTCATCGCAAAATTCCTTCTCGTGTATAGAACATTTTTCTCTATAAACTAAGCTCAGTTTCCCTCACCTTTACAAGCCTTTCTGTGTGTGATGGGCTTGGTCATGTCCCGGTAGTAACCCTCTTTGCAGTAGTGGCAGTGACGGCCGGCCGTGTTATGCCGACAGTTTAAGCAGACCCCTCCGCTCCGGCGACCTGACAGCTTGAAGAGCTCCATGTTGAAACGGCAGCGGCGGGCATGCAGGTTACAGTTGCAGGCTGGAAAAAAAAAGGCAGAGCGAAGCATGTTATACTGATTACCACCATGAACAGAAGCAAGAGTCACTAGGAACCTAGGACATGGTTAAATGGCGAGAACAGACACTAACATAGTAGATAGACTGTGTATTATCCAAAGTCTTCTAAAGCAGCAAAAAAAGTATAGCCTTAATGGGTGGCCTTGTAGGGATCATTGCTGGATGATTATAAAAAAAAACAAAACTAGGATGCATCAAACAATATCTTATATCGAAGCCTCATGTAGGTGTCCATAACATGGCCATATAGCCTAAATCCCCACCGAGGTTCAAGTGAACCAATTTTCCAATCACTGTAGTATTTTCTGATGATCTAACTTTGGTGCCCTTGTATCAATGATTACTCCCTAATCTGGGCACAGTTTAAAGTAATTCACCAAAAAAATAAGTTATAGGAGATAATTTGCTGGGACCTGCAACGATCTTGAGAATTGAGCTCTGCAGTTGCATGTGGAATGGAGCTGAAGTGCGCATGCTCATGCTCGACTCAGCTTTCTCTGGCACGCCCATTGACAGTGAACGGAGTGGAGGTCGAGCACGTGCACTTCCACTCCACCTGAGACAGGCTGTAGATTCCAATTCTACAGACAAGGGCCTTTTTGGAATAACCCGTTACATTGTGCCCAGATAAGGGCCATTTTACTAAGGCCTTATGGGCTGAGTCACACTTGTATATTACTGATCCATATACATTCTATACTCTCTTTAAATTGAAAAAGGTTTCCAAAACAAACACTTTTCTATTTCAGTATGCAGGTACTGAATATTGTTTTAGTTCCCAGAATTCAATGGGCTAAATAAAATTAAACACACATACACACACCGCTCAAAAAAATAAAGAGAACACTTAAACAGAATATCACTCCAAGTAAATCAAACTTCTGTGAAATCAAACTGTCCACTTAGGAAGCAACACTGATTGACAATCAATTTCACATGCTGTTGTGTAAATGGAATAGGCAACAGATGGAAATTATTGGCAATTATCTAGATACTCAATAAAGGAGTGGTTCTGCTTTCTGGCTGATGTTTTGGTCACTTTTTAATGTTGGTTGTGGTTTCACACTCGTGGTAGCATGAGACAGACTCTACAACCCACACAAGTGGCTCAGGTAGTGCAGCTCATCCAGGATGGCACATCAATGCAAGCTGTGGCAAGAAGGTTTGCTGTGTCTGTCAGCGTAGTGTCCAGAGGCTGGAGGCGCTACCAGGAGACAGGCCCATACACCAGGAGGCATGGAGGGGGCCGTAGGAGGGCAACAACCCAGCAGCAGGACCGCTACCTCAGCCTTTGTGCAAGAAGGAACAGGAGGAGCACTGCCAGAGCCCTGCAAAATGACCTCCAGCAGGCCACAAATGTGCATGTGTCTGCAGGAAAGATGTATATCTTTGCACCATGTTAGCCACTAGATAGAAAAATATTGTGAATATTTTTCATGTGTCTGCACAAACTGTTAGAAACCAACTCTGTGAGGATGGTCTGAGTGCCCAATGTCCACAGATGGGGGTTGTTCTCACAGTCCAACCACCATAATGGTGACTGCTTTGGCTGGTCACTTATTGATTGCTTCCTAACGTATAGATCAGAGGTCTCAAACATGCGGCCCACATGCGGCCCCTGAGGCAGTCATCTGCGGCCCATGGTGCAACACATGTCTCACTCCCTGAGGCAGGTAGAAGGGGGAAAGCACGCATTCAGGAGCGTGTGATGGCTGTGTGTTCTGTGTGCACAGGACCTGGGATGAGGTCACAGGAGGGGGAGGAGTCAGTGGTCACATGATCAGGGGCCTCAGTGTATGCAGGATGCTGCTGTCTGGGCTGGTTGTCATGGTGCTTGATCCGGGTAAGTTTATGTGTGGGGTCAGGAGGGGTTTACAGGGTGGATGCAGCAGAGTCGTGTGTTTATGAGGTGTGCAAAGCAGAGCCGTGTGTGTACAAGGTGTACGGAGCGGAGCCGTGTGTGTACGAGGTGTACGGACCGGAGCAGTGTGTGTACGAGGTGTACGGAGCGGAGCCATGTGTGCATGAAGTGTACGGAGTGGAGTCGTGTGTGTATGAAGTGTACGGAGCGGAGCCGTGTGTGTATGAAGTGTACGGAGCGGAGCCATGTGTGTACGAGGACCAAGGTGTAGAAAGCTGAGCCATGTGAGTACGAGGTGTACGGAGTGGAGCTGTGTGTGTACGGAGTGGAGCTGCGTGTGTACGAGGTGTGCGGAGTGGAGATGTGCGTGTATTTTGGCATGGGGGGCCCATTTGAAAGTTCGCTCCGGGGCCCATAACTTTGTAGTTACGCCACTGCTCACGCTAGAAGAGAGGAGTGCGCCACTCCATAGTGGCTGTGGCCCTGCGTGATGACATCCCTCTGGCGCTGTGTAACGACAGCGCGCAGAGAGCGGAGCCGTGACTTTCCCCCCAATGCTGGATTTTGCAGGTGACTGTGGCTGTGTGTGTACAGCAAGATGATAGCGCCGGCTCACATGCAGAGCCGACACTATCATCTGCTGAGGTAAGCTGTACATCGCAGCTGACAACCTATTTGAACGGCCACGATCGGTATTAGCACCGATCGCAGCCGTTTAACCCCTTAGATACCGCTATCAATTGTCACTGTATTAAGTTTGAAAGGAATGCGGCCTGCCAGCTTAAATTTTTTTTATGTGCGGCCCATTTACTCTGCCGAGTTTGAGACCCCTGGTATAGATTAAACTTCGATGATCATAAAGGTCCTTGTTCTGCTAAAGATGTGAGTATCATGGGGGTGACTCCAGTGTGTGTAGAATGAAAAATGATTACCAGGAGCATAAAAATTAACACTCCTATCCATCTGAAAATCTCAAGGGAAAGTTTTGAAATATGTTCCCGAAAGTAAACACAGTGGACTGTGGTAGAAGATGCAGTGGTGCTGAATGTATCATTCCAAGTAATAATTGGAGGCAAATGGTCCACAATGATAAATGACACTTTTTCGACCACCGGTATGATTGTTTGAGGAATGTCGGGCCCTCACCTATACAACCTCTGATGCAATCGTTGTGATGAATGATGAGGAAAGGGACATTGAGAGGAGTGTTTGTAAAGTTCTGCTTTGATGCCTAAAGTCCTACAAATATTTAGTGGGGTCGCTGCTTGTGAACATCCAGAGACAGGAATTTCTTGTGTCTGACAAGGATCCACTGTCACAACAATCCAGTCCTGATGATGGCCTCCTGACAAGTCCGATGATGAGCAGATAGGAGGGTGGGGGGGTGGAGAATGCTGCCTGGTGTTGATGGTCTGATGAGTGAGGACTTGTCTGGAGACACAGAGAGTGTCTGAAGAAAGGACATTACTCAATAGATGTTCTTCAGGGTGTCAGGGGAGGGGAGAGGTGTCAGATTTGGACGCATTCTTTTTTTGGAAAATACCTTAGTCCTTTTTATAGCACAGGCCTATGGAATCTGAACTTCAAGAATGATTCTTGGGAGAGGGAGATGGGTCACTGCTCATTATCAAGGACGGGCGAAGTCCAGCTCTCGTACAATTTCTTATTCTCCTTACATTTTTTTTATTACAATCCATTTTTACTGTTTTTTAAGTTAATTGCGAGCACTCCAGACCAGCAACTATTATAACCCACTTAAGTTTATAAATAACTGTTGTCACCACTTTGGAACTAAACCACCCCATGGACATGTATTTAGTCTAGACATGGGGAAAAAAGAAAAGGTAAAAAATTAACTTTCAAGGAATCCATATTTGTTTCACAAATACTTTTAGATTAAAAATGTATTTTATTGTTCCCAAATTTAAATGGATAATGGCATCCTGTTTTATAAAGTTTTACCCAAAATGAAACAAAGTAAGTTTTTTAGCTTCACTAAATGTTCTGCATTATGCTACAAATCATTTTTTTGTGTGTGATAGATTAGAATTGCTTTTTTCTATGTTCTTTTCCCTTCAGCCAGGGCTGCCACAATACATTTTCTAAGCCCCATACTGTCAAACTTCCAGGACCCGGAAAAGACCTTCCACCAATGTCAATAAATAAAACATAAAATTGTATTTGTATAACTTAAATTGAACTCTCTGTCGGGCTATATGTGACAATAATGTATATACCAGCAGGGAATAAACGGCACCTATAAATACCTGCATCGAAAAAACAACACCTAGAGATATATACCAGCAGCAAATATACAACACCTATAAATATATATGAACAGAGAATAAACAACACCTATAGATATATACCAGCAGCGAATAAACCGCACCTATAGATATATACCAGCAAAGAAAAAAAATGGCCCTTATAAATATATACCAGCAGCGAATAAACACCTATATATAACAGCAGCAAATAAACACCTATAAATATATACTAGCAGTGAATACACAACGCCTATAGATATAAACCAGAGGCGAATAAACATCACCTATATACACCAACAACAAATAAACAACATCTATAGAGATATACCAGCAGCGAATAAATGGCACATGTAAATATATACCTGCGGCGAATAAATGGCACCTATAGATATATACCAGCAGCGCATAAACTGCACTTATAAATATATACCAGCAGAGCAGAGCATAACCAGCGCCTATTAATATATACCAGCAGAGAATAAACGGCTCCTATAAATATATACCAGCAGATAATAACTGACTCCTATAAATATATACCAGCAGAGAATAACCGGCACCTAAATATTTATACCAGCAGAGAATAAATGGCACCTATAAATGTATACCAGCAGCGTATAATCGGCTCCTATAAATATATACCAGCAGAGAATAACCAGCTCCTATAAATATATACCAGCAGCGAATAACTGGCACCTATAAATATATACCTACAGAGAATAACCGGGTCTTTTAAATATATACTAGCAGAGAATAACCGATATCTATACATATATGCTAACAGAGATTAACTCCTATAAATATATACCGGCACTTTTAAGTATATACCAACAGATATTAACCGGAACCTATAAATATATACCAGCAGAGAATAACTGGCTTCTATAAATATACAGCAGCAGCAAATAACCGGCTCATATACATATATACCAGCAGCGAATAACCGGCTCCTATGAATATATACCAGCAACGAATAACCAGCTCCTATAAATATATACCAGCAGCGAATAACTGGCACCTATAAATATATACCTACAGAGAATAACCGAGTCTTTTAAATATATACTAGCAGAGAATAACCGATATCTATACATATATGCTAACAGAGATTAACTAGCTCCTATAAATATATACCTACAGAGATTAACCGGCACCTATAAATATATACCAGCGGAGAATAACCGGCATCTATACATATAGACCAACAGGGATTAACTAGTACCTATAAATATATACTTACACTGCTGGTGTCTTAATTTAGTGTGATTGATTAACGAGAAGAGAGAGAGCCCAAAAAAAAAAAAAAAAGTTCTAAGTCTTATCCTCCTATATATTCAGACATAGCTTGGGGATAGCATTTATGCAGGGGGCATTTATGCACACTTTATCCAAGTACAATTTATCAAAGTACTGGCAGTTATAACATGGCAGTTAGACAGGGCAGGAGACAGGTAAGACATTTATATACATCTACTCCCTGTACATTTGGAGTACAAATATATACCATATGCATTTGTGTAATTTTAATCCTGGCCGCTGCATTCACAAACATCAACCGCCCTGGCATTAACTCTCTACACTCCATCCACATTGGCCCCTCGCTTCTTTCCTCTCCTATGTATAGCACTCATGCTCTTTTCACGTTGTTAAACTGCACAGATCCAGTCAGTCCCACCATTCAACATCAGAGACGCTCTCACAAATCACTTAACCATCTGCTCACTCTTTATATCCTCCTTCTCCTAGTCGCAGGAGACATTGCTCCCAACCCTGGTCCCCCATGTTATAGAAAGTCAAACCTCCCGACTGCTACACTCAGAAACCCCTCTAATCTTATTAATATTCCCTGCATGCCTTCTGTCTCTCTTAATTGTGCACTTTGGAATTCTCGCTCAGTGTGTAACAAACTCTCCTTCATTCATGACTTTTTCCTTTCTAATTCTCTTAACCTCCTGGCTCTTACTGAAACCTGGATCCAGCAGTCAGACACTACCGCTGCTGCTGCTCTTTCATACGGGGGGCTTCACTTCTCTCATACCCCAAGATCAGACAATAGAGCTGGTGGAGGCGTTGGTCTGCTCCTATCACCAAAATGTACCTTTCAGGTTATCCCTCAAGTACCCTCACTTGTCTTCCCTTCTTTTGAGGTCCATGCCGTCAGACTCTACACCCCCTTCTCCATGCGAGTGGCGGTGGTGTATCGTCCTCCCGGCCCCTCCCATCAGTTCCTGGATCATTTTGCCACTTGGCTTCCACATTTTCTCTCCTGTGACATCCCTACCCTCATCATGGGTGATTTCAACATCCCCATTGCTCTTCCCCTCTCCCCATCTGCTACTCACCTTTTATCTCTAACCTCCTCATTTGGCCTTTCGCAGCTTACTAATTCTCCAACGCATGAAGACGGAAACTCCCTCGATTTGGTCTTCTCTCGGCTTTGTGCAGTGGATGATTTTGCAAACTCCCCTCTCCCGCTCTCTGACCACAATCTTCTTTCATTCTCTATCAAGAACTGCCAGGCTGCTCAGGTCACCCCCACTGTCCATATTTATAGAAACATACAGGCCATTAACACCCAGAAACTTATGAAGAACTTGCAGTCTTCATTGGCCCCTATCTCCTCCCTCTCATGTCCTGATTCTGCATTGAAGCATTACAATGAAACACTTCAAAGTGCCCTGGATGAATTTGCACCCCCTATAAATAGAACACCGCAACGCAGACGGCGACAACCCTGGCACACGGTGCAAACACGTTTCCTGCAGCGGTGCTCCAGGTGCGCCGAACGTCTGTGGAGAAAATCCAATCCACCCGAAGATTTCATCCATTTTAAGTTTATGCTTAGAACATACAACACTGCCCTTCACCTCTCCAAACAAACCTATTTCAACACCCTCATCACCTCACTGTCCAATAACCCGAAACGTCTCTTTGACACTTTTCATTCTCTACTCAATCCAAGAGTACAGGCCCCAACCACGGAGCTCCGAGCTGACGATGTGGCCAATTACTTCAAAGAAAAAATTGACCAGATCCGACAGGAAATTATCTCCCAATCACCTCATACCATGCACCGTCCTCCCTCCCCCACTGCATCTAACTCACTCTCTGATTTTGAACCAGTCACAGAAGAAGAAGTAAGCAGGCTCCTTGCATCTTCTCACCCAACTACTTGCACCAGTGACCCATTTCCGTCACAGCTCCTTCAGTCCCTTTCCCCTGCTGTCACCCCTCACCTAACTAAAATATTTAACCTCTCTCTCTCTTCTGGTATTTTTCCCTTCTCATTTAAGCATGCCATCATACATCCACTACTTAAAAAACCATCCCTCGACCAAAACTGTGCCGCTAACTATAGACCTGTCTCTAATCTTCCCTTCATCTCTAAACTCCTGGAACGCCTGGTCCACTCCCGTCTTATCCGCTATCTCTCAGAAAATTCTCTTCTCGACCCTCTCCAATCCGGTTTCCGCTCTTTACACTCCACTGAAACTGCCCTCACTAAAGTCTCTAATGATCTGCTAACAGCTAAATCAAATGGTCATTACTCCATGCTAATTCTCTTGGATCTCTCTGCAGCATTCGACACTGTGGATCATCAGCTCCTCCTCACTATGCTCCGTTCCATTGGCCTCAAGGATACCGTTCTCTCCTGGTTCTCCTCCTATCTCTCCGACCGCTCCTTTACTGTATCTTTTGCCGGTTCCTCCTCCTCTCATTTTCCCCTTACTGTTGGGGTCCCCCAAGGATCGGTTCTAGGTCCCCTCCTCTTCTCCTTGTACACTGCCCCTATTGGTCAAACAATCAGTAGATTTGGTTTCCAGTACCATCTCTATGCTGATGACACCCAATTATACGCTTCTTCTCCTGACATCACGCCAGCCTTTCTAGAAAACACCGGCGATTGTCTAAACGCTGTGTCTAATATCATGTCCTCACTATATCTGAAACTGAACCTGTCAAAGACTGAACTCCTGGTGTTTCCTCCCTCTATTAATGTACCTATACCCGACATTGCCATTTCTGTGTGTGGTTCCACTATTACTCCCCAGCAACAGGCCCGCTGTCTTGGGGTCATACTTGATTCCGAGCTTTCCTTTGCCCCCCACATTCGATCACTGGCTCGCTCTTGTCATCTGCACCTCAAAAACATTTCTAGAATTCGACCTTTTCTTACCTTTGACTCTGCAAAAACTCTTACTGTTTCTCTTATTCATTCTCGTCTCGACTATTGTAACTCTCTTCTAATCGGTCTCCCTCTTACCAAACTCTCCCCCCTCCAATCTGTCTTGAATGCTGCAGCCAGGATCATATTCCTCACCAATCGTTACACTGATGCCTCTACCTTGTGCCAGTCATTACACTGGCTACCCATCCACTCCAGAATTCAGTATAAACTTATTACCCTCACTCACAAAGCCCTCCATGGCTCAGCACCACCCTACATCTCCTCCCTTGTTTCAGTATACCACCCTACCCGCGCCCTCCGTTCTGCTGATGACCTGAGATTAGCATCCTCAATAGTCAGAACCTCCCACTCCCGTCTCCAAGACTTTACACGTGCCGCACCAATTCTTTGGAATGCACTTCCCAGGTCAATACGATTAGTCCCCAATCCCCACAATTTTAAGCGTGTCCTGAAAACGCATTTATTCAGACTGGCCTACCACCCCAACACATTAACCTAATCTATCCCTGTGTGGCAGAGCCAAAAGTTTTACCATAACCAGGTTCCCCGCATCATGTTCCCATATGCTTTATGCCTCCATTAGCCCTCTGTGTCTGTACTGTTACACACTTAACATTATGACTGGTCCATACAATTCAGGGTAACTGTTACCACCTACCTTTCGTGTCTCCCTCTTTCCTCATAGACTGTAAGCTTGCGAGCAGGGCCCTCTTTCCTCTTGGTATGTGTTATAATCTACTGTATGTTATAATCTACTGTATGTGATTATTGTTATGCTGTAATGTCTATTGTCTGTACAAATCCCCTCTGAAATGTAAAGTGCTGCGGAATATGTCGGCGCTATAAAAATAAAATTTATTATTATTATTATTATATACCAAAAGAGAATAATCGGCTCCTTTAAATATATACCAGCAGAGAATAACCGGCTCCTTTAAATATATGAGGGGCTGCTGATAAGTCTTTGGCTTTGTGATTTTTTTTGATACTATGGTAACGAATGTTACATCACATAAAAGCCTTAAGTTTCTAATATATGTTTTCAAAATTGTGTGTTTTTAGCTTATGGCAACAGTGTTCTACACATGCGGGAAAACAAAATGGCGGAGTCTAATGGGATACTCACAGCAAATGAGAGCAGAGGAGTGATAAAATTCTTGTATCTGCAAGGAAAGTCCTCAAAGGATATTCATGGTGATATGTCGCAGACATTGAAGAATCAATGCCCTTCATATTCTACAGTTAAGAACTGGGTTGACAAATTTAAAATCGGCCACTTCAGCACCAACAATGAGGAACATCCTGGATGACCGAGATTGGTTGTTGTTCCGGAGATCGTCGATGCTGTTCACAACCTCAAACTAGAGAATTTCAGCTAAAGCAATAGCAGACATCATGGGGATTTCCCATGAACATGTTTGTGTAATTATCCATGAACATTTGGACATGAAGACGCTATCTGCAAAGTGGGTCCTCAAATGTTTGACAACAGAAAAGCATGCAAGTGAAAACTTCCTGGTCCATTTGTCAGCATTTCCAGACTGATAAGAACTTCCTGGGTTGACTGGTCCCTATGGACGAGACCTGGATTTATTTGTATGACCCTGAAACCAAGGAGCAATCAAAAGAGTGGAGGCACAGTGGTTCTCCTTGTCCAAAGAAGTTCAGGGTGCAAAAATCAGCCACTAAGGTGATGGTGCTTGTGTTCTGGGATAAGGAGGTCGTGCTACTAGTCGACTACCTTTAAAAGGGTTCCTTCATCAATGCAAGGTATTACATTGAACTTTTGGGCCAAATGAAGGCAGCTCTGAAGGCCAAAAGGCACGGCAAGCTGTCTAAAGGCCCCGTCACACTAAACGATGTCCCAGCGATCCCACCAATGATCCGACATGATGGGGTCGCTGGGACATCGTTAGGCTGATCGCTGGTGAGCTGTCACATAGACAGCCCCAGCGATCAGGACCAGCGACGCTGGATGCTGGTTTCTAATGTAAACGTCGGGTATCCAGGAGCCGCGCGGCTCCTGTATACCCGATGTTTACATTAGCAACCAGCGTCGCTGATCGCTGGTCTCTCGCTGCCACATGCAGCGATGCGTGCTGGCCAGCGGGAGGCCAGTGATCAAAAAACGGCCCAGGCCGCTCGAGCACGATCAGCGATAACCGGCAGAGAATAACTGGCATCTGTACATATATACCAACAGAGATTAACCGGCACGTATAAATATATACCAGCAGAGAATAACCGGCATCTGTACATATATACCAACAGAGATTAACCGGCACGTATAAATATATACCAGCAGAGAATAACTGGCATCAGTACATATATACCAACAGAGATTAACTGGCACGTATAAATAATTACCAGCAGAGAATAACCGGCATCTGTACATATATACCAACAGAGATTACACGGCACCTATAAATATATACCAGCAGAGAATAACCGGCTCCTATAAATATGAATTATCGTAGTAAAAAAAGACAGCAGGATGGCACTCACCGTTCTCTTGAAATGATTCACTTTATTTCATGTTAATAAAGCATAGACGTTGGCACGGGAGAAATGCAAAAAGACCGACGACAGCCGTTTCGTGCACAATGCACTTCAACTGGTCCCATGGTGAAAGTGAATCATTTCAAGAGAACGGTGAGTGCCATCCTGCTGTCTTTTTCTACTACGATAATTCATGTTTTTTCTTCACATGGATAGAGCACCCGTTCAGCAAAGGTTACAGGTGTCACACTGACTGCAGTTATAAGTGACTTTGCGGGTATTTCTTTCTCAGGGACAGTGCCGGATGTTTCTTTTTTCTTTGACTGACTATGGCTCCTATAAATATATAGCAGCAGTGATTAACTGGCATCTATACATATATACCAACAGACATTACCCGGCACTTATAAATACCGTATATACTTGCGTATAAGCTGAGATTTTCAGCCCATTTTGGGGGGCTGAAAGTTCCCCTCTCAGCTTATACGCGAGTCATATACACCAGGAGGTTGGCGGGGGAGGGGGAGCGGGGGTATCAGATCATAACTACCCCCCTGGCGCATCTCTGCAGCCCCCCCGCTTCTTCCACAGTCTCAGGCTCCTTCCTTCAGCGGTAACGTGGTACCGCTCATTAAAGTCATGAATATGCGCATATTCATGACTTTAATTAGTACCACGTGACTGCTGAAGGAAGGAATAGCTGCCGGAGACCGTGGGAGAAGAGGGGCTGCAGAGACCATGCCAGGAGGGGGTGAGTATATGCAATATTCACCTGTCCCCGGTCCACCGCTGTGTGCCGCTCTGTCCTCTGCGTCCTGTCTGTGATGTTCAGGTTAGAGGGCGCGATGACATAGTTAGTGTGTGCCGTCTGCCTGAATGTCACTAACGGAGGACCCGGAAGACATAGCAGCGCGCAGCGGTGGACCAGGAACAGGTGAATATCTCAGATGCCGGGGCCCTGAGCCAGCAGTGACACCGGCACCTGTCCCCCATAGTGTGCCAGTGTCCCCGCCTGCTCAGGACACCGGCACCTGGCCCCCAGCGACAAGAGGCGAGTATGTCTTTTTTTATTTGTAGCAGCAGCAGCATATGGGGCCTATTCTATGTAGCATTTTATGAGGGCATAATCTATGGAGCATCTTATTTGGCATAATCTATGGAGCATTTTATGGGGGCATAATCTATGGTGCATCATATGGGGCATAATCTATGGAGCATCATATGGGGCATAATCTATGGAGCTTCTTATGGAGACATAATCTATGGAGCATCATATGGGGCATAATCTATGGAGCATCTTATGGGGTATAATCTATTGAGCATTTTATGGGGGCATAATCTATGTAGCATTTTATGAGGGCATAATCTATGGAGCATCTTATGAGGGCATAATCTATGTAGCATCTTATTTGGCATAATCTATGGAGCATTTTATGAGGACATACTCTATGGAGCATCATATGGGGCATAATCTATGGAGCATTTTATGGGGGCATAATCTATGGAGCATCATATGGTGCATAATGTACGGAGCATTTTATGGGGGCATAATCTATGGAGCATCATATGGAGGCATAATCTATGGAGCATTTTATGGGGGCATAATCTATGGAGCATCATATGGGGCATAATCTACGGAGCATTTTATGGGGGCATAATCTATGGAGCATCATATGGGGCATAATCTACAGAGCATTTTATGGGGGCATAATCTATGGAGCATCATATGGAGGCATAATCTATGGAGCATCATATGGAGGCATAATCTATGGAGCATTTTATGGGGGCATAATCTATGGAGCATCATATGGGGCATAATCTATGGAGCAGCATATGGGGCATAATCTATGGAGCATTTTATGGGGGCATAATCTATGGAGCATCATATGGGGCATAATCTATGGAGCAGCATCTTATGGGGCCATAACCTTTATGGAGATGCATATGGGCCATATTATTCTATGGAGCATCTTATGGGGCCATTATTAACCCTTGTGCAGCATGATATGGGGTGAATTTTGTATGGAGCATCTTATGGTGTCATCATGAACTGTATGGAGCATTATACGGGGCTTCTGATTCAATATGTATATTAAAAATGTGACATCGGCGGTCGTGCCCGCCGATGCCCCTTTAGCGGCGGTGCCCGCCGCAGCTTCCTCTCACCTGCGCCCCCCGGTTCGCGCTTTCCTCCGCGCTGCTTGCCGCTCTGCTGCGGGTAACCGCGACGGCCTTAGGCCGCGCACGCGCGTTCCCCCGGCCTCTTCCGTTGGCAGGGGGCGTCGCTAGGGGAGGGTCTGTAGGGCGCACTTCCGGTCTCCGCTTATATCAGGCGTCCGCTCTATTCTGAGGGCGCCTGATGATTGTTTGTGACTAGCAGCACCCATCGGCCCTACCTGCTTCTGTGTACCCTGCCTATCCTTACTGTTCCTTTGTCTGCCCTGTTCCTGCTCCGTGTCTGTCTGCCTGTTCCCTTCCTGTGGTCCTCGCTGTTCCTTTCCCGTAGGCTTCCAGCCATTTTCCTTCTGCCTCCACCTCGCTACTCCTGCTCTGTCTGCCAGTCCTCCGAGTCGTCCCTGCTGGCTCCGGCTGTCGCGGTTCCGCCCCCTGCGGTCCTGCCCCTAACGATCCCTGTACAGGGGTCGGTCTTCACCAGGTGTGCTCGGCCCAGGGGCTCCGGATCCGCGATCCAGAGGGTCCACTCTTGGACGTATTAGCCAGAGGCGTCACAGTATCATCAGGCCATGGATCCTGCCGGTGCCGCAGCCGCCACACAAAAGGAATTGCTTTTCCTTCGTGAAAATCAGAACCGGATAATGTCCTTTATGAAGTCTATGGACACCCGGCTGTCCGCCCTGCAGACCTCTGACCCCGGGCACGCTCCTCTCTTAGTCAGCCTTCAACAGGAGCTCGCGCAGCAGCGCGACGCCCAATCCCACATCTTGGGTTACATGGCATCCGTGGATGACCGATTGCTGGCCCTGCAATCCTCTGCTGCCGCTGCAACTTCCTCCCCGGATGTAGCCTCTACGCCGGCCCCCCGTCTGGGTAAACCCCCCAGGTACAGCGGAGATCCCAAGTTATGCCGGGGTTTTTTAAATCAATGCAGGCTACATTTTGAGCTTGCCCCCCTTCAGTACCCTACTGACCGCGCCAAGGTGGCGTTCGTTGTGTCCCATCTTGAGGGTGAGGCCCTGTCCTGGGTGAACCCCTTGTGGGAGAGAGATGACCCCGTAGTGCTAAATTTACAGACCTTCTTAGAAACCTTTCGCAAGGTATTCGATGAACCGGGTCGCTTAGCATCCTCCACTGAGGCCCTTTTTAACCTCCGCCAGGGTTCCCTCACAGTGGGGCAATATGCCATCCGCTTCCGGACCCTCTCTTCTGAGTTAGGGTGGAACAATGAGGCTCTTGTGGGAGCCTTTTGGAGAGGCCTCTCCAGTAAGATCAAGGATGAGCTTGCCGGGCGAGACACCCCCACCACTCTGGAGGACCTTATTTCGCTGGCCACTCGCATAGACCTACGCTTTCAGGAGCGCGCTCGAGAGGCAGTCGGAGAGAGAAGGTCCTTTAGGCTGTATCAGGCCCCTGTCCCCCGTTTTCCTGTATCTCCTGTTAGCGCCGCTCCTGAGCCTATGCAGGTTGATCGGGTCAGACTGTCCGAGCAACGCCGCAGGGAGAGGATGACCAAGGGCCTCTGCCTGTACTGTGGAGGGGCCAACCATTTTGTGCGTTCCTGTCCAGAGAAGCCAGAGAGGTCGGGAAATGCCTCCACCTAGGTCAGGTAAGAGAGGACCCCCTAGGTGATCAAAATTCCTCTCTTCCCCTTACTCTCTCAGCTTTGCTAATTACAGGTCGGGGGCGTGGGTCTGTGGAGGCGTATGTGGACTCGGGTGCTGCCGGTAATTTCATCCGCCAGGAGGAGGTTGACAAATTCCAGATTCCGGTGTTGGTATTGAAGAACCCTCGCGCTATTTCCTCCGTTGATGGTAAACCTTTACCCGGACTCATCACCATGATTACCGTCGAAGTAGATCTTCAAATCGGAGCTCTCCACCTCGAAAAGATAGCCTTTTATGTCCTGCCACAACTAGCCCATGCTGTTCTCCTAGGACTGCCCTGGCTCAGACGGCACGAGCCTGTGATTGACTGGCGCTCTGGGGAAGTTCTCCGTTGGGGGCACTCCTGCCAGGAGCACTGCCTACGGGCCCTCACGCGTCCTCGTCCATGCTTGAAGCCTGCCGACCTCCCGGGCTTACCCGCACCCTATCACACGTTTGCCGACGTGTTCAGCAAGAAGGAGGCGGATTCCTTACCCCCTCATCGCTCCTATGACTGCCCCATCGACCTAGTTCCTGGTGCCACTCCTCCCAGAGGGAGAACTTATCCTTTGTCCCCAGCAGAGACCTCGGCTATGTCGGAATATATACAGGAAAATCTGGCCAAGGGGTTCATCCGGAAGTCCTCGTCCCCTGCGGGCGCAGGTTTCTTCTTCGTCCGGAAGAAAGATGGGTCCCTGCGACCCTGTATTGACTACCGGGGCCTGAACAACATCACGGTTAAAAACCGGTACCCGCTCCCGCTGATTCCTGAACTCTTCGACCGGCTGAGGGGGGCCAGAATCTTCACGAAGTTGGATCTGCGGGGAGCTTACAACTTAATCCGAATCCGAGCGGGGGACGAGTGGAAGACGGCCTTCAATACCCGGGACGGCCATTATGAATACTTGGTCATGCCGTTCGGTCTCTGCAATGCCCCAGCGGTGTTTCAGGAATTCGTAAATGAAGTGTTCCGAGACCTACTCTATTCCTGCGTGGTGGTGTATTTGGACGATATCCTCATTTTCTCGACCGACCTCTCCTCCCATCGGAGAAGTGTACGCATGGTCCTGCAGCGCCTTCGAGAAAATCGTCTTTACGCCAAGATCGAGAAGTGCCTCTTCGAGCAAACAGCGTTACCCTTCTTGGGGTATATCATCACGGACTCCGGTCTTAAGATGGATCCGGACAAGCTGTCCGCGGTACTCCAGTGGCCTCGTCCGGTTGGCATAAAGGCCATCCAGCGTTTCCTCGGCTTCGCTAATTATTACCGGCAGTTTATACCCCACTTCTCTACAGTCACCAAGCCTATTACGGTCCTGACCCGTAAGGGGACGAAGCCTAACGTCTGGCCCTCTGAAGCCGAGGACGCCTTTCTTGCCCTGAAACGCTCGTTTGCTTCTGCTCCGATTTTACACCGTCCAGTGGCCAGTAGGCCCTTCATTCTGGAGGTTGATGCCTCCTCCACTGGAGCTGGGGCAGTTCTCTCCCAACAGGCTCCATCTGGACGTCTTGTCCCCTGCGGGTTCTTCTCCAAATCCTTTTCTCCGGCGGAGTGCAACTACTCCATTGGGGACCGGGAATTATTGGCCATTAAAATGGCGCTGGAGGAATGGCGATATCTGCTCGAGGGGGCAGTGCACCCCTTTACTATCTTCACGGACCACAAGAACCTGGCCTACCTGCAATCTGCCCAGAGACTCAACTCCAGACAAGCCAGGTGGGCTCTGTATTTTTCCCGTTTTGAGTTTAAGCTCCACTTCCGGCCCGGCAGTAAGAACATCAAAGCCGATGCGCTTTCCAGGTCTTTGCAGCCTCCAGAGAGGGAGGAGGATCCATCATATATCATCGAGCCGGCTAAAGTTATCTCCGTGGCCCCCGTGAGTTTCTCTAACCCTCCGCCTGGCAAGACCTTCGTCCCTCCAAACAAACGCCTGGAAGTACTGCGCTGGGGACATTCTTCCAAGGTTGCTGGGCACGTTGGGATTAAGAAGACTCTTTTGCTTCTTTCCCGGTATTACTGGTGGCCCTCTCTCCACCAGGATGCAAAGGACTTTGTAGCCTCCTGCAGGTCTTGTGCTCAGAACAAGGTTCCAAGGACTCTCCCCTCCGGCCTCCTTCATCCGTTGCCTGTCCCAGAGGCTCCTTGGCAGCAAATCGCCATGGATTTCGTGACTGATCTGCCTCGCTCGGCTGGGTGTACTACCATCTTAGTCGTCGCTGACCGCTTTTCCAAGATGGCCCACTTTATTCCCTTGGTCGGACTGCCATCTGCCCCAAAGTTGGCCGAAATCTTTATCCACCACGTGTTCAGGCTACATGGTCTCCCTCTGCGAATCGTGACCGATCGAGGGGTCCAGTTTACTTCCCGATTCTGGAGGGCCCTCTGTCGGCTCCTGGGCACGTCTCTCGACTTCTCTTCAGCGTATCATCCTCAAACCAACGGCCAAGTGGAACGGATTAACCAAATTCTGACCACCTACCTGCGCCACTTTTCTAACGCTCATCAGGATAATTGGGTCTCCCTTCTACCTTGGGCGGAATTCGCTCATAATAATCATTCCAGCGAATCAACGTCCAAGACACCGTTCTTTGTGGTAACTGGGCTAAATCCTGGGGTTCCGTTGCCCTTTTCCGCATCGTCTGGAGTTCCTGCAGCAGACATTCTCGCCAAGGAGTTTTCGCAAATCTGGAAGGAGACCAGAGAGGCGCTCGAGCTAGCCAACGTCCGAATTAAGAAACACGCGGACAAAAGACGAAGGGATCTACCCCCGTACCAGCCCGGGGACAAAGTCTGGCTTTCTACCAAACATATCCGCCTGAAAGTCCCTGCTTACAAATTAAGTCCTCGGTACATCGGGCCTTTTGAAGTACTTGGGCGCATTAACAGGGTAGCCTACAAATTGAGGTTGCCGGCGTCACTCCGGGTCCCTAACGCCTTCCATATCTCGCTCCTTAAACCTGTGGTCTTGAATCGGTTCCAACCAACCTCCATGTCCCCTCCCTCGCCAATTTGTTCTGACAATGTCTTTGAAGTAAAGGACATCCTGGCTATGAAAAGGGTCAAAGGTAAGACTCTTTTTCTTATCGACTGGAAGGGTTTTGGCCCAGAGGAGAGGTCCTGGGAGCCCCGAGAGAATGTCGATGCCCCCCTTATCATGAAAAGATTTCTAACCAACCTCAGAAGGAGAGGGCATATGGGAGGGGGTACTGTGACATCGGCGGTCGTGCCCGCCGATGCCCCTTTAGCGGCGGTGCCCGCCGCAGCTTCCTCTCACCTGCGCCCCCCGGTTCGCGCTTTCCTCCGCGCTGCTTGCCGCTCTGCTGCGGGTAACCGCGACGGCCTTAGGCCGCGCACGCGCGTTCCCCCGGCCTCTTCCGTTGGCAGGGGGCGTCGCTAGGGGAGGGTCTGTAGGGCGCACTTCCGGTCTCCGCTTATATCAGGCGTCCGCTCTATTCTGAGGGCGCCTGATGATTGTTTGTGACTAGCAGCACCCATCGGCCCTACCTGCTTCTGTGTACCCTGCCTATCCTTACTGTTCCTTTGTCTGCCCTGTTCCTGCTCCGTGTCTGTCTGCCTGTTCCCTTCCTGTGGTCCTCGCTGTTCCTTTCCCGTAGGCTTCCAGCCATTTTCCTTCTGCCTCCACCTCGCTACTCCTGCTCTGTCTGCCAGTCCTCCGAGTCGTCCCTGCTGGCTCCGGCTGTCGCGGTTCCGCCCCCTGCGGTCCTGCCCCTAACGATCCCTGTACAGGGGTCGGTCTTCACCAGGTGTGCTCGGCCCAGGGGCTCCGGATCCGCGATCCAGAGGGTCCACTCTTGGACGTATTAGCCAGAGGCGTCACAAAAAAATATTTAATCACTGATTTCTTAATTCATTTTACTTTTATTGGTATCTATTTTTATTTTTGAAATTTACCAGTAGCTGCTGCATTTTCCACCCAGGCTTATACTTGAGTCAATAAGTTTTCCCAGTTTTTGTGGCAAAATTAGGGGGGTTTGGCTTATACTCGGGTCAGCTTATACACGAGTATATACCAGCAGAGAATAACCGGCTCCTATAAATGCAGCTCTGGCAAAAATTAAGAGATCACCACATCAAGTCCCTGTCATGGCCAGCCCAATCTCCAGACCTGAACCCCTTTGAAGACCTCTGGAATGTAATCAAGAGGAAGATGGATAGTCACAAGCCATCAAACAAAGAAGAACTGCTTTAATTTTTGCGCCAGGAGCAGTGTGAAAGACTGGTGAAAAGCATGCCAAGACACATGAAAGCTGTGATTAAAAATCATGGTTATTCCACAAAATATTGATTTCTGAACTCTTCCTGAGTTAAAACATTAGTATTGTTGGTTCTAAATTATTATGAACTTGTTTTCTTTGCATTATTTGAGGTCTGAAAACACTGGTTCTTTTATTTTGACCATTTCTCACTTTTTAGAAAAAAAAATTCGGAGACATACTGTCAGTAGTTTATAGAGTAAAAGAGCAATTTACATTTTACTCAAAAATATACAGTGGGGCAAAAAAGTATTTAGTCAGTCAGCAATAGTGCAAGTTCCACCACTTAAAAAGATGAGAGGCGTCTGTAATTTACATCATAGGTAGACCTCAACTATGGGAGACAAACTGAGAAAAAAAAATCCAGAAAATCACATTGTCTGTTTTTTTTCATTTTATTTGCATATTATGGTGGAAAATAAGTATTTGGTCAGAAACAAAATTTCATCTCAATACTTTGTGATATATCCTTTGTTGGCAATGACAGAGGTCAAACGTTTTCTGTAAGTCTTCACAAGGTTGCCACACACTGTTGTTGGTATGTTGGCCCATTCCTCCATGCAGATCTCCTCTAGAGCAGTGATGTTTTTGGCTTTTCGCTTGGCAACACGGACTTTCAACTCCCTCCAAAGGTTTTCTATAGGGTTGACATCTGGAGACTGGCTAGGCCACTCCAGGACCTTGAAATGCTTCTTACGAAGCCACTCCTTCATTGCCCTGGCGGTGTGCTTTGGATCATTGTCATGTTGAAAGACCCAGCCACGTTTCATCTTCAATGCCCTTGCTGATGGAAGGAGGTTTGCACTCAAAATCTCACGATACATGGCCCCATTCATTCTTTCATGTACCCGGATCAGTCGTCCTGGCCCCTTTGCAGAGAAACAGCCCCAAAGCATGATGTTTCCACCACCATGCTTTACAGTAGGTATGGTGTTTGATGGATGCAACTCAGTATTCTTTTTCCTCCAAACACGACAAGTTGTGTTTCTACCAAACAGTTCCAGTTTGGTTTCATCAGACCATAGGACATTCTCCCAAAACTCCTCTGGATCATCCAAATGCTCTCTAGCAAACTTCAGATGGGCCCGGACATGTACAGGCTTAAGCAGTGGGACACGTCTGGCACTGCAGGATCTGAGTCCATGGTGGCGTAGTGTGTTACTTATGGTAGGCCTTGTTACATTGGTCCCAGCTCTCTGCAGTTCATTCACTAGGTCCCCCCGCGTGGTTCTGGGATTTTTGCTCACCGTTCTTGTGATCATTCTGACCCCACGGGGTGGGATTTTGCGTGGAGCACCAGATCGAGGGAGATTATCAGTGGTCTTGTATGTCTTCCATTTTCTAATTATTGCTCCCACAGTTGATTTCTTCACTCCAAGCTGGTTGGCTATTGCAGATTCAGTCTTCCCAGCCTGGTGCAGGGCTACAATTTTGTTTCTGGTGTCCTTTGACAGCTCTTTGGTCTTCACCATAGTGGAGTTTGGAGTCAGACTGTTTGAGGGTGTGCACAGGTGTCTTTTTATACTGATAACAAGTTTAAACAGGTGCCATTACTACAGGTAATGAGTGGAGGAAAGAGGAGACTCTTAAAGAAGAAGTTACAGGTCTGTGAGAGCCAGAAATCTTGTTTGCTTGTTTCTGACCAAATACTTATTTTCCACCATAATATGCAAATAAAATGAAAAAAAAAACAGACAATGTGATTTTCTGGATTTTTTTTTCTCAGTTTGTCTCCCATAGTTGAGGTCTACCTATGATGTAAATTACAGACGCCTCTCATCTTTTTAAGTGGTGGAACTTGCACTATTGCTGACTGACTAAATACTTTTTTGCCCCACTGTACCTATAAAGAGAAAAATCAGACAAACTGAAAATTTTGCAGTGGTCTCTTAATTTTCGCCAGAGCTGTATAGACCAGCAGCGAATAACCGGCTCCTTTAAATATATAGCAGCAGCAAATAACTGGCTCATATACATGTACACCAAAAGCGAATAACCGGCTCCTATGAATATATACGAGCAACGGTATGGGAGATGTTGGAATTCATCATTCATCATTCTTTGTTCTCACAGGAGATAAGCTGCCAGAGGAGTCTGTCATTGGCTTGATCCAATCTGTATTTGTGCATTTTGGGTCAAATGGGCAGCACAGTGGCTCAGTGGTTAGCACTGTTGCTTTGCAGGGCTAGGGTTCTTGGTTTAATCCCTTAAGGACCAAGTCACTTTGTAGGTTAATGACCAGGCCTTAATTTTGAAATCTGACCACTGTCACTTTATGTGGTTATAACTCTGGAACGCTTCAACAGATCCCACTGATTCTAAGGCTGTGTGCCCACGATGCGATTTTTAAGCGTTTTTGCCGCGATTTTCGGCACGAAAACGCTGCGAAAACGTTTAAAAATCTTGTACAGAATGCCCCCCATGCATTCCTATGGCATTCCGCACATGCTGTGCTAATGCTGCGCTTTTTTCCGCGGCGGAATCGCATTGCGGAAAAAATCACAGCATGCTCATTCTTTTGTGCGGAATCGCAAAGAATTGCCGCGATTCCGCACCCATAGGAATGCATAAGAATCACTTACTTCCCGCATGTGGCTATGCCCACCATGCGGGAAGTTAAGCGTCTCATGTGCGGATGGTACCCACGGTGTGGAGGAGAGGAGACTGTCCTCCAGGCCCTGGGTACCATACCCCTGTAAATAAAAGAATAAAAATTAAAAAATGTGGGTATATTTACCTTTCGACGTCCCGCGCTGTCTTCCCGGGCCACAGCGTTCCCAGTAATGCCTTGCGGCAAGGTCCTGTGATGACGTAGTCTCGCGAGACTCTAGCGGTCTCGTGAGATCGCTATAGCAACGCGAGACCAACGTCATCACAGGTCTCGCAAGGCTTCGCTGGGAACGGGAGCGTCGCTGAGACTGCGCGGGACGTCGGAAGGTAAATATATCCCGATTTTTTATTTTTTTATAATTTTTTACATTCTTTCTTTTACTATTGAGGCCGCATAGGCGGCCTCAATAGTAAAAACCTGGTCACACTTGTCAAACACTATGTTTGACGAGTGTGACCAACCTGTCAATCACTTTCCAAGCGATGCTTCAAATCGCTTGGAAAGTGCTTGAATATCGCACCCGAAAATTGCGGCAAAATCGCGAACATAATCGCAGTAAAATCGCGCGTTTTCTGTGAAGGCGTCCGGTCTTCAGTGTCCGGATTTAAACGCCACGTGAGCACATAGCCTGAGAATGTTTTTTCATGACATATTGTACTTTATGATAGCAGTAAAATATTTACAAAATTTCTTGTGTTTATTTGTGAAAAAATGTAAATTTGGCAAAAATTTTGAAAATTTCACAATTTTCAAACTTTTAATTTTTATGCCCCTAAATCAGAGCGTTATGTCACACAAAATAGTTAATAAATGACATTTCCCACATGTCAGGACAATTTTTTAAACAATTTTTTTTTGTTAGGAAGTTATAAGGGTTAAAATTTCACCAGCGATTTCTAATTTTTTCAACAAAATTTACAAAACCATTTTTTTAGGGACCACCTCACATTTGAAGTCACTTTGAGTAGTCAGTATGACAGAAATACCCAAAAATGACACCATTCTAAAAGCTGCACCCCTCTAGGTGTTCAAAACCACATTCAAGAAGTTTATTAACCCTTTAGGTACTTCACAAGAATTAAAGCAATGTGGAAGGAAAAAATGAACATTTAACTTTTCTTCACAAAAATTTTACTTTGGACACAATTTTTTTTATTTTTGTCATGGGTATCATTTTAAAAAGAACCACAATATTTGTTGTGCAATTTCTCCTGAGTACACCGATACCCCACGTGTGGAGGAAGACCACTCTTTAGGCGCATGGCAGGGCTCAGAAGGGAAGGAGCACCATTTGAGGTTTTGAACGTAAAATTGGATGGAATCGAGAGCGGACGCCATGTCGAGTTTGGAGAGTCTCTGATGTACCTAAACAGTGGAAACCCCCCCACAAGTGACCTCATTTTGGAAACTAGACCCCCTGAGGAACTTATCTAGATGTGTGGTGAGCACTTTGAACCCCCAAGTGCTTCAAAGAAGTTAATAACGTAGAGAAGTGAAAATAAAAAATATTTTTTTCCACAAAAATTATTGCCCCATTTTTTTATTTTCTCAAGGGTAACAGGAGAAACTGGACCCCAAAAGTCATTGTGCAATTTGTCCTGAGTACGCTGATACCCCATATGTGGGGGCAAACCACCGTGATCGCCTTACTGCGATCTTTGGGAGGCAGAATGAACAAATCCACAAGAGGTGAAGAATTGGTTTTATTTTTTACACCATTCCTCGTGCAGTGATTAGGCGACTTTATTCTTTGGGTCGGTGCGATTACAGCGATACCAGATTTATAGCCTTTTTTATGTTTAGCTTCTGTCACACACTAAAAGACGCTTTTTTTGTAAGAAGTTGTTGCATCGCCATATTTTGAGAACTATAGTTTTTCCATATTTCGGCTGACAGTTATGCGAGGTGTTGTTTTTTGCGGGACAAGCTGACTTTTATTGGTACCATTTTTGGGCACATGACATTTGCATGTGGTAAAATTGATAAGGCAGCCTAAGATTGCGTTCACACGTTCAGGTTTTTTCGCGGTGGTTTTTACCATGCGATTTTGCTGCGAAAACGCAAAAAAAACGCATCCCATGCAATCCTATGGGATTCCGGAATGCTGTGCTAATGCTGCGGATTTTCCCGCGGTGGAATCGCATCACGGAAAAATCCGCAGCATGCTCATTAATTTGCGAAATTGCGGCGATTCTGCCCACATAGGAATGCATTGCTCTGCTTACTTTCCGCATGTGGCTGTGCCCACCATGCGAAAAGTAAGCAGAACATTTGCAGATGGTATCCACGGTCCGGAGGAGAAGAGCCTGTCCTCCAGGCTCTGGGTACCATATTCCTGTAAAAAATAGAATTAAAATTAAAAAATCGGGTTATATTCACCTTCCGATGTCCCGTGCAGCGTCCCCAGGCTTCAGCAATACACGCGGCAGCTCCCGTTCCCAGTGATGCATTGCGATGACCTTTGCTGACGTTGCGTCTCGCGATGCTGTAGCGGTCTCGCGACGTCATCAAAGGTCTTTGCCGCAATGCATCACTGGGAACAGGACCTGTCGGAGCATTGCGGAGGCCTGGGGACGCTTTGCGGGACGTCGGAAGGTGAATATAACCCGATTTTTTATTTTTTTTTAATTATTTTTAACATTAGATCTTTCTACTACTGATAGGCAGCCTCAATAGTAAAAAGTTGGTCACACTCGTCAAACACTATGTTTGACGAATGTGACCAACCTGTCAATCAGTTCTCCAAGCGATGCTACAGATTGCTTGGAAAGCGCTAGCATTCTGCAAACTAATGACGCTTGCAAATCGCTAGTTTTTCCGTGGGAAAATCGCGGGAATTTAAAATGTGATTTTCCCGTGGAATGGAATTCCGGAATTCTCGCGGTAACTTCCGCGGAAGTTCCGCAACGTGTGAACTTAGCCTTATTCTTCGGGCCACTACGATTACAGCGATACCTCATTTATATAGATTTTTATGTTTTGGCGTTTTTTACATAATAAAAACTTTTATAGAAAAAAATAATTATTTTAGCATTGCTTTATTCCGAGAGCTATAACTTTTTTATTTTTCCGCTGTGTGGCGCCTTGTTTTTTTCAGGATAAGATGGTGCTTTCGGTTATGTACGCAGTGGTTGTTTAAGTGTGGGAACTTACACTCAGCCTTGACGGACTGTGTCCGTCAATGGACGTTAAGGGGTTAAAGAACACTAAGGACAACATCTGCAAGGAGCTTGTAGTGTGTTTGCGTTGTTTGATCCTGGTACTTGGGTTTCCTCCCACACTCCAAAAACATTCTGATAAGGGTTCACAATCTAAATTCCCTATGGGTACAGCAATAATAATGTCTGTAAAGCGTTGTGAAATATGATGGCGCTCTATAAGTAAAGCATAATTAATAAATATGAGGAACAGCTGTCAGCAAATAGCTTTCTTGTGTATATGAGATAAGATTGTGACAATAATATGGTACCTAGAATGATTATTATTATTACCTTATTTTATTATATTCTGCCCCTTTTCATATCCTGAAGATTAGTGTGGGTCTCTGTCACTGATCTCTTAGAACTACTCAGCTCCGGCAAAAGCACCCACACCGCCAGTACACCATCCTGTGCACATGCTCTTGAAGGAGTGTACGTCATCCTCCTTTGTAGAGTGTGTGTGTGTCACACTAGTCTCATAAAGCTTCAATGAAAATAGCAGCACTAATGCATTGACTTGACACATCTGCACCTCACTCGCTCCTTACTGCAGTGCCACACAGGGTTCAGGAGTAGAGATGAGCGAACGTTTCAAGGTTTAGTTCGGATTGCTGAACATCCCAATCCCAATGTTCGCCGAACGTATCTGAACCCCATTTAATTCAATGGGAGGCAAAACCAAATGTAACATCCCTGCCGGCATCACTGCATGGCTTCACATCTATCTTACTCACCACTCCGGGCCATGCTGTGAGTTCTGTCCTCTTCCAGCTCCATGATCTGGGCCTCATATCCTTGCTTGCTGCATACTTCCTGGCTGTATGCTTAGGGCGGCGGCCCCGGCACTTCCTGGTTTTTATAGAGACAGTATGCACCTTCCTCAGGTGTCCCCAGCCAATTGCCAAGAGGCATCAGGTACCTAAGGCATCCCCACCATAGGAGGATGCCTGAGCAACAAGCTATTTCAGTCTGTCTTTGGCTACTGAGTTGCCAGGTCCTGTCCTGCTGTTTCTCTTGTTCCGCCTTCCAGGGGGCTGCATAACCTGGCCCTTACCTGTATCCTGTGCCTTGTTTTCTGCCTTCCTGAGGGCTGCATACTCAGGCCTGAATCGTCTGTCCTGTACTTGTCCCATGTCTGTCCTTGTCTGTACAGAGTCTTATACCTGTATCTGACCCTGTCTGTACTATGTCCTATGCCTGTGTCCGTTTGTATCCCTGTCTGTAGCCTTCCCTATTTCACTGTGTGTTTCCTTGTGTTCACTCCTTCTGCTATTTGCTCCGCAACCTGCGGTTCTGCCCTTTGCTCTTTGCTATGCACCTTGCGGTTCTGCTTTGCACTCCGCACTCTTTGTCCGTCCTGTGTATTTGTCCGTCCTGTCTGAACTGGTTCCTGCATCTCCAGTCTGAACAGATCCCTTCCTGTCCCCATATACCACTCCTACCTGCCCATGTTCCTGTCCCTTCCAAATCAGTTCCTGTCCCTCTAGTCTGAGTCATGCCCGTCTCACTGCCAGCCGTGCCCGCCTGCCTGCCAAGAGTGTCAACCGAGCCTGTCTGTACTTGCCCGCACCTGCTATTGGTGTTCAGTCCCTCTGCTACAGCCAGACACCGTCCTGGAGTGGTACCTGGCAGCTACCTGCCGCACAAGCCTGCCTCACCATCAGAGGCTCCAGTGAACACCAAGGTAGCTGCTTAGTCACGCCCCTTCCAAGGTAGCCTTGTTGTGGCGCATTGGGGCCACGCTCACACCATCCACTCTGGGCACGAGCGTTACACCAAACGCATAGGCAACACCTTCACAGGGGCCAAAAAGCTGCCAAAACAGCTCAAATTAGGGTCAGACACCAGGAAAAGTGGCATCAAATCACCCAAAGTACAAATAGAATAACTGCGCAGCATGGATGCATGGGACATGGCCTGGGACAGGACTTGGACCAGCATTTCTAGCTTAAACATTGATCAGTAACAGGTGGTTGAGAGAAAGGTGTAGGTTTGGTGCTCTGAGAGCCCTGCCAAATTCAGTCAACACACATGAAGGAGACCCAGCATTCTTAGAACCAAACGTTTCCAAAAATTATTGCCACACACCACTAAAGTGGCATCAATTTAACCAGAAACGGTATAATTTTGCAGCATTTTGACATCTTCTGTTACTGGACGGGTTACTCGACTCCCTTTCTTTGGCAGCCGCACAGCGATATTATTATTATTGTTATAGCACCATTTATTCCATGGCTCTTTAGATGTGAAAAGGATTATACTTAATAAAAAACAAGTACTTAACAATACAAGTCACTTACTGACACTGGGGGAGACAGGACCCTGCCCACGAGGGCTCACAGTCTGCAAGGGATGGGTGAGGATACAGTAGGTGAGGGTACAGCTGGTTGTGCAGAAGTATGGTGGAACAATGGTTACTGTAGGTTGTAGGGTTTTTGGAACAGGTGGTTCTTCAGGTTCCTTTTGAAGGTTTCCATGGTAGGCTATGGTCTGATATGTTGGGGTAGAGAGTTTCAGAGGGGGATGCACGGGAGAAATCTTTTATGCGACTGTATGAAAAGGAGATAAGAGGGAAGCACAGAAGGAGATCTTGTGGGGATAAGAGGTTGTGTGGGAGACTAGGTCACAGATGTATGGAGGAGACAGATTGTGAGTGGCTTTGTATGCCGTGGGCAGGGTTTTGAACTAGTCTCTGAATAATGGGAGCCAGTGAAGGGATTGTCAGAAAGGAGAGGCCCGGGAATAACGGGGAGATAGGTGGATTAATCAGGCAGCAGGGTTTAGGATAGATTGGAGGAGTGCGAGACTGTTATAAGGGAAAGCAGGATGTTGCAGTAGACAAGGTGGGAGGTAGTAAGTGCATGGACTAGGGTTTTTGCAGATTCTTGACTAAGGAATGTATGGATCCAGGAAATATTTTTGAGTTTTTGGTGGCAGGAAGTGAAAAGGGCAGGGATATATGTTTTGAAGGAGAGATCAGAGTCCAGGATTACCCCCGAAACAGCGAGCTTGTGGAATGCTCTCATCTATAACTTGTAGATGAGGGCCAGAAAGAGCATGTGCTCCAGTGGATGGCGCTGCATCATTTGACCTCTCCTTCTCTTCCTCCACCTTAACATCACACACAGAGCAGTCCTCAAAAGGTGCACCCCAATTAGCCTTGTTTCTCCCTGGTCACAACTCTCCAACCATCCACCTGACTGTGGGGAACACATGAGCGGGTCTGCAGAGCTTTTCACGCATTCTATTCCATTTGCATCAGAGGTCTGCTCCAAAGATTCACAGACTCAAGAGGAGGAAAGCATCTGCACCGATGCCCTAAATTTTTTTTCAGTTAGTGTCGGACGAAGAAGGGCCCGAGCAGAATCCAGGCCCTTGTCACCAGACGTTAATCCTCGGGGGTGGCGATGATCCTGATGACACTCAGATACCTGAAGTGCACGCATAATGCATTGTGCTGTCAGGGCAGAAAGAGGAGGAAGGTGACTCTCAGGGTGAGGAGTGGGAGAGGATAACGATGAGGTTGTAGATCCCACTAGATGTGAACCCAGAGTCACGGAGCTGAGTAGCTCAGCAGCTCAGCAGAGGAGGTGGAAGAGGAGGAAAACGAGGAGATTACATTGCGGCTTCCCTCACAGAGTGATGCAACCACAACTCTGGCTGTGGCCAGCAGGGGTCACGGGTCTGCAGTATGCATGGGTAGCAAGGGTTGCTTTGCCTGGGCCTTTTTTGAGACCGAAAAGTATGAGCCAACTCACATTATCTGCCAACTTTGTAAAAAAAAAAAAAAAAATCTCAGTAGAGGTCTTTTGGGCTACTAGTTGACCAGTTGATATGTGATGTGCCAACACGGTGGAATTCCACTCTGCACATGTTGCAGCGATTGTGGCAGCTGTAATGAACTTTGGTGCAGTATGTCATTTTGCATAGCCTGCGTCAACGCAGTACCGACGTGGAGCAAATCATGCTTTCAGAGTGGGTATAGATGAAGGACCTCTGCACCCTTCTGCTACTAAGATCGTTGGCGCTGGTCATGCCATCATCTACATACTGGCGCACACTTTGAATAGTCTGCAGGAGGAGCTGGTGGTCCCAGAGGAAGAGGAGGAAGCAGAGGAGGATGCGGAAGGGATAACAATATCTCTAATTCTGGACTGACGGTGCACAGGCGAGTGCCATAGGAGGGTGGATTACAGCAATCGAGGGGGGGCACATGGTACCAGAGAAACTGTTAGTGAAAGTGCAGGAGCCAAGGAACAAATGGAGGAGGACAAGGAGGAAGAGGTGATGGCCACGCAACAGTTAGGAGATGAAGCGGATAATGATCCCCTCTGGTTGACGGGAGGGGACAGAAGAAGCAAGCTTGAGTGTTACCCCACCACCAACACACCATGGACTTGGACCTCATGGAAGCGCCCGACACATTAGCACCTTCTTGCTGCACTATCTGTAACATGATACCCGTTTGTTAGGATTAGAAATAGTGCTGACTACTTGGTTGCCACTCTGTTAGATCCACGATACAAGAGTAAATTTTACCAGGTGCTTTCCCCCCAAGAAAGGGACATGCTGGAGTATTGAAAAACGCTTAAAGTCAATCTTAAGAATGGTTTTCCAAAGACCGCAGTGAGGCACACAGTTTTCATTGCAATTATAGACTTACAATCCTGAGAACTTTGAGTCATCAATACAAAAACATTAGCAGCAGGGTAAGTGGCAGAAGCAATTTCTGTGAGTCGTTTCACACATTTTTTCGACCTGCCTTTGCATCGGCAAAGCGGAGTACAAGTCTGACACATAGTGAACGACTGGAGAGGATGGTGCAAGAGTATCTCAAGCTCAATATCAATGCCATCAGGGGGGATTTGGACCCTTTTGCATTTTGTTCTTCAAAAATGGAAGCGTGGCCTGAGCGCTCCTGACGCACCTTCAAGGTTTTGTCATGCCCGGCAGCCAGCGTTCTCTCAGAAAGTGTCTTCAGCGCTGCTGGTGGTGTCCTGAGGGATAAGCACATCCAGCTGTCCCCAGAAAGTGTAGACCAAATAACTTTCATCAAGGTGAACAAGTCATGGATCTTCACTGACTTTTGCACCACAGTCGCAGACAGGGCAGACTAGGCGATAGTGTAGTTTTTAGTGTGCTGCATTGATCTTGCATTATTGCAGTCTGTGAAACATTTGTTATGGCTTCTGTGCCTTCTGTTCTTACTGATGCTGATGTTACTAACAATTTTTTGAAATGTGGAGACTTCAAGTAGTACCTCCATATGGTGGGTTGCCTATAGTGGAAGGGGTGTCAGATCCCCATTATACTATTTCTACTCTTGGGAAATTGATGCCACTTTAGTGGTATCACCCACTAATTTTTGGAAATGTTTGGACTCCAAGTTGGATCCCTTCATTTGTATTGCCTGTAGCAGTAGGGCTCCCAGATCGGCAGGCCTGCACTTACTTTCAGTCAACTACCCATGTTACCATCTTTACATTTCTTAAATAATAGTAGTCTATGAAGTTGATATTTGTACCACCTGAGTGTGACTGAGCAGAAAATCAGTTTGAGCTGTTGCATGAGGTATCAGGGGTCCCAACACAGCAGCCTACACTGGTCCTTCACCCAGGACTAGCCGGTGTTTGTTCAGTAAAGCTTTCAGTAACATTACCACCTATCATACACACACCTTGAACAACAAGCCTATTTCCCTTTCACCACAACCTCGCTTTTTCCCACTCATGTTGAATGTACCCTTCCCCTCTTTTAACTAGCTGTTTTCCAACCCTAGGCTCACACCTGTCAGTAAATTAACTATCTGTATTTATTTGGTGAGACATTGTGGGTGGACCACAGAATTAGCACAAATTTAGATTTAGATGCTGAAATTTGGACTCCTGGATGGACAACACAATTTAGTACAAAGGATTTAGATGATATGTATACTGCTGGCCGGACCACACAGTTTGCACAAAGGATTTAAGTTCTGAAATGTGGACTCCTGGCTGGACCGCACTATTAGCACAAATGATTTAGATTCAGAAATGTTGCCTGGTGTCTGGACCACACTATTAGCACAAAGGATTTAGATGATATATATATTGCTGGCTGGATCACACAATTTGCACAAAGGATTCTGGTTCTGAAATGTGAACTCCTGACTGCACCACACTATTAGCACAAACGATTTAGATGCTGGAAGGTCGATTTGACTCAGGATCCTATCTAGCTGCACTAGCAGACAATAAACCGCCTCGCTAACTATATGATTATTTGTAGCAACAGTGGGAGAAACCTCTCTGTGCTGCTACACTGACAAAATGGCACAAAAACAACATGTCCACTTTTTATATGGAGGAACATATTTTGAGGAAAATGCTCGGGAATCCAATTGTGCAATATTCGTGCCGACTTTGAGATTGGCGAACGTTTTCTGAACAAGTTCGCTCATATCGAGTCTGGAGACACCCATTCTTCCAACATATCAGGATCCCACAGATAGTCACACAGTGCACCATTACTATTTATCCAACAAACAGAAAACAAAGGAATATCAATGGTAGCAGGTTAAAACTAATGTAATATAGTAATATAAACTGTATATCCAAGGTGGAAAAATATATGTTTAACCCTGTAACCAAAAGTAAGGACAACAAAAACTAAACACGGACCATCGGAAATACCAAAAGGAATATAGAAAAGAGAGCGAAAAAACGCCATAAAAGTCCAAGATAGAATATAAAAATATATATTTATTAATTAATTGTTAAAAAAAAATCAGGACAATTATAATGGGAACAGTAAGATATATATTAAAACAGTTGATAAATAAATAAGGCCGCACATCCACAAAAAAATTTTTTAAGTTAAATTGAAATCAGACCGAAGTTGCAATGCCCAAAATTAGTGACAAAACATAAAATGAGGAATAGTGTATGTTAAAAACTAATTAACAAGATTCCAATATAGACACACACAATAACCAAAAGTGCAAAAAAAAGTCATAAAAATTGTTTAGTGTGTCAAAAAATATTGCAAAAACAAAGTTATTATATGAACAAAGTCATAAGTGTATATAGGGTATATATGCATAGAAAAAAGCAACCATGTTGTAAAAAAATATGTTAATAAAGGCAATGTAGCAAAGATGGTAATTGGAGACAGCCTGATTATAGATAACGACAATCAAAATGTAATAAAATATAACAAAAAAAGTGCTTACAAAGGTAATGCAGTCTCACTCTCCAGGGATGGCGTGCCTCCCCAATGTGCGTTTCGTCATTACTATTTATGCAAGACCATGCTATGCGCCACCACTCTCCGATATGGAATGTATCCAGTCACATTACTTGTAAGGTTACAGGCAGAATAAAACTTTACACTTTGTGCTGCCTATCTTCCCTGCTGGTCTGTGTCAGTGTACTTGAGCACACATCACCAGGAATATAGAGCTGAACTTTGCTCGCTCTGATAGTCCGCTCGCTCTTGGTTTTCCTTGTTTTCGGCTCGCACTACATATCAGGCCCTCACCTACTCTTCGTGCCTCACTTAGCTGGTCTCCACCTAAATGACTCCTCCAGGATCTTGCCCACCAGCCACACTTGTCTCTACTTAGCAGTACCCTTGTGGACTTCCAAATTCGGCACCTGCCTTTTTCTCACGCCTTGCTCTCTAGATGCCCATGGTTGCTCGCCTGCATTTGACTGTCTTCGTCCATTATTCGGCTACTTGGGAAGGCTCTCTGGAACAGATTCCCTTTGGATCTGGCATATCTAGCGAGCACCCCTTTGGTCAGCGTTGGTCCTGCTTATGGTATTGGCGGCTCCTTGTACCAGCAAAGTACATCGCCTGGTTCCAAATCTTGTCTCCTCGCCTGCTTGATCACCAACGGTGATAAAATAAGAATGTGGTTGACAGGAAGGATGGTTTTGGTCCAAAACAGCAGGACAATAATAACTCTACCCTCTTAAAACTTGTTGTGGAAAAGAAATAGTTACTCATGATGCATCTCACAATAATCTGTGAAAGTGGAAACCAGTGACAACCGTATTGGGGTGAAGGCTCCCAGGTTGTCAGGCTGACTAGTTTGTGTAGCGGACCAGTTGAATGGCTTCGTTCCAAACTCAATCACCATGTAACACGAGCCCCGGCGAGCGCTCCCCAAAGAACGCAAATCTCAGTGCAAAATAACATCCCATAAATCACCTCGGCGAGTGTGCCGCTCGTCTGACAACCCCACCATCATGAGGGAGAAAAGAAATGGAAAAGGAACCAAGGGGATTAATGTACCCCGTCATTCAGAGCTATAAGAATATGTGTCTAAAAAGTCATTGTGGAAAACAAAAAGTTTTTCTTGCTAATTTCTTGCCAAGTTATAATGTGAGAAGTTACTGCCTCGTGTCCGTGGCCATGTCGTGTTCAGCTTTGTCATATTAACACCATTCACCTCGCTGTCTCTATTGTAACTGGATTATGCTGCCGTATTTCCCATAGGCAACGAGTGAGTCACTGACATTTTTAATCCTTAAAAAATGAAATACATATTTTCTATCTTTAAGCAAAAGCAAATCGATCCTACAGGTCTGCAGACAAGTACAGTTGTGGCCAAAAGTATTGACACCCCAGATAATACTCAGTTTCTTCCTGAAAATGATTGCAAACACAAATTCTTTGGTATTATTATCTTCTTTAATTTGTCTTAAATGAAAAAACACAAAAGAGAATGAAGCAAAACATTGATCATTTCACACAAAACTCCAAAAATGGGCCAGACAAAAGTATTGGCACACTCAGCCTAATACTTGGTTGCACAACCTTTAGCCAAAATAACTGCGACCAACCGCTTCCGGTAACCATCAATGAGTTTCTTACAATGCTCTGCTGGAATTTTAGACCATTCCTTTTTGGCAAACTGCTCCAGGTCCCTGATATTTGAAGGGTGCCTTCTCCAAACTGCCATTTTTAGATCTCTCCACAGGTGTTCTATGGGATTCAGGTCTGGACTCATTGCTGGCCACCTTAGAAGTCTCCAGTGCTTTCTCTCAAACCATTTTCTAGTGCTTTTTGAAGTGTGTTTTGGGTCATTGTCCTGCTGGAAGACCCATGACCTCTGAGGGAGACCCAGCTTTCTCACACTGGGCCCTACATTATGCTGCAAAATTTGTTGGTAGTCTTCAGACTTCATAATGCAATGCACACGGTCAAGCAGTCCAGTGCCAGAGGCAGCAAAGCAACCCCAAAACATCAGGGAACCTCCGCTATGTTTGACTGTAGGGACCGTGTTCTTTTCTTTGAATGCCTCTTTTTTTCTCCTGTAAACTCTATGTTGATGCCTTTGCCCAAAAAGTTCTACTTTTGTCTCATCTGACCAGAGAACATTCTTCCAAAACGTTTTAGGCTTTTTCAGGTAAGTTTTGGCAAACTCCAGCCTGGCTTTTTTATGTCTCGCAGTAAGAAGTGGGGTCTTCCTGGGTCTCCTACCATACAGTCCCTTTTCATTCAGACGCCGACGGATAGTACGGGTTGACACTGTTGTACCCTCGGCCTGCAGTGCAGCTTGAACTTGTTTGGATGTTAGTCGAGGTTCTTTATCCAACATCCGCACAATCTTGCGTTGAAATCTCTTGTCAATTTTTCTTTTCCGTCCACATCTAGGGAGGTTAGCCACAGTGCCATGGGCTTTAAACTTCTTGATGACACTGCGCACGGTAGACACAGGAACATTCAGGTCTTTGGAAATGGACTTGTAGCCTTGAGATTGCTCATGCTTCCTCACAATTTGGTTTCTCAAGTCCTCAGACAGTTCTTTGGTCTTCTTTCTTTTCTCCATGCTCAATGTGGTACACACAAGGACACAGGACAGAGGTTGAGTCAACTTTAATCCATGTCAACTGGCTGCAAGTGTGATTTAGTTATTGCCAACACCTGTTAGGTGCCACAGGTAAGCTACAGGTGCTGTTAATTACACAAATTAGAGAAGCATCTCATGATTTTTCGAACAGTGCCAATACTTTTGTCCACCCTCTTTTTTATGTTTGGTGTGGAATTATATCCAATTTGGCTTTAGGACAATTCTTTTTGTGTTTTTTCATTTAAGACAAATTAAATGAAGATAATAATACCAAAGAATTTGTGTTTGCAATCATTTTCAGGAAGAAACTGAGTATTGTCTGACAGAATTGCAGGGGTGTCATTACTTTTGGCCACAACTGTATGTGATACACACCATGCAGGATGAGGATAGATGAGGCCAGGTGAGGGCAATCCAGTCATTCCCTGACAACTGTGATGGTTTACCAGGGCGCATCGACACCAGCTCTACCTGTCCCTGCTTCCTGTACATGTATCCCCATGGTCCTTCAGCTCCACAACAATCACACCTCAGCTCCTGAGGGCCATGTCTGCTCCCTGCAGGGCAAATTATATATTATCGCTTCAATGAATCCTTCCTGGCAAATCTCAGAATATTTCCCCAACGACAACACTTACCATGTTAAAAAACATATAGAAATACTGCAAACTCCCAGGACATATCTCTGCATCTATATACATATACATTATGTCTCTAGTTATACTTGATTTTTTTTATTCATTATATTTTCTAATGGATTTATTCACCTTTCATTCTACATGTTGCAGATACAAGTCTACAAATACACATTATACATTACTGATTCTGAGTTACATCCTTTATTATACTCCAGAGCTGCACTCACTATTCTGCTGGTGCAGTCACTGTGTACATACATTACACTACTTATCCTGTAATGATCCTGAGTTACATCCTGTATTATACTCCAGAGCTGCACTCACTATTCTGCTGGTGGAGTCACTGTGTACATACATTACATTACTTATCCTGTACTGATCCTGCATTACATCTTATATTATACTCCAGAGCTGCACTCAATATTCTGCTGATGCAGTCACTGTTTGCATACATTACATTACTTATCCTGTACTGATCCTGAGTCACCTTCTGTATTAAACCCCAGAGCTGCACTCACTATTCTGCCATACCTCCCAACTTTTGAAGGGAAAGAGGGACAAATGCTGCAGCATGTGCAGCGCATCGTGGCAAATTTTAGGCCATGCCCAAACCACACCCATTTCACAACTAGTCACACCCATGTCCACGCCCAACCGCACCCATTTCGCACTGCTGATCACACCGACTGGTACTGAGGGCACATCGGCTGGCATTATGGGCATAGTGGCTGGTAATGTGGGCACAATGACTGGTACTGAGGAAAAGAAAAAAAGAACAGAGCGAGAGAAAAAAAGAAAACAGAAAGAAAAAAAGAAAGGAGAGAGAGAGAGAAAGAACAGAGAGAAAAAAGAAGGGGAAGAAAGAAAGAACAGAGTGAAAGAAGGAATAGAGAGAAGAAGAAAGAGGGGAAAGACCGAAAGAACAGAGAGAGAAAGAAAGAACAGAGAGAGCGAAAGAAAGAAAAGGCAGAGAAAGAAAGAACAGAGAGAGAAAGAAACAAAGAACAGAGAGAGAAAGTGTTTCCTGAAAAAAACAAAATTTGGGCCATATTATTGCCCCCACAATACGGAACCCTGGTCACATTAATAATTCTATTGGCCCCTTCAAAACAAAAATCAAAGTCTTCTACCCTTGCCAAAGATGTAAAATGTGTAAGACACTACATCTTACCAAGCAGAAATCAGTAACTTCCTCCAGTGGAACACAATTTCAGATTAAGGATTTTATAACTTGTAGCACAACAGGAGTAATTTACACTATAGAATGCCCGTGCCACAAACTATATGTGGGACGAACTATAAGCCCCCTTTGTAAAATAATTGGGGAGCACCTTAGGTATATACAGAATAATGTGGACAATCACCTTTTATCTAGAAATTTAAATTTTTTTCATAAGGGGTCCATAAAAGATGTGAAAATAATGGGCATCAAAATAGTTAATAAAAATTGGTGAAAAGGAGACTTCATAAGGCAGATGTCAAGAGAGGAAACAAGGTGGATATTTGAATTAGACACCCTGAAACCAAAAGGACTGAATGATGAGATGGAACTGTTCGCTTTTGATTGATTAACTAATTAGGACATAATGAGCCTATGGTATATAAAGCCACCAACGCAAGAGGAGTCATCCCTGACGAAGGAATCCATAGCAATTCCGAAACACGTTGGAGTTTTGGCACCTTTTGCACGCCGTAGCTGGCCTCTGGGCACTACGTGACCGCGCGAGTCACGTGACTCGAATACGCCACGCAGGTCCTGTCAGCGTTCACTGCGGGTACCCGCGCTTCAGCGTCTGGCACAGTGAGCGCCCACCACCGGCCGGGGCGGCGCTCCAGGACTCACCTTACCTCTGGAGAAACTTAAAGATTCAAGCTAAGTACTAAATATTCTACCAGAACGGACTCTATTCCACATAATTAGTTACAGGTATCGGACTTGCCTAAGTGTTTGCTGCTAACCGCTCACTTATTCCTCTGGACATACCTAGCACCATTAGCACCTTAGTGCTATTACCGTATGCTTGTTTGCACAGGTCTGTATTTTTGCAGCCCATGAATGTACTCCTGGCACTTTAGTGCCGTCTCTCTACTTAATTTTTCTGCACACTTTTTATAGTTACAGTATTTAAACGTACCTAGCACTCTTCGCACTTTTAGTGCATTACCATTTGCTCATTTGCGCAGCTACTAAGGCACGTAGTCAGTGGCATATAATTGAGTCATTCCTTACTGTTTTATATTTACAGTTGCAAGTGCATTTTTTACAAGTATTTTTTAATCATCTTATCCCTTCATTCTAGTTCGCCATATTGACCTTACATCTGACTCATCAACTGGCACTTCGCATATGAAAATCTACTATACTATCACAGGTATTTAACATTGATCAGTATTTGTGTTTATATGCTTGAATCGTAGCGCGAGTACTCCTTATATACATTTCAAAAACTATATACATAAACTTTAATACATACATATATATACATACACACATACAAACACAAACTATACAAATATATACAAGACTAAACTAAACACCCCACACTGAAGCCCACCATTCCCAACCCCCGCACTGACCTGAGAGCTGGTCCTGCGTCTCATGCCTCAGTCCATGTCCAACGTCCGTAGGCCAGATCAGGCAGTGCCAGTTTTTCCTCCAAACACCCCAGTGTCCTATAGTTCCTCAAGATAATCCCACCTGCCCCCTTTTCCCACCACCCAACCTAACACCTACACCGAAATCTAGATCCCCATATACAATATATACAGAAATAAACACTACAATAACTGCAAACAAAGCCCAAGTTTGGCGCCTTCAGCCCTATATCACTGTATACCGATCACACAAAACAAAAATCTACAGCATCAGCAGCAGCCCACCACCAGGAAAGGAGATGACCAGACTAGGGTACCTTAAAAGAAAAGCCCCTCCAGAGGAGAGCGACCCTATGTGTGCCCAGTCTCCCATCCTCCAGAGATTGCAACTTCACCAGATCACCGAGTATGATCCTAAACACATTGTCAACTGGGAGGATTTTCCGTTGTGTCGATACTAAGCACTGTGCGTTTCACATGTGTCACCTAACCACTGCGCTAACTAGAAATAAGGTGCAGCGGTCCCGACCACCAAGGACTCTGATTGCTCCATAGGCCCATTCCGCATAGGAGAGACCGGCCAGCCGAGACCAGCCAATGGAGGCGCGCAGCCTGTTGTACACCTCTGTGTTGAAGGGACAACGAAGCAGGAAGTGGTCCATGCTTTCCAGCACGGTACCACAATGCTCCCAAGGACAGTTACTGTCCTTAGAGCTCCTACACTTCAGATTGTCCCTCACACACAGTTTCCCATGGAAGCAGCTCCAAGCCAAGTCCCAAAACTTCGAGTGAATCCTGATAGAATTCAAAAGATGGAAACCCACCTCAAGATCTCAACTTGGGCAATCCCTGAGCGCCAGAGGCCTCTGGAAATGGGTCAACAGAACCCTATTGTCAAAGCGTTTCCTTAACAGAGTACTGATCCCCCACATTCCCGGACCCCACCGGCAAATTACCTTCAGAACCAAGGTAGCGTAAACCGGAAGATGTCCACGCAGTGTACGAAGATCCTTCACTTGCCCCCCTGTCTCTCATTCCTCGAAGAAAAGCTGAAACCATCCCCTACAGGAGAATACCCACGGAGGAGCCATCTCTTTCCAGAGGTTTGCAATATTGATCTTAATGAAGGTATACACAAGGATTACCACAGGGTTGACCATACCCAACCCTCCTAATATGGTAAGTAACCTCCTTCTTGACCAGGTTCAGTCTATTCCCCCATAACATTTGGAAGAATAAACTGTAGACCCGAGTCCAGAGAGACTCCTGCAAGATGCACACTCTGCCCAGATATGTCAGTAAAGGGAGCAGGTAAGTTTTGATCAGGTTTACCCTTTCCCTTAGGGTCAAAGACCAACCCTTCCATTGAGTCATCTTCTGAGTGGCGATCTCTAGCTTGCTGTCCTAATTTTGTTTGGGGTAATCCCCCTGGCCAAATTCGATGCCAAGGACTTTTGCAGAGACTTTGGGTCCTGGATGGGTGTTCGGGAGATTAAGACAAGGATCTCCTCCTCCCAGCCAGAGACTCTCACACTTATCCCAGTTGATCTTGGACCCCGTTGCCTCCGAGTAGCGATCTACCTCTGACATCAGCCACCCTGCCTCTTCGTGAGAGGAAACAAAAACAGTGACATCATCAGCATATGCCACCACCCTCAGAGTGGCTTCCGATGCTGTCTGGTCCACCCCGATCCCGGCCAACGGTCCACGCTCCACCCTCCTAAGAAGTGGGTCAATTGCAAACACGTACAGCAGCAGGCTCAAGGGACAACCCTGGTGAACACCAGATTCAATCTCAAAAGAGCTGCCAATCCAACCGCTCGCAGGCGGGAAAATCTCTGCCACACCGTACAAGGTCTTAAGTCAAATCAGCAAACCCCCCCAGCATGCCATATCTCAGAAGGACATACCAGAGGTACTCGTGATTAAGCCGATCAAACACTTTTGCCTGGTCTAGTGACAGCATGTACCCCTTCCAATGACCAGCCCTACCCTGCTCCACTGTCTCTCGGACACAGAGCACAGCACTAAATGTGCTGCAGCCTGGAACAGAGCAATGCTGGGCCTCCGAAAGGAGTCGGGGTGCAAATTTCACCAGCCGATTAAACAGCACCTTTGCTTGAACCTTTTTATTGAGAAGCACTATGAGAAGCCTATTCTCAATGCAAGATGGGTTCTTACCCTTTGACAAGAGGGGCAGACCTCCTCATTGACTTTGGCAGAGGGCCTGAGGAAAGACACTCATTAAATACCTCAGTCAAGAGGGGAACCAAAGCTTCCTTAAAGGTCTTATAGAATTCAGATGTTTAGCGATCTGGACTGGGCAATTTTTGGGGGGGCAAGCCCTTCAATCGCCAACTTAACTTTCTCTTCCCTGATCATCTCTGTCAAAATGTCAAGAGAGGGGTCTGCCCCTGGTTCAGGGACGGCTTCAGCCAAGAAAGCTGACATCTCATTGCAATCAAGATCCCTCTTCCCCAAGAGGTGCGAGCAGAAGGATCTGACAACCTCCAGGATCCCTGATCTGGATCGCCTCGGGGACCCCGTAGTGTCGACCAGTCCTGTAACTACTTTACTATTCACTGACATCTTTCAGTTTCTGTAAGTGTCGGGAGAGCTGTACTTCCCATAAGCCCTCTCAAAAACCAAAGATGCATGTCTATCGTACTGACACATCATAAGCAAAGATTTCACTCTGGAGATCTCCTCGCGGCTACCTCCAGTTGAGACAAGATGCGCGAGTTTCCTCCTCAGACCCTGATACAGGCGGTACCTGTTCAGACTCCTGAGGCTCGAGAGCTGGTGGAACAATCGCACCACCCTTTTCTTGAACATCTCCCACCACTCTGACTTACTACTACAAAGATCCAGTAAGGGTACATGGCTCTGAAGAAAATCCTCAAAGGACTGTCTTATCTCGGCTTCTTTCAAGAGAGACGAAATGAGCCTCCAAAAGCCTCTTGCCATCTGGAGGGTCTCTGTAAAGGCCCCGTCACACTAAGCGATATCACTAGCAATATCGCTATAACGTCACCGGTTTTGTGACGCAGCAGCGATATCGCTATGTGTAATACTTACCTCCGACCGGCTCCCCCGCTGATTATCGCTGATCGCGCGAGAACGGCCTGGGCCGTTTCTCGTCGTCAGCTTCCTGCTGGGATTCCTGCTGTGGAGACGAGCGACGCGTGGACGCGGGCGGGAGGACGTCTTCATCGCCGCGTCTGACAGGTAAGTGCCGACCGCTGCTATGTCGCTGGTGAGATCTGCCTGTTTGGCAGCTCACTAGCGACCACTTAGCGATGCACCAGCAATCCTGACCGCGTCATATCGTTGTCGGGATCGCTGGTGCATCGCTAAGTGTGACGGTACCTTAACATTCAGAGAAAACAAAATTAAACAGTGGTCGGAGAACTCCACCTCAACAACAGACACTGCTGAAGAGACAGCTTCCTTCTTTAAATAAAACCTATCTATTCTGGACTTACAGTTACCTCTATGATAGGTGAATCCCTCGTGGCCTGGGGTGTGCCGAATGTGGACATCCACCAGGCAAGTCTCACTAGCTATACTATTAAGGGCTATCATAAGTCAGCTTGTCTCTGGAACCTCTTTTATCTCGGGGCCTCGTTACAGTATTGAAGTCCCCTCCAAAGACAACCTGCCGACTTGTAAAAAGGTAGGGCTTGATCCTCATAAAGAGACACTTCCGGTCCCACTTAGATTGGGGTCCATAGAGGTTAATGAGCCGGAGCCCTTGTCCCTTCATGAGGACATCCATGATCAGTCTCCTCCCCATTTCTAACTCAATAACCCATCGGCATTCCACCGGTGCGGTAAAAAGGACCGTCACTCCGCTATACGGCTCGGCCGCAAGAGACCAGTAGTAGGAGGGCTCAAGTCTCCACTCCCTCTTAGTGTTAAACACATCTTAGTCAATAAGAAGCTAAATTGGAGTGCCCAGTGTCAGGCAGCTGCCACCAAAGCAAATAGGGTCATGGGATGTATTAGAAGAGGTCTAGGGACACGAGATGAAAACATCATTCTCCCTCTTTACAAATCACTCGTCAGACCACACTTGGAGTATTGTGTGCAATTTTGGACACCGATGCACAAGAAAGACATTACTGAACTTGAAAGGGTTCAAAGGCGGGCTACTAAAATGATAAATGGAATTGGTTCACTACAATACCCAGAAAGGTTACCAAAATTAGGTCTATTTACTCTAGAAAAGAGAAGACTTAGGGGAGACCTAATATATATGTACAAGTATATCAGAGGGCAATACAGAGATCTCTCCAATGAACTGTTTGTACCAAGGACTGTGACAAGAACAAGGGGGCATTCTCTTCGTTTGGAGGAAAGACAATTTCTGCACCAGCATAGAAGAGGGTTCTTCACGGTAAGAGCAGTGAGGCTCTGGAATTCTCTTCCTGAGGAAGTGGTGATGGCCAACTCACTGAATGAATTTAAGAAAGGAATGCATGCTTTTCTTGTGAGTAACAGTATAGAAGGTTACAAATAACATAATATTATAGGTAGATGGTTGACCCAGATTAGGGGAAGGAAATTTTTCCCTATAGAGAAAATTGGCTTCTACTCTGTGGGTTTTTTGCCTTCCCCAGGAACAATGCAGAACAGCTGCACTAAAAATAGGCTGAACTAGATGGACATAAGGTCTTCCTTCAGCCTTCATAACTATGTTACTATGCAGTGGCGTAGCGTGGGGGGAGGGGAGGGGGGCGGTCCGCCCCAGGCGGCACGTGTGTGGGGGAGGCGCGGCAGCAGCTGCAATTCCACCCTGTGGGAGAAGCGCAGAGGCACAGTGCAGTGCAGCGGCGGGCAGGGAGCCATCACAGCAGCTCCGCTGCCTACAAGAGGGAATAGAATCATAGAATCATAGAATCATAGAGTTGGAAGGGACCTCCTGGGCCATCTGGTCCAACCCCCTGCTCAAAGCAGGATTCGCTAAATCATCCCAGTCAGATGTCTGTCCAGCCTCTGTTTGAAGACTTCCATTGAAGGAGAACTCACCACTTCTCGTGGCAGCCTGTTCCACTCATTGATCACTCTAACTGTCAAAAAGTTTTTTCTAATATCTAATCTGTGTCTCCTCCCATTCAGTTTCATCCCATTGCTTCTAGTCTTTCCTTGTGCAAATGAGAATAAAGTTGATCCTTCTACAATGTGACAGCCCTTTAGATATTTGTAGACAGCTATTAAGTCTCCTCTCAGTCTTCTCTTTTGCAAACTAAACATTCCCAAATCCTGCAACCTTTCCTCATAAGACAGGGTTTGCAGACCGGTCACCATTCTGGTCGCTCTTTTCTGAACTTGCTCCAGTTTGTTGATGTCTTTCTTATAATGTGGTGCCCAAAACTGGACACAATATTCCAGATGAGGTCTGACCAAAGAGGAGTAGAGGGAAATAATGACTTCACGTGATCTAGACTGTATGCTTCTGTTAATACATCCTAGAATTGCATTTGCCTTTTTTGCTGCTGCATCACACTGTTGACTCATATTCAGTCTGTGATCTATTAGTATACCCAAGTCTTTTTCACATGTGCTGTCACTTAGCCCTATTCCTCCCATTCTATATATGCTTTTTTCATTTTTATTGCCCAGATGTAGTACTTTGCATTTCTCCCTGTTAAAAACCATTCTGTTAGTTGCTGCCCACTTCTCCAGTTTATTTAAATCTTTTTGAATCCTCTCTCTCTCTTCTCTAGTATTAGCTATCCCTCCTAGCTTTGTGTCATCAGCAAATTTAATCAGTTTACCCTCAATTCCTTCATCTAAATCGTTGATAAAGATGTTGAACAATACAGGGCCCAGGACAGTGCTCTGTGGTACCCCACTTGAGACATTCTTCCAACTGGATGTGCAGCCATTTACGACCACTCTTTGGGTCCGATCACTAAGCCAGTTATGAATCCACCTAACAGTTGCCTTGTCCATTCCATACTTAGTCATTTTTTCAATAAGGATTGTATGAGAGACTTTGTCAAATGCTTTGCTGAAGTCAAGATATACTATATCTACAGCATTTCCTTGATCCACCCAATCAGTGATTCTGTCATAGAAGGAAATTAAGTTAGTGTGACATGACTTATTAGTTACAAACCCATGCTGACTCTGTTTAATCACTTCATTCTTATCCAGGTACTGACATACATGTTGTTTAATAATTTGTTCAAAGATCTTTCCTGGTATAGAAGTCAGACTCACCGGCCTATAGTTGCCTGGGTCCACCTTCTTCCCCTTTTTGAAGATAGGAACAACATTTGCTCTTCTCCAGTCTTCTGGCACTTCTCCTGTTCTCCAAGAATTTTCAAAGATTATGGAGAGGGGTTCAAAAATTATACAGCAGGAGCGGAGCTGCAAGGACCCATCCTGCTTCCTGCCCGGAGGCCGCGCTTCCTGTTTGACACAAAGGAGCGCCGCTGAATGACGTCATCATTCAGCGGCCGCTGCTGTGTTAGCGAGGAAGCGCGGGCGATGCTGCGGACAGGTGAGAGGAGAGAGGTGGTGTCTGTGTGTATGTATGTCTGTGTGTGTATGTATATGTGTGTGTGTGTATGTATGTCTATGTGTGTGTGTGTGTGTGTGTGTATGTCTGTCTGTGTGTATGTGTATGTCTGTGTGTGTATGTCTGTCTGTGTGTGTATGTGTGTATGTCTGTCTGTGTGTGTATGTGTGTATGTCTGTCTGTGTGTGTATGTGTGTATGTGTGTGTGTGTATGTCTGTGTGTATGTCTGTGTGTATGTCTGTGTGTAGGTTAGCCTGGCCCTGGAGGAGATGGGGACATGAGAAGATTGTGATGGGGAGAGAAGGCCATGATGCCTGGGGTGACGGGAGAAGGCCATGATGGGGGTAATGGGAGAAGGCCATGATGGGGGTAATGGGAGAAGGCCTTGAGGGGGTAATGGGAGAAGGCCTTGAGGGAGTAATGGGAGAAGGCCTTGAGGGGGTAATGGGAGAAGGCCATGTGAGGGTAATGGGAGAAGGCCATGTGAGGGTAATGGGAGAAGGCCATGTGGGGGTAATGGGAGAAGGCCATGTGGGGGTAATGGGAGAAGGCCATGATGGGAGTGATGGGGTGATGGAGCAGGCAATGATGGGGGTGATGGAGCAGACAATGATGGGAGTGATGGGGTGATGGAGCAGGCAATGATGGGAGTGATGGGGAGAAGACAATGATGGGGTGATGGAGCAGGCAATGATGGGAGTGATGGTCTAGAAGGCAGTGATGGGGTGAAGGAGAAGGCAATGATGGGGGTGATGGAGAGGGCAATGATGGGGTGGTGGGGGAGAATGCAATGATGGTGGTGGTGGAATGGGCAATAAATGGGGGTAGTGGAGGAGGAGGAAATGATGGAGGTGGTGGAGGTGGTGGAATGGGCAATGATGGGAGTGGTGGGGGAGAAAGCAAAGATAGTGGTGGAGGAGAAGAAAATGACGGAGGTGGTGAAGAGGGCAATGATGGGGTGGGGGAGAGGGCAATGATGGGGTGGGGGAGAGGACAATAATGGGATGCGAGGGGAGGAGGACAATGAGGGGTGTGGGGGATTGGGATGGGAGGAAGGGGGACTTATAATGGCCTTAGGAACAGGGGGAGGTGGAGGAAGACATTATCGCTTATTATGTCTAACACTGTCCCTTAGTATATAGTGTACTCACTATGTCTAACACAGTCACTTAGTATATAGTGTACTCACTAATTCTGTATAACACCATCCTTAGTTACATGGTTTCCTCTTTTATTATGTATAACACCATCCCTTATTACGTATCATCCTCTCTAGTTATATATGATGCCGTCCCTTATTATATAGCTTCCTCTGCTGTTATGTATAGTGCTGTCTCTTACATAGTGTATTCTTGTTAATTTTGTTATTTACAGTGCCCTCTTTTATTACATAGTCCCTTCTCTTTTTAGATATAAAATGATTGCTGATCGAGGAGCCGGTAACCAAACTACCAGTCCATCAGCTCCTCCATTAGAAAGGAAGCTTTCCCATGCTCCATCAGCCATCATTGCATTGTACAGCCAACAAGACAGGACGGTATGTAATAAATAACAGGGCTCTTTATAATCCAATATGTAAGGGACGGTACTGTACATAACAAGAGAGGGCACTGTGTAAGGGACAGCAATATACATAATAAAGGAGACTATGTAATATATATACCTGTATGTGTGTGTGTGTGGCTATATAATATATATATATATATATATATATATATATATATATGTGTGTGTGTGTGTGTGTGTGTGTGTGTGTGTGTGTGTGTGTGTGTGCGTGTGTGTGTATGTATACACACACACACACACACACACACGTAGCTTTGACGCCATAAAAGGAGGGGGGCCCGGACACATTTCTTGCACAGGGGCCCCAAGCTGTCAGTGTCCGCCCCCTGTCCGCCAAAATAATTTGTACTTTCTGTTTTTTTTTCTGTCACATTATTAAAAATTATTATTAAAAAAGCCATTAGGTCTTCATCCAGCATCATCAAGCTAATACAGTGGGGAAAAAAAGTATTTAGTCAGTCAGCAATAGTGCAAGTTCCACCACTTAAAAAGATGAGAGGCGTCTGTAATTTACATCATAGGTAGACCTCAACTATGGGAGACAAACTGAGAAAAAAAAATCCAGAAAATCACATTGTCTGTTTTTTTTTCATTTTATTTGCATATTATGGTGGAAAATAAGTATTTGGTCAGAAACAAGCAATCAAGATTTCTGGCTCTCACAGACCTGTAACTTCTTCTTTAAGAGTCTCCTCTTTCCTCCACTCATTACCTGTAGTAATGGCACCTGTTTAAACTTGTTATCAGTATAAAAAGACACCTGTGCACACCCTCAAACAGTCTGACTCCAAACTCCACTATGGTGAAGACCAAAGAGCTGTCTAAGGACACCAGAAACAAAATTGTAGCCCTGCACCAGGCTGGGAAGACTGAATCTGCAATAGCCAACCAGCTTGGAGTGAAGAAATCAACTGTGGGAGCAATAATTAGAAAATGGAAGACATACAAGACCACTGATAATCTCCCTCGATCTGGTGCTCCACGCAAAATCCCACCCCGTGGAGTCAGAATGATCACAAGAACGGTGAGCAAAAATCCCAGAACAACGCGGGGGGACCTAGTGAATGAACTGCAGAGAGCTGGGACCAATGTAACAAGGCCTACCATAAGTAACACACTACGCCACCATGGACTCAGATCCTGCAGTGCCAGACGTGTCCCACTGCTTAAGCCTGTACATGTCCGGGCCCGTCTGAAGTTTGCTAGAGAGCATTTGGATGATCCAGAGGAGTTTTGGGAGAATGTCCTATGGTCTGATGAAACCAAACTGGAACTGTTTGGTAGAAACACAACTTGTCGTGTTTGGAGGAAAAAGAATACTGAGTTGCATCCATCAAACACCATACCTACTGTAAAGCATGGTGGTGGAAACATCATGCTTTGGGGCTGTTTCTCTGCAAAGGGGCCAGGACGACTGATCCGGGTACATGAAAGAATGAATGGGGCCATGTATCGTGAGATTTTGAGTGCAAACCTCCTTCCATCAGCAAGGACATTGAAGATGAAACGTGGCTGGGTCTTTCAACATGACAATGATCCAAAGCACACCGCCAGGGCAACGAAGGAGTGGCTTCGTAAGAAGCATTTCAAGGTCCTGGAGTGGCCTAGCCAGTCTCCAGATCTCAACCCTATAGAAAACCTTTGGAGGGAGTTGAAAGTCCGTGTTGCCAAGCGAAAAGCCAAAAACATCACTGCTCTAGAGGAGATCTGCATGGAGGAATGGGCCAACATACCAACAACAGTGTGTGGCAACCTTGTGAAGACTTACAGAAAACGTTTGACCTCTGTCATTGCCAACAAAGGATATATCACAAAGTATTGAGATGAAATTTTGTTTCTGACCAAATACTTATTTTCCACCATAATATGCAAATAAAATGAAAAAAAAACAGACAATGTGATTTTCTGGATTTTTTTTTCTCAGTTTGTCTCCCATAGTTGAGGTCTACCTATGATGTAAATTACAGACGCCTCTCATCTTTTTAAGTGGTGGAACTTGCACTATTGCTGACTGACTAAATACTTTTTTTCCCCACTGTACATACTGTACATATATAGAGAGAACTGCAAGAAGATGAAAGTCTAGAAATTTAGAAATAATAGCAGAGTTAGCAGACTAAAAATTAGATCTTTGAGTATAGTGTGGGCTCTTCGGATGCTTCCGAATTATCAACGACCAAAGGAGCGGCAAATTTTTCGACCGCCCCAGGCGCCACAAACAGTTGCTACACCACTGTTACTATGTTATATCTGCTATGTTTGGCAGCCTGGTCTCTTGCAAAAAGAAAATGTCAGCTTCAACCTGGCTGAGAAAATCAAAGGCAGCAAATCTGGCTGTATTTGACTTTATGTTGGCGACATTAATTTACGCCAGCATCAACGGAGAGGGTACCGCCATTTTTGGTGACTGAGTTAGATGGCTTTCTTCTTCCCACACTCCCCTTATCCTCTGTCTCAGAGAAGGAATCCTTCCCCTCTTTAATGATACAGAGGTGTCCATTCCCAGATGTTTTTTTCTTTTTATCATCGTCGTCTCCAGACTCTGGGCCAGTCCCTCCCTCCAAGGATCTTAGATCCCCAGAAGACTCGACACTCCCGCCGAAGCCGGAACCTCACCCTCAACTTCCTCCTCAGAGGAAGAGATGTTCTTAAGGGCAAGGAACCGGTTAGAAAGACCAACCAGAGGGGAGTCAGTTTTTCCTTCCTTGAGTACCTTGGTCAGAGTGGGAGAAGATGTTTTATCCCCCTTCTTTCTCTTCTTCTTGGTGCAGAGTTTATGCTTAGCCTCTAGCCTCTGTCTATTATCCTCATCCATACTTTCATAATGGGAGGATTCGGAGGCAGTGGCGCTTTCCTCCCTGTGGATCCTCCTGACCTCCTCATGCAACTCATCATCCTTCGGGGCCTCAGCAGCAAGACTGGTGTCCAGGACAGGGGCCGTCCCAGTAGCCCAGGGTTCGCCCACCTTCCTCTCCTGTCTGCTGCTTGTCTAGACACCTCAGCTGGGCAGGCGTCTTTTTATTGCTTTTGCTCCTTGGCCCCTCAACTCCCTCACCCCTGCTAGTCCCTTCCCCAGCAGAATCAGCCTCACGGCCTTCTCCCACTGGGGTTACGACTGCATTAGCGAAGGAGCGAGTACAACGGCTGAATGAGTGACCTAACTCACCACACAGGTGGCACCTAATCTCCACACAAGATGCAGCAAGATGGTCGAGGTCGAGATCCTCACACAAGGCACATTTCTGCACAGTGCAGTTTGCTCTGAAGTGTGTGGGGTCACCGCACCTGTGACAGAGCTTCGGTTGCTCCTGGTAGAAGACCAGGATACGATCCCTACCCAGGAAGGCAGATCATGGCATGTGGGCAACCGTACCACCTCAATGTTTAAGTTTTACCATAAATGTCCAGGCCACTGACCAGATACCAAACTCGTCACAGTTTTTCTTTGGCAGCTCGACCACCTCTCCATATGGGCCAAGCTACATAATGATGTCTTAACAAGAAAGCGACTCGTTACTAGTCATCACGGTCACTTTCTTGACTTGGTTTTGGCGAGACACTGCCTGATCGGCAAAGTCTTGCCATTCGGACTCATTTTTTGCCAACTCATAGTTCGACCAGAAGAGCTCAAGCCCCTCCAGCCAAACAAAGCTGACATCAAACTCAGGCTTAGAATAGGGATGTATCAAGGCGTAGATGTCAATCGCCTTGAAGCCCATCCTCAGCAGGAGCTCCACAACCTTAGACCTTGGAGGACATGCATCACTGCCCCTCCACCGAAGACGGACCACATTCCTACGCACACTAACCGGCCTGGCTGTTGGGAGGGACCACACTGTATCCTCCCCTCTTTGCTCTTAGAAGGCCCCGAGACCATGCCTCTCTATCCAGAAGGATATATCAACCTCTCGACCCTCTGCTATTAGTGATGTCTCCCCCTTCTTTAGAGCCTCCAGGACACACTGATGCAACATGCTGTCCCCAGAGCCCGGAGACGAGGAGTACACTCTATTTCCCCGGAGGTGACAGTGGCATAACTCCTGACGGGTTCTGCCACCACCGGGGGGCAACCGGACCAGTGACCACATCCACACCAACAGTATCACTATTTCCCACCTCCATAACCCCCTCACCCTCCACCAATCCAGCAACCACACCACTAGAGAAAGAATTTTCCTCATTCATACCCCCCACCACATTCACTCCTGCTGGACCAGTGACAACAGGGGTGACATTTTGACAGAACTGGAGACGACCTCACTCACTCCTGGTCTTACGTGTGCCCTTTGCATCATCGGTTGGCAATTTCCGCTGTTTCACAGTTGACACCAGATGTCACTGATCTTTTGCTGCTGTGAGGCGCCTCTGATCCTTTATATCAGGGTCTTGTTGACCAGCAGCGCCAACACAGAATAGGACTTTGGGACGACCAGTACTCGCAGCCCCGGCAACCCCCTCACACTGCCACCATTTCTCAACTAAGTGATCAGCGGCAACAGCATTCAGGGGCGCCGAGGCTACCAGAGCTGCCTCCGACATTGGTTCGCTCCCCCTCCCACGGAGGAGCGCACCACAGTGTCGTGGCTTAATCGTTCGCCCGCTGCCAGGCCACCCTCACTGTCCAGCCTCTCGGCTGATGCACCTGCGGTTATGTCCCCGCTACAAGCAGAGACAGAGCACTGCGCCTCACTACGTTGCTTTGTAATCTTCCCGCACCTTTGCACCGGATCCACAGCAGAACCTGAGATGGGCTGGGCAACGGGGCTTATACAGTGAGATGACCCTGCAGCCGACTCAGGGGGTACAGGGAAGGGGGGTACATACATAGCTTACCGCTTCCTGCAGCTTTGGCTTGGTGGTCTTTGCCTTTTTCTTCCGGCCCCCCAGGTGCCTCCTCTGGTAAATCGACACCAAGATGGAAGTTTTGAAGGCACACTGGGGACTCCAGGAGCTTGATCTCCACCATTAGCGCACCTCCCTGGTCGCTGTTGTCACAGTCTTCCCCAGACCCAGCAGAACTGCACCCAGATGGCAATGTCACCTGTCCTGCAGGGAGCTCGCTGCAAGTGGCCTGCAGGTGACTTTGCAGGTCGCCAGGTGGGGCTTTCTGCTGGTCATCATCTTCCTCATCATCATCATCCACCTGGCTCTCAGGCTGCAGCCCCATCTGCCTTTGCTCTCTGTCATCAGCCATTTCTCTATATCTGTCCTTATTCATTAGTTTTTCCTTGAAGGGATAACGCTTCTCTCTTATGAAGGCTTTCCTTACCTCCAGCTCATTTATTTCATGTTTCAGTCTCTTTACCTCTGCCTGGAGTTGGGTCTTCCTTGGCTTGGAGGCACCTGCAGTTTAGCGCTTGTGCAGCGCAGCTCCTCTAGGAGCCTCCTGATGGTCTTACTCGCATCTTCATATTCACAGAGGTGGCTCATGACCCGGGAGCCATAGGTGGACACAGACTCCCAAGATCTCTGCAGCCCCAACCTTCCTCAGTAAGGTCAGCCTCACCTCTATGAGCACTCAGCTTTCCTCCGGAAGGACCGCCATCTTGCATGCTTGCAAGTTTCTCCTCCATGCTGGAAGCCTTACAGCTTCTCTGGGTTTCTGTAGACCCGGGGGGAGTAGGAGCCACATTGCTGCGACTCCTGGTGGAGCGTCTCATCCCCGAGTCCTCTGTCCAGGCCGGTTGCTGGTTTTTCCTGCTCCCGCCGACCTGGTCCGGGAAACAGAAACCTGGGACTTGGCTCCATTGCTCATCCCAGGAAACCCACTCCCTCCCTGGGTAGGAGAGAGAGCAGGTCCCCGAGTGGAGAGGTGTTGCTTCTCAGGAGCACACAGCAGGATCAGCAGCGATCACACCCACAATTACCACAGCGAGCAACAGCTGAACAGAGCTGCACTAACTATTCTGCTGGTGCAGTCACTGTGTACATACATTACATTACTGATCCTGTACTGATCCTGAGTTACATCCTGTATTATACTCCAGAGCTGCACTCACTATTCTGCTGGTGCAGTCACTGTGTACATACATTACATTACTGATCCTGTACTGATCCTGAGTTACATCCTGTATTATACCCCTGAGCTGCAGTCACTGTGTACATACAATACATTACTTATCCTGTACTGATCCTGAGTTACATCCTGTATTATACTCCAGAGCTGCACTCACTATTCTGCTGGTGCAGTCACTGTGTACATACATTACATTACTAATCCTGTACTGATCCTGAGTTACATCCTGTATTATACCCCAGAGCTGCACTCACTGTTCTGCTGGTGCAGTCACTGTGTACATACATTACATTACTAATCCTGTACTGATCCTGAGTTACATCCTGTATTATACCCCAGAGCTGCACTCACTATTATCTAAATAGAAAAATCCTCCTACCTAGAACCCATCACTACCTGTCTAGACTCTGCTGCTCAGCTCCAAATATAAACTTCCCTTAACATGGATGATTCCTCTTTATTGTGGCGAGTATTGCTTTGACAACTACTAAAATAGAGGTCGTCACTTTTTTTTTTTTTTTAAACTTTTTGGCTAAATTTGTTATTTTAAGAAATCTAAACTCCAATAATGTGGTATGAACAGAACCCAAGATTACTACCTCTTCTTTTATGCTCTTGCTGCTGATTGGGCTAATATAATTTTTTTTTTTTTTTAAATAAATATGTGAACTTTCCCTGTGGGACGGAAACAGGGAGAAATGGGGTCAATCTCTGGTCTCCAATGTCAGGACCATGGACAGTGGAACAGAACAGTGAAGAGCATTTCACCCTAAAAGAAATGCACAGTCAACATGGCTCCACCACAGCTCCTCTCTAGACTTCCGACTGAACCAGACCTGGGCAAAGTATGACCCGCAAGCCTCATCCGGACCACTGGCTGTTCCAGTCCTGTCCACGGACAAAGACAGCTGATGGGCTGAAAACATTGGCCACGGGCCGCATGATGTGGACACTATCCCCCGGACTAGACTGACAGTCATGCCATGCGAGCTAGTAAGAATATTGCCCACCTCTCACTACACACACTGTACTTATGCTATGACTAGCCACTGAGCCCCTGGACGTCCAGTGTGCCCTGTGTACATTGCTCTTTAATTTTAGGATTTAGCACGCCATAAACTGCCCTTTTCAGCAGATCCTAATCCACTTTGATCAGACAATCGTGACATTGTTGTCGCTGGAAGTGAACACCAATTTTTATGGCTCTTTGTTAGGTATCAGAATTACACACCTTTTAGAGATTGTCTTTGTTTTGTGCACCTGGAAAGCAGAAACTAATGCCAAAACAATCGCCCCCACATGGCACAGACTTAGCTGTGAGCAAAACCACAAGCTTCTGGATACGAGAAAATGATATCAATCCTGGCCAATCAGCTGTGGGCATCCTACGGAGGGGTAGACGGCACAGAAACATTGCCAGCGGAGAAGTATGACACCAAAACTTCTTTGATCTCAAGGGATTATGTCATAATCTCTGGGCTTCCCAACTCCAACTCATCCAAAGAACGAAGCTTAGGTGCACATGCTTATATTGAAAATTCCTGTTCTTGGGCTCACTCTGAGTCCAAGTGGTCAGCCAGTCCCCTATAGGGTATAGGGTGATTTTGAGATAATCACTTTACATTCGGTTCTATTTTGCATCACTTTGCAGCCTGCAGTGTAAAGCATAGAGGTTGCCACGACTGCATTTAGCACTATTTTTAGTAGATAGTTTTTATTTGCTCTTCCATATTGATGACTTGTAATGAGTTGGCTCTAGTGTCAATTCTCCCTACCCTACGCATTGTTTCAGAGCCACCCCCACCCACCACCAACTAAGGCCCCTGCCAGCGCTAATTGACAACCCATGTTCACTTTTGCTTAAACCAGGAAAATCCCTTTTTGAGAAAGACAGAGCATGCATAGCCTTGGGTGGTAGGGATGCTTATAACAATGGAGCGCTTCATGGCAGCCTGACTACCGTGTGTCACAATAAGGGAGTTTTTCCCTTTTATTTTTGACGCAGACACCACTTATCGTTATGAAACGTCTGTCAGTGAACATCGTAGGTCTGTCAGATGGATGAGCGAAGCCTGGAAATCGTACAATACATACAGTTTATGGGGAAGATTAAAGGGAACCTGCTACTTGGCAGTATCAATAGATAAATAGTGCAGCTACCCTCCGCCTCGAAAACACTAAAGTAGACAAATTTGCGGCCCCAGATGGCACACACCCAGAGTACTGCAGGAATAATGCACCATGATAGACAGACCGTTATACCCAATATTCAATGACTCAATAATAACTAGGTCTGTACCACAGACTAGTGCCAAGTAGCAGGTTCCCTTTAACCTTCCCCATAAATGTGGTATCAAATATTGCAGGCAACATCCTTGATGGTTTTCTTAAGAGATGCTATCCTGGAGTATCTCAATAAGAATAATCTCATGACCCAACATCAACATGGGTTTATGAGGGATCATTCAGGTTATACTAATTTGATCAGCTTCTACGAGGAGGTATGTTCCAGCCTGGAGCAGGGCAATGCCGTGGATGTTGTCTATATGGACTTTTAAAAGGTGTTTGATACAGTGCCACACAAACAGTGATGGAAAACAGAGGGTTGTTTTTAATGGAACATACTATGTCTGGGTCACAGATAACAGTAGAATACCAAAAGGGTCAGTCTTGGGCCCTCTTCCTTTTAATATACTTATTTTGTAGCTGGGCTTAGAAATGGCAATTGAGGAAAAGAGCATCAAAAGTTATTAAGGGAATGGGAGGACTGCAGTAGATGGGTTATATAACTTGGGGTTATTCAGTTACAATGTACAAATATATGAAGGCACTGTAAAGAGATCTTTCTAATGATCTTATTACACCTAAGCCTGCAATGGGGACAAGTGGTCTCCTCTATAGACGAAAGAAGGTTTTATCATAATCAAAGATGTAGATTCTTTACTGTAAGAGCTGTGAGATTGTGGATTCTTTACAGTATAAGCAGTGAGATTATGGGTTCTTTACTGTAAGAGCGGTGAGACTATGGGTTCTTTACTGTATGAGCAGTGAGAACTAATTTCTGTCTCCGTTACTGACACTATACGGCGGAGGTATTTAGCATCCTACACAGAAATAAGGCCCCAATGAAGATTTGACACAGATTTCTATGTACAGTGGGGCAAAAAAGTATTTAGTCAGTCAGCAATAGTGCAAGTTCCACCACTTAAAAAGATGAGAGGCGTCTGTAATTTACATCATAGGTAGACCTCAACTATGGGAGACAAACTGAGAAAAAAAAAATCCAGAAAATCACATTGTCTGTTTTTTTTTCATTTTATTTGCATATTATGGTGGAAAATAAGTATTTGGTCAGAAACAAAATTTCATCTCAATACTTTGTGATATATCCTTTGTTGGCAATGACAGAGGTCAAACGTTTTCTGTAAGTCTTCACAAGGTTGCCACACACTGTTGTTGGTATGTTGACCCATTCCTCCATGCAGATCTCCTCTAGAGCAGTGATGTTTTTGGCTTTTCGCTTGGCAACACGGACTTTCAACTCCCTCCAAAGGTTTTCTATAGGGTTGAGATCTGGAGACTGGCTAGGCCACTCCAGGACCTTGAAATGCTTCTTACGAAGCCACTCCTTAGTTGCCCTGGCGGTGTGCTTTGGATCATTGTCATGTTGAAAGACCCAGCCACGTTTCATCTTCAATGCCCTTGCTGATGGAAGGAGGTTTGCACTCAAAATCTCACGATACATGGCCCCATTCATTCTTTCATGTACCCGGATCAGTCGTCCTGGCCCTTTTGCAGAGAAACAGCCCCAATGCATGATGTTTCCACCACCATGCTTTACAGTAGGTATGGTGTTTGATGGATGCAACTCAGTATTCTTTTTCCTCCAAACACGACAAGTTGTGTTTCTACCAAACAGTTCCAGTTTGGTTTCATCAGACCATAGGACATTCTCCCAAAACTCCTCTGGATCATCCAAATGCTCTCTAGCAAACTTCAGACGGGCCCGGACATGTACAGGCTTAAGCAGTGGGACACGTCTGGCACTGCAGGATCTGAGTCCATGGTGGCGTAGTGTGTTACTTATGGTAGGCCTTGTTACATTGGTCCCAGCTCTCTGCAGTTCATTCACTAGGTCCCCCCGCGTGGTTCTGGGATTTTTGCTCACCGTTCTTGTGATCATTCTGACCCCACGGGGTGGGATTTTGCGTGGAGCACCAGATCGAGGGAGATTATCAGTGGTCTTGTATGTCTTCCATTTTCTAATTATTGCTCCCACAGTTGATTTCTTCACTCCAAGCTGGTTGGCTATTGCAGATTCAGTCTTCCCAGCCTGGTGCAGGGCTACAATTTTGTTTCTGGTGTCCTTTGACAGCTCTTTGGTCTTCACCATAGTGGAGTTTGGAGTCAGACTGTTCGAGGGTGTGCACAGGTGTCTTTTTATACTGATAACAAGTTTAAACAGGTGCCATTACTACAGGTAATGAGTGGAGGAAAGAGGAGACTCTTAAAGAAGAAGTTACAGGTCTGTGAGAGCCAGAAATCTTGATTGCTTGTTTCTGACCAAATACTTATTTTCCACCATAATATGCAAATAAAATGAAAAAAAAACAGACAATGTGATTTTCTGGATTTTTTTTTCTCAGTTTGTCTCCCATAGTTGAGGTCTACCTATGATGTAAATTACAGACGCCTCTCATCTTTTTAAGTGGTGGAACTTGCACTATTGCTGACTGACTAAATACTTTTTTGCCCCACTGTATATTCAGTGCCAAAATCTCCTTTTAATCTGATAATCTGGAGACCATACATATGAAAAGGGGTTTCCAAAGCCCAATTTCCCTTGCTATGAAAAATGTTATCACAGGTCTTAACCTGCAGAAGAAAATGAGAGAATACTCCGTATTCAGAAGGGCTGGTTCCATCAGTGGAGCCCCTTACTGGTTAGTGAGTGATGTCAGGGACAGACCACATACAATGCAGCCCCTCTGCTGTTTTCTCTTCCCGTCTGCTCGGTGTGATGCCCGTATTTCCCAGGTATCACCCTTGTAAGGGCACATTACAAAGATGACTTCACTCTGTGGGTTGGTACAGAGAGACAGGCGGTCGGAGGCCCTACGTCACTGCACTCATCTCCCCGTGGCTGGAAATTCTATGTTTCATTAAAATAGAAGTCAGAAGGAGAGATGATATCTGTGGGTTTTGCACGAGAGCCAGAGACGCTTCCCAAATGCAGCATGGTGCCCACAACTGGCACAGCACACTCAGGCCGCTGGGAAAGGAGATGGCTGAACCCGAGTATCTAAGCGTACCCTGTGTGAAACAGTCTGCTGAGCTGTGTATGCATTCTTCTCCCATATCTGTGATACTATATGATCAACTAGTGTATCTAAGCGTTTCCTCTGCAATACTGTCGACATAGTGACCATATGTGACCCTGCTGTATCTATCCCAATCATTTGCAACGCTGTCTGTGTGGTGCCCCCAGGAGTATGGTCGCCACAGTGGCTTTGCCTTCCTCCAGGGGAGGGTAATGCCAGGCTTGGAGGCAATGATGGGTCTCTCTCGCAGTCAACCCATACATGCAACACAGTTCCACTCCAGGCCAGCAGGGGGAACTCTGAACCAGGATTAAGGGGAGGGTTGCCCTCTGAGGGCCAAGAGGAAGGAGTGGTCAGATAGTCTGCGGAGGGTGAAGTGTGCAGACGTGTGGAAAGAAGCTGGAGGTAGAGCAATTAAGGAGAGCTCCCTCAGCTGAGAGCGCACAAACTGGAGCCTGGTCTCCATGGCTGTACGGATACTAATGGTCCTACAGCAGATACCAGAGGAGTAGGAGGCTGTAAATGCCCTATTCCCATCTAAGACTTGAGGCACAACAGCAGCTTGGATAGAGAGCCAGGACTAGAGAGGAGTCCCCGAGAGAGGCTACAGCTGTCTGCCGTGCAAGTGAGGTTCTTGGGAACATAAGACAGGAGGAACTTCAGAGTAACTAAGTACTGGAGTGCTTCACACCACAAAGCGCTAGGAAGGAGACTGCACAGTCCGTCTGTGAGAGAGAATCCCTGAGTTGCTTCCAGGCTAGCCTGCTCCAATACCATCTGTAATCAGGACCCTGGACTGCAGTTATCAAGTAAAGGTACAGAAATTGCACCCCGCTGTGTCTTGTCTGCTTCCTACCCTTACGGCACTGCTACATCACCGTGACAACCACCGCTACACTGCCCTGGGACATTAGCCCTGCCTGTGGAGGGCTATACCATCACTGCTGCACCATACCATCTGTCCCAGCGGAGCTGTCTGCAGCGTCGGCTTAACATCTCCCTTGCCGAACACCACAGGTGGTGTCACGAACTATTCTATTCTACTTAAACTACATTACATTTCCCTATTACTTGGGCGCCCAGGGCCATGGACCGGGTCATCGCTGCTGTGACACATCCCCCTGACACCTGCCCGGTACCGAGTACCTCACAGCCCTGGGAGGGCGACCCAATGTGGCGTCACGAACAGGATTACGGAGCCCGGTATCCCCGGGTCCTGTGTGCCATAGACTGTGATTGTGAACTGTGTGAAATTGGCGCCAGTTGCAACCATTGCCGCGCTGCTTGGCGCGCGCAGGAAGAAAGAGGTGGGCCTTTGTGGGCGGAGCCTGCCGCAGAGCGCGAAGAAGTGAAGTGCCGAGCGGGAAGAGAGGACAGCGCGCGAGAGGAGGAGGAGCTGAGGCCTACAGCCCGGAGTGTCGGGCCTGTGAAGCGGCCGCCGGTGAGCTCACACAACCCCCGGCCCTGGCTAACGTTAACCTAGGGGGGGGAGAAGGTGTCCGCGCCAAACGGCGATGCAGCGGCAGGCACCGTTGCTATACCCGCGGTACCGCCAGGAGGAGCGCCCGCCGCAGCCGTCCCAATAATGCCGCTATCCATGCCCTACATCCCGGGAGCGGCCTGGCTACTGCAGTACTCGGGTGAGTCACACACCCTGAGTGAATTTAAAGAGAGACTGTGCAGTTTGTTCAAAGTCTACCCTCTGTCTGAAAGCCAGAAAGTAAATATCCTGATTGCACAGCTAACGGGTGCAGCGCTGAGAGAAGTGAAAGACTGGCAGGACACTGATAAAGAGACTGTTGCAAAGGTCCTGGCCAAACTGAAGAGCACCTTTGACACCAGCACTGCAGCTGAAATCAAGATGAGGTTCTTTGGCTGTAAACAGAAGGCGGAGGACAGTATCAGGGACTATGCTCTCAACCTGCAGGAGGCGCTGCGAGCAGTCAAGCAAGTTGATCCTGACAGCGTAAAGGAAAAAGATAAACTGTTGAAGGAGCAGTTCATTGAAGGACTCCTGTCTAGTACCCACTGAAGACAGTTGCGTATCATAACCTTGCAAAACCCTGATCTGGACTTTGCTGAATTTAAGGACAGGGCTATTCGGGTACTGCAGGAATCCAATGACAGCCGTCCAGCGCCCCCTAGGCGCCTAGCGATCACCTACCATCAGGAAGCCCCATCTTTCCCTTCCGTCCCTGTGGAGGCTGATGCCCAAACTCTGGATAAAGATCCCACTGAGGAGCTGCGTCTTCAGGTCCAGGAGTTGACCAAAGGAATGGCTGCACTCACCAAAACCGTGCAGTCCCTGCAGGTGTCCTCCAAAGACAAGGTCCAGCTTGCTTCCAGTCCAGAGGATGTCCCATGGCTCCGGAGGAGGAGAGCCCCGCCACTTCGAGGAAGGAACAACGATCGCTATGACCAGGATGGACGTCCCATCTGTCGTCGCTGTCACAAGGCAGGTCACCTTGCAAGATATTGTCCTTTAAACAAGCAACCCCTGGGGCAAAGGGCCAACCCCCAGGCCCAAGGAACTGGAGAGCCAAGTATGTGGGAGGGAGACCAAGCCTTCCTGTGGTGATCAGGGCCGCCATCAGGGCATGACAGGCATTACACCTGTATGGGGCCCGGTGATCTGGGGGGCCCGCCCGGGCCCGGCGGCCGCGGCGGCGCCTGAGCAAGCTGGGCGCTGCAGCCTGGTCCGCGCTCGCCGCTTAGGTCCCGGCCGGGCCCCCCCTACAATTTTTTCAGCGGTTCGGGGCCCCCCCGTCCTCCCCCTCAGCCTGCTCTGCCTGGTGTTACATTCACTCACTGTGATGTGACAGACAGCAGGGAAGCGCTTGGCTCCTCCTACTCCTCCTCTCTCCCTCCCCCCCAGGCCCCAGTGCACCATGGTCGGATCTGGTCCACATTCCAGCACCGCCCCCGGCTCACTTGACGTGACGTCACACGCTGCTCCTGCTCTTCACTTCCTCATTCTTGAGAAAGCAGAAGAGCGGTGTGCACGTGGTGTCGGCATGGCTGAGACTGGGAGCGGCTGCAGGCCTGCAGAAAACGTCGGTCCCTGGGTGACGTGACGGTCTAACGGTGCGGTGGACGGCCAGCGAGCAGGTAAGTGAATATTCTTTTTCTTTTATGTCTGACTCTGTATGCAAAGCCTGCTGATCATGGGGACATCGGGGGCCTGTTGTCCAGACTCAGTCTGTTCAGGGGGGGTCTGGGGGCCCCGGCGCCGGATGTGTCTAATCATGGGGGACATTGGTGGTCCTGTGGGGACCCAGGTCCCCGGCTTATTGCGGAGGACCAAGGGGCCCTCCCTGCTGTCTGTGGGGGGGTCTGGGGTACCCAGGGGCCCAGCTGTCTGTGGGGGGGTCTGGGGTACCCAGGGGCCCAGCTGTCTGTGGTGGGGTCTGGGGTACCCAGGGGCCCAGCTGTCTGTGGGGGGGTCACCCAGGGGCCCAGCTGTCTGTGGGGGGGGTCACCCAGGGGCCCAGCTGTCTGTGGGGGGGGTCACCCAGGGGCCCAGCTGTCTGTGAGGGGATCACCCAGGGGCCCAGCTGTCTGTGGGGGGGTCACCCAGGGGCCCAGCTGTCTGTGGGGGGGTCACCCAGGGGCCCGGCTGTCTGTGGGGGGTCACCCAGGGGCCCGGCTGTCTGTGGGGGGGTCACCCAGGGGCCCGGCTGTCTGTGGGGGGGTCACCCAGGGGCCCGGCTGTCTGTGGGGGGTCACCCAGGGGCCCGGCTGTCTGTGGGGGGGTCACCCAGGGGCCCGGCTGTCTGTGGGGGGGTCACCCAGGGGCGCAGCTGTCTGTAGGGGGATCACCCAGGGGCCCGGCTGTCTGTGGGGGGGTCACCCAGGGGCCCGGCTGTCTGTGGGGGGGTCACCCAGGGGCCCGGCTGTCTGTGGGGGGGTCACCCAGGGGCCCGGCTGTCTGTGGGGGGGTCACCCAGGGGCCCGGCTGTCTGTGGGGGGGTCACCCAGGGGCCCGGCTGTCTGTGGGGGGGTCACCCAGGGGCCCGGCTGTCTGTGGGGGGTCACCCAGGGGCCCGGCTGATGATGGGGGGGTCACCCAGGGGCCTGGCTGATGATGGGGGGGTACCCAGAGGCCCGGCTGATGATGCAGGGGACCAGGGGGCTGATGGGGTGATCCAGGGCTCAGGGGGACAGATCTCCAGTGCCAAGATTAGTAGGCACGTTGTTGACTGTCTCGACCTGCAGCTCAGCCCGTAGTCCTATCCTTTTAGTTATCACAGACTGTGCTGACCAGTACCAGCATGTTGACTGTCTCGACCTGCAGCTCAGCCCGTAGTCCTATCCTTTTAGTTATCACAGACTGTGCTGACCAGTACCAGCATGTTGACTGTCTCCACCTGCAGCTCAGCCCGTAGTCCTATCCTTTTAGTTATCACAGACTGTGCTGACCAGTACCAGCATGTTGACTGTCTCCACCTGCAGCTCAGCCCATAGTCCTATCCTTTTAGTTATCACAGACTGTGCTGACCAGTACCAGCATGTTCACTGTCTCCACCTGCAGCTCAGCCCATAGTCCTATATGGGGTATCAGCCTACTCAGGACAAATTGCACAACTACTGTTAGGGTCCAATTTCTCATGTTACACTTGGGGAAAAACAAACATTGGGGATGAAAAGATCATTTTTGTGAAAATAAAATTAGATTTTAGATTGGCACCTAATAAAAACCAAATACAAGCCGTTAGTATGTTAATCAACAGCACAAGACAATAGAAAAGGCCGCTTTGTAAACAGGTTTAAAGTTAGAGTAGAAAAAAAAAGGTTACTAGAAATACTAGGGTCAATGATAATACTCGCGGAGGGATTTTGGAAGGTTCGCATGGTGGAGGAGGAGATAGGGTGGAGGCGGAACTGGGGGTGGAGCCTGGGTGGAGTCTCAAGGGGGCCCCATAAATTTTGCCAGTATGGGGCCCCGAAATTCCTAGTGGCAGCCCTGGTGGTGATTGACGGCATCTCCATGAACGCTTTGCTGGACACTGGCTCCCAGGTGACCACTATGCTGTACATTCTGTACAAGAGATATTGGGCTGATTCAGAGCTTACCCGTGGCCCAACTGATGAACTGACAGTAATTGCCAGTAATGGTCAGTCTTTACCGCAGATAGGATGTAAAGAAATTACTGTCAAAGTGTGGCGGGTAGAGATAAAGTCTCAAGGTTTAATAGTTGTTGATATTGACAGACGTGAATGTAATCCCATGATGACTCTTGGTACAAATGTAATTGAAAACTGTCTGTCCGAGGTTATTGTCTTGTTGCAACAGGTGGCTGAGACTGCAGAAGGAGATCCGAGCCCTGATGCAAAGGCAACAGGTAGAACTCTCTGGCGGAGAGATTGGCAGCGTCAGAGTGAGTGATGCCTTCCCCATTGCAATACCCCCCAGATGTGAAATGTTGGTTTGGTGTCGGGCAGCTATAGGTCTTAGAGGGAGAGATTACCAGGCGTTGGTAGCACCAGTATACTACGAGAGCAGGCCCACTGTCTTGACAGCCAGAGGGGTGGTTGATGTACGAAAGGGGAGAGTACCTGTACGCCTTTTGAATTGTGGGGAAGAGGAAGCCACAATACCTCGGTACGCCACAGTTGCTAAGCTGCTCACTGTTAATAACAACTCCTTGCAGGCAGCAGAACCCTTGGTCTCATCTGATCAGGTGGAGGACAATGGCTCTGTCAAACAGCCAGATCAGTGGTGTCAGCAACTGCAGGTGAGAACTGACTCTACACCTTCTTACCAGAAAAATGGGGTTTACAGAGTGACACAAGAGTATGAGCGGGTATTCAGTAAACACCCACTAGATTTTGGGCAGGCAAAGGGGGTTCAATATCATATCCCCACGGGAGACCATCCACCCATAAAGGAGAGGTACAGACCTATACCCCCAACACAGTACCAGTGTGCTAAGAGTATGTTGAGGGAGATGAAGGAGGCAGGGGTCATCAGAGACAGTTGTAGCCCCTGGGCAGCTCCAATAGTATTTGTAAAGAAAAAGGATTGTACCATGAGAATGTGTGTTGATTACAGGAAAATTAACAGCATTACACATAAAGATGCCTACCCATTACCTAGAATTGAGGAATCATTAGCTGCACTTAAAACTGCTAATTACTTTTCCACCTTGGACCTCACCAGTGGGTATTGGCAGGTTCCCGTGGCAGAGGCAGACAAGGAGAAAACCGCATTTACCACTCCAATGGGTCTCTGTGAGTTCAATTATATGCCATTTGGGCTCTGCACTGCTCCAGGAACATTTCAATGGCTGATGGAGTGCTGCCTGGGACACATGAACTTTGAGACAGTCCTGTTGTATCTGGATGATGTCAATGTTTTCTCCGAAACCTATGAAGATCATCTGGAGCACCTGGCTGAAGTGTTTGAAGCTTTGTCAATTTTGGCCTGAAGGTGAAGCCCTCCAAGTGTCACCTCCTGAAGCCCAAGGTGCAGTACCTCGGTCATGTGGTCAGTGCAGAAGGTGTGGCACCAGATCCTGACAAGGTCACAGTCATCAGGGACTGGCCGAAGCCCAGCAACCTTCATGAAGTACGCCAATTCCTTGGAATGGTAGGCTACTACCGAAGATTCATCAAAGCCTTCACTGAAATAGCCACCCTATGCAAAACCTTCTGGTGGGGCAGTCCAAGAAGACCAAACAGAAAAATTCCGCCTTTGAATGGACTGAAGAGTTGGAGAGATCCTTCACCAGATTGAAGATGGCTCTCACAGGAGACGAAGTTCTGGCCTACCCGGACTATGAAAACCCTTTGTGCTGTACATGGATGCCAGCAACGTGGGACTAGGAGCAGTACTGTCGCAGGTACAGAATGGGAAAGAAAGAGTGATCTCCTAAGCCAGCAGGAAGCTGCGCCCCACTGAAAGGAACCCTGATAATTACAGTTCTTTCAAGCTGGAGTTCCTTGCCATAGTCTGGGCTGTCATTGCAAGGTTCAAACATTACCTAGCTTCTGCCAAGTTCACTATCTTCACGGACAACAACCCGTTGACGCATTTGGATACTGCAAAACTGGGTGCACTGGAACAGCGATGGATGGCTCGGCTATCGAACTATGAGTTTACCATCAAGTACCGGGCAGGGCACAAGAATGCCAATGCTGATGCGCTGTCCAGAATGCCTAACCTACCAGATGCTGGAGAAGACCCTGAGGTTCTTGAAGAGATAGAGCTACCTGCCTTCCACCGGCCACTTGCGGCCCAGCGTGCTCAAGGAGTGAGAAACAGACAGTCTGGCTTGAAGGAGGTCACCCTGAACCCATTGCCCCATCATGATTGGGCAGAAACGTAAGATAGTGACCCTGCAGTCCGTCTGGTGAAAGAGCTGCTGACCCGAGCTGACTCACATCCAGAGTCGGATGCTCCTGAAGAAACTCAGCAGTTGTGGAAGGAGAGAGGCCGGCTGTTCATTTATGAAGGGAAGCTGTGTCGAAGGATTATCAATGCCCGCACTCATGAGCTGGTTTGGCAGGTGGTAGTCCCAAAGAGAGAGGCATCAATGGTCCTGGAAGCATACCACAATGGAGCTAGATACTTCGGATGGAAGAAGTTGGAAGTATTGCTCCGAGAGAGGTTCTACTGGACTGGTATGAGGAAAGCCATTGAGAGGTGGTGCCGGGAGTGTGGACAATGTAATCTGCGCAGAAAGGATTGGGACAGCCAGAGAGCTCCTCTACAGCCAATCACCAAACAGCCCATTGAGTTGGTAACCCTGGACCATGTGAAGCTGGTTCCAAGCCGGTCAGGCTACATCTATGCACTTACCATTGTGGACCACTACTCAAGATTCCTGGTAGTTGTGCCTGTCAAAGAGCAAACTGCCAGGACAGCAGCCAGAGCATTCCAACAGCACTTCTGTAGACCACATGGGTATCCTGAAAGAGTGCTGACAGATCAAGGTTCAGCTTTCGAAGGCAGAAGTGTTCCAAGAATTCTGTAACCTGTATGGTTGTAAGAAGATCCGGACAACGCCGTATCACCCACAGACCAATGGCATGTGTGAGAAGATGAACCAGGCAGTGATTGACCTCCTGAAGACGTTGCCCTTGGAGGAGAGGAATCTGTGGCCAGAGAAGTTGCCCGATCTATCCTGTGTGATACTGTCTGCTGAGCTGTGTATCTAATCCTATCCTGTGTGATACTGTCTGCTGAGCTGTGTATCTAATCCTATCCTGTGTTATACTGTCTGCTGAGCTGTGTATCTAATCCTATCATGTGTGATACTGACTGCTGAGCTGTGTATCTAATCCTATTCTGTGTGATACTGTCTGCTGAGCAGTGTATCTAATCCTATCCTGTGTGATACTGTCTGCTGAGCTGTGTATCTAATCCTATCCTGTGTGATACTGTCTGCTGAGCCGTGTATCTAATCCTATCCTGTGTGATACTGTCTGCTGAGCCGTGTATTTAATCCTATCATGTGTGATACTGTCTGCTGAGCCGTGTATCTAATCCTATCCTGTGTGATACTCTCTGCTAAGCCGTGTATTTAATCCTATCATGTGTGATACTGACTGATGAGCCGTGTATCTAATCCTATCCTGTGTGATACTGTCTGCTGAGCTGTGTATCTAATCCTATCATGTGTGATACTGTCTGCTGAGCTGTGTATATAATCCTATCCTGTGTAATACTGTCTGCTGAGCTGTGTATCTAATCCTATTCTGTGTGATACTGTCTGCTGAGCTGTGTATCTAATCCTATCCTGTGTGATACTGTCTGCTGAGCAGTGTATCTAATCCTATGATGTGTGATACTGTCTGCTGAGCTGTGTATCTAATCCTATTCTGTGTTATACTGTCTGCTGAGCTGTGTATCTAATCCTATCCTGTGTGATACTGTCTGCTGAGCTGTGTATCTAATCCTATCCTGTGTGATACTGTCTGCTGAGCTGTGTATCTAATCCTATGATGTGTGATACTGTCTGCTGAGCTGTGTATCTAATCCTATTCTGTGTGATACTGTCTGCTGAGCTGTGTATCTAATCCTATCCTGTGTGATACTGTCTGCTGAGCTGTGTATCTAATCCTATCCTGTGTGATACTGTCTGCTGAGCTGTGTATCTAATCCTATGATGTGTGATACTGTCTGCTGAGCTGTGTATCTAATCCTATTCTGTGTTATACTGTCTGCTGAGCTGTGTATCTAATCCTATCATGTGTGATACAGTCTGCTGAGCTGTGTATCTAATCCTATTCTGTGTTATACTGTCTGCTGAGCTGTGTATCTAATCCTATCATGTGTGATACAGTCTGCTGAGCTGTGTATCTAATCCCATCATTTGTGATACACCTTATGTCGCAATCTTCTTCACTTCCGCTTATAATGGCTGCAACGTCTGGTGCTATATATGATATTATTACATGGTGGCACCAGATAATGGTGAGTGATGCAAATTTCCAAGAGGGGCACAAGCCCCTGACTCCATTCTCTGTTCACTGCTGTAAGGAATATCAGGAGGAAGGAGGTCACCTTGGTTAAACAAATACATGATCTGCAGAGGTGTAAATGACCTGAGCTTAGCAAAACGTTCAGGCCCTGGTCACCATCTTGCAGCTCCAGTTAATTAACTGTGCAGATATCTCCAGGGACCCCCCTAGTGGCCACCACCTCCCCCTATGGCCCACAATGTTAACCCCTCACTAAGCTCCTCGCTACCTATCTGCATAATAAACAGGAGCTTTACCTCCATTCAGTGTATGCAGCAGAGACGTAATCAACGCCTCGCTGATCCCAAGAGCTTACCATCTATTCCGGGCGCCTCATGTACACATGGGGGAAAGGATCAGACAAACCTTGAAAAGTGAACACTCTTCAGATGAATATACCTCGTGGTGAACTACTAGGCCCATTGTGGGATACATTGATCTGACAAAACCCTTCAATATCAGTGTACACTGTTTGGGGGCGCTCTGCCTTAGTCTTATACCTCTGTATGTCCTATAGAAACAACAGAAGAACATATGAATGACCACTCGGTAGGTACACTACCTGCACCCTTTTTATGCTTCCCCTACTCCATCAATGTTGAGAACCCCTAAAAATTACAGACTAGTCCAGAAACCCTCATAATTATAAACACAGTCCACATCCCCACGTTTACAGACCCTATTGTTCACAGACCCCAGACCAATACCCCAAGTTACCAAATCAGACTACCAAAATATCAAAACATGCAGACTTCAATCCAGATCACCTAAAAATTAAATACCCAGACCAGACATCACTGGTTTACAGACCACTCCTGTTTAAATATCCTCTGTTTTACCAAAAAGTGACCTATTAATTCACAGACCCAAAGCCATACCCGAAACTTACCCTTTTACTGACCTAAAATTCACAAACCCAGATGAGAACACATTAAAATTTCAGATTGCCCCCCAAAAAATAATTTGGATTTCAGTCCAGATTGCCTAAAAATTAAAAAACCCAGACAAGACCCCCAGTTTACAGACCCCCATTTAAATATACTGCTTAACAGATTATTGTTCACAGACCTCAGACCTACCCCAAACTACCTCTTTGGAGACCTCAAAGCCAACTACACTGCCAAAAAATTAATGTCCAGAATGCCTAAAATTTACAAACCCAGACCAGATACTTCAGGTTTCCAGACCTCTCCTATTTAAATATTTTGCTTTACTGACCCAAACATGGACCCATTTATTCACAGACCCCAGACCATACCCCAATTTACCCCTTTACAGATCTCACACGAGATGTTTACATTCTCCCCATTTTTGGTCCTAGGTGTGGTCTGGAGAAGCAGAACAGAAATGGGAATTGGGTATGTACGGCACATGGAAGGACATTTTCTGTAAAGTCTCCCTCAATTCCAGGAGGAGCATGTGTGAATCCTAAAAGTTATGCAAAAATCCTTAAGTGATGGTAGACTGATGATCTGATCCTTACAACTACTCCTCGCTGTAGAATGCAAATATCGGAGGCAGGAAGCACGGGGCCAGTTTCCAGCAGAAATCCCATGAATGAGTGTTTTGATGTGTGACACGCAGACTTTGGGAAGACCACTAAGAGCTTGATCCTGCACTAATGTCAAAGACTTTGCTACACAAACATGAGGTAAACCACTAAATCTCATAGAAAAACCACTTTTTGGAAGGACTTGGCGCTTCTCACTGCAGGAAGCAGGAGCGAGATGGAGAGAGAAGGCGAACGGGGGCTCCTGCCTCAGCCCCAATAATGGCCATAGGTAGGGGAGACCACAGGTTTATAAGGCACAGTCCAACCTTTTGCAAAATTACAACTCCCAGCAGGCTTTCGTAAGTCACTTTCGATGAATCCCACCTATCCCCTGTCTTTAGAGAAGACGTCAGTAATACCACCTCCCCCCATAGCAATGGAACCTCAGGACATGGATTCAGGAACCATATTTTAGGGGAAGAGTTAGGATGAATTCACACAGGACTTTATTGCTTGTGCAGGCTAAATGGTACAAAACAAAAGGATGAGATCTTGCAAAATCGCAGAAGTGAATGCAAGTCTGTTTGATTTTTTTTTTCTGTGGGTCCCTCTCAATTTTCTGTGGAAATAACAATCAGATTGTTTGTTCTGTGTATCAGAGTTTCATTAGTTTTTCTCATATGCTAAAAAAAAAAATCTAGAAAACAAAAACCGTGCCCACAATGGCGAACACATGTCACGGGGGTTCAAAAAGGCGCAAATTAAAAGAAGAATTTGGAATGAGCTAAAACCACCAAAAACTAGACAAAAAAGTGGCAAAAGCAATAATAAATTGGGCCCATAGACATGAGTAGGTAAGCTTGATCTGTGACGAGGCTCAAAAACGGACTTGTCTCCTGTTTTTCATAGACACACTGATGTTCATGGTTCCGCAAAAAGCCCCAAAGACTATAACTGGCGAGTGTCCTGTCCATGAAAAATGGACATCTGAATGAGTCTTATCCCGGTAACCACCTCTAAGAAATGAAGGGGGCGTGAAAGGCCCCTTTGCTTCCCCTATGTGCAGGGCATGGTGGTCTGGGGTAGGGGGCTGGCAGGTAACATGGACTGAGGAATGCCTGGACTCTGTGCCGGAGACTCCCCGCAGCTCTGCCCTGGAAGCCTCACTAACCTCTGGCCTCTAATCACATCCCTTAACAGGGCAGTGACAGCTTTATGATGGGGGGAATCAATCAGTGGCCGGTGCTCATTGTCACTGTGACATATGGGGCCATCAGCTGGTTCAACTGGTAAAACCTCACCACACGCTGGGCCTTTGACTCTTGGGTGGGAATGACATACTGGAAAGGGGCTTTATGTCCCCCAGTTGCACTCAACAGATCGTCGGTTTGCTATAATAATTGCACAGATGCATCTTAAGAATGAGGATCACTGTCCCATAAGCTCTACAATGTCAGCCCATGTACCAAGGGAGACGAGAGTGTAAAGAAAATAATGGGGTACAACATGGAGGAGAGAGACACGCAATAAGGACCCCTGTAGCAATAATCGGAAGAATGATCAGTCTCGAGTCCGGTCTGTTGAGCTTACAGAGGATTGTCAAGCAATTATGCCAAACTCTGCTGTGGAAGCGATTTGGTCTGGACCAATTTTTAGCTAAGCCATCCCCCTTCTCTGTCATAGATGTAATGAAAAAGGAACGGGCTATTAAAATGAGCCAGAGAGACAGCCAACCATTATTAACATGGAGAACGAGAGGATTCTATATATGGATGGACACAATGTCAGATTAGCAGGCTTTGCGTTTCCCTTGGGACATCTCAGCTCAGATTTGCTCTACCCATCATGGGCAGAGCGAGTGTGCAATGGGCATCTCCTCGGAGAAAGTGCCAGACCCGGCACTTGTAGGAGACAATCCTGTTTTCTTGATACATCTGGGTAATGAACAGGAAGTAATTTAGGGGCGATCACTTCATAAAGGAGGGGATTGTACAACCACCCTGCTAACTCCATCAGAGGAGCACTGGAGGGATTCTTCCCTCCTCCACATCGCCCGACTCACAGGGTTCAGAGCTTTTTATTCTTAAAATTGTTGACAACACAAAGTCTCTCCCCTCCACATGCCAAACTCTTAGGAAAGCAGGAAGTGAGGTTTGGCACAACTCGCTGGCTGCCTTGTACAGGTTAATCTGATTTGAGGGGAAAACTAATTGCCTTGGACTTGGTCTCTAAAGACATATTTGACATATTTCTCGGGTAGCTTTTTTTGTCTTTTGTTTCTCCTTCCTTTTTGTCTGCCGCCTCTCCAAAGTTAGAATACATATTTACAAGGACGTGGTGATGGTGGTGGGGAGGCAACGAGAAAAGGGGGGCCCCCCCAAATCCTTCTTATTGAAGATGCCGGGATTTAAATCCGGAAGATCGACCACTTGACGTCTAAGTGTCTAGGAAATGTTGCGCGGAAAGATTGATGCTTTCGATAGCTCTCTGGTCTGTTAACCCTTCCATCACTGGTTGCACATCCAAAACTGTAAAAATGGAGCAAAACGTGCGTCGCAGTTATCACTGTACATTAATTTTACTACTACGCAAGAGAACCAAAAATTATAAATATGCCCAACAGGCTTCCGGTGTCAGATCCATCACTTTCAGCTCCCTGCAACGAACACAAGCCCTTCCAAATCCTCACAGACAATTTGTAGAGAAGGACGTCAAGGATTTGACCCATTGAAAAGGTATCAGTGGGTTGCAATCAACATATATGGGGTCTATGGTATGATCTGATCTTCAGGCGGAAATACTGACATACCTGCTTTGGAGGCAGATTGAGCGGACTGACCCTAGTTTCTTTCCTCCAAGTGCCAATCCCAATTTGTAAAAAGGAGAAAAGATATTTTAGCGTTAGGTCTACAGGTTTACTACCCTACTTGGAGAAGGGAAAGTTTCATCATGGCAATACAGAAGTATTAGTGCTGGTTAGGTGAGGTTGGATGAACTCAAAAGGTTCGTTGTCAGCTGCATGTACTCGCTGATGGCAGTACCTATGATCTGGTGCATATGTGGTCTGTGAAAAGAGGGTGGGGATGTTCTAAGACCCCCTTATGCATTTGAGAAAAGTCAACTGAACCCATCAATTTTAGTGAAACCAGAAGACTATCTCATGTCTTAGGAGGCCTCCTGACTCTCCTCTAGCAGATGATGTGGGAGGAAAGAAGATAAGGGTGTATGTATTTCCCACTCCTGTTCCCAAAAGTGTCTGCCTCCACTCAGAAGAAGAGATGAACGAATCAATGTGCAGGACCCTGCTCCAGGCGCCATGTCAGTATTCAGATGGCTCCCTTCTTGATTGGCATGGCACATACACAAAGTGACACCAAGCCAGCTTAAAAAAAAAAAAAAGAGTAGCTGCAGATGCTGTCAGGTAAGAGGCAGTTTGCAGGGCTACCATCCAACAGCCATGGAATGCTGAACTGCAAAATTATTGGCTCTTCTCTACTCAGAGCACATGCTCACTCATCCGAATAGAGTGTGCATGTGTATGGCAGAGCAGGAAGGATCAGTTGTGGGTCGGATGACAGCTATCTAAGGTGTATGGCAAAATATTTAAGTAGAGGGTTCTCTGCAATGAGGGCCCTCTTTGCTTCATACAGGACAAATAATAATTTTCTGCAAAGAACAGAACTCTGCACAGCATCGCTAACAATACATATAATACAGGCAGGTGCTGCCCCACCCATAAGCGCATACAGCAAAAGACCAGTACAAAAAAAAGACCGACCAGAGCCTGTAATGAAATCTCTCAACTACTGTACCTCCATTATCCATCAGAGAAACTCTTGAAGAAATTCCTACCTCCCTTTCATATGCTAAACAGATTGTACCCAAGCCTATGTGCAAAGCTAGGATATTACCCCAGCGAGAGCCGATGATGCCCCCCCAGACTGCACAAGGGTTAATTGAAAAATATGGATAATGGATATAATGAGGATATCCCATCCCAGGACATGAAAATGTATGGCCAGCAGCTGGATCACATTTGCAGCATTGTCTTTTCACGTCTTGTAGAAGAAATTATAATATATTATATATATATTATACACTCACTGGCCACTTTATTAGGTACACCTGTCCAACTGTGTGTTAAGACTTAATTTCTAATCAGCCAATCACATGGCGGCAACTCAGTGCATTTAGGCATGTAGACATGGTCAAGACAATCTCCTGCAGTTCAAACCGAGCATCAGTATGGGGAAGAAAGGTGATTTGAGTGCCTTTGAACGTGGCATGATTGTTGGTGCCAGAAGGGCTGGTCTGAGTATTTCAGAAACTGCTGATCTACTGGGATTTTCACGCACAACCATCTCTAGGGTTTACAGACAATGGTCCGAAAAAGAAAAAAAATCCAGTGAGCGGCAGTTCTGTGGCCGGAAATGCCTTGTTGATGCCAGAGGTCAGAGGAGAATGGGCATACTGGTTCGAGCTGATAGAAAGGCAACAGTGACTCAAATTGCCACCCGTTACAACCAAGGTAGGCAGAAGAGCATCTCTGAACGCACAGTGCGTCGAACTTTGAGGCAGATGGGCTACAGCAGCAGAAGACCACACTGGGTACCACTCCTCTCAGCTAAGAACAGGAAACTGAGGCTACAATTTGCACAAGCTCATCGAAATTGGACAGTAGAAGATTGGAAAAACCTTGCCTGGTCTGATGAGTCTCGATTTCTGCTGCGACATTCGGATGGTAGGGTCAGAATTTGGCGTAAACAACATGAAAGCATGGATCCATCCAGCCTTGTATCAATGGTTCAGGCTGGTGGTGGTGGTGTCATGGTGTGGGGAATTTTTTCTTGGCACTCTTTGGGCCCCTTGGTACCAATTGAGCATCGTTGCAACGCCACAGCCTACCTGAGTATTGTTGCTGACCATGTCCATCCCTTTATGACCACAATGTACCCAACATCTGATGGCTACTTTCAGCAGGATAATGCGCCATGTCATAAAGCTCGAATCATCTCAGATTGGTTTCTTGAACATGACAATGAGTTCACTGTACTCAAATGGCCTCCTCAGTCACCAGATCTCAATCCAATAGAGCATCTTTGGGATGTGGTGGAACGGGAGATTCGCATCAGGGATGTGCAGCCGACAAATCTGCGCCAACTGTGTGATGCCATCATGTCAATATGGTCCAAAATCTCTGAGGAATGCTTCCAGCACCTTGTTGAATCTCTGCCACGAAGAATTGAGGCAGTTCTGAAGGCAAAAGGGGATCCAACCCGTTACTAGCATGGTGTACCTAATAAAGTGGCCAGTGAGTGTATATATATATATACACTCACTGGCCACTTTATTAGGTACACCATGCTAGTAACGGGTTGGACCCCCTTTTGCCTTCAGAACTGCCTCAATTCTTCGTGGCAGAGATTCAACAAGGTGCTGGAAGCATTCCTCAGAGATTTTGGACCATATTGACATGATGGCATCACACAGTTGGCGCAGATTTGTCGGCTGCACATCCCTGATGCGAATCTCCCGTTCCACCACATCCCAAAGATGCTCTATTGGATTGAGATCTGGTGACTGAGGAGGCCATTTGAGTACAGTGAACTCATTGTCATGTTCAAGAAACCAATCTGAGATGATTCGAGCTTTATGACATGGCGCATTATCCTGCTGAAAGTAGCCATCAGATGCCTGTTCTTAGCTGAGAGGAGTGGTACCCAGTGTGGTCTTCTGCTGCTGTAGCCCATCTGCCTCAAAGTTCGACGCACTGTGCGTTCAGAGATGCTCTTCTGCCTACCTTGGTTGTAACGGGTGGCAATTTGAGTCACTGTTGCCTTTCTATCAGCTCGAACCAGTATGCCCATTCTCCTCTGACCTCTGGCATCAACAAGGCATTTCCGGCCACAGAACTGCCGCTCACTGGATTTTTTTTCTTTTTCGGACCATTCTCTGTAAACCCTAGAGATGGTTGTGCGTGAAAATCCCAGTAGATCAGCAGTTTCTGAAATACTCAGACCAGCCCTTCTGGCACCAACAATCATGCCACGTTCAAAGGCACTCAAATCACCTTTCTTCCCCATACTGATGCTCGGTTTGAACTGCAGGAGATTGTCTTGACCATGTCTACATGCCTAAATGCACTGAGTTGCCGCCATGTGATTGGCTGATTAGAAATTAAGTCTTAACACACAGTTGGACAGGTGTACCTAATAAAGTGGCCAGTGAGTGTATATATATATATATATCTCCACTAGCTGCTGAACCTGTTCTACGCTCGGGTGGTGCGCATTACAATGTCTTCAATAAAATGGCACCGGAATTCGCGGTACGCTCACGCACTGACACCGATGCCATTTTGTACTAAAACGTCAACATAGCAGTGCACACACGCCAGCCATAGGGATAGTGGCAATGGCCAGCGCATGCGCACTGCTATGTTGATGTTGTAGTACAATTCTTCAATAAAATGACACCAGTGTCAACGTGTGCGCATACCACGATCTCTGGCGCCATTTTATTGTCACTGTGTCTGCAAATTCGCAAACACAGTGTCTGACTCCAGTGCCACACCGTGACCTAGAAAAACGCCAGGTCCGCATCAGAAGCATCATGCATATAGCTTGTGTTTTCAATGGTGAAAGAGGAATAAGCTGCTGCCCAGCAGCTCTGGCAGTGACTTGTCTCTCTTGAAGGAAAAAAAAAGATTGGGCATTGAAATTTAATATGCCTGATTCTTCTAAGGCTATGTTCACACACAGTGTTTTTTTTCTGCAGCCAAAAACTGCTCTCGACAGTTTTCCTGTGTTTTTTTGAAGCATTTTTTTAGGTGTGGATTACGTGTGATTTGTCTACAGTACATGCCTAATAATGTTAGTTTTATTCACCAAAAATGCTACAAAACTGCAGCAAAAACCATTTGCTGCATTTCTTTTCTTTGCAGTGTTTCTTCACTTTCTCATTGCTTTTTATGGGTGGAGAAATGCTGCAAAAACACTGAAAGAATTGACATGCTGCAGATCTTTTTTTTAAAAAATGCCGAAGTTCTCAAATTCTGCCAGGAAAAAAAAACATAGTAAGTGTGCGCATAGGATTTCTGAAATATCATCGCTTTTGCTGGTACTGTAAAAGGCAGTTTCTTATTTGCATAAAAAAGCTGCAAAATAACGCTGAGTGTGAACATAGTCTTTGGTTAACAAAATGAGTATTTGGTGAGTTTTTGACGTTGCAGATTTCTATAAATTCCATCCACTTTTCTGGAACGTTTGCTTTTGCGCATCGCAAATATGCAACGTCAAAAATTCATCATGGGAATTTCCCCTTAGTCTGGACCCTCCATACGACAATACAAGATTTTCTGCCACAATCAGGAGATTGGATGCCGCAGCTACCTAGCCCTTGTACATAGCAGTTCGAATCCAATCCTATCATCAGACCAATATCTTGCACAGGAGAAGTGTTCGTCTTGCAGGAGAGATGAAGAGATTATAGATTATTACTGCATTATAAGATCATCAAATGAACATCTGGGCCGTGTCAACAGAGAGAACTCCACATAAAAGGTTTTCCCGGAGCTCCTGTGTTGTACTCTGACATGTGGTTACATAAAGGCTCTTTGTGGCTTGGTCAGGTCCCGGCTCAGGTGTGCACCCGGCTGCTCCAACGTCCAGGGTCTCGGCTGGAGCGCGAGAAAATTTCCAGATTTGACAGGTTAGAGCCGTAGAAATTCAGCGATGTTTTTTTTTCCATCCAGACGACTGGGTGATTGTACAGATAAATCAGAGTTTAGTAAAATATGACTTCCAGGATCATTTTTTGTTAGATATTTTATATTTCTTAACGTGTTATAATTGTTTGTTTGTTTTTTAATAGAGACCATGCAATTTGGGATCATTTGTTAGCCCCCCAACTGCCATATCAATGCATTGGCACTCTGCCCTGTGGGGGTAATGAGCCGATATAGGAAATCACCATTCTCTCTCTAACCACTTAGATGCCAAAGGAGCTACTGACTGCAGCATCTAAAGGGGTAAACTGCTGGGATCGGTGTCCTCTATAATTGAGGCAGTTTCTACAGATCTCGTGGGTAAAGTAAAGTACTCACAAATCAGTATGATGATCAGTATCATTTATTGAGTAAATCTCACTCCTTATAGGGGCTTTTATCATTGCATACTAAGGGGGTAATGAAAAACCATCAGTTCTCCTGATATCCATTTTAATTAAAAAAATTTGAATCACTCAAGGTAAAAAAAACAATGTACAACTACAAATTTCTAAGAGTTAGGCCAGTCTGTGCTTAGATCAGAATACCCGTCCTGACCCCCAGGCCTCCTGACCTGAGCTAACTGCCTGATATGTGCCTATAAGACCTTACGGTAAGCCCAAGCATTCCCATCTAAGATCGGAGTTATGAAACCGGCCTAACATTTAGCTCAGGTCAGGAGACCCTGCCTTCAGACCGGGCATTCACTTCCAAGTACCCTGCCGTCAGACCAGGCATTCCCATCCAAGTACGGACGATGCTTCTCGGATGTGTGAAGCCGGCCTTACCAGTAAGAGGTAATCAACAATCAGCCAATAACAGCTATCAGTGTCAGATACTACATGGACACACCCCCTTGACAAAAATAATTTTAATACCTACTTGTTAATATATCCAGGAGGAACTAACGGAAGAACAGCCAAATACAGCATTCTAAGAAAAGATGCTCCAGAATTGGCATTTCATGGAGAATAAAATTATCTACTGCAGCAGACATGTCAGGAGACCTCTTAAAGTTGTGACAATCTCTCTGGGCTCCATTAAGGTCTGATGCTTTTACTGGGATCAAAACTAGTATAGATTTTGTTTCTCCTAAATTAGGGCAGCACTGATTTCTATCTTCTCAGGATTGCTATTAAACAAGGTCGAGATCTGTGAAGTCACAATGAGCGTTGGCTTTGTCCGGTCCTTGACCCATACAAAACATTTATGGCAGTAAAGGGCAGATGGATGAGGCACTGGGATGACTAATCTGGGCAGTGTGTAAGTGAATCTATGACGTGACAGGTTGGTGGGGGCGAGAGTTTATAAATGCCCCCCAGGGCCCATGTGTGAAATGTCGCCCTAACGTTGTGTGAGCAGTGTAGGAGGAGAGGAAACCTTTCATTGGCATTACTCTCACATCACCTGTCCTGTCCATCTTCGCGGACTGATGCTGACAGCAAATTCACAGCCGGGATCATCTAACCCTACAATGAAGGAAATCTTTATGATCAGCATTATCAGGTACAATGGTAGATCACTGCCATTGCTTGATATCTTCACTTCACAATCCATCTGCTGATACCATGAGCCGATGCTCTTGACTCAGTGATGCACCAGTCCTGTACAATCATAAGGGTATCTGTACCACAGAGGTGGCCATGGCAGTGGTCCCACTTTTCCTGACCACTCCTCAGGGCATGCAATGAAGTAATAGCCGAGAAGTTGCCAAGAACCTGACCCAAAAGCTGTGCCACTCTACGTGGAATAAATAGCAGCTGAGGGGTGTGAAAAAGCACAAAGGACTTTCTGTACCATGATGTGGGGTTATCAGCCATTGCAGGGGGTTATTTAAGAATCCAAAAACAAAGTACACCTTTGGGCTATCAAGGTAGCAAATAATAGACCATTCCGTCTGCTAGGAATTAAGTTGCTGCCATTCCATCTCCAAATTCGTCAGGGTAGCTCATATAAAAAAAGAAAAAAAAAACTATTCAGCAGTGGGTGACAATGTATTCTTTGAAACCGTGAGGACATGCTTTTTTCACCAGACTTCAAAAATTAGTACTAAATGATCACAAACTATTCTCCTAGAGAAGAGAACACAAACAAAACTTTCTCCATCCTTCAGAAAAAGAAGGCCGCATCACAAGTTAGGAACAGGAGAACCCGTCCTGCTCCCAGTTTCCACCTAGGCTGGTACCTCAGCTTCAAAGAGTTAAGACCCCTTACACATCAGACAAATGTCTGCCAAATCCGCTGATGTCGATAGGTTTTGCCAAAAGTTGACTAATTTTGAATTTCTGATTGCATTGCTTTCCTGGATATAAGCTGCCGGCTGAGGTGTCAGTCGGAGGCTTTTTCAAGAAGAATACAAGAGCTCTCGCTCAAACAAGCGCTGCATGTGTATGGGAGAGTCGGCCGAGTATGGCCACCTGTACAGACCAGAGGGGCTACAATAAGAACTAGAAAACTCATCTGAAACACAAAAGCCAAGATTCTGTGAACATCCAGATTAGCTCAATGCAGTAGATGTCTTGTAAGGCTGTTGTGGAGAGAAGCTCACCCAAAGCTTACACGGTCAAAGACTCTCATCGATATACACTTTGCAATACAGACTAAAGCAATAGGCAATAAGCTGGGATTTGTCAGCCTCCTTCGGTGTCCTGTCACCCCACTGTGAGCTCTGCCATACACTCCTCAGTGATTTACGACTTCAGGTACATTAAGACACTGGATCTAGACCTCATTTCGGCAGAGGTATGCTTGGCTTCTCCAGTTTGGTGGCTTCCTGCCAGAAAATATCTAGATGTTTAGAACTGTTCGACCGCTGTGTTACCTCAAAGGATTTGGGCTGAATTAACCCCTTTGTAGACATTCCCGAGCAATTGTTACAACAAATTACTGCTGATGCATGAACTTAATAATCATAGCTTATACAGGGAACAGTAAAGCATCCACCCGCCTGGACTTTCTCCATGTTTATTGATGGAGGTCAAGACAAAAAGAGGCAAGAGTAACCGAAGAACTATTCAGCCTCAGAACAATTATGGGGAGTTCTGACGTCTATATTGATACGTCTGGGTCCTCTGCTCATTCTGTAGACGTTCGTCAATTACAACGAGACTTGAACCCGGATTTGTCACCAGAGGAGGACCATGTTGATTTTAAGCCACTTCTGTGCAGCTTGTGCTTTATATATTGGGTAATTGCTGGAAAAATAAATTGATTCCCAAGATGCAGTTCTTTTTGCAGACTGCAGCAGGTTTTCAACTTCTCTTGTATCGAAACCCTTAGTTAGAGGCTAACAAATATATTTTTGGTTTGTGGGAAAAACTGATTCACGCGGACAGCACTCGGACCGTGTTATTCAATTGGGTAGTTCAGATGACCACACGTAAAAAAAAAAAATTGCTTCGGAATTAATCTCCTACATATTACAGATGAGACTTGCCTATTCAAGTCTATATATGCGGGAGAAGAAAAAAAATTGGATCCCATACAGATCAACTATATGGGATCTGATTTAACCAGATGCATCATAATTCCTAAAGGGAAGCTGTCACCCCTGAAAAATGCTCTTTACCTCCAGATATCGGCTTAAGGCTCAGTGGTTAGCACTGCAGCCTTGCAGCACTGGGGTCCTGGGTTCAAATCCCACCAAAGACAAAGTTTGTATGTTCTCCCCGTGTTTGCATGGGTTTCCTCTTACACTCCAAAGACATACTGTTAGGGAATTTAGATTGTGAGCCCCATCGGGGACAGTGATGATAATGTCTACAAAGCTCTATGGAATTAATGGTGCTATATAAATGAGTAAAATAAATAAAAAATCTGCAGGAAGGTACGTTCTAATGCTTCCAAACACTTTAATAAAAGTGTGGCTACTGAGAGAAAATAAGCTTATTTTCTCCTGGGAGCTGCCGGCTTTCAGTCATGAAGCGGCTACAGTCATCTCTCACTATACACTGTGAGTGGAGGCTGTAACCACGCCCCCACACTTTGACTGAAAGCTAACTCTGTTCAATGTAACAAGTTTACCAGCGTTCGTTCAATACCCTTTTACACCATCCATTGCAAACTGTATGGGTCTGAACGCTGGGTAATAGGATTGTTCACACCCCATACAGTCTTCATATTGCCAGCAGCACGTCCTCTTTGCACATGGAAAGATATGCTGCCAACAACTATGATTTTAGCGCTCGCATTAACCAGATGACGAATGTGTGCTTTGCTTACTGGTCAGGACTGAGCATTTTTTTAAGACTGTGTCCACACCACGTTAATTTTGTATGTTCCAAATTCTCTGACAGCTGCATTTATAGGGTTTGAACTTCAAGAGAGTCATCTTTTTGGCAGATGCGTAGCTGATACTGGAGAAACGTGGTTGACTACACTTTTTGATGCAGAGGAATTCTGAACTTCGAAGGGCAGATGAGCTCCACCTTCCACACCTTCTAGAGGCAGGGAACGTCCTTTTTTTTATATATATAGGTTTGGCTGCAGAAAAACGTTCTTTGGATGCCTGCAATAGTAAAATGCCTTTAATGTGATAACGCCAATTAGTGTAAACCTGATACAGTCCTCCAATAGATGTCTAAGTCCAAGTACAATGAGCGCTGATATTTGAGCCGGATAGGAGCAACTTAACTCGTTGAATAGGGTACGATTCCCCAGATATTAAAGCCTAATTGCTCTTTAGATGGCCTTTCATTCCTCCTGACCCCAATATTTAACCAGCCCTAATATTTTGTCCCTATGAACAAACGGCCGCTTCAACTGCGTTGCTAGTGATCACCGTGCTGTGTTTTGGCTGACAGTACAGGGATTCTCTAATCAAGTCCAATAGCCAGTTTTTGATTACCTCTTTTTAAAGTGCATCCTGCTATCCCTTCTATATCACGGAGACTTCTATATGTGTCTCCGTGATCCGCAGGACAAAATCCTCCCCGGCATCTCCTCCCGCTACACTACTGAGCTGAGAGTGTCATCCCCATTACATCTCTCACAGATGACATCGGTGTTTATTCACCGCTGTTCTATACCACTTGTTCTCAATGGAGCTGACAGCGGCCATCTGTTTTTCCCTCAATGCCGTGCACTGATTTGCCAGATGAAGAATCATTATGAAACTGAAGAAAAATGGGTAAAAAAGTGAAAAAAATTCCTATACAAATGAAAGACATGAAAGAAAATATTCACAAAATGTGAGATTATCAAGCACATGGCTGAAAATACCCAAAATATCAAATTCACATGGCACCATTTCTTGGTTTACATCAGTGCTAGATGCTGGTGCAGAATTCGGGGTCTCCTCTATAGGAATGGATTTAGCAGAACGCTTGTGGCTTAAAGGGGTTGTCCAGTGATGACTTATTGATCAGTGGGTGAACTTTTATTCCCAATGGGGGAATTTTTATCCTTGTTACTGGGTGGTGTGGCACGTAAGATGCCGCTCCATTCATTCCCTAAAGGATTGCTGGAAAAAGTGGAGTGCAAAGCTCAGCGACCCTATAGAAAATTAATGCAGAGGAGGTAACACATACGTATTCTTACAGGGAAAAACTTCCCTAGTCTGCTAATCGGGAGTGATAGGAATCGCACCAATCACTGCAGATAGGTGATAACTTGCTATAACCTGACATCCCCTTTAATTAAACTGAGACATGCTACAAAAATCAAGTTGCATGTGATCTAGAGCTAAAAGTCGGATGTTCCCCATAAGTAATCAACTCCAAGTTCAGCTTTAAATTGGTTCAAAGTATTGTAAAACCTACCACTGCCTGAGATTCTTATCTGCTAAGCTGCAATGTTTCTCTAGCAAGGTCACAGAATATTGGACCGGTTATGAGAAGGCTACGAGACATCTCAGGCTGCAATGCCAAAGCTTTGGGCTAGGTCTATTCTAAGTCTTCCATGTTGCGCTTCCCACTAACTAGAGTAGAGGTGGAAAGCCACATATATCAGATGATAAAGGCAGATGTAGACCTGTCTGGTCACAGACGATTGACTCTACCAAAAGAGACAATAAAAATATCACTTCTTGCAGACATCAATTTTTTTTATGATTTTGCAGTAAAAGTGGCAGTGACAAAGTTGTAAATGTGAGCGCGCGTCCTCCGTTCGCTATAAATATTTTATGGACACTGTAAGATCTAAACGGCCTGTGGGACAGCAACGAAAGACGTCCATAAACTTTTATGTACTGTACATGTCTTTTCCTCTCTCATGTTAGAGCGATAGATGTAAGCTGAGCCAAACATTGATTCTTGGTTATTTATTTTATTTTTTTAATAGGAGCAAATTGAAAACATTCCATACATTTGCGCTAACGCATTTTGGATCTTTATCAAACCGCAACCATCAATCGCTTCACGTATATAAAAAATGGTGCTCGGAAACAAAATTCCAGTGCGTCCAGATGGATGTGTCCGCCATTAAATTTTCTTGAAATGCGTTAATTTACATCTCAATCTCCATCCGTATCGCATTTTTGTTTAATATCTTGTGCCGCACATTTGAGGACATGTCAGAAGTATTAAGGACACATCTGTGTCATAAGACATATTCCAGAATGTGAAGCAGAAACCTCCAACCTTTAGTAAGGTTCTATCATCCACAATGGTCACCTACCACGCGTTTTGGTTGGGGGCTTCATAGGGCTCTGAATACGGTAATCATTTTTGGCCTTTTTTTATTTTGTTCTCAGGCAATACTGTAAATATAGAGGCAATTTTACACAACAGTTAGGTCATTAGCGACAGCTATATTTTAATGACTTGCAGGTGGGTGTTACAAGCGGTAATTTGCAGGATGACAATAATTAATACGATGTGTGAAACATTACCATAAAACAACATTGCACCCGCCAGGAAGAATAGACTGTAAATTCTGAATATACAATTCACATCGGTCATTGATTAGAAGAAAAAAAAAAAATAAATAAATAAAAAAAAAAATATATATATATATATATATATATATATATATATATATATATATATATATATATATATATATATATATATATATATATATATATATATATATATATATATAACCCCATAAAGAAAAAAAAAAGAAAAAAAAAGTGTAAATGAGATCTTAATCTGCTACTGACCACAAGACTGAAGACAGTGCACATCTCGAGAAGTTCACAATGTAAAATAATTATCTATTTGTGTGGTATAAAAAATACATAAACACATACCGTATATAAAATGACAAAGGATAAGGCGTGATTGCCTTGCTTAAAAAGCATATTAGAGTCTCTATGATACTAAATATGATATGATATGATAAAAAAACACTCAAAGTGGCCTGCAACTCGCTGGCTAATAATACTAAAAAAAAAAAGTAAAAAGGTCACTTCCGATGCCTCTTGACTAATAGCTTCCTCTCCTTTCTCATAATCATGGTTCATGGCTCAGGGAATTTCCTATTAAAAGATTTTAACGGCGAGGCCGGGCCGATTCTACCTCTTGATTAATGTGTCTGGTGTATTCTATACTTTAAATAAAGTTTTAAATAACTAATAATTAAATGAAATTAAAAAAAAAAAAACAAGAAATGAAAAAAATGTCAAGTGAGACACCAAATAGTTGTTCTCACTATCATTTTGCTGCAAAGACATCAAAAAATGAACATACAGAATTCAGTATTTTCATGAAAACAGTGATTTCTGATAATTCTGTAAAAAAAAAAAAATCTTCAATTTGTCATTACATTAAATATAATTTCTTGGGGGATTTTATCGCTGGGAGTCACTTTGAAATCTGATCTATATGGTAAATGGTTGAGTGTTTCCCTGCTTTGCTTTCTGGCTACGGAAATAACAGAATTTGGGAAGGAGCAGGTATGTGACTTATTATCCGACGCGACTGGAAGACATTTTTTTTTCTTTTTCCTAATTTGGGTTGAAATATTCTACTTTCTAAATTCCAATAGGATTTTAAAAAAAGATTTAAAAAAAGTCAATATATATATTGAGAACTGCTCCAACAGAGAAATTAGAAGGAAACGTAAGAAGGATTAACATTACCCGAAGCTAAAATCTCAGCAGTCATCAAAATAAAACCGATTGTCCGCTGTGTGAAAATATCATGTTACTTAGAAGCATAAATATATCTATCTCAAATCTATCCGTCCGTCCATCTATCTATCCTCTATCAGTCATCTATCTCTCATATCCACCTGTCTATTCATCTGCCCATCTATCTACCTACCTATTTACCTACCTCTCTACCTGCCTATTCACCTATCTATCCATCCCATATCTATCTAACTATCCATCCCATATCTATCTATCTATCTATCTCTTTCATATCTATCCCATATCTATCTATCCCATATCTATCTATATATCATATCAATCTGTCCATCCAGCTATCTACTCAGTTATCAATCATCTATCATTTATCTATCTGTCTTAATCCAAAAAACAGGGCAGCACTCCAAGGTTAGATGGTGAGAAAACGGATTTTAGTCAGTCTATGCATGGGCCTCTTAAAATCCGTTTTTTCACCTTCTGACTTTGGCGTGCTGGCCCCATTTATTAGATTTGTATAAAAGAGGTTTTGGTGATAACCTTGGGGGCTTAGCACCAATTTTATGCTTTTATACTCCTTTCCGTATCTATCCGTTATCCATCTCTCTATCCATCCATCCATCCATTTTTCTATCCTGATATCTATCGTCTACCTCCCTCTTTTTGTGTAATGTAAGTAAAAAAGTTTTGGACTGGAAATTGACAAGAAATTGAACACATTTTCTTACACCAGATGAGTCAAAATATCACAAAGTACAGCTATTCTTTCTAAAGCGATAACCTCTCGGAGTTTATTCCTATTTTTTCTCATGGTTCAGTCCTGGACAGTATACTTTTATATGGTCTGTCTTTACCAAGTCTTCACTGCAATATAAACCCAACTCAGTCAGGCAATAAAGGGTATCACTTGCACTGCAATTTTCTCCATGGGCTCATTAACTAATTAACTATCCATGGAGCAATTCCAGGAGAAATTGCAGCTGTCCAGGCAGCGTTTTAAAAGTGAGTTTGGGCCAAATTTCGGGAATCGGTCGCGTGTTGACAGGGATAAAGAGATTCGCTCTGACATCACTGGGAAATTGAATAAGAAGACATTCAATGAAATTTAATTTTCTCCCGAGCTGCAAAACACAAGATAAGGAGCCAGACGAGGATCACGATAACCAGAATCAGAGTCTGAAGTTTGACTGTAACTTCTGTGTTTTTTGTTTCTTTTTTCACCAGCAGGTTACCAAGAGCAATAATTAGATCTTTGTCGTATGTTTAAGTTGCCGAGGGCTATTTAAATCCTTGCCACAATATATACGCAAGCAAGAACCATTAATATGCACTTTGTTACAGTCACAAAGGCTGCAAAGGCCAACAAACCAACAAAGACAAGAAAAAAAGGTCAACGCCGACTATCACGTCCCTTTTTGTATCCAAGCCTATGGAATTCCAGGACACAAAGAGATAAAGCGACCCAGAGTGTCACAAAGAAGTGACACAACTTTGTAAACTTGTCCTTTAACCACTTTCAACTCGCTCTACGACCCAACCGATCTAACAGCAACTTGTGTCTACTCACCCACACACTCGTTGGCTTCTCTTGCCGTCGCTCGCTGCCAAGGTCTGTCGTAGTGGAAAGGTTTGCAACGGTCGCACTCCGGTCCAGCAGTGTTGTGCTTGCAGTCACACACCAGGTTGTCGTCTCTGTCCTTGACACATCTCGAGGCATGTCCATTGCACTTACACCGACCCCCAACTTGAAGGTCAGAAACGGCATAAAAGTAAGAGTCTCTGGCCAATTCTGAGTCATCTTCATTCTCATCCCCAAAGGTGTGAAGACGGCTGAATACAACCTTGATGTCTGTGGCTGTCACCCAGTCTTGAAGGACTGGGGAGTTGTCAAAGTCATGTGCAGAGGGTCTACCATCCAAGGTGCTGAAGGCTATCAAGCCTCCAGAGAGTGGGTGCATATCTGTATGAGAGTCTGTGCAGATGGCCTCTTGCTCGTTTTGCTTAGTAATGACTGCTTTATTGGGTTTGTTGTACATTTTTCTACATTGGGTTGAGTAGAACTGAAATGGTACCCAAGATTTCCCATAGTCCATAGACTTGAAGATGGCCATGGATTCCGGTCTCGGAGAACAGAACTGGAGACTCACATAGGTAACCTCAAATTTTTTTCCTAGGGACAAAGTTAAGGTGACGTTCTGAGGATACTGAATAAAGTTCTCTGACTGCCAGCATGTAAGGTTGTGGGGGTTATTGAGATCGGTTAAAAAAGAGGGTGGATGAGCTTTTTTAGGGTCCGTGGCATTGCAAAAATGGCAGTTCCTAAATCTATCCTCCCCTTTCTCCGTCACCACACAATACCTTGATGGGTTCTTCCCGCAGGTGCTTGACACTTTGACTTCCTTCCCAAACGCTGAGTTTACAAAGTCTGGAATACATCTCCTAGGGTTGCCATTCTCATCGTAGCATGGATCAGGCTGTGTCGTTTGGATGGAAAACATATTCATCCCATATCCTCCTCTACTTTCTTGAGCGGTACAGGACAAAGAAACTAGCAGGAACAGCAAAAAGTGACCTCTCAGCATCATCTTCGAGTCAGCTTAACCCTGCCTTGACCACAGATCCTTCCACTGGCCTGTACTCCTAGCAAAAAAAAAAACGGAGGCAAACACAGAAAGAAAAAAAAAAGAAAAAAAATGATAATATAAAATATTTTAGTCACCTAGGAGTTACTAAAAACAGATGGTAAAAATAGCTGAAATAGACTAGCAACCGAAATCAAACAGAGATGACATCATTTAGCAGAAAGGATCCAAAAGAAGAAGAAAAAAAAAGTTACAATTTCAAAAGACATCCTGCAAAAGTTTTTATCTGCAAAAGCGAGAGTGATATACAACAAAGCTAAAATGACAACATAAAAGTCCTGTCCAATTTTAAAAAAAAATAGATAAATAAAAAATGTATAAAAACACAAACTGGATATATATATGAGGGCTTTAGAATGGAATGGATATGTTACACCTTCTTTTGCTTAAGGGAAGGTTCTTACCTAGCATTCTGCAATTAAAGAGTAAATATAGGAAAAAAATGCACTACCTTAGAATTAAATTAAGAGATGGAGAAAATAGGGGGGAGGTAGAAAAAAGTTTAAAAAAGTAAAAAATGGACTAGTTAGAAAAAAAAAAAAAGTTGAGACTAATAGTTTGGTGGCTGCTCAGGGCAGGCTGTGCAGCATGGGGCAGCTGAGCTTTGGAGACTGAGGATGATGAGAAGAGTCAGCCAATCTGCAGAGTGAATCCTCACATCCTTCTGCACAGATGAGAAGTTTTTGGTGACTGTCTCTCCCTGTCTTGCTATAGAAAGTGAATGAAGCTCTCAGACTGTTTGGCTTGAGGTCATCTCAAGGAATGACATTGCATTAGGGGGAATTACAACGACACCCACTGGTAGAAGAACATTGGGCAGGGAAGGCTGCAAGCAACTGATTCACATGCAGAAGAAGAAGAGGAGGGGAGAAGAGGTGAAAAAAAAAGAAGAGGTGGGGGTGAGGCTGTGGAGGATAGAGGCAGGGAGTGAGTAAAGGGAGGCTTGCTTTCGCCAAGGGAAAGTGTGAGACAGAAGGGGACAGGGAGAGCCTACAGATAAGGTGAGCACCAAAAGTAAAGGATCAACTGCAAAGCAACTAGGAAAAAAGGTGAGAAGTGATGGGGCAGACAGGAAAAGGGATGAGAACATCTCAAGTGAGAAGTTATAGTACAGAATGTAAAGAAAGAAGGCATCAAAGATATGGCAACAGAAAAAGGAAAGAGTTAATGCTGGTGAAGCAGCGGTCCTGTATGATTTGGTGGAGGATGTGGGCGCTGTCACCTGTTGAGAAGAATGACTGGGGCTGTCTTAGGAGAGATTGTAGGCATGGGAGGCTACTTGGACACAAGAATGCATGCACCTTACCAGGAGCTGTGACTATCTTAGTAGAGGCCATAGGCATTAGAGGCTGTGTCTGTCTTGGTAGAGGCTGCTTGGAATAAGGATTTGTCCCTCTTATTGGAGGCTGGATGGAGAGAGGTGAAGTAGTTACTGGTTAGGTTGGGGCTGCCGGTCTTCATAGTGTCTGCAGGGTTCTGCCTGCTCTATACTGATCTGGGCACTTATTTCCTGCATGGATATGAGGAGGTGTCAATCATGACGGAGGCTGGAGGCAAAGGGGGCTGCTTCTTGCAACGAGGCTTGGACTGTAAGCACGGTCTGTCTTGACGACAAATTAAGTGACATGAAGTCATAGAAGGTAAAAGATTGTATGGCCTAAGAGGGGACCCATTATGTCGTTACAGTTACTGATGTATGAATCTTCCTATGTTTGGGGATATATCATTATTTTATTTTGTTTTGCAAGGACAAAGTGGGCATGTACCCCAAATCCTGGGTGAAGGTGCCAGGGTATTTCTGATACAGAAGGCTGTAAGCTAAACCTTTGCCCCAGGTAAAAAATAAATCCTAGCTACACCTCTGCTTTGTGAGTGTCTATCTTGTATGAGACTCTTGAATAGTGAGAGTGTCTGGGGTGTCAGAGAGTGTTCATCCTGCCGGAGACTACAGGGCTATGGTAACGACTGTGCTTTACGAGGCGGATGGAAATCTCACCTGTGCTGTATGGAAAATGAAAATGTGGGGGATGTGGTACTCATACAGCAGCTGCATTCACACGCAGTACCCAACATAATCAGATTCTCATCCGTAGGGGGCAGCACTATTGCTTCTAATGCTGGCGAAGTAAAGATCTTCAGGTAATAGTGTTACCGTGGCCTTAATGGTGACACCCCCTTTTCTTGCCCAGCAATACACTAATAGGAATTGCACCCCTTTTCCTGCCCAGCTCCGACGACAAAAAAAATCATAAATGCCATAATAAAAAAATAAAATTGGTGACCTATTCTGATTAATGAAGGAACAAGTGCTTATAAAGCCAGCCATAAACAAGATGAAAGTCATCTGAAATGGACAACTTGGACCATTTCGTCTAACCATCATATGAAAGTGGATCGCCCTCCCAGGGCTGCGGGGTACTCGGTACCGGGCCGGTATCAGGGGGATGTGTCACAGTGGCGGTGACCCGGACCGTGGCCCTGGGCACCCAAGTATATAGGAAGATGTGAATGGTTTGAATGTTATCAAATGAATAGTTCGTGACGTCACCTGTGGTGTTCAGCAAGGGAGGTGTTAATCCGACGCTGCATGCAGATCCTCCGGGACAGATGGTGTGGTGCAGCAATGGTGGTATAGCCCTCCACAGGCAGGGCTGTTGTCCCAGGGCAGTGTAGATGTGGAGACACTTAGGTGATGTAGTGTCTGGCGCAGGGGATGTAGCAGTGTCAGGCGGACGGACGCAGGAAGGAATGGAGGACACCAGGGCATGTAGTTCCAAAGTTTACTCACAGTCTGTAGTGCCCGCTTCTGTGCCGTGTCCTCCGGGTCAGGGACTCAGTCAACCTCCAGGCAAGATGGAAAGCTCCCTTCCACACTCCGCCAACTTATGTGCCTTTCCTGAACGTCTCCTCTATAGCGCCTTAAGTGTGAAGATCTCCTAGTACTGTGTTACACTGGAGTTCCTCCTGACAGATGTTCCCAAGAACTCTACTTGCACAGGAGACAGCTGTAGCCTGCCTCGGGGACTCTACCCCTGAATCCCGGCTCTCTATCCGTATTGCTGTTGTGCCCTCAAGTCTTAGATGGGAGTAACTGCATTTACAGCCCACTACTCCACCGGTGTCTGCTGCAGAACCATTAGTGTTCATACAACCTCGGGGACTGGGCCCCAGCCTTGCGCTTAGAACTTCTAGGCAGGGCTCTTCCTCTAAACCCCGTCCTCTATGTTCCCTTTTACTCCTACGTTCCGTACTTGTCCTTTCCCTTCTATTGAAGCTCAGGCTTCAGGTCAACGTCCTTCTCCTTCTTTCCTTTCCCGTGCCAGCTGGCTCAGGTCACTGAGGCAGCTGCAGCACTCCTTCCTCCATCCCTTCTTCCAGGGATCCCCACTCCTCCCGAGTGACTTCCTTCCTCAATGACCTCCTGTCAGACTAACCTGTCATCCTAAACCATCCCTCTCATATATATATATTCTGAACTCCACCCACCTCCCAGCACGTCTAGTGTTCCAAGCAGGGAACCAGCAAAGGTGCTCTGCTTCTCTCTAAGCAAGGAGCCACAATATGGTTATGCTGAACTACTCTATTGTGTGAGGTGCGAGTGTTGAAGCGTGGTCAGGAGCCTCCAACTTACCTGGATGGTGGGGCACCACACCTTAGGAGAGAGGAAGGTGTAGTACCTCTGTGGCGACTGAGCCTCAGGGGCGCCACAAAAGTAATATGTGAATGATCTTTCGTGATGGCTGCCAAAAATGTGATTTCTCGAGTTCGATTATTTCACTGTTATCAACTGAAACTCCTTTGTGAATGACCGGCTGCATGTAGATGATCATCTGCCACTCTGTAAACCTGGTGGTTGAATCGTCCCCACTAGTGGTCTCACGTACGACTGATTACCCACAGACCTGACTATATTCGACTTATGTATCTGGCCAGCTTAATGATGAGTCAACATATCACCACAATATCAAAGATGGGGGGAACATTTGGGCTTCCTGCAAAAAAATGTTTGAATTTTAGAGATCCTCAGGGGTGGTAATGTGCACCTACAGACATCTTGTATACAGTCTTTCTGGAGATGGTAGGTAAGACATATTGAAATTCTCATATGGTTCAGGGCACTTGGAGGCCACTAGCTAATCTCAAAAGATTTTTCATCAAATTTTTTTTTGTTGTTGGAAATTTAACCCCTATGCGTCAGTAAACTATGTTGCTACATAAGTACCCAACCAATGGTGAATTGGATATGCAGCACTATATACAGAATTATACACATCATATAGATCCTTTTACATGTGCAACAAGGAAGAGCAGTCGCTGGGATACTAAATTCCCTACAGTTGATCTCCCTGACTACACTGTCACATCATGACGGAACCTTGCTCTCATTTCAGAAAAAATACTGTACATGTTATTAACGGTGCCTGTATTCTCACAATGTATTATTTTCCCTCTTAAAGGGAATCTGTCACCCCTTTTTTGAGATATCATATAATGATATCATTCAATTGTGTTACGTAAGTATTGTAGTCGTATTTTTTCCCCCCTGTCCCCGCACCTTTGATGCATAAATACCTTTGTTATCACTCTTCAGATTTATGGAAATCACCGCGGTCCGGTCCGATGGGCGTGGCTTATTCTCCCCCTACCTTGGCTTGCTTGACGTAATTTCTTCTGTGAATCTAACAGATGGTGTTGTTTATTCGCGCCTGCAAATTCATAAGGCCGATCGCGCTTGCACAGTATGCTTTGCCAAAACGTAGGCAAAGCATATAATCGCTACTGCGCATGCGCCAGTATTTTTCCCGGCGTCTATGACCCGGAAGTCTTCATATGCATATGAAGACCTTCGGGTCATAGATGCTGGGAAAAAAAACGGCGCATGCGTAGTAGCGATTATATGCTTTGCCCACAGTTGGGCAAAGCATACTGCGCAAGCGGGAGCGGTCTTTTCAATGCGCAGCTGCTGACATACTACGTATGTGAACGCAAGACTTACTATAACGAAATATACAGAGCAAACCAAGGTGGGGGGAAAGAATAAGCCACGCCCATCGGACCGGACCCCGGCGATTTCCATAAATCTGAAGAGTGATAAAGGTATTTATGCATCAAAGATGCGGGGGCAGGGGGGAAAAAGTACGACTACAATACTTACGTAACACACAATTGAATGATATCATTATATGATATCTCAAAAACGGGTGACAGATTCCCTTTAAGTAGAAGCCGTTATGACGTCTTATACTGTAACAAGTGTCTAGGTCGAGAGGGTAAAAGATGGTTCTTTGCGTTCGGAAAAGAATGAAACAAGGGCGCTTATGAAAAAGGAGAAGCCACAACAGGGATGTCAATCTTAACAGAGAGTGTAGGGACTTTGTCACTCCTAGGAGAGCATGTAGGGAGCTTGCCTGACCCCAGAAGACAGACATCAGGTAGCCAGCCAATGCTAGGAAGTAGACAAGGTGGCTTCCATATCTCTATGAGAGACTACAACAACATGAATGTTCATTTCTAGGGGATAGCGAAAGGAGACGGTCTGTTACAAGAATGTGCAGGAAGATTACCCACCTTAAAAGAGAGATAGTAGGGAGCCTGCTTATCCCCAGGAGAGAGTAAAGAGAATGATAGAAGAATCCTATCTCTTGAGAAGCCACAAAAAGACCGAGAAGGAAGTCAAACACATTAGGTGAATGTCGCCCAAACTCGCAGATTGTAGCCTCAGTTGCCAACCAACCAATGTTTATGATGTCCTGACTCTCCTTTAATGGAAGAAATCAAGGAAAAAAGGGTCAGTCATGTTGAATTTCAACATACCCAATGCTTTTATTCTTAAGTTATTGCCATGGAAGTATGGCAGCGGATCTCCTCACTGACAAACCATGAAAACTTGGCAAAGCTGAGCATGAAGTTTTATTGGGATGGAGTAAGAGGGAAAAGCTTTTCAACCCATGGCTATCTAAAGTGTATTGCCAGCTTATCCTTCAAAAATTAGAGTAGGACTATGTCTTCTCCCTCATGTCTTTCTCTTCTTTTCTCTTCTTCCATACTTAAATAATGTTTAATTACTCAGATAATGGTAGTATGTGGTCTATTGTATTGTACCCTTCTTTGTTATAAAAAAAAAAACTTTAATAAATATTTTCTGAAAAAAAAAAAAATTAGAGTAGGGAGCATGCCCATCGACCAATTGTAGGGATCTTCACTATCCATAGGATGGAGTGTAGAGAACCTCTTTATTATTAGCACAGGTTATAGGGAACCTCTCCATTCCTAGGAAAGAGTGTAGGGAGACTCTGTCCTTAGGACATAGCAAAGAAAGCCTCTCTATCGTGAACACAAAGTATAGGAAGTTCCTCTGCCCATTCTAGGTGAGGATATCTATCAAGGGAGAAGTATTTCCCCAATTGTAAGTTGCCCCCTATCTATAGGATAGAGGATACCATCCTGATTGCTGGGGGTCATACAGATGAGATCCCCAACTATCTAAATCATAGGGCTGTGCAGGGACCTCATTCAGTATCTTGGGACTGCCAGGAGTAGCCATGCTATCGCCATCAATCCAATAGGCATATGCCCTTTTTACGCCATTTAGAGAATTCAAAGCTCTACAGAGCCCATTTCTCATGATGACTGGGGGTCCCAGCAATCAGACCCCCTGCAATCAAGAAATTTGGAAAGGGGATAACCTCTTTAAGAAGGTCATTTATTAAAGGGGTTGTAAAAAATTCATATGTCCTAACCGAAAGTTAGCCCCGTTATTTCTTAAAGAAGTCCTAATATCTGGGTTTACCACTAGACAAGTATTCAGGGAGGTGTAGGTTTGTCAGAGTATCCATAGGCTGTGGATTATCTTGGTTGGATAAACTGTTCTCTTTGTGTATGGTATGTTCTACCAGAGGCTGTAAGAAGTGTCAGTCCTGGGAGATTCTTACAGATATTTGCACTCACTCGACTTGTCTACCTGGGGAAAATAGACTTGCAAATTCCTGACATAATTGTGACCACTACTGACATGTTTCCAGATTTCTGAAGTCTCATCAGGGTAAGTCTACTGTGCAAAAAAAAAAAATCTGTGCTATCCTATAACAAATTTTATATTTCCCTTTTTTTAAAGGAATTTCATTTTTCTGCTAATTGTTTTTCTGACAGATAATTTTGGTACATATGTTGAATTATCCCTTTTATGAAAAAAAAGATAACTGAATGTACAATAAAGTAAAAAAAATACTTAAATACAATTTTGTCATGTTTTGATTTTTGTATAATAAAAGTTGTAAAATCGGAAAAGTATGTCGGCAGAACGAGAAGAGTCGCAATGTACAGAAAAGTCCATGGCACCCGGTGTGATCAAATGTACATTACGTTTAGTGTTGTATATAAGTATTTCTCAATCTTTCATCAGAATGAGGTGACTCTTAGAAGTAATAGATGTTTCCGTCCTCCATGACCTTGGCGGACCGGAGTAGGGATGCTGACCACCGCTGGGGCAATTGAAGTTGTAAGGATCAAAACATTGGCAGTTGAAGAGGAGTATTGCATCAATCTGATTAATGATTGACAAATACTTATATACGACAATTAAATTAATGTCCATTTGACCTGAAGGAGCGCCCTAGACGTATCTCTTGTTGCATTGGATTTTAATATCATTCCTAAGAGCAACCCTACTACACTGAATGAGAACAAGAGCATCTACACATTCAGATACTAAAGGCCCCCATACACATTAGACTGACATCAGGAGGGGTCAGACAACAGTCTCTGAAGACCTCCTGACTCTCCCCCAACAGATGATGTAGGGGGAAGATAAGGATCATGCATGTTCAATTTCGAACTGCTGCTCTTTTTATTCTCGGCCAGATAAGTTGCCACCAGAAGAGTCAGGTAGCGGCTCTCATGGAGAATACAGGAGCGGTTGGCTATAACCAAAGAATAGATCCGGAGAGAATGCCATTTATCAATTACAAAAACAGATCTTTCCTACGAACATTTTGACCACCAATATGCCAGACTAGATTATAAAAACAGGGCTTTGGAGTCGGTAACCCTAACCTCAGATTCCGACTACTCAATTTCCCTGACTTCCAACTTCAACTCCACAGCAAAAAGCCGAGATCCTTAGTTCAGGGACAGAACAGACATTTATAGGAAATTTCATAACTTTCCCAAATTATCATGAAAAAATTTACAGCACATCCTGCATTGTACTACTGTACCCAGTTTATTAGATATTATTGTTGTCGGAGGCGATATAAAATGGACACCGACTGCACTACTCCGACTCCACAGCCCTGAAAAAACTCTAATGCACTTGTGCAAAGTGGCAAAGGATAGACCATCCTATCCAAACTCCTCTATGTTCAGAAGACCATTCCCAAAAAATTCCAACATGACATGTCTCTTGCCCGCTCTTGCCGCTTACACCTAAAGAACATCTCTAGAATCCGCCCTTTTCTCACCATGGAAACAACAAAAACCCTCACTGTAGCATTGATCCACTCCCGCCTTGATTACTGCAACGCTCTATTAATTGTCCTCCCCGTCACTCGACTATCCCCTCTCCTGTCCATACTTAATGCAGCAGCCAGGCTCGTCCATCTGGCTAAATCGGTACTCGGACGTGTCCGCTCTTCGTTAGTCATTACACTGGCTGCCCATTCATTATAGGATCCAATTCAAAGTACTTGTTCTCACCCACAAAGCTCTCCACAGTGCGGCACCCCCCTACATCTCCTCCCTCATTTCTGTCTATCTGCCTAGCCGATCGCTGCGCTCTGCAAACGACTTTCGACTAACCTCTGCACTAATCCGTACCTCCCACTCCCGACTCAAAGACTTCTCCCGTGCTGCTCCTATCCTCTGGAATGCTCTACCCCAAGAAATTAGGACTAACCACAATTTGCATAGTTTTAGGCGATCCCTCAAAACACATTTGTTCAGAGTGGCCTATCACGTTCACTAATCAAAGTCATTCTATGTGTAAGTGTGAGTGTGTAGCCCATTCACTATCTCCATCCATCCCTCACTCCCTCAAGATGGCTGGACCATCATTGTAAATACATCATTGTAAATACACCCCTGTACTTTGTATCTCCCTCACCTCATTGTAGAGTGTAAGCTCTCACGAGCAGGGTCGTCTGATTTTGCTTTAATTATTACGTTGTTACTTATGACTTGTGTTTTGAAACTGTTAAACTGTAAAGCGCTGCGGAATATGTTGGCGCTATATAAATAAAGATTATTATTATTATTATTATATCTTGGTTTCGGCAGCCTGAATTTTAAATCGATGGACACTATCGGCCTGACCAAAGGGAATCTGTCAGGGCAAAATGACATTCTGAAAAAGCACATCTCCGAGGCACCATCAGTAAGTATATCTGGCCGACCAGCCCTTCATTATTTGACAATACCGGTCCATTAAGCAATGAAGTGGGGGAGGAGCAGGGCGGCCAGATTTACTGATGGAAGGTGCTCTGGACTGCCCATGGTGCACCGAGCAACTCATTTGCATATTAATTTAAAGATTATTTTCTCAAAAAGTAACTCAGGGAAAGATGCTCTGTATAGATATGAGCTTACTTAATTTTGCCACGACAAATACCTTTAAGAAGCTTTTTTTTTTATTATATAAGATATAGAGTTGATCAAAAAGAGTCAAAGGATCCTGGTTCAGCAGCCATATCGACTGGAGCCTTGTGAACATCTTCCTACTTGAAGGGGATGCCGGTAGGTAAGAGGAGGTTCGAAGGGCTTTAGTCTGGTGGCTACAGATGACAAATAGCATTAGTTTATCACATGAGGGAATCTTAAGGTTGATATAAATAGAAAAATATAGCATCACTCTTAGGTGTCAACTTTTTGAAAAAATTTCAATATCAATTTACATGATTTTTAATAATTTTTCATACATACATTATATATATATATATATATATATATATATATATATATATATATATATAGTAAATTAACAAAAAAGTGTCTGCTCTTCATAAAGATCAGGACTTTCTGCTTCTAGATGTGTGATAAAATTAAATTGCAGTGGTCCACCGAACGATCAGACGATTCTCCAGTATGCCCAGCTTTTGGGATCCAAAGGTCCATCAAACCCATTTGATGACTACTATGGAGCCGATTGCTTCTCGGTAGAACCTATTTCTTGTGACTCACAACCAATCCATTAGATCTTACTGATATGTCCTGTGTGTACAATGTAATTATACGTGGATGTGAACATGTTTTGTATTGTGAGACGGTGGGCTCGAGGATCTTACAAAAATTGAGTGGAGTTTCAAAACGAAAACAATAAAAACATACATTTTGACCAAGTAAGAAGCAGAAGCCTCGCTGCCATAATGACCCCTTCTAGTCCATTTCCATAAGCATTTTATAACAGATACATCGATGATGTTTTTTCTAGTTCGGAGCTGGGTGTTTCAATGGATACTACAGAATGCACACAGTGAAAGGGAAAAAAGGGGAATTATATCCCAACTAATCAAAGGATGTGAAGGATGCAGATTATGCAAATGATATAATGACAGCCTGCAGTAGTAATGAGGCAGAGGAAGTTATCAATCCTTCCTGCAGGTCAAGCCCAACTCAACCGAAAGAGTGAAAATGCAATGGATGAAATTTATAAAGAAAAATAAGTTTTTAAAACCCATTGAGAATCAAAACTCACTGACGGGTCTTAAAGTGGTCACAGGCCGCTGTGATAAATGCTGGGCTGTGGCCATTGTATAAATGACTGTCACACTATTTATATAGGATTTTCCATCACCACTCCTCAGTGTGGCATTTGGGGCAAGAGGGACCCAAAAGATTTTTTATATTGCTTTGAGAGATAAGTGGCACCAGGGATTTGGCAGTCAATGACTGACTTGATTGAATGTGAATGTTAACAAAGGAATAAGAATACAGTCACTCAATAGATGACAATAACTATAATTACTGATCGCAGATTACTCAGCTATCAGGATGTTAAGGGCCTGTTAGACCCCATCTAATGCAACTATTACTAGTGATATCATTTGGGCAGCCCCTAATTTGTAAGAAATCAGAAGACAACTAAAGACAAACACTATTCAGTGTCTGTTATTGGTTATTTTACTGCTATAAGGACTTGGCAAAAAAAAAAAATAATAGTGTTCTATTTGTCTCTTTAATAATGCAATATTTTTAGAGATATTACTGATGGAAACACTGAAACTTGGGGTACAGGATAATGATGCCGACACTTGGGGCGCAGCATAATGATGCCAACACTTGGGGTGCAGGATACTGACGCAGACACTTGCACAGGTTGATGATACTGACTATTGGGGTATAGAACATTAAAGCACTTGGGATAGCTTGGCATTAAGTAATATTGAGCTTTAGACAGGCTTGGACTGGCCCATAGGGGAACAGGGGAATCCCCTGGTGGGCCGCTGTGCAGACATGGGACTCAAACCCCACTATATGGGTAGTACTTGGCATAATTCACATGATATGCTCTGTACAGAAAAAAGCAGCATCCCATCATCCATTAATCAAACTACCCAGTTTACTATTATATAGAGATATACCGTAGGTAAGTTTGTGAACAAGGGTAGTGTAATATTTGTATGCAGGTGAAAAGTGGGCCCCCAATTTCAATTTTACTGGTGGGCCTTTGGCACCCCAGTCCGACACTGGCTGTAGATGTATTTATATGATGTTTTTACTTTTTCGGGTATCATTGTCAGCACACGAGGGGTTAACGCGGCTGAACTGAGGCTTAAACAGAAAGTGTTGCCGGATTAGGATTCTCCTTTTATTTTTGTCACCAAGTCAGTTTCTTTGTGCTCTCCCCTATCCAGGAGAAGATTGATCGGAGACCTTTCAAAACACCTTTACAAATCCCTGTCTTATCAGCGGATCTGGGAAGACTTTGAAATCCTTCGCACACATGCAGGCAAAGAAAACAGCGCCCAGGGACACGTGGGAAAAGGAAAAAAGAAAAATGATGCGGCACTCAGCACCCAAACACCTTTTTGGAATCCATTTTCTCACCCCTTCTCCCTTTCACCTAACTGCAAGGCCTCATTAACAGGTCAGTCCTATTTCCACACTTTAGCAGCCCTGCCTTTTTACATCCAATCTGTCAGTCAAAAAAAGCAAAAAGACTATAATCAGCACTAAAGGGGGACGGGAGAACAAACAAGCGCTGAATCATTTGGAAATGGGGGTCTATGCTAATGTGCCCCCTCTCCTTTCTGTATGGCTGCCCCTGCTGAATTCCTAAACACTGAGCTGCGGAAAAAAAAAATCCTTTAGCTGTTGCAAATCGAATTAGTGTCTGATTAATCTGCTCCCAGCTTTGGTAAACCAGTGGGGTGTCTTTGGCAAGCGCAGCGGCCTTCCCCCTCCTCTTGGCGCAGCACTAATTCCCCCTCTTACCCCCTCTTAGCGTAGCAGGACGCCCCATTCACACAGACAGTTCACTGCAGGATGAATTTGTTAAACCGCTGCTGCGAAACAGCCTATAAAACGCTTTAATGATCTGGAAACGCTCTTGCCTGTGGTCGTGTTGTGTGTATGCATGTGTGTGTGTCGGGGGGGAAGGGGTGAGGGGTCATTATGCTTCCAAATTAAGCATTTTTTCAGAGTGATGCAATGTTGGCCAGATTGCTGCTCCGCCGTGGTTTACATATAGAGATGCAAACCACTGGTGGCCTTCATGGCAGCGATATGATATAATACCGCGTAATATAGCCATGATATAGTACCGCACCCTATCGCAGGCCCTTGACTGACAACACCCCCCACTAATCAACCCTTATCGGGGCTGATTTGGGGTTTGTATGGAGGAAGGATCCTGAGCCCAAAATGCTTGGTGGGAAAGAAGGGTGGTGAGAATGGTGATCACCCAAAATGTACCCAACCTAAGAATTAGCATTGTGCCCCTAATAGTCATCTAAAGGTTGGTAAGATTTCAAGTCGTGTTATCATAGGATAGAAATCACCATTTTTCAGGAACCCCAGAGTCATGAACGTGAAGCAAAAGCCAAATTTAAATGAATTACCCGGTAACTTCCAAACCCACAACGAAAGTGCCAAGAGGGACACATGACCAGTGGGCATTGTGCACCAGTCATATTCCAATGATGAGGACAATTGTGCGATACCTGCCGAGCGTGCGCGCTTCTCGACAGGTGTGCGAACCGAAACGTTATTGGCACAGCGGGATGACACCCCTTTAATCAGCCACCAAAATGTGTGCCTCTGCAGTCTAAGGCTGTGTTCACACACAGCGTTTTTTTAGCGGTATTTTTAGTGGTTTTGCCAATAAAACCGCTAAAAATAAGCTTCCCATTAATTTCTATGCATTTTGGACTTTTTGTGCATATGGATGCGTTTTCTACCGCGAAAAAAACGCATCACGGTAAAAAGACGCAGCATGCTCATTAATTTCGTGGATTTTTCCCCGTTTCTGGCTAGTTCTATGCGTTTTGAAAACGCACCGGAAAAAAACGCATCAAAACCGCGACGAAAACGCGCAGACAAAAAAGGCGCGGTTTCTGGGAAGGGAGTCAGGTTTTTGAGCAGAAATTTTCTGCTACGTGTGCACTTAGCCTGAAACAAATCAGGAGAGTACCATTCTCAAGGCTATATTTTTTGAAGACATGAGCGAATCAATTTGCAGAAACCTGGCCCACCTGCCATGTCAGTAGTGCATGGCCACCTCTTTTCATTAGTCATTTTGATGACTTCAGGAAAGGCCTACAGGAGAAGTGCCAGGGATTCCATCAGGTAGGTAGGAGGCGGATCGCAGAGCCTTTGTGTGGCCGCCATGGACTACTGAATTGGCCGCTAGACCAGGGTCCTGCCAATTGATTGGCTCATCTCTAGTATTTTGGCAAAACCTAAGACCTATATTTATATTTTTACATCAACCAGTTACACCACAAGGTGGGTACCAACCTAAGCACAAGAGATTACCAAATTACAATTGTATGTTAGGCATAAAAAGGCTGCAAAAAATGATCAAGGTCAAAAGGGGAACCGGTGCCAGCAGTGGGTTTTAGAGCAGGATGAGCAAAGTAAATTACTATCTACACAGGTTCAAGAAAATTTGTATCCTATTGATTGAAGTCACCTCATTTGGGGCTTAGGAGTCCAGTGGGAGGTGTTAATCAGTCATAGGCAGCCAATTATTGAGGGAGCCTGCCAACTGGACTCCTAAGCCTAGAATGAGCAGAGATTACAGACAGTATGTTACAAGTTCCATTCCACAAAACAGGGGTGGACATATCGTTGGGGCCATCCAGGAGGTAAGAGGGACACTTCTACCCCCAAAGCAGGTGGAATTGTGCATTTTGATGAGTTGTTAGACTGCAAAGGGCCCTTTTCCGTCTGTGTCTGCCACAAAACTATCAATCTGCTCAGCTCATCCTGCTCTATGACGTGGTTCCAGTAGACTGGCTAGGATTTTCATGGTGACATGTTCCTTTTCACAGTTTGGCGACTTGTGCCAAACAAGTGCGTCATCCCTATATGCTGTATGATGCGCGGGGAGCCAGCTGTGTTACACAGCTGGCGCCCAAGAGCATCTTTAGTTCAATTTTACTGCACAATGAACGTCCTAGGTACTAAACCCTAAAAACCAATGGCAGAATTTTTTTTTTCTCCTCAACCATTTCACCTCTCCTCCGGGACTATTTTTGGTCCATGTTACAGTACATTACATGGTGAAGTGAATGGTGTCATTGAAAACTAGAGCTTTTCACACACACACAAAAAAAAGCTCCAGTAAGACTATGTTAGAAAAATAAAGTTAGGGCTCTTGGGAGGCGAAGAGGAAAAAAAAAAGCGAAAGTGCAAAAAGAAAAGATGGCTGCGTCTCCAAAAGGTTAAAGAAAGAAGTCTGAACATTTGAGTTTGAACCAGGAAGATACAGTTTTGGTTATGTGGGGGCACAAAGGTTGGTTTGGGGTCTTCCTGGGCGCAGTGGATTACTTTATCTCCATCCACACAAGTTTCTATTACTTATTGAACTTTGTATAAATTTGGCCTTTCCTGAGAGAACAGAGAATTGCATTTTCCGGCAGGACATTTAGTCTTATCTTCAAATGACAACCTGGTTCCCGAGTGACTATGTTTCCGTCACTTTCCCCAGCAGCTTCTCCTCAAAGTGTCCCCTATTTTCCACAGATTGTGTGCCCTGAACGCTGGATTCCTCTGGCTGCAGCCTTATCTCTGCCATATAGATGTGGAATAGTCAATTCAAAAACTTGGATGAAATAAGACAAGGAGATGTCGACAGCTCAGATACTGACTGCTGCGTGATGGAACGGAACCCTAAAAGTGGTTACAAATGAAATGGAAAATTATTCCAAAATTCGTAGATTAAAATGATGAAATTTTAAAAAAATTCTGTTCAGTCTATTCTGTTCATTTAAGGATAGAAGTACATTTGGTAGAGCAGCAGATACACATTAAACCAGGTGACTAGATTTAAGCCCATCGTGGTTCCAAATAAGTTATTTATTTATGTTTAATGGGGGTGATTAATATTTTCATATTTTTTTCAGACTTTTGAAACATTTTTTTTTTTTTAGTATTTATATTTTTTTTATTGCGATCATTTGATTACTTGTTTTGTTTACTTTAATACCATCATAGAAAATTACGCTGACTCATGAAGCCTCGGCTAAGATGGCAGAACTGGGGGCCTTCCGTAGCTTCCAGTTATAAAAACCCATCGGAAACTCCCAATTGAATTGCAAGGGCTGATGGGGGCTGCTGCGCCAGCAATCGAGACATTTATGCCGCTGTTAATGATAAACAGCACCAATCGGAGCTAGCACCAGTCGCTGCTGTTAGAGGCAGGTAGCATTTATGGTGCGGGCTCAACTACTGAGCCTGTATGTTTTGTGGGCTGGTGTTGTGCTGCATTCACTGATCTCTTAGTGCTTGGACCCCACCAATCAGTCAGTAATGGCATCCTAGTACTATACATATATAAAACTTACACCAATATATGTAATTTCCTTAGTGGAAAGAATGCAAGTGACGAGCGCTTTCTCAGCATAGTAGGTTATAAATATAGAACCAATTGTAAAGAATGTTCTCAGCTGGCTGAGTTGTGCAAATTGCAATATAATCACCTATTCCAGTGGGAGCAGCCAACCCAGAATACTGTGGGGATTTCATCCATAGGGATTCCAAGCAGAGCTTGATAAAGAGACCGGATGAAGGGCGCTGTCGTCAGTATGAAATGGGGCAATGGATCCAATGAGGACTGATTAAGCACAAGCAGCACAAGCCCAGCTGCAGCTCTGAGTTTTTAAGACTGAAGAGTCAGATCTGACCCCTTGCTGCCGCTGGGCTCGTGCTGCTTTTGCTTTATCCATCCTCATTTGATCCATTATAAAACTTACCAATACACTTTTATTTTCAAAGGTCCCACTATCTCCAGATAACGGCCTCATTCCTGGGTTCTGGCAGTTTCATCTCTGATCAACACAGGATGGAATGTTGTGCCTAGAACTATGTACAAAGGGGGCTGGCTGACTGCTGTGCATCAACTGTGACAAAGAAGGGCCTGGCTGACTGCTGTCCATCAACTATGACAAAGTAGGAGGCTGTCTGTCTGCGATGTATCAACTGTGACAAAGAAGGAGGCTGGCTGACAGGTGTGCATCAACTGTAACAAAGCAGGAGGCTGGCTGTTCCTTCATGTATCAACTGTGACAAAGAAGGAGGCTGGCTGTCTGATGTGTATCAACTATGACAAAGAAGGAGGCTGGCTGACAGGTGTGCATCAACTGTAACAAAGCAGGAGGCTGGCTGTCTGCTATGTATCAACTGTGACAAAGAAGCGGGCTGACTATCCGCTATGCATCAACTTTGACAAAACAGGAGGCTGGCTGACTGCTGTGCATATACTGTGGCAAAGAAAGAGGCTGGCTGTTTGTTGTGCATCAACTGCGACAATGATGGAGGTTGACTGACTGCTGTGCATCAACTGTGACAAAGAAAGAGGCTGGCTGACTGCTATATATCAACTGTGACAAAGAAGGGGGCTGGCTGTACGCTATGTATCAACTGTGACAAAAAAGGGGCCGGCTGACCGCGATGCATCAACTGTGACAGAAAGGGGCGGGCTGACCACTATGTATCAGCTGTGCTGTGACAAAGAGGAGGACCGGCTGTCCACTATGTATCACTGTGACAGAAAAGGGGGCTGGATGACAGCTATATATCAACTGTGACAAAGAAGGGACTGGTTCTCCACTATGCATCAACTGTGATAAAAAAGGGACTGGCTGACCGCTATGTATCAATGGTGGCAAAGAAGGGGGCAGGGTGACCACAATGTTTCAACTCTGGCAAAGAAAAGAGCTGGCTGAATGCTATGTATCAACTGCTACAACGAAGGAGGCTGGCTCATGGGCATACCCAGGATCAAAACTAGGGGGGGGGGTCAAGCCATGGTCGGGCGTGGGGCAAATTTTATGCCATGCCCCCGACCATACCCATTTCACAACTAGTCACACCTATATCTACGCCCCAACCGCACCCATTTAGCACTGCTGATCACACTGACTGGTACTAAGCGCACAGTGGCTGGCATTATGGGCACAGTAGCTGGTACTGAGGAAAAGAAAGAAAGAACAGAGAAAGAAAAAAGAAAGGACAGAGAGACAGAAAGAAAGGAGTGAGAGAAAGAAAGAACAGAGAGAGAAAGAGAGGGGAAGGAAAGAACAGAGAGAGAGAGAAAGAGGGGAAAGAATGAAAGAACAGAGAAAGAAAGAACAGAGAGAGAGAAAGAACAGAGAGAGAGAAAGAACAGAGAGAGAGAAAGAACAGAGAGAAAGAAAGAACAGAGAGAAAGAAAGAACAGAGAGAAAGAAAGAACAGAGATAGAAAGAAAGAAAGAAAAGAATAGAGAGAGAACGAAAGAACAGAGAAAGAAAGAGGGGAAAGAAAGAACAGAGAGAGAAAGAGGGGAAAGAAAGAACAAGGAGAGAGAAAGAAAGAACAGAGAAAGAAAGGTGAAAGAATGAAAGAAAGACAGAAAGAAAGAGGGGAAAGAAACAACAGAGAGATAGAAAGAAAGAGGAGAAAGAAAGGAAGAAAGAACAGAGAAAGAAAGAACAGAGAAAGAGAAAGAAAGAACAGAGAAAGAGAAAGGAAAAACAGAAAGATTAGAGAGAGAAATAAAGAACAGAGAAAGAGAAAGAAAGAGTAGCAAGGGAAAGAAAGAACACAGAGAGAAAGAAAGATTCTATAAAGATACTATAGCAGCCCGACTCCCATTGTAGTGCCCACCTGAGCCACCGGTGCAGGACATATCATGATCCGCTCACATGGCCGTTATCCCCGATTCCAAGGCGATCCTGCTGTCTGCGCTGTTGGAGGACACGCTGATGGATCTGAAGCATTCACTGAAGTGCCTCCATGGTTCCAAAACAATCTCCTTTCCGGTCAGCTTCCAGCACGTCACTTCCGGTGGAATGTCCCGTGCGAGTTTTAAAGTCCTCCTCGGGGCTCCGCCGTGTACTCCTGTGTCCACGGGAAAAGTAAGCTCCCAGCCGGCATAGCTGGGCAGAATCTCAATCGGGACTGTCCCACTGGATCCGGGACGGCTGGGAGGTATGAGTGCTCCCCATCATACACCTTGTACATGCACGGCTCTGCACACCTCATACACACACGGTTCCGCTTTGTATGCCTCGTACACACACGGCTCAGCACCAGTACACCTCGCACACACACGGATCCACTCAGTACACATATGGCTCCACTCCGTAATCCTCGTACAAATGCGACTCTGCTCCATACACCCCGTACAAGCGCGGCTCCGCTCCGTACACCTCGTACAAGCGCGGCTCCGCTCCGTATACCTCGTACATGCGCAGCTTTGCTACATTCACCCTGTAAACCCCTCATCATGACCCCACACATAAACTTCCCCTCATCTAGCACCATGATGACCAGCACAGCAGAGTCCTGCATACACAGAGGCCCCTGATCATGTGACCCCTGACTCCTCCCCTCCTGTGACCTCATCACAGATCCTGTGCAGCCCAGGGACATCATTGCTGGGATCTAGCAGTGAGGGGCTGCGCTCTTGGAGGGCGGGGATGGGGTGCAAGGGGGGCGTGGCGGCGAGAAAAGTAAACTGGCTCTCCACTACCGCGGCCAGGAGGTATTGTTGCATTGTGCAGTGCACCTCTGCTTCTAGGGAGGGGCAGCTGCCCCCCCTGCCCCACAGTGGGTACTCCCATGGGCTGGCTGATCACTATGTATCAGCTCTGACAAAGAAGGAGGCTGGCTGATAGCCATGTTATGAACTGTAACAAAGAAGGGGACTGGCTGGGCGCTATGTATCAACTGTGACAAAAAAGGAGGCTGGCTGACAACTCTGCATCAACTGTGACAAAGAATGGGGATGTCAGTCTGCTATGTATGAACTGTGACACACAAAGAAGGAGGCTCACTGACCGCTATGTATGAACTGTGACTAAGAAGGGGACTGGCTGACTGCTATGCATCAACTGTGACAAGGAAGGAGGCTGGCTGCTATGTATTTTGCTATATATCAACTGTAATAAAGAAGATGGGATGGCTGACCGCTGGCTTTTTTTATTGAAGTCAGCTAGTCCTGATGCACAGAGCACTGGTGACTTTCCGACAGAAGCTTCTGGACTTCGGCCTATAGGTCAACATGTATATTAATACATTTTATATATCTGAAGTAGTAACATAGCTGAACAGGTAACCCTTTTAGAATGCGACACCCCTTTAAATGAAACTAGAAGTGATAGCAACAAGGTTTCATGACAATTACTGTGATGTGATGGGACCAGTTGATATTTTTTTCAATTGACCCCGAAAAAATTGTTGTTCCACCATTCAGAACAACAGTGACCTCCAGCCGGGGACGGAGTGCACAGGTAATTCTGCAGTCAGATACTTTCTCCATGAAATGAATGAGAAGAGTTGTGCACCTGTGGTTGCCAGACCATCCTCATCTTATAGACAGAAACGGCCAAAGCAACAGTGACATCTACAGAGAGGGAGAAAGCATCACAGCCAGAGTGTGGAGAGAGGAGCGAGCACCAGACACAGAGAAAAGAGGAGGCAGCGGCCCAGCAAAACTGGAGGGACAGAGGGAACAAAACCGTTACATCTTAGGCTACTTTCACACATCAGGTTTTTTCCGACAGGCAGGATCCAGCTATTTTGAGAAAAAATGGATACTTTGAAATCTGCCACTGGAACAGTTTTTCTCTCATTGCATTGTATTAGCATCGGATCGTGCCGCATGGCGTTCCATTTCTTCCGGTTTTCACCGAACCCGGCTAAATGTTTGATTCCGGCATCTGGAAAAAACGTTTCTAGTAACGTTTTTTGTCTGCGGCGAGAAACCGGAAAGCGCCGGATCCGACGCTTCTGGCTTTTTGCTACAATGGTAGTCTATGGGCGCCGGAATGCGCCGGATCCGTAAAAAGACATCCGGGCACTGGATCCGTTTTTTTTTTTTTAAGTCTGAGCATGCTCAGATCCAATTGGTCAGCCCACAGGAAACAGATATAAACAATGGTAGACGGATCCGGCGGAAAAAACGATCCATTTCATCAGTTGCCCACAAATAACGACGGATCCGACACGACGCCGGATCGAGCCTGTTAGATGAAACCTGATGTGTGAACAGAGTCTAACACCGACCTTACCCTGCACTACAGCATAGCAAACTTCATTGGTTAAATCTCATAATTTTGCCACTACCCTGCACCCCAAGTGTCAGTGCCGTTACCCTGTGTCCCTACTGTCAATGCCATTATCCTGTACCTCAAGTGTCAGTGTCATTATCCTGTATCCATAGTGTCAGCATCATCATCCTGTACCCCAAGTCAGTGTCATCATCCTGTACCCCAAGTGTCAGCGTCATTATCCTGCGCCCCAAGTGTCAGCGTCATTATCCTGCACCCCAAGTGTCAGAGTCATTATCCTGCGCCCCAAGTGTCAGCGTCATTATCCTGCACCCCAAGTGTCAGTGCCATTATCCTGTACCGGAACTGTCAGTGCCATTATCCTGTACCCCAAGTGTCAGTGTCATTACCTTGCACCCCAAGTGTCAGTGCCGTTATCCTGTGTCCCTACTGTCAGCACCATTATCCTGTACCGCAAGTGTCAGTGTCATTATTCTGTACCCCAATTATCAGTGTCATTATCCTGTACCCCGTGTCAGCGTCATTATCCTGTACCCCAAGTGTCAGCGTCAATACCTTGTACCCCAAGTGTCAGTGTCATTATCCTGTACTCCAAGTGTCAGTGTCATTATCCTGTACCCCAAGTGTCAGTGTCATTATCCTGTACCCCAAGTATCAGTGGCATTATCCTGAACCCCAAGTGTCAGTGTCATCCTGCACCCCAAGTGTCAGCGCCATTATCCTGTACCCCAAGTGTCAGCGTCATTATCCTGCACCCCAAGAGTCAACATCATTATCCTGTACCCCAAGTGTCAGCGTCATTACCTTGTACCCCAAGTGTCAGTATCATTATCCTGTACCCCAAGTGTCAGTGTCTTTACCCTGCACCCCAAGGGTCAGTGCCATTATCCTGTGTCCCTACTGTCAGCGCCATTATCCTGTACCTCAAATTATTATTATTATTATACATTTATATAGCGCCTTTTATTCCATGGCGCTTTACAGGGAAAAGGGGAAATATAGACAAGTAAACATGTGCAAGACAAGGGACACACAAGTACAGAAGGAGAGAGGACCATCCCCGCGAGGGCTCACAGTCTACACGTGTCAGTGTCATTACCCTGCACCCCAAGTGTCAGTGCTGTTATCCTGTGTCCCTATGTAGGTATCAGCAGGTACGCAAGATGCAGTGACGAGACGCGAGACTGGGTGAACTTTGGTTAAAGAAACTTTTATAACTTTGGGCTATGCTAAGCAACCAAACTATGACAATAGTAGATGCTGTCCTCGCAGGGACTTTGCACCAACAAGCACTTTAACTGAGTTCACAAATAATCCGGCAACCTGCCAGTTGCTATAGGGCCACAATATCGCCGACTACGGGTCCTTATTTATAATGCGCCACTTATCCGTTTGGGCGTCCCTCGATGTCGCTGATGGGCTACGTTGGCATCGCAGCCGCTGGGCCCAGCTGCTGAAGGTCTGTCGTAATCTTCGGGCGATCCAGCACCCAGGAGAAGTTGAAGCACAGCAGGCCCTGGAAGAGTCTTGGAGTTGGGGCGCAACAGGCCCTGAAAGATTCCTGGAATTGGGCACTGCAGGTGGGTCGCCCCTCCCAGGGCTGTGGGGTACTCGGTACCGGGCCGGTGTCAGGAGAATGTGTCACAGCAGCAATGACCCGGTCCGTGGCCCTGGGCGCCCAATATCAATGGCGGTGATGTTAATGGTGTTAAAGTTTATATGAATAGTTCGTGACGCCACCCGTGGTGTTTGGCAAGGGAGATGGTAAGCCAACGCTGCATACAGATCCGCTGGGACTGATGGTGTGGTGCAGCAGAGATGGTATAGCTCCCCATAGGTGGAGCTGTAGTCCCAGGGCAGTGTAGGTGCAATGGATGAGGAGAGGCGCAGAATGGTATGGATGCTGGTACCCAGGTGTAGTGGTGTGGGAATAACTGGAGGACACCAGAGTATTCGGTTCCAAAGCTTTACTCACTGTTTGCAGTTCACACAACTGCCTGCCTCCGTACTGTGTTCTCCAGGTCAGGGCTCCAGCCAACCTCCAGGCAGGATAAGATTCTCCCTTCCACACTCCGCCAACATGTACCTTCACTGAACGACTCCTCCAATGCGCCTTTAGGTGCGAAGCACTCCAGTACTTAGTTACCCTGGAATGCCTCTCTCTAGGTGTTCCTAGTCTTTACTTGTATGACAGACAGCTGTAGCCTGCTTCGGGGACTCCACTCTGCGTCCCGGCTCTCTATTCAGTTGCTGTTGTGTCCCAAGTCTATGATGGGAGCAAGGCGTTAGTGGCTCACTACTCCTCCGGTGTCTGTTGCCGGACATAAAGATCCAATCAACCTAGGGGACCGGGCCCCGACCTTTGCGCTCTCTGGACTGGAAGGGTTCTCTATCTTTCTTCAACCAGCTTCCCACCGTCCTTCTATTCTCCTTCGTTCCGATCTGTTCTCTCTCTCTTATGGAAGGTTAGGTTATCAATCTTATCAGTCTCTTTCTCTGTCTTTCTCGTGCCAGCAGTCCAGATCACTGGGACCTGCTGCAGCACGTCCTTCAGACACCCATCTTCACTCTTCTCTCTCTCCAACTAACCAACTAACTCTCACTCTCCCCACTCTTTTGTATCATCTCACTCCACCCGCCTATCTCGTGTTACGAAGCAGGGTTCCACGAGGGGTGCTCTGCTAACCCCCAGCATGAAGCTGTTAGGTGGCCCCACTGAACTATCCTGTGTGTGAATGCAGGTGTGGAGCATGGTCAGGAGTTCCCACCTTACCTGGATGGTGGGGCACTACACCTTAGGAGAAGGTGCAGTACCTCTGTGGCGACTGAAGCCTCAGGGGCGCCACATAGGCTCTGAAGGAGTCTTGACGTTGGAGCGCAACAGGCCCTGAAGGAGTGCTGGAGGTGGAGCACAACGGGCCCTGAAGGAGTCTCTTGAAGTAGTAACCCCCTGTAAACACAGCGGGGTTCAGCTTATTTGCAAGTTCAAATCAGGCTTTTGTATCCAAGCAGGGTGGTGTTGCAGTCTTTAAGAGTGGCGGTTTGCTGGCCATGAGCGCAGCCTGAGGCTGTGTGCAGAGTGTCTTTGTTGCCGAGGAACAGGCCCCAACTGCAGCGGAGTGATGGCGGCTTCGGGTGGTGATGGACAGGCCGCAGCCGCAGGCTGAAGCGGAGTGGCGGCGTCCACAGGCGGCAGCGGGCAGGCTGCAACCGTGGACTGGAGTGGGTCGGGAAACGGCCGCGAGAGGCGGCGGGCAGGCCGCAGCGGGCTGGAGTACAGCGGCACAGGCCGCGAGTGTCCGTGGACAGGCCGCAACTCCGGACTGGAGTGACGCGGCAGTCTCTTGTCGGTAAGCCCGGCGCCTCCTCCCAGCAGGCCACGGTAAATCTCCCCTCTGCTCACAGTTTGTTGTACTGGCTCTCTCACGCTCCCACCGTCTCTTGCTCAGTCTCCGCTGCTCTGCCAACTGTCCTCCCTGCCCCTTTTATACTCGCCCCTGCCCTTGCTGTTCTGTCACTCTCAGCCGTCCTCCTTCCTCCTCCGCCCCCTGGGTACAGTTTCCTTGGGAACCTAGATGGTGGCCCCCTTGGTTCCGTCCCGGACATGCCGCGGGGGCCCTCCTCCCCATACTCCCCCACCCTGTATGCTCGCCAGTCCTCGGGCGAGGGCCTTAGTATGCTGGGGTTGGTCTGTGGAGATGTCAGTTGTCGCTGCCGTATAAACTGGTCCTGTTCGTATCGTTCGGGGGGGTTTGCCGGCTGTTGACCGCTTGGAGCGTCTAGGTTCGACTAGGGTGGTGTCTTCCGGGGTGGTAGATGGTGGTGGGCTAGCTGGTTCGGGCAGACTAATTGGGTCAGTTGAGCTGTCACTAAGTGGAGAGTCCCGGGAAGTCGGGGGAAAGTCTTCTTCGTCGTCCGGGTTCCAGGCCACTGGCAATGGTTCAGAGACCTGGGGGGTAGGCTCAGGTTGTACTGGGTCGGTGGAAGTACAGGGGCGTAACATATTACGGTGCACAATGCGAGTAGGCAGTGTTTCGTCTTTTTCGGGTCGTATTTCGTATACAGGTCCTTCAGGGTTTATGCGGCGTAGAAGGAGGGGGTGTCGCATTGTATGTTAGAAACACGTATATCTGCACAGAGATTGAAGCTTCAGAGACTGGGAGTTCTGTGGAAACTGTTTGGGTAAGAATACAAGGACACAACAATGGAAAGGACACCATTGTAGGCATTTACTACAGGCCGCCTGTGCAAGCTAAAGATATGGATGAACTCTTTATGCATCAAATGGCCAAGTTATCCAAAAAATATGATATAGTTGTCATTGGAGATTTCAACTATCCAGACATTTGTTGGGAATCTCTCTCAGGCAAAACTAACAGGTCAAGGAAATTCTTATCCTCTCTTGCTGACAACTTTATCTTCCAAAAGGTAAGGGAGAAAACAAGGGGAACTGCTACCTTGGATCTAATCCTTATAAACAGGGAGGAAATGGTTGAGGAGGTAAAAGTGGCTGGGACCCTAGGAGGTAGCGACCATGCTATTTTAGAATTTTGGATAACTAGAGGCGGAAGACCTGTGAAGACTCAGACGTCAAGGTTAGATTTCAGAAAGGCAGATTTTAAGGGATTCAGAAAGAGAATTGGAGGGATCCAATGGCTGGATATCCTAAAAGACAAAAATGTCCAGGAGGGATGGGAAATCTTGAAAAATGAAATTCTCAAAGCACAGTTGTTAACAATTCCGAAAAGAGGGAAGAATAGGAAGCATTTAAGGAAACCAGGATGGATGAACACAGAACTTAAGCACATGCTAAAAAGGAAGAAAAAAATGTTTATAAAATGGAAAGAGGGAGGCATATCAAAAGAAGAATATAATGCAGTCTGCAGAACCTGCAGGGCACAAATCAGATTAGCTAAAGCTGAAAATGAATTGAGGCTTGCAAGAGATGTCAAAAGCAATAATAAAGGATTTTGGGGATATGTCAAAAGTAAAAGAAAAGTCAAAGATGCTATAGGATTTTTACAGGATGAAAATGATGAAATGGTAAGACAGGATGTTGAGAAGGCTGAACTTTTAAATTCCTATTTTGCATCTGTTTTCTCTCAGAAAGGAAATGTAACATCAACTGTTATTCACTGTCCTATTAAGGGAATAGAAGAATCCAGGATATCTATAAACAGAAAGATAGTGAGGAAACACTTAGCTAACCTAAGTGAATTCAAGTCTCCAGGTCCAGATGAATTACACCCCAGAGTACTGAAGGAGATAGCAGAAGAAATTTTTGAACCCCTCTCCATAATCTTTGAAAATTCTTGGAGAACAGGAGAAGTGCCAGAAGACTGGAGAAGAGCAAATGTTGTTCCTATCTTCAAAAAGGGGAAGAAGGTGGACCCAGGCAACTATAGGCCGGTGAGTCTGACTTCTATACCAGGAAAGATCTTTGAACAAATTATTAAACAACATGTATGTCAATACCTGGATAAGAATGAAGTGATTAAACAGAGTCAGCATGGGTTTGTAACTAATAAGTCATGTCAGACTAACTTAATTTCCTTCTATGACGGTATCACTGATTGGGTGGATCAAGGAAATGCTGTAGATATAGTATATCTTGACTTCAGCAAAGCATTTGACAAAGTCTCTCATACAATCCTTATTGAAAAAATGACTAAGTATGGAATGGACAAGGCAACTGTTAGGTGGATTCATAACTGGCTTAGTGATCGGACCCAAAGAGTGGTCGTAAATGGCTGCACATCCAGTTGGAAGAATGTCTCAAGTGGGGTACCACAGGGCTCTGTCCTGGGCCCTGTATTGTTCAACATATTTATCAACGATTTAGATGAAGGAATTGAGGGTAAACTGATTAAATTTGCTGATGACACAAAGCTAGGAGGGATAGCTAATACTAGAGAAGAGAGAGAGGATTCAAAAAGATTTAAATAAACTGGAGAAGTGGGCAGCAACTAACAGAATGGTTTTTAACAGGGAGAAATGCAAAGTACTACATCTGGGCAATAAAAATGAAAAAAGCATATATAGAATGGGAGGAATAGGGCTAAGTGACAGCACATGTGAAAAAGACTTGGGTATACTAATAGATCACAGATTGAATATGAGTCAACAGTGTGATGCAGCAGCAAAAAAGGCAAATGCAATTCTAGGATGTATTAACAGAAGCATACAGTCTAGATCACGTGAAGTCATTATCTCCCTCTACTCCTCTTTGGTCAGACCTCATCTGGAATATTGTGTCCAGTTTTGGGCACCACATTTTAAAAAAGACATCAACAAACTGGAGCAAGTTCAAAAAAGAGCGACCAGAATGGTGACCGGTCTGCAAACCCTGTCTTATGAGGAAAGGTTGCAGGATTTGGGAATGTTTAGTTTGCAAAAGAGAAGACTGAGAGGAGACTTAATAGCTGTCTACAAATATCTAAAGGGCTGTCACATTGTAGAAGGATCAACTTTATTCTCATTTGCACAAGGAAAGACTAGAAGCAATGGGATGAAACTGAATGGGAGGAGACACAGATTAGATATTAGAAAAAACTTTTTGACAGTTAGAGTGATCAATGAGTGGAACAGGCTGCCACGAGAAGTGGTGAGTTCTCCTTCAATGGAAGTCTTCAAACAGAGGCTGGACAGACATCTGACTGGGATGATTTAGCGAATCCTGCTTTGAGCAGGGGGTTGGACCAGATGGCCCAGGAGGTCCCTTCCAACTCTACGATTCTATGATTCTATGATTCTATGATTCTAGAACTCGGTAGGGACTCTCTTCCCAGCATGGCTCTAACTTGTTCTGGGGGCGCTGGTCTAATACGAGTACTCGGTCTCCGATTTGGAGGTTGGGAGGTGGAGGTAGATTCCTTCCTGGATGTTCTAAGCCTTGGAGCTTGATATGAACAATTCGGTGAGGAGTTTGCAGCCGGTGTCGGTGATTTCGTACCCATGATGATACTCCGGTCCAGGGCTGGGGCTCCTCTGGGTCCAACTCTACCTCCGTGATCCCCTTGCCTTCTTGTCCGAATAGCAAGGAGTAAGGGGTATAGCCGGTAACCCGATGCACCCGGTTGTTATAGACCCATACTAGTTCAGAGACATATTCGGGCCAGCGGGCCTTCCTGTCACTCTCCAGAGTGCGCAACATTTGAATTAGTGTTCCATTAAATCGTTCGCAGGCCCCATTCCCCTGCGGGTGGTATAGCGTAGTTCGGGATTTGTCGATTCCGTAAAGACGGTGTAGTTCCTCCATAACTTTCCCCAAAAAGCATGCTCCTTGATCGGAATGTATACGTTGAGGGCAGCCGTACACTTGTATGAAGTTCCTACAAATTGCGGAGGCTGCCGACTCCCCGGTTTGGTCTCGAGTGGGAGTGACCACAGCGAACTTAGTGAAATGGTCCACCATGACGAGGCAATGTTCGTACCCCTGGAATGCGGGACCAATGGTCAAGTAATCCACCGTCAAAAGCTCAAGGGGCGATGAGGTCACTATTGTTTGCACTGGGGCTCGCTGTGTGGGCTTTTTGGCTAACTCGCATAGGCGGCAGGCTCGGCACGTCTCGTCTACAACAGCATGTAAGCGTGGATGGTAAATTATCTGCTGCAACCATTGCAAGGTTTTTTGAGCTCCGAAGTGAGCCCCTTTTTCGTGGGCTTCTCTGGCCAGTTCCTTGAGTTGGGCTTCGGGCGCCTCTACCTGCCAAATCATCATAGATGTTGCCCGCAATATCGCTTTACGATACAATAGTCCTTTTCTGATAACCAGTTTCTCCCATTGTCATAACATCAGCGACATATCCTGAGTCAAAGTCTGTCTTTGGGAGTCAGTGGGCAGTTCGCCAACAGCCACCCATTGTCGGAGGAGTCCAATTTCTTTGTCTTCTTGCTGCTGTTGAATCCATTTGTCACGGGATTGTTCCAGCATACCCCTTAGGGTTTCGAAGGGGGATACTTTCTGAGTGTCAGCTGTGAGCACCGCAGCGGTGAGGGCGAACGGTATCTCTTCTCCTTCCAGTTCGCCGTCTCGACTCTTCCCTGGAGTTTTATGTCGGACCCTGGAGAGGGCATCAGCGTGTACATTTTCGGCCCCTCGTTTATAGATGATCTTATAGTTAAATTTAGCCATCCGGGCCACCCATCTTTTTTTCCAGAGCTCCCTGTTTGGCGTTCTCCAAATGGGCTAGCGGGTTATTGTCGGTCCGCACCACCACTTCGGAGTACGCTAGGTACTCTGTGAACCGCTCCGTCATGGCCCGCACTACTGCAAGGAGCTCGAGCTTAAAGGAGCTGTAATTGTCAGGGTTGCGCTTGGAGTCATGAAGTGATCGGCTTCCGTACGCGATCACTCTCTCCCTGCCATCTTGAACTTGTGACAATACAGCCCCTAGCCCGTGAAGGCTCCTGTCAGTGTGTAGGATGAACGGTTGCAAGAAATCCGCATAAGCTAACACCGGGGCACCCGAAAGTGCAGCCTTAAGGTCTTGGGAGGCCTCTTCTTGGGGTTGTTGCCACTGGATTTTCCATCCATTTGCCCCAGCGGGAGCCCCTTTCAGCAGGTCGTGCAGGGCTCGGGGTCGACGTGCAAAATTCTTTACGAAATGACGGTAGTATCCGGCCAACCCCAGAAAGGCCCGCATGTCTTATCGTCTCGGGGGTAGGCCATCCCTGGATGGCAGCAACCTTTTCCTGGAACGGTCTTACACCCTCCGCCGAGACGATATGCCCCAAGTACTTGATCTGGGTGCGAAATAGGTGGCATTTCTGGGGTTTTACCTTCAACCCGTACTTTTGCAGCCGGCCTAGTACCTGCCCCAACCGCCTCAGGTGGTCCTCAAACGTGGCAGCGTAGATGATGATATCGTCTAGGTATATTAATGTGGCCTCGAAATTGAGATCCCCCAGACACCGCTCCATCAACTGCTGAAAGGTTCCCGGGGTGTTGGCCATCCCGAACGGCATTCGATTGAACTAAAATAGTCCCATGGGAAGAACGAATGCCGTCTTAGCCATGTCTTCTTCTGACATGGGCACCTGCCAGTACTCACTGGCCAGATCCAAAGATGAGAAGTACGTCGCCTTTCCCAAGGCAGACAAGGATTCTTCTATCTGGGGTAGTGGGTACGAGTCTTTGATGGTACAAGCATTCAGCTTTCGATAGTCCACACAACCGTAGGGTGCCATCCTTTTTGCGGACCAACACGATGAGAGCCGCCCAGGGGCTTTGGCTTTCTTGGATGACTCCCTTTCGTAGCATTTGAGCCAGTAAAGTTTTCACCTCTTGGTAGACCTGTTGAGGAATCTGCCGATATCGTTCGCGGATGGGGGCCGCTCATGCCATGGGGATTCCATGGGTGATGGCGGTGGTGCATCCAAAATCATCCTCGTGACTAGCAAATACCTTGTGGTACTGTCCGAGCAGTGTTTTTAACTGGGAAAGTTGAGCTGAAGTCAGGCCGGAGAGCTCGGCCCGCATTTGTTCCAGGATGTTTCGACCCTTCTCCTGGGTTGGGGTCTTGGCTGCCTGTAGAGTCCGTATAGTCTCTGCCCAAGTGTCCTCGGGTTGCACTCTCCATTGGACCACAGGGGCCGGCAGCACTTCTTCCAAAGGTCTTACTAGCTTGGCCAGTTCGGTCCGGGGCTTCAGGACGATGTCTTGGTCTTCAAGGCTGACTCAGCGCACCAGGACGGTCCCCTTCTGCACTGTGGTCAGGGAGCGGGCCACCAGTATGCCAGGAGGCAAGCGTTCTGAGTAGCATGGCTCCACCTGCATCTCTACACCCTCCAACGGTATCGAGGTTCAGATTGGCAGAGCCATCACCGTCTGCCCAGGGGGCAGTACAAGCAGGGGAGCCGCTGGCGCGATGACTTTGCCCAGAGCTTCGCCCTCCCGGCAGTCCTGGTGTTCTCGCGCTTCCCGCACCAACTGCTGGAATACCTGTCCTTGGGCCGTGCGAGAACCCCACTGCTTCAGGGTCTCGTGCGTGGGCTCATTGAGGAGGAGGTTGCCGAACTCTCGTAGTATGTTCATACCCAGGGTAACCGGATGTTTGCTGTTCGCGTCTCCCTGGGTCAGGACCACTCCCCGGCGGCCGAGTGATTTGCCGCTTATGGAAATCTGCATCCAGGCTACTCCAACGACAGGAACTGGTAGCTGGTTGGCGGCTACTAACTTTTATCACGGACCCACACAGAGGTCTCACTGCTTCGGGAAAATGCTGCCGAAAATAAGTCTCTGGCATGGTCGTTACTTGCAACCCCCTATCTACTAGGCTTCGGACTGCACGGCCCTCGACTTCTGCCCACACCACTGGACACCGCGCGACCAGGCCTTCGTGACTTCCACCACCCCATGTGGTGGGCTCTGGCTCCGGGCTGCGTCCCCACGGTTCAGGGTCCACTGATCTTCTTGGCCAGCGGGGCACGTTTCTCCTGCAACGTGGGCACTCTCGGGCGGCGTGTCCCAATTCTCCACAATCGTAACAGGTGAATGGTCGTGGGAACCGACTTGGGTGAGGGCCGCGATGGTTCATGCCTCCTTGGCCCGGCCCTGGCCAACTCCTTGTGACCTCTTTTTTGGCTTCGGCCAATTCGCCTTTAATACTCTCTCTCTTGTACCCAGTGAGGTTCACCCAGGGCGCTTACGGATGCTTTGATACTCTGAGCCATCCCCACAGGGACCGTCACCCCTTGCTCCTGTTCCCGAACACATGCCTCCTTCCCTATCTCTGAAAAGGTCAGATGCGGGTCCACTCGCACCCGCTCTTGCAAAGCCTGTCTCGTCAGCGTGTCTCGTAGCCCGGTCACTAAAAGGTCACGTAATGTTACGTCCACGGTCCCCACGCCGACTCCATCCTTCCTTTCAATGGCTACAAACAGTTCCTGCAAAACATTCATATACTGCATCACTGTCTCCCCCTCTTTCTGCATGCGACTAAACATCCGGGTTCTCAGTTCCCCCACATCGGTCAGGTCCCCATAGGTCCCTTCTAAGATCTGTAACACCCTGTCGAAGGTATTTTGCTGCCCTGGGGGCCTCAACGTTACGGAATCCCGGGCCTCCCCGTCCAACGCCAACAAGGCCACTTCTGCCTCTAGGTCAGGGGTAAGCGGATGCATCCTAAATAGCCCACGCATTCGCTCCATCCATTTCCACAGCATAGTATTGCTGCCGGAGAACCTGGGCAGATTGCTTAGCATAGCCCTCAAAGAAATGCTGGGCTGGGGGCCCTTGTTGTCCGCGCTCGGAGACTGCATCCTGCCGACTATGCCAAATGTAGGTATCAGCAGGTACGCAAGATGCAGTGAGGAGACGCAAGACTGGGTGAACTTTGGTTAAAGAAACTTTTATAACTTTGAGCCACTTGGGCTATGCTAAGCAACCAAACTATGACAATAATAGATGCTGTCCTCGCAGGGACTTTGCACCAACAAGCACTTTAACTGAGTACACAAATAATCCGGCAATGGCCGGTTGCTATAGGGCCACAATATGGCCGACTACGGGTCCTTATTTATAATGCGCCACTCATCCGTCTTGGCATCCCTCGATGTCGCTGATGGGCTGCATTGGCGTCGCAGCCGCTGGGCCCAGCTGCTGAAGGTCTGTCGTAATCTTCGGGCGATCCAGCACCCAGGAGAAGTTGAAGCGCAGCAGGCCCTGGAGGAGTCTTTGAGTTGGGGCGCAACAGGCCCTGAAAGATTCCTGGAATTGGGCACTGCAGGCTCTGAAGGAGTCTTGATGTTGGGGCGCAACAGGCCCTGAAGGAGTCCTGGAGGTGGGGCACAACGGGCCCCGAAGGAGTCTCTTGAAGCGGTAACCCCCTGTAAACAGCGGGGTTCGGCCTATTTGCGAGTTCAATCGGGCTTTTGCATCCAAGCAGGGTGGTGTCGCAGTCTTTAAGAGTGGCGGTTTGCTGGCCACGTGCGCAGCCTGAGGCTGTGTGCAGAGTGTCTTTGTTGCCGAGTAACAGGCCCCAACTGCAGCAGAGTGATGGCGGCTGCGGGCGGTGATGGACAGGCCGCGGCCACAGGCTGAAGCGGAGCAGCGGCGTCCACAGGCGGCAGCGGGCAGGCCGCAACCGCAGACTGGAGTGGGGCGGGAACGGCCGCGAGAGGCGGCGGGCTGGAGTACAGCGGCACAGGCTGAGAGTGTCTGTGGGCAGGCCGCGACTCCGGACTGGAGTGACGCGGCAGTCTCTTGTCGGTAAGCCCGGCGCCTCCTCCCAGCAGGCCACGGTAAATCTCCCCTCTGCTCACAGTCTGTTGTACTGGCTCTCACGCTCCCACCGTCTCTTGATCAGTCTCCGCCGCTCTGCCAACTGTCCTCCCTGTGTGCTCCCTGCCCCTTTTATACTCACCCCTCCCCTTGCTGTTCTGTCACTCTCAGCCGTCCTCCTTCCTCCTCCGCCGCCTGGGTACAGTTTCCTTGGGAACCTAGATGGTGGCCCCCTTGGTTTCGCCGCGGGGGCCCTCCTCCCCACACCTACTGTCAGCGCCATTATCCTGCACCCCAAGTGTCAGCGTCATTATCCTGAGCCTCAAATGTCAGCGTCATTATCCTGCGCCCCAAGTATCAGTGTCATTATCCTGCGCCCCAAGTATCAGCGTCATTATCCTGCACCCCAAGTGTCTGCGTCATTATCCTGTACCCCAAGTGTCAGTGTCAGTATCCTGCACCCCAAGAGTCAGTGCCACTATCCTGTACACCAAGTGTCAGTATCATTATCCTGTCACACCAAGGGTCAGTGCCATTATCCTGTATTTTGACTACAAATTCCCCATTGCTGATGTAGTCGCTGTGGCAGACACATACTGTATAATACAGTAATAATAATCGGAGTCTTATTTGCCTGATTCCTGTTCTCTGTACCAGTTCTGTGCTGCCGCAGTCGTCACCAGTGTCCGATGCACATTCCCGCAGACTCCACACAAAAGAATCTAAATATATTCTATTCGCAGCTCTGGTTTATTGGTCGCAGCGTCGCGCAGCCCTTAGAAGAGAGCGGCTGTGAAAGGGGTCACCTCCACAGCCAGCTCTTTGTCTCTTTAGATGTCAGGCACTACAATTTTAATTAATTGCCGTGCCTTCTGAATCAGCAGCACGAAGAGTGGCCGCCTCCGGTTCTGCCCATTACTATACCGCTGAGAGGTGGAGGAGGCTCGGCATTATCCAGCTCCCCATTTACATCCAGGCCTGTTACTGAAACAAATGCCTCATTGGGGGGCTTCTAATCTGTGTTTTACACTTTCTTTTCCTAATTAGTCCTTGTAACGAGAAGGCCACAAAAGAAACTGGATTTGGCTCCGATGCCTGAGAAGGAACAGTGGCCGCCATAGAGTTTATGCATCGTGAGCGGTGATTGCCGCCATATGCGCCATTAAATGTTCTTAATTAATCGGTCTCATTAATTATCTGCCTTTCTTGTAAGGGAACATGTAAAAAATTGCATGTAGACTAAGTAACCGTGTAAATATCAAGGGAAATTTCTATCCTAAAATTCTCAGAAAGAGGTAAAATACTCGACAGGGTAGCAACCGATATGGCTGTCCTGATGGTTTCCACCATCTTTTCCACGCTCCGACAGTGGGGAAGCAGTAGGATGATGATTGCATAGTCTATGGCAGTGTGGGATCTACATGCCCGTGGGATTAGGGTCCTCTGCCCCCTCCACGTGTGGCAGAGCCGCAGCTTGGCTAGGTCGTATTAGCTGCTGCATGGAAGCACAAGATCAGCAGAAAGTGAGTGTGGCTCAATGACCAGAGAGAAAAAGGAGACTATAAATTATCCAGGCTTCCCAACTGTTCTGGAGTCAGTGGGTTTGGGGTGCTGTATCACTGTGCTGGGAGGTCAGCAGCAGTGGTGGAGCTGGGAGACTTGGCTCCCTGCTCCACCATTTATAGATGCTGCCTGAACCTCTGCATAGGAGGCGAGATAATGTCACTCCATCGCTCCTGCTGGGTCAGGAGCATTCCCAGCACAGAGCGGAGGTCTACCCTGCTCATGGCAGGAGCAAGGCAAGATGAGATTTGTTATTTATTTGCCAGTGGAGCAAAGGAGAAAGGGCCCTGTGGGGGCATAATACTGTGAAGGGGTATCATAAATTCTGGGGGGCTTCATAATGTGTGGGTAAGGTAGCAATGGGGGCATCAACCTGAGTAAAGTCCATAGAGAAGATATTAAACTGCTTCATTAAGGACATTATTTCTACCTGGCAAAAGATTAGGTGGGGCTTTGCGGCAAAAAAACTGCCATGGCGCGCCGCTGCACATGCCGCAATAACATGCCCTCCTCCCTTTTCTTCAGATTTGGCTAATAGTATCAGTAAGGTCTGTTTCACACTGAGTTTTCCAATATTGACCGATAAAGTCCCAGGTCCATTTATAGGTCCCCATTCCGAAGACTAAAACGCGTGGTTTTGGCCTCCATCGTGGCATAAAATAGTGCCGCCCTGCTGTGCTCTGCCATACGAGGCACGGTATAAGGCCATAGGAAGGACCTACTACTAATTTGGCCTATGACTCCCTGTTCATATAAACATAACCACACTTTACGGTCTTTTCACAATGATTTGTGCTCTTTTGTCACCGCACACAGGCCGCTGCCGCCGCTGACAAGTGTATCGAATATCGCTGGGGATAACCTGATGATGGATTTACATATAAACACAGATTAGTATCTTGGCATGTGTTAATGCGGTGCAGCCATCACCTCACACTCCGCGGTGACGATTGAGAAATAGAGCTGACGACAGCAACCTCTGCTGGTCACTAGTGGTAATTACACACACTGATAAAATGCATCAGTTTTGCACAATTTTTATCAAGCATATTCCATATATTAGGTGATTCTACATGTAGGTGACATGTCACAATTCAAATTAATACAGATACGGGACATCAGGAGGCAGCGGCTGGATGCAAACTGTGAAGGGAGTCAAACAGGAGCTGAGCTGCAGTACCTAAGAATGGCCACTATGCTGCGCACGGAGCTGCCATGTTCGGGTCCATTTACGGTTTACATCAGCTGATGACAGCTCATTACGGGGGTACAAGGCGTCAGATCCCCACTAATGTGCTGTTCTTTATAGGTCATCACTATCAGAAGCCTGGAGGATTTTTTAGAGGTTCTGTTCATACTTTTACAATATTCATACAGAGTTAGAGTTTGTTCACATTCTGCGTTTCTTTTCCTCATCCTTTTCAAGTGTAAAAAAAGCTGCACTTTACCGTACCAGCAAAGTGAAAGAGATTCCAGATATTCAATGCACACGCTGCTTATTTTTTTACACCTGCGGCAATTATTCAGTGTTTTTCACCCTTTCAAAGGAATGGGACAAAAAAAGGGGGAAAAATGAATGAAAAACGTGTGTAAAAACGAAATACACAGAAAAGGAAAAAAAAAATTTCTACAAGATAAGCAAACAGTTAAAATATACAAAAAAAAAAAAAAATCACGGACAAGGCAACACAAGAATGACGATCTCCACTAGAGTTTGATGTCCTGGATAATATTAAGGCCGCTTTCACAAGTTCAGTATTTGGTCAGTATTTTACATCAGTATTTGTAAGCCAAAACCAGGAGTGGGTGATAAATGCAGAAGTGGTGACGGGTTTCTATTATACAGTGGCATGCAAAAGTTTGGGCACCCCTTGTCAAAATTACTGTTATTGTGAGCGGTTAAGCAAGTTGAAGATGAAATGATCTCTAAAAGGGTAAAGTTAAAAATAACACATTTACTTTGTATTTTAAGCAAAAAAAAAAAAAAATGTAAATATACACATTTTCATCTTTCACATTTTAAAAGTTGCAAAAAGGAAAATGGGCTGATGTAAAAGTTTGGGCATCCTTGGAGATGTGTGTGCTCAGATAACTTTGACCAAGGTGTCACAACTCTCTTGTCAGGTGTCCTGGGACCAGGGGCTCCTTCCATGTCCCCAACACTAGGGTGCGCCCTAGCTCGCCTCTTCCCGGATTACTTCTGATGGTGAAGACGCCGGGGCCACGTACATTGCCTTAACTCCTTGATCCGCCCTCCGTCTGTACGCTTCCCCCACCCAGGGAGGAGGGAAGCAGTAGTGCACCACAATACACCAAGCAGGCAAACAAGGTAATACGAACAGGGGTAACAGAAAATACCAAACATGCAAATATACTCACATACAACAAAAGTATGCACCGGGAAGTGAAGGTTGATTTAAACCAAAATAGAAGAAAGGGAATTATTACACCCTTAAAACCAAGCAACAATCACAGGTAAATTGAAAATATACCCTTCTCCAATAATCACCAACAACCACCAGTCATGCAGCATAAGCTACCTCTGACAATGAGTGCTAGCCAGACCCAAATAATATAGGAGATGGGAGTGGCTAATAGTGCACAGCTGAGAGCCTAAAACGCTTCAGGAGCGTTCAACAAAGCAGATTAACCCCTGCACTGCCAACAATTTACTACTTTAATAAGAAGGTTAAGTGCTTCTATTCAGCGCAGGAGTGGGAGGAATCAGATGCTGCAGTCTTCTGGCTCCTCTCTGTCACAGTAAACCAGTCACAAATATTTCAGACCTCAATTAGCCTGTTAAAGTTATGGCTTGTTCACCATCATCGTTAGGAAAGGCCAAGTGATGCAAATTTCCCAGCTTTATAAAACCCAGCCTCTTCTAACCTTGTTTACAAAAAACAGCAGCCATGGGTTCATCTAAGAAGCTGCCTAGCACTCTGAAAATGAAAATGGTGGAGGTCTACAAAGCAGGAGAAGGCTATAAAGATGGCAAGCATTTTTAAGTTACCCTTTCCTGAGTTTGAAATGTAATTAAGAAATTGCAGGTAACAGGAACAGTGGAAGCCAAAATAAGGTCTGGAAGACCAAGCAAAATTCAGTGAGAGCTGCTTATAGGATTGTTATAGAGTCAAATCAGAAACCCACTTGACTGCAAAAGATCTTCAGAAAGATTTAGCAGACTCTGGAGTTGTGGTACATTGTTCTACTGTTCAGAGACACCTGCACAAATATGGCCTTCATAGACAAGTCATCAGAAGAAAACTTCTCCTGCATCCTCATCATGAAATTCAGCATCATAAGTACGCAAAAATAAAAAACCGTCTAAACAAGCCTGATGCATTTTGGAGACAAGTCCTGTGGACCAATGATGTTAAAGTATAACTCTTTGGCGAGAATGATCAAAGGTATATGTGAAGAAAAAAGGGCACAGTATTTCAGGAAAAAAACATCTCGCCAGTCATGAAGCATGTGGGTGGAACTATCAATCAACTTTTAAAAATTTAAAACATGAGAATAAATAAATATATATATTTGTTGCCTAAAATATAAAGGAAATGTGTCATCTTTAACTTTAAGCCTTTAGAGATCATTTCATCTTCAACTTGCTTAGGCCTGTTTCACACTTCCGTTTTTGACCATCAGTCAAAATCCGCCGTTTTTGCAAAAAAACGGATCCGCCATTTTTTTTTGGCGGATCCGTTTTTTTCCCCATTGACTTGCATTACCGGCGGATCTTGACGGATGGCCCTCCGTTGGATCCGTTTTTTTGCGGATCCGCCAGTTTTTTGCGTCCGCCGAGATGCCTGGACGGACCATGTAACGTTTTTTTTTACTGCAGGATCCGTATTTTTATACAGCGCATGCCCGGAGGAATAAAGTCAGGAGGAAATTTAACCCTGAAATCATTTCTAGCGGGCAGACAAAAAAATCTCTCTCTCTCCTTCCTTTTCCCGGGCAGCGGTTCCTTTAAAATTCTTCATTCGGCAGATCCGTCAAAAAACGGATCCGGTGGCATCCGTTCACATCAGTTAGGAACGGATCCGCTTTCCGCATTTTTGGCGGATTTTAACTGAAACAAAAACCTGAAGTGTGAAACAGGCCTAAGTTGTTCACAATAACAGTAATTTTGACCAGGGGTGCCCAAACTGTTGCATGCCCCTGTACTTTTCCTCTGAATATTCCACTCCTGATTTTGGCTCACAAATACTGATGTAAAATACTGACCAGATACTGAATGTGTAAACATGATCTAAATGTGGGATGATCTGCAATCATTGATATATTGTGTGAGGAAAGCCAAGTAGCCATCACTTGCAGGTAATGGGGAGGAATGACCCCCTGAAGAAGCAAAGGTGAAACATGCCTTGAGGCACCAATCAGCCTTCTCTTGTGTCCTGGTAATTTACTGATTTGCTGTAGGCACCTTTAGGCTTTTCATCTATTTACGCTGCCGGGATCTTGATCCCGATTATAGTGTCCATTATATTGAACATATTGTTTATTTGTTTCCCATTCCTGATTTGTTTGACATATTTTATACATCATTGTCTATGATTTTTAATTTTGTGTGTATTTTAAAGGGAATCCGTCAACAGGTTTTTTCTACCTCATCTGAGAGCAGCAAATTAATGTATGGTCAGAGACCCTGATTCCTGAGATGTGTCACGTACTGGGCTTTTTGCTGCATTTTGATAAAGTCTCTGCTGCAGATTTAGAATTTCTCTGAATGCTGAGCTCTGTATAACCCCGCCGACACCACTGATTGGCAGTTTTTTTTGTGTGCACTGTACACAGACAGAAAGCTGCCAATCAGTGGTGGGGCGGGATTACAGAGCTCATGAATATGGAGGACTACCTGCCAGCAGCTGTACTAGTCCTCTAATGATAATCTCTTACTGATAAATCAGTGATTTTATCAAAACTACAGCAAGCAGCACAGTAAGTGATACATTGCTAGAATCAGGGTATCTGCCCCTACATTATTCTGCTGTCAGATTAGGTGACAAAAACCTGGTGACAGATTCCCTTTAGCTATGTTTACTTACAATGTATAACTACAGATTATTCTTTACCCTGTTCCTGACCGGGCACGTCTACGTTCTTTTTCGTACATGCAGTTTAAAGAGCTGAATTTCTCTCTTGTTCTGGTCATATTATTTTTGCATCTTTTTTTCGTGATACAAGGGGCTTCCTTTTTATGTCATTGTCATAATCTCTAATTTTTTTGCGATATTAGTGGGAAAATAAAGGACATGTTACTCACTTTTTTTTATTGATTACAAAGGGCCACTAAATCCATTTAAAAATGTGTTCTACAAGAATATTTTTTATATATCAGCTACTTTTTTATGTGGCCACTAACATCAATTTGAATTGGCAGTGGATTTATTTTTACTTACTTTTAACTTATTTTTCATTTATTTCACATATTGTGATCCGCATAAAGGTAATAAAACACCTGTGGGGGCCTTTCAATATTTACATAAAGGTAAAATCAGGTGAAAAAAAAAAAGGGAAAAAAACTACTGGGACTGAGTGATCACATGATCGCTGGGTCTGGAGGATAAGTGTCACGGTCACGCGTGGCTGGACACAGCGCCTCCAGCAGGGCAGATTTAGATGACACGCGTGACCCTGGCTCAATCCAGACGGAGGGTTACTTCGGCTCCCAACCTCTTTGAACCTCTGGAATCACCCGAGCCAGAGTGCTCACTCCCAGAGCCCATGGAGGTGTCTCGCGCCAGTCTCAAGGCGCGTCCGGCACTAAGCTCCATGTCATGGTCACGCGTGGCTGGACACAGCGCCCCCAGCAGGGCGGATTTAGATGACACGCGTGACCCTGGATACACCGCCTCCAGATGGGCGAATTTAAATAATAACACGTGCAGCTGGATACGCCGCCTCCAACAGGCGAATTTAGGTAATACACGTAACACGTAAATCTGGAAACCCCGCCTCCAGTAAGGCGAATTTAAACAATAAGGGAAAACCTGGGTAACAATAACAATGGTGGCCCTGCGATAGGGAATGGGGACGTGGAGACCTCCTGCACTCCCCTGAGTCAGTGTCTCTACACTCCTAGCATTCCCTAGGCCGGTTCCACACCGGTTGCCGCTCAGGATACCTTTAAACTCTAGCTCGCCCTGCACCTAAACCCTCTCTAGTGAAGTGGACGGTGCGGAAACTAATCCCACCACTGCACTAAACAAACATAAGGAAAAGTGACAACAGGGGAACACCACTTAGCTTTGCTCTGTTGCTTACGCTCCCAGCAACAGAGCCCACCACCTGCGTGCATCTTTTCCTCCGACCGGGTTCAACACCATAGTGCAGCCTTGGAGCAAACAGAGTCCACCACCTTTGTGCAGCTGTCCAGAAAACAGAGTCCAGCATGTTGAGTCCAGCTTTCCAGCAACCGAATCCAGCATCATGAGTGCAGCTCTGCACCATAGTTGCCACTCCACCAAGCCATGCAAGAACTCCTTGCTGACACCATAGCTGCAGCTCCACCAAACCATGCCAGCCCTCCTCGCAGACACCATAGCTGCCACTCCAGGACTCTCACTGAGCTGCCCGGGACTCTCTTTCAGCTCTATCCTTCACCCAGGCTTGCATGTAACTGAGGACTATCACCAACAGCAATTAACACACCTGATACTCTCTTATAGAGCTATCACACCTGTTACATAATTACGTGCACAAACTAAGGTAACCAGAGTGCAATGACCCTAATGGCCACCGGGGGCAAAACCACCTTTGGCACACAGCCAAAGGGAAAAAAAAAGGTTACTTTGTGCATTTAATCTGTCAGATCCAACCTGGATCGTGACAATAAGGCTGAAATGGTAATTAACCATCTTTGCCTTCTCTCTGGGCAATTTGTCTGCCTATGCCATCCGGATCCCCGCTCCAGCAGCTGCACGATTGTGTCTGTGTCTGCTCTACTATGCAGTGACCTCACAGCAGATTAAAACCTTGACCATCCGGATGTTTATATCACAGGAGATAACTTGTCCAGATCTCAACATCAGGCATTGTATGAATTGAAAAATTTGGAAGATGTGGTGATTAAGGCGGCGGACAAGGGGGGGAATGTAGTGATCTGGCCTGTTGCAAAATATGAGAAGGAAGCTTTTAGACAATTAAATTGTAAGGATACATACGTTAAATTGTCCCACTGCCCAATAGCTTCATACAAATTAGAATTTGATAAGATTTTGCAAAATGCTTTTGATTTGGGAATTATTAACAAAAAAGTTTTGATAGTTTAAGGGTGGAATTTCCTAAAATTCCTACCCTGTACCTTTTACCAAAAATTCACAAAGACTCTGAAAACCCTCCTGGGAGGTCAGTTGTCTCCAGTGTTGACAGCCTATGTGATTTGGCTTGTAAGTTTGTGGATTTCTATCTAAAATCCATGGTGGAGACATTGCCTTCATATATACGGGACACCACTGATATGCTCACCAAAATGGAGGGGGTAATTTTGGAACAGGACATGTGGCTAGTAACAGCTGATATCGAATCTTTATACACGTGCATATCCCATGAGGATGGTATAAGAGTGGTCCGCTTCTTCCTGGAGAATGGCAACTGGGACAGTGATTTTTGTAATTTTATAATTGAGATTTTGCAATTTGTGCTGACTCATAATGTATTTGTTTTTAAAGACAGATATTATTTACAGGAACGTGGTACTGCCATGGCGGCCCCGTGTGCCCCTGCCTATGACAACCTGTTCCTTGGTTACTAGGAGAGACTGCTATTCCATCAGGATGGGTTCTCTCACAGTGACCGGGTGCAGTGTTGGCATAGGTACATTGATGACATATTCTTTATTTGGCAGGGTAGTGAATCTGGTATCATTGATTTTATGAGTCAGCTCAACTGCAATCCATATAACATCCGATTAACATACAAAGCTCACCAACATGGACATTTGGACATTATGTTGGAACTGGATGAGGGGGGGAGTGGTGCATACAGATGTCTTCAGAAAGGAGACATCTGTGAATTCTTTACTGCATGCATCATCCTCTCACACTCCACATACCATCAAAGCCGTCACAGTTGGCCAGTTCCTGAGGATGAAGCAGATCTGCTCAACAAATCAGAAATTTGAGGCACAATCTATCGATTTGAAGGATAGGTTCAAGTCAAGAGGATATAGTAATCGCTGTTTAAAAAATGGTTATGTAAGAGCCAAAAAATCTGAACGCCACCAATTACTGTTTAATAAAGAGAAAAACTACTATCCAGTGACGTCAATTGGGAATTTCTCCATGACGTGTGTGCTCGGTGAATGCTGGGAGGCGATGTAACTTCCTCCAGCGATGATCTCTTGGCTAATGCGCACTCCGGACACGCCATAATGATCTTCACTCTAAAACACCGGTTAGGGTACTTTTTCTTCACTCCCTTTTGATAAAGCCAACACGAAACGTGCGTCAGGGGTGACACGTGGCTCCCGGGCACAACAGCAGCACTATCTATGGGTAAGCACTAAAAGCACCTTTCAATTAACGCTTGCGCGATTTACATATTGAGGGTTGATTCCCATTTCATGAGACTTATGCCTGCGGTTCTTTGAGGGTGCATTTTTCATTTTTTACATGCTGTTGATAGGTGGGATTTCATGTTTCATAGAATAGAATCGTAGAGTTGGAAGGGACCTCCTGGGCCATCTGGTCCAACCCCCTGCTCAAAGCAGGATTCGCTAAATCATCCCAGTCAGATGTCTGTCCAGCCTCTGTTTGAAGACTTCCATTGAAGGAGAACTCACCACTTCTCGTGGCAGCTTGTTCCACTCATTGATCACTCTAACTGTCAAAAAGTTTTTTCTAATATCTAATCTGTGTCTCTTCCCATTCAGTTTCATCCCATTGCTTCTAGTCTTTCCTTGTGCAAATGAGAATAAAGTTGATCCTTCTACAATGTGACAGCCCTTTAGATATTTGTAGACAGCTATTAAGTCTCCTCTCAGTCTTCTCTTTTGCAAACTAAACATTCCCAAATCCTGCAACCTTTCCTCATAAGACAGGGTTTGCAGACCGGTCACCATTCTGGTCGCTCTTTGCTGAACTTGCTCCAGTTTGTTGATGTCTTTTTTAAAATGTGGTGCCCAAAACTGGACACAATATTCTAGATGAGGTCTGACCAAAGAGGAGTAGAGGGAAATAATGACTTCACGTGATCTAGACTGTATGCTGTTTCCATTTGATACATTGAATTGGTATATGCCCTGGACCCATGTATTAATTTTTTAGGGTCTTTTTATCATTTGTTTCTTATATATGAACAATATTTGGTGTAATAAAATTATCAATTTTTTATTATCTTTTGTATGGAACGCCATTTTTTTTTGGTTATTTGCATTGCTGGCTGGAGTATACAATTTTAGTCCTTTTTATACTATTTTTTGGGCTGATAACAATGGTCTATATCCACCTGGATTTGATATATTAACCCCTTCACCCCCAAGGGTGGTTTGCACGTTCATGACCGGGCCAATTTTTACAATTCTGACCACTGTACCTTTATGAGGTCATAACTCTCGAACGCTTCCATGGATCCCGGTGATTCTGACATTGTTTTCTCGTGACATATTGTACTTCATGATAGTGGTAAAATTTCATTCAAATAACTTGCGTTTATTTGTGAGAAAAACGGAAATTTGGCGAAAATTTTGAAAATTTCGCAATTTTCCAACTTTGAATTTTTATGCCCTTAAATCACAGAGATACGGCACACAAAAAACTTGATAACTAACATTTCCCACATGTTTACTTTACATCAGCACAATTTTGGAGCCAAAATTTTTTTTGTTAGGAAGTTATAAGGGTTAAAAGTTGACCAGCGATTTCTCATTTTTACAACACCATTTTATTTTTAGGACCACATCACATTTGAAGCCACTTTGAGGGGTCTATATGATAGAAAATACCCAAAAGTGACACCATTCTAAAAACTGCACTCCTTAAGGTGCTCAAAACCACATTCAAGAAGTTTATTAACCCTTTAGGTGCGTCACAGGAATTTTTTTGAATATTTAAAAAAAAAATGAACATCTAACTTTTTTTCATAAAAAAAATACTTCAGGTTCAATTTTTTTTATTTTACCAAGGGTAACAGGAGAAATTGAACTGCAAAAGTTATTGTGCAATTTGTCCTGAGTACGCAGATACCTGATATGTGGGGGGGAACGACTGTTTCGGCGCATGGCAGAGCTCAGAATGGAAGGAGCGCCGTTTGACTTTTTCAATGCAAAATTGGCTGGAATTCAGATTGGACGCCATGTCACGTTTGGAGAGTCCCTGATGTACCTAAACAGTGGAAACCCCCTACAAGTGACCCCATTTTGGAAACTAGACCCCCCAAGGAACTTATCTAGATATGTGGTGAGAACTTTGAACCCACAAGGGCTTTACAGAAGTTTATAACGTACAGCGGTACAATTAAAAAATCATATTTTTTCCACAAAAATGATCTTTTCACCCCAATTTTTATTTTCCCAAGGGTAGCAGGACCCTAAAAGTTATTGTGCAATTTGTCCTAAATACGCTGATACCCCACATGTGGGGGTAAACCACTATTTGGGCGCATGGCAGAGCTCGGAAGGGAAGCAGCGCCATTTGACGTTTTTGGCTGGAATTGAGATCGGACACCATGTCGCGTTTGGAAAACCCCTGATGTACCAAAACAGTGGAAACCCCCCGCAAATGACACCATTTTGGAAAATAGACCCCCTAAGGAACTTATCTAGATGTGTGGTGAGAACTTTGAACCCCCATGGGCTTCACAGAAGTTTATAACATAAAGCCATACAATTAAAAAATCATATTTTTTCAACAAAAATGATCTTTTCACCCTCAATTCTTATTTTTCCAAGGGTAACAGGACCCTAAAAGTTATTGTGCAATTTGTCCTGAGTACGCTGATACCCCACATGTGGGGGTAAACCACTATTTGGGCGCATGGCAGAGCTCGGAAGGGAAGCAGCGCCATTTGACGTTTTTGGCTGGAATTGAGATCGGACACCATGTCGCGTTTGGAAAACCCCTGATGTACCAAAACAGTGGAAACCCCCCACAAATGACACCATTTTGGAAACTAGACCCCCTAAGGAACTTATCTAGATGTGTGGTGAGAACTTTGAACCCCCATGGGCTTCACAGAAGTTTATAACATAAAGCCATACAATTAAAAAATCATATTTTTTCCACAAAAATGATCTTTTCACCCTCAATTCTTATTTTTCCAAGGGTAACAGGACCCTAAAAGTTATTGTGCAATTTGTCCTGAGTACGCTGATACCCCACATGTGGGGGTAAACCACTATTTGGGCGCATGGCAGAGCTCGGAAGGGAAGCAGCGCCATTTGACGTTTTTGGCTGGAATTGAGATCGGACACCATGTCGCGTTTGGAAAACTCCTGATGTACCAAAACAGTGGAACCCCCCCACAAATGACACCATTTTGGAAACTAGACCCCCTAAGGAACTTATCTAGATGTGTGGTGAGCACTTTGACCCCCCCAGTGCTTCACAGAAGTTTACAACGCCCGGGCGTGAAAATAAAAAATTCGTATTTTTTCCACAAACATGATCTTTTAGTCACCATTTTTTTATTTTCCCAAGGGTACCAGGAGAAATTGGACCCCAAAAGTTGTTGTCCAATTTGTCCTGAGTATGCTGATACCCCATATGTGGGAGAAAACTACTGTATGGGCACACGTCGGGGCTCGGAAGGGAAGTAGTGACGTTTTGGAATGCAGACTTTGATGGAATGGTCTGCGGGTGTCATGTTGCCTTTGGAGAGCCCCTAATGTACCTAAACAGTGGAAACCCCCCACAAATGACACCATTTTGTAAACTAGACCCCCCAAGGAACTTATCTAGATGTGTGGTGAGCACTTTGACCCCCCCAGTGCTTCACAGAAGTTTACAACTCCCGGGCGTGAAAATAAAAAATTCGTATTTTTTCCACAAACATGATCTTTTAGTCACCATTTTTTTATTTTCCCAAGGGTACCAGGAGAAATTGGACCCCAAAAGTTGTTGTCCAATTTGTCCTGAGTACGCTGCTACCCCATATGTGGGAGAAAACTACTGTATGGGCACACGTCGGGGCTCGGAAGGGAAGTAGTGACGTTTTGGAATGCAGACTTTGATGGAATGGTCTGCGGGTGTCATGTGCGTTTGGAGAGCCCCTGATGTACCTAAACTATTGAAACTCCCCACAAGTGACCCCATTTTGGACACTAGACCCCCCACGGAACTTATCTAGATGTGTGGTGAGCACTTTGAACCCCCAAGTGCTTCACAGAAGTTTATAACACTCGGACGTGAAAATAAAAAAATAATTTTTTTCCACAAAAATGATATTTTTGCCCCCAATTTTTTATTTTCCTAAGGGTAACAGGAGAAATTGGACCCCAAAAATTGTTTTGCAATTTGTCCTGAGTAGGCTGCTACCCTACATGTGGGGGTAAAACACTGTTTGGGCGCATAGCAGAGCTTGGAAGGGAAGGAGCACCATTTGACTTTTTCAACTCAGAATTGTCTGGAATTGAGATCAGACGCCATGTTGCATTTGGAGAGCCCCTGATGTGCCCAAACAGTGGAAACCCCCAATTCTAACTCCAACCCGAACCCCAACACGCCCCTAACCCTAGCCCTAACCCTAGCCCTAACCCTAGCCCTAACCCTAGCCCTAGCCCTAACCCTAGCCCTAACCCTAGCCCTAGCCCTAACCCTACCCCTAACCCTAGCCCTAACCCTACCCCAACCCTACCCCAAACCCTAGCCCTAACCCTAATGGAAAAATGGAAATAAATACATTTTTTTTATTTTATTATTTTTCCCTAACTAAGGGGGTTATAACGGGGGGTTTGATTTACTATTTATGGCGGTTTTAATGTTTGGCGGCTGTCGCACGCTAAAAGACGCTTTTTATTGTAAAAATAGTTTTTGCATCACCACATATTGAGAGCTATAATTTTTCCTTATTTTGACCCAGAGTCATGTGAGGTCTTATTTTTTGCGGGACGAGTTGATGTTTTTATTGGTACCATTTTCGGGCACGTGAAATTTTTTGATCGCTTTTTATTCCGATTTTTGGGACGCAGAATGAACAAAAACCAGCGTTTCATGAATTTCTTTTGGGGGGGGTGCGTTTACACCGTTCCGCGTGCGGTAAAATTGATAAAGCGGTTTTATTCTTCGGGTCAGTACGGTTACAGCGATACCTCATTTAGGTCTTTTTTATGTTTTTGTCGGTTTTATGCAATGAAAACTATTTTATATAAAAAATAATTATTTTTGCATCGCTTTATTCTGCGAGTTATAACTTTTTTATTTTTTCGCTGATGATGCTGTGTGGCGGCTCGTTTTTTGCGGGACAAGATGACGTTTTCAGCGGTACCATGGATATTTATATGCGTCTTTTTGATCGCGCGTTATTGCACTTTTTGTTTGGCGGTATGATAATAAATCATTATTTTTTGCTTCGTTTTTTATTTTTATTTTTTAAGGGGTTCGCTAAAGGGGTTAACTAATGGGACAGTTTTATAGCGCAGGTCGTTACGGACGCGGCGATACCTAATATGTGTACTTTTATTGCTTTTTTTTATTATTATTTTCAAAAAATGAATTTATTGGGGAATATTTTTTTTTTTTTTTACTAATTTATTTGGCGATTTTTTTAAATTTATTTTTACACTTTTTTTAAATTTTTTTTTACTTTATTACATAGTCCCAGGTGGGACATCACTGTCCTGTGACAGATCGCTGATCTGTCACATCACAGATCACTGTGACAGATCAGCAATCTGTCACAGGCAGTGCACAAGGCTTCCTCATGCCTGCGCTTTGCAGGCACTGAGGAAGCCAGCTTCCCCAGGCCCCCGAAGGCCCCCGTCGCCATCTTGGATTCGGGGGCCTGGAGGAAAGGAGCCCCCCGCAGCAGCGCTGCACATTGCGCTGCCGTGGGGGGCTCAGGGAAGCACGGAGGGAGCCCCCTCCCTGCCGAAGCTTCCCTTTAACTCCCGGTACACCGCGATCGCGTTTGATCGCCGTGTGCAAGGGGTTAACGTGTCGGGGGCGGTCCATGACCGCCCCTGACACATTGTGCCGGGTGTCAGCTGTGATAATCAGCTGACACCCGGCCGCGATCAGCGGCGCTCACCACGTGGGCGCCGCTGATCGCGGTAGACGTACTATCCCGTCCCCGGTCATACGGGCCCGGGTACCGTGGACGGGATAGTACGTCTCATGTCAGGAAGGGGTTAATATAAGTAGCATTGTTTTTATGCACAATTTTTTCTTGTTGGGAATTATTTTTTGCTATAGTCTTATGGAAGTAGTCGGGTTTAGGCTTCTGGTCTTGCTGCGCTACTGTTTGGAAGTCCCATGTAGGCTTCTGTGACTGGCCTTATATATGGTAAGTTACAAGATAAAAGTTTAGTACATACATTACATATAATCCTGAACCCATATTATACCCCAGAGCTGCATTCACAATTCTGCATTCTTCTAAGCTGAAATATCCAGCATTCCTTGCTGAGTCAGTGTCTGTACAGAACTTGCTGTCTTTACACTTGAGGCTGTACAATTACAGGTGCTTCTCACAAAATTACAATATCATCAAAAAAGTGAAACTGATATGTTACATAGAGTCATTACAAACAGAGTGATCTATTTCAAGTGTTTTTCTGTTAGTGTTGATGATCATGGCTTACAGCCAATGAAAACCTAATAGCCATTATCTCAGTAAATTAGAATACTTTATAACACCAGCTTGAAAAATGATTTTAAAATCCGAAATGTTGGCCTACTGAAATGTATGTTCAGTAAATGCATTCAATACTTGGTCGGGGTTCCTTTTGCATCAGTTACTGCTTCAATGTGGCGTGGCACTGCTGAGGTGTTATGGAAGCCCAGGTTGCTTTGATAGCAGCCTTCAGCTTGTCTGCATTGTTGGGTCTAGTGTCTCTCATCTTCCTCTGGACAATACCCCATAGAGAACTATGGGGTTAAGGTCAGGCGAGTCAGGCTGTGGCACCCTTGAGGGTTCAGTCGCCACAGAGGTACTGCACCTCACCCAGAGGTGTGGTATCCCACTTCCTAGGTAAGATGGAGGCACCTAACAGTTCTCTAACACCTGCACCCAACAACACCCTATAGCAGCAGGGCATCTGGATGTACCCTACGGGAGGAAGATCTCAACTTTGCCTGGGTGGTAAAGGGTGTTGGGAGGTGGGTGGAGCTAGTAGAATGAGAGCGGGAGAAGTGAGTTTTAGTCAGGAGTCATGAGGGAGAAAGTGAAACTAAGCAGAGGTGTGTGAAGCAGCTCCCTGTCAGGAGGAGCTGTATAGAAGGAAAGAGACTGAAGGAAGCTCCCTGAAGAGAGAAGGGATCCTAAAGGCAAGGTACAGCGACCATACTGTCCGTGGGGCTCGTTCCATACCGGCTGACGTCAGGTGGAGGGATCGGTCGCAGTTTAGGGACTGGCCCTAAAACTAGTGGAGTGGAAAACGGACTCAGCTAGATCAACCAGAGGCCACAAGCATTGCAAGTGCTGCAGCCAAATCCACAGTTATTCACCGAAAAGGCAGACACATAGGATCCAGGGACCTACAGGTTATTCCTGCCAAGATCCGAGTCTGCTGGCTTGGGACACTGTTTGTGAAGGTGCTGGGAGGAGGGAGGAAATCAGCACAGGGAGACAGCCAGGAAAGGAACACACTGACGAGAGTTCTAGAAAGGTGTTCGGCATCTGCCTGGGAGATTGCTGAACTCCTCACCTGGAGGATGAAGCACCAATCGGGCATCCGTGCACACAAGAACTGTGAGTAAAGCTTTGGAACTACAATCAGCTGTGTCCTCTGAGTTCTTTCTGCAACACCTATTCAGCACTGCTACATCTCTTTCCAAATACTACACCACCACTATCTTCTACAACATACATCTGCCCTGGCACAAAAGCTCTGCCTGTGGAGAGCTATTCCAACTTTGCTGCATCACACCATCAGTCCCATATGATCTGCACTGCAGCGCTGATCACCTCTGACCAGATACCACAGGTGGCGTCACAAACTTATCTATACAGAGAATTTATTCCTCATCAGTTCTTATTTTACGTGGACACTCAGGGCCACAGACCGGGTCACTGCTGCCGTGACACATCCCTTAAAGACACCGGCCCGGTAAAGAGTAACCCACAGCCCTAAGGGGGTGCTCCACTGCCCAGTCAAGCACAGTGATAGTGTTGGTTTTAAACCAGGTATTGGTGCTTTTGGCAGTGTGGACAGGTGCCAAGTCCTGCTGGAGAATGAAATTTCCATCTCCAAAAAGCTTGTTGGCAGAGGGAAACATGAAGTGCTTTAACATTTCCTGATAGATGGCTCCATTGACTTTGGTCTTGATAAAACACAGTGGACCTACACCAGCAGATGACATGGCTCCACAAACCATCACTGATTGTGAAAACTTCACACTAGACCTCAAGCAGCTTGGATTGTGGCCTCTCCATTTCCTCCAGACTCTGGGGGCATGATTTCCAAATGAAATGCAAAATTTACTTTCATCTGAAAACAGCACCTTGGACCACTGAGCAACAGTCCAGTTCTTTTTCTCCTTGGCCCAGTAAGACGCTTTTGGAGTTGTCTATTGGTCATGATGAGTGGGTTGACGCAAGGAATGCGATACTTGTAGCCCATGTCCTGGATATGTCTGTGTGTGGTGGCTCTTGAAGCAATTACTTCTACAGCAGTCCACTCCTTGTGAATCTCCCCCAAATTTTTGAATGGCCTTTTCTTAACAATCCTTTCAAGGCTGCTGTTATCCCGGTTGATTGTGCACTGTTCTCTACCACGTTTTCCTTCCACTCAACTTTCCATTAATATGCTTGGATACAGCACTCTGAACAGCCAACTTCTTTAGCAATGACCTTTTGTGGCTTACCCTCCTTGTGGAGTGCGTCAATGACTGCCTTCTGGAAATCTGTCAAGTCAGCTGTTACGTGTTACAGAACCACTCAGCACCCAGAAAATGTTGTGCAGTTATATGTATGTATAATAGGTTCTATGTGAGATGCATGTCCCTAATGCATCAGCCCACAGGCTGCGCCCCTGGGCAGAGGGGACACAATATTCTCCTTTTGTCCGCCCTTCCCCCACCTTTGTAATTCCCACAGTAAACATCGGCAGGCTCCGGCCACCTGCGACTTTTGTAATGCATGTCTGGCCTGCCACTTTTCGATTGGCCTGCCCTCTGTATCTGTGTGATATATTCTGTGTCTTGTGAGTAAAGTGTTGTCAGACTGGAAATACGTGGAGAAGCAGTGATCTTTTATTTGCGCCCATGTAACCAAGGAATTCCAGCCAGCGTCATTCATTCAGACTCCAGCCAACGCAGAGCGGACCTCCGAAAACACGGGGTGGTACTGAAAGAGGTACCCAAGCTTGGTAGACCCCATTACACTGGTGGCAGACAGCGGGATATGATACCCCTTCTACAGGAGGAAAGGAATGAATGGAAAATAACTACCAGAAGTTAAAGAGGACTACATTAAAAGATCTGGTGGAAGCCCGAAGGTTGATCGCCAGCAACAAAACAAAAGCGGATTTGATAGCAGCCATCATGGAACACGACAGTGCAGCGCCCCCCAATGTGAATGTGGAGGAGACCGAATTCCAGAGGGAGGTAAAGAACAGACTGGCGTTCTATGACCTAAACCCTGCAGTAGAGATCATACGAGAGGTGATGGCTGATGTGCGTACTGATCTGAAGGAAAAGATGGCCGAGCGGACCAGGATAGAGCTACCCAAGATGGAGATGGCAGAGCGGACCAAAGTGGAGCTGGCCAAGATGGAGATGGCAGAGCGGAGAGAGGAGAGTCAGCGAGCAGGGGGAGCTCTGGCCTTCGACCAGGTACCTTCAACAGTAAGCCACAAAAAGATCCAGTATAATGCCTTCCGACAGTTGGGGGAGGCAGAGGAAGACATTGATGGCTTTCTGCAGGACTTTGAGCGGCAGTGTTCCCTTCATGAAGTGAAGCCGGAGGAACGGGTTCAGATTCTGGCCAGCAAGCTGACAGGCCGGGCAGCGGACGCCTATCGCACGGTACCTGATGAGGATTGTATGGACTATGAGCGGATCAAAGAAGTGATCTTGGCCCGGTATGCGCTGACACCAGAGGCCTACCGCCAAAAGTTCCGCGGACTTATAAAACGCGTAACCGATACCCACGCTGAATGGGCCTGTAAATTACGGCGGTCACTGCTACAGTGGGTACAAGGGAGCCAAGCAACCACTAAGGAGGACGTCCTCCAGCTCTTCCTGTTAGAACGATTCTTTAATGGACTAAACCCCGAGACACAGGAATGACTTCGGGACAGGCGGCCAACGACTCTTGAGGAAGCCGCTCGTCTGGCCGATGAACACCATGATGCCAGGAGGCCGCAGTTGTCCGGATCAAAGGTGGTTACTAGGGGCCCGCCCATGGACCTGGAGGGCCCCGAACCACCGAAGATTGTAGGGGGACAGCTAGAAACCCGGCCTACCACAGTCCCTCTGGGGCGCGATGCCACACCTGTCGTCAGCTGGGCCACCTGCAAAGACAATGCCCCAACCGGACTCAGCATACCCAGTGGCCAAAGGCGGGAACAGCTACCTTCAGCCGGGCTGCTGTACACTGCTACCAAGGCGAAGCTGACCCGGCATTGGGGGCTACGATTAACCAAGGGGTGGAAGAGATGGAGGAAGTGCTGCATGAAGTAGACCCCATGCAGACAGCCCGGGCAGATAATCGACAACAGCATCGACAGGTCGTGTGGGTTAATGGGAAACGTATGCAGGGACTAAGAGATTCCGGGGCAACTTTGACCCTTGTGAAGCCTCATCTCGTCCGGGACCAAGAGAAGACGGACCGGACAGTGGCAGTCCGTGTAGCAGGGGGAGCTATACATCGACTGCCCACTGCCAAGATTCACCTGAACTGGGGAGTTGGGGATGGCCTTGTTGAGGTGGGCTTGATGGAGGATTTGCCTGCAGATGTCTTGCTGGGAAATGACTTGGGGCCCATGTTGTCTGTATTCTCGGTGGCCCCTCTGGCTGAGACCTATCCTGTGACCACCCGGAGACAAGCTCAAGCTGCGGAGGCGGAATCACACTCAGAGGAGGCCCAGGTAAGACATCCCAGCCCTGCACGTATTCCCATAGCCAGACACATTTCTTGGGCCACCCCAGAAAAATTTAAGAGGGAGTTACTTAAGGATCCTTCATTAGAGGGATATCGTGGGAAAGCACAGGAGGGGAGAGGAGTACTGGAAGGGGAACAGTTTGTATGGAAGCAGGGACTCCTCTACCAGATCACAGAGCAGCACCACACAGGGACGAGCCCCACTATAAAACAACAGCTGGTAGTTCCCAAGAAGTATAGGCAGGAGTTACTGTGCATCTCTCATGATATACCCTTGGCCGGGCACTTCGGCGTCAGTCGCACCAGGCATCGTCTGACACAAAACTTCTTTTAGCCGGGGGTAACCTATGATGTTCGTCAGTACTGCCAGACCTGTGACAGTTGTCAGCGCATTGGCAAGAGGGAGGATCGATGCAAGGCCAAATTATGCCCCCTCCCCATTGTGGAGGAACCATTTAGCCGCGTAGCGGTCGATCTGATAGGGCCGTTAGCCAAACCCAGTCCGTCTGGGAAAAAGTATATATTGACAGTAGTAGATTATGCCACACGGTATCCAGAGGCGGTTGCGTTACCTAACATACTGGCAGAGACGGTGGCGGCCGCCCTGCTCCAGGTTTTCTCACGGGTTGGATTTCCCCGGGAGATTATCTCGGACCAGGGTACCCAGTTTACAGCAGAGGTGACCAACCAACTGTGGAAGCTGTGTGGCGTAAAGTCCATTAGAAGCGCCCCGTACCACCCGCAAACCAATGGGTTGTGTGAACACTTTAACGGGACATTAAAACAGCTCATTAGGACTTTTACCAGGACGTACAGGGACTGGGAGAAATTCTTGCCACATGTCCTGTTTGCCCATCGGGGAGGTGCCCCAAGAATCCACGGGGTTCTCCCCATTCGAGCTGGTATATGGGAGACGGGTAAGGGGACCCCTAGACTTAGTGCTGGAACACTGGGAAGGGGAGGGCCTCATAGAAGGGGTACCTATTGTACCCTATGTGCTGGAATTCCGGGACCGCCTACAGGAGCTGACCCATGTTGTACGTGAGAACCTGCAGGCGACACAGCGGCGCCAGCGCGTATGGTACGATCGGAGGGCCAGAGAGCGCACTTTGGAAATGGGACAGAAGGTCCTGGTGTTAGAGCCCACTAAGCAGAATAAGTTTCAAGCTGCATGGCAGGGGCCCTACCAGGTAGTGGGGAAAATAGCCGACACAACCTATAATGTCGCCGATTGTGACGACCCCAGGGTTATCCGCATGTTCCACGTGAATATGCTGAAGCCCTACCGGGAGCGCCCAGAAGAGATAGTGGCCATCTGTGCACCTGAAGCAGAGGATTTAGCCGGACTTCCCTTGCCGGATGTCTTAGGGGAAAGGACTCAGTCTAAAACATGGGACCAGGTACACTTGGGTGAAGACCTAGGCCCCCCGGGAGAGACAGCAGGCGGAGGCGTTGTTGAGGCTGCGACAGAGGATGTTTTCAGAGAGACCGGGGTACACTCGCCTGGCACATCACAAGGTTGAGACTCAGGATCAGACCCCCCTGCGACAAAACCCCTTCCGCGTCCCTGAGTCTGTACGAGAGGGGATGCGACAAGAGATACAACAGATGTTGTGTTTAGGGGTCATTGAAGAGTCAGATAGTCCCTGGGCATCCCCTGTAGTGTTAGTGCCCAAGAAGGATGGGACTACACGGTTTTGTGTAGACTATCGTAAGCTCAATGAGAAAACAGTGACGGATGCATACCCCATGCCGCGTGTGGATGAGTTGTTAGACCGGCTGGCGGGGGCAAAGTATTTGACCACAATCGATCTATGCAAAGGCTACTGGCAGATTCCCCTGTCCTGACGCTATTCTCAAGTCGGCATTTGTCATCCCGTTCGGCTTATTCCAGTTTCGAGTTATGCCATTCGGGATGAAGAATGCCCCGGCGACCTTCCAAAGGCTGGCTGACCGGCTTCTGGATGGTCTCCAGGACTATGCTTGTGCCTACCTGGACGACATCGTCATCTACAGTGAGACATGGGATGAGCATCTAAATCACCTAGAGAAGTATTGGACAGGATCCACCAGGCCGGAATCACCCTGAACCCAAACAAGTGTCACGTGGGCAAAGCAGAGGTTCAGTATTTAGGGCATTGGGTGGGAAGTGGGAAACAGCGATCAGAACCAGCCAAGATTGAGGCCATAGCCAAATGGCCCATCCCACGCACTAAAACCCAGGTCATAGCGTTTCTAGGGACAGCGGGGTATTAGAGGAAATTCGTTCCCAATTACAGCAGCGTAGCCAAACCCCTCACTGATTTGACCTGTAAGAACCAACCCCGCCAGGTAACCTGGACCTCAGAGTGTGAGGAAGCCTTCCGCCAACTAAAGGACGCCCTCACCAATACCCTTGTATTGGCCGCACCCGATCCAACTAAACGTTTCCTTGTTCACACAGATGCTTCAATGTTTGGATTGTTGGCAGTACTGAGCCAAGTCGGGCCGGACGGCCAAGAACACCCAGTAGCTTACCTGAGTCGGAAACTACTTCCCCGTGAAGTAAGCTATGCGGCCATCGAGAAGGAGTGCCTGGCGGTAGTATGGGCAGTCAAGAAGTTGCAGCCATATTTGTATGGACGACAGTTTTCCCTCCTAACGGACCATAATCCCCTAGTTGGGCTTAATCGGGTCTCCGGAGACAACGCCAGATTGCTGCGGTGGAGTTTAGCCCTACAACCTCTGGACTTCACCATCCACCACAGACCCGGCAAACAAAATGGTAACGCCGATGGACTAAGTCGACAAACGGAACTTGTACCAACCCCATAAACTTCGGTCATCCCCAAACCGATCCGTTGAGGATCAGACTGTGTATGCCGATCGCGTCGCTGAAAAGGGGAGCCGTGTTACGTGTTACAGAACCACGCAGCACCCAGAATATGTTGTGCAGTTATATGTATGTATAATAGGTTCTATGTGAGATGCATGTCCCTAATGCATCAGCCCACAGGCTGCGCCCCTGGGCAGAGGGGACACGATATTCTCCTTTTGTCCGCCCTCCCCCCACCTTTGTAATTCCACAGTAAACTTCGGCAGGCTCTGGCCACCTGCGGCTTTTGTAATGCATGTCTGGCCTGCCGCTTTTCTATTGGCCTGCCCTCTGTATCTGTGTGATATATTCTGTGTCCTGTGAGTAAAGTGTTGTCAGACTGGAAATACATGGAGAAGCAGTGATCTTTTATTTGCGCCCATGTAACCAAGGAATTCCAGCCAACGTCATTCATTCAGACTCCAGCAAACGCAGAGCGGACCTCCGAAAACACGGGGTGATACTGAAAGAGGTACCCCAGCTTGGTAGACCCTGTTACATCAGCAGTCTTCCCCATGATTGTAGAGCCTATGGAAACAGACTAATGGACCTTTTTAAATGCCTAGGAAGCCTTTGCAGGTGTTTTTTTGTTAATTATTCTAATTTACTGAGAGATAATGACTTTTGGGTTTTCATTGGCTGTAAGCCATAATCATCAACATTAACATAAATAAACACGTGAAATAGATCACTCTGCTTGCTTGTAATGACTCTATATAATATATGAGCTTCACTTTTTGTATTGAAGAACTGAAATAAATTAACTATTTGATGATATTCTTATTTTTTGAGAAGCACCTGTATATGATGAAGAAAATTGTCATAGCTGGAGTTTCACTAGGTGAGGATCTCCACCCTATGTTTAAAGAGTTAGTAAAGGTGTTGTGTAAAGTAAAAAAAATTATCCTGTCCTGTGGATAGGTCAAAACTTGTTGATCGCTGGTGGTTCCAATGATCTTAAAAATGGAACTCTTTGGAGTCATATCTGAAGAGAGAAGTGGCCAAGCAAGCACACCTTCGCTTCAGTTATCAACAATGGGACTGGTGGAAATATGGAGATAACCAAGGGCTGTGAATGGACAATGAATGGAGCAGAAGTGTGCATGCTTGAATGCGTAGATTCCCATTCTTGTGATCAGTGACGGTCACTGCAGTCGGACTCCCAACAATTATCAAGTTATCGGTGGCTCTCTGACCGGCGGTAATAATTTCACTGCCGATCAGCAGCGGTGTTTGCCGTGGCAAACACTGGATGTTCGGGTCCCCCATTCAAGTGAATGGGGCTCGAGTCCCGGTACTGTTGTTGTACCCAGACCCAAACTTTTTGTAACTGTTCGGCCGAACCAGTTGGACCCGAACATCCTGGTGTCCGCCTATCTCTACACATTAGTCATATTTGCAAACTAATCTGAAAAACGGGAGGCCTCCTGCATGCAGGGAAGAGTTGGTAGACCTCCTATCGACCAAACCACCCTGAAAGTAGTGTCTGGAAGGTTTCTTCTGCAGGATGTTGGGTTGCTTTGTCATTAGATGCTGGAGCTCTGTCTAAATACACTTATGGGAAAGGAAAGGGGCAGGATAGATGTGTGGAACGGGAGTGGGTGGGTCAAGGCCTGGAAAAGGTCTGTGATGTAGAGATCACTTCTAGGCAGTAGTGTTGAGCGATACCATCCGATATCGTGAAATATCGGATCGGACCGATACCCAAAAAGTATCGGATATCGCCGATTCCGATACCGGAAACCAATGCAAGTCAATGGGACAGAAATATCGGAATTAAAATAAACCCTTTCTTTCCTTGTAGGTTAATTCTACATGAAGAAAAACAACTAATAATAATGTAGAATGTATTGGGGGAGGTGGAGGAGACATTAAAGGCATAGAGGTTTAGCCCAATCACATGGAATAGCAGGAATTATTTTTTTTTTTTTAACACGTTCGGAGTTACAAAGATATTGACTATGTTAACTTTTTTTATATTTTGTCAGATATGTATGTTTCACTACTTCCATGCTCTTCACCTTTTTTTTTTTACTTCTCCCACACTTTCTCCTTCATGATCCTCAGCAGCAGCATCTTTTTCATCAACTTCTTCACCTTATTCATCTTCTTCTTCTTCACCTTCTTCCTATTATTCTTTTTTTTTTTACATTCTTCATATTCTTCTAATTCAACTATTCTTCTTCTTCATATTGTACTTCATCTTCTTCCTATTTTTCTTCTTCTTCATCATATTCTTAATTTGTGGCAGGCATTCCTGTAGTTGTCATCTATAAAAGTTTGAAGATTATACCAGCCGTTCTGCCTGTCACAAAATATTTACAACAGGATTTGTCCGCGTTCAGTTTGGCCTGTAGCAGCAGGCATTTTCCAGGGGCACCACGAGGAGGAACGAACTCACCCCCATACACTGCTTAGTCTTCTTCTGCTTATAATTTAGATAATATCTTTTGCTCTGATTTTTAGTATTATGCTTAATGTTCTTCTGCTTTTTGTTCTTCTGCTTCTTGGTCTTCTGTCTCTGGTTGTTCTGTACCTTGGTGGTTGTCTTCATGTTCTTTGTCCTCTTGGTCATCTTCTTCAGGGTCATCTTTTTGGTCTTCTTTGGGGTGGTCTTCAGGGTCGTCATCAGGGAGATCCAGAGTGATTACCAAAAACCATTTCAAAAAGTTTGAACTTGGAAATGTAGCAGAAGGTACAAGAAGGCTGAGGAACTGCCGAGAACCAGCTGACGGTATTGGAACACGGATGGGTAGCAGAAGGAACAAGAGCCAATGGCACTATCGAGGACCAGCTGATGGTACTGGATCCCGGTTACTAAGCAGGAGCTACCTGTGCTAGAAAGCACTACCAAGGACTAGCAGGCGTTGCTGGAACTCGGATACCGAGAGGGAGGCACCTAAGCCAAAGGCACTGCCGAGAAACAGCTGACGGTGCTGGAACCCTGATGGGTAGCAGAAGGTACCCATGAAAAACAAAAGTTGCAAGGCCGTGAGCAGGCCGCAGTTACCGAAACCCACAGTCCTACAGGGGGTGCTTGTCCTATTGGCACTATGGAACCAGCCTTTATTGCCAGAACCCGCAGCCCACATAGGAAGCACCTAAACTGCAGGCACCATAGAGTCGGCTAACCCGACCGCAACACGACAGGACAATGTATTGGTGCCAAAGTGACGTTGACACTTCCCTGAAACAGCTGGCGGTGCTGGAACCCGGAGGGGCAGCAGAAGGAACACGAGGCAATGGAACTACCGAGGACCAGCTGACGGTGCTGGAACCCGGATGGGTAGCAGAAGGAACAAGAGCCAATGGCACTACCGAGGACCAGCTGACGGTACAGGAACCCGGTGACTAAGCAGGAGGTACCTGTGCTAGAAAGCTCTACCAAGGACCAGCAGACGTTGCTGGAACTCGGATACCGAGATGGAGGCACCTAAGCCAAAGGCACTGCCGAGAACCAGCTGACGGTGCTAGAACCCGGAGGGGCAGCAGAAGGAACAAGAGGCAATGGAACCACCGAGGACCAGCTGACAGTGCTGGAACCCGGATGGGTAGCAGAAGGAACAAGAGCCAATGGCACTACCGAGGACCAGCTGACAGTACTGGAAGCCGGTGACTAAGCAGGAGGTACCTGTGCTAGAAAGCACTACCAAGGACCAGCAGACGTTGCTGGAACTCGGATACCGAGATGGAGGCACCTAAGCCAAAGGCACTGCCGAGAACCAGCTGACGGTGCTGGAACCCGGAAGGGCAGCAGAAGGAAGAAGAGGCAATGGAACTACCGAGGACCAGTTGACGGTACTGGAACCCGGATGGGTAGCAGAAGGTAGCCATGAAAAACAAAGTTGCAAGGCCGCGAGCTGGCCGCAGTTACTGAAACCCACAGTCCTACAGGGGGTGCTTGTCCTATTGGCATTACGGAACCAGCCTTTATTGCCAGATCCCGCAGCCCACATAGGAAGCACCTAAACTGCAGGCACCATAGAGTCGGCTAACCCGACCACAACACAACAGGACAACGTATTGGTGGCAAAGTGACGTTGACACTACCCGGAAACAGCTGGCGTGCTGGAACCAGGCTGGGCAGGAGGGAGTACCCGTGCCAAAGACACTGCCGAGAACCAGCTGACGGTGCTGGAACCTGGAGGGGCAGCAGAAGGAACAAGAGCCAATGGCATAACCGGGGACCAGCTGATGGTACTGGAACCCGGTTACTGAGCAGGAAGTACCTGTGCCAGAAAGCACTACCAAGGACCAGCAGACGTTGCTGGAACTCGGATACCGAGAAGGAGGCACCTAAGCCAAAGGCACTGCCGAGAACCAGCTGACGGTGCTGGAACCCGGATGGGTAGCAGAAGGTACCCTTGAAAAACAAAGTTGCAAGGCCGCGAGCCAGCCGCAGTTACCGAAACCCACAGTCCTACAGGGGGTGCTTTTCCTATTAGCACTACGGAACCAGCCTTTATTGCCAGATCCCGCAGCCCACATAGGAAGCACCTAAACTGCAGGCACCATAGAGTCGGCTAACCCGACCGCAACACGACAGGACAACGTATTGGTGGCAAAGTGACGTTGACACTACCTGGAAACAGCTGGCGTGCTGGAACCAGGCTGGGCGGTAGGGAGTACCTGTGCCAAAGACACTTCTGAGCAGCAACTGGTGGTGTTGGAGCCCAGGGATTACAGTAGAAACAGAGTGTATCCAGAGGCCTAATTAGAGCAAGTTTAAAATCTGGAGTAGTGTGAATGTGGACAGAGCAGGCGAAATTGCCGGACACACAGCAGGGGATCAGCTGATGTTATTGAACCCCACTAACACTGGAGCATGTGTTTTTCTCTGTGCAGACGGCACTTCTGAGCAACAACTGGCGGTGTTGGAGCCCAGGGATTACAGTAGAAACAGAGTGTATCCAGAGGCCTAATTGGAGCAAGTTTAAAATCTGGAGTAGTGTGAATGTGGACAGAGCAGGCGAAATTGCCGGACACACAGCATGGGATCAGCTGATGTTATTGAACCCCACTAACACTGGAGCATGTGTTTTTCTCTGTGCAGACGGCATTTCTGAGCAACAACTGGCGGTGTTGGAGCCCCTGGTCATTCATGGAGTAGGCTAAGGCCTAATTGGAGCAAGTTTAATATCTGATGTTGGGATGAATGTGGAAAGAGCAGGAGATATTGCCGGACACACAGCAGGGGAGCAGCTGACATTACTGAACCCCACTAAAACACAGGAGCTAGTGTTTTTCTCTGTGCAGACGGCACTTCCGAGCAACAACTGGCGGTGTTGGAGCCCAGGATCAATCATGGTGTAGGCTGAGGCCTACTTGGAGCAAGTTTAATATCTGATATAGTTTGAATGTGGAGGGAGCAGGAGACATTGCCGGAAACACAGCAGGGGAGCAGCTGGCGTTACTGAACCCCACTAACACAGGAGCTAGTGTTTTTCTCTGTGCAGACGGCACTTCTGAGCAACAACTGGCGGTGTTAGAGCCCAGGGATTACAGTTCAGGTGGTAGAAACATGAACACAACAGGAGACCTGGATACTGTTGCCAACCAATTATTTATTCTGGAAGAGGACTGGCAAATTCCGGCGAGATCCAGGCCTTGTACATTTTCAGAAAAGTAAGCCGGTCAACGTTATCAGAGGATAATCGCGTGCGACGGTCTGTTAGTACACCACCTGCGGCACTAAAGACGTGTTCCGATAATACACTAGCAGCAGGGCAAGCCAGCACCTCCAATGCATACTGGCTAAGCTCTGGCCATGTATCCAGCTTAGAGACCCAAAACTTGAAGGGGGAAGAGCCATCTGGGAGTACACTGACAGGGCAAAACATGTAGTCTGTCACCATCTGACGGAAACATTGCCTCCTGCTGACTGGAGCCGTCTATGATGGTGTAGACATTTGTGGCAGGCACACAAAACTTTGCCACATTTGAGCCATACTGGTCTTGCATTGTGCTGAGGCGCTGCCTCTGCTCCCTCTTTGTGCAGAGCTTCCTCCACTGCCTCGACGCACAGAGCTGCTTTGTAAAGCACTAGCAGCAGTGCTCTCGGGTGGAATGGAGAACATGATGGAATGCACCAGTGTGTCTTGGTACTCCTGCATTTTACGCTCCTGGTTCAACGGTGTTATGAGGCTTTGTAAGTTGTCCCGGTAGCGAGGATCTAGGAGGGTGTACACCCAGTTAACAGCCGTGTTGAGAATGTGGGCGTTGCGGCGGTCGTTTCTCAGGTACTGCAGCATGAAATCAACCATGTGCTGCAGACTCCCAACTGGCCAAGAAACGCTGTCCCCTGCTTGAGGCATCATCTCTGCCTGCTCTGCATCACCCCACCCTCGCTCTACATACTGACTACTACAGCATTGTGTACCTCCCTCCTCTGGAGAGATGTCTTCCTCCTTATCCTCCTCACAAAGTGTCCCCTGCCTAGGCCTTTGTGAGGAACCACATAGCGCAGACTGTCCAGAAGCAGATGGCATTTGTGACTCCTCATCCTCCACCTCTTCCAAAACCTCCTCCTTTAGTGCTTGCAGTGTTTTTTGAAGCAGGCAGATAAGGGGGACAGTCATGCTGACTAGTGCATCATCTGCACTCGCCATCCACGTGGAATCATCGAAGGCACGCAAAACGTGTCAGATGTCCTTCATAGAGGCCCACTCAGTGGTGCTGAAGTGTGACCGGCGCTCAGTGCGACTTGTTTGCGCCTGATGCAGCTGGTACTCCATTACTGCTGCCTGCTGCTCACACAACCGCTCCAACATATGTAACGTTGAATTCCACCTGGTGGGTAGGTCACATATGATGTGATATTCCGGAAGGCGGAATCGGCGCTGCAGAGCTGCAATGCGCTATCTTGCCATGCTGGAACGCCGCAAGTGAGCGCACTCTATGCAGACCTTTTGCAGCAGTGCATCAAGATCCGGATAGTTCCTCAGAAAGCTCTGCACGACCAAGTTGAGCACATGTGCCAGACATGGGATGTGAGTGAGGTTGCCTAGGTCCAGAGCTGCCACCAGATTTCGGCCATTGTCACACACTACCAAGCCTGGCTGGAGATTCGCTGGCACAAACCACACGTTGCTCTCCTGCTTGATGGCATTCCAGAGCTCCTGCGCTGTGTGACTTCGATTCCCCAAAGAAATTAATTTCAGTACGGCCTGTTGACGTTTGGCCACGGCTGTACTCATATCGATCCTAACAGGTAAGCGTTCACGGGTCCATGTGGAGGTACACCGTGACGGCTCCTACAGCGCTGATTCTGAGGAACTGGAGTATGAGGAGTCAATGTGTACAGACTGGATTCCTGCAATCCTTGGAGTTGGCAGAACACGTACAGCGCCACTCTCAAGATCTGTACCCGGCTCCACAACATTGACCCAATGGGCAGTGAGGGAAAGGTATCGTCCCTGTCCATGGTTACTGGTCCACGCATCAGTGGTCAGGTGGACCTTGCTACTGACGGCGTTTAGTAGCGCATGTTTAATTTTTCCCTCCACATGCTTTTGCAGGGCAGGGACGGCTTGCCTGCTGAAATAATAGCAGCTGGGCATGGTGTTATGTGGGACTGCCAATGCCATGAAGTTACGGAAGGTGTCAGTCTCCACCAGACTGACTGAAAGCATTTCAAGGGCCAGTAGTTTTGCAATGCCAGCATTCAGAGCCTGTGCTTGAGGATGGTTTGCTGAGTATGGCCGCCTTGTCTCCCATGCCTGTGCTACTGATGACTGTAGAGTGGCCTGGGAGTGTGAGGATGACAGGGAACGTGGTGCTGTGGGTGGAATGTCACTGGGTCTCTGGACAACAGTGCCAGAGGTTCTTCCATGGCGATCCTGTGAGGAAGCCGAACCAGCTGTGTGTGAGCTGTAGGAAGCGGCTACAACACGAGCTGAAGAGGTGGTAGGTGGTGCTGTAGGTTGGCCTACGTCTTCAGTGTGTCTTTGTAACTCCACCACGTGCTTGGTCCACACATGTTTCCACATATTTGTGGTACTGAGGTTGCTGACACTTTTCCCTCTTTTGACTTTCTGATTACACAGCTTGCATTTGACAAAGCGAATGTCATCTGCAACTGTGTCAAAAAAGGACCACGCACTGCAAGTCCTGGGAGCGCCCATTTTTGTTTTTCGAAGAGGATTGCTCCTAACGGGTGCCGAAGTGGAGGCTACAGGCAACCAAGTCTGCCCCCTCCCTCTCCCTCCTGTTTTGGCCGTTCGGGGAATCTCTTCCTCAGAGCTGCTCCCACCACCTTCCTGTTCCTCACGCCATGATGGGTCAAGGACCTCATCATCTACACTCCCCTCTTCAAACAGCTGCTTCTCCTGGGTAGTCTCGCCAGCACAGTACGCACCAGAAAGTGGCACCTGAGTCTCGTCATCATCTGATGCGTACTGAGGTGTGCTGACCATAGGCACTGGCCCACCCGCCTCTTCAGATTCAGAGGGACAAAGCAGTTGCGCATCACTGCATACTCCCTCTTCACATTCTAGAATGCTGCTTGGCTGGCCCCCTGTTTCCAAGCCAAGAGATTCAGAGAACAGAAGTAGAGATGGCTCCTGTCCAGGGCTCTCTGACTGCCTGGTCAATTTGGCAGGTGGTGAAGAGACAGATGGTTGCTCTTCAGTGCTCTGGCCCTGAGAGGATGTGGAAGTAATTGAAGTCGATGCGTTAGCTGCCATCCATCCGACAACGGCTTCAATTTGTTCATCCCGCAGCAGTGAGGTACATTGAGGTCCTACAAAAGCTACGCATAAAGGACTGTTCCCTTGTAAAACTGGGGGATGCTGAGTCACTGGTGCCCGCAGCAGGCACAGAATCCCCACATCCTCTCCCTGCTGAAACTCCACGCCCACGGCCACGTGCCTTACTCCCTGCCTTCTTCATCTTGGTAGACTGATAAAGATAGGCAGAAAAGTACAGAGGGGGCTTAGTGTGCTTATTCCTGAACAGCTGCTAACAGGTGTAAGAAACACTAATTTTATAAAGTGTGTGGGCTACACTTTAATATGAGCTAATGTGGCCTACAAAACTATACCCGATATTTGCGGTATCGGAATGCTCAACAATGCTAGGCAGTCATCCTGTTATCAACACAAGAAATATTACAATAAAAGCTATCACTTTTTACAGGTAACACAGGAGTCACAATAATTGATGGTCACATCTCATCTCCTCTGCATCCCTGCACAATGATCTCTGCACAGCTCACAAAGCATGCCCACAATACTCTTTGATAAAAGTCAGCAAGCATCCATAGTCTACAAGTAGCAGTGTTCCATTAGGCAGATGTAGGGAATAGCTCTGAACTTATGTTAATAGAAAAGCACAGACAAGATGGTTGTCCACATAATCATGTACAGAAAATGAAAGTGAAAAATAAAAAACATCAGAAAACAATCTAACAGCATTTAAAAAAAATAATCAACAAATAAGAATTATCAATAACTGACTTTCATTAGTGAAACAAAATATATTAAAAATTGAAGAAAGTTACTGATAAATATTTTAAAAAGATTCTTTTTATAATACATTGCCTATGGGTTATCTGGAATATTTTTATTTAAAAAAACCCCACCATTTTATTGGATTTCTTAGTTAAAACTGAGTCACTTCTCCAACTGGTTCTGCTCCCTCTATGGCGATGGTCCATCAAAATATGGCATTTCATAGAGGGGAAAAGGCAAATGCCCACAAAGAAGGTCACACCTGCGGCTTAGCTCAGCATGATCTCCTGATATGAGATTTGTCTCTCATGACTCTGCAGACACCTTCCTGTGTATTGGAGTGCTGGAGCACAAGAGAGTAGCGGCGCTGGGGCGCCGAAGCACAGGAAAGCAGCAGCGCTGGGGCGCCGAAGCACAGGAAAGCAGCGGCGCTGGGGCGCCGAAGCACAGGAAAGCAGCGGCGCTGGGGCGCCGAAGCACAGGAAAGCAGCGGCGCTGGGGCGCCGAAGCACAGGAAACCAGCGATGCTGGCGTGCCAAAGCACTGGAAAGGAGTAGTGTTGGGACACAAAGCACAAAAAAGCAGCAGTGCTGGGGCACCGAAGCACAGGAAAGCAGCAGTGCTTGGGCACCGAAGCACAGGAAAGCAGCAGTGCTGTGGTGCCAAAGCACAGAAAATCATCAGTGCTGGGACACCGAAGCACAGGAAAGCAGCAGTGCTTGGGCACCGAAGCACAGGAAAGCAGCAGTGCTTGGGCACCGAAGCACAGGAAAGCAGCAGTGCTGGGGCGCCAAAGCACAGGAAAGCAGAAGTGCTGGGGCGCCAAAGCACAGGAAATCAGAAGTGCTGGGGCGCCAAAGCACAGGAAAGCAGAAGTGCTTGGGCACCGAAGCACAGAAAAGCAGCAGTGCTGGGGCACCAAAGCACAGGAAAGTGGTGCGTCCCACAGGGCCGTGGGGTACTCTGTACCGGGCCGGTCCTTCAGGGAATGTCGCGGCAGTAATGACCCGGTCCGTGGCCTTGGCGTCCATTAAGATAAATGAGGAGGAAAGTTTGTAGGGTATTAATTCGTGACACCACCTGTTCTGTCCCTACATGAGGCGAATGGAGGTGTAGTTGATTGGGTCTGGGAGAGATTCCTACCTTCCGTTTCCTCAATGCAGGGCAGACAGGACCATGTTGCTCCAGCGTCCGGAGAGATCATACACACCAAGGCTTGTGAAGTCCAGACTTGTTTACTTGGAGATCTGGACATACAGCGTATGATTGGTAATGCAGTAAGTTCTCCATACATGCAGATGTAACGACCAAGGTGACACAGCAAATTGTGAAGCAAGTTGTGCAGCGCTTGTGCAGCAAATGTGATTCAGCAAAGTATGTGCAGCAAGTTGATAGCAAGTTGATTCAGCAAGTTGGTTAAAAAACTGATGCATTTCACAGCCCATACAGGCGCGTCTCTCCTGGGTGAAGTGAAACTAAGAATGGCAGCTAACAGGAAGAGAAGGAGTGACCTGACCCGGAAGTGGAAGGCATGTGCTAGAAATAATTAGCTGCAGGCTGCTATACAAAAAAGACCAGCAGATGGCAGCAGACCAAATGCAAGACTACATAGCATTGAAAATAACAAATCTATGAAACCATATAATCATAACTTTAGACGGAACAGCACACTCCCCGTCTGAAATTCCGTAAGGGATTTCACTATATATATATATATTTTTTTTAAATAAGGTCCAATAACCTGGAAAATAAACAGAAATACGCATGCAATAATAACTCTAAAACGAGGTAGATGACAGACAGTTCCTGAGACAATCCAAAGAAAACCCATCTTCGGATCGGAGAAGCCGCACTAGGCCAAACTGTCTCCGACCCAACGGTAATCCAATGGACGAAGCACTAGGGCAGAGTTCTGTTCATGGTTCATCCTACCGGAATGTTTTCAATTGGCAGAATCAATATGAGCTAGTGGATTGGCCTCTGAAATGTCTTAGGCTTGCCTTTCCTAAGGACCTTCAGCTCCAGCTTCCGGACCTTACCGTCTTGACGAGGGAAAGTCTTTGTAACGATTCCCATAGGCCAGTCGATCCTTTGGGCTTGTTGTTCTTTCATTAGTACCACGTCTCCTTCTTTCAAGTTTGGTTTATTCTGTCGCCATTTTCTTCTTCCTTGGAGAGTCACGAGATATTCCTTTCTCCACCAGTTCCAGAAGTAGTCAGCGAGGTACTGCACACGTTTCCACTGTTTCTGGTAGGTGTTTGCATGAGTAAGCTCTCCACTAGCTGTTAGCGGGTTCCCGGTCTTTTGGGTGAGAAGAGTAGCTGGCGTAAGAATGGTCGTTTTTTGGGATCCATGGACACTGGGACAAGTGGTCTTGAGGTGATTATGGCAGAAACTTCAGCCAGAAGAGTAACCAAGGTCTCATGCTTAAGCCTTGAAGAGTTTACGTCCATAAACATAGAGTTCAGGATGTTGCGTGAGATCCCGATCATCCTTTCCCAGGAACCTCCCATGTGAGAACTATGCGGAGAATTGAAGATCCAGGTGCAACCTCTTTCTGCCAGTTGATCCTGAATTGGCTTGATGTCAATATCTAGCTCTCGACATGCACCGATGAAGTTGCTTCCGCGGTCAGACCTCAACTGTTTCACCGGTCCTCTGATCTCTAGAAAGTGCCGGAGGGCGTTGATCAGGCTGGATGTGTCCATAGACTATTACCTCTATGTGGACGGCACGGACACTCATGCAAGTGAATAGTACGGCCCAACGTTTGTTGTTGGCGTGGCCACCTCGAGTTCTGCGTGCAGATGCCATCCATGGCCAAAAACATCTAGGCCAACGTAGGTGAAAGGCGGCTCGGCACTCAATCTGTCAGGGGGCAGGTCGGCCATTTGTTGATGTACCTGTTTTCTTCTGGTTTTCCGACATTGCACACAGCGATGTAGTGATCCTGCTACACGTCTTTTCATACCTATGATCCAAAGCCCTGCAGACCGTAACTTGCCTTCTGTGATCTGCCTGCCTTGGTGCTCGGTTTTTTCATGAAAGTGATCAGTGATATGATGTTTAGTGGGAATGATGCAAGGATGTTGCTCTGAAGCCGCAATCTTGGCTTGATTTAAACGACCACCGACTCTCAGCAAACCGAAGCCGCCCATTACTGGATTCAAGTGGGCAATGGGGCTTTTCAGAGGGATCTGCTGTTTGTGGTGTAGGCATTCCCATTCAGTACTGAATACGCTCTGCTGGACGTAGCATATAATAAAGGGACTCACAGTGAGAAATGTCCTCAGCAGAGAGTGGTTTACAGCAGACGTGCCAGCCGAGATAGTCTTTGTCTCCAAGTGAGTTGTGATACGATCTCTCAATGTGGACTAACCTTGCTATAGTCTTGACGAGTTTCATCCAATTGGAGAAGCATTCAAAGCACTGGCAACCGAGGCTGGAGGTTGGTTTAGTGTTCGTCGCCAAAGCACTGACCTCGGAGCGGACTTCTGGATCACCATCCGGATCCTGGATGCTGGAGACTTCCTGGACACATTCACTTCCCTTCTGTTCCTACAGAAACTTAGGACCTGAAAGCCAAGAAGAGTTAGCAAAGGACCTTATAGACATAGGTCTAGTGGCATGGTCAGCTGGATTAAGTTCAGATGGGATATAGTGCCATTGTTCAGGCTTGGAAGACCGCCTTATTCTCTGGATGCGGTTACTGACGTACACGTTGAAGCGCCTTGTTTGGTTGTAGATGAAACCTAAGACAACCTTACTGTCACTGAGTCTTCTGAGTATTGGAGGATTTTTTCCTCTTTCTGTTGGTTTTTATGTTAGAGTAGGACTGGCAAGTGTAAGGAACTTTGACGTAGTTTGCCAGCTTCCGTATTATGGGCATAATATCAACCAATACCTTACATATATTGATATGTTTTTGTGCACTTTATAATTTTTTCAGGGTGCAGTTGGGCCCAAATAGTTCTGTAAACTGTGGCCTCTGTTCACACGGGATGCATTATAGTTAGCACTCGGCAGCCCCCCTATATGGTGTTACTAAGAGGCTGTGAACCATATGCTCTGCATTCCCTGTGTGAACATTGCCACATTCAGATTATTTTTTTGCACTGGTGTGCCACACGGCCAATCCTGATTGTAGGCTGGCTTTTTCATAAGGTATTATTGCACCTGTGCAGTTGCCATTTTACTTGGGTCCGCTGCACCCTGTTAGTGCATTTGTATTGAGGCCTGTCTATACAGGTAAGCATCTCTGCCCATTTTTGGTGTTTTTTCTGAACCTTACTGTCACTGTAGTATTGCACGTCATCTATGCTGGTGGCCAGCTCATGCTGTATAAAGTCTGCGAGTTCTACTGCAAGCACGGTCGCACAGAGTTCAAGCCTGGGAATAGTGTGGTCAGGCTTGGGAGCCAACTTAGCCTTGCCGAAGACGAACCCAACGTGATCTTGATTGTCGGGTCCCGTCATCTTCAGATAGGCAACTGCTGCAATGGCCTCTGTGGATGCATCCGAAAACACATGGAGTTCCTTCCTAGTGCTAGCAGCAAGTGAGGTCCTGGCGTAGCATCTCGGTATGTGGATCTCATCCAAGGCACACAAAGACTGCTTCCAGGTTTCCAATTTTGGTTCCTTCTCAGGAGGGAGTGGGGCATCCCAGTCCTTGACGGTTTCAGAAAGCTGTCTCAGAAGGGATTTACCTTGTATGGTAATTGGTGCTATGAATCCCAGTGGGTCGTATAAGCTATTCACCACTGACAGGACACCACGTTTAGTAAATGGTTTGTCTGCACAGTTGATTTGGAAACTGAAGGTGTCGACTGACAGGTTCCACCTCAAGCCTAAGCTTCTGTGCACAGGCGGACAGTCTGGTCCCAGGTCTATGTCCTTGAATCCTGGTGCGTGGTAACTTGAATCAAAGGCTCTCATGACAACCTGGCTGTTTGAAGCAATTTTGTGCAATCTAAGCTTAGCTTGGTACAGCATACCTTGGGTCCTCTTGAGTAGATCGATAGCCGCTTCTTCTGTGGGTAGAGATTTTAGTCCATCATCTACATAGAAAGTCTCTCTCTACAAAGTCTCTGGCATCTGTTCCATATTCAGTCTCTCCTTCTTGAGCGGTTCTCCACAGGCCATAGGTTGCCACTGAGGGAGAAGGGCTGTTCCCGAATACGTGCACCCTCATGCGATACTCCACCATCTTTTTGCTGGGGTCATTGTCCTTGTACCACAGGAACCTGAGGGAATTCCTTTGGTCCTCTCTATGAAACAGTGGAACATCTGTTCAATGTTGGCGGTGATGGCAATGGGCTCTTTCCGGAACCTAATCAACACTCCTACAAGGTTGTTTGTAAGATTAGGACCCGTGAGGAGGATATCGTTGAGAGATACGCCTTGATGTTTGGCACTTCAATCAAAGACAACTCTAATTTGCTTAGATTTCCGTGGGCGATATACTCCGAATGAGGGTAGGTACCAGCACTCCTCATTTTCCTTTAAGGGAGGCGCTGGCTCCGCATGGTTATTCCGGAATATCTTGCTCATAAAAGTGACAATGTGTTCTTTCATCTCCGGTTTTTTGCTAAGTGTGCGCTGGAGAGAGTTGAATCTGGACAAGGCTTGTTCACGATTGTTCGGGAGTCTTACCCTGGGAACTCGGAAGGGTAGAGGAAAAACACAGTGATTAGTCTCGTCCTTAAGGAACTCATTGTCCATTATCCTGACAAATTCCTCGTCTTCAATTGACGGGGCTACCTTGTTGTCATCCTTAGTTGTATGAAACACCGATCTTCCCAAGTCGTCTGCATAGGGAGAAGGAATGACATCAGGGATCTGGAGGCTTCTCTTTCACCTCATAGTGATGAGGGCATGGTTTGCAGAAAGTAGCTCGTCCGTCTCTGCATACATAGGTCTTAAAGGCATCGACTCTTGTTCGGTCCAAGCACACATTTCCTATGATTACCCACCCCAAGTCGAGTCTCTGTGCGTAGGGGGCAAGTTGATTCAGCAAATTGGTCAAAAAACTGATGCCTTTCACAGCCCGTACAGGCACGTCTCTCCCGGGTGAAGTGGCGCACAGGAGAAATGGAGTGCCAGAACACAGGAAAAAATGCAACACAGTGTATGGCTTATAAAACAGTTGTGTCCGGCACTCCAGTGCTGCCATTCTCCAGGGCTCCAATAGCAGGAAAGGATGTGGTGACTGCAGTTTTTAGAGTAGTCATGTGAAACAAATCTCATGTCAGGAAAACACTCTGATGCAGGCTGCAGCTGTGACTTTATCTTTGGACATTTGTCTTTTCCAGTTTGTGCGTATGGCAGAGCTTGGAAGGGAAGGAGCACCGTTTGACTTTTTCAGTGCAGAATTGGCTGAAATTGAGAACAGACGCCATGTTGGGTTTGGAGAGCCCCTGATGTGCCTAAACAGTGGAAACCCCCCAATTCTAACTCCAACCCTAACCCACCCCTAACCCTAATCCCAACCCTAACTCCAACTCTAACCCCAACCCTAACTTTAGCCCCAACCTGTTAGCGTGGGTGGTCAGGAGTCGGAATCTCTGGGAGTGGACCCTCTGGACCATGGCACTGAGGGGCCCCGGGCGAGCTGCCAAGTGGAACCGACCCCTATGCAGGGACCTTTAGGAGCAGGCCCAGGGGTTCAAGTACCACGGTAGCCCGTACCGAGAGGGGCGGCTCAGGATGGACTGGAGTAGGACAGTGGGACTGAAGTGTAGATGACAGAACAGGGCTGGCACACAGGAGATAGGAATGGAGTAAGACTATAGACTGGAACGTGGAGGAACTGAAGTGTAGATGACAGGACAGAGTTGGAACACAGGAGACAGGAATAAAAGAGGATGGAAGGACTGGAGCAGGATGGAACTGGAACACTGGAGGCAGGACTGGAGTAGGACGGCAGGACTGGAACAGGAACACCGGAGGCAGGACAGGAGTAGGATGGCTGACTGGAACAGGAACACCGGAGGCAGGACTGGAGTAACTGTTAGCGAACACGGAAGACAGGCTGAGCACGGCACCGAGAGACTGTAGAGAGCACAGGAGGAAGCAGGGCCCAGTGTGCAAGGTAACACAACGATCAGGCGCCTCCCTCAGGGGGAAGCGGCCTGATATAGCCCCATCTGGTCTGCCATTGGTCCGAAGGTTCTTCCGGGTCAGGACACAGCCGTAGCACAAGAAACAGGGAGGCGCGGCCGCGAGCCTGTCAGAGGTGACCACCGTGGCCGTCGGGTGGAGAGAGGCTGCGGCGTGAGAGCGGAGGTTGGGTGAGTATGACGGAGCGGTGTAACACAACCCTAACGGGAAAATGGAAATAAATACATTTTTTTATTTTATTATTTTTCCCTAAGGAGGTGATAAAGAGCGGTTTGATTTACCATTTTTTTTTATCTTGATCACTGTGATAGGGTCTATCACAGTGATCAAAATGAACCAATAGGAAAAAATCTATTGTTGCTGGCAGATCTCGGCAGATGCACTGCGCATGCGCCCGGCATTTTCTTCTGGAAGAAGAAGCTGACGGCCCAATGAACTTCAAAAAAGCGCCGCTGTGGTTTAAGCACCCTTAACTGCAGCTGTTAAAAGGCGTATCAGCGGTCGTTAAGGGCAGAGCAGGGGAGAATGATGAGAGCCGTGTTCAGCACCCAGCGTCGGGGAACAGAGCTTACTGTAACGCTTCTTCCCTAGCACCCGTCCTTGTGGTACTGATGCGGCACACACGTGTGCTGCAAGTATTGCACACACGGACACTGACATCTCTGGTACCGGAAATATCAGGACGTGTGAAAGAGACGTTATAGCGGGTTTTTATTTTTGTCAGCTGTCACACACTAAAAGATGCTTTTTAGTGCAAAAAATTGTTTTTGCATCATCACATTTTGAGAGCTATAATTTTTCCATATTTTGGCCCAGAGTCATGTGAGGTCTTGTTTATTGCGGGACGAGTTGACTTTTTTTTACCATTTTCGGGAACATGACATTTTTTGATCACTTTCTATTCCGATTTTTGGGAGACAAAATGAGCAAAAAACAACAATTCATGAATTTCTTTTTTTTTTTTCATGACTACATCAAGTTACCATAGCAGATCCAAAGGCAGAGGGCCTGTCAGCCCTCTTCCTACTCCCAGAATGCTGCGATCGTGTTCAATCGCAGTATTCCAGGGGTTAAAGTGCGGTCTGTGACTGGCCCTTAGTGCTGGGTGTCAGCTGTGAGAATCAGCTGACACCCGGCCGTGATCGGCCACGTACCCCCCCCGAATGCGTGGCCGATTGCTGAGACGTACTATTCCGTCCATGGTCATAGGGGCCCAGGGCACATGGACGGAATAGTACGTCTCATGTCAGAGAGGGGTTAAGACACCCTAACAGCTTCCTGTTCATTTTTATGCACAGGCAATGATGCATATGAACATATAAGAGCAATTCATCATTTTGTGGGAGGTTTAATATTTTGTTTTATGGTGTTCTATAGCAGCACATTTTTCAAAACGGTGCACACAATTTGATGAATTTTTTGCAAAATAAAAAATGCTCTTTATTTTTTTTTTATCTTTTTGCATCATTTTAGAGCAGTCGCCAGATCTGTTAAAATGTCTCACTCGACTCTCACACTTGTACAAGAACGAGGGACATAGAAATGAGAGCGTTCAACGGAGGGGAAGAAGAGAATATTTGTGCAAAAATGTGACTTTTTAAAAGGTAGCAAATGATGAATTGGTCATAAACACACCCACAATGGGGAACAGAGCAACCAAAAAAAAAGGACAAGTAGAAAATCGACTTCAAAACATCAAAATAGGCACAATTTAAAACAAGAAAGAAAAAAAAAAAAAAAAAGACAAATATGAATTGGGCTCAAAATGCCTGCATCCACAGTGTCCATTTTTAAATATTTGTTTGCCCAATTTCTGTATTAAAGAAAATAAAATTGTAAATTATTTAATAAAAAAGACATAAAATGTATGCTCCCCAATATATATCCTGCATGGTCTATGGTAAAAGAAGGTGGGGGAGAGGTGTTCTTAAAAAAAAAAAAAAAAAAAAAATGATGGACCATAGCAAAGTTAATTTCTTCTTTCTTATTTTTAATTTTCAATTTTTTTTAAAGTTTTTATTTTGTCTGCTGTTATTTTTCCATTATTATTTTATTTTCTATTGTTATGTCCCTCAATCTGTTAATCCTTGTTTAGCCGGTGTGGGGGAATCCTCCTACAGCTCACTCTCTCTCTCTCCTTTGCCAGTCCTTTAATATTCAGCCTGAATTAGATGGAAAACCAAGCGATTTGACCTTGGTTCTGCCCCGATTTCCAGACTGAAAGGGCCTTTAATGATTTTAATATTGATTCGACAAAAGCTACCAGACAACTTTGTCTTGGAGGTAACAATGTTGTCTGAAAGGCCGGGGTGTAGAAAGCGCGAATGTCACTTTCTGTTGATCTGGTGGACGGTTTTCCTGGTTTTTTTCGTCTTTCTGTAGGAAGGGAGTCATTTTCACATCATGTGCGGACCCTCGGAGCTCCCTCTCGGGCCCAAAATGAACCAATGTGACTTCACTGGCAGAGGAGCATTGGAGGAGTGGGAGAAAGACTTAAGTGAAAGATTTCTTTGGACTCGCAGGGTACATTTGCTAGTTTATAGAATATATTTGAAAACTACTAGACAATACACAGAACAAAAAAAAAAAAAAAAATACAAAAGATAGTCCCCTCCGACTGGCTAAATAGAAAAACATAAAATATTGTTCTTAGCCCTTTTAATTTGACTTTCAGCTGGGGCCTAGAGTTGAATTTGGAAGGACTCGGCTGTCAATTAAGTTTGTAATCACTGGTCCTGTTATAAAAGTGCTATGCAATCACTGAGGATTTGTAATGCAAGAATCACATTTGTACTAAGGCTTTATTCACACGTAGGGCCGTATTTATCATTTGCGGGGGTTTTTTGCTTTGTGGTATTCGTTGACATTTTTGCCCCAAATTCCACACACAGATCAAGAATTTTTGCGCAAACCAAAAATCAAATTTTTGTCATAAGCCATTTTTTGCGAGTTTTTAGCACAAAAAGTCACATGTTCCGCTGATATGCTGCCATAATTTTTAACAAAGAATTTCAGATATACATACAATTACTCCAGGGAAGGACTGGAGTACATTTATGTAAAATGTCGCAATTGATGAATCAAGGTGAAAGTAGCTGGAACCGCAAACCCTGTCCAGAATAACGGACAGAAAAACAAGAAAATAGGAGAACACTTACAATAAGGACTTTGAAAAAAGACACTAATGAAAAGAAAAATTAGTTTAAGTGAAAAACAGGCGAAAACCAACCAAAACTGGACAAAAAAAGGCAAAAATGCAAGAATTAATTGGGACCATAGTTTGTTTGTTTTTTTTGCTTGTATAAAAATGCTCAAAACATTAATAGAACATAAAAAAATTCACACCATGGTGCAGATTCATTAAACAGAATCGTGGCATAAAACTGTGTGAAATGTTGCAGAATTGTTATACAACTTACTACTTTTTGCCTCCTTAGTTCAAGTCAGCTCCCCCAAAATTTCTGAAAAGTAGACAGATTTCTCCATTAAGAGGCGTGACTGAACATGCCCAACAAATGTACTTAATCATCAACTGGAGCACATTTCTTGCTGAATGTACTTGGGCGGCAAATCATCAGGATCCGCAGCTGGCAGCTCCCTTTGCTTATTGCTGACCAATGATATCCCAGATGTTCTTGATGGTTGACAAGCCTGGAGATGCTGCAGGCCATGGCAGTACATTTAGGCCATGCAGGCTGCTCACAGTAGCACCAGCAACATGCGACTTGGCATTACCATATTGAAAAACGGCTCCTGGGAGACTTTGAAGAAATATCCTCTTCTTGGCATTGCCCATGTAGTCTCTAGATGGAGACAGAGGCTGGAAAGGAGGTCTACCCTCCTCAGTGATGAGCCACACTTTCGTCTTGGACACAATGATCGCTGGAGATTGATCTGAAGACCACATGTGCAACGCCATGAAGAGGCCATCACAAGGGAGCATCACACCAGTCCTACTCCCAGGATTATGGGTTGGCATAATGTTTGGTAGCCAGACCCCTCTAGTTTTCATTCCAGGTACACTATTCGCTCTACGTTAAATTGATTTGATCATGAAACCAGTGGTGCGGTCATTTCTCTAAAGTGTCCCAGGAGCTGTTTTCCAACAAGACATGGCCTGAATGTTCTACAATGGCCTGCAGCATCTCCAGACTTGAGAGCCATGGCGACACTCCTATATGACTGAAAGCCGGCGGCTCCCAGGAGAAATAAAGTCCTTTCAGTCCTTTTGTATTTTCAGTACGACATCTGGGCTACTTCATAACGCTATTAACCTGCAAATTAACCCTATATCTACAGGTTAATAGCATTATCAGACCAAATAGGTTCGCTTTATATGCAGCAGATTTTCTTCACAAAAATATGCAAAGAGAAAAAAACGCATGATCTACATTCTGTGGAATTCAGGCATTATCGTGGAAAACTGATTAATTGGAAAGGTTACCATCGTGGATCACCATCCCATCCGAATGTCACTACTGCTAATACATTTAGCCAAAACAGCACTGACTCACCTGGGTCCCTTCCTTGTTGCAGCTCGGACTGTGCAGGGATCGGCCATATTGAGCAGGGGGCTGCGGCTCCAACTTCTTCTGGAATCCAGTTACACAGGTAATAATATATTGTCAGCTAAAATCGGAAACTTACATTCATTCTCCATGGGGGGTTCCCATTGTCACTTTGCCGTAATTAAGTCATCGCTGTTAAATACTAATGCTGGACTAAGTATTTCTCTTTTTTTTGAGTGAATGGTGTAATTTAATCCCTATTCACATGAATGGAAACAAAGTGCCATTTGAAAAGTTAATGTCAAGAGACCTATGTGATAGAGCAGTCGCCCAACTAGATGTTCGGCCAGACCAGATATCGCCCTAGAGGCACCTGTATGCAGAACACACCTCGACAGGTAGATTTCAGTTTTTGGCTATGGTAAGTTTTCAAGAGAAGATACATAGCCTATGTTCACATGGAGGGAAAAATCCACACCTAAAAAAACCCACTTTCTAAAAAGACACCTTTTTTGGTGCAGTTTTATAAAAACATTTTTTTAAGCCTTTTTCAGCTTGTTTTTTTCATGCAATAATACAGATTTTTTTTTTAATTAAACCTTGACAAAAAGAGGTGCTAAAAAAACAGTAAAAAAGTGCAATTTACAAACAAAAAAACACACCAAAGAATTGACATGACGTAGTAAAAAGTGTGGAAAAATGCAACATGTTAAAAAAATGCATTAAAAAAACTTCTGTGTGAGCATATCCATAAATAGAGAATGATTTTGTCCAATTTTTATCCTACTTTTGGATCAATCTCACCAGTGCAAGTCAATGGGTCAAATGAAAAAATTGGCCAACACACTTGGATGCCAACCATCTGCTGTCCCTTTTTCTCCGGCTGTTTGATGTGAGAAGGTTGAAAAAAGAGCATCATTTTGTTTTTTTCAACAAAGAAACTCTGATAGAATAAATTGAAACAAACACTTGTAAAACTCAGATGAAACTGATCAAAAAACACTGATGAGCATTTTTTTTGCCTACAGGAAAAACTGTTGTCTGAATAAGCCCTTAAGAATATTTTGAACTGTTACAATATCGAGTTCAATTTTTTTTTATTATTGTACATTTTTTTTATTTAGATTTTATTTATCTTTGTGCTTTTATTATATCATTACATTTTATTTATTATTCGGATTTTCAATATTGCATTACATATTATTTTTTGTATTTTTATTATTTATTACATTTTATTTACATTTTCCATATTTTAATTATTTCATGATTGTATTTCGTTACATTTGATTTATATTTCTCATATTTTTATTATTTCACTACATCCTATTTATATTTTTCGTGTTTGTATTATTTATTGCATTTTATTCAGTTTTCATATTTTTCTTAATTCATTACATTTTATTTATATTTTTTGTGTTCTTTTATTTCATTATATTTAATTTGTTTTTCATGTTTTTCTTATTTAATCACCGTACTTTTTATTTATATTTGTCTTTTATTTTACTTTATTTTCTATATTTTTTCAATTTACATTACACTCTTAAATATTATTTTTATATATATATATATATATATAAAAATTTTTAAGGACTTCATGAATTAGTTTTCATTTGAATAGGGCCCAAAAAATATTAATAAACCAAAAATAAAACTAAAATTATATATATATATAATTTTTTTTTTCATGCATGTAATTCAAATAGGGTAAAAAAAAAATGGAAGAACTAAACAGTTTAGGACAAAAATTGCTGAAAATAATAAATAATGATAAAAATAAATATTACATACTGTATATAAAACAGGCAATGATAACTTTGTTAGCAACATAGAAAGTAATTGCCATGAAAGAAAGACCTGACTGCACTATTTGCTTTCCAGTCGAAAAAAAAAAAATATTCATTGCATGCAAATTTCAATATATACTGTAAAGTATAGTTATTCCTTAAAGCGTTGTTATTATTATGTCAATGTCGGGCATAAATAACACAAACACATTACGTCCTTTAAAAAAATAACTCTCAATAACTCTCGCAACTCTCATCCATTTTGATTTTTTTTGTGCGGAGAAAGCGTACCCTATCTCCACAATATTTATGTCTTGCGTGATAGCAATAATTAAATAAGAGATACAATAATATATTATTTGGGTTCCCCCCCTCCCATTCTGCGCACAACAGAAAAGGAGATCATGGTAAAATTGCTATTATTAATTTTTTGCTTGGCCCAGCAAGTAAAAAATAATGTGCGTTTTTTGGAAATCCTGGTATGAGACCGTTTTGGGCTGTTTCATTTGGAGAGTGACAGCTCTATTCAATTGTCGGCAAATAGCATTTTGTGTGTCTCTCTGGGGCTTTTTTCTTGAAGATTAGCCTGTGGGGGATGAATGGTGAGCATTATTCCAACCACTTGGTATTCTGAAATGCCAAAATAATTACCAGGGATTAATTCAAAGCATTTAGTAGTTCCAAAAAAAAAAGAAGCAAATAAAAAGCAAGGAAAAAAAAAGCTTTTATTTAAGGATAAAAAAAAGTTACTATTTTCCTTTTTTATTTTTATATTCCAAATATTTTTGCTTGTATGTTCCTTTTTTTGTTATAGTATGATCCTATGAAGACACGATGGGATTAATCGGGATGTATCGGGATTGGCGCGGAGGTACAAGATGACAAATCGCTCATTTTCTTACCTTCTGTGGTTTAGTTTTTGGAGTCTCCCCTCACGAGTTACCAAGTGATGCTACATCAAGAAGTTCCTTCTAAAATCTGCAGCCACGTGTTGCAGGGAGCGTCGTCCCTTGTGTTTTCCACCTGCTGTGGGTCTGGGTGTGACATTCCTGAGTGCTGGTAAGGGGTATCCAAGCTTTAGGAGGGGTGTGGAGAGGAAAGGGGGGCAGCGGCCTGAAGTGGTACTCTGCCTCGGACGGAGAGGGGTGTTTGGGGGGGATTTCATGGTTCTGTGGTTCAAAAAAGGGAATAAGAGAAAGATCAGCTGCTCCTGTGTGCACAAGGACGAAAGAAAGAAACAGAGGCTTTTACAGTAGGAACAATCCGCACAATAAGACGTGTTTATTTTCCACCCAGATTTACCCGATTCCCCTCTGGAAACATAAGCGTCATCATTCGCAGAAAAGATACAAAAGTGTTACAAATCACAGACATTGAAAGTGCGGGTTTAAAAAATAAAAAAAATGCCTCTAAAGGATTTTCATATTTCATTAATTCATTATTACTCACTTAGGGCTTGTTCACATTCAGTGCTTACTTTTCTTATCTGTGAGGATAAATGGCAGCGTTTTAAAGGAACAGCAAAATGAACTAGATGTGTATTTCCTGAAGGAAGTACAGATAGTGCTTTGAAATGGTGCCCGGGCTGCCCCTTTAAGAGAGACTTGCCTGCTGCCCCTGCAAGACTTTCAACTCAGGATCCGTTTTAACTGTGGGTGCCTCTCAGGGGTCACTTTGGCCTGTGGGGCCCCTCAGGGTTCAATTTGGTGGGCGGGGCCCCTCAGGGTCTGATTTGGTGGGCAGGGCCCCTTAGGGTCCGATTTGGTGGGTGGGGCCCCTCAGGGTCTGATTTTATGGCCGGGGCCCCTCAGGGTCTGATTTT